>NC_141877.1:43290000-44540000 GCF_056163025.1 Triticum urartu | reverse complement strand
CCGTTGGATATCATCTAGATTCCACCAGATTTTGCCACATGTACAATCTAGAAGACTCTATGGTTGAACTTAAACATAATGCACAAACCTCAAAACACAAGCACTTCTTCTTTGTTCTAGAATCTTCCGTATCAGAATTGCCCAAATGTTTTTCTACATGATTTGTTTTTACTTTATGCCTTACAACGCACAATTCCATGAATCTTAAAATAGATTAGCTTTCTTATAAAAACTAGATGATTTTGAATGAAATGAACTATAAGAATTAAACGAACATCTACAGCATGCATATATGACTCAAAGCTTACATGCTATAATGTGGTATTTATTCATAATTTGGTTGCCAAATCTCATGCGCGCAATGCACGTGTACCTTACTAGTCTAAATGGTGTCTATGTGTGTTGTGCGTGTTAAACACATTGTACGTAGTATATCATACTAGTCTAAATAGTCTTTTTTTGGTACACGTTAAGCTTGTTCTTCCGAAATTTCAAGCCGCGCCTTGTTATGCCGAAATTTCAAGCTAGTGTCTCTGTCTATCCTGCTGCGAAACTCCCGCCTCTTCAACCCACGCCTAGTTACCCCGAAATATTTAAGATAAATCTTTGTCTCGTTGTGCTCCGACAGCTCCCTCCATCTCAACCCACGCCTTGCTATTCAAAAATTGCAACGCGCGCGAAAACTCCCACCTCCTGTGAAATCCCGACACGCGAAATGCCCGTGATACCCCTGAATCGAAAGAACCGCCTCAAATCGGTGGGGGTACTTTCATAACTTACCCCACATTTCAGACAAGCGCGTCCCTAAGCTATGGTTCCCCACTCTCATCCCATCCGCCCACCCATTCGTACACCGAGGCCGGGAAAACCCGCGAAGCCCCACACCCTCCTCCATCCACCACCCAGCCGGAGCCTCTTCCCCGACGACGTCATCCATAGCAACACCTCGACGTCCCTCATCCACCATATCGGATGAGGATCCGTTGTCGATCTGGTCATCCCGCCGGTTCAGCCACCCTGTCCTCCACCTCTAAGGAGCTGCCCCGACGTTCCCCTCGTCTTTTGCGCCACCTCCATTTCCACACCGTCGTCTTCACCTGCACCACCAGAAGAGCATCATCACCGTTTCCTCGGATGAAGCCGCGGCCTAATCGGCGCCACCAAAGAGGTTGTACACTAATCACTGCATTTTCTTGTTGATTCGATCTCACGGTGTTGCCGGCGCTCGGTCCCGAGACGACACGGCACGGCTCCATCCATGGCGGCGGCGCCGGCCACTTCCTCCAAGGCATCGCTCCCTCGGTGGCGACGTCCACATCAGTAGGAGATGCTGCTACTTTATCTCTCGCTCGCGCTGCTGCTCTGCTCTTTCTCTCGGTCCACTGCCTTGTCTGCTCTTGCTCTTGCTCGCGCTGCTGCTCTCGCTCTTGCTCTTGCTTGTGATGCTGCTCCGATTTAGCTACACTTCAGTCGACTGAATTGACTTTTGGGTCATTCGATTTTCAGGGGTGGGGGGCTCGCTAGAGTTAAGGAAGAACTAGCCGCATCGGGGAGGGGGGCTCGCCTGAGAGGTACCACACTATCTATCTTAGGGTTCAGGGTGGGGGTGGTGGTCGCCGGCGGTGGTGGGGTGATGGCATGGGGATCGCCGGAGAAAAAGCTCGGAACGGGGGGCCTAGAGGGATGGCCGGGGCGGCGGCGGACCGGCGGTGGGGAGTGTTTTCGGGGAGGGCGGGGTGGCGCACCGCCGGCCGCGGGCGGCTGTTTGGCCGGTGGTGGCTGGTGGCTCAGGGGGGTGGAGGTTGAAGATGAACTGCAGGCCCTTGATTTCGTATCCAACGGCTGCAAAATCGACTGACCAGAGATGAAAAAGTCAGTTGACTGACGTGTAGCCTCACCTCTAGTGCGTTCAGTTTCGACAGTCAAGTTCAGTTTCGACAGTTAAATTCAGTTTCGATAGTTAAGTTCAAAGATGAGCGGCTGATGTATTTTACATCTAGCACTTTGTGGTTATGTATTTTACATCATCTATTGGAGATGCTAGTAGAATTCCACTCAGGTTAACGTTGTCTCTTTTGTCCTTCTTCGGCCTCGACGTCGTACAACTCACTGGAGCTGCTCCAATGATGAAACCCTCCATCACAGCGGAGCAGTACCTCGGGCTCCATCTCCAAACGCCTAAGATCTTCTTCCCCTCCTCCGACAGCCAAATCAGCTGGAGCATCCTCACCAGCCAACCCAATCATGCTGAGATCGACATGGCTTCACCAAAGAGGTTGTACACTTGTTGCATACCTTTTTTACTCTACATGTTATATATATTGTCCAATGAGGACACGGAGTAACAGGAAACACGATTATTTTATCCTACTACATGACAAGCAGTGAGGTACCAGGCAACTTAGCTATCCGTGATGGACTCTCTTGAACGCCATCATTATTTATCTCTGTGCGTTTGAGCTATGAATTTGTCGATGGCCCTGGGAGTTGAGCTAGTAGGGTAGTGGCCTGGGTCCAAAGTAATAGAAGTAGCACAAAAACATTTTTTAGTGTAGGCTTTCCCTTGCTCAAGCCTGCCTACTAGAATCGCCAGTGCTTGGAAGGAAAGGTGAATGAAAAACATAGGAATTGGAAAGTTTCCTATGGTACTACTTTTCATGAATTTGGTGCACAGGAATGGATCAAAGGAAAACTGTAGGATTTGTTCCTTTAGTGTCTCCTTGAAAGAAAAACCGTAGGAATTTTAATTTCCACTTGTCCTCCTTTTCAAATGCCTATTCATGAAGCACAAGACTAAGAGATAGTAGCATTATAGCATTATAATCATACATTTTCTTATGGTTTGACTTAATCTCACCATGCTTCTTTGCATCATGTGAACTTCCAATTCTTGTGAACCAAACACCCAGATTGGCAGAAATCCTGTGTTTTTAAATTCTCTGTTTTGCACGTGCATTCCTATCCTATTCATGTCTATTTCCTATCCCTGCATTGTTAGAATCCTCAAATTCAAACAAACCCTTACACAATTACTTCTGTTACAGATATGTGTCAAAGAAAACCTTGTGTGGTTTGTCCTACTCCTGCGGTGCTGTGTTCCACCCCAGCTCAGCTGCTCCAATGATGGAAGGGTTCGCCATAGTAGGGATCCGCTCTCCAGACTGTCTTTCGCCGCCTCAGATCTTCTTCCCCGCCATCGGCAGCCACAACAACTGCATTACCATCATCAACTGAGCAGATGACCTTGAGGACTACACGGGTCTGCAAGAGAGGTCGCACTCTTCCATGTCTGCTTACGTTATGCATCGCTTAATATGATGGCATGCTACTTTATCGTCGTGTTCACCTATTAGACTCCGAGTTAGGTCCAAACTTATGCTGAAACTTGAGTTTTTAAATGGTTGTGGAGTACATATTGGGGCAGCAATCAGTACTATATGTCTACTATCTAGTTAATCTCGGGTGTGTACTATGAGTTTCATGTTGGGTGCAAACAAACATTAAAGGAGCCATTATCTGTATTTTTTAACTAAAGCTATTATCTGCCTGCTATCATTGGTTTTGGGTCTATCCACAGTTTGCTACCATCACTCTGGATTTGTGCATGCACTCCTTACATAATCTCACTATGTTTTATTCCTATGCATGTCAGTTATTGTACACAATGGAACTGAACATGTAGAGAAAAAGAGACGAGCCTTGCGTGGCAATAAAATTTCATGTAGACATCGCTCCATGTTGGGCGCAAAGGCAGCCCCCCTCCACCCATTTTGGATCATAATCAAGAGGAAGATAACTGTTCTGAGGGGGATTCAGAAGCAGAAGACCACTCCTATTTACCCCATGAGGTCTTTGCTCTAACTTGGCATGCTGATGTTGGTAATATCATGCATATGGTGCCTTGCATTGCTTACTTTATACATCAAAGATGTCATCTGCTTAGTTTAGACATGCTTTGTGTCAATGCCATCTGTTTAGTTTCTTTATCGTATATGTGAATCATGCAATGCCATCTTGTTTAGCCACGCATTATATATGTGAATTTTGCAATGCCACCCTGGTTATCCAGTCATCTTATATGTGAATTATATCATGACATCATTTTTTATTACATGTTAAATTTGTCAACAATTTTAGTACATTCGATTACTCTTCCTATGCATCAGCTGTTTGGGACGATCATGGAAAAATCTGGAGTGGAAACAAGGTCTTCAGAGCAGACAATGCTATCTGACGAAGCGCATGTCATGCTGGTTACAGATAGCTCCTCAGAGGAGGATTCAGAGACAGATGACCAGTCTTATTCCCCCCCCCCCCCGAGGTGCATGCTCTAACTTGGCAGGGTTATGTTGCTCATATCGTGCATATGGTATCTTGCATTGCTATGTCATTTGCTTAGTTTAGACATGCTTTGTGTGAATGCCACCTTTTTAGTGTCTAATTACCATATATGTGAATTATGCAATGCCAT
Source organism: Triticum urartu (assembly GCF_056163025.1). Taxonomy (NCBI): domain Eukaryota; kingdom Viridiplantae; phylum Streptophyta; class Magnoliopsida; order Poales; family Poaceae; genus Triticum; species Triticum urartu. The sequence goes on along the minus strand of NC_141877.1, from coordinate 44,535,529 downwards.
CTTGTTGCAAGACATTATATATGTGAATTATGCAATGCTATCATGTTGCAAGGCATTATATATGTGAATTATGCAATGCCATGTTGTTTAGCCAAGCGTCATATATGTGAATTATATCATGCCGTCCTTTTTTTGTATTTCTCATTGCTTTTGTCGACAATGTTTGTGTATTCAACTCTCTTCCTGTGCATCATCCATTTGAATTGGTGATGGAGAAATCTGGAGTGGAAACAAGGTCTTCAGAGCAGACAATGCTACCTGCTGAAGAAGATATCTTGCTGGTTATAGATAGCTCTTCAGAGGAGGATTCAGAGGCAGATGACCAGTCCTATTATCCCCCTGAGGTGTATGCTCAAACTTGACAGGGTTATATTACTCATATCATGCATATGTTGTATTGCAATGCTTAGTTTTTACATCATATACATGATATTGAATGCCATCTCCTTAGTTGACACATCATATATGCGATTGGCCTCTGCTCACTTCCTTAGTATATAAATCATATATTTGAATTATATCATGCCATGATGTTTACATAGACAGCATGTATCTGAATTATGGCATTCCAACCCATTTTCTAAAGACATAATATAGTTATATCATCTCATCTTGTTCACATAGTCATCATATTTTGAATTATGTCATTCTATCCGTGAATTATATCATGCCATCATGTTTCCATCGGCGGCATGTTTGTGATTTATGGCATGCCAACTACTTTAATAGACACATCGTATAGTTATATCATGTCATCCTGTTTACATAGTCATCATATTTTGAAGTATGTCATTCTATCATGTTTAGTTAGCCATCATACATGTGAAATTGTGTCATGCTATCCTGTTTAATTAGCCATCATATATGTGAAATTATGTCCTGCTATTCTGTTTGGTTAGACAACATAAATGTGAATTATTTCATGCCCTATTTTCTTCTCTACTATCCATTGCACCTGTCTATCTTACAATGTCTATAAATTCATTTACTTTTCTTGTTTATCAGCCATTTCAATTGGAGGGGGTGATGGCAGTATCTGTGGGAGTAAAAACACGGTCTTTAGAAAAGATCGTGCTACCTATCGATGGAGATAGAACCACGGTGTACTTGCCCAAGAACCAGCCCCACCACACATAACCCAGACTCACGCAGATTGTACCCCTACCCAGTTGGACAGAGAACCAGCTAAACCCCTTCTAACCCCAACCCCGGCAGATAGTTACCCAGTTCCCGTTGACACAGCACCGTCTCCACCACAGAGCACCCAAACACGAGCAGTTAGTAAGGCAACTGTAGTGCCCAAAGCACGAGGACCACCACTCCGAACCCCAAGTCAACGCTTAAAGCGGAAGAAGAATTGTTCTCAGGTCAGGTTCCATAGCTATGGTTCATACTACTTTGCTCTTGCATCACTGTATTTACTCATACCAACTAATTTCAAATTTGAAGGATGCAATTGAAACTCCAATGACGCAACAGCTATGTTTTAAACCTGTTTCTTTAACGTGTTTGCTGTTGTAACTTGCTCTATGTTGATTTCAGTTTCAATTGAATAAACAGTTGTGTTCTCATGCCATGCACATTACAAGTGTTGTTATTGTTGTGTAGTTTCCCAAACTTATATTCTGTCTATGCTGCTTTGTCTTAAATAGATATGATTCGAACTGTATCTATCTTGATTTGGCAACATCAAATAGAATGATATAGACCATACAGTGACCATACTACATAGATATATGTTTGTTTCATGTTGTTATCCTGTCCACCTTACTACTGAACTGGTTTACCAAAATGAGTTTCATATACTACATTGTAAACCTGTGATGTGTTTGTTTGTTTCTCTTTTAGAACGCGGATAAAATATTGGAGAAGAGTACCCCGTTATGCAATGGTAAAGGAAGTAATACAGATAAGGTTCAAGATAGTGAGACATCCCTGTTGGTCTCCAAGAAAGCTGATAAAAACTATATTGAAGACACTGAGACAACCCCAAAGTCATGTCTTGATGTAGTGTTCGAGTTACGGGCTACTACTGCTGGCACCAGCTCTTCGAACTCGCTGCCTGAATCAGTTCGGCTTCTTGAGTCTCAACTTCAAGTTGAAAGACATCGATCAGATGTTATGCGACAGGAAGCCGAAGGACAGAGGAAGTCCCTGCAGAATTCAGATGCATACTTTCTGGTGCAACAGCAAGTGCTGGAGGATTTAAGCACCAAACAAGAGAAAGTTAATAAGCTTGCTAAGCATCTTGCCAGCATTATGGGTACCCAGGATATTGTTTCTTGAGCTCTTCTGAAGTGGTTTCAGTACTAGACTTGTTTTGATGCGGCATTTATATGCTGTTTTGTTCCCTATATTTGCACTGGTGGCGAACTTTGATGCCCAGTGGATGTAATATGTGTAATAGCCGTGATAGCCTAGCGTAAGTTGCTTGCTTATTTATTTCCTTATTGTCTTGTTTATTTGTTTTCTTGTAGTCAGTGTAGTTCTTTTTCTGCGGTTTGCTAGTGGCCGCAATAACCTATTTTTTTAAAACTAGGCCACATTAACCATGGGCTACATATTTACTGTAGTTAACATGGGCCTCCTACGGGCCATTGAAACAATGGGCCTTCTAAGGGTCGTAGAAACAATGGGCCTTCTACGGGGTGTAGAAACAATGGGCCTTATACGGGCCGTAGACACAATGGGCCTTCTACGGGCAGTATGATCGGTTGGCCAAACATGGGCCAATAACAGACCACATTATGGACGTAAATGGGCTGGAGTTGAAATCGTCCTTTCATGGGCCGACCATAATGGGTCGTTGTTAATCGGCCGTATTTGATGATGCTATGAAAACGGCCCAACGTATTAATGGGCCACAAACGGGCCGACTGTAACCACGGGCTGAATTTGGCCCACAAGCAGAAAATGACAGTAATGGGCCGAAAGTAAACGAATGCTGGAAATGAGACCAACGGAATAATGGGTCCTGAGAAGGCTGAAAGATAACATGGGCTGGAAACGGCCCAACGGAATAATGGGTCGTTAATGGGTATAAAGTGATACATTGTTCATTACGGGCCAGTTTTACCACGGGCCGTTAATGGGCCGAGGGTTACTAAGGGCCTCATATGGGCCGAAAGACGTCATGGGCCATATGTCGGCCGGAAGTTAAAATGGGCTGGAATTATATTAGACGGCCCAGATGACGCTATTGGGCCTAATTTGGAGAGGCCGTAAACGGGCCCTGGGTTAGCGGGCTGTAAATGGGCTATATGCGAATAGGCCATTAACAGGCTTGCCGTGGGCCGGCCCGCCACCTTTTGACCAAGTCAAACGGGCTGCCCTTTTCACAAGAATGGGCCTCTATTGGGCCGTGCCACGTGTCGACGTATCATAGGCGCTTCGGGTCCAATGAGTGGATGACATCTGTCCCAACGGTGAGTCGACACATGTTTCCTCCAGCCAATGATGATTTTTGATAACCCACAAGTATAGGGGATCGCAATAGTTTTCGAGGGTAGAGTATTCAACCCAAATTTATTGATTCGACACAAGGGGAGCCAAATAATATTCTCAAGTATTAGCAGTTGAGTTGTCAATTCAACCACAACTGGAAAACTTAATATCTGCAGCAAAGTATTTAGTAGCAAAGTAATATGATAGTAGTGGTAACGGTAGCAAAAGGTAATGATAGGAAAAGTAATGTTTTTGGTATTTTGTAGTGATTGTAACAATAGCAACGGAAAAGTAAATAAGCGAAGAACAATATATGGAAAGCTCGTAGGCAATGGATCGGTGATGGAGAATTATGTCGGATGCGGTTCATCATGTAACAATCATAACATAGGGTGACACAGAACTAGCTCCAATTCATCAATGTAATGTAGGCATGTATTCCGAATATAGTCATACGTGCTTATGGAAAAGAACGTGCATGACATCTTTTGTCCTACCCTCCCGTGGTAGCAGGGTCCTAATGGAAACTAAGGGATATTAAGGCCTCCTTTTAATAGAGTATCGGAACAAAGCATTAGCACATAGTGAATACATGAACTCCTCAAACTATGGTCATCACCGGTAAGTATCCCGATTATTGTCACTTCAGGGTTAACGGATCATAACACATAATAGGTGACTATAGACTTGCAAGATAGGATCAAGAACTCTCATATATTGATGAAAACATAATAGGTTCAGATCTGAAATCATGGCACTCGGGCCCTAGTGACAAGCATTAAGCACAGCAAAGTCATAGCAACATCAATCTCAGAACATAGTGGATACTAGGGATCAAACCCTAACAAAACTAACTCGATTACATGATAGATCTCATCCAACCCATCACCATCCAGCAAGCCTACGATGGAATTACTCACGCACGGCAGTGAGCATCATGAAATTGGTGATGGAGGATGGTTGATGATGACGATGGCGACGGATTCCCCTCTCCGGAGCCCCGAACGGACTCCAGATCAGCCCTCCCGAGAGGTTTTAGGGCTTGGCGGCGGCTCCGTATCGTAAAACGCGATGAATCCTTCTCCCTGTTTTTTTTCTCCCCGAAAGCAAATATATAGAGTTGGAGTTGAGGTCGGGGGAGCTCCAGGGGGCCCATGAGGTAGGGGGCACGCCCAAGGGGGGCAGGCGCACCCCCCACCCTCGTGGACAAGTGGTGGGCCCCCTGGTCTTCATATTTTGCAAGGATTTTTTATTATTTACGAATAGATGTTCCGTGAAGTTTCACGTCATTCCGAGAACTTTTATTTCTGCACATAAATAACACCATAGCAATTCTGCTGAAAAAAGTGTCAGTTCGGGTTAGTTCCATTCAAATCATGCAAGTTAGAGTCCAAAGTAAGGGCAAAAGTGTTTGGAAAAGTAGATACGACGGAGACGTATCAACTCCCCCAAGCTTAAACCTTTGCTTGTCCTCAAGCAATTCAGTTGACAAACTGAAAGTGATAAAGAAAAACTTTTACAAACTGTGTTTGCTCTTGTTGTTGTAAATATGTAAATCCAGCATTCAAGTTTTCAGCAAAGATTATGAACTAACCATATTCACAATAACGCATAGGTCTCATGTTTACTCATATCAATGGCATAATCAACTAGTGAGCAATAATAATGAATCTCGGATGACAACACTTTCTCAAAACAATCATAATATGATATAACAAGATGGTATCTCGCTAGCCCTTTCTGAGACCACAAAACATAAATGCAGAGCACCTTTAAAGATCAAGGACTGACTAGACATTGTAATTCATGGTAAAAGAGATCCAGTCAAGTCATACTCAGTGTAAACTAATAGTAATGAATGCAAATGGCAGCTGTGCTCTCCAACTGGTGCTTTTTAATAACAGGATGATGACTCAACATGAAAATAAATAGATAGGCCCTTCGCAGAGGGAAGCAGGGATTTGTAGAGGTGCCAAAGCTCGGTTTTGAAATAGAGATGAATAATATTTTGAGCGGTATACTTTCATTGTCAACATAACAACCAAGAGATGGTGATATCTTCCATGCTACACACATTATAGGCGGTTCCCAAACAGAATGGTAAAGTTTATACTCCCCCTCCACCAACAAGCATCAATCCATGGCTTGCTCGAAATAACAAGTGCCTCCAACTAACAAGAGTCCCAGGGGGAGTTTTGTTTGCAATTATTTTGATTTGATTTGCATAAAGCATGGGACTGGGCATCCCGGTGACCAGCCACTTTCTCGTGAGTGAGGAGCGGAGTCCACTCCTCTTGAGAATAACCCGCCTAACATGGAAGATACAGACAGCCCTAGTTGATACATGAGCTATTCGAGCATACAAAACAGGATATTTATTTGAAGGTTTAGAGTTTGGCACATACAAATTTACTTGGAATAGCAGGTAGATACCATATATAGGTAGGTATGGTGGACTCATATGGAATAACTTTGGGGTTTATGGAGTTGGATGCACAAGCAGTATTCCTGCTTAGTACAGGTGAAGGCTAGCAAAAGACTGGGAAGCGACCAGCTAGAGAGCGACAACAGTCATGAACATGCATTAAAGTTAATCAACACCGAATGCAAGCATGAGTAGGATATAATCCACCATGAACATAAATATCGTGAAGGCTATGTTGATTTTGTTTCAACTACATGCGTGAACATGCGCCAAGTCAAGTCACTTAAATCATTCAGAGGAGGATACCACCCTATCATACCACATCACAACCATTTTAATAGCATGTTGGAATGCAAGGTAAACCATTATAAGCTCCTAGCTAATCAAACATGGCACAAGAAACTATGATCTCTAGTTGTCATTGCAAACATGTTTATTCATAATAGGCTGAATCAGGAATGATGAACTAACCATATTTACAAAAACAAGAGAGGTCGAGTTCATACCAGCTTTTCTCATCTCAGTCAATCCATCATATATCGTCATTATTGCCTTTCACTTGCATGACTGAATAGTGTGAATAATAATAATAGTGCACGTGCATTGGACTAAGCTGGAATCTGCAAGCATTCAATAAACAGGAGAAGACAAGGCAATATGGGCTCTTTTGTCAGATCAACAATAATGCATATAAGAGCTACTTCAACAATTTAATTATGGTCTTCTCCTATCGACCCCCAAAGAAAAGAAAAGAAATAAAACTATTTACACAGGAAAGCTCCCAACAAGAAAAAGAAGAATAGGAAATATTTTTGGGTTTTCTTTTTTAATTACTACTACAAGCATGGAAAGTAAACTAATTAAAAGCTACAACTAATTATTATTTTTTGGTTTTTCTTAAGGTTTATCAAACACACAAGAAGAAAGCATAAAAAGGAAAATAAACTAGCATGGATGATACAATGAAAAAATATGAGCACCGACATCTAGCAATGAGTGTGTGAACATAAATGTAATGTCGGTGAGAAATACGTACTCCCCCAATCTTAGGCTTTTGGCCTAAGTTGGTCTATGGCCACGGTTGGCCTGACGGATATCCATAATAATAGTTGGGGTCATACTGAAATGCAGTGGCTATCGCCTCCTGAGCTGCAGCGTGGCGACAAGCGACCTCCGCCCTCCTCTCGTACTCATCTGCCTCCTCTCTGGTAATAACATATCTTCCTTTTACATGATAATCAAAGAAGGCAGGAGCAGGGAGAGTAATACGGACAGCAGGGCGTCTATCAAAGATTAAGCAATACTGGAGAGGTGATTCATTCCTCTCGACAAACTGGTGGTGAACCATAGCCTCATAATCCAAATAAGCAGGAGGCAACTCAATATTATCTTCACGTATGGCTATACCAAGAAAATTAGCTATGCGGGTTGCATAAATTCCACCAAAGGAATCTCCATTAAATCTATTAAGATGCAACCTACGTGCAACAATGGCTCCCAAATTATAAGATTTATCTCCTAACACAGCACTCCTAAGAATACTGAGGTCAGGGACACACATGTGACATGCCTCATCTTTACCATTAATGCATCTACCTATGAAGAGAGCAAAATAATGTATAGCAGGAAAGTGAATGCTCCCTATGGTAGCTTGTGTTATATCTCTAGACTCCCCCACAGTTATACTAGCAAGAAAATCTCTAAATTCAGATTTGCGAGGTTCCCTGACACTACCCCATTGTGGAAGTTTGCAAGCAGTGGTAAAATCCTCTAAGTCCATAGTGTAAGAATTTTCATAAAGATCAAACAGGATAGTTGGGGAATTACGTGAAGATGAAAATTCAAACCTCCTCACAAAGGAACTAGTGAGATAGTGATATTGGCTGCACTTTTCTTCCTCGAAGCTCACAAGATCAGCGTTACGCAAATATGCGTTAAATTCTTCCTTAATTCCCGCTCGATCCATAAAGTTTTCCGAAGGCCATTCACAAGGACGCACTGGAGCATCTCTTGGTGGTTCTTCATCAGCATCACGCATTGCAAGCCTGGGTCCTTGCTTCCTTGAAGAACCACCTTGGTACATTTTCCTAAGAATATTTCTTCCTCTGAAAAATTTCTGAAATTTTTAGTAACTTCAAAATAAAAGTGAACCAAACTCAATAATATTGATAGCATATACTCCTACAAGTGCCTAGAGCCTATATCATGCATCAAAACTACTTTTGACCATATAAATTTGACATGCAAGCTCAAGAATAGTGTCACCTAATCAGCACAAATTTGCAATGAATAAAGCACTAGAACAAAAACTAATTGGACCAATGGAGGGGTCACATACCAAGGAACAATCTCCCCAAGCAGTTTTGTGAGAGGTGCTTTGAGCAAGGAGATCGAAATGGCAGCAAAATGAGCTTGGACTCGGGTTTGAGCTGGATATTTGTGGTTGTGGGAGGAAGAAGGAGTGTGTGGGTGCAGGAATAAGTGGAGGAGGGCCACCGTGGGCCCACGAGGCAGGGGGCGCGCCCAAGGGGTAGGGGACGCCCCTGACCCTCGTGGCCAGGTGCCAGCTCCTCCTGCTGTGTTCTCAGTGCCAAATATTCTCAAATATTCCAGAAAAATCATATTTAAATTTCGGGGCATTTGGAGAACTTTTATTTTCAGGGTATTTTTATATTGCATGGATAAATCAGATAACAGACATAAAAATACTATTTTTATTTTATTTAATATAAATAACAGAAAGTAAAAGAAGGGTACAGCATGTTGTGCCTTCTAGTTTCATCCATCTCATGATCATCAAAAGGAATCCACTAACAAGGTTGATCAAGTCTTGTTAACAAACTCATTCTGAATAACATGGAACCGAAGAAATTTCGAATAACACTATGTTACCTCAACGGGGATATGCACATCCCCAATAATAAGAATATCATATTTCTTCTTGACAGTATGAAGAGGAAATTCAAAACCTCCAAATATAATCGATGGAATTTTTCCAATAGAGTTGATACTATGAACTTGAGGTTGTTTCCTTGGAAAGTGTATCGTATGCTCATTACCATTAACATGAAAAGTGGCATTGCCTTTAGTGCAATCAATAACAGCCCCTGCAGTATTCAAAAAGGGTCTTCCAAGAATAATAAACATACTATCGTCCTCGGGAATATCAAGAATAACAAAGTTCGTTAAAATAGTAACGTTTGCAACTACAACAGGCACATCCTCACAAATACCGACAGGTATAGCAGTTGATTTATCAGCCATTTACAAAGATATTTCAGTAGGTGTCAACTTATTCAAATCAAGTCTATGATATAAAGAGAGAGGCATAACACTAACACCGGCTCCAAGATCACATAAGGCAGTTTTAACATAGTTTCTTTTAATGGAGCATGGTATAGTAGGTACTCCTGGATCTCCAAGTTTCTTTGGTATTCCACCCTTAAAAGTATAATTAGCAAGCATGGTGGAAATTTTAGCTTCTGGTATCTTTCTTTTATTTGTAACAATATATTTCATATACTTAGCATAAGGATTCATTTTGAGCATATCAGTTAATCGTAACGTTGATTCTTTCTTATCATAACGTTGATTCTTTGATTGTGGGTTATCAAGATCAACAGCAGGTTCAATTTCTATATCATTATCCTTACTAGGTTGAGCATCATCATGAACATTATCATTAACATTATCACTAGTTTCAGGTTCATTACCAGATTGTGTTTCAACATCACAGATAGAAATATCATTTGGATTCTCAAGTGTTTCAGTAATAGGTTCACTAGAAGCATGCAAAGTCCTATCATTTTTATTTTTCTTCCTATTAGAAGGACTAGGTGCATCCACATTATTTCTCTGAGAATCTTGCTCAATTCTCTTAGGGTGGCTGTCCGTGTCAAAACCGGCGGATCTCGGGTAGGGGTCCCGAACTGTGCGTCTAGGCCGGATGGTAACAGGAGGCAAGGGACACGAAGTTTTACCCAGGTTCGGGCCCTCTCGATGGAGGTAAAACCCTACGTCCTGCTTGATTAATATTGATGATATGGGTAGTACAAGAGTAGATCTACCATGAGATCGAGGATGCTAAACCCTAGAAGCTAGCCTATGGTATGATTGTTGATGTGTACGTTGTCCTACGGACTAAAACCCTCCGGTTATATAGACACCGGGTAGGGTTTGGGTTACATAGAGTCGGTTACAATGGTGGGAGATCTACATATCCATATCGCCAAGCTTGCCTTCCACGCCAAGGAAAGTCCCTTCCGGACACGGGACGAAGTCTTCAATCTTGTGTCTTCATAGTCCAGGAGTCCAGCTGAAGGTATAGTCCGGCCATCCGGACACCCCCTAATCCAGGACTCCCTTAGTAGCCCCTGAAACAGGCTTCAATGACGACAAGTCCGGCGCGCATATTGTCTTCGGCATTGCAAGGCGGGTTCCTCCTCCAAGTACTTCATAGAAGATTTTGAACATGAAGATAGTGTCCGGCTCTGCAAAATAAGTTTCCACATATTGCCATAGAGAGAATAATATTTACACCAATCTAATCTGCTGACGTATTTCGTAGCGTGTCACACCACGGCCAAGCCTTTATCTGAGTAGTTTCATTATCCCACCTCAGCGCGTCATGCGAGGCAGTTTCCTTGGCATGTCTTGTTAAAGCAGAGATCGTGTCCCCTTATCCCGGGATTCTCATCAATACGGGCGTGGGTAACCCAACCGCTTCTAGGATTCCTAGATTATAGGCAAGTCCAAACGGACACGGAGAGGACGCTTGATATTCACCCTCTTTATAAAGGGGACAAGGCTTTTATTTTTCCCTCCCGTGCTCAATCGAATCCTTCCCCTACCTCAAGCTCAAACGCCCGAAGTTCAGGTCAGGCGCCCCGAACCTTCAGTCATGTCCGGATCTAGCCTTCAAGGCCGATGGACGCCTTCCTCCGTCACGGAAGAAGACATCAAGAAGTTGAGGGAGGCCAGATATCTGACCGCCGAGATTTTGCATCGGCTGCCTCCCCAAGGGCAGGCCGTGCCCACCCCCGAACCCAACAAGAACGTCGTGTTCGTTTCCCACTTCCTCTGAGGTCTAGGCCTTGCCCTGGATCCTTTCGTCAGGGGTTTTATGTTTTACTATGGGCTAGATTTTCATGATCTAGCTCCGGACTTCTTTCTTCATATCACGACATTTATTGTCGTGTGCGAGGCCTTCCTCCGGGTTACCCCCCACTTTGGCCTATGGCTCAAGACCTTTGAAGTGAGGCCGAAGCTGGTCGAGGGGCAACATGCAGCGTGTGGAGGTGCCTCAATACGCAAGATGACGGGAGCTCCGTGGCCCAAAGGTTCCATCCCAGAGGTGTCTGAATTGTGGCAACAGGAGTGGTTCTACATCACGGCTCCTAGAAGTGCCAAGTGGGCGCCCCCCCCCCTGTGTTCCGCTCGGGCCCCCCACCACAGCTGATGTCGTGGATCAGCAGAGGTCTGAGCTGGGGTCCAGTCAAGGACGTGCCTATACTGCAAGGTCTCATTCGAGATCTCTTCAATGGAGATTTCAGTTTGGTTGCGGTGATACAGATTATGCTGGTTCGTCAAGTCCAGCCTTGCAAACGCCGGCCTCTTCGCCTGTGGGAGTTTAATCCCGAGGGACCGCGTGCTATTCAAAATTTTCTCAGCCTAACGCACGAGGAGATGTGCAAGTCATTCTTCGGACCTCAGATGGAGTGTCCGGAAATCACCGAGGACGTGGGTCTGAGTAGTAACCACGCCGCCGAACAGGTAAGGCATCTTCCGGCCGAACGTACTATCTCTACTTTGTTACGAAGTTATTTCTGAGAGTTCGCTTTTTGACCAAGACTGGCTAACAAAGGCGAAGTTGATTCGGTGTTCGGCCCCCCTCCCTGAGGGTTTGGAAAATCCGGTATTGGAAAAGATGCTCCAGACCGCACCTTGCCCGGAGCCCTTGAAGGAAGATACTGTGGAGGATAATGCGACGGACGTGCGCCCCCAACGCTGCCCATTCTAGCCGAGGGAGCGAGCGTCTCCATGAGGGAAGGCGACCAGAAGAGGAAAAGGACTGCGCCCGGGGATTCAGAAGCCGAAGCTTCCAAACGGGAGAAGAAGTCTCCCACAGAGGGTCCCACCTTGGGGGGCGCTGTTGCCGCACAAAGTCCGCGGGGGGGTCAATTCTCCCACGAGTCATAAGTGACCCGAAATACCTTTAATAGTACTGATATGCCATCTTTTTCTTCTGAGAAAATAACCACCGCATATATTTTGCAGTTTGGGCCTTAGCCCCTCTCAAATGAGCTCATCTTCGGGGGATCTTCTTCCAGAGATGATGGAGAGTGAAACGCCTCCTCCGGACTCCTCCGCTCCAGAAGCGGGCGACCCTGAAGTGTCGTCGCGGAGGGCCTCTCCGAGTCTGGTGAGGCTAGAAGATAATCCCATTGACCCCCGAAGCTCCTAGTGTCCGGCTCCCGAAGGGAGCAGACAAAAGAGTCCGGCCCCGTCTAATGTGCGATCGGATGTTCTGAGGGAGTTGGTGGGGCGAGCAGCCATCTCAGATGAACACAGTGTGATGATGAATACGATGATGGAGAGAATATCGTCCACCGAAAGCGGATTGCATGAAGCTTTTATGAGTCTACTGACAGGCTTTGAGGTACGTAAAAGAATGTATGATAATCCTACACATGCTAGGTGTGCCCTGTGTAGATAGTAGCACCTGAGACTCTGGTTGTCGTCAGAAACGACGACGAACAGAGGATCATATTCCCGGGAAATAACCATACTGCCTTTATGTGCATGTGATGGAAGCTCTGGTGGCTAGCCGGACTAGCGAGTTTGCCCATTTAGAACGGCAGTTGGATGCGGCAGACGCCGACATCGAGCTTGTTAACAAAAGGCTTGACGAGGCACAGGGTAAGTGTCAATATCTGGTAAACGCCACATAGGAAGAGCAGCAAGATGCCAGTATCTTAAATATGTTGTGACTGCAGATGGAGCAGCCACTGTTGAAGCCTTGCGGGCAGAACTTGCCCGAGCCAAGGAACAAGCGAGGTTAGGTAATGCGGCTGCTGTGAAGGCGGCCGAAGAGTTGCAAGCCAAGAGGGCCGCGCATGGCGAGACCCGAGACAAGATGGCCAAGATGGCTATAGAATTAAAAGCCACCGCCGACCGTTGTCGGGTTCTTGAAAAGGAAAACCAAGCGAAGGCATCGGACCTTGAGAAGGCTGCTGCGACGAAAAAGGATCTCCGCTCTGCTATGAGGGAAAAGAAGGAGGAGCTGCAGGAAGCCGGGGATATTGTAGCTGGGAAATCCTTCATGTTGCGGAGGAAATTCGGAGATCCATGGTATGCCCCTCTGGATCGGCTGTGGAGTTCGGAGGATGTGTATATGGATTTGGCGGCGAGCGTTGCCGATGCGGCCAAGTACTTCCAGGGTCAGACGGACCGTCGAGTAGACCAGCTGTTTTGGAGGCACTTCCATTCTCCCGAGCATCCACTTTCATTGACTGACCAATTAGCCGAGTGGGCCGAACTAAATAGGTTGTCCGGACTCTCTATGAGGTCTGTTGTGGATCAGCTATGGCCGGGAAGGCCAAAACCGAACAGCTATTTCAGCTTGGTGCAGCAGGTCCTTGACGTGGTGCCGCGTATTGATGCGATGAGGAGGTCGGCGTGCATAGAGGGCGCAAAAATGGCCTTTGCCCATGTTAAGGCATATTGGGCGGAGATGGATGCTACCAATGTTGCAGCGCGGGATTCGGCTATAGGTCGAAAGGCTGCCGAGCACTACTTTGGAGAAGTTCTTGAGGGTGCCCGTTTGATAGAGACTCAGTGCTCAAAAAATATTATGTTTGAGTGATATGTAATCTCATTGTAAGCGAAATGCTTTTATAAATTTTATAAGGCTATTTTTATACTTTTGCCTGAAAGTAATATGATGCCTCCTGGGCGGCCGTTTATGTATACATGTGTATAACCTGAAAGATTGCAGCCGTCGGCTTCAACCCTCACGCATATAATGCGGAGGTGCTCGCAAAAACACGCATTCACACTTAACCCAACGTCTTGGTCCTATTAAGGAGGTGATAGCGGAGCGAGCGAGGCAACCGGGCTATGATGCTTTAGCACTTTCACTTAGCCATAGGAGTTTGACAGTGGGGCTACTAGATAGCCCCTGGTGGCTCCGCACTCTCCCGATCTCGGGGTGCGTACATGCCTGGCCGGGAAACGGCCCTTCATTAAGGCGGAGGAATTCTAACATTCCCACAGGTCATCGAGTGGTTGACCAGTCTCATGCTATATCATGACAGTCAGTTTTCGGCTTTCTCTACTGAGGTGCTCGTCCGGGTGAACCAGGGCACAATCGCAGTAGTTCTCCTGGTGCTACCTTAGCCGGCAAGGCAGAACGTAAGGCACCAAAACGCAGGAGCCGGGCAAACCCAACATTTGACCAAAGACAATGATTCGGAGCTGATGCATATAGGGCCAAACTCGTGACGCCGAACACTCCCTAAGGTATTCGGTCTTTGTGGTATAAACCGGGCCTAATAGTGGCCTTCGTAAGAAGCCCCGTGTGTCCAGGTACGTGCATTGTTCTGGCGTGGACACATGCCAAGACGTCAGCATCCTTCTCAACGATGGATATGTATCAACAAGAGAGACTGTAAAAAAGGTTTACGCAGGGTCTTAATCTAAAAAGAATCCTTGGAGCGGGTCCCTACTGCACGTCTGCGCCTGTGTCTCCGTTGTGCCGTGTCCTGGACGGGTGTAGCACGATGATCGTCTGTGAAAGAGAGGAAGTTAAGTGAAAAAGTTGTCGTGCAAAAAGGATAGTTTTTAAAGAAACCATATATAGTTCAAGATGATAAGAAATTGCCACTTGTCTGCGTGCGTTGAGCCCCTTGTATTGACAAATAGGGGTGTGACCACTTATTTCCATATAAATAGCGGTGTCGGACTTGATTAGTTGTATCTGAGGTCTTGACGACCTATTGGATGCTTTCGCTTGTCCGGGCGCCTTTAGTGTGCGGCGGCCAGGGCAGCCTCACTTTCTTCGGTGCGTAGAGATCGCTTGATACTTCCATGCACTGTAATGATGCTACGTGGACCGGGCATCTTGAGTGTGAGGGAGGCGTAGTGTGGTATTGCGTTAAAGCGAGCGAAACCTTCGCGTCCGAGTAGTGCTTGATAGCCACTTTGAAATGGAGCAGTGTGGAAAATTAAATGCTCGCGACGAAAGTTATCGGGGGAGCCGAATGTAACTTGTAGTAGGAGGGAGCCCGTACAACGAGCCCCTGGGCCTGGCGTTACTCCTTTAAAGGTAGTATTGCTATGGCGAATTTGTGTTGGGTCTAACCCCATCCCGCGGATTGTATCCTGATATATTAGGTTTAGGCTACTGCCGCCGTCCATCAGGACCCTTGTGAAGTGATATCCACCAATTACTGGGTCTAATACCAGGGCAGCCCGTCCTGCTTGTCGGATACTTGCTGAGTAATCGCGATGGTCGAAAGTGATTGGTTGAGATGACCAGTGGCAGGACTTCGTGGTGACAGGCACTTGGGTATACTTTCCTGGGAGTGCCGCCTTGTTTTTTCCCTTGATTACGTGTAACGCATTTACTGTTTTGACTTCTGGTGGAAATTGCTTTTGTTCCCCCGTGTCTTGCTTGGGGGGCTCGTCCTCGTCTTCACTTGGTGTATCTTCCCCCTTGTATACAGCGTTGAGCTTGCCGGACTGCTTGAAGACCCAACATTCTCTATGGGTATGATTAGCAGGTTTACCAGGGGTACTAAGAATCTGACATACTTGGTCCAGAATTTTGTTGAGGCTGGACAATTCATCCCTGGTGCCTTTAGGGGGCGGCTTTTGTCCTGGCCAAGAGCTTTTGAATCCGGCATTTACTGTCGTGCCCTTCGTGCTATCTTCTTTATTCCGGCGTTTGTTATTGCTGTTGCACCGTGATTTCCCATTTCCATCTCTAACTTCATATGTACTGGGGGCGCTGGTGCTGCATGTAACACCCTCGATGCGACTATAGCTCCCACGTGTCGAGGCACGACTTAGAGACATAATCGCATTGAAGGCATATGTCGCAAGTCAGGCAATCATCACAAACATCCCATGTAATATAGATAATAAAAGGGATAACATAGTTGGCTTACACTCGCCACGTCAATCAAGTACATAAATAACATACATCATCCAAACACTCATGGCCCGACTACGGCGCCAAAATAAAAGATAACCCAACATGCGACATGGTCCCGATCACCCCCAACTGGGCACCACTACTGATCATCAGGAAAGGAAACATAGTAACGTTGAGAGTCCTCGTCGAACTCCCACTTGAGCTCGAGCGCGTCACCTGGAGCGGAATCATCTGGACCTGCATCTGGTGTAATAGTAATCTGTGAGCCACAGGGACTCAGCAATCTCGCACCCTCGCGATCAAGACTATTTAAGCTTAAAAGGTAGGGTAAGGTAAATATATGTGGAGCTGCAGCAAGCGACTAGCATATATGGTGGCTAACTTATTTGCAAAAGAGAGCGAGAAGAGGAGGCAAAGCGCGAGCGAGAAACTAGAGAGCAACCTGCGCAAACATTACTCCAACACCGTGTCCACTTCCTGGACTCCGCCGAGAAGAGGCCATCACGGTAACACACACGGTTGATTCATTTTAATTATACTCCAACACCGTGTCCACTTCCAGGACTCCGCCGAGAAGAGGCCATCACGGTAACACACACGGTTGATTCATTTTAATTAAGTTAAAGTTCAAGTTATCTACAACCGGACATTAACAAATTCCCATCTGCCCATAACCGCGGGCACGGCTTTCGAAAGTTCAAATCCCTGCAGGGGAGTCCCAACTTAGCCCATGACAAGCTCTCACGGTCAACGAAGGAATAGACCTCCTCCCGAGACGTTCCGATCAGACTCGGTACCTCGGTTCTTCAAGACAACTCCGACAATGATAAAACAAGTCCAGCAACACCACCCGTTGTGCCGACAAATCCCAATAGGAGCTGCACATATCTCGTTCTCAGGGCACACCGGATAAGCTAAGCATACGGGAGCCAACGTAACCCAAGTTGCCAAGGGACGGCCCCGCACGGTGCTCTAGGTTGGACCAACACTCAGAGGAGCACTGGCCCGGGGGGTTAAAATAAGATGACCCTTGAGTCCGCGAAACCCAAGGGAAAAAGGGCTAGGTGGCAAATGGTAAAACCAAGGTTGGGCATTGCTAGAGGAGTTTTATTCAAGGCGGACTGTCAAGGGGTTCCCATTATAACCCAACCGCGTAAGGAACGCAAAATCCGGGAACATAACACCGATATGACGGAAACTAGGGCGGCAAGAGTGGAACAAAAATACTAGGTGAGAGGCCGAGCCTTCCACCCTTTACCAAGTATATAGATGCATTAAGATAACATGGCAATATAATGATATCCCAACAAGTAAATAAATGTTCCAACAAGGAACGGCCTCCAATCTTCACCTGCAACTAGCAACGCTATAAGAGGGGCTGAGCAAAGCGGTAACATAGACAATCAACGGTTTGCTAGGACATGGTGGGTTAGAGGTTTGACATGGCAGTTTGGAGGCTTGAAAGCAAATGGTAGGCATCGTAGCATTGGCATAGCAAAAGAGCGAGCAATCTAGCATAGCAAAGATAGTAGTGATTTCGAGGGTATGATCATCTTGCCAGCAAAGCTGTCAGAGTTGACTGGATCCTTGAAAGAAAACTCAACGGGCTCCTCGTTAGCGAACTCGTCTTCCGGATCTACCCAAACAAGACAAACAAGCAACAAGGACACAATCAACCACGTGCAAGGATCAAACAATATGATGCAATGATGATATGCTATGCGGGTTGCGATGCGGGATGCATATGCAAGATTTGACAAGGGATGCATGAACCTGGCCTCAACTTCGAAATCCAAGTGTGCCACTGGAAAGATGAGATGAAATTGCTTGAAAATGATATAAAGAACGCCGGAATCGGAGTTACGGTTTGGAAATGGCAAGCGATTCAAATATGACACCGGTCTGCGATTTACAGCAAGTAGCCATCTAAATGCAATGAGATGAACATGCTACAGCACCCAAACATGGCATCAAAAAACATGGCAGGGATGCATTCAAGAAGCTTAACAAAAGTCTAGCACTGAGCCACGGCCAATTCATCCAATAACAGGTTCAAACAAGCATGGCAAAAATGCATATGGTAAACAGATCTCAGACTTAGTGAAATTAACACTTGTCTGGAATTTCAGACCAAGTAGCTCTCTTCGGAGCAACAAAACTACAAGCTACAGGATCTGAACAAGGCAAAGTAAAACATGGCATGGAGATACTCGAATAGCTTAACAAAAGTCCCTTAGTGACCTAGAGCCAAAAAGGACCAAAAAATATACTAACAAGCATGTGAACATAGCAAAAGCATAATCAGTTTTCAGACTTAGTGAAAACTGGCACATGCTGAAACATAACTCAAGTAGGCATGTTTACGAGCTCGATGCACTCACCACGGTGCAAGTCATGAAAAGATAAGCATACATCTATCAAGAACACACAAAAATCAAGCTAGACACGGCAAGAACAATAGCATAGCATGCACGGATCAACTACAACATCATCGGCAAAATCGCGAACAAGTTGACAATCTGCCCAGATTCACAAAGTAGCAAAAGTAGAGCTCGATTGACTCAAGCTAGGGTGCTCCACAATTGCAAAAAAATACCTGGATGGATAGAGCACTACAATATTAGCAAAACATCCTTACTGATCATCCTCAAAAGAGGCACGGATCACTCGAAACAACATGAACATATGACAACATGAGATAAACAGCTCAAGGACTTAGTGGAAATGCCAAGTCCCTGAAAACAGAGTTAGCAAGTGCACCACTTTGCAAGCTTGCACTAGCCAACACACACATCACAAAAATACATGGGTTGCACCTCTGGAAAGATGACAAAACCCTTAACAAAACATATGTAGAGCATCAGGGCATATCATGCACACAATAATCATGGCAAAAATGACAAAACTCTAAATGGAGCAGCAGATCTGACAATTATCTCAAGTAGCCCTCTTTTAACAGCATTTCGGGCATCAAGATGAACTCAAATGAAAATGATGCAATGGAACGAAATGATGTAATCTCTGAGATGAACATTTTGATATGCTATATGCATGAATCGGAGCTACGGATGCAAAGTTACGAGGCCATGAACAGGAGCATATGGATCTGGAATTTTAGGGACTTAGAAGAAAAAACAACCCCGAGATCTAGGGTTTCGGTGGCACGCGGATCGAGGCGGCGGCGCTCTCGCTGGAGTTGATGAGGACGACGGCGGCCGGAGTTGGTGGAGCTTGCCGGCGCGAGGGGAGGAGGAGGCCGGAGTTGGTGGAGCTCGCCGGCGTCCTCCTCGGGGCCGAAGCAGGCGGCTACGGCTGTTGGGGCGTCAGGGCGGCTCGGGCGGCGGCCACCGGAGCAGGGCGGCGCGGCAGGGCGGCACGCGGCGGAGCGGGCGGCGCGGCAGACAGCGGGAGGCGGCGCAAGGCGGTGCGGGAAGGCGGGCCGGGAGGGCCGCGGTCGGGCCCCGCGGGCCGGCGCGGTGGGAGGCGGCGGCGCGCCATGTGGCGAGCCACGAGTGGCGGCGGCGATCTGTCCGGCGGCCGGCGGACGTGTCCGGCCGCGCGGAGAGGAGCGGGGCTAGGGTTAGGGGTGGTTTGGATCCGGAATTTCGGGAGAGGATCTAGTTTTATAGATAGAGGGAGCTAGGAGAGTCCAAATGAGGTGCGGTTTTCGGCCACGCGATCGTGATCGAACGCTCTAGATGATGGAGAAGGCTTAGGTGGGTTTTGGGACAAATTGGAGGGGTGTTGGGCTGCAACACACACGAGGCCTTTTCGGTCCCTCGGTTAACCGTTGGAGTATCAAACGAAGTCCAAATGATACGAAACTTGACAGGCGGTCTACCGGTAGTAAACCAAGGCCGTTTGGCAAGTCTCGGTCCAATCCGGAAATGTTTAATCCCCACACACGAAAGAAAGCTAGAAATGACCACCGGAGGAGAACGAAGCGCCGGAATGCAACACGGACAACGGGGAAAATGCTCAAATGCATGAGATGAACACGTATGCAAATGCAATGCACATGATGACATGATATGAGATGCAAGACAAAGATAACAACACACGAAGACAAAGACCCGAACCCGAGAAAATAAAATAACTTAACGCCGGAAACGGCAAGAGTTGGAGTACAAATTGGGAAAGTTACATCCGAGGCATTACACTGCATTTGGCTAGCCAGCTGTCCTCTCCCGCGCAAAAGCGGGTCATGAGGTTTGTTAATGCGGACATCGTTCTCGGCTTATTTTGGCCGAGGTGTCTGGCGAGCCATTCGTCACGGACGCTATGCTTGAAAGCCGCTAAGGCTTCGGCGTCCGGACAGTCGACAATCTGGTTCTTTTTAGTAAGAAACCTGTTCCAAAGCTTTCGGGCTGACTCTCTGGGTTGTTGAGTTATATGACTCAAATCGTCCGCATCCGGAGGTCGGACATAGGTCCCTTGAAGATTTGCCCGAAAGGCGTCTTCGAGCTCTTCCCAACTTCCAATGGAGCTTTCGGGGAGGCCTTTGAGCCAGTGACGAGCTGGCCCTTTGAGCTTGAGGGGTAGGTACTTGATGGCGTGGAGGTCATCTCCTCGAGCCATATGGATATGAAGGATGTAGTCCTCAATCCAGACCCCAGGGTCTGTTGTTCCGTCGTATGCCTCTATGTTTACGGGCTTGAATCCCTCTGGGAATTCGTGGTCCAGCACCTCATCGGTGAAACATAGGGGGTGTGCGCCACCCCTGTAGCTGGGTGTACCGCGTTGTTCCCAGCTACAGGGGTGCCGCACACCCCCTATGTTTCATCGATGAGGTGCTGGACCATGAATTCCCAGAGGGATTCAAGCCCGTAAACATAGAGGCATACAACGGAACAACAGACCCTGGGGTCTGGATTGAGGACTACATCCTTCATATCCATAGGGCTCGAGGAGATGACCTCCACGCCATCAAGTACCTACCCCTCAAGCTCAAAGGGCCAGCTCGTCACTGGCTCAAAGGCCTTCCCGAAAGCTCCATTGGAAGTTGGGAAGAGCTCGAAGACGCCTTTTGGGCAAATTTTCAAGGGACCTATGTCCGACCTCCGGATGCGGACGATTTGAGTCATATAACTCAACAGCCCGGAGAGTCAGCCCGAAAGCTTTGGAATAGGTTTCTTACTAAAAAGAACCAGATTGTCGACTGTCCGGACGCCGAAGCCTTAGCGGCTTTCAAGCATAGCATCCGTGACGAATGGCTCGCCAGACACCTCGGCCAAAATAAGCCGAGAACGATGGCCGCATTAACAAACCTCATGACCCGCTTTTGCGCGGGAGAGGACAGCTGGCTAGCCAGATGCAGCACCAGCGCCCCCAGTACATCTGAAGTTAGAGATGGAAATGGGAAATCACGGCGCAACAGCAATAACAAACGCCGGAATAAAGAAGACAGCATGAAGGGCACGGCAGTAAATGCCGGATTCAAAAGCTCTCGGACAGGACAAAAGCCGCCCCCTAAAGGCACCAGGGATGAATTGTCCAGCCTCAACAAAATTCTGGACCAAGTATGTCAGATTCATAGTACCCCTGGTAAACCTGCTAATCATACCCACAGAGAATGTTGGGTCGTCAAGCAGTCCGGCAAGCTCAACGTCGTATACAAGGGGGAGGATACACCAAGTGAAGACGAGGACGAGCCCCCCAAGCAAGACACGGGGGAACAAAAGCAATTTCCACCAGAAGTCAAAACAGTAAACGCGTTACACGTAATCAAGGGAAAAAACAAGGCGGCACTCCCAGGAAAGTATACCCAAGTGCCTGTCACCACGAAGTCGTGCCACTGGTCATCTCAACCGATCACTTTCGACCATCGCCATTACTCAGCAAGTATCCGACAAGCAGGACGGGCTGCCCTGGTATTAGACCCAGTAATTGGTGGATATCACTTCACAAGGGTCTTGATGGACGGCGGCAGTAGCCTAAACCTAATATATCAGGATACAATCCGCGGGATGGGGTTAGACCCAACACAAATTCGCCATAGCAATACTACCTTTAAAGGAGTAACGCCAGGCCCAGGGGCTCGTTGTACGGGCTCCCTCCTACTACAAGATACATTCGGCTCCCCCGATAACTTTCGTCGCGAGCATTTAACTTTCCACACTGCTCCATTTCAAAGTGGCTATCAAGCACTACTCGGACGCGAAGCTTTCGCTCGCTTTAACGCAATACCACACTACGCCTCCCTCACACTCAAGATGCCCGGTCCACGTAGCATCATTACAGTGCACGGAAATATCAAGCGATCTCTACGCGCCGAAGAAAGTGAGGCTGCCCTGGCCGCCGCACACTAAAGGCGCCCGGACAAGCGAAAGCATCCAATAGGTCATCAAGACCTCAGATACAACTAATCAAGTCCGGCGCCGCTATTTATACGGAAATAAGTGGTCACACCCCTATTTGTCAATACAAGGGGCTCAACGCGCGCAGACAAGTGGCAATTTCTTATCATCTTGAATTATATATGGTTTCTTTAAAAACTATCCTTTTTGCACGACAACTTTTTCACTTAACTTCCTCTCTTTCACAGACGATCATCGTGCTACACCCGTCCAGGACATGGCACAACGGAGACACAGGCGCAGACGTGCAGCAGGGACCCACTCCAAGGATTCTTTTTAGATTAAGACCCTGCGTAAACCTTTTTTACTGTCTCTCTTGTTGATACATATCCACCGTTGAGAAGGATGCTGACGTCTTGGCATGTGGCCACACCAGAACAATGCACGTACCTGGACACACGGGGCTTCTTACAAACGCTACTATTTAGGCCCGGTTTATACCACAAAGACCGAATACCTTAGGGAGTGTTCGGCGTCACGAGTTTGGCCCTATATGCATCAGCTCCGAATCATTGTCTTTGGTCAAATGTTGGGTTTGCCCGGCTCCTGTGTTTTGGTGCCTTACGTTCCGCCTTGCCGGCTAAGGTAGCACCAGGAGAACTACTGCGATTGTGCCCTGGTTCACCCGGACGAGCACCTCAGTAGAGAAAGCCGGAAACTGACTATCATGATATAGCGTGAGACTGGTCAACCACTCGATGACCTATGGGAATGTTAGAATTCCTCCACCTTAACGAAGGGCCGTTTCCCGGCCAGGCATGTACGCACCCCGATATCGGGAAAGTGCGGAGCCACCAGGGGCTATCTAGTAGCCCCACTGTCAAACTCCTATGGCTAAGTGAAAGTGCTAAAGCATCATAGTCCGGTTGCCTCGCTCGCTCCGCTATCACCTCCTTAATAGGACCAAGACGTTGGGTTAAGTGTGAATGCGTGTTTTTGCGAGCACCTCCGCATTATATGCGTGAGGGTTGAAGCCGACGGCTGCAATCTTTCAGGTTATACACATGAATACATAAACGGCCGCCTAGGAGGCATCATATTACTTTCAGGCAAAAGTATAAAAATAGCCTTATAAAATTTATAAAAGCATTTTTCTTACAATGAGATTACATATCACTTAAACATAATATTTTTTGAGCACTGGGTCTCTATCAAACGGGCACCCTCAAGAACTTCTCCAAAGTAGTGCTCGGCAGCCTTTCGACCTATAGCCGAATCCCGCGCTGCAACATTGGTAGCATCCATCTCCGCCCAATATGCCTTAACACGGGCAAAGGCCATCTGTGCGCCCTCTATGCACGCCGACCTCCTCATCGCATCAATATGCGGCACCACGTCAAGGACCTGCTGCACCAAGCTGAAATAGCTGTTCGGTTTTGGCCTTCCCGGCCATAGCTGATCCATAACAGACCTCATAGAGAGTCTGGACAACCTATTTAGTTCGGCCCACTCGACTAATTGGTCAATCAATGAAAGTGGACGCTCGGGAGAATGGAATTGCCTCCAAAATAGCTGGTCTACTCCACGGTCCGGCTGACCCTGGAAGTACTTGGCCGCATCGGCAACGCTCACCGCCAAATCCATATACACATCCTCCGAACTCCACAGCCGATCCAGAGGGGCATACCGTGGATCTCCAAATTTCCTCCGCAACATGAAGGATTTCCCAGCTACAATATCCCCGGCTTCCCGCAGCTCCTCCTTCTTTGCCCTCATAGCAGAGCGGAGATCCTTTTTCGTCGCAGCAGCCTTCTCAAGGTCCGATGCCTTCGCTTGGTTTTCCTTTTCAAGAACCCGGCAACGGTCGGCGGCGGCTTTTAATTCTATAGCCATCTTGGCCATCTTTTCTCGGGTCTCGCCATGCGCGGCCCTCTCGGCTTGCAACTCTTCGGCCGCCTTCACAGCAGCCGCATTACCTAACCTCGCTTGTTCCTTGGCTCGGGCAAGTTCTGCCCGCAAGGCTTCAACAGTGGCAGCTCCATCTGCAGTCACAACATATTTAAGATACCGGCATCTTGTTGCTCTTCCTATGTGGCGTTTACCAGATATTGACACTTACCATGTGCCTCGTCAAGCCTTTTGTTAACAAGCTCGATGTCGGCGTCTGCCGCATCCAACTGCCGTTCTAAATGGGCAAACTCGCTAGTCCGGCTAGCCACCGGAGCTTCCATCACCTGCACATAAAGGCAGTATGGTTATTTCCCGGGAATATGATCCTCTGTTCGTCGTCGTTTCCGACGACAACCAGATTCTCAGGGGCTACTATCTACACAGGGCACACCTAGCATGTGCAGGATTATCATACATTCTTTTACGTACCTCAAAGCCTGTTAGTAGACTCATAAAAGCTTCATGCAATCCGCTTTCGGCGGATGATATTCTCTCCATCACCGTATTCATCATCACACGATGTTCATCTGAGATGGCCGCTCGCCCCACCAACTCCCTCAGAACATCCGATCGCACACTAGACGGGGCCGGACTCTTTTGTCTGCTCCCTTCGGGAGCCGGACACTGGGAGCTTCGGGGGTCAATGGGATTATCTTCTGGCCTCACCGGACTCGGAGAGGCCCTCTGCGACGACACTTCAGGGTCGCCCGCTTCTGGAGCGGAGGAGTCCGGAGGAGGCGTTTCACTCTCCATCATCTCTGGAAGAAGATCCCCCAAAGATGAGCTCATTTGAGAGGGGCTAAGGCCCAAACTGCAAAATATATGCGGTGGTTATTTTCTCAGAAGAAAAAGATGGCATATCGGTACTATTAAAGGTATTTCGGGTCACTTACGACTCGTGGGAGAATTGATCCCCCCGCGGACTTTGTGCGGCAACTGCGCCCCCCAAGGTGGGACCCTCTGTTGGAGACTTCTTCTCCCGTTTGGAAGCTTCGGCTTCCGAATCCCCGGGCGCAGTCCTTTTCCTCTTCTGGTCGCCTTCCCTCATGGAGACGCTCGCTCCCTTGGCTAGAATGGGCAGCATTGGGGGCCCACGTCCGCCCGCATTATCCTCCACAGTATCTTCCTTCAAGGGCTCCGGGCAAGGTGCGGTCTGGAGCATCTTTTCCAATACCGGATTTTCCAAACCTCGGGGAGGGGGGCCGAACACCGAATCAACTTCGCCTTTGTTAGCCAGTCCTGGTCAAAAAGCGAACTCTCAGAAATAACTTCGTAACAAAGTAGATATAGTATGTTCAGCCGGAAGATGCCTTACCTGTTCGGCGGCGCGGTTACTACTCAGACCCACGTCCTCGGTGATTTCTGGACACTCCATCTGAGGTCCGAAGAATGACTTTTACATCTCCTCGTGCATCAGGCCGAGAAAATTTTGAATAGCACGCGGTCCCTCGGGATTAAACTCCCATAGGCGAAGAGGCCGGCGTTTGCAAGGCTGGACTTGACGAACCAGCATAACCTGTATCACCGCAACCAAACTGAAATCTCCATTGAAGAGATCTCGAATGCGGCCTTGCAGTATAGGCACGTCCTTGACTGGACCCCAGCTCAGACCTCTGTTGATCCACGACATCAGCTGTGGTGGGGGGCCCGAGTGGAACACAGGGGGGCTGCCCACTTGGCACTTCTAGGAGCCGTGATGTAGAACCACTCCTGTTGCCACAATTCAGACACCTCTGGATGGAACCTTTGGGCCACGGAGCTCCCGTAATCTTGCGTATTGAGGCACCTCCACATGCTGCATGTTGCCCCTCGACCAGCTTCGGCCTCACTTCAAAGGTCTTGAGCCATAGGCCAAAGTGGGGGGTAACCCGGAGGAAGGCCTCGCACACGACAATAAATGTCGTGATATGAAGAAAGAAGCCCGGAGCTAGATCATGAAAATCTAGCCCGTAGTAAAACATCAAACCCCTGACGAAAGGATCCAGGGCAAGGCCTAGACCTCGGAGGAAGTGGGAAATGAACACGACGTTCTCGTTGGGTTCGGGGGTGGGCACGGCCTGCCCTCAGGGAGGCAGCCGATGCAAAATCTCGGCGGTCAGATATCTGGCGTCCCTCAACTTCTTGATGTCTTCTTCCGTGACGGAGGAAGGCATCCATCGGCCTTGAAGGCTAGATCCGGACATGACTGAAGGTTCGGGGCGCCTGACCTGAACTTCGGGCGTTTGAGCTTGAGGTAGGGGAAGGATTCGATTGAGCAAGGGAGGGAAAAATAAAAGCCTTGTCCCCTTTATAAAGAGGGTGAATATCAAGCGTCCTCTCTGTGTTCGTTTGGACTTGCCTATAATCTAGGAATCCTAGAAGCGGTTGGGTTACCCACGCCCGTATTGATGAGAATCCCGGGATAAGGGGACACGATCTCTGCTTTAACAAGACATGCCAAGGAAACCGCCTCGCATGACGCACTGAGGTGGGATAATGAAACGACTCGGATAAAGGCTTGGCCGTGGTGTAACACGCTATGGAATACGTCAGCAGATTAGATTGGTGTAAATATTATTCTCTCTATGGCAATATGTGGAAACTTATTTTGCAGAGCCGGACACTATCTTCGTGTTCAAAATCTTCTATGAAGTACTTGGAGGAGGAACCCGCCTTGCAATGCCGAAGACAATATGCGCTCCGGACTCGTCGTCATTGAAGTCTGGTTTAGGGGCTACTGAGGGAGTCCTGGATTAGGGGGTGTCCGGATGGCCAGACTATACCTTCAGCCGGACTCCTGGACTATGAAGACACAAGATTGAAGACTTTGTCCCGTGTCCGGAAGGGACTTTCCTTGGCGTGGAAGGCAAGCTTGGCGATACGGATATGTAGTTCTCCTACCATTGTAACCGACTCTATGTAACCCTAACCCTACCCGGTGTCTATATAAACCGGAGGGTTTTAGTCCGTAGGACAATGTACACATCAACAATCATACCATAGGCTAGCTTCTAGGGTTTAGCCTCCTCGATCTCGTGGTAGATCTACTCTTGTACTACCCATATCATCAATATTAATCAAGCAGGACATAGGGTTTTACCTCCATCGAGAGGGCCCGAACCTGGGTAAAACTTCGTGTCCCTTGCCTCATGTGACCATCCGGCCTAGACGCACAGTTCGGGACGCCCTACCCGAGATCCGCCGGTTTTGACACCGACAATAATCCTTATCAATAACAAAGATAGGTGAAGTAGCAAAAGTAGGGTCACGTTTCATCCTAGCATTTAGAGATTGCTTATTCCATTTAGCTAATAACCTCTTAAGTTCATAACTATCTTTGCAAGCTAAAATAGCTAAAGAAGCTTCTTTATCAAAAACATAACCATTAGGAATAACGAGCAAGTCTTCATCATCACTTTCATCAATGTTATCAGATTCAATATTTTCATTCTCTCTAACCCTAGCAAGTTGTTCATCAAGAAATTCACCACGTGGCACAGTAGTATCAAGCATAGAAGTAGTTTCATCATAAGTAGCATGCATAGCAGAAGTGGCATCATCAATAACATGTGACATATCAAAACGAATAGCAGAAGCAGGTTTAGGTGTCGCAAGCTTACTCCAAACAGAAGGTGAATCAAGTGCGGAGCTAGATGGCAGTTCCTTACCTCCCCTCGTAGTTGAGGAATAAATCTTGGTTTTTGGATCTCTCAAGTTCTTCATAATGATAAACAGATATAAATCCAAAGTGACTCAAAGAATAGAGCTATGCTCCCCAGCAACGGCGCCAGAAAATAGTCTTGATAACCCACAAGTATAGGGGATCGCAACAGTTTTCGAGGGTAGATTATTCAACCCAAATTTATTGATTCGACATAAAGGGAGCCAAAGAATATTCTCAAGTATTAGCAGTTGAGTTGTCAATTCAACCACAACTAGAAAACTTAATATCTGCAGCAAAGTATTTAGTAGCAAAGTAATATGATAGTAGTGGTAACGGTAGCAAAAGGTAATGATAGCAAAAGTAATGTTTTTGGTATTTTGTAGTGATTGTAACAATAGCAACGGAAAAGTAAATGAGCAAAGAACAATATATGAAAAGCTCGTAGGCAATGGATCGGTGATGGAGAATTATGCCAGATGCGGTTCATCATGTAACAATCATAACATAGGGTGACACAGAACTAGCTCCAATTCATCAATGTAATGTAGGCATGTATTCTGAATATAGTCATACGTGCTTATGGAAAAGAACTTGCATGACATCTTTTATCCTACCCTCCCGTGGCAGCGGGGTCCTAATGGAAACTAAGGCATATTAAGGCCTCCTTTTAATAGAGTACCGGAACAAAGCATTAGCACATAGTGAATACATGAACTCCTCAAACTATGGTCAGCACCGGTAAGTATCCCGATTATTGTCACTTCGGGGTTAACGGATCATAACACATAATAGGTGACTATAGACTTGCAATATAGGATCAAGAACACTCATATATTGATGAAAACATAATAGGTTCAGATCTGAAATCATGGCACTCGGGCCCTAGTGACAAGCATTAAGCATAGCAACGTCATAGCAACATCAATCTCAGAACATAGTGGATACTAGGGATTAAACCCTAACAAAACTAACTCGATTACATGATAGATCTCATCCAACCCATCACCGTCCAGCAAGCCTACGATGGAATTACTCACGCACGGCAGTGAGCATCATGAAATTGGTGATGGAGGATGGTTGATGATGACGATGGCGACGGATTCCCCTCTCCGGAGCCCCGAACGGACTCCAGATTAGCCCTCCCGAGAGGTTTTAGGGCTTGGCGGCGGCTCCGTATCGTAAAACGCAATGAATCCTTCTCCCTGATTTTTCTCTCCTCGAAAGAAAATATATAGAGTTGGAGTTGAGGTCGGAGGAGCTCCAGGGGGGCCCATGAGGTAGGGGCGCGCCCCCCACCCTCGTGGACAGGTGGTGGGCCCCTGGTCTTCATCTTTTGCAAGGATTTTTTATTATTTCCGAATAGATGTTCCATGAAGTTTCAGGTCATTCCAAGAACTTTTGTTTCTACACATAAATAACACCATAGTAATTCTGCTGAAAACGGCGTCAGTCCGGGTTAGTTCCATTCAAATCATGCAAGTTAGAGTCCAAAATAAGGGCAAAAGTGTTTGGAAAAGTAGATATGACGGAAACGTATCAATTTTACACGTGGAAAATCCCTATTGGTCGGGGCTGTTAACGGGTTATCGGATCCAAAACCGGACCCAATAGCTTAACGGCGTTCTGTTACGGTAGATGCCACGTGTCGGTCACCCTTGACGAAAGCACTTCTGTGACGCGCGATTTATCTTCATTGAAGTGGACACTTCCGTGATGATAATTTTGGTAATGTCATGAACACTTCTACGACAGCACAGGTATGACTATCTTGATTCTGTCATAAAATTGTCATGGATGTACATGCATGACAGAAAACGTGACCTACTGTGACAAACACGTGTCATCACGGAAGTGTATTTTTTTTGTAGTGTTGGCACAAACACTAATCTATATCTATACCTACTAATAAAGCAAGGTGTGTTTCTCCTATTTTTTCATCCGTTCACCATCTAAAAGATTTTTTTCTATTCGAGGTGGTACTAAATTTGTGTCCGTTGATTTATTATAAAAGGAAAAAATGCTAGAATTTCATACATGGGCCGCCCACAGTGTGGCCCAGCCGAGCCAGCCCATTTATTTTCGTACCCACACACGTAAGATGACCCTATTTCTTGCATCGAGCGTGAAATAGTCGCAAATTCGCACAGGGCGCCCAACCTGGGTTGAACCAGTTTCCTTTATTTTGTTCTGTGTTATGTTTCTATTTTTCTTTTTCCCTTTCTTTCATGTATCTTTTGTCAAAAAAAACATGATTTCAAAAAAAATCGAATTTTTACAAATGTTTATCATTTTAAAAAATATTTTGTTTTGAAAAATGTTCAGAACATTACATCTTGGTTGTCATTCCAAAATTGGTTCAGATTTAAAAAAAATGTTCCGCTTTTCTTTGTGTTTTTTCAAAGGTGTTAGAGATTTCCCAATAAAAATAGCATTTTAAAAATGTTCCAAATACGTAAAATATTCTTGTTTTGGTGAAAAGTTTGCATATTCAGAATAATGTCCGAGTTAAGGAAACACATTTTCAAAAATTGTTCCGAATGTTCAAAATATGTTTCTGTAAGTGCATCTAGTGCCACCCCTAGTTGGTTTTGGAGTATTGACGACAAACCTAGTTGAGGGACTAATGTGTTTGTGAGAATTGCAGGAAAACACAGGTAGAAGTCCCTCATTGATTCGGTTTTACTACCAGAGATGACCCCTAAAAATGTACGAAGACATTGAAGACAATGGTGGTTTATGAAGATATTCATATTGAAGACAATGACATGAGAAGACTCCCTATGAAGCTTTTGAAACTCGAAGACCTAGATCCTTCGTAGTTTTATTTTATTCATGTTGCGTCATAGGAACCACCGTACTGTTAAGTGGGGTCGAAGAGAACCAGTCAGAATGACTGAAGTGATGCCTAATTCAAATCCTATGTCTTCGAGCGAAGCCTATGAGAGAAAATCTTGTCCAGAGTCAGACAAGTCAGCTTTACTTGTAGCCCAAGTAAAGTTGCCGTGTGAGTTCGAAATCCGACCGTTGGTACACGTGTCAATTCCTTAGTGACCCAGGGTCATTTCGGACAGATCAGGTCGGGTTGCCAAGTGGCTATAAATAGTCCACCCCCCCACAACCTTAAATGGTTGGCTGCTCAAATTTCAGTGCACGGCTTTTGTCGTTTGAGAGCAACCCACCTCGAAGCCTTTGAAAGAAAAATTCCCAGTGAGGAGAAAAGCCCTAACCACCCAGAGCCAGAGTAAATTGGGCATCACTTAAGTCTTCGTGTCTGTGTGATTTGAAGACTTATTACACTTGAGGACTGTGCATCCTCCAGACGGTTAGGCGTCGCGTTCTGAGCATCCAAGAGAAATTGTGGATTGCCGGTGAACGAAGTCTGTGAAGGTTTGGGAGTCTACCTTGAAGACTTACCAGAGTGATTGGGCGAGGTCTGTGTGACCTTAGCTCAAGGAGAAAACGGTGAGGACTGGGTGTCTTGGACTAAGTGTCCTTGACTGGGTGTCCGGGACTGTGTGTCCTTCGGTTTAAATACCTAGCCGCTCCAACCAGACGTACAGTTGTCACAGCAACTGGAACTGGTCCAACAAATCATTGTCTTCAACGTGTCACTGGTTTCATCTTCACTTCCCTTCATTTACAGTTATTCATTGTGAAGCCATTGCATGCTTGCTTTATCTTTTGTCTTCACAACATGAATGTATGATCTGTTCGGCTTCATAACTTCTTCCTACCTGATCCTTATTACACTGAAGTTGTTTGTCATTGCGCTTTCACTCTATTGAATACATGACCATGGCTGCCCTAGTGTAATCTAACTTCCGCTGCATAGTAATAGGCATAATCTTCACTGTTTGTCTTCATAACTCTCACGTTTTGAAGACTTTCATAAAAATCGCCTATTCACCCCCCCCCTCTAGTCGATATAACGCACTTTCAATTGGTATCAGAGCTTGGTGCTCCCTTGTTTTGTGTGATTCGGTTTAACCACCTGGAGTTTTAGCTATGTTGACTGCAGGGATAATCAAAGTCTCCGTTGCTTGTCCCGTCTTCGATGGAACTGAATATCCCTACTGGAAGAATAAGATGCGCATGCATCTTGAAGCCATTGACGTCGACCTATGGTATGTCGTCGAAAACGGCGTTCCCAAGGCTGGAGAAGGTGTCACTGCTGCTGATGTCAAGAAGTTCGTTCAACTGGACTCTACTGCCAAGAATATCATCTGTGGTCATCTGACCAAAGGACAGTATGGCCGTGTGAGTGCCTTGAAGACATCCAAACTGGTCTGGGATTGGCTCTCCAAAGTTAATTTAGGCATATCAACCCAGAGAGATCAAAGAATCAGTGTCCTTCGCAATCTCTTCAACCGCTTCAAACGAAATGACAATGAGAATGTCCAGCACACCTTTGATCGGCTCACTGACATCACAAATGAGCTTCAAGCCCTCGGCGCTACTGAGATCACCAAACATGAAATCGTCAAGACGCTGCTGAGATCACTTGATAGTTCGTTTGACATTCTGGCCCTGATGATTCAAGAACGTCCTGATTTCAAGACACTCGATCTGTCTGACATACTTGAGAGGCTCAACACACATGAGTTTCAGCTTTCTGAGAAAAGAGATATCTACGGCCCAAACTATGGGCAAACTCGTGCCTTGAAGGCAAAAGCTGTCTCCTCATCTGAAGAAGAATCTGACTGCAGTTCTGATGATCCTGAAGACATTGGAAGAGAACTTGCAATGCTAGTGAAGAAGTTTCAAAAATTCACCAAGAAGAAAGGCTTCAGAAAATCTTCACGATCAAGCTCAAGGAATGATGAAGCTTCTGCTCATGACTACAAGAAGAAAACATGTCACAAGTGCAAGAAAACTGGGCACTTCATCTCTGAGTGTCCACAGTGGGACAATGAGAACAGAAGGAAGAAGAAGAGCAAAGAATATGACTCTGACGACAAGAAGAAGAAGAAATACTCAAAGTCTTCTTCCAAAACTTCATCAAGGTCTTCATCACACAAGAAGAGCTCATCTGGCAAGGCACGTGCGTTTGTTGGAAAGGAGATGGATTCAGAGGAGGAGTCCGCATCTGAGGAGGCAGAGGTGGAGTCTGAGGAGGAGTCTGATTCTAGCATTGCGAGTCTGGCTACAGCATACGTCGCCAAGTCCATCTTCAATACTGAAGACAATAACTGCATCACCGACACCGACGCAAATGACAAGAACGACTCCACTCCTACCTACTGCTTCATGGCACGCGGTGCCAAGGTAAACACACGCACAACTCGCTATGAAACATCTAGTGACGATGACTCTGAATGTGATTCAAAACCTAGCTACAAAAAACTTGCTAAAATTGCAACTGAACAACAGAAAGGAATGGAACATATTCAAAAATTGTTAGACAGAAGCGATGATCTGTTGGGTGCTGAAATGACTCGATCTGAATCCTTAATTGAAGACATAAAAAACCTTCACGTTAAGTATCAGGAACTTGAAGATCGTCATGATACTCTCTCAACAACTCATGAAAAGCTTTCCTATGATTATCTTCAAAGGAAGCAAGAACTTGAGAAATTGAGGGTGGCTCATGAAGATCTTCAAAAGGAAAACGAGTCACTTCGCGCTGAACAGATCAGTCCCGCTCAGGAAGGATTTGAACCACCATGTCTTAAATGCATTGAGCGTGATAATGCTGCCTCTATTGCTGAATGTTCCACTGCTACTACTGTTTCAATATCTTCAACTATTGACGTGGTAACTAACCCCTCTGCTGAGGATACCACTGCTATTGCTGATGAGAATGCTAGGTTGAAGACATTGCTTGAAACAGGGATGTACAAAAGTCTGAAAGGGCATCAGACATTATGTGATGTCCTTAAGAAGCAGATTCTGAACCGAAACCCTAGGAAAGAGGGTGTTGGGTTCGTGAGGAAAATTAATGCAGATGGGTCTTACTGGAAACCTGAGCAGTACCCCAAAACCACATGGGTTGCTGCAAAGGAATCCTCAGCAGATCCATCCAATCTGTCTGGCTTCACTTGTGCTAACCCAATTATCATTGATGAATCCTTTGATGCAAACTATAAACTGTTTAAGAATCAGAATGATAAAGTGTTTGCCAGGTACATTGGTACTAACTGCAGGAATGGACCGCCTATGAAGAAGATCTGGGTTCCGAAAACATGTCTGGAAAATCTTCCTGTGAACGTCTTCATGACACCTCACTTGAAGAAGACAAACCTCAGACCAAAGGCTTCATATGGTCCAAATGCTTCATACAAACAGGGGACTCACCTGAGTCGCACTAACGCAAATGTTTTGCAGGAACCATACTCAGGCATATGAATATGAGAGTGGTTCGTCGAACCGTCATGTTCATATGACCAAAAATTATTCTGCTTATTCCTATGAGTATTATTGTCCACCTGCTGGACTGTTTGCTAAGGTTTCAAAGCCAAAATTCTCAGATGCTGCACTTAGACTTATAGCTTCTAAGCCACCCTTGAAGATGTGGGTGGTTAAGAAAGCTTAACTCTCCTTTGCAGGGAAAGGTCTCCAGCACAAAAACAAAATCTTCTGATGCTATTGCTGGGGACCATAAAAAACTTGTGGGCGCAAGATAAAATGCCCAAATGGCATCATTATGTACTTCGTTCCTGAATCGCATGCTACTCTCCCCATTAGTCCTAGTCTGGATCTAAGTTTTCATAACCCACTGGTTCGTCAAATGTTTATGCTTCACAACACTCTTCGTGAAGCCTATCCCCCTAACTGCACTGTAGGGTACGATACCAGCGACTTCAAAGTCTTCAGAATGGATTATTGACAGTGGGTGTACAAATCACATGACTGGCAGAAGAAGCCTTCTTATGGACTCAACTTTACGTCCATCCGACAAGAGCCACATTACATTCGCTGACACTGGTAAAAGTAAGGTATTGGGTCTAGGTAGAGTTGCAATCTCAAAGGATCAACACATGGATAAAGTCATGCTTGTTGAATCCCTTGGCTTCAACTTAATGTCTGTCTCAATGCTTTGCGATTTGAATATGATTGTAATGTTTGGCAAATATCGCTGCCTGGTGCTAATGGAATCTGACAAATCTCTAGTGTTTGAAGGGTATAGGAAAGGTGATTTGTATGTGGTAGATTTCTCAGCAGGACCACAACTTGCAGTATGTCTTCTTGCAAAAGCTTTAGAATGCTGGCTTTGGCATCGAAGGCTTGGGCATGCTGGCATGAGGAACCTCCACACCCTTGCGAAGAAAAAGCACGTCATAGGCATCGAAGGCGTCAAGTTCAAGAAAGATCACTTATGCGGTGCCTGTGAAGCAGGGAAGATGACAAGGGCAAAACATCCTTCGAAGACAATCATGACCACTACTCAACCCTTCGAATTGCTTCACATGGATCTTTTCGGTCCCACTCACTACTCAACTTTTACTACTTCTGCATGCCTTTATGGCTTCGTAATTGTTGATGATTATTCTAGATATACTTGGGTGCACATAATCCTTTACAAGACTGAAGTGCAGGATGTCTTCAGACGCTTCGCAAATCGAGCTATGAACAATTTTGGCGCCAAGATAAAGCACATCAGAAGTGACAATGGCACTGAATTCAAGAATACTGGCCTTGATACATATCTGGATACCTTGGGCATCACACATGAATTCTCAGCTCCATACACGCCACAGCAGAATGGCGTCGTCGAACGCAAGAACAGAACACTCATTGAGATGGCCAGAACAATGCTAGATGAATACAAGACTCCAAGAAAATTCTGGACTGAAGCCATTGATACTGCATGCCATATAATCAATCGTGTTTATCTTCACAAGCTTCTGAACAAGACATCCTATGAACTCCTAACTGGCAAGAAGCCAAATGTCAGTTATTTCAGAGTATTTGGCGCAAAATGCTGGATCAAGGACCCACACCACACCTCAAAGTTTGCACCAAAAGCACATGAAGGCTTCATGCTTGGATATGGAAAGGATTCACACTCCTACAGAGTCTTCAATCTCTTCCACTACAAAGTGGTTGAAACAGTGGATGTGCGATTTGATGAAACCAATGGATCACAAAGAGAGCAATTGCCAAATGTGCTAGATGAAGTTCCAGCAAATGAATCAATCAAGCTTATGGGAACTGGAGAAATTGTACCTTCTGAAGCTCAACCTGAAGAAGAACTTATCATCTCAGCCCCTGATCCACATGAAGACAATGCTCAGACTGAAGATATACCTTCAAATGACCACATAGATCAGCAAGAGCAAAGTCTTCGCACCACACACCCTCGTGTTGCAAATGAAGTACAAATTGACAAAATACTAGACAGCATCAATGCACCCGGTCCACTCACTCGTTCAAGGGCAACTCAGCTAACAAACTTCTGTGGGCATTTTGCATTCGTCTCAATATCAGAACCCAAGAAAGTTGAAGAAGCCTTCATGGAACCTGAATGGATTCAAGCTATGCAAGAAGAGCTTCAACAGTTTGAGCTGAATAATGTATGGGAACTGGTTAAGCGCCCTGATCCACGGAAGCACAACATAATAGGCACCAAATGGATATACCGCAACAAGCAAGATGAGCATGGTCAAGTTGTCAGAAACAAAGCTCGTCTAGTTGCTCAAGGATATACTCAAGTGGAGGGCATTGACTTCGATGAAACATTTGCTCCTGTGGCTAGGCTTGAAGCCATACGCATACTACTAGCCTATGCAAATCATCATAACATACTTCTCTATCAGATGGATGTGAAAAGTGCCTTTCTCAATGGCAAGATTGAAGAAGAAGTGTATGTTGCACAACCACCTGGCTTTGAAAATCCAAAACATCCTGATATGGTATACAAGCTCAACAAGGCACTGTATGGCCTCAAACAAGCCCCTAGGGCCTGGTATGATACACTCAAGTACTTTCTGAAAAGCAAAGGCTTCATACCTGGTTCCCTGGATCCCACTCTTTTCACGAAGACATATGATGGTGAACTGTCTGTGTGCCAAATATATGTGGATGACATTATCTTCGGCTGCACCAATCAGAAGTATAGTGAAGAGTTTGGATACATGATGCAAGAGCAATATCAGATGTCCATGATGGGGGAGCTGAAGTTCTTTCTCGGTCTTCAAATACGGCAACAACGCAACGGCATCTTCATATCTCAAGAGAAATATCTTAAAGAGTGCCTGAAGAAGTTCGGTATGCAAGACTGCAAAGGCTTCACAACACCAATGCCAGCCAAGCATCATCTGGGTCCCTACGACAATGGTAAAGAGTTCGATCAAAAGGTATACCGCTCCATGATTGGGTCTTTGCTTTATTTATGTGCATCTAGGCCAGATATCATGCTTAGTGTTTGCATGTGTGCTCGATTTCAAGCGACACCAAAGGAGTCGCATCACTTAGCTGTGAAGCGAATTCTTCGATATTTGGCTCACACCCCAACTCTAGGATTATGGTATCCAAAGGGCTCAGAGTTTGATCTGGTTGGATTTTCGGATGCTGATTATGCTGGTGACAAAGTTGATCGCAAATCTACATCAGGCACATGTCATTTTCTGGGACGATCACTTGTATGTTGGTCTTCAAAGAAGCAGAACTGTGTATCTCTCTCCACTGCTGAATCTGAATACATTGCTGCTGGATCTTGCTGCGCTCAGCTTCTGTGGATGAAGCAAACACTCAAGGATTATGGCATTCATCTGAAGCAAGTGCCACTTTACTGCGACAACGAAAGCGCCATCAAGATTGCCAACAACCCAGTTCAGCACTCGAAGACAAAGCACATTGAAATTCGTCATCACTTTCTTAGAGATCATGTTGTGAAGGAAGACATTGATATCATACACGTCAACACTGAAGAGCAATTGGCGGATATCTTCACAAAGCCCTTGGATGAGAAGAGATTTTGCAAGTTACGGTGTGAGCTAAATATCTTGGAATCCTCAAATGTCCTGTGATCAGGCACACATCCTAACACTTATGCATATTGATGACTTAGATGTGCAACACACGAAGTAGCGTATATCTTCAATCAATGAAGACATACATTCTAAGTGTGAATACATTAATGTGGAATTTGACTTCGGAGCGCCACGATAATTGTGCGTCGTGTCTGGGTCTAATACTTCCTATACGGTGGGTAACGCCACCACCAAACGTTCCATTTTGAAGTGTTTCTCTCATGGCGTCACCTCTCAATGTCTTCACAATTGGTTTGGATTCATTCTCTGTATGTCTTCATGATTATCTTCACTGCGTTGATTATATGGATATATATATATGTACTGATGTTCTGTCCTCTACAGCATTCACTTATAGCTATGTCTTCTTGGTTGAATCTTTTGAACTAAGTGAATGTGATCGGACCCTAACCTCTCTATGCTTTCTATCTCAAACTCTATCTCTCCAAGTCATATGCATTCTGTTGAAACTGTCGAATGTCTTCACTGTGTCCTTGTCAGCCGAAGACATTGAGACAACCATAAAAGTCAGTTTTAATGCTCATTCCTCCACATAAGATCCGGAGAAGCAGAAACGACCGCCCGATAATTTAGGCATGCGTGGGACGTGGAACAAATCCCGATAATCTAACTGGCCACGCGTGCCTCAAATGCGAACCGCCAGGGGTACCTGCGTAATAGCGCAGTGCCGCCTCTATCCCTATAAATATACGATTCACTGCGGTCATTATCTCCTTCTTCCACCCTCGCACGAACCCTAGCGCCACCGCTAGCACTCGACGACGCCGGCGACGAAGCGCTTCACTGCCGCAACCTCTCCGACGCCGTTTTCACGCCAACAGCGGACATCGCTCTCTCCGCCGTTGCCGTAGGTGTCTTCCGTCGCCAAGTTAGGGCACGGAGGATCGAACTGCTCGGCCTCAAATCTCACTTCGTCTAGCAGTTCCAAGTGTGGTAAATAAAACCTCTTTTTACAGCTTCTTTTGATCCTACAGTTCAGTCACTTTCTGCCATAAGAAGTTTCTCTTCACACCAGTTAAATCTCTCGCTGCATCTCATAACATGCCTAGTATATTCACTTGTACTTCATAAAGTAGTTAGATTCCTCACTTGTACTGATCTATGGGTTCGTACAAATCTGGAACCAACTTCTTATCTATAAGTGAATGTCTTCGCATAATGAGGTCAATGTCTTCTAAACCGATTTATCTTCAAAATCTTCTGAGAATGCATATGACCTCTTCCCCTTCCCTCGCACCTTAATGCTGTCACAGGTACATGTCCGTGGGAGAATCCTTCGGTTCTCATAGTCTGCATTCATTTGCAGAGTACTTGCAGCATCACATCAACTCGCCTGAAGCCAGTTCTTGCAGAAGGAAGCCCTTGAAGCCTTTGAATATCTTGAAGCCTTCCAAGTTATCCATGGCTTCAGAAACAGCAGCAAGGAAGGGAGGCAGACAGCGATGTGGTGAAACGTCCAAAGATCTGCCTGATGAATTGGCAGAGATGTACAAAACTGATCCTGAAGAAAGCTATGGTCAGCGCAAGACACGAATCCAATGGATTCGAAGATATTGGGCAGAGCAATGGTTCCACTACCGCTTCGTCACTCAGGAATATGCGGAGAAGTGCGCCATCAAGAGACTGTGGGGAGATGTATTATACAAAAATCTCGTACCCAAGTCCAAAGACGAAGCCATTGCTCAAGGATTCTATCCATGCATGGTGAGAGGACCACAGCCAGCTGAGGCACATCCGTCATCACTTCTCTGGTGCCGCGATGATAATCTCTTCAAGCGCAACTTTCAGTTTGCACAACAGTCAGCGAAGATAAACAAGAAGAAATTTGGGCTTGACTTCAACCCTGGTCCCTCCTCACCAAGGGCAGATGGCACACGCAACGCCAATCCCAATATCATCGGGCCGTATGCCAATCTTGCAGGCCTCATCACTCGCATCCTAATCCAAGGGACTGCTGTGAATGACCCTCCAGCAGATACTGAGTCAGATGACGCCCCTGCTGCTCTGAAGACAAAGCAGAAGAAGCCAAAAGCTCCAAAAGCTTCAAAGCCAGCCGCTTCTCCCAAGATCGCAAGAGTGAAGCCTTTAGCAACTGCACCTCCTGAAGCCAGTGTGCAGTCAGAAGGCTTATCACGAGTGTCCAAGCCCCAAAAAGCCAAGAAGCCTCAGCCACACACAGGCAAAGAGCTCACAGCTGTTGACATTCTGCGCTGCGAAGCCATTGATCTCTCAAGCGATGAAGATCTTGGAGATGATGCTCTTGAGCAGCTCATCAAGAGCAAGGAGGAGGCTGAAATCTTCAACAATCTACCTCTGTTTGATGTCGCCATCATCCACAACTTCATCGATGAATGGTTTGACACACCAGACATAAGCTTCAATGATCTGCAGCTACCCATAGGCCTCAGCGTTGCCTTTCAAGGTGCAATTGCTTCAGAACTTGCAATAGCCCAGCGCGTTGTAGAACTGAAGCAGAAAATTGATCATGAAAAGGCTCAGTTCAAGAAGCACGTGGCCAAGCTCAGTGTGCAAGAAGTGAAAAACTTCAAGATCATGTTGCACGAGCTGAAAGAAAACTTCCTGAAGACGCGTGCCGAAGCTCAAGGCTCACGAGAACGCATGAAGACTTTGGCTGAATGTTGCGTGCAAGCCTACAATGAGGTAGAAAAGCGCAAGGCACTTGGGCGTCCCGGCATTGACCCCAGGATGGCCGCGAAGAAGAAAAAGAAGGAGTCTGTGCCCGAACCTGAAGCGCCAAAGTTAGAACCTAATGCTCCGATTGTCTTCCCCGCTGCAACGACTGGCTCGAAGCCAAAGAGTCAATCAACAGCCTCACAGCACAAGAAGACACGGACTGCAGAGGCTAAGGCTAAGAAGAGAAAACATTCTGAAGCCTCTCCTTCTGAACCCATTATCAAGAAGCGCAAGACAAAGAAATCTCGGGCTGCTCCCACAGAGCCCCTGATAGTTGAACCACTCTGCGTCCGCTATCTTGACGCTGATCGTCAGCTGACAGTGCATGAGCCTGCTTACATAGAGGCTCCGCACGCTGAAGACATTCCAGCAGCCAACCCCAATGCTGCTGAAGACATTGATCCCCAAGACAATGTGCAAGGTGATGCAGCCCTTCCTCAGCTTGAGACAAGCGAACAGATCAGTATTGGTCGTCCATTGACGCCAATCACACAAAATGCGTCATGGGCAGATAGCCCACATGAGGAAGATGAGCCCCATCCCACTGCAACTCCACCAGCGCCTACACTCCATAGGCTTCGCAAAGGGCCAAGGGCTCAGGCTGTTGAAGACATTCCGGCTGCATCAGCCGAAGAGCAAGCAGAAATACCACCACAAGCTCCAACTCCCCCGCACCAACAAGAAGCAGTTCTCAAGGAGAATGTGCCTGAAGCTGAAAATGTTGAGGCTGCCACAAACAACGCCGAAGCAAATGTGGAGCCCTCCCCAACAACAGCTTCAGAAGACACCGAAGCTACTGCTCCTGAACATTCTGTGCCTGAGTCTGCTGCCGGACCACAATTCAACTATCATATTGCGCACAGGCCCTAGGTCCAGAAGCCGATCCCACGACTACCAAGGTTCCCAGGTCCTGCATCAGCTCCTGGTTCCTTCAACATCAACGGCTTCAGGGCAGATAACACGTTTTTTGACCGCTCCAAGAACCCTTATTCAAGGGAACGGATTGTATCAGATAGGTTCTGGAGCCATCAACAGTGCAGCTATTATTCATGCATCCTCTACAACCAAGGCCGCATCTTTCCTCACAAGCGCCTTGAGGTTGAAGCTGTTGCAGGTCTGCCTGGTCTGGAATAAGCATTGGATTGCTTCAAGCAAGTGGGTTTGCTGCCATTTATCACTGATGAAGAGCACTGGAACGACGAGCTTCTGCTCCAGTTCTATGCCACTTTGCATATCAAAGGCTATAACAGAGATCCGAAGACATGGATCCTGGAGTGGATGACAGGCAATATCCATCATGAAGCCAATGCTTTCGACCTAATTGAGCTTACAGGCCTTCCCACTCCTGGCGAATTCTTTGAAGAAGGGTGCCAACTCCATGCTGAAGCAATTGAGAGCATATTTCAGCGTCCTGAGCTAGATATGAGTCAGATGCTCTCAATGATGAAGCCATTTCCTCCAAATGCACCCTATCCAACTAGGTTCTTCGTTGAAGACTTAGAATACCTGCCCAGAACAATATATCACATCATAAGGCGGACTCTCTGGCCAGTCAAGGGACACTCTCGATATGCAACGATTGATGGTGCAATGAAGACTCTCCTCTTCTGCATTCTTCATGGCAAATGCTTCAATGCACAGGATCTCTTCATCCGTCAATTTGCAGCATCTGCTTCAGAACTGTTTGGACTAAAGTTTTATGCTCCTTGGGTTATGAGGCTGATCAAGCTTCACTCTGCAATCTCCTATCAACCCTCAGCCCGCAATCATAGGATATTTTTGCCAGATGTGGACACA
This sequence comes from Triticum urartu, assembly GCF_056163025.1. Taxonomy (NCBI): domain Eukaryota; kingdom Viridiplantae; phylum Streptophyta; class Magnoliopsida; order Poales; family Poaceae; genus Triticum; species Triticum urartu. Next base: position 44,493,132 of record NC_141877.1, on the reverse strand, counting down.
TCTGCTGAAGCCATATATCCCGAGCCGGCCAAGCAACCACTAAGTCTTCAGAATGCAGAACACCAGAGCTTCACTCAAAATATTGAAGGTGTTGAAGCTCTCTCCCGAGTGTATCCAATGGCTGGCACCACACGTGCCCCTACCTCAACTGAAGCCACCAACAGCACAGCTGCAAAGAGACCCAAGAAGCGCACTCGTGCACTCAATAACAGAGAGCTTCTTGTGGCGCTTCACCAAAAGCAAGATAGGCATCACAACTGGCTCAAGAGGCAGATGAGAAGCATCATGCAAGACGTCAATCGCCTCAGAAATATGGCAACCAAGAATGCATTTGTCACACACGAGACCTGTCGCCGCACTTGGAAGGGCCTCACCATGATGTGCCCTGAAGCTGAACTGCATGAGGATGGCTTCACAGAGCACTTCAAATTTGACTCCACGCCTCCGAGAAGAGCGGTGATGCGCAGCACACCATCACTTGAAGAGTCAGAGTTCTCTTCTTCTGCTGCCACCGTGTCTGCCCGGATTATTGAAGAAGAAGACGACGCGACATCATCTCCACCTGCTTCAACGCGCGTCGAATCTGCACCAAGCTCGTCTGCACCGCCGCCAAACAACTCCACCGACCCTGCTGCGCCTGGGAACGCGTAGAAATCTCTATGTCTTCAAACCTTTTTGGTCATCACTGACAAAAGGGGGAGAAGCATATGATGGTAATAGTCTTCAAGCGGGTCACTATGGGCGGGTGCCTTCATATCTTGCTACATTTTTGCTTCGTGCTTACAACTCCCGTTTTTGCTACATTTGCTTCCTTGAGTTGTAACACTTAGCCTTGATGGTCGTCTGCTACCTGCTTGTCACTCCGTTATGCGAAGATAAATTCCGCATGTGCGACGATAAATTCCGCACTCATCTCATTCTGCAGACGTCCATTTTCCATTATGCATGTCATTATCTTCATATACTTTCACATGCATAGTGGATTGTCATAAGTTGAAGTGGATCTCCACAAGTACAACCTGCCATGTGCATTTGCATTCAAGAAGCAAATTACTTATATGCACATCTTCAGGGGGAGCCCTTGCAACTTATGAAGACAAATTCCTTTACTATTTCACAAATTATGCTCCCCGTTGAAAACTTCAACTAGTTTGTCATCAATCACCAAAAAGGGGGAGATTGTAAGTGCATCTAGTGCCACCCCTAGTTGGTTTTGGAGTATTGACGACAAACCTAGTTGAGGGACTAATGTGTTTGTGAGAATTGCAGGAAAACACAGGTAGAAGTCCCTCATTGATTCGGTTTTACTACCAGAGATGACCCCTAAAAATGTACGAAGACATTGAAGACAATGGTGGTTTATGAAGATATTCATATTGAAGACAATGACATGAGAAGACTCCCTATGAAGCTTTTGAAACTCGAAGACCTAGATCCTTCATAGTTTTATTTTATTCATGTTGCGTCATAGGAACCACCGTACTGTTAAGTGGGGTCGAAGAGAACCAGTCAGAATGACTGAAGTGATGCCTAATTCAAATCCTATGTCTTCGAGCGAAGCCTATGAGAGAAAATCTTGTCCAGAGTCAGACAAGTCAGCTTTACTTGTAGCCCAAGTAAAGTTGCCGTGTGAGTTCGAAATCCGACCGTTGGTACACGTGTCAATTCCTTAGTGACCCAGGGTCATTTCGGACAGATCAGGTCGGGTTGCCAAGTGGCTATAAATAGTCCACCCCCCCCCCCCACAACCTTAAATGGTTGGCTGCTCAAATTTCAGTGCACGGCTTTTATCGTTTGAGAGCAACCCACCTCGAAGCCTTTGAAAGAAAAATTCCCAGTGAGGAGAAAAGCCCTAACCACCCAGAGCCAGAGTAAATTGGGCATCACGTAAGTCTTCGTGTCTGTGTGATTTGAAGACTTATTACACTTGAGGACTGTGCATCCTCCAGACGGTTAGGCGTCGCGTTCTGAGCATCCAAGAGAAATTGTGGATTGCCGGTGAACGAAGTCTGTGAAGGTTTGGGAGTCTACCTTGAAGACTTACCAGAGTGATTGGGCGAGGTCTGTGTGACCTTAGCTCAAGGAGAAAACGGTGAGGACTTGGTGTCTTGGACTAAGTGTCCTTGACTGGGTGTCCGGGACTGTGTGTCCTTCGGTTTAAATACCTAGCCGCTCCAACCAGACGTACAGTTGTCACAGCAACTGGAACTGGTCCAACAAATCATTGTCTTCAACGTGTCACTGGTTTCATCTTCACTTCCCTTCATTTACAGTTATTCATTGTGAAGCCATTGCATGCTTGCTTTATCTTTTGTCTTCACAACATGAATGTATGATCTGTTCGGCTTCATAACTTCTTCCTACCTGATCCTTATTACACTGAAGCTGTTTGTCATTGCGCTTTCACTCTATTGAATAAATGACCATGGCTGCCCTAGTGTAATCTAACTTCCGCTGCATAGTAATAGACATAATCTTCACTGTTTGTCTTCATAACTCTCACGTTTTGAAGACTTTCATAAAAATCGCCTATTCACCCCCCCCCCCTCTAGTCGATATAACGCACTTTCAGTTTCCCTTTTCAAAAAAACAGTAATATAAAAATGTTCATGTAATTATAAAATGTTCATGTTTTCAAATAAAATTGTGAATTTCGAACGTTTCAAATTTTGTTGTGTATTTCTGAAAATGTAAAGAATTTATAAAATGTTTGAGATTTTCAAAATTATTCATGTTCCCAATAATATTCTGTAATTTATATATTTTTTAAAAAAAATCAAATCTGACATTGGAGTATGTTCTGAAAGGTTTAAGTTGGCCACTGGTTGATAGGACTCGTTTCTTCAAGTGGCTAGCAACACGTAGTTGGGCCTTTGAGGGCATGATTTCGATCCTTCAACTCATCATTTTTTGGATTTTTCCGCGTCTTACAAACACAAGTCGTCTTGGAGCCTACCAGTGTGTTGGCCCATACATGAACTCATGTGCGTCTCACACGCTATTTTACGCTACTAGCATCATATATTAGCCCACACGCAGTTGGCCCAATAGAAAATTTTGGTCCTTCGCACATGCACTATTGGGCCTCACGCACTCTCGTACTGGGGGTTGTTCGAGGGAGAAATTTTTTTCTTGGGCCAATAAAAGGGAATATGTTGGTTTGGCTCGAATAAAAAAATGTGGGCACGTGAGCGCTAAAATAATAAAAGAGAATAAACCCTAATAAAGAAGGAACATTAATGTCTCGTTATGCGCTAAATATGCTAATGAAATGGGATTTACGTCTTACAATTAGTAATCTGTCTGGTTACGCCATTGTACACCATTGTAATAGAGAGTGGTCGAAGCAACCGTGTCTCGAAGGTTGCCGCATAGCTATCAACTGAGGAGGCATACACAACCCGGAGACAGAGGCGGGCCCGGAGGAAAAAAAAGACACGAGTTGAATGGTTACCGCCACGCCGACTAACCCTGCCACTATCAAGATCTCATGGGACAAACATGGCCTGCAAGAAGATCACAACTCCTCTCTCGATCGCACCATCGCACCGCCATGGAGATCATTTTTGGTGGACACATCAATTATCTCTCACATTGCTTCTTGCAAAGAAATATCTCTCCCGTTGCAACGCACGGGCATATGTGCTAGTTAAACATAAAAAAACACAACCATAACAGAGGCTAGATGAAATATTTATTACTAAATAGGAACAAAAAGCAAGGAACAAGAACAAAATTGGGTTGTCTCCCAACAAGCGCTATCGTTTAACGCCCCTAGCTAGGCATGATGATTTCAATGATGCTCACATAAAGGATAAGAATTGAAACATAAAGAGAGCATCATGAAGAATATGACTAGCACATTTAAGTCTAACCCACCTCCTATGCATAGGGATTTGTGAGCAAATAGCTTATGGAAACAATAATCAACTAGCATAGGAAGGTAAACCAAGCATAACTTCAAAACTTTAAGCACATAGAGAGGAAACTTGATATTATTGCAATTCCTACAAGCATATGTTTCTCCCTCATAATAATTTTCGGTAGCATCATGAATGAATTCAACAATATAACCATCACATAAAGCATTCTTTTCATGATCTACAAGCATAGAAAATTTACTAGTCTCCACATAAACAAGATTCTTCGCAATCGGAATAGTGGGAGCATCATAAGAAACTCGAATGCTATAAATTGTTTCCACATTAAAAGAGTAATGTTCAGAAAAAGGGTAATCATAATCATGACAAGTTTTATAAATATAATCATCACTACTTTTTATAGCATAAGTGTCATCACAATAATCATCATAATTAGCAACTTTGTTCTCATCATAATCAATTGAAACCTCTTCCAAGATAGTGGAATCATTACTAAATAAAGTCATGACCTCTCCAAATCCACTTTCATAATTGTCACAATAAGATTCAACACCCTCCAAAATAGTGGGATCATTACTTCCTAAAGTTGACACTCTTCCAAACCCACTTTCATCAATATAACCATCATAAATAGGAGGCATGCTATCATCATAATAAATTTGCATATCAAAACTTGGGAGGTTAAAACTATCATCTTCATGGAACATAGCATCCCCAAGCTTGGGGCAAACATTAATTTCAGCAAATAAATTATCAAACATGTCATTCTCATCAAACATAGCATCCCCAAGCTTGGGCCTTTGCATATCATAAGCATAATCACTCTCATCATTAATAGTATGGATAGCACCAATAGTATAACAATTATCATCATTGCAATGGGTAACAGGAGCAACATCATTTGGGAGGGATACCTTTTTACCTTTACTTATCTGTCTTTTCTTTTTCTTCTTCACATTAAGTATGGGTTTAACCCTCTTTTTGGAGCTCCTTATTAATGAGATTGGTTGAATAGAAGGCTCATCCTCGTTACCTGACTCATCATAAGAAATAATAGGAGGATATTGGGAAGTCTTTTCCCTTTTATTAGTATTCTCTTCATCTTCTATTTGTTTTCTTGTCTTTATGTAATTGGCAATATAAGGATTTTCAATGAAATTCACCACACAATAGATATAAATTTCCTCTAGATCAAAATCAAGAACTTTATCAAGGACAAATTCTAGAAGATCCTTAGTTATACGTTTCATTTCTTCATAACCCAGAAGCAAACTAAGTTCATTATGATGTGCAAGGGAAATCAAGTCATCACAATTTTTGGACACGATTCGATCATGAAACAATTTGCATTGGATATTTAAATGACCACGTTCATTGCACAGTTCACAAGGATGGCTAAGAAAATTTAAATTTTCAGCACAAACATCTAGCCTTTCTTGCAACCATTCAGTTTCTAAATACTTATGCCTCTTGTAAATTCTATCTTCCCTATTTGGTGTGTACTTGCAAACCCTATGCACTCCACAAAAATTGACATGCTTATAAGAGACATTTTCATCATGACTAGTGCAATCATCATTAGTACTATGGATATTCAAAGAGTTCGTACTAAGAACATTGCCATCATGCTCATCATTCAAAGATTTAGTGCCAAACATTTTAATGCATTTTTCTTCTAACACTTTGGCACAATTATCGGAATCCTTATTTTCATGAAAGATATTAAAAAGATGAAGCATATGAGGTACCCTCAATTCCATATATTTTTTTAGTTTTCTTTTATATACTAAACTAGTGATAAAACAAGAAACAAAAAGATTTGATTGCAAGATCTAAAGATATACCGTCAAGCACTAACCTCCCCGGCAATGGCGCCAAAAAAGAGCTTGATGTCTACTACACAACCTTCTTCTTGTAGACGTTGTTGGGTCTCCAAGTGCAGAGGTTTGTACGAGAATAGCAAATTTCCCTCAAGTGGAAGACCTAAGGTTTATAAATCCGTGGGAGGCGTAGGATGAAGATGGTCTCTCTCAAGCAACCCTGCAACCAAATAACAAAGAGTTTCTTGTGTCCCCAACACACCCAATACAATGGTAAATTGTATAGGTGCACTAGTTCAGCGAAGAGATGGTGATAGAAGTGCAATATGGATGGTAGATATAGGTTTTTGTAATCTGAAATTATAAAAACAGCAAGGTAACTAATGATAAAAGTGAGCTAAAACGGTATTGCAATGCTAGGAAACAAGGCCTAAGGTTCATACTTTCACTAGTGCAAGTTCTCTCAACAATAATAATATAATTGGATCACATAACTATCCCTCAACATGCAACAAAGAGTCACTCCAAAGTCACTAATAGCGGAGGACAAACGAAGAGATTATGGTAGGGTACGAAACCACCTCAAAGTTATTCTTTCCGATCAATCCATTGGGCTATTCCTATAAGTGTCACAAACAGCCCTAGAGTTCATAGTAAAATAACACCTTAAGACACAAATCAACCAAAACCCTAATGTCACCTAGATACTCCAATGTACCTCAAGTATCCATGGGTATGATTATATGATATGCATCACACAATCTCATATTCATCTATTCAACCAACACAAAGAACTTCAAAGAGTGCCCCAAAGTTTCTACCGGAGAGTCAAGACGAAAACGTGTGCCAACCCCTATGCATAAGTTCATGAGGTCACGGAACTCGCAAGTTGATCACCAAAACATACATCAAGTGGATCACATGATATCCCATTGTCACCACAGATAAGCACATGCAAGACATACATCAAGTGTTCTCAAATCCTTAAAGACTCAATCCGATAAGATAACTTCAAAGGGAAAACTCAATCCATTACAAGAGAGTAGAGGGGGGAGAAACATCATAAGATTCAACTATAATAGCAAAGCTCGCGATACATCAAGGTCGTGCCAAATCAAGAACACGAGAGAGAGAGAGAGAGAAAGAGAGAGAGATCAAACACATAGCTACTGGTACATACCCTCAGCCCCGAGGGTGAACTACTCCCTCCTTGTCATGGAGAGCGCCGGGATGATGAAGATGGCCATCGGAGAGGGATTCCCCCCTCCAGCACGGTGCAGAAACTGGTCTAGATTGGTTTTCGGTGGCTACAGAGGCTTGCTGCGGCGGAACTCCCAGTCTAGGTTTCTTTCTGGAAGTTTGGGTATATATAAGAGGTTTTGGCATCGAGAACAAGTCTGAGTCCCGAGGCGGCCACGAGGTAGGGGGTGCGCCCAGGGGGTAGGGCGCGCCCCCCCACCCTCGTGGTGGGCTCGGGACTCTTCTGGCCCATCTCCAGCACTCCGTGGGCTTCTTCTGGTCCAAAAATGATCTTCGTGAAATTTCAGGTCAATTGGACTCCGTTTGGTTTTCCTTTTCTGCAAAACTCAAAAACAAGGGGAAAACAGAAACTGGCACTGGGCTCTAGGTTAATAGGTTAGTCCCAAAAATCATATAAAATAGCATATAAATGCATATAAAACATCCAAGATTGATAATATAATAGCATGGAACAATCAAAAATTATAGATACGTTGGAGACGTATCAGTTCTCATGGCTTACCATGGCCCAGATTACTGAATCTCTACAAGCCGCGAGAAGATGGTCGGTCATACTCATGGTCGGGTCATTCCATGGGGTATATCCCCAACAGCCCTGGTTTGTAATATAACTCCCTTTTGTTTGAATTTGTGCCTAGAGTTGTGTTGTGATATCTTTCCGTGAGTCTCTGGCCTTGATCGTGGATGTTTCCATGTATGATTAGTGATGGAAATATGCCCTAGAGGCAATAATAAAATGGTTATTATTATTATATTTCCTTAATCATGATAAAGGTTTATTATTCATGCTAGAATCGTATTGACCGGAAACTTAAATACATGTGTGGATACATGAACAAACACTGTGTCCCTAGTGAGCCTCTACTAGACTAGGCCATTGATCGAAGATGGTTAAGGTTTCCTAACCATAGACATGAGTTGTCATTTGATAATGGGATCACATCATTAGGAGAATGATGTGATGGACAAGACCCATCTGTTATCTTAGCATATGACCGTTCAGTTTATTGCTACTGCTTTCTTAATGTCAAATACATATTCCTTTGACCATGAGATCATGCAACTTCCGGATACCGGAGGAATACCTTGTGTGCTATTAAACGTCACAGCGTAACTGGGTGATCATAAAGATGCTCTATAGGTATCTCCAAAGGTTTCTGTTGAGTTGGCATGAATCGAGATTGGGATTTGTCACTCCGTGTATCGGAGAGGTATCTCTGGGCCCTCTCAGTAATACACATCACAAGAAGCTTGCGACCAAAGTGACTAAGGTGTTAGTTGCAAGATGATGTATTACGGAATGAGTAAAGAGACTTGCCGGTAACAAGATTGAACTAGGTATAGAGATACCGATGATCGAATCTCTGGCAAGTAACATACCGACAGACAAAGGGAATTATGTATGTTGTCATAATGGTTCAACCGATAAAAGATCTTCGTGGAATATGTAGGAATCAATATGGGCATCCAGGTCCCGCTATTGGTTATTGACCGAAGAGGTGTCTCGGTCATGACTACACAATTCCCGAACCCGCAGGGTCGCACGCTTAACATTCGTTGACGCTGGAGTAGTATTGGGATATTTGATGAGTGGTAACCAAATGTTGTTCGGAGTCCCGGATGAGATCCCAGACGTCACGAGGAGTCTCGGAATGGTCGAGAGGCAAAGATTTATATATGTTAAGTCATATTTTGGGTTCTGGAAAAAGGTGCAGTTTTTTCGGTATTGTACCGTGAAGCTTCTAGAAGGTTTCGGAGGATTCTGGAGGGGTTCGGAAGTCCACAAGTGGTTCCACCATGACCCAAAGGGCTAGCATGGGCTGCGGGGGAGCCTTGGCCTTATTGGGCTAGGCTCACCAAGTCCTCAAAAGTCCATGTGGCTAGGGAAGGCAAAAAAGGAAGGAGTCCTAGTAGGAATAGGATTGGACTTGGAGTCCAAGTCCTCTCCCCCTTAGCTGCGCCCTAGGGCTTGGAGGGGATGTTTCCCACGCTCCTCCACCTATATATAGAGGGGAGGGGGCGCCCCAAGAGGATACACCAAGCCCTTGGCGCCCCTTTCTGTCATGTTACTCCGTAGTTCCACCGCCTCATCTCGGCGACGCTTAGCGAAGCACTGTCGGTACTCCACCACCACCATCACCACCAGGACGTCATGTTGGTTGTGATTCCATCTACTTCTCCTCTCCCGCTTTCTGGATCAAGAACAAGGAGACGTCATCGAGCCGCACGTGTGCTAAACTCGGAGGTGTCGTCTGTTTGGCACTAGATCGGTTGGATCGTGATCGGATCGCGAAGAGTACGACTACATCAACCGCGTGATAAACGCTTCTGCTTAATGGTCTATAAGGGTACGTAGACACACTCTCTCCTCTAGTAGCTATGCATCTCCATGGATAGATCTTGCGTGCGCGTAGAATTTTTTTTTGTCTTCCATGCAATGTTTCCCAACAATTAGTGCATGGTCAGGGAGGGGCATCACAGGTGTCTAGGTGTACACATGTCCACCGCCGCGTCGGCCCGCGCTCGCGCGGAACAAGTCCTCCGTTTTCTCACTCTCTCTTCTCATCCTTCCACTCTCCCCCATGCCCCGTCTCCCTCTTTCCCACTTAACAAAACCCCATCCTGCTGGTCGTACCATTGTCGACCGTGATGAGGATGCGGTGTTATAGGCCTCTCATACCACTTGGTTAGTCTGCATGGTCGAGGGACCCACTTCAGGTTCCAACTTAGGGCATGTTCGGATTGCCTCCATCTTCACAAAACTCCATAGATCCAGCTTCCCTACGGACGCATTTAGTTACCTGCAACGTTTTTGGGCACTTTGCATGTGTGACTCAGTTGGGCTTGGCCGAGTTAATACACGACAAAAACCATCATCTGCATATTGTTTGGTTGCCTGCATGTAGGCTGCCTGCATCAGGGAACCAATTTTGACATGTCGTTTGGTTTATATGTGTTCCATTGGGTTCATGCACTACACGGTCTTTGGTTGTGCACGGCATAAGGTGTCTTCAGCTCTTCTCATTAGTGATGACCTTGCAACACACAAAATAGACATCGTTTCAGTCCTAGCTAGGAAAAATGGCAGTTCATCCTAGTTACTAACAAATAGCAGTACAAATTGAAATTCTTATGGCTCAATAGGGAAAAGTTCATCGATGTCGAACTAGGGTTACGTCCATCCTCGTCATCATCTTCTTCTGCTTCTTTTTCTTCTTCTACCGCCGCTGACTCTGTTTTCCCACATAGCCTCAGCCCACTCCAACCATTTGTTCTTCCAGGCCTCATTGTCAAATGCATCCACACCATGATCAAAGCTATCAACGTCATCAACGGTCACATCTTCCTCCTCTGGCACAAAATTATCGCAACCCCGTTGTAGTATCAAGTTATGAAGGATGCAACATGCAAGAACAAGTTTATCCTGGGTGGGAAAATGTGGAATGGCTTCTAATCCATGATCTTAAATCTACTCTTTAGAGCTCCAAATGTCCTCTCAAGCATAACTCTAAAGCTAGAGTGTCTAAGGTTAGACAATTCATATGCAGTCCTACGATAGTTCCTACCAAAGAACTCGTTCAGATGGTACATTTTCCGGATGGGTAGAAGAACACAAGGCCGACATGCATAGCCAGTATCTCCCACGTAGAACTTACCATCGGGGACATTGATGCCATCAGGTCGAGTTATGCTGCCAGATAGAATGTCAACATCATGGGTTGATCCTTCCCAACCAGCTAACACATATGTGAACTTCATATCTAAGTCAACCACAACAAGAACATTATGGCTTGTGTAGTGATTTCTACTCCTGTATGATGCTGACTATGACCTCGACACTCTAGTAGTCACATGAGTCTCATCTATTACGACAATGCAATCCTGAAAATGGCCTGGCAAGATGGTGTTATGGCTCTACCAAAACAATATTATAAGCATGTGAAGGCGTGAACTACGAGTAGCTCACCTTGAAATGCGGATACCATCTTGGGTTAGTGCGAATCTTGCTAGGAGTTTGCCCAGTTGGTTACTTGATCATCTCTCCTCTGAGCTCCCCAACAACATACAAGACTTGCCTGAAATACCTGAAAATGGTCTCCATTGATCTCTTGAACGTGTTGTGGATAACATTAAACCTCTGATTACAACTAGGTTTTGTTGGCTAGCTAACTACTAGTTCCTCCGTTTCAAAATAAATGTCTCAAATTTGTACTAACTTTAGTGCATAATTGTACTAAAGTTGAGACACTTATTTTGAGATGGAGGGAGCACAATTCAAAAAGTACAAAAACAGGGATCTGGACATAGCATGATGAGGAGAGGAGACACATCATACCTTGGATGGAAAAGTGGGACAAGAAAAAAAAATTACAACTATGTGCTTGCGCACAACCTCCACAACCTCCATATGGATATGGAGCGCGCCAATATATGGCGACTCTGCTTAGAATTGCTCTAAGCTATACATGGAGCTTGTGGGTGAGCACCACCATGTGAGGTGCAAGGCCAACTCCACCGAGGATCACCAAAACAGACATTATCAAATGTCTGTGTACACATATGGACGTGTCTGCGACAGGAATAGGGGTAAAGGTCATCCAACCACAGGCACCAAATACCCGCCCCTATCCTTCAAAAATTAAAATAACTTTTTTCGAAAAAGAAAATTAAAAATAAAATAACTAAAATGAATGACCGCCTTTGATCACTTTGACAAATGTATCAGCCGTGCACACCAATTGCACATCGCCAACCGCGTGTCCGTCTCAGCAGGGTACCTGGTAATTGCTCATCAATCAGCCAACCCATCTTAATTAGAAGAGTTGTTGCAGAAGGCAAGTTTGCACGTACTTGACAGCAAATGTATTATCGGGATCATTCATTCAGGCGATTGGTGCCCCCAACAATCTCTCACGAGGCGGTATCTGTACTGAACTGAAGACATTTGCAGAAATAAGCAGAGAGTCCAACACAAACTCTACCCTGTTTCTCTTACAACTCCAAATCCTAAGTTGTAATCTGACCCGAATGTATGTTCGACACAATTACAACAGAATAGAGATTCTTCTAATCAACTCACGGGTTGAAAGGTAGCTAGGCTGCAATTTTATATATATGTAACTGAACTTGAACATGAATTATTCTTTCCCTCAGATTCTTGAATTCAGAAAGTATCATCCGGCAGAACATTGGCATCTTGTCAGCAGCACGAGATGTAAGATCTGATGAACAACAACAGGCTTGGGATACGAAGCATTCTTGAGACAGAACCGTTTCTTCCACTAGTGCAGCGAGTACTTGGACATAAGTCTGTTGAGGTCACTATCACTAGTAACCAAAAACAAAAGTTACATTTTCAGTTTCTTTGTGGCAAGCGGAAATAATTTCAATAACATGCAGTTGGAGTATTACATGCTACAAATGGAAACATATCCAAAGATAGAAATAAGGACGCGTTCCACTTCAGTAGTGCGGTTGCTGTGTCAATAAAATGCAGCTCAAAGGACAAGCAAAACGGATGCCTATTCTCTTTTTCTAATTCTCAGTCTTCCGGTACTTATCTAGTGAGTCTCTGAGCCACTGCAATTCCCTAATTTACACCAGGTGTTGCCATGTGTTGGCCACTAGATATGGATATGTTTTGTATGGTTTGTTCGTTGACCTTTCGTGCTGTACAGAGGGCTTCTTTTTGGACGTGTAGTTTCACTAATCGAAAACAGAATATCATGATTGAAAAAAAGGAAATGAAACAAGAAGAATTAACAGGCTTTGACTGGAGTGTACATTGTTCGCGCATTCAAGCAAAACGGACTTCACATCAGCCTCGTATTAATTAAGGCAAGGCATAGATATGATACCAAGAAGCACCATATTCAGAGCAACTATTATTCAAGTTAACTTGATATGCCCACAGTACTTCTACGCACCAACCCTTATTCATAGCAAAAAGAGGACAACATATTTTTCTCTTGAGATTGTAAATTACCTTAGTTTGGTGAAGGCCTTTTGTGTTTCTTCTTGCCACTGATGAAAAGCGAATCTCCTGTCATTGGTTCGCACTCAGGAGATATCAGTATGTTCCATCGGTACAGAGCAGTAAATTAAGAGGGTGAGAGTGGCAGGGTGAAGGTAACTATTTTTGCAAAAGGGATGTGAGCAATCTTGTTCCATTCAGGGCTTCCATGTTTCGTAATCTTCTTCTTCAGGTCCGGATGGCATCCTGTAAGACTGAGGGCCTTCAAGGAGGGCAGATATGGAAGTGACTGGAGTTGCTCAGCGTCAAATAGGTACAACTTCAAGAACTTTGCGTTGGAAATAGTCAGGAATGCGAGGGATGAACGGTTCTGTAGCAGCCATCTCTGGCACAGTCACAACAAATATCCGATGTGGCAGAGACTCTTTAGTGGCTCAAGAAGCATCATCACTTTGCATGCGCTCCAGAGATCCATGCATCAGCCATGCACACCAACTTCACATGGCCAACAGCATAACTGTCTCAGTAAGCTACCTTGTACAGTAGTACAGTACTCGCTCATCAATCAACCAACCCAGATTAATTCCAAGGGTTGTTGCAGCACGCAAGTTTGCACGTACTGACTGAAATGTGTTAGCGGGGTCATTCATCCAGGTAATTGATTCCCCCAACAATCTCTCACGTACTAAACTGAAGACATTTGCAGAAATAAGCAACGAGAGTCCAGCACAAACTCTACCCTGTTCCTATTACAACTCCAAATCCTTAGTTGTAACCTGACCTGAACATATGTTCCACACAATTACAACAAAATGGAGATTCTTCTAATCAACCCACGGGTTGAAAGGTAGCGAGGCTGCAATTTATATATATATATATATATATATAGCTGAATTGAGCTGAACATGAATTCTTCTTTCGCTCAGATTCTTGAATTCAGAGAGTATCATCCGGCAGAATTTGGCATCTTGTCAGCAGCGTAAGATGAAATATCTGACAAACAAGGAGTTGGCTTGAAGTAAATTGAGAGTTTGGAAGACCTTTTATTAGAAGATACTGAAGCTTCTTGTGAGCATTCTGTTGAACAACAACAGGCTTAGGATAGGAAGCATTCTTGAGTCAGAACCGTTTCTTCCACTAGTGCAGCGACGACCCGGACATAAATCTGTTGCGGTCACTATCACTGATAACCAAAAAGAGAAGTTTCAGTTTTCAAGAACAAAGATATTTGTTTGCGGCAATGGGAAATAAATGATAGCATGCATTTGGAGTGTCAAATACTAAAATGGTAACATATCCCAAGATATGAATAAGGATAGTTTCACTTCAACAGTACAGTTGCCATGGCAACAAAATGCTGCTCAAAGGAGAAGCAAAAGAGACGACCTTATTCTCCTTTTATAACTCTCAATTCTTTGATAGGGGTCTTATCTAGTGTGTCTGTGAGCCACTAAACTACATAGCTTACACCAGGTTTTGCTATGTGTTGGCCGTTATATATGGATATGTTTTGTATGGTCAGTTCGTTGATCATATTTTGTGCAAAGCGGCCATGCGGGGCTGTTGTGCCATTATATATGAGTGTCTGCCATAGCACTTTGCGCACCAACCCTTATTCAGAGGAAGAAGAGGATAACATTGGTTGTCTTTCTTAGGAGATTGTTAATTACCTCAGTTTACGGTAAGCCTCTCTGCTGAATTTCTTGCCCATAAGGAAATGCCAACCTCCTGTCATTGGTTCACAGTCAGATTAGGATCAGTAGGTTTCAGAAGTACAGAGGCCTGAGCGGTAAATTAAGCAAGTGAGGACGGAGTGGAAGGGCGCAGGTACCTATTGTCACATTAGGGATGTGGGCAATCTTGTTCAATTCAGGGCTTCCATGTTTGGTGATCTTCTTCTCCAGGTCTGGATGGCATTCTGTAATGCTCAGATTCTTCAAGGAGGAGGGAAGATGTGGAAGTGATCGGAGTAGCAGAGCATCATCAAGGTATAATGTCTTGAGAGAGCAAAGGTCTTGCATGCTCGGTGGGAGCGATTCCAAGGATTCTGCTTTCTCTATCTTCACGTATCAGAGGGATGAGCGGTTCTGTAGCAGCCATCGTTCAGGTAAGCTCTTCGTCTCTGAACAGCCATCAATGCATAAATATTCAGTGTGGCACAGACTCTTGAGCGACTCATGAAGCAGCAAGGACGGCAGATCAAAGCTAAGAGAACTTATCCGCAGTGAGTTGCCGGTCTCCACCAGATGCTCTTCTGCATCACCAGAACCAGATAGCAAGGAAGACCCAGCCTCCGTGAGTTTACTGCACTTGGAGATAGCTAAGTGCTGAAGGGATGACAGTGATCCGAGCCCTCCCAGGGACGAGAGATTCTCGCATTGAGTTACACGTATGTTCTGCAGCGACCTGAAATTCTTGAACACATCCGCGGACGGGAGAGATAACAGGCTCGAGCAGTTCAGCAGCTGGAGCGTAGATAGGTTGGTGAGCAGCTGCAGTGACCCAAGTAGTGGAAGTTCCAGGTCACCACACCCGCCAATAGCTAGTTCTCTTACTGACGATGGCACAAGCTTATCTTTGGCATCTCTCATCGTCCTCAACTTTGGACATTGCATTACTGCAAGTTCCTTAAGTTGTTTCATTTCTTCAAATGGTATGGATGCGGACTCCAGATGTTTACAATCAACAAGTCTTAGGACACGGAGAGTTCCCATGTACAGTTTTTGCTCCAAAAGGCTCCCTTCCAACGAAGTTAAATGAGGACAGTTGGTGACCCTTACGTTAATCAACTTAGATGATTTTGACTCGATACCTTGCCAATAATAGGAAACTTGGTCAGCCAAACATCTTGTATATTCAATGATATTAGGCTTGGAGGCAGAAGTGGTAATTCCCTCAGTTTCTGGCATTTGCTTACTTCCAAAGTATTAAGGCTTTGAGGTAACAACAACTCCATGGAACTACTCTTGGACATATCAAATGATCGACCAATCTGCCGTAGCTTAGGAAGATTGTTCAACACTAAAAGCTCCAGCAATACTAACTGGCCGAGAGAGGGAATGTAGTCCCAATTTATGCAGCTTATCAACTTGAGTGATATCAAGTTTCTGACAGAGCAGTTCTCGATCCAAGATGGAATTTTGAGACCTGGATAACCCTCAATTTGCAATTCTCTGATATTAACATGTGGCTCAAGGTGGTCAAGAACTAAGTTATCTGTCATGATTTGATCAGGTGTCGACCACTCCATAAATAATGAGTTGAGATATTGTTTTTCCTTCAACTTGGCATTCTTAGCTTCTTCCCAATTCTTCACATTCTCAAGACCCTGCAGACCCAATCTACGAAGATCTCTTAAGCTCCCAATTGCACTTATTTGGTTGCATGTTCTTTCTTCTACCCGGTAATTATGTAATTCCTGAAGAGAAGTGAGCCTGCTTATGGGGAAATTACCAAATCCATGCACACCATAGGATACATACCGCAAACGTTCAAGGTTCCCTAAATGTCTTGCTTCATCTATTTTGGTCCCAGAAGAACCATAGTGAAGGACCATCAAGTGATAAAGTCTTGCGACCCCACATATCTTGTCTTGTGGTATCGAACTCACGCAGATATAGCGAAGATGTTTTAAGTTACCAAAATTGACAGCGAAACAGGATGTGCTCCATAATTGTGCACGGAATAGTCGCAGTGATTTTGAGGTCTCAACTATCATTTGAAGTGCGCAAAGAGTATCATTTTCAAGTGGCGGGATAGAATCAATGATAATAGTGCGCAGATTCTTAAAATGGGAGATTTTCTTGACCTCATCAGCAGAGAAACTGTGAATATTGACAATGCATAGGTGTCGGACTGTATACTTCTCATCTTGAAGTTGAACAGGGTCAACTATTCTTGCACATTCACCGGTGGACACATTGCTTGCTAATTCATGCATCAGGTCATGCATTACATAAAATTCTCTTTGTGCCCATATAGGTTTCTTATCAAAGAACGACTTTCTAGTTAGCTGAGCCAAGAAGTGTTCTGCAGTATCCTCCAAAGATTGAATGCCACTTGCAATCAATCCTGAACCAATCCACATTTGCACCAACACTTCCTTCTCAAATATATAGTCCTGCGGAAATAGGCAACAGTACCGAAAGCAAATCTGTAGCTCTGTTGGTAAGTGGTAATAGCTCAATCTGAGAACCTTCATAATATCTTTTTCGGTTCCTTTAAAATGTTCCAATCCTTGATGCAAGAATCTTCTCCAGTATTCAGGTGTCATATTGCTTTGCAGATGCTCAGCGACAACCTTCGTTACCAAGGGACATCCTCTCAGTTTCTTTGCAATTTGTTCTCCAATTAACTTCAAATATGAATCTCTTGGATTCAAACCGGAAAAGGCATGATGATTGAAGAGCTTGAGATTTTTATCATCTTCCAGTCCTTGTAATGTCAAGAACTTATCCCTTTCGACTCCCATCACCTTTGCAGCCATGTCTGCTACAGATTGCATTCGGGTTGTCAACAGAATTTTGCTCCCAGTAGTGTTCAGTTCCTTCAGAGGAGCAAATAACTTCTCCCATTCATCTCTCTTCTTATCTTCCCAAACGTCATCTAGAACTAACAAAAAATTAATGGATGCGAGTTTCTCTTTGAGGTTCCGTTGTAGTGGTTCCAAATGATCGCTGCCCGGTTTCACGCCCGTAGCGTCTTCCAGTATTTTACTTGTCACCGATGTCGCATCAAAGCTAGTAGATATGGTGGTCCAGATGACCTTAAAATGCTGTACTACCTCATCTTGCTTGCATATGCTCTGAGCCAAGGTAGTCTTCCCCATGCCACCATGACCAATAACTGAAATAATTGGAATACTATTGGTCCTTCTGACCCTAGTTTCTCCCAATTCATCTGACGTGTTGGTTAGCCATCCAATAATCTGTTCTTTCTCCTTTTCTCGTCCAACAAAAATGGTTGCACTTAATATTGAACTAGTCTGGCGATCATTGTCCATGAGCTTCTGCACTTTCTGCTGGCTGCTGGTAGAAGAACCTCCACTGAGATGGTCTGTGAGCTTGAGGAAATCACTAACACCTACGGCAGCCTTGTCTAAATCATCCACAGATTTCATCAATCTCTTCAGTGTGTCACGGTGACTAATTTTCTTGATAGTCTTGTTGACAGCAGGGCCAAGAGACCTGACAAACTTGTGCTTCATCTTAACAAGAGGAGAACCCCATTCACTAACCTTTTGGTCCTTGGCCTTCTCCTCGAGCTCGTAGTATTCAAGCTCGTCGATGGCGTCCTCCGCCGCCTCGACCGCGTCCCTGAGCTGCCAGAGCCACGCGTCGAGGCCGCTGCTCTGCTCCCTGACAAGTTCCGGGTTGACGACATCGAACACCGCCTGGATATGTGGCATGGCCCGCAGGAGCCGATTCTTCAACTCATCCATGTTTTCGGACTTGCAATACTCATCGATGTAGCTGAAAGCCTTGTTGACCAAGAAGGATATGGCCGAAGTCGCCACAGATTTCCCTGCAAAAACAAGTGCAGCAGAGGCAGCCATGTTCTTTCTGTGTGTGTGTTCGTGTAAGAGGAGGGCCAGCAATTAGCAAAGGATAACTTCTGCTAGCGCTGGAGCTGCACTAGTGTGGATAGGGAGAAATCGCTGAAGCAACTGTTCAATGGCCATACAACCGGTCACAGTCATGGGTCAAGTCGTTGCTAACAAATATCAAGGAAACTTCAAAGAAATTTCCATGGTCACCATTGAGCCAGACTGGATGGACTATAATGCACCAGCAATACCACGAAAATGGGCCTTTCTTCCAAATTTAAGGCAGAAAATGACCCTTTCTTCCAAATTTAAGGAAGAAAATAACCCGGCGCCAGCAAAACTGGAGTTGAAGTTCTGAAGCTCAGCGCTGCACTATCTCGTGCTGCTGAACTGTTAACCCTGGCTCGGCTGATCTAGGTGCCTAACACAACTACATCATGGGTCATCTCTGATGGGGCATGGCAAATGCTGAATTTGTAGCCATATCCCATGCACAAAGAACGATATACTTACGGACAAGCAGTTGCACACGGAAGATTCACGTCATCGTCATATTCACAACCCAGTTGACACTCGTCAACAAAGACCATATCACTAATGCAACTGCCAATATAACATGGAACCACAACATTGAAACTTCAGAGATTTCCTCGCACCTCATTGTCTATCTATGCAACTCTTCTCGCTTTCTAGGTAACATTGTGACCAACTCACGCTCTTTGTTCCAAGTATACCGTTCGCATGTTTCTTGCACCATTGTAAACACGATTAGCTAGCCTTCTCTAAACTTGCTTCTCGTATTTCATTACTCTGTCCTGCCTGAAGTAGTAGCCCTGTTCAAGAATTCATCCAATTAACCAGTTAACTTGCCGATTAATCCCTACTCATAGGGTCACCGAGCAGCCGATAAACCGAAAAAACGTCCGATTAATTGATTAAATGACCGATTAACTTGCCAATTAGCCGATTAATCCCCTACTCGCTAGCCAACCGAGCAGCTACCAGTTAACGATTTCCTCAACAATGAGTAGTAGTAAGGTCCACATTTGGCCTGGACCATTTGTGTGCTCGTGCACCCTTAGTACTCGAACAACATACCCCAAATATGAGGGGCGGCACACCATATCCTCCAAGACTAGAGTATCAAGCTATACCCTGCCCAAGAATGTAGATGAACTACACATGAGAAGGTAAAGATAAAAAGAACCAGAACAAAGAGCTAACCCTAAGAGGTTTATCTACTTTTGATACATGCTAGGTAAGTGATTCGGAATTTAACCAAAAAATGTTCAAGTATTTCAAAAATGTTTGTCAAAATAAAAAAATGTTCGTGAATTTCAAAAATTGTTCCCAAATTTCCAAAAAAATGCTCATCGATTCAAAAAATGTTCGCTGATTAAAAAGAAAATGATCACAGTTTTCAAAACAAATGCTCACAAATTCAAAAAATGTCCGCAAATTTGTGAAATGGTCAATATTTTAGCGAATTTGAAAAATGTTCATGATTTCAAATGTTCACAGTTTCAAAAAAAAGTAAATGGAAAACATGAAAAAAAGAAAAGAAAAAATGGAAATGAAAATGAAAAAGAAAAAGAAAGAAAAGAACGAAAATGAAAAAAAGCATGAAAAAACCGAAAGAAAAACACACACAAAAAGAAAAAACCTGTTTGAGAAGGTTCTAGGAAGTTTCTAGAACCTTCCCAAAACGGGAAAGAGCTAATGGCCCGGCCCAACTATACGTAGCAGCAGGGGGGAGGTGGTACGCGTTTGGTCGCTAAGTAGCGACCTACGCGGCACATAGGGTTGTTGGTGAGTATGCTTTACAATACCAGGCCTGGTCACCAACAAAACAACTCTATCCGCTGGCCTTACACCAGTATAAAAACAGCCACAATTTAGGCCCATGCCAGGCACCACTTCTCAGGACACTAACTAATCTAGCCCTGAATGCCTCGAACGTTTTCTTAAGCTAAATGGCTCCACGGGATCACCTAACAGTAAACATAAAAAAATCCTCCCAAGTTCAAGAAAGCAGTCTAAAATATATTTGCAGCACAGTATGTGTAAATACATACATACAATGGAAAAAATCAAAACAGATTTTCCCGCATCTTTTGACTTGGGAATGTATCACTTCGCAATTTCTGTGACAGCCAAATAGATTTTGTGATCCTGAATACGCACCTCTGTGCTACCTCTTATTTCTGCCGGTTGCAGGGACTGCTGAGCAAATGCTTGTTCACTCAGGATGGGGCTGGACTGCTCCTGATTTTCCTGCATATCCAACATCAAAAAATACTTTATTCATACTATGGTTGTGAACCAAACAACACTGGAATTTCAGCAATGATAAGGCTGTTCCACACCTAAGAGCATAAATCCTCTTGAGAAAGAAGAAGGGGGAAAAAATCAAGTGCAAATAATAAGTCTCGCTAGTTGCCACGATACACACGGCAGCGAGTGTGGAGCTTAAGATAATTCATTAGTTGGTCAACACAACATAGTGGCACACATGTGGTTTAAGCCTAGCTACATAGTGATCACCTGGAACTTGCAGTACAAGAACAGAACAAGTGTGGCGATGTGCCGATGTGTCCATCCCTTGCCCCTTCAGCATCGGCACTGGTTGTGCTGCCACCAGCCTGAGTAGCTATTTCATCATCACCTGCAACAACACCTTCCAGCCACCACGACCTATGATTAGTGGCGGCGTTCCAAAAACCAAAGAGGTCATCGACATCCCCCTAGAGCGTGGCAAGATGCGCATGTATGGTCCCGTCAGCTACGGCTGCTTCACATCGAACAGCACCATGTCGGGCAACATAACAAGCGAGTTCAGCCCATCGACCACCCGGAACCGATTTGTGGCCATCGGCTGCAACACTGTAGGGCTCATAGGCGGGTCTATGCACGGTGACACCGACCAGTACATGACTGGCTGCTACTCCTACTGCGGGTGGCCTTAACAGCACGACCAATGGTGCCCCCTGCACTGGAATGGGATGCTGCGAGACCATCACCGGCCCAAACCTCATCAACTTCACAACGGTGTTGTAGAACCTGAATAGTGTGTGGAAATTCAACCCATGCTTCTACTCAATGCTTGCAGAGGTTGGATGGTACAGCTTCAAGCGGCAGGACTTGTCACGCACCTTGGGTTTGTCAATGAGAAGGCAAAAAGGGGTGTCCCGTCGTCCATGACTGGGCCATCAGAAAGGGTTCCTGCCCGGAGGAGGGGGAGAAAGCACCCAAAGACTATGCATGTGTCAGTTCAAACAGCTATTGTGTGAATCCAAGCAATGGCCTCGGGTACCTATGCAACTTCTCCGAAGGATATGAAGGGAATCCTTATCTTCCCACAGGCTATCAAGGTTAGGTAGTTGCTCAAATATAATTAGTTGTCTAGTCGCGTAACAATAGCTAACTTCTTCATTGCAAGCATGATTCTATATATTTTTGCTACCTGCTCAAATTTTATTAAGTTTCCTTAGTCCTTACACTAAATAGTTCACGCCTTGCCACTTTTATCCCTAATGTGTTAATCTGTTTTAACGGTCCACAGACATCGATGAGTGCCAACTGCACAAACATGATCCAAAGTTTAAACGATTATATCCATGCAAGAATGGAGTGTGCCAAAACCTACCAGGAAGCTATAAATGCAAATGCATGACAGGAGCAAGACCAGACGGTACAAATTATGGATATCAAACTGTGCTTCATAAAGCTGAACAAGTGGCAATAGGTACATGAGATTGGAAAAACGCATACTTTTGGTTTATCTAAGATTCTAAATATTTGACAAGTTGAAGAATCTTGGACAATCACTTTGCACGTCTCGGTGTTTCTGCATTTGTAGTGATGGCTCTAACATGTTTGTTGGTTATGAAGTTACAAAGAAAGAAGCACATGAAGGAGAAAGATGAGTATTTCAAATAGAATGGAGGTCTGAAATTATATGATGAAATGAGATAAAGGTGATACTGTTCTTATACATACAGAGAAATAGATAAAGAAAGACACAGATAACTACAGTGATTATCGAGTTCTTGGATGTGGTGGCCATGGAACTGTCTATAGAGGAACTTCAGATAATGACAAAGAACTTGCCATAAAGAAGTCCAAAGTTATTGATGATGACTGCAGAGAAGAATTTGTAAATGAGACAATCATATTGTCACAAATTAACCATCGGAACATTGTTAAATTACTTGGTTGTTGCTTGGAGGTAGATGTGCCAATGTTGGTGTATGAGTTCATATCCAACAGTACCCTCTTTGAGTTCCTTCATGGCAATGAACGCAGATCAACAATCCCCTTGGATCTTCGACTCAAGATTGCTACGCAGTCAGCAGAGGCTCTTGCTTACATCCATTCATCAACTTCTCGCACGATTCTGCATGGAGATGTCAAGTCACTCAATATACTGTTGGGTGATGAATATAGTGCAAAAATTGCAGATTTTGGAGCATCAGCGCTAAAGTCTCTAGATAAAGATGATCTCATCATGTTTATCCAAGGAACTCTTCGGTACCTTGACCCTGAAACTTTTGTCAGTCACCACCTCACTGAGAAAAGTGATGTCTACAGTTTTGGGGCTGTTCTTGTGGAGCTAATGACAAGAAAGAAGGCTATACATAATGATGATTTCAATGGGAAAAAACCCTTATCTCATACTTTTGCATCAATGTTCCACCAGAACAAGCTCAGCAATTTGTTGGACTATGAAATAATAGGGGATGGAGTAATGGTAGTGCTCTGGAAACTAGCTGAGCTTGCCATGCATTGCCTGAGCCCAAGAGGAGACAAGAGGCCAACCATGAAGGAGGTTGCAGAGTGCCTACAGATGCTGAGGAGAATCCAGACGCAGCTAGTCACAAAATCGAATCCTACCAGAGTACATTACTCTTATGGAGGATCGACGACACCTGCCACTCCAGACAAGATCAAATACCAGAGCATGGATACAGCCAAACTAGTACTGGATGTAGACAATGCAAGATGATGCTGGTGCTAGCAACTAGCAAGTTCATCAAACTAGTATACCTTGCAAGTTAATACTTTGCATTTATGTATATTGGCTAGTTTGTTATTATGCATGTATGTAAATGTAAGAACTATTTGCATCTAGTGAGAGAAAGAAAGAGACCCACTCGATTTCTCCCATGCATGGCATGCATGGCAAAATTAGTCAGGCATTAGCTCTTTTACTCGGCGGCATGACGGTGGGGGCGACCACCGAGACGCGCCGCCCCGCGGCGGCGGAACGGGCAGGCGTAGGCGGCCGCTTCTGGGCTCTATTGGACTCAGACGACGAGGATGCCGACGGGGACGGCGAGGATCTAGGAGGTTCACCGGCGTCGCCTACTCCATCGGATTTGATTTTCGATCTATTTCACGCAGGTTACTCCGAGGATGATGTAGCCACAACCGTAGACTCGGTTCTACCGGTGGAGGATCCGGCACGGATCGAGCTACATCCGGACGAGAGGAACGAGATGGTGCGCCGTGTAGTTCACCGGAGAACGGCGGCGATGGCGGTCCGGCCATGGAAGGGCCCCATCCCTAAGGTACGCCTTCCAAACCTCACGCTTTTCGATTTAATTCATCCGAATTCGTGGACAGTGGTCGAGAAGAGTAGGGCATATCGCCGGTTGAGAGCTGGATCACTGCCGGCGGCGGCGGCTATGGGGAAGTCGCGGACGCCGAGCGGGATCCGGGAGGCTCGCAGCGAGCGCTTGAACGAATTACTGGGCCGGTTTGGGCCTGGTTCACCAAACGCTGACGCCTTGCTAGGTGGGCCGGAGATGGCTGGGTATGAGGCCCAGACCATACCGGGAGCCACATGCATTGATGCTAGTGCTGCATGCACGGACGTGATCGACTCTTCCTACGCGTGCGGTTCTGCGTCTGCGCCTAGGGTTCGTCGGCGCGGGATGCCTTTCCTACTGCCGTGTGGTTCTGGCCGCGCTCGCCGGATTCCCCCGCTGCGCGCGATGGCTAGTCGAGGCTCGGGTGGGCCGCCGGCAGCGAAGCCCCATGCGGTTGCGGGCAGGGCTGGGGCAGTCGGGCCGCAGCCGCCACCTGGGAGTGCCGGTCGAGGGGCCCCTGGTGCAGGGCGTGGCGCAGTCGGTGCTGGGATTGTTGTTCCCGGCGCCGGGCGTGGCGCTCCCACCCCTTCGGGACGGACTGGCGCCAACCACGGGATGCGGCCGCCCGTGCCTGCGACGGCCGGGCCGCCGGTGGTACCTACTGGAAGTGGAGGACCGGCCGGTCCCCGACCCGCGGGACCAACGCCTGCCAGGCCGCCGGGGTCTCACGCGGGCAGAGGGGGCCCCACAGGGCCGCGGCCTCCGGGGCCACCGCCGCCGGTGGCTTCTACCATGGGTCGTGGCGGCGGATCCGGCCCTCGACCGGTGGTGCCGGTCCCGGGTGGTGCTCCGCCTCGGGCTGCTCCGCCGCCGCACTATGCCGCGAGGCCGGCTCAGTATCGGTCGGGGCCTCCGCAGCCTACGAAAGATTCGACAGTTCGAGAGTCCTTTGAGTCGCCCCGTGGTCAGTGGGGTGATGATGGTGTGGATGCATATGGAGACGGACAGCACCGCGGTTCCTCGTCTACCGGTGGAGGCCGAGGCTATACATGGCAGAGTGACGGGTCTGCAGAGAGACCATTCCTTGGACCTCCTGGTGGCTTTGTTGAGGGGGCATCCGGTCCGGATCACCGCCAGAGAGGTGGATACCGTGGACATCGGGGTGGTCGAGGTGGTGGCCGTGGGAGGTTTCGTCGACAGCCTCCGCCTCCGGCTGCTGTTGACCAGGTGGCTACTGCGGTTGAGACAAATACTGTTCAGTCTACGAATCTTCCTCCTCAGGCGATGGAGGTGGTAACGGACCTGGCAAATGTTGATGCTTCGGTGCCTAGGGCTGTGAGTGAAGTGTCAGACAGGTCTGATTCCGAGAGGGCGGCCAAGTGGGCGCGCAAGAAGGAAAGGATGCTGTGTTACCGGTGTGGTGAGAAGGGCCACTTTATTGCAGAGTGCATTGCAGAGCTGTGTGACTCGTGTGGCAAGCTCGCACATGATTCGAGAGAGTGCCCGTTAGTGCGTGACCAGGCTCCAGCTCTGACTATGTATGGGCTATACTGTGCAGAGTTATTGTTCTTCGAGTCCCCGGCTGCGAGGGAGATCCCCGAGGACACACAGTGCCTGACCACCGGGATTGTAAAAGCGACTCAGGGCGACATGACTGAGGCTCAGATTATCCGGAGGCTTCAGGAGTTGGCACCGGGGGATTTTCAGTGGGAGCTGGTCCGCCTCGAAGCTAATGTCTTTAAGGTGGATTTCCCCTCTGTGGAGGATCTACAGAGACTACTGAGTTTCGGCTTGTGTAGAGTTCCTGGTACTAAGTGTATTTTGGAGTTTCACGAGTGGACGAAGGTGGAGCCTAAAGGAAAGCCGCTTATGCAGATCTGGTTGCGCTTTTCTGGAGCCCCATCTAAGCCTCTGCAGGACGTTCGAGTTGTAGCCAGTATGGGTATCATGGTTGGAAAGACGGAGAGAGTGGATATGGATTTCACTCGGGCTCATGGAGTGGCTCGGATGTTGGTGAGTGTCCTCAATGTTGATTTTGTGCCTGATGTGGTCCACTGGACATATAGGGGAGAGGTATTCCCGCTCGATATAGAGTTTGAGGACGTTGAGATGTTTGCTGATGAGGTTGCTGGGGATGATGTTGATATGCACGAGAGTGATGGTGGTGCAGGAGCCAGGGGGACGCCAGACGAGTCTGCTCGAGAGGGGTCGACCGGGTCTCGCCCAGATGCTCAGTTGCCTGGGGAGGGGACCGGAGTTGAGCCGACGCCGTCACCTTCGGTGCCTACGACGACACTGCGTTTTGGGTCCTTTGCACCTGCCTCTGCGCCTCCCAAGATGTGGAGCGATAGGGTAGACTCTGATGATGTGTTTGAGCACACGCTTCCCTCCTTGGACTTTGAGAGGACTACAGTTCGGGCTGTACAGCCGGAGGTCGCTCTTATTTCCCTTGCCTCACCGATGGATGTGACTCCGGCATTGTCATCTTCGACCGAGGTGAGCCTTGGGGGACCGGGGTCAGGGCAGGTGGCCTTGCTCTCTTCTCTACCTATACCGACGCCGGTGACGCCGGCTACGTCGGGGCCCGCCAGCGCTAGGAGTGGGAGCCCGAGGCAGGTGGCTTCGGCTCCTCCTCCTCACGTCCTGGCTGAGGCACCCGCAGATCCCGTGACGCCGGGGGAGGAGGGGCTGGGGCAGGCGGCCCTAGATATCCCTTCCTCGTCTGCGGTCAGGAGGACCGCACTCTCGGCGCCTTCGACGATACGCTCTGAGCCGGTGGGCGGGGCAGGAGGAGGGACTGGGCAGGTGGCCCCGGTTGTCCCGCCCCTTGTCCTACCCGCCGGGCACTTGTCCGAGGGCATTGGGAGCCCGCAGCTTCCTCATTCTCGAGAGGAGGTTGTTACCTTCGGCGGTATCCCAGACCCGGTCTCGACGGGGAGACGGATGAGTGCTCGCGTTCTAGACCTTCCGGAGGTGGACGATATGCAGCAGCGGTGCGCTATGAGGGTGGCCAAGCTTCACGATGCTGCGATCACTACTGGTATGTCCGTTAACATATCTAATTCTTTATTGCATTTTGCTCCTGAGGACATTATTCATAATGCAAACCAATTAGGAGTTTCACTAGGCGATACTGATATTGAAATCTCCGATTCGGTGAATGATATGTTAGATTTAGAGGCGGAGCGGGCCTTAGAGACTATTCGTAATCTTGCTGCGGTCAAACCCATGAATGATGATGAAATTGATGCGTTAGGGGTTACAGTGCTAAATAATCTTTGTGCGGATCTAGCACCTTCTAATCAGGAGTCTGAGGGCGATGATGCGCCCTTAGATGATGTAGATGTCGGTTCCGTTCAATCCGGTTATGAGGACCGGGTGATGGAGCCCACTAAGCCAAAGTGTAAGTGGAAGCGAAAGATTTATCCCGATTCTGCAGTTCGTAGGAGTGCTAGGATTCGGACTGCTAAAAAATTCCATGATGAACTATGAAAGGAATCTTTTGGAATAGCAGAGGTCTGAAGGACTTGGCTAAAAGAAGGTTTCTTGCTGAAGCTTCTCTAGAACATCGGTTAGATTTCATTGCTCTATCGGAAACTGGTCGAGACAATTTTGCGCCTCAGTTTCTTTCCTCTCTTGTGGGTGGTCTTGAGTTCGATTGGCATTGCCTCCCGCCACGAGGTAGATCGAGGGGCATCTTACTGGGTGTGAGATGTGATTCCATTGAAGTCCGGAGTGTAGTAATGGGTGACTTCGCGGTAAAGTTTCGAGTTAGGTCTAAAGTTGATGGGTTTAACTGGGCTTTGGTAGCGGTCTATGGTGCTGCCCAACCCGAGCTTAAACCGGAGTTTTTGGCGGATCTGGTTCGGATATGTGGGTCCGAACAGCTTCCGCTTTTGGTCGGGGGTGATTTCAATATCATTAAAAGGAGAGAGGAGAAAAACAATGATAACTTCGACGGCAGGTGGTCGTTTATGTTCAATACTATCATTGAAAGCTTAGATCTAAGGGAGATAGAGCTCACTGGTAGACAGTTTACCTGGGCTAATGCTATGCCAAACCCGACATATGAGAAGCTGGATCGGGTTCTCGCCAGCATGGAGTGGGAACAGAAGTTCCCTCTTGTTACGGTGCAAGCTCTCACGCGGGGAATCTCCGATCACACACCTTTGTTCATGGACTCAGGGGAGCCGAACCATATAGGAAACAAAAACACCTTCTCTTTTGAGATGGCCTGGTTCGAACGCGAGGGATTCTTAGACATCATAGCCAGGGAGTGGGCTAAGGGTGTTGGAGGAAGGACGGCGGTCGAGCGCTGGCAGAATAAAATTAGGCATTTGAGAAGTTTCTTACGGGGTTGGGCTAAGCATCTAAGTGGGGTGTATAAGATTGAGAAGGATAGGCTCCTCTCTCTTGTACAGGCATTGGACGTAAAAGCTGAATCCGCGTTGTTGTTGCCCACCGAGCTCTAAGTTAAAAATGAGGCGGAGAAGAGGCTGAAAGAACTTCTCCGCGAAGAAGAATTGAAGTGGGCTTTGCGTGCCAAGATCCGCAAAGTAGTCCAAGGGGACGCGAATACTCAATTTTTCCACCTCATTGCTAATGGTAAACACAGAAAGAAGCGGATCTTTCAGCTAGAGCAGGATGAGGGTACTATTTTAGGGCAGGATAATCTCAAAACCTATATTACCGAATACTATAGATAGTTATTTGGACCGCCGGAGGCCAATTGTGTGTCCCTCGATGAGTCCAGGGTTGAGGACGTGCCTCAATTGACTGCTGCTGATAATGATATCCTGGTTGCCCCGTTCTCGGAAAAGGAGGTGTTTGATGCTATTGCACAAATGAAAAACAATAAGGCTCCCGGTCCGGATGGGTTCCCGGCTGAGTTCTATAAAAAGTGCTGGCACATTATTAAGGGGGATTTACTACCTATGTTTCATGATCTATTCTCTGGACAGCTTCAATTATTTCACTTGAATTTTGGAACTATCACATTGCTTCCGAAGAAAACGGATGCTGCGAGGATCGAGCAGTTCAGGCCGATCTGCCTCCTCAATGTTAGTTTCAAAATCTTCACCAAGGTCGGAACTAATAGGCTCACACAGATTGCGCAATCTGTGGTGCAGCAATCCCAAACTGCTTTCATGCCGGACAGGAACATCCTTGAAGGGGTGGTTGTCCTTCATGAAACGCTCCATGAAATCCATTCCAAAAAATTAGATGGAGTAATTTTTAAGGTGGATTTCGAAAAAGCGTACGATAAGGTTAAGTGGCCATTCCTCCAACAGGCATTGCGTATGAAAGGTTTTGATGAAGCCTGGCGCCGACAGGTCGAATCATTTACGCAAAAAGGGAGTGTGGGAATTAAAGTGAATGACGACATAGGTCATTATTTCCAGACACATAAAGGCCTAAGACAAGGAGATCCGATGTCCCCTATCCTGTTTAACATTGTGGTGGATATGTTAGCAATTTTGATAAGCCGGGCTAAGGAAAATGGTCAAGTGGGTGGGTTGGTTCCTCATCTTGTGGAGGGAGGTGTTTCCATCCTTCAGTACGCCGATGATACAATCATCTTTATGGAGCATGATTTGGCCAAGGCGAGAAATATGAAGCTTGTGTTATGTCTGTTTGAACAACTGACCGGGTTAAAGATCAACTTCCATAAGAGCGAATTGTTCTGCTTTGGTAGAGCCAAGGACGACCAGGAGTCTTATAGGCAGTTGTTTGGGTGCGAGTTGGGGAGTTTACCCTTCTCTTACCTTTGTGACGCCCCCGATTTGACCGTACACTAATCATGCACGCAAATGTGTACGATCAAGATCAAGGACTCACGGGAAGATATCACAACACAACTCTACAATTAAAATAAGTCATACAAGCATCATATTACAAGCCAGGGGCCTCGAGGGCTCGAATACAAGAGCTCGATCATAGACGAGTCAGCGGAAGCAACAATATCTGAGTACAGACATAAGTTAAACAAGTTTGCCTTAAGAAGGCTAGCACAAACTGGGATACAGATCGAAAGAGGCGCAGACCTCCTGCCTGGGATCCTCCTAACTACTCCTGGTCGTCGTCAGCGGGCATCACGTAGTAGTAGGCACCTCCGGTGTAGTAGGGGTCGTCGTCGACGGTGGCGTCTGGCTCCTGGGCTCCAACATCTGGTTGCGTCAACCAGGTAGAAGGGATAGGGGGAAAAGAGGGAGAAAGCAACCGTGAGTACTCATCCAAAGTACTCGCAAGCAAGGAACTATACTACATATGTATGCATTGGTATCAAATGGAATAAGGGTATCATATGTGGACTGAACTGCAGAAAGCCGGCATAAGGGGGGGATAGCTAGTCCTTTCGAAGACTACGCTTCTGGCAGCCTCCGTCTTGCAGCATGTAGAAGAGAGTAGACTGAAGACCTCCAAGTAGCATCGTATAGCATAATCCTAACCGATGATCCTCCCCTCGTTGCCCTGTGAGAGAGCGACCACCGGTTGTATCTGGCACTTGGAAGGGTGTGTTTTATTAAGTATCCGGTTCTAGTTGTCATAAGGTCAAGGTACAACTCCAAATCGTCCTGTTACCGAAGATCACGGCTATTCGAATAGATTAACTTCCCTGCAGGGGTGCACCACATACCCCAACACGCTCGATCCCATTTGGCCGGACACACTTTCCTGGGTCATGCCCGGCCTCGGAAGATCAACACGTCGCAGCCCCACCTAGACCAACAGAGAGGTCAGCACGCCGGTCTAAACCTAAGCGCCCAGGGGTCTGGGCCCATCGCCCTTAGCACACCTGCACGTTGCGAACGCGGCCGAAAGCAGACCTAGCCTAGTGGCCTTCCAGTCCAATCCGGCGCGCGCCACTCAGTCGCTGACGTCACGAAGGCTTCGGCTGATACCACGACGCCGGGATACCCACACCTACTCCCGCGTAGATGGTTAGTGCGTATAGACCAAATGGCCAGACTCAGATCAAATACCCAGATCTCGTTAAGCGTGTTAAGTATCCGCGAACGCCGACCAGGCCCAGGCCCACCTCTCTCCTAGGTGGTCGGAACCTGCCCTGTCGCTCCGCCTCAAAGATCCACACAGAGGGCCGTTGGGACAAAGGTCCTTTCAGCCCCCAATCTGTGAATCACTCGCGGGTGCTCCACAAGCCGACCCGTCTTTAGTCACCACATGTATCATGTATAAAGCATATAGTATATACCCGTGATCAACTCCCGAGTGATCACGGCCCGATAGTATAGCATGGCAGACGGACAAGGATGTAGGGCCACTGATGAAAATACTAGCATCCTATACTAAGCATTAGGATTGCAGGTAAAGGTAACAACAGTAGTAGCAAGGACAGGCTATGCATCAGTATAGGATTAACGGGAAGCAGTAACATGCTACACTACTCTAATGCAAGCAGTATAGAGAAGAGTAGGCGATATCTGGTGATCAAAGGGGGGGCTTGCCTGGTTGCTCTGGCAAGAGAGAGGGATCGTCAACTCCGTAGTCGTACTGGGTAGCAGCGGCGTCGGTCTCGGTGTCTAGCGAGAGAAGAGGGGGAAGAAACAATAAATATTTAAGCAAGCAGGTGCATAGCGATGCATGACATGACAAGTATCGGTGCTAGGGGTGCCCTATCGCGGTATGAGGTGATACCGGTGAAGGGGGGAAACATCCGGGAAAGTATTCCCGGTGTTTCGCATTTTCGGACAGATGAACCGGAGGGGGAAAGTTGTGTGTTCGCTATGCTAGGGATGTGTGGCGGACAAACGGGCTACGTATCCGGGTTCGTCTCGTCGTTCTGAGCAACTTTCATGTACAAAGTTTTTTCATCCGAGCTACGGTTTATTTTATATTAATTTTAAAAGATTAAAATCATTTTTAGTATTTAGTTAATTATTTTAATTAAACATTATCCAGAACAGTGCACGCTGACGTCAGCATGACGTCAGCAGCCAACAGACGCGTTGACTGGTCAACTGACGTGTGGGTCCCGTTCGTCATACTCTGTTTTAATTAACTAACAAATTAGGTTAATTAGTGATTAGGTTAATCTAATTATAATTAATTAACTTAATTAATTCCATTAATTAATTACTTTTATTTTTATTATTATTTTATTTATTTATTTTTCCCCTTTTTTATTAAACGTTCTGGGGCTCAGCCCCACTTGTCATAGGGCCAGTGGGGGCCTTAGCGGCCGTGCGGTCACGGGCGCATGCGCCTGGGCATGGCCGAACCCGACAGAGCGCTGCAGGGCGCCGGGGGCCACGGCGTTGGTCAGGCGGCCGGAGCGGCGGACGCCGGGGCGAGAGGCGGCGCGGGGTCACATCGACGGTGGTCAGCGGGGGAAAGCGGCAGGGTGGAGCTGGCGGGGAGAGGGGGGGCCAGCAGCGGCAAGCAGCAGCCATGGCAGCAGGCGGTGGTGCGCGCCAGCGAGCGTGGGGGCGAGGCAAGGCGGAGGGCCACGGGTGCAGGGCAAGGCGCGCGCGAGGCGTGGCCATGGGTGCGACACGGCAGCAGAGCTAGCGGGCAGCGGCGCGGCTGCGGGCGCGCGGCTGTGCGTGCGGGCGAGCGCGGGGAGGGGAAGCGGTGAGGCGCGCGGCCCAGGCGCGGCGCGGGGAAGGTGGCCGCGGCCCCGGGTTGGCAGCGGGGCGCTGGATGCGCGAGCGGCGGGAACAGGGAGAGAGGGAGAGGCCGGGGCCTCACCGTACGGTGTAGGGGAGTGGCAGCGGCTCGAGGAGGCGGAAGTCGAGGACGTCGCGGCGGAGGGGAAGCAGGCCGGCGGGGTGGCGTCTTGGTGTGGGGCGGGGTCGGCGAGCTCCGAGGCGCCCGCGTGCGGTCGTCGCGGCGAGCGAGGGTGACGGGGTCGGAGACGGGTGGCGCCGGCTTCAGGTGGGGGGGAGGGTCGCGCGAGGAGAGGGGGGGCGAGAAGGCAACGGCGACGGAGATCCGGGGCGGTGGCGTCGCGAGGTGGGGGGGAGCGGGCTCGTCCCCGATCCAGATCGGATCGGGAAGGGGAGAAGAGGGAGTGGCGGCGTGGGGGGGGATTAGGGTTAGTGGGGGTGGGGTGGCCTAATAGGCCTGGGGAGGTGCGGGGTGGGCCGGCTGGGCCGGCGTGGTCGGCTGAGCCGACTGGGCCAAGGGGCCCAGTGGTGGGGGGGGGGGGCTTGTGGCCTGCTGGGCCGAAGCCCAGGGGGCAAGGGGGGGGTTCTCCTTTTCTTTTTTTGTCTTGTTTTTATATTTCTTTTCTGTTTTAGCTAATTGTTTGGGCACCAAATAAGTTTTGTAAAATATGAGAGTTGGCCCGCAATTCACAACACAATATATCCTACCACCAAAAACTAGTTTGGGGTAATTATCATTTCATATATTTTTTTTTAATAAAAAGGTTAGTAAATAATGTTTTCAGCCACTGTTTGAGGTTGTTTAAGTCACTTATCAAATTTCAATAATGTTGTTTACAATTTTATCATAGCCCCTGATTTATCTACTATTTATTGAACATTTTAGTTTTATTATTTGAAAAACTTTTATTGTTTGCTTGATTTTGATTTTGAATTTGAATCGGTTTCGAACTAACGCGAGATTACTAACAGTAATCAAAGTGACGTGGCATCGTTAACGTGGGATTACTGTAGCCTAATTATCCGGGCGTCACAATTCTCCTCCACTACAAGAAATCTCGTCCCGAGATTTAAGAGAGGGACTAGGGGTAAGGTCTAGTAACAAAATTCTAACGAATCTTCTCGGTCTTGATTGCTCTTCTCGAAGAGGTAGATCCACTACGTTGAGGTCTTCATTTCTCTGCTTCAGGTCATCATGATGAAATTGTCGTCCTTCCTTCCGAACCTTCACCGTACTCACGAATAGGTAAGGGGCAGCTCGGCTACGACAGAGTGCTTATGAGGGAAACAATCTGGGGTTAACCCATGAATGATCATACGAGTGCCTCTCGAGTTGAACAATTAAAACACATTGAGTGTAAAGTTCGAAGGTACAATGAGAGGGTCCAAGCGGATAGATAGCTGCTCAAAGTCTGAACCAGAGTGAGAAAGGGGTTCAGAGCGGCGAGAGTAAGCATTGTGTCTGATACCAGAATAGAGCACTAGGAAGGTGGCCCATGAATTAAATACGAAGCCAAGCATGGAGAATAACCATTAGAAACAGGGTTGTATAGGAGAGTCAGGTTTCGATCCTGGGAACTGTGGGTTATGGGCCCACCATGTGGGTTAAAAGTAGGAAGGCGGTGACGATTTGCACGATCATGTAAGGAAGGCATGTCAGAGGATAGCCTGTCAGCTATGTCGGCAACAACATCGATACCAAGGGCGAGGGACGAAGAGAACCACTTTCCTGCTGTTGAAACGAGGCGGGCCAATAGGCAAGGTTCTCGTCCATCGGTGGTTACCAGAATGTCAACAACAATAGTAACAGGGCCTTACTGACAGAGTTGTACACTGAGGTGCTTATAAAAACAGTGACGTATTGCTGCTTAGATCATATAAACCTCAAGAAGGTTAAACAGAACAATGGAAAGGAAAATATGATTATTAGTTTAAACAGATCAATGGGAAGGAAAATGTGTTTAAACACATATTTCAAGGGTATATCCTTCCAAGAACAAGCATAGTATGATATCCAAGACCGGATAGAAGGTAGAAATCCACTTAAGTAAGGGGGAGGAAGCTCATGATATTACCCATACAACGGTGTTTGGATAATTGAGCAAGAAACATTTAGCATTAGCTTCAATGTTCTTGTTGAAAATCGGAATACCATAGACATGCTTCGAGATAGCATTGACATGGTCAACGGGTGAAGATCAGACTCTGGAGACACAAAGGATTCATCAGGAATAACTTGAAGAATAGGTCTTACAATTCCCTGATGGAAGAAGGGATAGCCTTGCTAAAAAGGAATCTATAACAACAAGTCCTCCGACTAGGTGTGATAGGCATGACCCCACCTTACCGATATATAAGGACCAATGTAATAACTCTTGGAAATATGTTCCAACCATCATATCTGATCGAGATTCAGATCTGATTGGTGCCAGGATGCCTCAGACTCAGGATGCCTGAGAAGAAAAGGTGCAACAAAATAGACGAGACGACAATGTAAGATCCTCGAGAAATGAACTATGGAAGCGAGTTCCGAAACAAGAGTTCATCATTAAATCAAGAAGAGGTGAGGGGGTGGCTGATTGACTCAGCAACAATTCATTGAGATTTTCAAAAGATGGATTTCCACACTTATGTGAACAAGGAGATAACATTTGTCAGATCAAATGATATAGTGTGGTATGCTCTAGGAGAACATACGTAGTTTAAACATTGGTTGAAAGGTGCACCCGAAATATGGGTTTAGGTAGCATGATCAATGTTAGAATGGTGATTCGATAACCAATGGTCTAAAAATGAAATGATGACCCTTAACTTCGAAGCAATAGGGTTGCTAGAAGTTTAGAATTTACACATCACAGACCATTTGTCGGTATTCCGGTTTAGAACAACACGGAGACCAAGAAATGAACGCAAAAGGTGAGAGATATTACTATATCAAGAATTCTCAAGAGGTGGTAAAATTACCACGACATTCTTGACATAAAAGGTGGTAATATTCCAAGGTAAAGAAGAACAAATGCTGGATATCAAGGATCTCAAGGTATAACACAAAACACGAACAAGTTTGTGTTGAACGGAAGGCAATAAAGTGGTCGATGGTAACACAAATCATCGAGGGTAAGTATGGTATTACTTCATCATGAACTCAATTGATATCTTGGAAGAGCTCGGAATGCTGATGATGATCACAACACATTTGTCGAGAGATTTCATGAAGATGTAATCAATCGGTGATGGCATCTAGTCAAACGAATGATGAAGCGAAAGGTTATTGGAACCATGGGTACGACACAAACTTGAAATCAAGTTTGTTGTTTGAGGTGAAACGATAAGACAAGGAAGATCAGCGTGAGCTTAGCCCCTCGTCGAAATTGTGCTCCGGAAAGAAGGACCAGGTAGCACAGTTAAAATTTGGCACGATAATGATATAGCCGAGTAGGCTCGGAATGACGTGGTCGAGTTCAGACTCGTAAGTAATGAAGGTTACCAAGAGTTGTTGAATCGTAGTGCGGACTCAATTCAGTTGTCGGTGTCCTTGAGGGGTTCTAACAACTGAGAACCTGTTGGAAAATGGAATTGGCAAGAATATTAGTTGATGCAGAACTCATAAGAAGTTATGTATTCCGTGGTATCCCCGAGATACCAGGGGATAATACTCGACGACAGGTCAAAGTAGAGGTTGGACTGGGGTATTGCTCTGCAGAAGACAAGTGCTTAAACTTGCACGAGAAACGGTACCTAAAAGATAACATGGCCGAAACCACGATTGCAAAAAGGCCAGATCCCAGATATAATATGAACTTATACCAAGGGGGTAATTAATTTAAGAGAAGCTTTAATGATAAGATCTACATCGTGTCCATGGGCATGAACACAAAGTTCAAGGTCGACTCCCACTTCTTTAATGCATAACCTTACATTTACCTCCCCTTTTTCGAAGTTGTAGTGTTGAGAAGTTATCTGACGAAGCGTCAGCAGGGTTTAACCCGCATAACTTTCGAGGTCACACAAATTAAGGAAGGCATAGGTTCAACCCGTCAGGGTATCGTGGAAACATATACCACAAGCTTTGAGAGTAAATATTACCAGCTCGAAAGCAGAGCATGGTTGGCAAAAGGAGAGGATACAACTTACCAAAGGCATTATGTATCGGAGAAAGAACTCACAAGGTGATTAATTATGAAGGACATTGTCGGATAATAATCCAACAGTGGATATGGTGATCCACAATGGAGCTGATGTGAGTATCAATACCCAATCAGAGGAAGAAAGAATGCAAATGCATCGTTTTATAGAACATCTGAATAATTCAACGTTTAAATAACAAAGGAATTATGATTTTCGAATCAAGGGATCAGGAGCAAACGCTCTGATCAAGGACGGACAAGTTGAATAGACTTAGGGGTACAATCGATGGCAATCTGATTGGCCGAGGACCAGCTCGCGTTTTAACTGACATCTGAGCTGGAAGGATGAATTCTATGACCTGAGTGAGGATTGCGAGCATTCGCAACATATTGAGTCAATGGACTCAAAATGATATTGACAAAGGTTGCCAATAAGATTACTATACTTAATTATGGGATTAACCATAATGCAAGCAAGCAAGAATTTCAGGAGCAATAGGTTGCTCAGGATTTTCGAAAGACCGAATGGTATTTCGAAGAATTTTGTGAACTGCATGAATATCTGGGGATGAGCGGATACTCGATGAGTGCGAGAATTATCCGTAGGGGTATTCAGGTGACAAAGAACAGCAAGGCAGTAAGCTCAAAGGATTCTCGAAAATACGACGAGTATTTCGGGGTATCTTGTAATAACAAGACCAACTAGGGATGTATGCAAGCATAACAACTGCAAGTATTTATCCATAAGGGTTGACGTTGGAAGGGGAATTGTAAACGCGATGAACACAAGTTCTCGGGTTAACAGCGGTGAGTATCTTCAGGGTCTTCACGTGCAGCAGACGATCATCAGTAATAAGGGGCTCTCCGGGTGAAAGTGATAACGAGATCCTAATGTTAGATTTAGCAAAATTCATTTAACCCGAATAGAAGAGAGTTCAGAGTCCCGGAGTAAGGATCGAGGAGTAAAAGATCCTAATACCACCCAGATGGCGACGTGGGCTCGTAAGCCGCACAGCCATGTTAGTAAAAGTTTTTTAATGACTAGACTCAACTTCGGCCAAGGAGTGTGGAAGGGGGATTCCTACAGGCAGTCGGCTCTGATACCAACTTGTGACGCCCCCGATTTGACCGTACACTAATCATGCACGCAAATGTGTATGATCAAGATCAAGGACTCACGGGAAGATATCACAACACAACTCTACAATTAAAATAAGTCATACAAGCATCATATTACAAGCCAGGGGCCTCGAGGGCTCGAATACAAGAGCTCGATCATAGACGAGTCAGCGGAAGCAACAATATCTGAGTACAGACATAAGTTAAACAAGTTTGCCTTAAGAAGGCTAGCACAAACTGGGATACAGATCGAAAGAGGCGCAGACCTCCTGCCTGGGATCCTCCTAACTACTCCTGGTCATCGTCAGTGGGCATCACGTAGTAGTAGGCACCTCCGGTGTAGTAGGGGTCGTCGTCGACGGTGGCGTCTGGCTCCTGGGCTCCAACATCTGGTTGCGTCAACCAGGTAGAAGGGATAGGGGGAAAAGAGGGAGAAAGCAACCGTGAGTACTCATCCAAAGTACTCGCAAGCAAGGAACTATACTACATATGTATGCATTGGTATCAAATGGAATAAGGGTATCATATGTGGACTGAACTGCAGAAAGCCGGCATAAGGGGGGGATAGCTAGTCCTTTCGAAGACTACGCTTCTGGCAGCCTCCGTCTTGCAGCATGTAGAAGAGAGTAGACTGAAGACCTCCAAGTAGCATCGTATAGCATAATCCTAACCGATGATCCTCCCCTCGTCGCCTGTGAGAGAGCGACCACCGGTTGTATCTGGCACTTGGAAGGGTGTGTTTTATTAAGTATCCGGTTCTAGTTGTCATAAGGTCAAGGTACAACTCCAAATCGTCCTGTTACCGAAGATCACGGCTATTCGAATAGATTAACTTCCCTGCAGGGGTGCACCACATACCCCAACACGCTCGATCCCATTTGGCCGGACACACTTTCCTGGGTCATGCCCGGCCTCGGAAGATCAACACGTCGCAGCCCCACCTAGACCAACAGAGAGGTCAGCACGCCGGTCTAAACCTAAGCGCCCAGGGGTCTGGGCCCATCGCCCTTAGCACACCTGCACGTTGCGAACGCGGCCGAAAGCAGACCTAGCCTAGTGGCCTTCCAGTCCAATCTGGCGCGCGCCACTCAGTCGCTGACGTCACGAAGGCTTCGGCTGATACCAGTCGGGATACCCATAACTACTCCCGCGTAGATGGTTAGTGCGTATAGACCAAATGGCCAGACTCAGATCAAATACCCAGATCTCGTTAAGCGTGTTAAGTATCCGCAAACGCCGACCAGGCCCAGGCCCACCTCTCTCCTAGGTGGTCGGAACCTGCCCTGTCGCTCCGCCTCAAAGATCCACACAGAGGGCCGTTGGGACAAAGGTCCTTTCAGCCCCCAATCTGTGAATCACTCGCGGGTGCTCCACAAGCCGACCCGTCTTTAGTCACCACATGTATCATGTATAAAGCATATAGTATATACCCGTGATCAACTCCCGAGTGATCACGGCCCGATAGTATAGCATGGCAGACGGACAAGGATGTAGGGTCACTGATGAAAATACTAGCATCCTATACTAAGCATTAGGATTGCAGGTAAAGGTAACAACAGTAGTAGCAAGGACAGGCTATGCATCAGTATAGGATTAACGGGAAGCAGTAACATGCTACACTACTCTAATGCAAGCAGTATAGAGAAGAGTAGGCGATATCTGGTGATCAAAGGAGGGGCTTGCCTGGTTGCTCTGGCAAGAGAGAGGGATCGTCAACTCCGTAGTCGTACTGGGTAGCAGCGGCGTCGGTCTCGGTGTCTAGCGAGAGAAGAGGGGGAAGAAACAATAAATATTTAAGCAAGCAGGTGCATAGCGATGCATGACATGACAAGTATCGGTGCTAGGGGTGCCCTATCGCGGTATGAGGTGAT
Source organism: Triticum urartu (assembly GCF_056163025.1). Classification (NCBI taxonomy): domain Eukaryota; kingdom Viridiplantae; phylum Streptophyta; class Magnoliopsida; order Poales; family Poaceae; genus Triticum; species Triticum urartu. The sequence goes on along the minus strand of NC_141877.1, from coordinate 44,453,317 downwards.
ACCGGTGAAGGGGGGAAACATCCGGGAAAGTATTCCCGGTGTTTCGCATTTTCGGACAGATGAACCGGAGGGGGAAATTTGTGTGTTCGTTATGCTAGGGATGTGTGGCGGACAAACGGGCTACGTATCCGGGTTCGTCTCGTCGTTCTGAGCAACTTTCATGTACAAAGTTTTTTCATCCGAGCTACGGTTTATTTTATATTAATTTTAAAAGATTAAAATCATTTTTAGTATTTAGTTAATTATTTTAATTAAACATTATCCAGAACAGTGCACGCTGACGTCAGCATGACATCGGCATGACGTCAGCAGCCAACAGACGCGTTGACTGGTCAACTGACGTGTGGGTCCCGTTCGTCATACTCTGTTTTAATTAACTAAAAAATTAGGTTAATTAGTGATTAGGTTAATCTAATTATAATTAATTAACTTAATTAATTCCTTAATTAAATTAATTAATTAGTTACTTTTATTTTTATTATTATTTTATTTATTTATTTTTCCCCTTTTTTTATTAAACGTTCTGGGGCTCAGCCGCACTTGTCATAGGGCCAGTGGGGGCCTTAGCGGCCGTGCGGTCACGGGCGCATGCGCCTGGGCATGGCCGAACCCGACAGAGCGCTGCGGGGCGCCGGGGGCCACGGCGCTGGTCAGGCGGCCGGAGCGGCGGGCGCTGGGGCGAGAGGCGGCGCGGGGTCACATCGACGGTGGTCAGCGAGGAAAGCGGCAGGGTGGAGCTGGCGGGGAGAGGGGGGGCCAGCAGCGGCAAGCAGCAGCCATGGCAGCAGGCGGTGGTGCGCGCCAGCGAGTGTGGGGGCGAGGCAAGGCGGAGGGCCACGGGTGCAGGGCAAGGCGCGCGCGAGGCGTGGCCATGGGTGCGACACGGCAGCAGAGCTAGCGGGCAGCGGCGCGGCCGCGGGCGCGCGGCTGTGCGTGCGGGCGAGCGCGGGGAGGGGAAGCGGTGAGGCGCGCGGCCCAGGCGCGGCGCGGGGAAGGTGGCCGCGGCCTCGGGTTGGCAGCGGGGCGCTGGATGCGCGAGCGGCGGGAACGGGGAGAGAGGGAGAGGCCGGGGCCTCACCGTACGGTGTAGGGGAGTGGCAGCGGCTCGAGGAGGCGGAAGTCGAGGACGTCGCGGCGGAGGGGAAGCAGGCCGGCGGGGTGGCGTCTTGGTGTGGGGCGGGGTCGGCGAGCTCCGAGGCGCCCGCGTGCGGTCGTCTCGGCGAGCGAGGGTGACGGGGTCGGAGACGGGTGGCGCCGGCTTCAGGTGGGGGGGGAGGGTCGCGCGAGGAGAGGGGGGGCGAGAAGGCAACGGCGACGGAGATCCGGGGCGGTGGCGTCGCGAGGTGGGGGGAGCGGGCTCGTCCCCGATCCAGATCGGATCGGGAAGGGGAGAAGAGGGAGTGGCGGCGTGGGGGGGGATTAGGGTTAGTGGGGGGTTGGGGTGGCCTAATAGGCCTGGGGAGGTGCGGGGTGGGCCGGCTGGGCCGGCGTGGTCGGCTGAGCCGACTGGGCCAAGGGGCCCAGTGGGGGGGGGGGGGCTTGTGGCCTGCTGGGCCGAAGCCCAGGGGGCAGGGGGGTTCTCCTTTTCTTTTTTTTTGTCTTGTTTTTATATTTCTTTTCTGTTTTAGCTAATTGTTTGGACACCAAATAAGTTTTGTAAAATATGAGAGTTGGCCCGCAATTCACAACACAATATATCCTACCACCAAAAACTAGTTTGGGGTAATTATCATTTCATATATTTTTTTTTAATAAAAAGGTTAGTAAATAATGTTTTCAGCCACTGTTTGAGGTTGTTTAAGTCACTTATCAAATTTCAATAATGTTGTTTACAATTTTATCATAGCCCCTGATTTATCTACTATTTATTGAACATTTTAGTTTTATTATTTGAAAAACTTTTATTGTTTGCTTGATTTTGATTTTGAATTTGAATCGGTTTCGAACTAACGCGAGATTACTAACAGTAATCAAAGTGACGTGGCATCGTTAACGTGGGATTACTGTAGCCTAATTATCCGGGCGTCACAACCTTGGTATCCCGATTCACCATCGTAGGCTAACAAACAGAGAATGGAAGTGCATCGAGGATCGATTTGAGAAAAAACTGAGTTGTTGGAAGGGTAAGCTCATGTCATACGGAGGCCGGTTGATATTGATTAATTCGGTGCTCACGAGTATGCCTATGTTTCTCTTATCGTTCTTTGAGGTCCCAGTTGGTGTTACGAAACGACTGGACTTCTATCGGTCGCGCTTCTTTTGGCAGGGTGATGAACTTAAAAGAAAATACCGGCTTGCTAAATGGGACATCATCTGTAGACCGAAAGACCAAGGGGGTCTCGGTATTGAAAATCTTGAAGCCAAGAACAGATGTCTTCTTAGTAAGTGGTTGTGGAAGCTGTCCTCCGGGACTGAGGCCATGTGGGCGCAGATCCTCCGCAACAAGTACCTCCAAACCAAAACATTGTCCCAGGTCGCAGTCAGGCCGACTGACTCGCCTTTCTGGAAGGGACTAATGAAAGTCAAACAATCTATATTCAATAGGACGAGATTTGTTATTGGAAACGGTACAAGTACTCGTTTCTGGGAGGATACTTGGCTTGGTGAATCACCTTTAGCCATTCAATATCCGTCTCTATATCGGATTGCTCAACGACGTGAGGTGTTTGTGGCAACAGTATTCCAATCTATCCCCCTTAATATTCAGTTTCGACGGTCGCTAGCGGGTAATCGTTGGGAAGAATGGCTTCATCTAGTTAGGAGACTGATGGAGGTTCAACTTTCTCACCGACCCGATATATTGCGTTGGAAGTTGACTAGTTCTGGAGTATTTACAGTTAAATCAGTGTATATTGATGTTATTAATTCGACTGCTATTCCAACTTCCAAGTTTGTTTGGGCTGTCAAGGTGCCTTTAAAAATAAAAGTGTTTATGTGGTTTGTCCATAAACAAGTTATTTTAACAAAGGACAACTTGATTAAATGCAATTGGACAGGACCTACTAGGTGTAGTTTCTGTGATCGGGATGAGACGATTAAGCATTTATTCTTTGATTGCCCGCTGGCTAGAGTTCTTTGGCGGACGATCCATATTGCTTTTAATCTTACTCCACCGACTTCTGTCAATACTTTATTTGGGACATGGCTTAATGGGGTTGGGCCTGTTCTCGCAAGACATATTCGGGTTGGAGTTTGCGCTTTGTTATGGACTATCTGGAATTGCAGAAATGATTTGGTTTTTAACAGAACATCACGGATTCATTTCTTGCAGGTTATTTTCCGAGCTACGGCACTGATCCGTTCGTGGTCGCTACTCACTCCGATGGAGGCCAGGGAGCATTTGGTTACTGGATCTATCCGTTGGGAGATGGTCGCTTGGGATATCTTCAACCGGTTTGGATGGCGGTCATGTAATAGGATAGGCAATTAGTTTCCCTATCTATTGTTAGCCAGCCGGTTGTGGCTTCTTTTTTGGGCTAGTTTGTATATCTAGCCGTCTGTAGCTCTGTGTGAGCTGCATTTCTCTTTTTCCTTTTTGTTTAGCTGGAGACTGTGGAACCTTGTTGGCACTTTTGCCTTTTTTTGGTTAATAAGATGGCCGTATGCATCGTTCTGATGCAGAGGCCGGGGAGACCCCCTTTTCGAAAAGAAAAAAATCTATGATGTATGTACATATTGACACTAATACTTCTTATTTATTCTTCGTTTCAAGAATATGCAGGAGATCTGCATATCACTTCTTACCAATTTCTTACTTATTCCATAACCCGGAATTTGCAGCCGTCATGATAAATATAATCAACTCAAGTGTGCGATTAAGTGATCTCCCACGCTCTGAGACTAGAAATCCTACACTAACCTGTAGAAAGGGGATAAAAAACTATCAATCCTGTGTTGTTGCTAGATCAATTCAACAAATTTTGGTAACCAATTCATCAGTGAAAGATTCTAGCAAAAGAACGCCTGTGATTTTCCTAATCAATTCAACAAATTTTCTTGCCTGTTCTACACATTTCCAAATGTCCAAGGCAAAATGGAGCTACAAAGATATTGTTAACTTGTTGAGATCTGTGATCCAAGTTGCTTTGCAATACTCCACTGAAGATTCAGCAGACTACCTTCAGAAACCCGGCAACCTCGACCAAATTGACAGTGCATAAACATAGATGGATTTACCACGGTGTAACAGAACCCCCGTGCACAGGTTCATCATCCGTCCGCCTCGACCTCTTCTTCGGCTTCGCCGGTCCAGTCGACGGCCCCAGCACGCACGGGATCATCCGCCTGATTCGAAGCTATTCGCGAGAGACGGCGTGGCACGGCCGCGGTTCGCGCGACGGAGCCGGCGCACCGCTCGCCCGCCAGCCGCGTCGGACACTGGGGAGTCGCCCGAAACTCACCGGCACCGGCGTCTCCAAGGAGCAGGAGCCGCAGCAGCTCATTCTTCGGGGTTCAAGACGTGTGCCTCACGCAGCTGCGGCCTTGGTTACCGCCGTCCCTAAACGACGGCTGACGCAGCGGCGGCCGCCGCCGGTCGGAAGCTCCACGGCAGGACGGCGATGTGGGCGAGAGCGATCCCTCAAAGATAATTTTGACTTGCCGCTAAAGATGTTCCGAAAGCGTAACTTTAAATTACCGCTTTTCCTCAGTTTCTTTTCTCTGCGAAAATTTCGATAAAACACTTCACAGAAGAGACGGGTCGACTTTATATACTCCTGTTTTTTTATTTAAAAGTAATCTGTATTAAAACCAGGCCAGCATGGTCCAAATACAAAAGAATAACCGGGCCTGAATCTAACCATACTGCAGTTTTAGGTTGAGTTCGCCTATAAAACTAGATAATGCCCCGCACATTACGGCGGGACTTGATGCAATATATTTCAATGAGATTTGGTTGTATAAAGATCAATAATTGGATTAATAATATATATCATTCATCAAATTATATAATAGATATAGATTATCAGCAAAAACGCAAATTGAAAAGAAAAATATGCAGACAAATAATAAAAACAATAGGGATAACAGAAAATATAATAGTTTGAAAGTCTGACATAAATAGAAATATTTTACATGATAATATACAGAGAGAAAATCAGAGGAAGGTAGTGATAAAATAAGAAGCTCATCGCCTATACAAATAAACTAAAGGGAATTTGAGTATATGTAAACTAAATGCTTGGTCTATTATATTATGTCTTAAAAAAAATCATAGATACATGCAGAAGATTTAATTACTACCTCTGTTTATATTTTACCAATGGTTTAGGCACATAGGATTTGAACTGAGATCTGCCAAAAATGATATATCCCATTGCAATGACAATTACGCCGAGACATGCAAAAAAAGAATCAATTCAATCCATAAGTGTAAATTCTATGAAAAGTGGAAGAGCATAATTTTCTTAGTATCATAGGTACTATCATGCTAGCTAAAAGTGCACGAACATCTACTAAATTACGCTCTATCAATATATCAATGTACTCTTCTTTCCAATATCAAAACTTTTAAAATAAGGCCAGATAGTAAAGTCCTCGCAACAAAATCTTGTCTGCTAAAGCGGGAAGAAAGCCTTAACTGTATCATCTTCCCACTGACAAATAGTAGGATTGAACAGTATCCACAGTTTGGTAAACTGACAAAGGCAGGATGGGTGACACAAGACCAAGAATTTCATCAGCAACCCATTTTATCCTGACAAGTTTGAACTGATTTTTACATTCCCAACACCCCACCTCACTCCAAGTTCTAACAAATCTTTACCATGCAAAACCAGTTGACTGTGGTTGTTAGACACTCCCCAACACCCAAACCAAAAACAAATATTTACCATGCAAAACTAGGCAGGTAGACATGTGTCAAATCATAACTGGACAAGAAATTTGGCCTAGACCCAAACCAAAACCAGTTGAAAACTGGTTGTTGGACGCTCCCTAAATAAAAAAGAAGAAAACCCAAGACTATTTCAGGAGTCTTGTGCATGGAGCCTGACGTTGAGCCTCCTGAGCCATATGGAGTGGAGGATCATGTGGAAGACGTCGAACCGGCGCGGCGGGCCGTTGACCATGAAGTGCCGGCGCACGGTCCTCACCCGGCGCTGCATCCGTATGTACTGCCGCGGCGACACGGCGGCGAGGATGGTCTTGAGGTTGGGTATGTCCGCCACGGCGACCCGCACGGAGAAGGCGGGCCAGTTGAGCACGTCGCTGAAGGGCAGCACGTAGTCGTCGCCGATGACGACCGGCACGCACTCGAGGTAGATGGCCTCCACCACCCTGGGGCTGGCCACCTCGTAGCCGCTGGGGCACAGGCAGAACTTGCTCCGCCGCATCACGTTGATGTACGACACGCCGCGGGGCAGGTACTCGCTCACCTGCACGTCGGCGTCCTTGCCCTTCCAGTGCTGCAGGAGCAGTGGCCGAACGGGGCCATGGTCGCCGCCGGCGAAGAAGGCCAGGATGGGGCGGTGCGACGCTGATGGCCCGCCGACCTGATCAGCTATGATGTCGGTCCGGAGGTTGATCTCCGGCAGCGACACGTCCTTGGATGGGTTGAAGCCCTCGGAGGTGTTGGCGTTGCACAGCACGCGGATGGAGTTGGAGAAGAGATGGCCGTCCGCCGACGACACATATGGCCCCTGATACACAATCATACATACGTGCATGGTACGGTTAGCACACCTGAGCTACAGTGAGTGAAGTTGCATGTCTTCGACAAACTCCTGAAATGCTACAGTGAGTGAGGTTGCATGCTTACCCAGTCGTGGCAGGAGAGCATGAAATGGTCGGCGCCGAGGCTCCTGTTCCAGTACGGGTACTTGGTGGACAGAACGTCGATGTAGTCCGAGAGAGTCCGGCGCAGCGGCTCCATGTCATGCGAGTTGGGCTCATAGATCATCTTCACCATCTTGACGACACTGAAGGGAAGGAAGAAGACATGGGCAAGCTCGGGGTCCCTCGTGCGCATCCGGTTCTCCATCTCCATGGCAAATATGAATCTGCCCTCCGATGAGTATATGCTGCGGCACGGACCGTCGTGGAACACCGGTGGCTCGCCTTCTTCGTACACGTACACCTTGAACAGCTTTTCCATCTCCAAGTAGCTCCTACGTGCCAAAATGAGCAAACAGCGCCCATGTCAGATGTGTCTTTCCAATACTACTCCTTAGCCATTTCATACTGTGTAATGACTAATGGTAGAGTGTGTAGACGCAAAAGGAATTTGTGTACCTGTGAAATGCGTAGGCATTCCTGTACACCGGTCCAACCGGCACATAATCCATGTCGGTTAGTGGAGGACGCTTGTCCTTGTTTCTGATAGCTTCCCTTATCACTAAACGAGCTTTTGCGAGACCGAGTTCTACCCTTTCCAGTTTTGCATCCACCCTCCCCTGCATTAATGGCACCCTTACTTCAACCGTGCCGTTGGGGCTAGCGGCATCGTCAAATCCACTTTCCTGCAACACAATATATATAGATGTAAGTAACTCGAGAGACCTAGTCCAAGTCATTTTGCAACATCAGTAGGTTACAACAACAACAATAACAAAGCCTTTCAAGCCCAGTTGATCCGAAACATTACTATAGAGAAACTTTACTTTCTAAAGATTGTAAACCCATTGACAGCTCTAAATCACGCACAAACAAAAACAGGGGTCTCAATTAGAAGTTTCCACTTTCGGGTGCAATGCTCACTGCATAAGTAACACAGATCATCCTTGCAACAGCCAGATCAACAACGTTGCGAAGGAATCAATTCGGCATGCCATTTGAGTTGTTTATTTCAAGCTTGTGCAAAAATAGCGTGAGGGCAAGTTCTAGCCGACTTGGATCAAACCGTCGAAACCCCTAGCCTAGTTGTGTGGTCCTCTCGCAAATCTGGAAGTGTTTCCATAACTATGTGCCTTCAAGCCAAGCCCATGCATGGAAGGGACGAAAATGTCTTTCTTCACTCACAAAGGAAAGAAAGCGGAATGCATCTTTCTCTCTCTCTTAGAAAAAAAAGGAAAGAAAGCGGAATGCATCTTTCTTCTTGAGTGTATATGCATCTAAATCATGAACTAAACTATCCATGGGACTTTTATACGCTGCAGTTCATTTCTCATAGGAATAGAAAACAATTATTGCGCTCCAAACGGGAGTAAGAAACAAAGCGATATAAAGACAGTATGTGCAGATTTCCAATGTCAAGTTTTTTTAAAACCAATTTCCAACATCAAGTCGGCAACGCCCCCATATGAACAAAATCTGAACTATTTCTATCTACGCAGCGCTAGGCGCCGGCCGACCGGTTCAAGCTCCAGATCGGCCGCGCGATTAGGTCAGCTCCAGCCGTGCGACAGCGGTGGCCGTGGATGCGCCGTGGATTGTGAGGAAGATGGGGTAAGGTGAGAGAAAGCGATAGGTTAAACGCCCTGGTCAACGACGGCGGATAAGCAAAGGGAACGGTGCCACGCGAGGGGGCACGTGGCGAGAGAGCAGCACCGCACCCGAGGGCGCGAGATCGGCCGCCCGGAATTAACTGGTTTCAACAGTGTACTGCTGTAACCCATACGTATGTCAGTAGCAAACCACGACAAGAAAACGTTGCGTCGCGCGCATGCATGGCTTCCACGCACCCAATCGGCACGGAAACCCAGAAACCAGTTCCGGTTCACACACACGGCAGCAGCAGAGGTAACTTGAAACGAGGAAGGTGAGAAATAATTTTACATTAAAGTTTACTCGAGAAAAGAAATCCGTACCGGAGCCGGCGCCGGCGCCGGCGCGACGGAGACGTGAGGCGGTGGGTCGCCGACGCTGACGACGGAAGCCACGGCCGGGTGGCCGCCGGCAGCGTCTTGCTGCCGGAAGAGCACCGCCTTGACGCTGCTGTTCTTGCCGCCGGCAGCAGCGTAGCTGGAGGTCGCGAAGAGAGGGGCGGCGCCCCCATTGCTGCCACCCCTCGCGGTTGGCCTCAAGGAGGAGAGAAAGGAAGACGAGGAAGAGAGGAACCAGGACGAAGCTCCGGTCCTGGGATCCAAGGCGACCACCAGGAAGGTCACGAGCGCGAGGCAGGCGGCCACGGCACACGCCACCTTGCCTCCGTGGCCATGCAGGCACGGCGAGGAGGAGGGGGGAGAAGCTCTCATGGCCGGCGGCTACCTCCGGCTCCGAGTGAAGGCAAGGATGCGGCCGGCGAGCATGACAAGCAAGCTACCTCTCCTCCGGATCGCGGCCGCACCAAGCTACTGGCTCAGGGTGGCGTATTCGAGAGATGGAACTGGATGCTAGGCGCCTAGGCTCTGCTGATGCTCGCCATCGAGGAGAAGAAAAGGATGAGAGTTTGCCTTCTTCGCTCGCAAAGGAAAGGAGCAAATAAAAGCATAGCATCGGAACTATAACACGGCCGGCCCCACAGGATTTACCGAAAACACATGGCTTATCACCGTGCTCCCACAGGATTTTTGACCCAGATCCCTTCACTTGCCCCATTTTGCATTTAGGTCCTTGTATGTGGGACTTAAACTGCGGCCCTTAAACAGTTTACAACTTTCACTAAAACATGTTTTAAACTAAAACTTCCTATAGCAACAAGAAATAAACAAAAAAAAATGCACAATGCAACACCGAAGATGGACGAACATAGGGACACAGCGCATGTAAGCTATGAAAACGGTCTACACAAACATAGGGGGTCGCCATGGACCACCCACGTCGAATAGGTCTCCACGCCAAAAAGTGGAGAATATTAAATATGTTGTCAATATATGGCGTATTATCAATATGCACCAAAAAAACCAGCAATGAAATTCTGCCTCGAATCTTCAGTGAGATATGATTAGCATAAGAACAAAATAAATGCTAAATCTTACCAACATTAATGAATTGACTAGTATTTTACACATTAATACACGATCAAATATAACTTATGTATCTTTGGTGAAAAATATACTTCATATATTAGTATCGCGGAAAGAATAAGTGTTGTTTCAAACCTCTCTACGAGAATATTTCTTAATATGTTTGGTGTGCTTTGAAACAGCGGCAAACCAGTAACAAAATAAGTGACCGGAATAAATGTTCACAAATTAAAAAAATGTTTTGTGAATTTAAAAATGTGTTTCTCAGTTTGAAACATATTCATGACTTCCAAAAACATGTTCAGAAGTTTGAAAAACAATGTTCATGAATTTCAAAAAAAATGTTCAAATTTTAAAAAATGTATATGATTTTAAAAAACGTTCATGAATTAAAAAATTACACATGAATTGTAAAGTTGTTTACGAATTCTTAAAATTTGGGCAATTTGAAAAAACTAAAAAATGTAGAAAATTAAAAATAAAAACAGAGAAGAAAATAAAAAAATTAAAGAAAATAGACAAACAAAACACAGAACAGACTAACGGTCCGGCCCATTCACGCTGGCGGGGGAGCACGTTTGCTCGCTATCCCTCGACACGTGCAAGGAATGGGAATCGCCCTGGTCGAGGCTCGAGCCGGCCGACTGGCACCTCATGCTGCCTATTTGAGTTTTGAATACATGTCTATCGGCTTCTTTTTCTCTACTCCCTCTGTTTTTTTTTACTTCCCATATAAGATTTGGTTAAAGCCAAACTACATAAAGTTTGGCCAAATTTATATAGAAAAATATGAATATCTACAATATTAAAATTTAAAATTATACAGTATGGAAATACATTTTATGATGCATCTGATAAAATTAATTTCATATTGTCGATGTTTATATTTTTTTAATATAAAGTTAGTCAAACTTTATAAAGCTTGACTTTGATCAAACCTTATATATAGACTAAAAAAACGAAAGGAGTACATGCTTGACTGACTTTTAAGGCACAACTGCTCCTATGGAAGAAGGAAGTGAGGCCCACGGTCAGTCAGCACCACCTCTTTCTCAATGCCTCAACGTATTCTATTCGGCATCCCTATTCTCCGCTTAGGTCGATGTTTTTTGATCAAATGCACTCGCTTCGATGGTCGCTGTTTGAATCCGGGCCGGCCCAGGTAGCGCATGCTCCATCTTCCAGTCTTGGGAACATTTCTAGGGAGCAACTAGTTAACGAGCGCTTCTTCGGGAGCCTCGCAACGATCAGCGCCATTTGGCGCGCTTTCAGCCATTCGCCACGTGTCGCATCTGGATGTTTCTTTCGGATTTTGTTTTTTTATTTTTCTACACGCGTTTTCGGCTTTTTAAACGGTTTTTTTTGATTTTTTTCGACGTTTTGGTTTTCTCCCGGTCTTCCTTAGCTTTTCAATAAAAAAAATTCGATAAAAAAAATTTTGCACGAAAAAAACATGTTTTCTTTTTTTCCCTTTCGCGAAAGTCACGGTTTTTTTTCGCAAGAGGCACGGTTGTGCTTTAGCGAGAGAGTCACAGCCGTGCCTTTCGGAAACGAAAAAAAACGCGTTTTTTGTTTTTTTTTCTTTCGCGTGAGTCACGGTTTTGCTTCCCGAGAGGCACGGTTGTGCTTTCGCGAGAGTCACGGCTGTGCCTCTCGGAAAGGGAAAACAAAACATGTTTTTTGTTTTTTTTTCTTTCGCGAGAGTCACAGTTTTGCTTCCGCGAGAGGCACGGTTGTGCTTTCGTTAGAGTCACGGCCGTGCCTCTTAGAAAGGGAAACAAAATATGCGTTTTCTGTTTTTTTTCTTTCACGATAGTCACGGTTTTGCTTCCGCGAGAGGCATGGTTGTGCTTTCACGAGAGTCACGGTCGTGCCTCTCGGAAACGGGAAAAAAACATGTTTTATGTTTTTTTTCCTTCCACGAGAGTCATGGTTTTGCTTCCACAAGAGGCACGGGTGTGATTTCACGAGAGGCATGGGCGTGCCTCTTTCGGAAAGGGAAAAAACCGTACTTCCGGTTCGGTTTTTTCGCCCGTTTTTTTTATCCGGTTTTTTCATGAAAAAAAAGTTCGTCAAACCTATCAACATGGGATCTAATTTTGAAGATCTTAACGCGAGGAATCCAATGATGAAAACGGTTCGAGATTTGGACGCACGGTTTAAAACATAAAATGTTTTGAATAAACGGATCTACGAAAAAAGGGAAAACTCACAGGTTGCGACAAGTGGCGCACTGCATATACGCCACTGGAAAAGTGGAGTGTTCTTTGCAACAAGTACTCCTTAATTAGTGATTTCGACATTCCTAGGCTTGCTTTTTTGTTTTTCTTTCATTTGTCATTTTTTTTGTTTTGTTTTTTCATTCTCGTTTTTCTTTTGTTTTCATATTCGTTTTTTCCTTTCTTTTGTTCCTTTTCGTTTATTATTTCCGTTAACATTTTTTAAAAATTATGAAAATGTTCATCGAATTTGACAAAAAAATCATCAAATACAAAATGTGGTCATTGAATTCGAAGTGTTTTCATCATATTAATAAATATTTGTCATCTGCAAAATCTTCATCCATTTCAAAATATGTTCATACATTTAAAAAATGTTTATACAATTCAAAAAATATTCTTGAATTCATAATTTATTCATCAAATTAAAAATAATATTCACCAAAATCAGAAAAATATTCATAAAAATGAAAATTCGTACATCAAAATACAAAAAGTGTTCATCATCAAATTAGCAAATGTACATTCTGGAAATCATTAACATTTTTGAATTCGTGAATATTTTTTGAAATACAGAACTGTTTGAAATCCCGAACTGTTTTAAAGAAGCAAAAGAACAAAAAATGAAACGAAAAAAAGAAACAAGGGAGCCTGGCCCTGCACCTGGGCCGGGCCAAGTTACCTCGTTTTCCATTGCACGGGTCGGGGAATAGGAGGTCCCTGTTCTACTGGCATGTGACTATGGGCAATCCAGTTAAACAGAATATTTCAATCTATTAGGTTTGGTTTTCAAATCTTCACTGATCAAATTCGGGTTCCGTTCTTAGAAAACCGATATTATTAGGTTTGGCTTTTAAATCTTTGGTGATCAAATTTGGGTTCCGATCTTAGAAAACCAATATTATTATAAGCAGTATAAACTGAACCGAAATAAACCAAATGCCATGAGGAAAGATTAAGAATTAGGTGTCAGCAGTACATTTCATCGGGTGAGTGAACCTCAACCTATATATCAAAACTGAGATCGTCTTCCCTGTGACACATATGCGCCTGCACACGCACAGTGCCATACGAAACGAGAAAATAAACAACAAAAAAATGCTCGATACAACAGCGAAAATGGCCGAACATAGCGACACAACGCATTACGCATGTAAGCTGTGGAAACGGTCTACACAAACATAGGGTTTGCCATGGATGGCCCACGTCGAATGGGCTTCCACACCAAATGTAGAAAATAATAAATATGATGCCAAGATATGGCATATTATCAATCTGCACCAAATAACCATCAATAAAATTCTACCTCAAATCTTCAGTAAGATATGATTTTCATGAGAACAAAATAAATATCGCTAATTTTACCAACACTAATGAATCGAGGAGTATTATACACATTAATACATGATAAAATATAGTTTATATATTTTTGGTGGAAAATATACTTCATATATTAGTATCACAAAAAGAATAAATGATGTTTCACACCTATCTACGAGAATATCTTTTAATACATGTTTGGTGTGCTTTCAAACACCGGCAAACCAGTAATAAAGTAAGTGACCAAAATAAATGTTCATGAATTAAAAAAATGTTCGCTAATTCAAAGATTATTCATGAATTTCGATATATGTTGGTGAGTTTAAAAAATACCCATGTCTTTAAAAAATGTTCACAAGTTTAAAAAATGTTCATGTTTTTTTAAATGTTCTATGCTTCAAAAATTTAAAATATATATATGATTTTCAAAAACGTTCACGTGTTAAAAAATTGCGCATGATTTGAAAAATGGGTTTACAAATTTGTAATTTGTTGGGAATTTCAAAACATAAAATAAAAAAAACCGTGAAGAAAAAGGAAAACAAGAAATAAGAAATAATGAAAAAAAATAGACAGAAAAACGCAGAACAGACTAACGGTCTGGCCCATTCACGCGACGGGGTGCGCGTTTGCTCTCTATCCCTCGATCCGGGCGGGGAATAGGAATCGCCCTGGTCGAGGTTGGAGCCGGTCGACCGGCGGCTAGTGTTGCCCATTTGAGTTTTGAATACATGTCTATCGGCTTATTTTTCTCTACATTCCCTAATGACTTTTAAGGCTCATCTAGTCCCATGCAAAAACAATTGAGGCCCATAGTCAGCACCATCTCTTTGGATTCCTATTCTCCGTGTAAGTCAACATTTGCCGATCAAATGCACCCCCCCCCCCCATCCCCAATGGTCATTTGAATTCAGGGCGGCCCAGGTATCGCATGATCCCTCGTCCGGTGTTTGGGAACATTCTCAGACCGGCTTTTTTGTTTTTCATTTTTTGTTTTTTGTTTATCTTTTTTTTGTTGTTTTCTTTTTTTCCTTTTCGTTTTTTCTTTTCTTTTGTTCATTTTCTTTTTTTCATTTCCGTGAACATTTTTTGTTCACAAAAGATGTTCGTCGAATTTGAAAAAAAAAAGTTCATCGAATTCAAAATGTGGTCATTGAATTCAAAGTCTATTCATCATATTAATAAATGTTCGTCATCTTCCAAAATCTTCATAGATTTCAAAAAAGGGTCATCCATTTCAAAATATGTTCATACATTTAAAAAATTATCATACAATTCAAAAAAAAACTTGAATTCAAAATTTATTTATCAAATTAAAAAAATATTCACCAAAAATGGAAAAATATTCATATAGATGGAAATTCGTTCATCAAAATACAAAAAATATTCATCAAATAAAAAAATGTACATCTTTGGAAAGCATGAACATTTTTTTAATTCGTGACTTTTTTTTGAAATACCTAACTGTTTGAAATCCCAAACGTTTTTTAAAAAGCAAAAGAACAAAAATAGAAACGAAAAAAAGAAACAAAGGAGCCCCCCCCCCCCCCCCCCCCCCCTCCTGAATAGGAGGTCCCTGTTCGATTGGCATGTGACTATGCGCAATCCAGTTAAACCGAATATTTCAATCTATTAGGTTCGGTTTTCAAATCTTTAGTGATCAAATTCAGGTTCCGTTCTTAGTAAACCGATATTATTAGGTTCGGTTTTCAAATCTTTAGTGATCAAATTCAGGTTCCGTTCTTAGAAAACCGATAATATTAGGTTCGGTTTTCAAATCTTTAGTGATCAAATTCGGGTTCCACTCTTAGAAAA
Organism: Triticum urartu; assembly: GCF_056163025.1. Taxonomy (NCBI): domain Eukaryota; kingdom Viridiplantae; phylum Streptophyta; class Magnoliopsida; order Poales; family Poaceae; genus Triticum; species Triticum urartu. Next base: position 44,438,121 of record NC_141877.1, on the reverse strand, counting down.
CCGATATTATTAGGTTCAGTTTTCAAATCATTAGTGATCAAATTCGGGTTCCACTCTTAGAAAACCGATATTATTAGGTTCAGTTTCCAAATCATTAGTGATCAAATTCGGGTTCCGTTCTTAGAAAACTGATATTTATTATAAACAATATAAACTGAACCGAAATAAACCAAATGGCACGAGGAGAGAATTAGGTGTCAGCAGTACATTTCATCAGATGAGTGAACCTTATATCCCAAAACTGAGATCGTCTTCCCTGTGCTACATATGCACCCGCACAGGCACAGTCGCCACACGCTTTGCGCTGCTATGAGCCATGTGTCCGTCCATGCACGCCTCAGATCGGCTCACACGCTCACGAGCTTCTTGCCAAGGATCATGTCGTCCGTGGTGAAGTCGGCCTCCTTCCTGAAGGTCCCGCGCCCGAAGTCGAGGTTGTAGGAGTCCGTCAAGCCGTCGAGGAGGTCGTACTCCGGTGTAACCCCGAGGTCCTTGCTGGCCTTCTCCACCGACGCGAAGAAATGCTGCCATCGTTGCATCGTGCAGTGTCAGTCAGCAACACTACAATAGTTGTACTTTTTCAGAGCAGGATGCAGAAGAAATACCTGGTCTCTGAAGGGGAAGGCCTTCTTCTTGCCGAAATCGAAGTCTTTGGGGTTGTAGTGGATGATCTCCGGCTCAGGGAACCCTCCAGCCTGCATTGCATACCAAACACCAAGCAAAAGAAAAAGTATAGTTAGATTTTTTTTTGCGAATAGTTAGAAACTAATTAATTGCCCAGATATGGAGTAGTAGTTTGCAAATGAGGAGCGGTTTGTCATTGATGACCTTTGCGCATGCCCGTGCTAGCCCGTCGAAGGTGACGTACTTGCTGCCAGAGATGTTGTACACCTGCTTGCTCGCCTTGGGGTTGCCGAGGACCTTGATGAAGGCCGTCGCCAAATCCTGTTGCAAACCAGCACAAGATACAGAGGATGGCTTCTAAAACATCAAGCACAATAGCGATTCACAGCATGTCAATGCACCGACCTTGACGTGGCCGAGCTGGGTGATCTGGTTCCCGGCGTTAGGGATGGGGATCGGGCGACCAGCCTTGAGCCGGTGGAAGAACCACTCCTCCACGGGGTTGTAGTTGAGAGGGCCGTAGATGTAGACCGGCCTGATGGACGTCCAGTTCACGCCGCTCGTCTCCAGCAGGCTCTCCGTCTCCAGCTTTCCCTTGTGCCGGCTTTTCGGGTCCACGGCGTCGGTCTGCCGGATGGGTATACATACGCTCGCCACAAGTCAGTTATGGTGGCGCCTTTATGTTGACATTCATGTGAGTGGTATGGAAATACCTCAAAGTGTGGGAGCAGGTCTGATTTAAGGTAGACTCCTGCCGATGAGCAATAGATAAACCTGAAAATAGTACCAGAATGCTAGATAGTTCAGGGCACTAAAATTTGCAAAACGTCTTGTTTTGAGTGAATTGCGAAAAACCATCACATTTGGGGCTTCATCTGCGGAAAACCATCAGGTCATTAATTTTTTGCAAAAATCACCACGGATTCGGTAAACATTTTGCAAATCGCACTATTCAGGTGATTTGGCTCATTTGATCACTTTCTGACAAGTGGGACCAGATTGTAAGGAGCTGACTAGGCAAAGTTTTGACAGACACACCCCTGAATTGTAAAAACAAAAAACAATCAGGCCCTCCTCCGCCCCCTGCCTCGATCCTGTCTGGATCGGGAGAGGCCCCGAGCTGCCAAACCCCCGCGCCACTTCGGCGACACCCCCCCACCCCCCCACCCCACCGTGCCGGCTGGCCCCAAGCCGCTACGACCGCGGCCTCACCCCTCGCGCCGACCGGCGCCAAGCAGCTACGACCCCAGCCCCTGCCCCGCGCGGGCCGGCCCCAAGCTGCTACGACCCCGGCCCCGCTCCTCTCCTCGGTAGCAAGCACGGTGGCCCCAAGCCGCACGGCGATGCACCCACGCCTCCCTTTCTCCTTCCTCCCTCCTCTCTTTCCCCGGCCGGTGGCGCGCAGCCCCGGAGCAAGCAGCGGCGGCAGCGCAGAACACCAGAGCAAGAAGCGGAGCACAGCACGAGCACAAGCAGCAGCAGCTGCGCGGCGGCGTGCAGCTCGGACGCATCACCGGACCAAGCAGCGACCAACGATGGTGAGCTCCTCCGCTGCCTGTGCGTGGCGTGGACAGCAGCACATGAGCGCGAGGCCATGGCCGAGCAACCGCCCGGCTCCAACCGCGCGGCGGCGCATGGGCCCGACCCCGCCGGCACCGTCGAGGAGCTCTCCGCAGGGATCTCCTCCACTGCGCGGCCGTCTGCACCGACGAGGTCGGCCTCGCCGGGAACGCCTCCTCCTCTCCTCTCTCTGGCAGTTGTGCAAAAGAGGGGCTGATTGCTTTTTCTTTTTAGATCTAAGGGTGTGTGTGTAAATGTTATGCCAAGTCAGCTCCTTACAATCTGGTCCCATTTGTCAGAAAGTGATCAAATGAGCCAAATCACCTGATCAGTGCGATTTGCAAAATGTTTACCGAATCCGCGGTGATTTTTGCAAAAAATTAGTGACCTGGTGGTTTTCCGTAGATGAAGCCCCAAATATGGTGGTTTTTCGCAATTCACTCTCTTGTTTTGCATCCGATCAAGTAACCAGCTTACTGTTCCAGGTTCGGCAACGCTTCTAGTATGGGGGATACTTCAGTGGCCTCGCGCCCTGAAATACCATGACACAGAAGAGTTACAACATTTGGGAGATATCAGATGATAGTTTCAGTTGGGGAAGTGCCATTTTGCATTTCAGAAGCAATCTTCCAGTGCTATAGTACTAATTGACAGAGTAGGGCATTTTGGAGACCGAGCTCCATGAAACCCTTTAGTTTGAAAAATTCAAAATTCATAAATTCCAGTTTCAAAAAATTCTGAAAAAAAATACACATGTATGCAAGGATGTAAAGTGTATGTGTGAAAAAAAATTCAAGATGAAATACCTTGAATTACGGGCTGCATAAAAATGACAAAATTATGGACTTTAAAGATGAACAGTACGTATGCTAAAAAGCCCCAGATTTGTCTTTTTTGTGTAGCTCACATTTTAATGTATTTCGACCTGAAAATTTGCACACATGTACAATTTGTATCTAGATATATGCATATTTATTTTCAGAATTTTTTGAATCTGAAAATTTTGAATTTTGAAGTTTTCAAATAAAGGCCTTCATGGAGCTCGGTCTCCGTTTGGCATTTTCGTGTAATTGACAGGCTTATTTGCACCTGGTTGGTAGTTATGAACAAACATTAGTGTGGTACCCGAAAGATCTATCTATTTAGTATGTTGTAGCCTGATAGCATTCAGGTCAATGTGGTCGCATCTAATGAGCAAAATGCTGCTCTTGGCGATGATGGTTGAAGGACCAGTTGCCCGGCTAAAGGGATCTAGGAGACTGTTGACCACGCTGACATCTTCAATATCAGGGCGGATAAAAATCACAGCATCATCAGCATAGAGCAAAGTTCTATGCTTAACAATCCGCGAACCAAAGGGAACAAGGATGCCTTCAGACCAAGCAAGATTAAACCGGCAAGCAGAGCATGAAAAGGAGAGGCGGGAGGGGATATCCGTGCCGATGGTTCCTCCTATGAATGATGTACTCCGAGAAGTATCCCTTAACCAAGTTTCAGTGCTCGCCAAGGATAACAGATTGTCGATCCAATTTCTCCATCGCAGACCCCTACACTGCGAAGCTCTGAGTTCCGAAAGATAGACTGGCAGCACCCTTGAATCTCCTTAGTTTTTTCTAGACTGCTGATCCTTACATGCTTGTAACTACTCCGTATAATTTAACTTCCGTGATTAATCAATGAAATACGGCGCTGCTGTGTTAATAAAAAAGTGTATATTGAGCTGTCCGGTTTACCATTAATATCATAGACGACATTGAAGCCCTTAGCAGCAAGGCTGGTTTTCACGAAATCAAAGTCTTTCCTATCACCTTTCAAATGCAGCACCTACACGCAAAAGGCATCCTAAATATCACGATTGTTATGCAAATAAGGCTGAACAAGTGACACAAGGACAGGATAGGAGGAAACGCCATACCTTGGAAGAGAACTCTGCATACTCTGCATCTGATTCACCTGGCAACTGCTGGGTTATGGGTGCCTTTCCTCTGGTGAACAATGTCACCTGACAAAATTCATCTTTTTTACTTCATGTAAACTCTCAAAACATTAAGGGTCGTAATAAAATAATTAGCCCAAGGAGCCATTCTTTGGATCAGAAATGTATGTCCAGACTGACCTGGTGTCCCTCCTGGACAAGTTTCCTGGACAGGAAGAGACCGATGAACCTGGTGCCTCCCATGATGAGAATGTTCTTGGAGTCTGCAGCTGCTGCCACCTGCATTCTCGCCCCCCTTGGCTGCCATGACCTTCTCCTATTCTGCCAAAGAGAAAACCCACAACCATTTTTAGTTTGATCATCTTATCCTCGAACCAAAGAAAGCTTGTGTGTTCTTTTGATCACCTGGGCTGAGATGGAGATGGCCGCGCCGCCAAAGTCGGAAAGAGGGGAAGACAGGAAGAGGCTGCTCTTCAGGGAGACGCTTGCCGCCGCCATCTCTCTCCCCTCTCCCTGAGCTTGTGCTACTGAAAATACGATGCGCAAACAAGAGGAGAGGGCTTTGTTTGCCTGTCCAGGATGGCGGCGGTATATCCCTTGTCTGAAACCTGTGGTTCGGTGCGTGCTAATGGGAATGAAAAATGAGGCGCCAGGGATCGTTTTGGCTTGTGTGGAGGGGGGAGCCCGCCCTATCTATCCTCTGTTGGGTCCTCTCCTCCCATCCGCTCTCGTGTCCACTTAATGGGCAGCAGCATTCTGAATTTCTGATCAACTGATGGCGACATTTGTTTTCTCCTCTCCTCTTCTTCTGGTGTCAGTCAAACATAGGAGCCATGGCGTGTGACGACCTGCCGTCCTCATCCCCTCCGCCTTGGGCCCTTGGCCTCCATCTCCCCCTCCGTTTCCGGCGAGATCAACCATCTTCGCCGTCGCCAGCGACTCCTGCGTACATTGTCCGCATTTGACCTCGATTGGTCAATGCCGAACCGAAAACAAAAATGGATCGGACGGTTTATTAACTGATTATACGAGTACCTGCCTGCGCGCTGCCGGCGGCCTCCGCGGTCTTCCGCTCTTTCCGGATGGTGCGGCGGTGCAGCTAGCCGGCGGCGAGGCCATCGGCCCAGAGTCACCCCCTGCGGGAGGAGGCACCCGCGCATCCACCGGCCCAGCGTCGCCCCCGTGTCGCCCGCAGATCGCGACCCTGCCTCGCCACCATCACCACAGCGGGAGAGCCGCTCGGCCTACACCTTGGAGGCGCCAGCAGCCGAAGACTGCGGCGGCGTCTCGCGGCCGACGGAGTTATGGGAGAACTTGCGGTGCGAGGAGCGCGTGGACTGTTGAAGTAAGCCGGGAAAGCTGACAGGTGGGCCCTCACGCACTAATTGGTTGATTAAGCCTCTATCCTGTATAAATAAGCATCGATGCTTGACAAAAAAATTGCTTTATTTCTCTAAACATCTCTCTTAAGCATCTTGCATTGTACAAGGCCTTAGACCAAGGGAGTACAAAATAAGCTTGATGGAGGCTTTTATTTTGAAAATTTTAAATTTTAAATTTTTTTTTGTTTCAATTTTTTTAAATAAATACACAACTATACAAGGATGCAATGTGTATTTATGAAAAATTTCAGGATGAAATACCTTGAATTGCAAGATGTAAAAAGAAAACAAAATTATAGACTTTAAGGATTAACAGTACAATGCTAAAAGGCCTCAGATTGTCTTTTTTGTGTAGCTCTTAATGTATTTTGGCCTGAAAATTTGTGCATATGTTCGTGATGTATCTAGGTATATGTGTAATTTTTGAGACGAAAAAGTTTGAATTTTAAACTTTTCAAATTAAGGCCTTCATGAAGCTCGGTCTTCATTTGGCATTTTTTCTCATATAGGGATTAGAAAATAAGTCCCCATATATCTAATCGGTCTGGATACTTTTAGGCCTCCAACGCGGTGGTTGGACTGGGCTAAACGTCTGAAATCCAATCTCAAATGGGGAGCTCTAGGGGAGTTTAGGCATACTTCACATCAAACGCCAACATACTAGTCCCACCAAGAACCCTACCTGACTCACTCCTCCGGCTACCCGCATTGATGCCTGTCCACCCAGCACGTTGTCCAAGGAGTCTAACCCGGCTATTAAAGCCTGTCCACGCCCCCTCCCTCCAAAACCCTAAACCACTCATTTCTCCCAACAAAAACACATATCTGCGTCGCCGTCACACTCATCCCATCGTCATATCCTCCTCATCTCCGTCATGCAAGCTCAATTGGCCGTACCTCCACCGGCATCTCCCACAACAACCGACACAACATCCTGCCCTCCCCATTAGATGGCGTCCATGTTGCTACCATGCAGAGGAGGTCGCTGCCACCAAGGGAAAGGAGGCGTGTGTCGCCTGTGTGGCTGCCAAAGCAAAGAAGTGGGAGGGGTGCTCTCTGCTCTTCAATCCTCACAGACCCACTCAGAGTCGTGTGCCAATCATCACGCCGCATATGCAAAGGAGGAGAAGGCATTCGCCGTCTGTCACGAGGCACGAGGTAAAGTCGCGACGTGCAAAGACTGTGAAAGAGCATATATGCCCTTAACTAGCTACACTACTAAGAGGGGGTGCACCTTTAACGTATTGTGGGAATTAACTGCACATACACACACAAAAGTGCTCCCACAAACATAACCAAAATATATGAGAGAGGGTCCTCAAATTCACTGATGTCTCACTGTTATATAGATAGCCCGAAACTTTTGGGTCAGATGATGAGTAGATTTTTCATCACTTTTATTCCTTATTTCTAAATAATAGATGTGAGATTTTCTGAATTTTACCCCGTGCGCGCCCCTTTTGCTTGATTTCACCAGGAGTTATGCTAGAGCCATGAAAAGTTTTTACGGATTCTACGTGTGGGATAACTAGTGTAGAGGATTCGTAAAATGTCCGTTAGGGTCTGTAGTTCTAGGATTATTGTTTCACCCAGTTTCTCAAAAAGAAGGATATTTTGAAAATTGATTGGAAGACACCTAATTCTAAGTGAAAATATGCCAATTGTCGTCATAACAACCTCCCTTATTTGAGCACTTTACATTTTGTGCACTAACTATTTTGCATAAAAACCCTTTAAATTTGCATAAAGCATAACATTTTCATCCTAACTCCAATTCATGTAAATAATATATGCATTTTCATCAGAAAAATGTGAAGAATCTGAATATGACATTCGCATGCATGTTTAAACAACTTTAACCCACTGACCAGGAGTAAGTCAACTATAATCTTAACATGCACATGGAGTTTCACTTTGGATCCTTCCGTACTTTGGATTTCTACCTCCATTTAAAAATGTCTAGCTTAGTTTTGGATCACCTCAAACCTTTTAAAATGCAATGCATCATCCATGCTTGAGTTGCAATGCTTGTTGTTTATCGTATGCCTTTGTCTTTACTTGCTGGTACTTTTCCTTGTTCATGATAGAGCCTGATACAGACACTGTTTAAGAGGTTGCTTAGGACAACATCCTCAAGGATCTTGTTCATTGCCAAGTTGTTGAGAAAGGCAGGACTTACAACCCCTTGAACAGGTCTTACCCATATTATCTCCCTACTTTGCACTAGGATGATATGATGTTTTAGTGATTGCAACAAAAGAAACTAAAATTCAGATTGTAACTGAAATTAAAAGAAAGTTGATCGAGATTGAAAGTTTTTTTTTTTGAAAAATCAAGATTGAAAGTAATAATGGGCCAGGATGTTTTGCTAGTGGCATCTCTCCATAAAAGATAATGACCCAATTCTTTTGGACGATTCTCCCAGAATCTTGAGAATCGACCAAAAGAACTGGGTTCTCAAGATTATAGGAGAATCAACCAAAAAAACTGGGCCAATATGACATGGTGAACAAATTGGTGTTGGGAGTTAAATTGCAGTTTTTCTGATTATGATCAAAACACTGGATTCACGGTTGCAATTTTAGTTTTTTTAGAGTAAAATAATTGTTTTACCCTAATTAAGAAGCTTGCAAATGTACAGTTTACGAACAAACTAGTAATTACTAACACATCAATACATCATCACACTAAGCAAATTGACACTTAAGAGTAGTAGCACACACAGGCAGATCATCCGACGCGTTAGTCCAGCTCCGACAGCGGCAGCACGTCGTTCGCCGGCATGTCGTCGCGCTCCCGCGCCGGCAGCACCCACCGGCCGGAGCCGTCGCGCTCGAGCCCCTTGTTCGCCATCTGGCTCCACTTCTCCGGAATGCCCTCCGTGTCGCTCAGCATCGCCGAACGCTTGTTCACCAGCGCCACGTCACGCCGCGGCGCACCGTCCTCCCGCCGGAACTCGCCGGCGGCGCTCTCGTGGCCGTCCAGCAGGTGCAAGCACAGCTCCAGGTTGTGAGACCCCACCGGGTCGTGAGAGCCCTTGAGGTGCGGCGACTTGGAGACGTTCAACGCGAGCTCGTGGCCGACGTGCACGTACTCGAACGCCTGCCGGAGTCCAACCAGCGCCCACAGGCCGCCCAGCACTCCGGAGACGGAGGCCTCGAGCGCTGTCCGGGGGACGGTCGGCACGAGGTCGGTGTTGACGACGACGCGCAGGACGCTGACGTTGCGCGACGAGAGCCCGTCGCAGAAGGCCCTGTTGCCGACGCGCGGCGCGGAGAAGGTGACGGCGCGGACGGGGACGCCCGGGTGCGCCGCCGCGGCGTCCCTGGCGGAGAGCAGGGCCAGCGCGCCGCCGAGGCTGTGCCCCGTGAAGGTGACGTGGACCTTCTCGCCGCGCTTCCCGAAGTAGTCCACAAGCCGATTGAGCTCGTCGGCGACCTGGTCACGGGCGCTGCGCGCGCCGTACTTGGTCCCGGCGTTGCTGGACGTGTACAAGGTGTGGAACCCCTCGGCCACCATGGCGCCGTCGCCGTCGGCGGCGTCGAACGGCACGAGGCCCGTCCTCAGGTCCATGAACCACTCCTCTGCCGACATCGTGCCGCGCCACACGACGACGACGTCCCGGTGCCCGACCCGGCTGGCCTCCTCCGCGCCGCCGACCGCGACGTACCCGGCCCAGTTGGCGTGGTCGTCCCAGGCGTCCGCGTGGAGCCGCGCCATGAGCCACCGGGGGATATCGACGTCGCAGGTCGAGTAGATGAACGCAGTGGCGACGTACCCGTGGCCGGCGAGCCCAAGCGCAGGGAGCATGCGACGGAGGCCATGGAGGCAGGTGCCACAGTTCTTGGACCAGTGGCGGCCGTCGAAGGCGTCGTAGGTGGCCTGCGCGAGGTCGCCGTGCCTGAGTATCTCCGCGCGGAGGCCGGCGTCGAGCGGGTCGAGGAGCGCTGCATCCCACCCGCCGCGACGGGCGAACTTTGCGTGCGGATTGACCGGAGGCGGCCGAGACGACGTCAGAGGTTGTGCGGCAACAGGTAATGCAGCAGAGTTGGCACTGAGCTGGAGGAGGCGCTTGAAGACGGCGGGCAGGCTACGACCGGCGACCGACATCGACGGGCACAGCTCGTTCGCCGGCGCTCGAGATTGACGAGTGTTATTGCAGCTGTGCCTCTGCACGGCCGTGGTACGGAAGTGTACATATAGATGGCGATCACCAATTTCAGTAGGCGGCACGGCGCGCGGAGTGAGTTGTCCTGTCCACTTGGTCTCGAGGTCAACGGGACGACGGCCAGAAAAAAAGACGGCCGGCGATCACGTCGGTCAAAAAATAATGAACGAAACGCAGAGACGAAGCTTCCTAGGGTTTTTGCACTCGTACGTCATGTAGTAGCGATATTTGTCGTGTCGTTTTGCCAAGCTCAGTGACCAAGCTGCACGATTTTCAAGCTCGGTGTCAACACTTGTTTTTTAACACAAGTTCGGTGGCACATTGAACGTGCGAGCTAATACGTGACCGTGAGTGCAATATTTGACACCTTCCGGTGCAAGTATCATATACTTTCTCCAGTCCTTTTTACTCTGCATATTAGGTTTTTCTGAAGTCAATCTCATCCAACTTTGACCAAGTTTATATAAAAAATTATTCACATTTACATAACAACACCAATATCATTAGATTCATCTCGGAATATATTTTTATATTATATTTATTAGATATTATAGATGCTAATAATTTCTAATATAAATTTGGTCAAACTTAGCTAAGTTTGACTTTCGGCAAATCCAATGTGCAGAGTAAAAAGGACCGGAGGAAGTACTACGTCTAGTTTAGCCTAGAAACATTTTATATTTGGATATGGAGGGAGTAGGTATCACTATGATCAATGAAGAGAGAGGTAGTGAAGTTATTATTTCTTCCTGGGACTTTCTGGGCCAGTGTTGCAGCGTGAATAAAGCTAAGCTACATGCTTGTCTGGCAGGCCTTTATATAGGTATCACTCTTCATCAGTCCATTATTTTGGAGACTGATTGTGCTTTTGTCCGTTCTTTCCTTGCAAATGAGAATCTTGACAGGTCTCCGCTCGTTGATCTGAAGAAAGAAGCTTTCAGTATATTGAGGATGCTCAAGAATTTTAAAATTGCGAAAATTAATCGGCAGGCCAATAAGGTGGCTCATGAAATTGCGAAGTTTAGCTTTATAAATAAATCAGATGGGATTCTTCTTAATAGTGTTCCGCCGTGTGTGGCGAATTTTGTAATGAATGATTGTAATAACATTATTAATTAATTAATATAGGGGGATTTTTCAAAAAAAAAGAAGAGAGAGGTAGAATAACGGAAGTGTTCTTCTCAGTCGGAGCTGATATGAACCCGGGTGAACAGTAAAATCCAACAAAAAACGTTCTATCTTTTTTGACAAACTCTGATAAATGTTTTCAATGGTTACAAGTTTCATCAGGAAAAAAGATTCGTGGAGTCGTGGCAAAGAAAGCAATATCAACACTCCAAAATGCTTTTGAAAATAGTCTTCTTGGGGCATCGATTTTTTTTTGCCATGACTTTCACAAATGTCATCCTATTATGAAACTTTGCAAGCAATGAAAATATTTGCCAAAGTTTGCCACTAAGGAAGTTCAGATTTTATTAGTTGTTTCGGATTTTACTATTCGCCCGAAATCATATTGTAGAGATTGGGAAAGCGTTGAACCTTTTGGTCTCGGGCTGTTGTATATATATTAATCAATTGTCGTGGCTTACAAGTTTTGGGAAATCACTAGGATTCCTCCTCAGAGCTGTACAGGAGAGGGAAACATAAGATTATATCAGGAGGAAGAAGCAGACAGAAGAAGAGATACAAGTTTGAAGTATACATGCACATATCTATCTATCTATCTATCTATCTATCTAACATCCTCCCTCAATCCCTATGAAGATTTGTCTATATTTAGATTGTATTTGAACTCATTCATCCTCCTCGTGGTAAATGGTTTGGTGAAGCCATCGGCAAGTTGATCTCCTGTAGGAATAAATCTGATGTCAATTAGCTCTCGAGCTATCCTTTCTCTGACAAAGTGGAAATCAACTTCTATATGTTTTGTCCGTGCATGAAAAATAGGATTCGTTGAAAGGTAGGTTGCGCCAATATTGTTACTGAAGGAAATATGCCCTAGAGGCAATAATAATGTTATTATTTTATTTCCTTATATCATGATAAATGTTTATTATTCATGCTAGAATTGTATTATCCGGAAACATAATACTTGTGTGAATACATAGACAAACCAAACGTCACTAGTATGCCTCTACTTGACTAGCTCGTTAATCAAAGATGGTTATGTTTCCTAACCATAGACAAAGAGTTGTTATTTGATTAACGGGATCACATCATTAGGAGAATGATATGATTGACTTGACCCATTCCGTTAGCTTAGCACTCGATCGTTTAGTATGTTGCTATTGCTTTCTTCGTGACTTATACATGTTCCTATGACTATGAGATTATGCAACTCCCGTTTACCGGAGGAACACTTTGTGTGCTACCAAACGTCACAACGTAACTGGGTGATTATAAAGGAGCTCTACAGGTGTCTCCAAAGGTGAATGTTGGGTTGGCGTATTTCAAGATTAGGATTTGTCACTCCGATTGTCGGAGAGGTATCTTTGGGCCCTCTCGGTAATGCACATCACATAAGCCTTGCAAGCATTGCAACTAATGAGTTAGTTGCAAGATGATGTATTACAGAACGAGTAAAGAGACTTGCCGGTAACGAGATTGAACTAGGTATTGAGATACCGACGATTGAATCTCGGGCAAGTAACATACCGATGACAAAGGGAACAACGTATATTGTTATGCGGTCTGACCGATAAAGATTTTCGTAGAATATGTAGGAGCCAATATGGGCATCCAGGTCCCGCTATTGGTTATTGACCAGAGAGGTGTCTCGGTCATGTCTACATAGTTCTCGAACCCGTAGGGTCCGCACGCTTAAGGTTTCGATGACAGTTATATTATGAGTTTATGAGTTTTGATGTACCGAAGGAGTTCGGAGTCCCGGATGAGATCGGGGACATGACGAGGAGTCTCGAAATGGTCGAGACGTAAAGATCGATATATTGGACGACTATATTCGGATATCGGAAAGGTTCCGAGTGATTCAGGTATTTTTCAGAGTACCGGAGAGTTACGGGAATTCGCCGGGAGAAGTATTGGGCCTTATTGGGCCATACGGGAAAGAGAGAGGGGCTGCCTAGGGCAGGCCACGCGCCCCCCAAGGCCTAGTCCGAATTGGACTAGGGGGAGGGGCTGCGCCCCCTCCTTCCTTCCCTTCTCCCTTCCCTTTCCTTGTCTCCTACTCCTAATACTTGGATGGACTCCTAGTTGGACTAGGAAAGGGGGAATCCTACTCCCGGTGGGAGTAGGACTCCCCTAGGGCGCGCCATAGAGAGGGTCGGCCCTCCCCTCCTCCACTCCTTTATATACGGGGGCAGGGGGCACCCCATAGACATACAAGTTGATCTTCGTGATCGTTCCTTAGCCGTGTGCGGTGCCCCCCTCCACGATATTACACCTCGGTCATATTGTAGCGGTGCTTAGGCGAAGCCTTGCGACGGTTGAACATCAAGATCGTCACCACGCCGTCGTGCTGACGGAACTCCTCCCCGAAGCTTTGCTGGATCGGAGCCCGGGGAGCGTCATCGAGCTGAACGTGTGCCAAGAACTCGGAGGTGCCGGAGTAACAGTGCTTGGATCGGTTTGACCGGGAAGATGTACAACTACTTCCTCTATGTTGCGTCAACGCTTCCGTTGTCGATCTACAAGGGTACGTAGATCACACTCTCCCCTCTCGTTGCTATGCATCACCATGATCTTCCGTGTGCGTAGGAATTTTTTTGAAATTACTACGTTCCCCAACAGTGGCATCCGAGCCTAGGTTTTTATGGTTTGATGTTATATGCATGAGTAGAACACAAGTGAGTTGTGGCTGATATAAGTCATACTGCTTACCAGCATGTCATACTTTGGTTCGGCGGTATTGTTGGACGAAGCGGCCCGGACCGACATTACGCTTACGCTTACGCGAGACCGGTTCTCCCGACATGCTTTGCACATAGGTGGCTTGCGGGTGACAGTTTCTCCAACTTTAGTTGAACTGAGTGTGGCTACGCCCGGTCCTTGCGAAGGTTAAAACAGCACCAACTTGACAAACTATCGTTGTGGTTTTGATGCGTAGGTAAGATTGGTTCTTGCTTAAGCCCATAGCAGCCACGTAAAAATTGCAACAACAAAGTAGAGGATGTCTAACTTGTTTTTGCAGGGCATGTTGTGATGTGATATGGTCAAGACATGATGCTAAATTTTATTGTATGAGATGATCATGTTTTGTAACCGAGTTATCGGCAACTGGCAGGAGCCATATGGTTGTCGCTTTATTGTATGCAATGCAATCGCACTGTAATGCTTTACTTTATCACTAAGCGGTAGCGATAGTCGTGGAAGCATAAGATTGGCGAGACGACAACGATACTACGATGGATATCAAGGTGTCGTGCCGGTGACGATGGTGATCACGACGGTGCTTCGGAGATGGAGATCACAAGCACAAGATGATGATGGCCATATCATATCACTTATATTGATTGCATGTGATGTTTATCTTTTATGCATCTTATCTTGCTTTGATTGACGGTAGCATTATAAGATGATCTCTCACTAAATTATCAAGAAGTGTTCTCCCTGAGTATGCACCGTTGCGAAAGTTCTTCGTGCTGAGACACCACGTGATGATCGGGTGTGATAGGCTCTACGTTCAAATACAACGGGTGCAAAACAGTTGCACGCGTGGAATACTCAGGTTATACTTGACGAGCCAAGCATATACAGATATGGCCTCGAAACACGGAGACCGAAAGGTCGAGTGTGAATCATATAGTAGATATGATCAACATAGTGATGTTCACCAATGAAACTACTCCATCTCACGTGATGATCGGACATGGTTTAGTTGATTTGGATCACGTAATCACTTAGAGGATTAGAGGGATGTCTATCTAAGTGGGAGTTCTTAAGTAATATGATTAAATTGAACCTAAATTTATCATGAACTTAGTACCTGATAGTATCTTGCTTGTTTATGTTTGATTGTAGATAGATGGCCTGTGTTGTTGTTCCGTTGAATTTTAATGCGTTCCTTGAGAAAGCAAAGTTGAAAGATGATGGTAGCAATTACACGGACTGGGTCCGTAACTTGAGGATTATCCTCATTGCTGCACAGAAGAATTACGTCCTGGAAGCACCGCTGGGTGCCAGGCCTGCTGCTGGAGCAACAGCAGATGTTATGAATGTCTGGCAGAGCAAAGCTGATGACTACTCGATAGTTCAGTGTGCCATGCTTTACGGCTTAGAATCAGGACTTCAACAACGTTTTAAACGTCATGGAGCATATGATATGTTCCAGGAGTTGAAGTTAATATTTCAAGCAAATGCCCGGATTGAGAGATATGAAGTCTCCAATAAGTTCTATAGCTGCAAGATGGAGGAGAACAGTTCTGTCAGTGAGCATATACTCAAAATGTCTGGGTATAATAATCACTTGATTCAATTGGGAGTTAATCTTCCAGATGATTGTGTCATTGACAGAATTCTCCAATCACTGCCACCAAGCTACAAGAGCTTCGTGATGAACTATAATATGCAAGGGATGAATAAGACTATTCCCGAGCTCTTCGCAATGCTGAAAGCTGCGGAGGTAGAAATCAAGAAGGAGCATCAAGTGTTGATGGTCAACAAGACCACTAGTTTCAAGAAAAAGGGCAAAGGGAAGAAGAAGGGAAACTTCAAAAAGAACAGCAAGCAAGTTGCTACTCAAGAGAAGAAACCCAAACCTGGACCTAAGCCTGAAACTGAGTGCTTCTACTGCAAGCAGACTGGTCACTGGAAGCGGAACTGCCCCAAGTATTTGGCGGATAAGAAGGATGGCAAGGTGAACAAAGGTATATGTGATATACATGTTATTGATGCGTACCTTACTAATGCTCGCAGTAGCACCTGGGTATTTGATACTGGTTCTGTTGCTAATATTTGCAACTCGAAACAGGGACTACGGATTAAGTGAAGATTGGCTAAGGACGAGGTGACGATGCGCGTGGGAAATGGTTTCAAAGTCGATGTGATCGCAGTCGGCACGCTACCTCTACATCTACCTTCGGGATTAGTATTAGACCTAAATAATTGTTATTTGGTGCCAGCGTTAAGCATGAACATTATATCTGGATCTTCTTTGATGCGAGACGGTTATTCATTTATATCAGAGAATAATGGTTGTTCTATTTATATGAGTAATATCTTTTATGGTCATGCACCCTTAAAGAGTGGTCTATTCTTATTAAATCTCGATAGTAGTGACACACATATTCATAGTGTTGAAGCCAAAAGATGCAGAGTTGATAATGATAGTGCGACTTATTTGTGGCACTGCCGTTTAGGTCATATCGGTATAAAGCGCATGAAGAAACTCCATACTGATGGATTTTTGGAACCACTTGATTATGAATCACTTGGTACTTGCGAACCGTGCCTTATGGGTAAGATGACAAAAACACCGTTCTCCGGTACTATGGAGAGAGCAACAGATTTATTGGAAATCATACATACAGATGTATGTGGTCCAATGAATGTTGAGGCTCGTGGCGGATATCGTTATTTTCTCACCTTCACAGATGACTTAAACAGATATGGGTATATCTACTTAATGAAACATAAGTCTGAAACGTTTGAAAAGTTCAAAGAATTTCAGAGTGAAGTTGAAAATCATCGTAACAAGAAAATAAATTCCTACGATCTGATCGTGGAGGAGAATATTTGAGTTACGAGTTTGGTGTACATTTGAAACAATGTGGAATAGTTTCGCAACTCACGCCACCCGGAACACCACAGCGTAACGGTGTGTCCGAAAGTCATAATCGTACTTTACTAGATATGGTGCGATCTATGATGTCTCTTACTGATTTACCGCTATCGTTTTGGGGATATGCTCTAGAGACGGCCGCATTCACGTTAAATAGGGCACCATCAAAATCCGTTGAGACGACGCCTTATGAACTGTGGTTTGGCAAGAAACCAAAGTTGTCGTTTCTGAAAGTTTGGGGCTGCGATGCTTATGTGAAAAAGCTTCAACCTGATAAGCTCGAACCCAAATCGGAGAAATGTGTCTTCATAGGATATCCAAAGGAAACTATTGGATACACCTTCTATCACAGATCCGAAGGCAAGACTTTTGTTGCTAAATTCGGGAACTTTCTGGAGAAGGAGTTTCTCTCGAAAGAAGTGAGTGGGAGGAAAGTAGAACTTGACGAGGTAACAGTACCTGCTCCCTTATTGGAAAGTAGTACATCATAGAAACCTGTTTCTGTGACACCTACACCAATTAGTGAGGAAGCTAATGATAATGATCATGAAACTTCAGATCAAGATACTACTGAACCTCGTAGATCAACCAGAGTAAGATCCGCGCCAGAGTGGTACGGTAATCCTGTTCTGGAAGTCATGCTACTAGATCATGATGAACCTACGAACTATGAAGAAGCGATGGTGAGCCCAGATTCCGCGAAATGGCTTGAAGCCATGAAATCTGAGATGGGATCCATGTATAAGAACAAAGTATGGACTTTGGTTGACTTGCCCAATGATCGGCAAGCAATTGAGAATAAATGGATCTTCAAGAAGAAGACTGACGCTGACGGTAATGTTACTGTCTACAAAGCTCGACTTGTCGCAAAAGGTTTTCGGCAAGTTCAAGGGATTGACTACGATGAGACCTTCTCACCCGTAGCGATGCTTAAGTCTGTCCGAATCATGTTAGCAATTGCCGCATTTTATGATTATGAAATTTGGCAAATGGATGTCAAAACTGCATTCCTGAATGGATTTCTGCAAGAAGAGTTGTATATGATGCAGCCCGAAGGTTTTGTCGATCCAAAGGGAGCTAACAAAGTGTGCAAGCTCCAGCAATCCATTTATGGACTGGTGCAAGCCTCTTGGAGTTGGAATAAACGCTTTGATAGTGTGATCAAGGCATTTGGTTTTATACAGTCTTTTGGAGAAGCCTGTATTTACAAGAAAGTGAGTGGGAGCTCTGTAGCATTTCTGATATTATATGTAGATGACATATTACTAATCGGAAATGATATAGAATTTCTGGATAGCATAAAAGGATACTTGAATAGAAGTTTTTCTATGAAAGACCTCGGTGAAGCTGCCTACATATTGGGCATCAAGATCTATAGAGACAGATCGAGACGCTTAATTGGACTTTCACAATGCACATACCTTGACAAAGTTTTGAAAAAGTTCAAAATGGATCAAGCAAAGAAAGGATTCTTGCCTGTGTTACAAGGTGTGAAATTGAGTAAGACTCAAAGTCCGACCAATGCAGAAGATAGAGAGAAAATGAAAGATGTTCCCTATGCTTCAGCCATAGGCTCTATCATGTATGCAATGCTGTGTATCAGACCTGATATATGTCTTGCTATAAGTCTAGCAAGAAGGTACCAAAGTAATCCAGGAGTGGATCACTGGACAGCGGTCAAGAACATCCTGAAATACCTGAAAAGGACTAAGGATATGTTTCTCATATATGGAGGTGACAAAGAGCTCATCGTAAATGGTTACATTGATGCAAGCTTTGACACTGATCCGGACGATTCTAAATCGCAAACCGGATACGTGTTTACATTAAACGGTGGAGCTGTCAGTTGGTGCAGTTCTAAACAAAGCGTTGTGGCGGGATCTACATGTGAAGCGGAGTACATAGCTGCTTCGGAAGCAGCAAACGAAGGAGTCTGGATGAAGGAGTTCATATCCGATCTAGGTGTCATACCTAGTGCATCGGGTCCAATGAAAATCTTTTGTGACAATACTGGTGCAATTGCCTTGGCAAAGGAATCCAGATTTCACAAGAGAACCAAGCACGTCAAGAGACGCTTCAATTCCATCCGAGATCTAGTCCAGGTGGGAGACATAGATATTTGCAAGATACATACGGATCTGAATGTAGCAGACCCGTTGACTAAGCCTCTTCCACGAGCAAAACATGATCAGCACCAAAGCTCCATGGGTGTTAGGATCATTACTATGTAATCTAGATTATTGACTCTAGTGCAAGTGGGAGACTGAAGGAAATATTCCCTAGAGGCAATAATAATGTTATTATTTTATTTCCTTATATCATGATAAATGTTTATTATTCATGCTAGAATTGTATTATCCGGAAACATAATACTTGTGTGAATACATAGACAAACCAAACGTCACTAGTATGCCTATACTTGACTAGCTCGTTAATCAAAGATGGTTATGTTTCCTAACCATAGACAAAGAGTTGTTATTTGATTAACGGGATCACATCATTAGGAGAATGATATGATTGACTTGACCAGTTCCGTTAGCTTAGCACTCGACCGTTTAGTATGTTGCTATTGCTTTCTTCGTGACTTATACATGTTCCTATGACTATGAGATTATGCAACTCCCGTTTACCGAAGGAACACTTTGTGTGCTACCAAACGTCACAACGTAACTGGGTGATTATAAAGGAGCTCTACAGGTGTCTCCAAAGGTGAATGTTGGGTTGGCGTATTTCGAGATTAGGATTTGTCACTCCGCTTGTCGGAGAGGTATCTTTGGGCCCTCTCGGTAATGCACATCACATAAGCCTTGCAAGCATTGCAACTAATGAGTTAGTTGCGAGATGATTTATTACGGAACGAGTAAAGAGACTTGCCGGTGACGAGATTGAACTAGGTATTGAGATACCGACGATCGAATCTCGGGCAAGTAACATACCGATGACAAAGGGAACAACGTATATTGTTATGCGGTTTGACCGATAAAGATCTTCGTAGAATATGTAGGAGCCAATATGGGCATCCAGGTCCCGCTATTGGTTATTGACCAGAGAGGTGTCTCGGTCATGTCTACATAGTTCTCGAACCCGTAGGGTCCGCACGCTTAACGTTCGTTGACGATATAGTACTATGTGAGTTATGTATGTTGGTGACCGAATGTTGTTCGGAGTCCGGGATGAGATCACGGACATGACGAGGAACTCCGGAATGGTCCGGAGACAAAGTTTGATATATGGGATAATAGTGTTTGGTCACCGGAAGGGTTTCGGAAATCACCGGAAGGGGCTCCGGATGTTTCCCGAAATGTTTGGGTACGAGAACACTTTATTTGGGCCAAAGGGAAAAGCCCACAAGGTTTTTGGAAAGTGCAAAAGGAAGTTTTGCGGAGTCCAGGGGCCAGGCGCCGGAAACCCTGGAGTCTGGCCCTGGAGTCCGAGAAGGACTCTTGCCTTTCGGGTGAAACCGACTTTGTGCATGCTTTTACTCCAAGTTTCGACCCCAGGGCTCAACATATAAATAGAGGGGTAGGGCTAGCACCAAAGACACATCAAGAAACACTAAGCCGTGTGCCGGCAACCCCGTTCCCTCTAGTTTATCCTCCATCATAGTTTTCGTAGTGCTTAGGCGAAGCCCTGCGGAGATTGTTCTTCACCAACACCGTCACCACGCCGTCGTGCTGCCGGAACTCATCTACTACTTCGCCCCTCTTGCTGGATCGAGAAGGCGAGGACGTCACCGAGCCGAACGTGTGCAGAACTCGAAGGTGACGTGCTTTCGGTACTTGGATCGGTCGGACATGAAGACGTACGACTACATCAACCGCGTTGATATAACGCTTCCGCGAACGGTCTACAAGGGTACGTAGATCGCACTCTCCTCTCTCGTTGCTATGCATCACCATGATCTTGCGTGTGCGTAGGATTTTTTTTGAAATTACTACGTTCCCAAACAGTTACACCATAACCTTGCAGCTTGTGGAACTTTGATTTCTAGTTCACAGAGAAGAGTCTGGATCCACATAACTTCAGCAGTTGCATTTGTCAGTGCTTTATATTCTGCTTCAGTGCTGGATCTAGAGATGGTAGCCTGTTTCCTTGCACTCCAAGATATAAGATTTGATCCCAGAAATACAGCAAATCCACCTGTGGACCTTCTATCATCAACACACCCTGCCCAATCTGCATCAGAATATGCACTTACTAGCATAGATGGTGACTTGATAATCTTAACTCCAGGTCCAATTGTAAACTTTAAATATCTCACAATCCGCTTAACTGCTGTCCAATGACACTACTGGAATCAGCTACTTTGCCATCTGCCAGCTCTTTGCCGTCTGCTAGCAGACGACAAAGAAGGTCTTTGCCATCAGCTACGAAAAAGCAGACGACAAAGAACTGGCAGACGGCAAAACATGCCTTTGCCATCTGCCAGCTCTTTGCCGTCAGCTGGCTGACGACAAAGAGAGAGGTGGCCCCCACTAACGAGCCGATTAGAAAAAACTTAACGCCCCCCTCTTTGCCGTCTGCTAGCAGACGGCAAAGAGAGAAAAAGGCGGATGGCAAAGACGCGGCGGACGGCAAAGGCTAGCCTAACTAACGGCCCCCACCCCTCGCCCGTTACTCTCTCTTCTCTCCCTCTCTCCTCCCCGACGCCTCGCCACCAGATCCACCAACCGCCGCCCCCGCCGCCCGGCGCCGCCCCGCCCCGCCACTCGGCGCCGCCCCCGCCGCCCGGCGCTGCCCCCGCCCCCGCTTGCTCCGTCGCCCCACCACCCCTCCGTCCCCACCCCACCCGCCGACGCCCCGTCTCCCCGCCACCCGCCGCCCGGCGCCGCCCCCGCCACCGCCGCTTGTCCCGTCACCCCACCACCCCGCCGACACCCCGTAGCTCCGCCGCCCTGGCGCGCCACCACGTCGCCGGCCCGCCCGCCCCTGCCACTGCCCCGAACGTCCCACTGCCCCGGCGCGCCGCCACGTCGCCGGCCCACCCGCCCCACTGCCCCGACCGTCCCTTTGCTCCGGTGAGGGACAAAATCTTTTTTTTCTGTTTTTCATTTTTTTGCTGTTTAATTGTTAGTGCTAGATATGTGTTAGTGTTAGAAAATAATTAGAAGAAGTAGAAGAAAAGAAAAGAAGTAGAAAAAAGATGAAAAAAGAAGAAGAAGAAAGGAAGAAAAGAAAAGAAGTAGAAAAAAGATGAAAAAAGAAGAAGAAGAAGAAAAGAAGTAGAAGAAGTAGAAGAAGAAGAAGAAGAAACGAAAAGAAGTAAAAGAAGTAGAAAAAAGATGAAAGAAGAAGAAGAAGAAAGGGAAGAAGAAGAAGAAGAAGAGAAAGAAAGAAGAAGAAGGATAGAAGGAAACACCCCGACCCCCTGACCCCGACACCACACCCCGACCCCCTGACCCCCCTGACCCCAACACCCAGACCCCGACACCACACCCCGACACCACACTCCGACCCCCTAACCCCTGACCCCGACACCCCGACACCACACCCCGCCCCCGACACGACACCCCGACCCCCGACCCCGACACCCCGACCCCGACACCACACCCCGACCCCGACACGACACCCCGACACCCCGACCCCCTGACCCCCTGACCCCGACACCCCGACCCCGACACCACACCCCGACCCCGACACCACACCCCGACCCCGACACCACACCCCGACACCTGACCCCCCGACCCCGACACCACACCCCGACACCCCGACCCTGACACCACACCCCGACACCCGACCCCCTGACCCCGACACCCCGACCCCGACACGACACCCCGACCCCCCGACCCCGAAACAGCACCCCGACCCCGACACGACACCCCGACACCGACACGACACCCCGACCCCCGGCACCTCCCGAAAAGGTGTTCTTTGGCCTTCCAGAGGCCGACGGGGTCATATATTTGTGAATTATTAGTTAGGTCATATATTTTTCGATTTTGTTATGAAAAACATCATATATAATTGTGTTGATCGGGTAGATTTAAATGTACAATTGTTTCATTGCTGCGAGGTTTGGTGTTCGACGACCTCAACGTGCGTTTGACGAGCTCTGCCCCTTCGTTCGTGGGTGAGCACAAATGACATGTCCTCCTCCCCCATTAATTATTTGCTCTATTCCGGTGTTCGTGCTGATGAAACTTGATAGCTAGCTATATATGTGTCTTGAATCATCAGTATGCGTAACCAATATGTGTCTCCCGTTCGAAAGCGTCATAGTTATAAATATGCATGCATTTGCATATTTATAACCTTGATTCTTTCGAATTGTCCAACGCTATCCATGGACAGCCCGAGTATGTGTAGATTGGGTTCGTTTTCCCATATGCTTTGCTCCGGATCCGACGCATAAATTTCGTCAGTGCCTCCCCTGTTGTTCTCCGGGTACACATCCTCTCTGTTTATTGCAGAGACGTGTATCAGGAGAACAGCGGGGAGGTGCTACCGAAATTTTGCGTATAAGGTGGATAAGGTGCCAGAGGTGTACGACCTGTATGCCATGGCCCACACTGGCCCTTACAAGAAAGTCAAGGCATTCTCTGCGTCTGACCTCGATGATCCAAAGAACTTCACCAACATCTCCTCCCACGACAAGCTCGTGCAATATAGAGATCAGGGGAAGGCGAGGAAAGGGGAAGACTTTAACCCGAGCCAGGGTCCCATTGATACAGAGCTGCTGATGATATCTGGCGGCGGGAGGTCCCATGGCTCCATAGCCATGGGAGATGGACTTATCCGTTGTCCTAGCACTCTCCCTGAGATCAAGGCGCGCCAGTCGAGCTCCGCTCCTGAGATAGGGCCTCGTGAACGGCCAGTCCAACTCGCCTTCAAGGTTAGTTATACGTACTCAGCTATCTTTCTCCATTACATTGTGTGCACTTCCATCAATGATTACAAATGGTCATGTGAGTGGTGTTGCAGGCTGCTATATAGAGTGAGAGAGATAGAACGGAGAAACTTCTGGCGGAGGCGGCAGAGAGGCAGCGGGAGTTGGAGGAGAGGACGACAAATATGTTGGAGGAGGAGAGGGCACGAAATGACATGCAGGCAAGGGCCATGTACGAGCTCCTTGTGGTAAGTTTCTTCTGCAGATTAGCCAAAACATTCATGTAGTGTTTGTCTCATTACTAACTAGTATGACTGTGTTTGTCAAAACCAAATATGTAGTCTGTGTGTGAGAAGTCCGGTCAGACCGCTCCGCTGATGCCAGTGATTGCTCCTAGGACCACGATGAGTTTAATTTGAATGGACATTACTTGCTAGTCTTAACATTTGAGTGTCATCATGCTAACAAGACATTGGAAATGATCATTGGTGCAGCGTAACTCCAGACAAGCATTGCACCATCCTTCTCCAGCTACCGGCACGAGCCAGCCCGCTCCTACACCTCCATGATCACGGTAAGTTTCTCTAGTGTTTTGCTTAACAAATGCATAAATACCTAGACTTAGCTTTATTTCCTCCAACATGCTTACCATAATGACCTAGAGTTAGTTTCTTTTCCTCCAAAATGACTTATTAAGCTTACTGACCTCCAAAACCATCCATTTTACCCAAGTTAGCTCTAAAACGATTTGTACTTAGCTTACTTATGTCAAAAATTGCATAATTAGCTTAGTTAGCTCATAAACGATCCATTTTACCTAAGTTAGCTCTAAAATGACCCATTTTACCTTAGTTAGCTTATAAATGATCCAGTTTATCCAAGTTAGCTCTAAAATGACCCATTTTACGTAGATTAGCTCCTAAATGATCCATTTTACCTACGTTAGCTTTAAAATGACCCATTTCACCTAGGTTAGCTCCAAAATGACCCATCTTACCTAGGTTACCTCCAAAATGACCCATCACACCTCGGTTAGCTCTAAAATGATGTTTTTACTAAGTTAGCTCATAAACGATCCATTTCAACTAAGTTAGCTCATAAACGATCCATTTCACCTAAGTTAGCTAAAAACGATCCATTTCACCTAAATTAGCTCTTAAATGATCCATTTCACCTAAGTTAGCTCATAAACGATCCATTTCAACTAAGTTAGCTCATAAATGATCCATTTCACCTAATTTAGCTCAAAACGATCCATTTCACCTTAGTTAGCTCAAAAACGATCCATTTCACCTTAGTTAGCTCATAAACGACCCATTTCAACTAAGTTAGCTCATAAATGATCCATTTCACCTAAGTTAGCTAAAAACGATCCATTTCAACTTAATTAGCTCAAAAAACGATACATTTCACCTTAGTTAGCTCATAAACGACCCATTTTAACTAAGTTAGCTCATAAATAATCCATTTAACCTTAGTTAGCTCATAAACGATCCATTTCAACTTAGTTAGCTCATATATGATCCATTTCACCTAAGTTAGCCCATAAATGACATATACTTCTTGTTCTAGTCTTCTTCTTCTAGTCACCTATTTCTAACTTTCTTATTTGCCATTTTGCAGATTTCATTCACTTCATGGAAGCTAGCTTGCTATGATGGAGTGCTTGTTTTTTCTTTCATTCTCTTCAAGTATTCTTCTAGCTTGCTATGATGGAACTTGCTATCTTGATAAAACTTTGCATTGTAATATGTATGGATGGAACAATGTGTATGTGCAACTTGATGGAACTTTCTTATGTATGAATGGATGAAACTTATGTGCTGGATATGTGATATGTTTGCTGTTAAATAGCCCTGTGAAATATATCTATATATGTGATATATATTTGCTGTGAAAATTGTTGGATTTAAAAAACCCAGAAAAAGAGCCAGTATGCAGGCTCTTTGCCGTCAGCCACCGACAGCAATGGGCTCTTTGCCATCCGTGACAGACGGCAAAGAAGCCACGTGGCAGCCAACTGTGCTTCCTGGGAGCTGACCCATTTGGTCAGTTTGCCTACAGTGGCTGACGGCAAAGGCATGACAAATTTTCCTGTCAGCGGCGGACGGCAAAGGCCTGCCGTGTAGTGATGTCTAGCTGACATCATTCGGCGGACGGCAAAGGTAGGACAAATTTTGCCATCAGCGGCGGACGGCAAAGGCCTGCCGTTAGCCACCTAATGGACTAACAGCGCAATTTTTGCCGTCTGCTTTCTTTGCTGTCTGCTGCTGATGGCAAAGACCCCTTTGCCGTCAGCCGCCTAAAGCAGACGACAAAGTAGCTCTTTGCCGGACCTTACTTTGCCGGAGCCTTTTGCCGTCCGCCGTTAATGCCTTTGCCGTCCGCCGTGGCAGACGGCAAAGTAGCTGATTCCTGTAGTGTGAACTATACTAGGAGCATGCAAATACTGACATACCTTATTAACAGAATATGAGATATCAGGCCGAGTTAAAGTCACATACTGTAGTGCACCAAAAACACTTCTGTAATTTGTTGCATCCTCTGGACCAAGTGCCTCTCCTCCCTCAACTGAAAGTTTATCTGAAGTTGAGAGTGGTGTACTTACTGGCTTACAATGTTCTAGTCCGACCCTTTTGTTGGGGAATGCAGTATTTCAAAAAAATCCTACGATCACGCAAGATCTATCTAGGAGATGCATAGCAACGAGAGGGGAGAGTATGTCTACGTACCATCATAGACCAAAAGCGGAAGCGTTAAGAACCACGGTTGTTATAGTCGAACGTCTTCGCGATTCAACTGATCAAGTACCGAATGCACGACACCTCTACGATCTGCACACGTTCAGCTCGGTGACATCCCTCGTACTCTTGATCCAGTTGAGGCCGAGGGAGAGTTCCGTCAGCACGACGGCATGCTGACGATGATGATGAAGTTACCGGCGCAGGGCTTCACCTAAGCACTACGACGATATAACCGAGGTGTGTATCTGTGGAGGGGGGCACCGCACACGGCTAAAACAATTGTCAACTTGTGTGTCTATGGGGTGCCCCCTCCCCCGTATATAAAGGAGGGGAGGAGGGGCCGTCCGGCCTCATGGTGTGCCCCCAAGGGGGGATTCCTACTCCTACTAGGAGTAGGTTTCCCCCCTTTTCTAGTCCTAATAGGAGGGGGGAGGAAGGGGAAGAGGAGAAGGAAAGGGGGTCGGCCCCCTCCCAATTCGGATTGGGCTTGGGGGGGCACGCCCCCACCTCTTGGCCGCCTCCTCTCTCTTCCACTAAAGCCCATGTAGGACCATTAAGCCCCCGAGGGGTTCTGGTAACCCCCCGGTACTCCGGTATATGCCCGAACTCATCTGAAACCATTCCGGTGTCCAAACATAACCTTCCAATATATCGATCTTTACCTCTCAACCATTCTGAGACTCCTCGTCATGTCCGTGATCTCATCCGGGACTCTGAACAAACTTTGGTTCATCAAATCACATAACTCATAATACAAATCATCATCGAACGTTAAGCGTCCGGACCCTACGGGTTCGGGAACTATATAGACATGACCGAGACACATCTCCGATCAATAACCAATAGCGTAAACTGGATGCTCATATTGGTTCCTACATATTCTACGATGATCTTTATCGGTCAAACCGCATAACAACATACGTTGTTCCCTTTGTCATCGGTATGTTACTTGCCCGAGATTCTATTGTCAGTATCCTCATACCTAGTTCAATCTCGTTATCGGCAAGTCTCTTTACTAGTTCCGTAATACATCATCCCGTAACTAACTCATTAGTCACATTGCTTGCAAGGATTATAGTGATGTGCATTACCGAGAGGGCCCAGAGATACATCTTCGATACACGGAGTGACAAATCCCAATCGCGATCTATGCCAACTCAACAAACACCATCGGAGACACATGTAGAGCATCTTTATAATCACCCAGTTACATTGTGACGTTTGATAGCACACAAGGTGTTCCTCCGGAATTCGGGAGTTGCACAATCTCATAGTAAGAGGAACATGTATAAGTCATGAAGAAAGCAATAGCAATAAAATTAAACGATCATTATGCTAAGCTAACGGATGGGTTTTGTCCATCACATCATTCTCCTAATGATGTGATCCCATTCATCAAATGACAACACATGTCTATGATTAGGAAACTTAACCATCTTTGATTAACGAGCTAGTCAAGTAGAGGCATACTAGGGACACTTTGTTTTGTCTATGTATTCACACATGTATCAAGTTTCTGGTTAATACAATTTTAGCATGAATAATAAACATTTATCATGATATAAGCAAATATAAATAACAACTTTATTATTGCCTCTAGGACATATTTCCTTCAATATCCACATATCAAAGATAGAGGGGAATAATATTATGCAGTTTTATCATGAGCGTGTAAAACTGCATGACTCCAAGATAAAGTTGGTAAGTTGCAATTCCAAAGTGAAGATAATGCAATGAGCTTAAATCTTTGAATAGGATTCTACCAAACTAAAAAGTCTAGACATTAGGGCAAATTGCTAAACTTCAATCCAAGGGCCATAGAGAAGGCACTCAAGGAGAATTCTCTAATGTTATTCATTTGATTTACTTGAAACCGATGTCAGGATAATGAGCCAATTGTATCATGTGAATAAAGCACACACTTAATGAGCCAATGGTATCGTGCTGATAACGTGTTAGAATATACGAGAGACAAAAATCCAGAGAGATGTAAAGTGAATCAGTAGTTCTCATTGATGATGGGATTACGCATATATATAGCCCGTGAAGGATGCGTCTGAAGAGACACGGGGCAACCGCCTTGGTTAGGAAAAGTAGGGATTAATAGGATTAATTAAATCCTAACAAAAATGTCTCATATTTCGATATGGAGGGTGAGCTCGTATGAACTTGTGTGAATAATAAAATAAAATAAAAACATTCTGAATCTTTTTTGGCAAACTCGGATAAATGTTTTTAATGGTTGCAAAGTTTCATAAGGGAATGTCATTCATGAAAGTTGTGAGAAAGAAAGCAAAATGAGCGCACCAAAATGCTTTTGGAAATAATTTTTTTGGAGCATCGATTTTTTTGCCACGACTTTCACAAATGTCATTCTATTATGAAACTATGCAAGCAATGAAACCATCGGTCAAAGTTTGGCACAAAAGAAGATCACATCAGTTGGAGCTCAGTTAATCTGCGCCCGAGGTAATAGCAATATCATGTGAGGGATGCTACACTACAGATTGACCTAATGATCGACACCTATGCGAGAGATAATATTGCGAGCACTAGCCTTAAATTCTTCATATCTCAATCCTCTAAAGATACAAGATGTAAAGAAATAAGCTTACCAACAATTAACATGATCAAGCAAAAAGAACAAAAATGAAGAAAGGCAGAACTTCTCCAATGACCTCATTGGCACAAAGGTGGAGAAACAAGCTAGCCTTTGTCGCCTACGATAATGTTAGTGCCATTGTCATCCCACCACCTAACCCTGCTACCTAGGGGGGGCTCCTTACCCTATCCTGAATCGAAGGACGTCACACATTGACAAATGTAGGAAGAGCTCGCTCGAAAGTCTGATTGGATAGCATATGAATACCCAACAATTCAAAAAATTAATGAGATGGCAGCAAGGAGATGTTGTTTATGCCAAGCTAAGTGATATTCACAATAGTCTTTCAATATATAAGTGTTGAGCCCAATGAGGAGGAACAAATAATTGGTGTGTAGAAATAGCATGGAATGATCTGCAGTTGCTAGAAAGATGGTGTGAATAGTATTTGTTTGAGGTAGGGTTGTAAGTCAATAAATAACGATAAAGGTTAATAACGACCAAAGATATACCAACACTCCAGATCAACTCAATAACATGCTAGAACGTGCACCTATGAAATATAGGTCTTCTCGAGGGTGGAGGGATACATGTCTAGTTAAGGGGTGTCATACTTATTGATTTCCATACTTGATTCCCTCGCTTTCACGTGGATGGAGCCAAAGCTTAGCATATACCAATAACATGTCTACACTACTAGGGAAAAGGCTAGCAGCAGCGGGGGTTTTGTGCTCACTAGTAGCGCGGGTAGGCGCGCTACTAATAAGGCGCTACAGCTATTGCTTAGCAGTAACGCATGCCCGCACGCTACTGCCAGCGCAAATAGCTGCAGCGTTTGTTCACTCCCGCGCTACTGCTAATGTAACTACTGGCAGCGTGTTTTCTCGCCATCGCTACTAGTATTCTTTTTTATTTTTTATTTTTAGTGTATTTATGCGCCATAGGACAAATATTGGTACAATACCAGTTATGAGGTTTACATCATTATGTCCATAACAATGTGTCAAATAAAGGTGGATTAGATTCAAGTGGAGGCAATATGTGGTGCATGTCAAAAGTATACTACTAATCCAAACTTGATCTACTTTGGACTAGTAGTACTTTCGATGTGCACCACATGTTGCCTCCACTTGAATCTAATCCGCCAGCACAAGCTATTTAATCATCATCATAGTCATTACCACCAACAGTATTTATTTAATCACCACTAACACTAGCTAATAATAATCATCATAGTCATTACCACCAACACTAGCTATTTTATCATCATAGTAATAGTGTAGCACATCATCATCCTCAAACTCATTTCTAGCTAGCTAATCACTCCTGCTACTCTCTCTTAGGTAAAATAACATAAAACATGTGTAGCTCTCCTCCTTGATCAAGTTGGAGCATGCAGATGAACCTGTCTCCTAATCATGGGTAGCGCATCTGTTTGCTGCCCCCTAGTACTTCTCCGCGCTTCTCCATCACACATTTGGTCCAGTCTTGCACTATTAAGCATCCGTCGCTAATCTTGAATGCACTAAAGTAATCTGTAGGATATCTTGGCCGTAAGCTAATAATACTCATGGTACCTTTAGTCTCGATCCCATAAGGCACAACATTCATCGGGGGTCCCTGTTGAAGAACATCGTATGGTAACATACTTAGCAATGAAGTTTAGCTTCAAAAATAATGTATGGAAAAGATGCACTGAGGACAAATAGTAAAAATCTTACCATCCTTCCTAAATAGATGTGACCGTAGTTCATTACGAACACTATTGGTCGCACGTTTTCAGTACTAACATTTCTAAATGCAGGAAGAAAATTTGTCTTGACAGTATCAAGATCCTCAAGCCATGAAACATAATGACTTAGCTCCTCGCAGTTGAGTTCAGCCTCGGGACAGTAGTAGGTCCTGTCTACCAAGCCCTGGACATGTTTGCTTGCACCGAAATAAGCTGACAATACAAATTAGTTGTCAACTATTTTTGCATAAACAATATCTAAGACATAAATATGGTTGAGAAACTTACATAATGGTATAACTGGAGGCGTCTGCACATCGACCCAGATGTCGGTATTACCTTCAATATCATCTTCCGGACGAATATCAAAGGTGATAACCATATCAGGCTCAAATGCATAAGTCTTGCATAGTGCGCGCCATGTTTTGCATCCAAAATAGGTGTAGCCGTCTGAATTGTATAATTTTGCGTGGAAAATATAACCATGCTCGGTCTTCAAGTAAACTTTCTTTACCTCCATAGTATGACTGAAACCTATCTTATCGAATACAAAAACTCTTGCATGGCAGGGGATATGCTAGTACAATAGTAAAAAATATATAAGTTGAAGCAAATGAAGCAGATGTCATGCTTAATTATGAAAAAAGACTTGTCGTTGTGACTTATTGTATCCACTTCGAAGTTCTCGTCCAGCTTGATGCTGAAGTGCCTATCATCATCTAGGAAGATTCCGTCGCATAGGCCGCGCTCGTCTTCACAGTATTTGCAAATACCGAAATCCTTTTCATCATAAGACATTTCCTATGTTCATAGTTAAAACATTAATTGAAAATCGATCGAAAACAACTACCAGGATACTCAACACACAAATCCGGGGCACTCGATATTTCCTACATATTCTGGCACAAGTCATGCCAAAATTCACGGAAAAATCCAGCATGACCTTTGCTAAAATAGGACATATCGAGCGCCTGAAATTTGCCGGAACGAAAATGAATCAACACTTCGGCAAAACATAGGCCACTCGGAGGTGTAACCTGCAAACATGACCGGCCACTTGGATATTGAGCAACACAAGATATACATTTCAAAATATCTTATAGGACTCAAATTAGCATGCATTCAATAAGCAAAAGTAAATCATCTCATGTGTCCGTACATCGTCGAATATTATCACTAATACATCCCAAATAGTGTCATACATATAACATCACTAATACAACTAAAACCCTAGCACACGACGGGTATCGGCGCGGGCGGTGGACACCCACAGAGAAGGAACCATCACGGGATCATAGCTCCAGTGAGATCCCTAGAGAACCTGCCAGGTATTGGAGAACCTGTGCTCCAACACAAACAAGTAGCGACGGACGTACACGTCCTCCTCACTGACACGGTGACGCACCACCTCCGTGGAGTCCTCGAGCCTCTGGACCATCACGGGCCCACGCGACCGCCACCAAAGAAGGTTCGGGTCAACGACAGGCTGGCTCCTCACCAACCTGCGCCTCCCGGTAGGTAGCGCCTCCCAGTACCACCCCGGCGGAGCCCAGTCCCGGACATGGCCCATCTGGTCAAGCAGGTGTCGTCCTCCGCCGACTCGACGACGAGGATGCGGGATAGGCATCGTCCACGTCGATACGAGAAAAATTTCTTTAACTAAAAAAATAGCAACAAGTTCTTACTAACGAGTTCTATTAATTCAATTAGTTCTTACTAAAAATAAACTTACTATAAATAAAAATAAACTAATACCTAATTAGTACCTAGTTCTTACTAACTAATTAGTACCTAGGAACTACTGCCCTAATTACCATATAAGTAATTAACTAACTAGCACTAAAAATAGCCTAGGGTTCATACTAACTAGCACTAAATAGCTAGGGTTCATACTAAGCAGAGAAGAGGGATTGGAAGGGGAGAGTGCTTACAGAGGGCGGGGAGAGAGATGGGGTCGGGGGAGACGGCGGCACCGAGGCGCGGTGAGGCGGGGTCGGGGGAGACGTCGCGAGGCAGGGTCGGGGGAGACGGCGGCGAGGCGGGGTCGGGGGAGACGGTGGCGAGGCGGGGTCGGGGGAGACGGCGGCGAGGCGGAGGCGACGAGGAATAGTAGAGGAGAATTGGGGGAGGAAGCAGAGGAGAGGGAATCAGGCCGTGCGGGGGGTTAGGTGAAAATAGCTTTAACAGTAGCGTGGGGAGGCAAAACGCGCTGCTGCTAAAATCCGTAGTAGTAGCGTTGTTCGTAGAAGGGCGCTACTACTATACCTAGCACGCCGGGAACGGTGTGGCAATTATAGTAGTAGCGCGTTCTGTTCCTGCCGCGCTACTGCTAAGCGGGTTACAGTAGCGCTGTTCTAGCAGACGCGCTACTGCTAAGTAGTAGTAGCGCCTCATTTTAACAAACGCTACTGATAACATTCTGTGTATAAGGTTTTTCCTAGTAGTGCTAGTATGCTACTTATGATTATACCTCCAATGGCATACCCAACTTCCATGGGAGATAGTAAGGTGAATTACTGAATTTTATCGTAGCTTTATGTTCCAGGGTCATCATTTCCCCCTTATGCGGTGGTCGGGTGAAAGGTTGGCGCGCGATGCAAACTTGTTTTCCTCTAGCCGCCCAAGTGTTGCAACACCTGGTGCCCTAATTTGGCGGTGTTGCAAATTTGGAGTATAGTTTCTTGCATATATGGCACCTATTGGAGCACTATTTTGGTCCAAAACGGGCCCCGCCTTATTATAGCGCACCTATTGGAGATGCTCTAATAGGCCGCGCCCATAGAGCACGCGTGCTTCGCTGGTGGACTGATAGTTACAGGCGAGAGTTGATTGTAGATATGACCATTGACTTTACGAACTCATGAATTAGAAAAATCCAGCGGGTTCAGAAAATGGTTAGAGATTTTGAAAATAGTTTATCAATATATTTTGGTAATTTAAAAAGAGTTCATGAATTTGAAAAAGGTGCATGAATTTCAAATTCAAAAATTTGAAAAAATCACCATTTTAAAGAAGTCCATGCATTAAAAAATTGTTAATTTTTTTAAAAGTTTCTGAATTCAATAAGGTTCATAAATTTGAAAAAAAATCACGGAATGAAAAAAAGTTCAAGACTTGAAATGGTTCATAATTTAAAAGAAATCACAAAAATAAAAAAGTTCATAGTTTCAGCAGAATCCCACGAAATTTGAAAAAGGTTCATGATTTAAGAAATGTTTACAATTGCAAAAAATACGAATTTGAAAAAAGTGCATGTATTTGAAAAAAAGAAAAAAAGAAAAAAATAAATATAAAGAAGATAAAAAAAAGAAAAAATATAATAAACAAAGAAAAAACTAGAGAAAAACTGTGTGAAACAAAAAGAAACCGAAAAACCAAAAACACATAAAAAGAAAAACCTGTTGAAAAGCTTCTGGAAACTTTCCAAAATCAGAAGGGCTTCTTGAAAACCTGACCTCGAAGTATCTTATATGGGCCGGCCCGTTAGGTACGACGGGGAGCCAGGTTATCTTATATGTGCGCCAGTTGTAAATAACCCTGTATTTGGCGCGTAAGACATGTAATTAAGCCAGCCCAATAGCGTGGCATACTTGTTTTAATATCTTCAAGCAATTTTCCTGATGCTTATCCTATTTCCGTATTATTTTATTTTACGAAGTTTGTATTATTTTTCCTTTTTCATGTAAACAAATCCAGTTATAGTGCGTTTTAAATATGTATTATATTCTTATTATTTTGTGCTTTTTTTTGAATTGTTTGAGTTGCTTACCACATGTGTCACGTGGTTATTATTTTGTGCCTTGAAGAGGTATAAACATGAACTTATAAAATTATATGGATTTAACAAAAACAATGTAGGAAAATTTATCTATCTTCATTCAGGACCACAAGCACGGACATTTATTGGGTATCCTCACTATATTTTTTAAATATAAAACTATTTAAAATAAATTGACATCATGTATTTTGGATAATGTTCAACATGGTTATATTTTTGTCCAATTGCACGCCCAAATATTGTTTGTTTATTCTTTAATTTTCAAGTACGTTTCTATTTTTCCTTTTTAAATTTCCCATTTTTTAAAAAGTAAGAAAAACAACAAGAATTATTAATACATAAGTTCTGTATATTATCAAAATTTTGTCAAGAGTGAGTTCCGGTTTTTATCCCTGATTTTGACATTTTTACACTAATTACCTCATTTAGTGAGATTTCATCCATTTTACCTTATTTAGCAAAAGTTTTGCTAAAATTTACCCTGTTAAAATCTTATGTGCGTTCTGATCAGCATGTCCCAATTGTCAAGTGCAGCTCGCATGCCACATCAACAGATTTTCCCCTACCTTTTTTTCTCCGTGATGAACCAGTCCTCGCAGCATCTCCCGAACGGCCAGGGCCGATGGAGGTCATGCACATCACGTCACAACGCCTGAGTCAGCCTCGCGTGGTGCTCAGCTCCAGTCGCTTCTAGCTTGCATTGCTCACTCCTAATCAATTGCATCACCGTCCAAATATTTAGATATATAGGTGCATCAGAGTTAGTAAAGTACTCCTTCCATAACACTACAAGAAATATGTCAACTAGTGACCTTCTGTCAGTGACCCTGGAAGAAATGGTCATAGATTTGTGACCATTTCAGACCAATTGGTCAAAAGCTGTTCGGGGGGCTCCAAACCCTAAAACATTACGACCATTTTGATCAGAAAGGTCGTAATTTCCTTACATGAAATGGTCATAAAGCAAACAACGCTAGTCCGCTGCCTTATTTCTAGTTGTTAACGACCAATATAGATGGTCATAGCCTTGTAAATTGTGGTGGGTTGCTATGACTAGGCGCCACCTCATCAGTTTTGCCTATGTGTCATGTCCATGTGGCAGTTTTTGCCCTAGGTTGTGAAGCAACCTATATTTCTATCATTCCCAAAATTCCCAAAAAAATCTCATAAATTCTTTGGGTCATATATTCGTCAAATATGTAAAACCCTTCCTTGCCTAGTTCAAAATAATTCAAAAATATTCATTTTCCTATTCTGTTCAGAACAACAGTTTGTGAAGGAAGTACCACTTTGGCATGTCCAAATAGTATCCATTTTCTACAGTGCTTTTCTATGCCCAAATAACCATCCTCCACCAAATGCCAGCTCAATCCATTCATTATTTTGACCCGAGCTTCAACATTCCTAGTTATGTCCAGTGTGGTAGTTTGCAAAGCAAGTACCACCTAGCCTCCTCCTTTTGAGCTGAAAATTTGTGAAGACGGTCTTCTTAGTAACTGATCATCCTCAGCCAAAACTCACGCCCATTAGCCATGTAAATTTCCCGTACCGCTAATCAAACACTTGGCTGCTAATTCATGTTTGAGCATCGATCGGTCTCCTCGTGAGAATCTTATGTTGTAATTTTCTTCCTAGAACCTATGCTTGGGGGCCTTGGCAACATGGGGGCCTAGAACACATGGCAACACCACAGTCACGCGGTGACCACGCGGCGGGCATGCGAGTTTACGCGCTCTAGACTTGGGGGCCTTGGCCACCGCCCAAACCTTGACGTATCGCCACCAAACCATGTATTTATGATTAAATAGGTACTTATGTAATTATAAATGATTTTTGGAAAAAATAAATAGTAAACTATGAGGCAGCTGCAGTTCAAATTTGACCCGCTTTCAACTGAATCGACAGAAATTTGTCTTTTTCACGAGAGGTGGATCAAAACTTTTTACACCCAACCATTTTGTCAATTGTGTATTAAATATGTCCTAGTATTTTAGAAAATTGATTTGGTCCAATTTTGCAACAATTATTTGGGAGGTCCTTCACAAAAAAAACCTCCTTTTGGGCACTCGAAAAATGGAAAATGGTTTTTTCGTCCAAAGAAAATGAAAACTTCCTTAGGCAACATTGTTTGCCATTCCAATATGCACCCTTGTGCACAATATGAGATCATTTGAACAAACTATGCCATGAATGTGACCATAGGATTGATCATTTGGCTTGAAAGCCATGAATCTTCACGCATGATAGCTCATTTCTGATAACACTTTTTTAAAAGAATTGCCATATTACAAGTTTATTATTTTTCCTGGTAACTTGGTCATATATAATGACACAATGCAAAGGTTTTCTATTTTTTGATTTTTTTAATTTTTTTATGCCCGTTTCGAAATGCGGTCAAAACAGCAGGAATGACCGTTCCTAGCTAGTGGTTGAATCTTGGAATTTGTTTGGTGTTTCTCTGATTAAATAGATACTTATGTACCTAAAAATGGTTTTTGGAAAAAATAAAGAGCAAACTACAAGGCAGCTACAGTTCAAATTTGACCCACTTCCAGCTGAATCGACGGAATTTTGTCTTTTTCACGAGAGGTGGATCAAAACTTTTTACACCCAACCATTTGGTCAATTGTGCATTAAATATGTCCTAGTTTTTTATAAAAATGATTTGGTCCAATTTTGCAACAATTATTTGGGAGGTCCTTCACAAAAACCCTCCTTTTGGGCACTCGAAAAATGGAAAATGGTTTTTTCGTCCAAAGAAAATGAAAACTTCCTTAGGAAACATTGTTTGCCATTCCAATATGCACCCTTGTGCACAATATGAGATCGTTTGAACAAACTATGCCATGAATGTGACCATAGGATTGATCATTTGGCTTGAAAGCCATGAATCTTCACGCATGATAGCTCATTTCTGATAACACTTTTTTAAAAGAATTGCCGTATTACAAGTTTATTATTTTTCCTCATAACTTGGTCATATATAATGACACAATGCGAAGGTTTTCTAATTTTTTGTTTTTTTGATATTTTTATGCCCGTTTCAAAATGCGGTCAAAACGGCGGGAATGACCGTTCCTAGCTAGTGGTTGAATCTTGGAATGTTTTTGGTGTTTCTCTGATTAAATAGATACTTATGTACCTAAAAATGATTTTTGGAAAAAATAAAGAGCAAACTACAAGGCAACTACAGTTCAAATTTAACCCGCTTCCAGGTGAATTGGCAGAATTTTGTCTTTTTCATGAGAGGTGGATCAAAACATTTTACACCCAACCATTTGGTCAATTGTTCATTAAATATGGCCTAGTATTATATAAAAATGATTTGATCCAATTTTGCAATTATTTGGGAGGTTCTTCACAAAAAAACCTCCTTTCGGGCACTCGGAAAATGGAAAATGAATTTTCCGTGCAAAGAAAATGAAAACTCCCTTAGGCAACATTGTTTGGAATTCCAAGATGCACCCTTGTGCACAATATGAGATCATTTGAATAAACTATGCCATGAATGTGGCCATAAGATTGATCATTTGGCTTGAAAGCCATGAATCTTCACACATGATAGCTCGTTTCTGGTAACAATTTTTTAAAATAATCGCTGTATTACAAGTTTATTATTTTTCCTGGGAACTTGGCCACATATAATGACACAATGTGAAGGTTTCCCATTTTTTTTGATTTTTTTGAATTTTTTGTGCCCGTTTCAAAATGCGGTCAAAACGGCGGGAATGACCGTTCCTAGCTAGTGGTTGAATCTTGAAATTTTTTTGGTGTTTCTTTGATTAAATAGATACTTATGTACCTAGAATGATTTTTGGAAAAAATAAAGAGCAAACAATAAGGTAGCTGCAGTTCAAATTTGACCCGCTTCCTACTGAATCGGCGGGAATTTGTCCTTTTCACCAGAGGTGGATCAAAAGTTTTCACACCCAACCATTTTGTCAATTGTGCATTAAATATGGCCTAATATTTTAGAAAATATATTTGGTCCAATTTTGCAACAAATACATGATAGGCCCTTCACAAAAAAGTCATTTTGGGCACTCAAAAAATGGAAAATGTTTTAAAAAACTCATTTCTCCTAACTCTTTTAAAAGACATTTTTCTTATTATGATTTTGTCATTATTCCTGAAAACTAAGGTCAAATTGGATGACACATGAGAAGGTATTCCATTTTTATTTTTATTTTCCAGGTCATAAAATAACCAATATGATTTAAAACTTTACTTTTAATCGATTACGACCCATTTAGATGGTCAAAATATCGTACTTGTATACTGTGTTCTGATTGGTCGAGGAGCATCTCACGCGGATCGTGCCTAATCACCGTCGGATGCTCCTGGATCCAACGGCCCGCGTGTCTCACCCACGCACCCAACCCACAATGCGCACTCCTCTCTCGCGAACCCCACCCAACCCCTCGTGCCCTCCTCTCTCTCTCTCTCGAACCCTAGCGCTCCACTCCTCCCTGGCCGCCGCCACCTCCAGCGCCCTCTGTCCGGCGAGATCCCCTCCAACCCACGTCTCCATGACTCGTCCTCCTCTCTGGATCGATCACCCCCAACCCATGACTCCTCCTCTCTGGATCGATCACCCCCAACCCACGACTCCTCCTCCTCTCTGGATCGATCCGCAACTGCTTCCAACCCAGCCGCCGCCGTTAACCTTCCCCAATCCCGGCCTCCTACACGCCGAGACGAGACGTACCCCTTCCTGCTTGATGGCTAACCCCTCCATGGCGGCCGGCGGCGGGGTGCCGTTGGCAGAGAGGGTCCGCGGCGTCAGGGCCCAGATCCACAACCGCTTCTGCATCGGGGCACCTTCTTCCGCATCGACGCCTACGGGAACGTGCTCTACCTCCACGCCGACGCCGCCTCGCCCCTCGCCCGGGACGTCCACCACTGGTTCCCCTGCGCCAGTAAGAAGGATTTTACTACATGTTCCTTGCTGTTTCATGAATCCACCACATGGTTCTGAACTCTGACGAACGGTGGATGGATGCTGGGTTTTCGTCGATCTGCAGGGGGAGGGAGGACGGTCCCGAGCAACCTGCGGATCATGTAGCTACATGCGTCCAGGAAGAAGCACAACAAGCTCGAGTTCCTCGTCCCCTGGTGGGATCTGCAGCTCGGCATCTCCATCAACCAGTTCCTCTCCATCTTCGCTTCCAAGAATCCCGACTTCAGGTGACCTCCTGTCTGACGCTCTTTGCTGACCCCAAACAGTTTTCAGGTGAACTGACGGATTGTTCTGAAACTGTACGTGCAGGAACAGAGCGTTCGCGTTCCTGTTCGCCGACGGGGCCAACGAGGAGCTCAGCTCGCTACAGGCCGTCGTGTTCACCAGCTAGTCCGTCCCCTGTACCTCCAGGCAGGGCAGGTTCAGGGCTAGTGTTACTCACCGATCTGCATCTTTCAGTGTGTCCTCCATGATCTTGCCTCTGTTTTCCAATGGTACGGCTTCAAGCTCCTCCCCAGTATTTCATTATGCTGTTTCTTCAGTGCTCACTAGTTGCTAGTGTTCGACTGCTACCAGTGGGTTAATATTAGTCTTTTATAATTTTTTTCTTGAGGATGAGTTACTGGGGCTGTTCAGGCAATGACTCCAAATTATATGTGTTTTCTTGAGGTTCAGGTGGTGGACGGAGATCTGCACGAGGTGCTTGGACAGCAGATCAGCCCGGAGCTCCGGGGCCGCCTTGCCCTGTCCTGCAGCTACATCAGCAAGGTACATGAACTAAACAGCAGTAAAATTACTCCTGTTTTTGAACGTGGACGCAACGAGTCAGATGTGAAATGGGTTGCAGGTGTGGCTGGTCGGCGACAGGCTGACAGCGCGGGAGCAGGAGAAGGCGGAGCTGGGTTGCAATAGAATCCCAACAGGACCGACGCTGAAGGACCTGGACATGTGCTTCTCGACATTCCATTGCTTGGCAACACCTTCCAAGGATAAAAACCCCAGCACCCGCACCCTGTTTCTAGCGCCATATGAAATGGGGAATTTATTATTTTGCCTTATGCTTACACACCACCATTATTATATACGTGACCTGTACATTGCAATCCTCCTCCATTGCTTCATATGACGCTAACTAAACCCTCTCGTTTCAACTTGTAGATAGCCATCCCACCACACCAGCATGCCCCGGCTTCGAGGGAATCGGCCACTTCACCACCGCAACGGGCAAGCTTTCCCTGCCCACCTTTGGGCTGGCATCCTACTGAAGGAAATATGCCCAAGAGGCAATAATAAAGTTATTATTTATTTCCTTATTTCATGATAAATGTTTATTATTCATGCTAGAATTGTATTAACCGGAAACATGATACATGTGTGAATACATAGACAAACAGAGTGTCACTAGTATGCCTCTACTTGACTAGCTCGTTAATCAAAGATGGTTATGTTTCCTAACCATGGACAAAGAGTTGTTATTTGATTAACGAGATCACATCATTAGATGAATGATCTGATTGACATGACCCATTCCATTAGCTTAGCACCCGATCGTTTAGTATGTTGCTATTGCTTTCTTCATGACTTATACATGTTCCTATGACTATGAGATTATGCAACTCCCGTTTGCCGGAGGAACACTTTGTGTGCTACCAAACGTCACAACGTAACTGGGTGATTATAAAGGAGCTCTACAGGTGTCTCCAAAGATACATGTTGGGTTGGCGTATTTCAAGATTAGGATTTGTCACTCCGATTGTCGGAGAGGTATCTCTGGGCCCTCTTGGTAATGCACATCACATAAGCCTTGCAAGCATTGCAACTAATGAGTTAGTTGAGAGATGATGTATTACGGAACGAGTAAAGAGACTTGCCGGTAACGAGATTGAACTAGGTATTGAGATACCGACGATCGAATCTCGGGCAAGTAACATACCGATGACAAAGGGAACAACATATGTTGTTATGCGGTCTGACCGGTAAAGATCTTCGTAGAATATGTATGAGCCAATATGAGCATCCAGGTTCCGCTATTGGTTATTGACCGGAGACATGTCTCCGTCATGTCTACATTGTTCTCGAACTGTAGGGTCCGCACGTTTAAGGTTTCGATGA
This sequence comes from Triticum urartu, assembly GCF_056163025.1. Lineage (NCBI taxonomy): Eukaryota > Viridiplantae > Streptophyta > Magnoliopsida > Poales > Poaceae > Triticum > Triticum urartu. The sequence goes on along the minus strand of NC_141877.1, from coordinate 44,396,958 downwards.
CAGTTATATTATGAGTTTATGAGTTTTGATGTACCGAAGGAGTTCGGAGTCCCGGATGAGATCGGGGACATGACGAGGAGTCTCGAAATGGTCAAGACGTAAAGATCGATATATTGGATGACTATATTCGGACATCGGAAAGGTTCCGAGTTATTCGGGTATTTTTCAGAGTACCGGAGAGTTACGGGAATTCGCCGGGAGAAGTATTGGGCCTTATTGGGCCATACGGGAAAGAGAGAGGGGCTGCCTAGGGCAGGCCACGCGCCCCCAAGGCCTAGTCCTAATTGGACTAGGGGGAGGGGCTGCGCCCCCTCCTTCCTTCCCTTCTCCCTTCCCTTTCCTGGTCTCCTACTCCTAATACTTGGAAGGACTCCTAGTTGGACTAGGAAAGGGGGAATCCTACTCCCGGTGGGAGTAGGACTCCCCTAGGGCGCGCCATAGAGAGGGCCGGCCCTCCCCTCCTCCACTCCTTTATATACGGGGACAGGGGGCACCCCATAGACACACAAGTTGATCTTCGTGATCGTTCCTTAGCCGTGTGCGGTGCCCCCCTCCACGATATTACACATCGGTCATATTGTAGCGGTGCTTAGGCGAAGCCTTGCGACGGTTGAACATCAAGATCGTCACCACGCCGTCGTGCTGACGGAACTCCTCCCTGAAGCTTTGCTGGATCGGAGCCCGGGGAGCGTCATCGAGCTGAACGTGTGCCAAGAACTCGGAGGTGCCGGAGTAACGGTGCTTGGATCGGTTGGACCGGGAAGACGTACGACTACTTCCTCTACGTTGCGTCAACGCTTCCGTTGTCGATCTACAAGGGTACGTAGATCACACTCTCCCCTCTCGTTGCTATGCATCACCATGATCTTCCGTGTGCGTAGGAATTTTTTTGAAATTACTACGTTCCCCAACAGTGGCATCCGAGCCTAGGTTTTTATGGTTTGATGTTATATGCATGAGTAGAACACAAGTGAGTTGTGGGTGATATAAGTCATACTGCTTACCAGCATGTCATACTTTGGTTCGGCGGTATTGTAGGACGAAGCGGCCCGGACCGACATTACGCTTACGCTTACGCGAGACCGGTTCTCCCGACATGCTTTGCACATAGGTGGCTTGCGGGTGACAGTTTCTCCAACTTTAGTTGAACTGAGTGTGGCTACGCCCGGTCCTTGCGAAGGTTAAAACAGCACCAACTTGACAAACTATCGTTGTGGTTTTGATGTGTAGGTAAGATTGGTTCTTGCTTAAGCCCGTAGCAGCCACGTAAAAATTGCAACAACAAAGTAGAGGACGTCTAACTTGTTTTTGCAGGGCATGTTGTGATGTGATATGGTCAAGACATGATGCTAAATTTTATTGTATGAGATGATCATGTTTTGTAACCGAGTTATCGGCAACTGGCAGGAGCCATATGGTTGTCGCTTTATTGTATGCAATGCAATCACACTGTAATGCTTTACTTTATCACTAAGCGGTAGCGATAGTCGTGGAAGCATAAGATTGGTGAGACGACAACGATACTACGATGGAGATCAAGGTGTCGCGCCGGTGACGATGGTGATCACGACGGTGCTTCGGAGATGGAGATCACAAGCACAAGATGATGATGGCCATATCATATCACTTATATTGATTGCATGTGATGTTTATCTTTTATGCATCTTATCTTGCTTTGATTGACGGTAGCATTATAAGATGATCTCTCACTAAATTATCAAGAAGTGTTCTCCCTGAGTATGCACCGTTGCGAAAGTTCTTCGTGCTGAGACACCACGTGATGATCGGGTGTGATAGGCTCTACGTTCAAATACAACGGGTGCAAAACAGTTGCACACGCGGAATACTCAGGTTATACTTGACGAGCCAAGCATATACAGATATGGCCTCGGAACACGGAGACCGAAAGGTCGAGCGTGAATCATAGAGTAGATATGATCAACATAGTGATGTTCACCAATGAAACTACTCCATCTCACGTGATGATCGGACATGGTTTAGTTAATTTGGATCACGTAATCACTTAGAAGATTAGTGGGATATCTATCTAAGTGGGAGTTCTTATGTAATATGATTAATTGAACTTTAATTTATCATGAACTTAGTCCTGGTAGTATTAGCATATCTATGTTGTAGATCAATAGCTCGCGTTGTTGCTTTCATATGTTTATTTTGATATGTTCCTAGAGAAAATTGTGTTGAAAGATGTTAGTAGCAATGATACGGATTGGATCTGTGATCTGAGGTTTATCCTCATTGCTGCACAGAAGAATTATGTCCTTGATGCACCGCTAGGTGACAGACCTATTGCAGGAGCAGATGCAGATGTTATGAACATTTGGCTAGCTCAATATGATGACTACTTGATAGTTTAAGTGCACCATGCTTAAACGGCTTAGAATCGGGACTTCAAAGACGTTTTGAACGTCATGGACCATATGAGATGTTCCAGGAGTTGAAGTTAATATTTCAAGCAAATACCCGAGTTGAGAGATATGAAGTCTCCAACAAGTTCTATAGCTAAAAGATGGAGGAGAATCGCTCAACAAGTGAGCATGTGCTCAGATTGTCTGGGTACTACAATCGTTTGAATCAAGTGGGAGTTAATCTTCCAGATAAAATAGTGATTGACAGAATTCTCTAGTCACCATCACCAAGTTAGTAGAACTTCGTGATGAACTATAATATGCAAGGGATAACGGAAACGATTCCCAAGCTCTTCATGATGCTAAAATCGACGAAGGTAGAAATCAAGAAAAACATCAAGTGTTGATGGTAGACAAGACCACTAGTTTCAAGAAAAGGGCAAAGGGAAGAAGGGGAACTTCAAGAAGAACGGCAAGCAAGTTGCTGCTCAAGTGAAGAAACCCAAGTCTGGTCCTAAGCCTGAGACTAAGTACTTCTACTGCAAAGGGATTGGTCACTGGAAGCGGAACTACCCCAAGTATTTGGTGGATAAGAAGGATGGCAAAGTGAACAAAAGTATATTTGATATACATGTTATTGATGTGTACTTTACTAGTGTTTATAGCAACCCCTCAGTACTTGATACTGGTTCAGTTGCTAAGAGTAGTAACTCGAAACAGAAGTTGTAGAATAAACAGAGACTAGTCAAGGGTGAAGTGACGATGTGTGTTGGAAGTAGTTCCAAGATTGATATGATCATCATCGCACACTCCCCTATACTTTCGGGATTAGTGTTGAACCTAAATAAGTGTTATTTGGTGTTTGCATTGAGCATGAATATGATTTGATCATGTTTATTGCAATACGGTTATTCATTTAAGTGAGAGAATAAATTGTTGTTCTGTTTACATGAATAAAACCTTATATGGTTACACACCCAATGAAAATGGTTCGTTGGATCTCGATCATAGTGATACACATATTCATAATATTGAAACCAAAAGATGCAAAGTTAATAATGATAGTGCAACTTATTTGTGGCACTGCCGTTTAGGTCATATTGGTGTAAAGCGCATGAAGAAACTCCATGCTGATGGGCTTATGGAATCACTTGATGCTTGCGAACCATGCCTCATGGGCAAGATGACTAAGACTCCGTTCTCCGGAACAATGGAGCGAGCAACTGACTTATTGGAAATAATACATACTGATGTATGCGATCCGATGAGTGTTAAGGCTCGCGGCGGGTATCGTTATTTTCTGACCTTCACAGATGATTTGAGCAGATATGGGTATATCTACTTGATGAAACATAAGTCTGAAACATTTGAAAAGTTCAAAGAAATTCAGAGTGAAGTGGAAAATCATCGTGACAAGAAAATAAGGTTTCTACGATCTGATCGCGGAGACAAATATTTGAGTTACGAGTTTGGTCTTCAATTAAAACAATGTGGAATAGTTTCACAAACTCATGCCACCTGGAACACCACAGCATAATGGTGTGTCCGAACGTCATAACCGTACTTTATTGGATATAGTACAATCTATGATGTTTCTTACCAATTTACCAATATCGTTTTGGGATCATGCATTAGAGACAGCTGCATTCATGTTAAAAAGGAGCACCATCTAAGTCCGTTGAGACGACACAATATGAACTATGGTTTGGCAAGAAACCAAAGTTGTCGTTTCTTAAAGTTTGGGGTTGCGATGCTTATAAGAAAAAGTTTCATCATGATAAGCTCAAACCCAAATCGGGGAAATGTGTCTTCATAGGATACCCAAAGGAGACAGTTGGGTACACCTTCTATCACATATCCAAAGGCAAGACATTCGTTGCTGAGAATGGATACTTTCTAGAGAAGTAGTTTCTCTCGAAAGAAGTGAGTGGGAGGAAAGTAGAACTTGATGAGGTAACTGTACATGCTCCCTTATTGGAAAGTAGTTCATCACAGAAACCGGTTTCTGTGACACCTACACCAATTAGTGAGGAAGTTGATGATGATGATCATGAAACTTCAGATCAAGTTACTACTGAACCTCGTAGATCAACCAGAGTAAGATCCGCACCAGAGTGGTACGGCAATCCTGTTCTGGAAGTCATGCTACTAGATCATGATGAACCTACGAACTATGAAGAAGCGATGGTGAGCCCAGATTCCGCAAAATGGCTTGAGGCCATGAAATCTGAGATGAGATCCATGTATGAGAACAAAGTATGGACTTTGATTGACTTGCCCAATGATCGGCGAGCCATTGAGATTAAATGGATCTTCAAGAGGAAGATGGACGCTGATAGTAGTGTTACTATCTACAAAGCTAGAATTATCGCAAAAGGTTTTCGACAAAGTTCAAGGTGTTGACTACGATGAGAGTTTCTCACTCGTATCTATGCTTAAGTCTGTTCGAATCATGTTAGCAAATTGCCACATTTTATGAAATCTGGCAAATGGATGTAAAGACTGCATTCCTGAATGGATTTCTGGAAGAAGAGTTGTATATGATGCAACCTGAAGGTTTTATCGATCCAAAGGCTGCTAACAAAGTGTGTAAGCTCCAATGATCCATCTATGGACTGGTGCAAGCATCTCGGAGTTGGAATATAAGCTTTGATGAGTTGATCAAAGCATATAATTTTATACAGACTTGCGGTAAAGCCTGTATTTACAAGAAAGTGAGTGGGAGCACTACAATATTTCTGATAAAGTATACGTGAATGATATATTGTTGATCGGAAATAATGTAGAATTATTCTGCAAAGCATAAAGGAGTGTTTGAAAGGAGTTTTTTCAAAGAAAGACCTCAGTGAAGCTGCTTACATATTGAGCATCAAAGATCTATGGAGATAGATCAAGACGCTTGATAAGTTTTTTCAATAAGTACATACCTTGACAAGATTTTGAAGTAGTTCAAAATGGAACAGTCAAAGAAAGAGTTCTTGCCTGTGTTACAAGGGGTGAAATTGAGTAAGACTCAAAGCCCGACCACGGAAGAAGATAGAAAGATAATGAAAGTCATTCCCTATGCCTTGGCCATAGGTTCTATAAAGTATGCCATGCTGTGTACCAGATCTATTGTATACCCTACACTGATTTTGGCAAGGGAGTACAATAGTGATCTAGGAGTAGATCACGGGACATCAGTTAAAATTATCCTTGGTGGAATAAGGATATGTTTCTTGATTATGGAGGTGACAAAAAGGTTCGTCATGTTACGTCGATGCAAGTTTTGACACTAATCTAGATGACTCTAAGTCTCGATCTAGATACATATTGAAAATGGGAGCAATGTTGATATAGATATTTGCAAAATACTTATAGATCTGAATATGACAGACCCGTTGACTAAAATTATCTCACAAACAAAACATGATCCCACCTTAGTACTCTTTGGGTGTTAATCACATAGAGATGTGAACTAGATTACTGACTCTAGTAAACCCTTTGAGTGTTGGTCACATGATGATGTGAACTATGGGTGTTAATCACATGATGATGTGAACTATTGCTGTTAAATCACATGGCGATGTGAACTAGATTATTGACTCTAGTGCAAGTGGGAGACTGAAGGAATATGCCCAAGAGGCAATAATAAAGTTATTATTTATTTCCTTATTTCATGATAAATGTTTATTATTCATGCTAGAATTGTATTAACCGGAAACATGATACATGTGTGAATACATAGACAAACAGAGTGTCACTAGTATGCCTCTACTTGACTAGCTCGTTAATCAAAGATGGTTATGTTTCCTAACCATGGACAAAGAGTTGTTATTTGATTAACGGGATCACATCATTAGATGAATGATCTGATTGACATGACCCATTCCATTAGCTTAGCACCCGATCGTTTAGTATGTTGCTATTGCTTTCTTCATGACTTATACATGTTCCTATGACTATGAGATTATGCAACTCCCGTTTGCCGGAGGAACACTTTGTGTGCTTCCAAACGTCACAACGTAACTGGGTGATTATAAAGGAGCTCTACAAGTGTCTCCAAAGATACATGTTGGGTTGGCGTATTTCAAGATTAGGATTTGTCACTCCGATTGTCGGAGAGGTATCTCTGGGCCCTCTCGGTAATGCACATCACATAAGCCTTGCAAGCATTGCAACTAATGAGTTAGTTGCGAGATGATGTATTACAGAACGAGTAAAGAGACTTGCCGGTAACGAGATTGAACTAGGTATTGAGATACCGACGATCGAATCTCGGGCAAGTAACATACCGATGACAAAGGGAACAACGTATGTTGTTATGCGGTCTGACCGATAAAGATCTTCGTAGAATATGTAGGAGCCAATATGAGCATCCAGGTTCCGCTATTGGTTATTGACCGGAGACGTGTCTCGGTCATGTCTACATTGTTCTCGAACCGTAGGGTCTGCACGCTTAAGGTTTCGATGACAGTTATATTATGAGTTTATGAGTTTTGATGTACCGAAGGAGTTCGGAGTCCCGGATGAGATCGGGGACATGACGAGGAGTCTCGAAATGGTCGAGATGTAAAGATCGATATATTGGACGACTATATTCGGACATCGGAAAGGTTCCAAGTGATTCGGGTATTTTTTAGAGTACCGGAGAGTTACGGGAATTCGCCGGGAGAAGTATTGGGCCTTATTGAGCCATACGGGAAAGAGAGAGGGGCTGCCTAGGGCAGGCCACGCGCCCCCCCAAGGCCTAGTACGAATTGGACTAGGGGGAGGGGCTGCGCCCCCTCCTTCCTTCCCTTCTCCCTTCCCTTTCCTTGTCTCCTACTCCCAATACTTGGAAGGACTCCTAGTTGGACTAGGAAAGGGAGAATCCTACTCCCGGTGGGAGTAGGACTCCCCTAGGGCGTGCCATAGAGAGGGCCGGCCCTCCCCTCCTCCACTCCTTTATATACGGGGGCAGGGGGCACCCCATAGACACACAAGTTGATCTTCGTGATCGTTCCTTAGCCATGTGCGGTGCCCCCCTCCATAATATTACACCTCGGTCATATTGTAGCGGTGTTTAGGCGAAGCCTTGCGACGGTTGAACATCAAGATCGTCACCACGCCGTCGTGCTGACGGAACTCCTCCCCGAAGCTTTGCTGGATCGGAGCCTGGGGAGCGTCATCGAGCTGAACGTGTGCCAAGAACTCGGAGGTGCCGGAGTAACGGTGCTTGGATCGGTTGGACCGGGAAGACGTACGACTACTTCCTCTACGTTGCGTCAACGCTTCCGTTGTCGATCTACAAGGGTACGTAGATCACACTCTCCCCTCTCGTTGCTATGCATCACCATGATCTTGCGTGTGCGTAGGAATTTTTTTGAAATTACTACGTTCCCCAACACCTACAAGCTCCGCAGCTCCATGTGGGCGTCCAACGGTGCCCCGGAGCAGGAGAGTGTCACGTCGCTGATGAAGGAGGTGGACAACTGGCTCCGCTGCGTACAGGTAGACCACCCGGACTTCCGGTTCTTCATGTCCCACTTCGGCGCGACGTGGAGATGACTGCTCTGTTGTAAATTTCCTTTTTGTGTCTGTGTTAGTTATATGATGATGACCGTGTGTTGCCAAGTCTGAACTCAGCTGGCTGTGCGTTGAGCACAAGTCTGTTCTCTATGGCACATAGTGCAGCGCCCCTCTGCCGTGGGGGTTGTATCAGTTAAAAAAGGCCTGCCTGTATTGCGGGCTTTGACTGCAATTTCTTTGGTAGACAAGCATAGATATCTGACAATACCAACAAGCATGCCATGCATTGTTCAAGCTTGATTATCCACCCCAGTCTAGCTAGAAGATCATCCAAGGTTATGCTAGGTTGGTTGGTTCAATGACACCGAGGAGAGAAATAGAATTAGAAGAATAGGGGAAGAATGAGGGAATAGGTTCTGTTTTTGTTCTGTCTTTTTTCTCTTCCCGATCTAAACATGTTGAAGGTTCTGTTTTGTGCAGGTTGCTCTCATGAGGAAAAGTTGCGGCTACAGGATGCCCTCATCCTCTCCTCCACCCCCTGACATGGTGAGATCCACCCCTCCTTCTACCCCTTGCAGATCTGATATGAAGTGGGCATTAGTTGCAATTGTTATGGCCACAACATAGCAGCATTGTATTGGTTTAGTTTTTATGCATAATTCGATTGTGACTGTGCTGTTTGATGCTGCTTGCCTCATCTATTTTTCATGTCTTGTGTGAAATCTGTACCCTACTAGAAGATGCCACCATCAAGTTAATAATAACACTAATGATCATTTGATTCTAGTCTAGAGATACAAATAACATGAGTTAGGTCCATGGATACATGGATGAACACACACAGCTAGCAGCCTAGTAGTGTTAGTAAAGGATGTCAGTACAATGTTTATGGCATTCATTTATATTGAAGCAAATAGTAACTAATTGTCATGGGCTTTTTATTGTGGAGCTCCATGAACTTTTTTGGTCGATTGGCTGTCCAAGTTCCTGAAGAACAAATCATACAACCATTATCTTGTTGATTGATGCAGTTTCTCACCTTTTTGCTGCTGATGTTTAGTTCCTTGCTTGATTCTGGATACTATTAAGTTGAAATAAAATCGTATGAGAAAATGATCACTAAACTAAGGAGGCTTAACCTGATAATAACTTATTTTACGTTAATAGCCTACAATGTTGTCTTGGAGTTTATTGTCCAAAATAATACCTCTACTTTTTGTGTCCTTCAGGAATGCGTATCCTTCAGGACAACTCAAGCCCCTCCTCCTCTCCTGTACATGAATGTGAGATGCTGCGCATGCAAGATCTGAGCCAAATGGCATATTGTAATCTTTTTATTGCTGGTTTTTATGTACGATGTCATGAAGATGTACGTTTGAAATGTTGCTTTGATAGCAAAATTGTGTTCCTGTGTACATGCTGCTTTGACAGCAAAATTATGAAAATTTCTCAACAATATATATGGGCAAAATTGTATTCCTGTGTACTCTGCCTGAAAAGGCTACAGCCAACTAATGATGTTACTAGAACGTGACAACTGGGACCCATCTGACTAGTGGACCCTTCTTTTGGGAAAAAAAGAAAAACTAAATTCGTTTAGACAAAAAGGCCACAACCCAACAATAAAAAGGTTGCAATATTGGGCTTGGCCCATGAACCCAACCAAAAATTGACAGACAGAAAAAAAACACAAATAGGCTGAATTGTTGGGCTAGGCCCATGTAGAAAATCGAATTGGACCGAAATGATTCTTGTGCCACATCAGATTGCCATGTCGGATGCCTACGTGGCCTGGGGAGGCTGCTAGTGACCAAAACAAAACAATAGGCATATTTTGGTCAAAAACGTCTACGACCTTCTCACAGAGAAGGTCGTTAATTTCAGTTTACGACCGCCAGCTTTTGACCTTCTGTTTTTGGTCACAAAAAGGTCGCAAATGAAAAACTATGACCTTTCAGTGATCAATAGTGAAGGTCACAAGATAGCATATTTCTTGTAGTGTAAACTAATATAAGAGCGTTTAGAACACTACTTTAGTGTTATAAACGCTCTTATATTAGTTTATAGAGTGAGTAGTATATTTACACCACTTTTAATCTGATCCATGGTAATCATACTTAAGGTCGTATATGATAATGCTGAAGAAAAACATACATGCTTTCAAATTATATCAGTAACAAAAATAGGCAGGGGAAAACCCATCGATGTGGCATGCCAGCTGGATTTGACAATTGAGACCAGCCGGTCAGAACACACAAAATTTTAAATAGGGTAAATTGTGACGACACTTTTGCTAAATGGGGTAAACTGGATGAAATCCTGCTATATGGAGTAATTAGTGTAAAAATGTCAAAATAGGAGGTAAAACCCGGAATTCACTCTTTTGTCAAATAAAAGGAAAAATAAACACGAAAATGGTAAACAAATAGAAAGGAAACCAGTAGAATACTCAAGAGGTACGTTACACATTGATTGACAAACGATCCATGCATTGGGTGTCTTGGAAGAACCTTGCAACACCAAAAATCAAGGGCGGGATGGGTTTCAAAGATTTGCACCTATTTAATCTAGCTATGCTAGGGAAGCAAGGACGGAGACTAATTACCCACCCGGAAACCCTTTGTTCCAGAGTTCTCAAAGGAAAGTATTTCCCATTAACAGACTTTCAACATGCCACTGTATGAGCTAGATCATCAAGCACGTGGAAGGCTATTGTGGCGGGTAGGAAGGCTCTTGATATGGGCCTTATAAAACGAGTTGGAGATGGCACATCGATTGCGACATGGACAGATTGCTGGATTCCGAATACTGTCACTATGAAGCCAATTGGGCGCACCAGTGTTGCTCATCTCAACAGAGTTTCAGACTTGATCGACAACTACACAAGGAATTGGAATGTGGATGTTGTGCGACAAAATTTCCTTCACCCCGACGCAGAGGCTATACTGAACATCCCATTAAACCCTGCGGGAGGAGAGGACTCGCTAGCTTGGGCTCTTGAAAGATGAGACATCTACTTTGTAAGATCCGCGTATCGTTCTCTTGTGACTCCTAACGAGCTTCGTTCTCTAGAGGAAGGGACAATCACAAAATCATCATCGTCAAATAAACAGTTGTGGACTGCTCTATGAAAGCTTCATGTGGTACCAAAGGTTAGAGTATTTTGGTGGAGAGTGCTGCGTGGTATTCTCCCGGACTCGGTCACCTTGCAATACCGACATATTAAACCTCTAGGCATTTGCGATTTATGCAAAGCTATGAATGAGGATCTCAGGCATGCGCTAATTGACTGCACGCATGCGAGGAAATTCTGGATTGCTGCCAAGGATCGGTTCGAATTCACGCTACCGAGACTACATCCAGACACATGGGCTAGAGATATCTTGCTTGATGACATGTTCAATGATGACACAAGGTGCAAGATTATCACCATCATGCACTCCGTCTGGACCTCAAGGAATAACTGGACACACGACAGGGATGGATATGATCCAGTTCAGGCGATAAAATGGGTGCATAAGACCCTGACACTACTGGATTTGCCAGTAGGACGCTCGAAACATCTTGCTGATCAGTGCTGGAGGCCACCTGACCCGGGGTGGATTACAATAAACACTGATGGAGCAACTAACGGGGATGTTATGAAGGGGGTTGCCGGCGGTGTCATTCGCTCCCACCTAGCATTCCTTTCTGCATGAAGTAAAACTTTGCCTGGAATCTCAGATCCTTTCATTGCCGAGTTGATGGCATTCCGGGAGGGGGTGATCTTTGCGCGCCTCCGGGGATACTCTCATGTGATCATACAGGTGGACTGCCTTGAGCTCGTCAACCTATGGAACTCGCGAGGCAATAACCGGTCTATTGCTGCGCCTATCTTAGCAGAATTAGAGGAGATAGTTCTTGATTTTGTTTCCTTTTCGGTATCTCATGTGGGCAAGAATCTCAATCACCCGGCTCATCTCTCTGCCCGTCGAGCTGCTGCTCAAGAGGGGACAGAAAGCTGGCTCGATGAGAGTCCGAATTTTCTTATCAGCAGCCTTCGGGCAGATTGTAACCGAATTCTAGTTCATTAATAAAGCTCCTCGATTTGTTGCAAAAAAAGTAATGTTCTATATCAATGTTAGAAATGAATCATCGTCTGGTCTTGCTAAATCTCAATCGAGTCTCGGTTGATGTTATATCAGTTTTTACCTTTTCTCTCTTGCATATTATGTCATTTGATTAAGATTTAATTAAATCACAGTAGACTAAGACCTAGTCACATCTTTTTCTGTAATGGAGAAACCGTGGAATTCACAGCTGCCGAATGTAGCAAATGTACATTTTACTAAGGCTGGTCACAATGGGCAAGAACATAACCTAGTAACTTACACACTTCCCTAGACTATGTTACTACCTCCATAGTGGGTAGGAACATCTATGTAATGTCATGCAACGATGTATTTATTAGGTTATAGACTCATTGTTTCTTGAAGTGTGTGATGTTTCGGTAACTTAGCTAGTTACCACAAGCACCTCTCTCTTCATTAAATATGTGCGACATAAGCAAAATTGTATTGGAGTGTGTGATGTTACTCCTAATTTCCTCCCCATTGTGACCAGCCTAAACAAACTCTACTTATTTGAACACATCGTCACACTAAGATAGCTGATACTGAGGGCACGTGCAAAGGCATGAAATGAATGGGCGTAGTAGCACACACAGGCAGATCATCCGACGCGTTAGTCCAGCTCCGACAGCGGCAGCACGTCGTTCGCCGGCATGTCGTCGCGCTCCCGCGCCGGCAGCACCCACCGGCCGGAGCCGTCGCGCTCGAGCCCCTTGTTCGCCATCTGGCTCCACTTCTCCGGAATGCCCTCCGTGTCGCTCAGCATCGCCGAACGCTTGTTCACCAGCGCCACGTCACGCCGCGGCGCACCGTCCTCCCGCCGGAACTCGCCGGCGGCGCTCTCGTGGCCGTCCAGCAGGTGCAAGCACAGCTCCAGGTTGTGAGACCCCACCGGGTCGTGAGAGCCCTTGAGGTGCGGCGACTTGGAGACGTTCAACGCGAGCTCGTGGCCGACGTGCACGTACTCGAACGCCTGCCGGAGTCCAACCAGCGCCCACAGGCCGCCCAGCACTCCGGAGACGGAGGCCTCGAGCGCTGTCCGGGGGACGGTCGGCACGAGGTCGGTGTTGACGACGACGCGCAGGACGCTGACGTTGCGCGACGAGAGCCCGTCGCAGAAGGCCCTGTTGCCGACGCGCGGCGCGGAGAAGGTGACGGCGCGGACGGGGACGCCCGGGTGCGCCGCCGCGGCGTCCCTGGCGGAGAGCAGGGCCAGCGCGCCGCCGAGGCTGTGCCCCGTGAAGGTGACGTGGACCTTCTCGCCGCGCTTCCCGAAGTAGTCCACAAGCCGATTGAGCTCGTCGGCGACCTGGTCACGGGCGCTGCGCGCGCCGTACTTGGTCCCGGCGTTGCTGGACGTGTACAAGGTGTGGAACCCCTCGGCCACCATGGCGCCGTCGCCGTCGGCGGCGTCGAACGGCACGAGGCCCGTCCTCAGGTCCATGAACCACTCCTCTGCCGACATCGTGCCGCGCCACACGACGACGACGTCCCGGTGCCCGACCCGGCTGGCCTCCTCCGCGCCGCCGACCGCGACGTACCCGGCCCAGTTGGCGTGGTCGTCCCAGGCGTCGGCGTGGAGCCGCGACATGAGCCACCGGGGGATATCGACGTCGCAGGTTGTGTAGATGAACGCGGTGGCGACGTACCCGTGGCCGGCGAGCCCGAGGGCCGGGAGCATGCGACGGAGGCCGTGGAGGCAGGTGCCGCAGTTCTTGGACCAGTGGCGGCCGTCGAAGGCGTCGTAGGTGGCCTGCGCGAGGTCGCCATACCTGAGTATCTCCGAGCGGAGGCCGGCGTCGAGCGGGTCGAGGAGCGCCGCATCCCACCCGCCGCCACGGGCGAGCTTAGCGTGAGGGTCGACAGGAGGCGGCAGCGAGGACGTCAGAGGCTGCACGGCAACAGCTATGGCAACAGAGATGACAGTGAACTGGAGGAGGCGCTTGAAGACGGCGGCCAGGCTACGACCGGCGATCGACATCGACGGGCAGGGCTCGCTCGCCGGCGCTCAAGATCGGCCGTGTTGAGTTGTATTGCATTCGCGGCTCTGCCTGTCCATGGTCGTGGTACGGAAGTAGATATAGGCATATACTACTAGGTAGCCAGTGGCAAGCACCTACCGGCGGGGTGAGTCGTCGCTCAGATCCACTTGGTCCCGAGGTCAACGGAACGGCGGCCCAGAAAGAAGACGGCCGGCGATGAGAAGGTCACAAAAAATAATGGACGAAACGCAGTAGCATCATACCACTTGGCATATTTGTTGTTTTATTTACCAAGTTCAGTGACCAAGCTGCACGGTTTTCAAGTTTTTTTTTTGTGAATCATGATTTTCAAGTTCGGTGACAAACGGAAAATCATGGGTGGATTACGGGGATCTTTACACTAATTAACCCCCCCCCCCCCCCCCCCCCCCCCAAAATTCACGGGGGTGGGCCCTGCTTCCTCCTTAATCTCCAATCAAACTATGCCAGCTAATCAGAGACAGTTGAATCCGTATTCATCAGCCCGTGTGTCTAGCATTACTCGAGCGCAATATACCTCTCTTTGGACATAGAGCATTACTGCTAGCACTAACTGTAAATTCGTTAAACCTCAATCAGTGAAAGATATAACTTACAATCCATTAACATGAACGAGCAAAAAGAAGAAAGGCGCAGCTTCGCTGATGACCTCGCTGGTACAAAGGAGGAGAAACAATGTCGTTTTAAGATAAAGTGGTTGGTTCATGGAGACGGGAACAAGCCTTCGTCGCCTATGACAATGTTAGTGCAATTGTCGTATTGTGTTGCCGAACTCTATGGTCAAGGGAGACCTCCTATCCTCATCCAGAATCAAAGGACGCCCACACATTGGTGAGCATAGGAAGAGCTTAACTCGAGAGTCAGATTGGATAGCATAGGACTACTCAATAAATTAATGCGATGATGACATGGAGGTGTCGTCTTTTCAATGAGCGTTGAACACATTGAGGAAGGGGGGGGGGGGGGGGGGGGGGATTGGTGTGTAGAAATAGCTTGGAATGAACTGCAATTGCTCAGACCGTATGAGTACTATTTTGCTTCAGGCAGAGTTGCAAATAAATAAATAGCGATCAAAGATATGCTAGCACTCAAGTTCAACTCAATAACAAGCTAGAAAGTGCACTTACCAAATACTCCCTCCGTAAAGAAATATATGAGTGTTTAGATCACTACTTTAGTGAGTGAACTAAACACTCTTATATTTCTTTAACAGAGGGAGTACAAGTGTTCTCGAGGGTGTAGGAATACATGTCTAATTAATGGATTTCATACTTGTTGATTTCCATACATGATTCGTTTGCTTTTGCGTGGGTGGAGGCAAAGCTTATCATACCACGAAACACATGTCTACAATTATATTTATCTCTACGATTATACCTCCAAAATAGCATACCCAACTTAGATGGGAGATAATAAGGTAAAATCTAATCACAATTTTATGTTCTAGGGTCCTTATCTGAAGGAAGTATGCCCTAGAGGCAACAATAAAGTTATTATTTATTTCCTTATATCATGATAAATGTTTATTATTCATGCTAGAATTGTATTAACCGAAAACATAATACATGTGTGAATACATAGACAAACATAGTGTCACTAGTATGCCTCTACTTGACTAGCTCGTTGATCAAAGATGGTTATGTTTCCTAACCATAGACATGAGTTGTCATTTGATTAACGGGATCACATCATTAGGAGAATGATGTGATTGACTTGACCCTTTTTGTTAGCTTAGCACTTGATCGTTTAGTTTGTTGCTATTGCTTTCTTCATGACTTATACATGTTCCTATGACTATGAGATTATGCAACTCCCGTTTACCGGAGGAACACTTTGTGTGCTACCAATCGTCACAACGTAACTGGGTCATTATAAAGGTGCTCTACAGGTGTCTCCGAAGGTACTTGTTGGGTTGGCGTATTTCGAGATTAGGATTTTTCACTCCGATTGTCGGAGAGGTATCTCTGGGCCCTCTCGGTAATGCACATCACATAAGCCTTGCAAGCATTGCAACTAATAAGTTAGTTACGGGATGATGTATTATGGAATGAGTAAAGAGACTTGCCGGTAACGAGATTGAACTAGGTATTGAGATACCGACGATCAAATCTCGGGCAAGTAACATACCGATAACAAAGGGAACAACGTATGTTGTTATGCGGTCAGACCGATAAAAGATCTTCGTAGAATATGTGGGAGCCAATATGAGCATCCAGGTTCCTCTATTGGTTATTGACCAGAGACGTGTCTCGGTCATGTCTACATTGTTCTCGAACCCGTAGGGTCCGCACGCTTAACGTTACGATGACAGTTTCATTATGAGTTTATATATTTTGATGTACCGAAGGTTGTTCGGAGTCCCGGATATGATCACGGACATGACGAGGAGTCTCGATATGGTCGAGACATAAAGATTGATATATTGGACGGCTATATTCGGACACCGAAAGTGTTTTGGGTGATTTCGGAGAAAACCGGAGTGCCGGAAGGGTTACCGGAACCCCCCGGGGAAGTATTGGGCCTTAGTGGGCCTGAGGGGAGAGAGAGGGCAGCAGACCAGGAGGTGGCGCGCCCCCTCCCACGGGGAGTCCGAATTGGACTAGGGGAGGGGGGCGCGGCCCCTCTTTCCCTCTCCCTCTCCCTCTCTTTCCTTCCCCTTCCCTCTTCCTAGTTGGACTAGGAAAGGGGAGTCCTACTCCTACTTGGAGGAGGACTCCCCCCTCCTTGGCGCGCCTCAAGGGCCGTCCGGCCTCCCCCCTTGCTCCTTTATATACAGGGGCAGGGGGCACCTCTAGACACACAAGTTGATCTTCATGATCGTTCTCTTAGCCGTGTGCGGTTCCCCCCTCCATCATAATCCTCGATAATATTGTAGCGGTGCTTAGGCGAAGCCCTGCGACGGTAGAACATCAAGATCGTCACCACGCCGTCGTGCTGACGGAACTCTTCCCCAATACTTTGCTGGATCGGAGTCCGGGGATCGTCATCGAGCTGAACGTGTGCTAGAACTCGGAGGTGCCGTAGTTTTGGTGCTTGATCGGTCGGGCCGTGAAGACGTACGACTACATCAGCCGCGTTGTGCTAACACTTCTGCTTCCGGTCTACGAGGGTACGTAGACAACACTCTCCCCTCTCGTTGCTATGCATCACCATGATCTTGTGTGTGCGTAGGATTTTTTTTTGAAATTACTACGTTCCCAACAGTGGCATCCGAGCCTAGGTTTTATGCGTTGATGTTGTGCACGAGTAGAACATAAGTGAGTTGTGGGTGATATAAGTCATACTGCTTACCAGCATGTCATACTTTGGTTCGGAGGTATTGTTGCTTGAAGCGGCCCGGACCGACATTACGCGTACGCTTACGCGAGACTGGTTCTACCGACGTGCTTTGCACACAGGTGGCTGGCGGGTGTCAGTTTCTCCAACTTTAGTTGAATCAAGTGTGGCTACGCCCGGTCCTTGCGAAGGTTAAAAGAACACCAACTTGACAAACTATCGTTGTGGTTTTGATGCGTAGGTAAGAACGGTTCTTGCTAAGCCCATAGCAGCCACGTAAAACTTGCAACAACAAAGTAGAGGACGTCTAACTTATTTTTGTAGGGCATGTTGTGATGTGATATGGTCAAGACATGATGCTAAATTTTATTGTATGAGATGATCATGTTTTGTAACCGAGTTATCGGCAACTGGCAGGAGCCATATGGTTGTCGCTTTATTGTATGCAATGCAATTGCGCTGTAATGCCTACTTTATCACTAAGCGGTAGCGATAGTCGTGGAAGCATAAGATTGGCGAGACGACAACGATGCTATGATGGTGATCAAGGTGTCGCGCCGGTGACGATGGTGATCATGACGGTGTTTCGAAGATGGAGATCACAAGCACAAGATGATGATGGCCATATCATATCACTTATATTGATTGCATGTGATGTTTATCTTTTATACATCTTATCTTGCTTTGATTGACGGTAGCATTATAAGATGATCCCTCACTAAATTATCAAAGTATAAGTGTTCTCCCTGAGTATGCACCATTGCGAAAGTTCTTCGTGCTGAGACACCACGTGATGATCGGATGTGATTGGCTCTACTTTCAAATACAACGGGTGCAAAACAGTTGCACACGCGGAATACTCAGGTTTAACTTGACAAGCCTAGCATATAACAGATATGGCCTCGGAACACGGAGACCGAAAGGTCGAGCGTGAATCATATAGTAGATATGATCAACATATTGATGTTCACCATTGATACTACTCCATCTCACGTGATGATCGGACATGGTTTAGTTGATTTGGATCACGTGATCACTTAGAGGATTAGAGGGATATCTTTCTAAGTGGGAGTTCTTAAGTAATATGATTAATTGAACTTAAATTTATCATGAACTTAGTACCTGATAGTATCTTGCTTGTCTATGTTTGATTGTAGATAGATGGCTCGTGCTGTTGTTCCGTTGAATTTTAATGCGTTCCTTGAGAAAGCAAAGTTGAAAGATGATGGTAGCAATTACACAGACTGGGTCCATAACTTGAGGATTATCCTCATTGCTGCACAGAAGAATTACGTCCTGGAAGCACCGCTGGGTGCCAGGCCTGCTGCTGGAGCAACACCAGATGTTATGAACGTCTGGCAGAGCAAAGCTGATGACTACTCGATAGTTCAGTGTGCCATGCTTTACGGCTTAGAATCGAGACTTCAAATGACGTTTTGAACGTCATGGAGCATATGAGATGTTCCAGGAGTTGAAGTTAATATTTCAAGCAAATGCCCGGATTGAGAGATATGAAGTCTCCAATAAGTTCTATAGCTGCAAGATGGAGGAGAATAGTTCTGTCAGTGAACATATACTCAAAATGTCTGGGTATCATAATCACTTGACTCAACTGGGGGTTAATCTTTCTGTTGATAGTGTCATTGACAGAGTTCTTCAATCACTGCCACCAAGCTACAAAAGCTTCGTGATGAACTATAATATGCAAGGGATGAATAAGACTATTCCTGAGCTCTTCGCAATGCTAAAAGCCGCGGAGGTAGAAATCAAGAAGGAGCATCAAGTGTTGATGGTCAATAAGACCACTAGTTTCAAGAAAAAGGGCAAAGGGAAGAAGAAGGGGAACTTCAAGAAGAACAGCAAGCAAGTTGTTGCTCAGGAGAAGAAACCCAAGTCTGGACCTAAGCCTGAAACTGAGTGCTTCTACTGCAAGCAGACTGGTCACTGGAAGCGGAACTGCCCCAAGTATTTGGCGGATAAGAAGTATGGCAAAGTGAACAAAGGTATATGTGATATACATGTTATTGATGTGTACCTTACTAATGCTCGCAGTAGCACCTGGGTATATGATACTAGTTCTGTTGCTAACATTTGCAACTCGAAACAGGGGCTGCGGATCAAGCAAAGATTAGCTAAGGACGAGGTGATGATGCGCGTGGGAAATGGTTCCAAAGTCGATGTGATCGCGGTCGGCACGCTACCTCTACATCTACCTTCGGGATTAGTATTAGACCTAAATAATTGTTATTTGGTGCCAACGTTGAGCATGAACATTATATCTGGATCTTGTTTGATGCGAGACGGTTATTCATTTAAATCAGAGAATAATGGTTGTTCTATTTATATGAGTAATATCTTTTATGGTCATGCACCCTTGAAGAGTGGTCTATTTTTGATTAATCTCGATAGTAGTGATACACATATTCATAATATTGAAATCAAAAGATGCAGAGTTGATAATGATAGTGCAACTTATTTGTGGCACTGCCGTTTAGGTCATATCGGTATAAAGCGCATGAAGAAAGTCCATACTAATGGACTTTTGGAACCACTTAATTATGAATCACTTGGTACTTGCGAACCGTGCCTCATGGGTAAGATGACTAAAACGCCGTTCTCCGGTACTATGGAGAGAGCAACGGATTTGTTGGAAATCATACATACAGATGTATGTGGTCCAATGAATGTTGAGGCTCGTGGCGGATATCGTTATTTTCTCACCTTCACAGATGATTTAAGCAGATATGGGTATATCTACTTAATGAAACATAAGTCTGAAACGTTTGAAAAGTTCAAAGAATTTCAGAGTGAAGTTGAAAATCATCGTAACAAGAAAATAAAGTTTCTACGATCTGATCGTGGAGGAGAATATTTGAGTTACGAGTTTGGTCTACATTTGAAACAATGCGGAATAGTTTTGCAACTCACGCCACCCGGAACACCACAGCGTAATGGTGTGTCCGAACGTCCTAATCGTACTTTATTAGATATGGTGTGATCTATGCTGTCTCTTACTGATTTACCGTTATCATTTTGGGGTTATGCTTTAGAGACGGCTGCATTCATGTTAAATAGGACACCATCGAAATCCGTTGAGACGACGCCTTATGAACTATGGTTTGGCAAGAAACCAAAGTTGTCGTTTCTGAAAGTTGGGGCTGTGATGCTTATGTGAAAAAGCTTCAACCTGATAAGCTCGAACCCAAATCAGAGAAATGTGTCTTCATAGGATACCCAAAGGAGACTGTTGGGTACACCTTCTATCACAAATCCGAAGGCAAGACTTTTGTTGCTAAATTTGGAGTTTTTCTAGAGAAGGAGTTTCTCTCGAAAGAAGTGAGTGGGAGAAAAGTAGAACTTGATGAGGTAACTGTACCTACTCCCTTATTGGAAAGTAGTACATCATAGAAATCAGTTTCTGTGACACCTACACCAATTAGTGAGGAAGCTAATGATAATGATCATGAAACTTCAAATCAAGTTACTACCAAACCTCGTAGATCAACTAGAGTAAGATCCGCACCAGAGTGGTACGGTAATCCTGTTCTGGAAGTCATGCTACTAGATCATGATGAACCTACAAACTATGAAGAAGCGATGGTGAGCCCAGATTCCGAAAAATGGCTAGAAGCCATGAAATCTGAGATGGGATCCATGTATGAGAACAAAGTGTGGACTTTGGTTGACTTGCCCCGTTGATCGGCAAGCAATTGAGAATAAATGGATCTTCAAGAAGAAGACTGACGCTGACGGTAATGTTACTGTCTATAAAGCTCGACTTGTTGCAAAAGGTTTTCGACTTCAAGGGATTGACTATGATGAGACCTTCTCACCCGTAGCGATGCTTAAGTCTGTGCGAATCATGTTAGCAATTGCCGCATTTTATGATTATGAAATTTGGCAAATGGATGTTAAAACTGCATTCCTGAATGGATTTCTGTAGAAGAGTTGTATATGATGCAACCAGAAGGTTTTGTCGATCCAAAGGGAGCTAACAAAGTGTGCAAGCTCCAGCGATCCATTTATGGACTAGTGCAAGCCTCTCGGAGTTCGAATAAACGCTTTGATAGTGTGATCAAAGCATTTGGTTTTGTACAGACTTTTGAAGAAGCCTGTATTTACAAGAAAGTGAGTTGGAGCTCTGTAGCATTTCTGATATTATATGTGGATGACATATTATTGATTGGAAATGATATAGAATTTCTGAATAGCATAAAGGGATACTTGAATAGGTGTTTTTCAATGAAAGACCTCGGTGAAGCTGCTTACATATTGGGCATTAAGATCTATAGAGATAGATCAAGACGCTTAATTGGACTTTCACAAAGCACATACCTTGACAAGGTTTTGAAGAAATTCAAAATGGATCAAGCAAAGAAAGGGTTCTTGCCTGTGTTACAAGGTGTGAAATTGAGTAAGACTCAATGTCCGACCTGAAGGAAATATTCCCTAGAGGCAATAATAAAGTTATTATTTATTTCCTTATATCATGATAAAAGTTTATTATTCATGCTAGAATTGTATTAACCGGAAACTTAATACATGTGTGAATACATAGACAAACAGAGTGTCACTAGTATGCCTCTACTTGACTAGCTCGTTAATCAAAGATGGTTATGTTTCCTAACCATGGACAAAGAGTTGTTATTTGATTAACGGGATCACATCATTAGTTGAATGATCTGATTGACATGACCCATTCCATTAGCTTAGCACCCGATCGTTTAGTATGTTGCTATTGCTTTCTTCATGACTTATACATGTTCCTATGACTATGAGATTATGCAACTCCCGTTTGCCATAGGAACACTTTGTGTGCTACCAAACGTCACAACGTAACTGGGTGATTATAAAGGAGCTCTACAGGTGTCTCCAAAGGTACATGTTGGGTTGGCGTATTTCGAGATTAGGATTTGTCACTCTGATTGTCGGAGAGGTATCTCTGGGCCCTCTCGGTAATGCACATCACTTAAGCCTTGCAAGCATTGCGACTAATGAGTTAGTTGCGGGATGATGTATTACAGAACGAGTAAAGAGACTTGCTGGTAACGAGATTGAACTAGGTATAGGATACCGACGATCGAATCTCGGGCAAGTAACATACCGATGACAAAGGGAACAACGTATGTTGTTATGCGGTCTGACCGATAAAAGATCTTCGTAGAATATGTAGGAGCCAATATGAGCATCCAGGTTCCGCTATTGGTTATTGACCGGAGACGTGTCTCGGTCATGTCTACATTGTTCTCGAACCCGTAGGGTCCGCACGCTTAAGGTTACGATGATAGTTATATTATGAGTTTATGCATTTTGATGTACCGAAGGTTGTTCGGAGTCCCGGATGTGATCACGGACATGACGAGGAGTCTCGAAATGGTCGAGACATAAAGATTGATATATTGGAAGCCTATGTTTGGATATCGGAAGTGTTCCGGGTGAAATCGGGATTTTACCGGAGTACCGGGAGGTTACCGGAACCCCCCGGGAGCTATATGGGCCTTAATGGGCCTTAGTGGAAGAAGAGGAGAGGCAGCCAGGGCTGGGCCGCACGCCCCTCCCCCCTAGTCCGAATAGGACAAGGAGAGAGGGGGCCGGCGCCCCCGTCCTTCTCTCTCTCTCTTTTCCCACCTCGCGAATCCTATTCCAATTAAGAAAGGGGGGAGTCCTACTCCCAGAAGGAGTAGGACCCCTCCTGGCGCGCCTCTCCTGGCCGGCCGGCCCCCCTCCCTTGAACCTTTTTATAAGGAGGCAGGGGCACCCCCTAGAGACACAAGTTGATACACGTGATCATATTCTTAGCCGTGTGTGGTGCCCCCTTCCACCATAGTCCTCGATAATATTGTAGCGGTGCTTAGGCGAAGCCCTGCGACGGTAGTGCATCAAGATCGTCACCACGCCGTCGTGCTGAAGGAACTCTTCCCCGACACTTTGCTGGATCGGAGTCCGGGGATCGTCATCGAGCTGAACGTGTGCTAGAACTCGGAGGTGCCGTAGTTTCGGTGCTTGATCGGTCGGGCCGTGGAGACGTATGACTACATCAACCAAGTTAACGCTTCCGTTGTTGATCTACAAGGGTACGTAGATCACACTCTCCCCCTCTCGTTTCTATGCATCACCATGATCTTGCGTGTGCGTAGGAATTTTTTTGAAATTACTACGTTCTTCAACAGTGGCATCCGAGCCTAGGTTTTATATGTTGATGTTATATGCACGAGTAGAACACAAGTGAGTTGTGGGCGATATAAGTCATACTGCTTACCAGCATGTCATACTTTGGTTCGGCGGTATTGTTGGACGAAGCGGCCCGGACCGACATTACGCGTACGCTTACGCGAGACCGGTTCTCCCGACGTGCTTTGCACATAGGTGGCTTGCGGGTGACAGTTTCTCCAACATTAGTTGAACCGAGTGTGGCTACGCCCGGTCCTTGCGAAGGTTAAAACAGCACCAACTTGACAAACTATCATTGTGGTTTTGATGCGTAGGTAAGATTGGTTCTTGCTTAAGCCCGTAGCAGCCACGTAAAACTTGCAACAACAAAGTAGAGGACGTCTAACTTGTTTTTGCAGGGCATGTTGTGATGTGATATGGTCAAGACATGATGCTAAATTTTATTGTATGAGATGATCATGTTTTGTAACCGAGTTATCGGCAACTGGCAGGAGCCATATGGTTGTCGCTTTATTGTATGCAATGCAATCGCGCTGTAATGCTTTACTTTATCACTAAGCGGTAGCGATAGTCGTGGAAGCATAAGATTGGCGAGACGACAACGATGCTACGATGGAGATCAAGGTGTCGCGCCGGTGACGATGGTGATCATGACGGTGCTTCGGAGATGGAGATCACAAGCACAAGATGATGATGGCCATATCATATCACTTATATTGATTGCATGTGATGTTTATCTTTTATGCATCTTATCTTGCTTTGATTGATGGTAGCATTATAAGATGATCTCTCACTAAATTATCAAGGAGTGTTCTCCCTGAGTATGCACCGTTGCGAAAGTTCTTCGTGCTGAGACACCACGTGATGATCGGGTGTGATAGGCTCTACGTTCAAATACAACGGGTGCAAAACAGTTGCACACGCGGAATACTCAGGTTATACTTGACGAGCCAAGCATATACAGATATGGCCTCGGAACACGGAGACCAAGGTCGAGCGTGAATCATATAGTAGATATGATCGACATAGTGATGTTCACAAATGAAACTACTCCATCTCACGTGATGATCGGACATGGTTTAGTTGATTTGGATCACGTAATCACTTAGAGGATTAGAGGGATGTCTAGCTAAGTGGGAGTTCTTTAAGTAATATGATTAATTGAACCTAAATTTATCATGAACTTAGTACCTGATAGTATCTTGCTTGTTTATGTATGATTGTAGATAAATGGCCCGTGCTGTTGTTCCGTTGAATTTTAATGCGTTCCTTGAGAAAGCAAAGTTGAAAGATGATGGTAGCAATTACACGGACTGGGTCCGTAACTTGAGGATTATCCTCATTGCTGCACAGAAGAATTACGTCCTGGAAGCACCGCTAGGTGCCAGGCCTGCTGCTGGAGCAACACCAGATGTTGTGAACGTCTGGCAGAGCAAAGCTGATGACTACTCGATAGTTCAGTGTGCCATGCTTTACGGCTTAGAACCGGGACTTCAACGACGTTTTGAACGTCATGGAGCATATGAGATGTTCCAGGAGTTGAAGTTAATATTTCAAGCAAATGCCTGGATTGAGAGATATGAAGTCTCCAATAAGTTCTATAGCTGCAAGATGGAGCAGAACAGTTCTGTCAGTGAGCATATACTCAAAATGTCTGGGTATAATAATCACTTGATTCAAATGGGAGTTAATCTTCCAGATGATCGCGTCATTGACAGAATTCTCCAATCACTGCCACCAAGCTACAAGAGCTTCGTGATGAACTATAATATGCAAGGGATGAACAAGACTATTTCCGAGCTCTTCGCAATGCTAAAAGCCGCGGAGGTAGAAATCAAGAAGGAGCATCAAGTGTTGATGGTCAATAAGACCACTAGTTTCAAGAAAAAGGGCAAAGGGAAGAAGAAGGGGAACTTCAAGAAGAACAACAAGCAAGTTGTTGCTCAGGAGAAGAAACCCAAGTCTGGACCTAAGCCTGAAACCGAGTGCTTCTACTGCAAGCAGACTGGTCACTGGAAGCGGAACTGCCCCAAGTATTTGGCGGATAAGAAGTATGGCAAAGTGAACAAAGGTATATGCGATATACATGTTATTGATGTGTAGCTTACTAATGCTCGTAGTAGCACCTGGGTATTTGATACTAGTTCTGTTGCTAACATTTGCAACTCGAAACAGGGGCTGCGGATCAAGCGAAGATTAGCTAAGGACGAGGTGACGATGCGCGTGGGAAATGGTTCCAAAGTCGATGTGATCGCGGTCGGCACGCTAGCTCTACATCTACCTTCGGGATTAGTATTAGACCTAAATAATTGTTATTTGGTGCCAACGTTGAGCATGAACATTATATCTGGATCTTGTTTGATGCGAGACGGTTATTCATTTAAATCGGAGAATAATGGTTGTTCTATTTATATGAGTAATATCTTTTATGGTCATGCACCCTTGAAGAGTGGTCTATTTTTGATTAATCTCGATAGTAGTGATACACATATTCATAATATTGAAATCAAAAGTGCAGAGTTGATAATGATAGTGCAACTTATTTGTGGCACTGCCGTTTAGGTCATATCGGTATAAAGCGCATGAAGAAACTCCATACTGATGGACTTTTGGAACCACTTAATTATGAATCACTTGGTACTTGTGAACCGTGCCTCATGGGTAAGATGACTAAAACGCCGTTCTCCGGTACTATGGAGAGAGCAACGGATTTGTTGGAAATCATACATACAGATGTATGTGGTCCAATGAATGTTGAGGATCGTGGCGGATATCGTTATTTTCTCACCTTCACAGATGATTTAAGCAGATATGGGTATATCTACTTAATGAAACATAAGTCTGAAACATTAGAAAAGTTCAAAGAATTTCAGAGTGAAGTTGAAAATCATCGTAACAAGAAAATAAAGTTTCTACGATCTGATCGTGGAGGAGAATATTTGAGTTACGAGTTTGGTGTACATTTGAAACAATGCGGAATAGTTTCACAACTCACGCCACCCAAAACACCACAGCGTAATGGTGTGTTCGAACGTCGTAATCGTACTTTACTAGATATGGTGCGATCTATGATGTCTCTTACTGATTTACCGTTATCGTTTTGGGGTTATGCTTTGGAGACGGCCGCATTCACGTTAAATAGGGCACCATCAAAATCCGTTGAGACAACGCCTTATGAACTATGGTTTGGCAAGAAACCAAAGTTGTCGTTTCTGAAAGTTTGGGGCTGCGATGCTTATGTGAAAAAGCTTCAACCTGATAAGCTCGAACCCAAATCGGAGAAATGTGTCTTCATAGGATATCCAAAGGAGACTATTGGATATACCTTCTATCACAGATCCGAAGGCAAGACTTTTGTTGCTAAGTTCGAAACTTTCTAGAGAAGGAGTTTCTCTCGAAAGAAGTGAGTGGGAGGAAAGTAGAACTTGACGAGGTAACTGTACCTGCTCCCTTATTGGAAAGTAGTGCATCACAGAAAACTGTTTCTGTGACACCTACACCAATTAGTGAGGAAGCTAATGATAATGATCATGAAACTTCGGAACAAGATACTACTGAACCTCGTAGATCAACCAGTGTGAGATCCGCGCCAGAGTGGTACGGTAATCCAGTTCTGGAAGTCATGCTACTAGATCATGATGAACCTATGAACTATGAAGAAGCGATGGTGAGCCCAGATTCCGCAAAATGGCTTGAAGCCATGAAATCTGAGATGGGATCCATGTATGAGAACAAAGTGTGGACTTTGGTTGACTTGCCCAATGATCGTCAAGCAATTGAGAATAAATGGATCTTCAAGAAGAAGACTGACGCCGACGGTAATATTACTGTCTACAAAGCTCGACTTGTCGCAAAAGGGTTTCGGCAACTTCAAGGGGTTGACTACGATGAGACCTTCTCACCCGTAGCGATGCTTAAGTCTGTCCGAATCATGTTAGCAATTGCCGCATTTTATGATTATGGAATTTGGCAGATGGATGTCAAAACTGCATTCCTGAATGGATTTCAGGAAGAAGAGTTGTATATGATGCAACCAGAAGGTTTTGTCGATCCAAAGGGAGCTAACAAAGTGTGCAAGCTCCAGCGATCCATTTATGGACTGGTGCAAGCCTCTCGGAGTTGGAATAAACGCTTTGATAGTGTGATCAAAGCATTTGGTTTTATACAGACTTTTGGAGAAGCCTGTATTTACAAGAAAGTGAGTGGGAGCTCTGTAGCATTTCTGATATTATATGTGGATGACATATTACTGATGGGAAATGATATGGAATTTCTAGATAGCATAAAGGGATACTTGAATAAGAGTTTTTCAATGAAAGACCTCGGTGAAGCTGCTTACATATTAGGCATAAAGATCTATAGAGATAGATCAAGACGTTTAATTGGACTTTCACAAAGCACATACCTTGACAAGATTTTGAAGAAGTTCAAAATGGATCAAGCAAAGAAAGGGTTCTTGCCTGTGTTACAAGGTGTGAAGTTGAGTCATACTCAATGCCCGACCACTTCAGAAGATAGAGAGAAAATGAAAGATGTTCCCTATGCTTCAGCCATAGGCTCTATCATGTATGCAATGCTGTGTACCAGACCTGATGTGTGCCTTGCTATAAGTCTAGCAAGGATGTACCAAAGTAATCCAGGAGTGGATCACTTGACAACGGTCAAGAACATCCTGAAGTACCTGAAAAGGACTAAGGATATGTTTCTCGTATATGGAGGTGACAAAGAGCTCGTCGTAAATGGTTACGTTGATGCAAGCTTTGACACTGATCCGGATGATTCCAAATCACAAACCGGATAAGTGTTTACATTAAACGGTGGAGCTGTCAGTTGGCGCAGTTCTAAACAAAGCGTCGTGGCGGGATCTATGTGTGAAGCGGAATACATAGCTGCTTCGGAAGCAGCAAATGAAGGAGTCTGGATGAAAGAGTTCATATCCGATCTAGGTGTCATACCTAGTGCATCGGGTCCAATGAAAATCTTTTGTGACAATACTGGTGCAATTGCCTTGGCGAAGGAATCCAGATTTCACAAGAGAACCAAGCACATCAAGAGACGCTTCAATTCCATCCGGGATCTAGTCTAGGTGGGAGACATAGAGATTTGCAAGATACATACGGATCTGAATGTTGCAGACCCGTTGACTAAGCCTCTTCCACGAGCAAAACATGATCAGCACCAAGGTTCCATGGGTGTTAGAATCATTACTGTGTAATCTAGATTATTGACTCTAGTGCAAGTGGGAGACTGAAGGAAATATGCCCTAGAGGCAATAATAAAGTTATTATTTATTTCCTTATATCATGATGAAAGTTTATTATTCATGCTAGAATTGTATTAACCGGAAACATAATACATGTGTGAATACATAGACAAACAGAGTGTCACTAGTATGCCTCTACTTGACTAGCTCGTTAATCAAAGATGGTTATGTTTCCTAACCATGGACAAAGAGTTGCTATTTGATTAACGGATCACATCATTAGTTGAATGATCTGATTAACATGACCCATTCCATTAGCTTAGCACCCAATCGTTTAGTATGTTGCTATTGCTTTCTTCATGACTTATACATGTTCCTATGACTATGAGATTATGCAACTCCCGTTTGCCAGAGGAACACTTTGTGTGCTACCAAACGTCACAACGTAACTGGGTGATTATAAAGGAGCTCTACAGGTGTCTCCAAAGGTACATGTTGGGTTGGCGTATTTCGAGTTTAGGATTTGTCACTCCGATTGTCGGAGAGGTATCTCTAGGCCCTCTCGGTAATGCACATCACTTAAGCCTTGCAAGCATTGCAACTAATGAGTTAGTTGCGGGATGATCTATTACAGAACGAGTAAAGAGACTTGCCGGTAACGAGATTGAACTAGGTATAGGATACCGACGATCGAATCTCGGGCAAGTAACATACTGATCACAAAGGGAACAACGTATGTTGTTATGTGGTCTGACCGATAAAAGATCTTCGTAGAATATGTAGGAGGCAATATGAGCATCCAGGTTCCGCTATTGGTTATTGACCGGAGACGTGTCTCGGTCATGTCTACATTGTTCTCGAACCCGTAGGGTCCGCACGCTTAAGGTTACGATGACGGTTATATTATGAGTTTATGCATTTTGATGTACCGAAGGTTTTTCGGAGTCCCGGATGTGATCACGGACATGACGAGGAGTCTCGAAATGGTCGAGACATAAAGATTGATATATTGGAAGCCTATGTTTGGATATCGGAAGTGTTCCGGGTGAAATCGGGATTTTACCGGAGTACCGGGAGGTTACCGGAACCCCCCGGGAGCTATATGGGCCTTAATGGGCCTTAGTGGAAGAAGAGGAGAGGCAGCCAGGGCTGGACCGCGTGCCCCTCCCCCCTAGTCCGAATAGGACAAGGAGAGAGGGGGCCGGCGCCCCCTCCTTCTCTCTCTCTCTTTTCCCACCTCGCGAATCCTATTCCAATTAGGAAAGGGGGACTCCTCCTGGCGCGCCTCTCCTGGCCGGCCGGCCCCCCTCCCTTGAACCTTTATATACGGAGGCAGGGGCACCCCTAGAGACGCAAGTTGATCCACGTGATCATATTCTTAGCCGTGTGCGGTGCCCCCTTCCACCATAGTCCTCGATAATATTGTAGCGGTGCTTAGGCGAAGCCCTGCGACGGTAGTGCATCAAGATCGTCACCACGCCGTCGTGCTGATGGAACTCTTCCCCGACACTTTGCTGGATCAGAGTCCGGGGATCATCATCGAGCTGAACGTGTGCTAGAACTCGGAGGTGCCGTAGTTTCGGTGCTTGATCGGTCGGGCCGTGGAGACGTACGACTACATCAACCAAGTTAACGCTTCCGTTGTCGATCTACAAGGGTACGTAGATCACACTCTCCACCTCTCGTTGCTATGCATCACCATGATCTTGCGTGTGCGTAGGAATTTTTTTGAAATTACTACGTTCCCCAACACGACCACCGCAGAAGATAGAGAGAAAATGAAAGATGTTGCCTATGCTTCAGCCATAGGCTCTATCATGTATGCAATGCTGTGTACCAGACCTGATGTGTGCCTTGCTATAAGTCTAGCAGGGAGGTACCAAAGTAATCCAGGAGTGGATCACTGGACAGCGGTCAAGAACATCCTGAAATACCTGAAAAGGACTAAGGATATGTTTCTCATATATGGAGGTGACAAAGAGCTCATCGTAAATGGTTACGTTGATGCAAGCTTTGACACTGATCCGGACGATTCTAAATCGCAAACCGGATACATGTTTTTACTGAATGGTGGAGCTGTCAGTTGGTGCAGTTCTAAACAAAGCGTCGTGGCGGGATCTACACGTGAAGGAGAGTACATAGCTGCTTCAGAAGCAGCAAATGAAGGAGTCTGGATGAAGGAGTTCATATCCGATCTATGTGTCATACCTAGTGCATCGGGTCCAATGAAAATCTTTTGTGACAATACTGGTGCAATTGCCTTCGCAAAGGAATCCAGATTTCACAAGAGAACCAAGCACATCAAAAGACGCTTCAATTCCATTCGGGATTTAGTCCAAGTGGGAGACATAGAAATTTGCAAGATACATACGGATCTGAATGTTGCAGACCTGCTGACTAAGCCTCTTCCACGAGCAAAACATAATTAGCACCAAGGCTCCATGGGTGTTAGAATCATTACTGTGTAATCTAGATTATTGACTCTAGTGCAAGTGGGAGACTGAAGGAAGTATGCCCTAGAGACAATAATAAAGTTATTATTTATTTCCTTATATCATGATAAATGTTTATTATTCATGCAAGAATTGTATTAACCGGAAACATAATACATGTGTGAATACATAGACAAACATAGTGTCACTAGTATGCCTCTACTTGACTAGCTCGTTGATCAAAGATGGTTATGTTTCCTAACCATAGACATGAGTTGTCATTTGATTAACGGGGTCACATCATTAGGAGAATGATGTGATTGACTTGACCCTTTTCGTTAGCTTAGCACTTGATCGTTTAGTTTGTTGCTATTGCTTTCTTCATGACTTATACATGTTCCTATGACTATGAGATTATGCAACTCCCGTTTACCGGAGGAACACTTTGTGTGCTACCAAACGTCACAACGTAACTGGGTGATTATAAAGGTGCTCTACAGGTGTCTCCGAAGGTACTTGTTGGGTTGGCGTATTTCGAGATTAGGATTTGTCATTCCGATTGTCGGAGAGGTATCTCTGGGCCCTCTCGGTAATGCACATCACATAAGCCTTGCAAGCATTGCAACTAATAAGTTAGTTGCGGGATGATGTATTACGGAACGAGTAAAGAGACTTGCCGGTAACGAGATTGAACTAGGTATTGAGATACCGACGATCAAATCTCGGGCAAGTAACATACCGATGACAAAGGGAACAACGTATGTTGTTATGCGGTCAGACTGATAAAAGATCTTCGTAGAATATGTGGGAGCCAATATGAGCATCCAGGTTCCGCTATTGGTTATTGGCCGGAGACGTGTCTCGGTCATGTCTACATTGTTCTCGATCCCGTAGGGTTCGCACGCTTAACGTTACGATGACAGTTTCATTATGAGTTTATATATTTTGATGTACCGAAGGTTGTTCGGAGTCCGGGATATGATCACGGACATGACAAGGAGTCCCGAAATGGTCGGGACATAAGATCGATATATTAGACGGCTATATTCGGACACCGGAAGTGTTTCGGGTGATTTCGCAGAAAACCGGAGTGCCGGAAGGGTTACCGGAACCCCTCGGGCAAGTATTAGGCCTTAGTGGGCCTGAGGGGAGAGAGAGGGCAGCAGCCCAGGAGGTGGCGCGCCCCCTCCCATGGGGAGTCCGAATTGGACTAGGGGAGGGGGGCGCGGCCCCTCTTTCCCTCTCCCTCTCCCTCTCTTTCCTTCCCCCTTCCCTCTTCCTAGTTGGACTAGGAAAGGGGAGCCCTACTCCTACTAGGAGGAGGACTCCCCCCTCCTTGGCGCGCCTCAAGGGCCGGCCGGCCTCCCCCCTTGCTCCTTTATATACAGGGGCAGGGGGGCACCTCTAGACACACAAGTTGATCTTCGTGATCGTTCTCTTAGCCGTGTGCGGTGCCCCCCTCCACCATAATCGTCGATAATATTGTACCGGTGCTTAAGCGAAGCCCTGCGACGGTAGAACATCAAGATCGTCACCACGCCGTCGTGCTGACGGAACTCTTCCCCCATACTTTGCTGGATCGGAGTCCGGGGATCGTCATCGAGCTGAACGTGTGCTAGAACTCGGAGGTGCCGTAGTTTCGGTGCTTGATCGGTCGGGCCGTGAAGACGTACGACTACATCAACCGCGTTGTGCTAACACTTCCGCTTCCGGTCTACGAGGGTACGTAGACAACACTCTCCCTCTCGTTGCTATGCATCACCATGATCTTGCGTGTGCGTAGGAATTTTCTTTGAAATTACTACGTTTCCAACATTATCTTCCCCTTATGACATGAATTGAAGATTTGGAAAACAAACTCTTACCACTCCGGCCATCCCTCCTCAACTCTTCATGATATAGTGCTCTCATCAAAGCCCAAATATGTTGTAGTGACATACAAGTGACGCAACAATATCATTAGGAATTACAACACAAGGGGTTAAAGCAACCCGTAATTAATTGCAAATTGATGAAGCGGGTCAATTAGGGTCCTCCCATGTTTCTGAGGACTACATGAACTATGCATAATCCACACACAAAATTATCAGCTGGGGCATAATTATTTTGTTCATGGTTTGAATAGACAAATATATAGCCCACTAATAAACACATGTAAATTATCAATCAATTAGTATAAAAGAAGCAACACTCTGAATGGGTATGGGTACAAAGATTGCACAACACTGGTCGATGGAGTCGAGGGAGACAATTGTGTAGATGGCACGGACACTGCCTTCAGTGTCTTAGTGATGACAATAATAGTTACACCAAATGCCCCCACCCCACCCACACAGAACTGGTGGAGGAGGAAGATTCCAGCCTTCCCATGAGGATCTTTCGTTCAAGCTTTGTCTCGAACGTTGCGGTCAAAAATCAAGATATGTCATGATAGTTGGGAGATCGTGTTGTAAAAAATGGCAGCCAAGGCAGACTCCTATGCGAGCTGCACAACATGGGCACCTCATGCCACCAACCCACATGCTCCCACTAGCAACCCCCTTGTCCTTCTAGGACACCTCCTTGTGCCAGTATTTCATATTACTTTTATGTTTTTTGGAATATTTTGAAACTTCCTAACAATTTTCATTTTTCTGTAAGTGCAGTGCCTGACCAGTGTAATTCTACTAAAACAATGGATACTTGATAAGATATGATCAAAAAAAGTAAAATAACAAGTGAAAAATGGCATCATTACTTGTTATATGATGCAAAATTTAGTATTAATGACACTATACTATCATGTGGGCTATGCCTACCATTTGATCAAATAATTTGATAGTTTTTGGTGCCTAGACTATATAATTGGAAGATGGGTGTGCTGAGGAATAGCTAAATTATACTCGGGTCCCGCTTGAGTCCTACATGGCATCCACATGGACGGTCAACACAAGTCAAATATGGTCAACAGAAGTTCAAGCAAGATTTCATGGGCCCAAGCAGTCCACCTCGGTCAAAAAGTAAAAAAAGTCAAAGATGAAGGCAATGAAACCCAAGTCCAAGTGGAAAGCCTTCATATGATGTAGGGAATTCTCCGTCCCATGGGCCATAATTTCCCTCCTAGCCCACCATGGGCCCATATACCCATGGACTAAAAATTATCATGTTTTACCCTCCCACCTCCTCACCACAATGGTAGCATTGTTCATTTGTCAAGGATCCCTAGGCTATAAATAGCCTCCATGGGCATGTGACCCATTCAATCCTATTTGAATAGAAATCAAGAGGAAAGTCACTCCCCCCTCCTTAGAAGCAAGGTTCAAGGGTAGCGGGATTTTAAGTCTGAGGGACATTGAAAGGCTCGGACCATCAGGAGTTGTGGGAATTCAGAAGCAGTCGCGTTATAAATGTATCATGCACCGATCACTACTCTTCCTCATATAGGAAATAGGTCGCGCTCTCACGAGAAAATTGGACTTGTTCCAATGCCGTGCCACTTTGTCTATATATTAAAACCTTTGCTATAAGGCCATCAGGCACACACCCGTTTATATTTCATTAACCATGCTACTAAGAATACCCCTAGTTGAAAGTTATTTCCACAACAACACTAAGGAGGTAGGACGACCATAGGATGAAACAAATTAATTTGTTTGTCTAGTCCGAGCAATATATTTTCATACTTAATTTTCACATTGACTTTATAGAAGTAAACAACACTAGGATACCACAATTTGCCACTTGTGAATAACTTGGTGCAAAAAAAAAATTTAAATTCTCTCATGCGGGACACTGACATCGACTTATAGGAGTAAATACGGTTCAAATTAGGTATGTCTATCGTGCCCCATCCGCCGATGTGGCTCTCGGCGACATTGAAGACATCATGTGAGATCCACGAGATTGATGTTGTGGTTGTCTTCAACCTCTCCCAGATGCAAATCCTTTGGTTCCTCTCTCGACACAAAAATAAATTTCCTCAGAGTTGTCCCACTCAAATCCATTATCCCGCCGTTGTATATTAAACACTCATCTCGCTGGCATGGACACATCATTCATAATTCCACATCATCTTTTTTTTACTATTTACTATAGGGCAAAAAACCTATAGCCTTGAAATTTTATTAAAATCAATACAATTTAAATTATTTACAAGGGCCAACAGCCCAAAGAAACTGGAAAACTACACTAATACAACTTACCTTTTATGGTGGGAGGTAAGTAACACCGGGATACATCAACTCCACACCATGTTGTAGGAGGATGAAACCTATTGGAAGCCCGGAGTACAACTGGAGAGTGTCGAAGGTTTAGACTTAGCTAACAATGTAGGATTATCAAAGGTGTACACTTAGTTAACAATGAGAAACTTTGACGGGGAACTCTACCAGTAGGCTAGTCACACACCTTGGTGATCTTTTTTTTAAACGAAGGCAAAAAAATTCATATTTGATTAAGAGGAGAATAGAGTTTGTTTGTGTTACAACACCCCAAGATACAAAAGGCAATTACTCTCATGGCATGATTAAACCCAACTTTGTTTGCACCTGCGGCCACCCATAGAGCCGTTGTCCTTCTTGATATCCTAAACAATAACCATTGGTGGCGTGCATTTGTGGCCAAAGACACGAGCATTCTGCTCGTTCCAAATGGCCCATGAGGTTAAAATTGCAAGCGAGGCCATGGCCTTCCTGTTAGGAACAGAAGCGTCGAAGAACCCAATCCACCAGTCCTTGGTGGACCACATAGGTGGAGCCATGTGAAAGAATCAATGTGTTCTAACTGCAGCCAATCCTTGACTGTGAACCTGCACTTGAATAGAAGGTGATCCACTGATTACAACACTTTCTTACAGAGAGGGCAAAGGCCACAGCTCGGCCACCCCCTCTTAGCCAACCTATCCGTAGACCACACTCGATTTTGCACAACTAACCAAGCGAAGAATTTGACCTTAGGTAGCGCCTAGACCTTCCAAACCGTGCATAACATGAGGGGCCGTCTCAATCCCATTAACTAGATTTTGTACGAGGACATCGTCGAGTAAAGGCCACTAGTGGTGTGCTTCCAAGTGATGTCGTCCTCCATGTCTTCATGAAGCTGAAAATCATGCAGAGTAGCCCAAAGCTCTAGAAACTACTTGAAGTGCATGATGGCGAAGTTGGCGGACATGTTTACTTTAGATATCCAAACGTCGTCCTTCAAGGCTTGCCTAATTTTCCAGTTTTTCCTCTTGGACATCTTAAAGATTAATGGTGCAATGTCTTTGGGCTTCCGTCCCATCACCCAGGGGGTGACCTAGAAGAGTGTGCGAGCACCAGTGCCAATTGTGATGGTCGTGGAGGCATACAAGAAGTCACGGTCAACCTCATTGCAAGGGTTACCCAACCCAATCCATGCACTAAAAAATTTGCTCTATTTTGCGATGTTTCACTTGTGTCACGTAAAAACATTTTTCGTCATGGAAAATACCACAGTGACATTTTTGAGGTGTCACCCCCACCGTCACTGAAGCGCCGTCATAAGAAAATAAAATCTTGATGGTACCACTTCCTCCATCACGCAATATCGTGTCTTAGGTGACAAACCCAAAATTGTCACCGATGGGCGTTTATGGTGATGGATCAGAATGTCACCTACGATAGGCCAATCTGTCACCTAAGATCGTTTTTGGTGACGATAATCTATCAACAGTGATCGGTCTGCGGGTTTGACCAGTCAAAGATTCTGACAAGTGAAGCTAGCAGTTGCTGACGTGGCTGCTTCCATGTGGGTCCGCCGTGGGTTTTATCGTCGACGGTCCCGTTAGTAATAACTCGGTGTCAGTTTTGACCAATCAACACTACTGGCATATGGGCCCAGAGATGATGATGTGTCTGCTTACATGTGGGACCAAGCATTGTTTTTCGGTGATGATGTGTTGTTTGACCGGTCAACGATTCTGGCATGTGGGCCCATTGTACTGCTGACGTGGATGCTGGCAGGTGGGTCCATACATGGGTGACGTGGCTTCTTACATTTATGGAAAACAAAGATGAAAAGCAAATTAAGGAGTAGTGCAGGTGCAACAAAACGAATCAAGCCCTTGTAACTTTTTTTCATCCAAGCAAGACTGCTTGTCATTTACCGATTATTACTTCATTACTAACTTTCCAGTTGGCAGGAATGGGACTTAACCTTAGTTGGCAAAGCACAAATCATTTTTTTGCAAGGACGAAGGAATACCTTTTGCTTATATATAAAAATACTTAAATAATAAAAGGAAATGTGGTTCTGATATGGAGGAAGTCTTCTTATTTTACGTTAAAGTGTCGGCTTATCTTCAGTGAATAGCATGACTGGAAGAAGGCGGGTGCAGGAGCGCTAGATAGATTTGTGAGACATTAGCCTTTTCCTTTTCTAGGTGTTTGGAGTGTTGTTTCTTCTTTAGCTTGTTGTTCGCAACGAGTAGGGATTATTGTAATTGGACTTCGAAACTGCATGCAAAAAATGCAATATGTTCATAGTTGATGAAACGCACACCATCCAATTCATGATTTAAAAACAAGAGAACGAGATAATGACTTTTTTGACATTTGTAACTACATTCTCATTTCTTTTTTTGATCTCATGACTTTTTATGTGGTCGAAAAATGGATGAGATCAGAAAGGTAGGCGGATGACTTGACCATAAGGTCAGATGTTTTCGTGAGCAGTAAGCAGCGGATCTTCCTTTTTCGGGGGAAAACCGGTGACCCTTTTAGCGTGTTAATTGTTTCAACGGGGCGGCCTTCTTCATTCGGTAGACCCGGTTGAGGTGGTTTTCATTTACCAGCGTGTAGGTGGTCTAAATTCCTATGACTGAGTCTTTCTGGCCCTGTGAACATATTTTCTCGAGAGCCTCTCTAATCGGTGAAAAGTGGTAGGTATCCACTAACGGCTATTCTTGGCTCGGCTCCGATACCGCAATTCTCGGACGAGTCAGTAGTTGGGCACTGGACCTGCCCCTTCAGACCTAGAGAACGTGTGACCTGTGTGACACTAGGTCAGGGTTTGGTGAACCAATAGGTTGCTCCTTCGCAATACCCCGGTCCGGGATTTCGTGTACTCTAAAAGAAAAGCCTGAGCGACGTGCGCAGGTACATGACACAACGAGTCTCTAGTGTGTCGAAATATCACGCTTAGCTCTCGCACCGAAGTTGCAACTCCCGTCTACGTGCATGTGTTTATATGTGTAAGTGTACTGTCATAAAAAAAACTCTCGCCCAAAGTTGCAAGTCCATCCGCCCTGCCTTTGGCAGAATGGCAGCCACCATATGTCCATATCTCTCTTTTCTTTTGTAATGCGAGACGACCACGACCCAGCCGCCATTGGTTTGGGCTGGAGTACACAAGGGGGGAAGCTAGCCAGGGACATAATATTGTAGGCGCCACTCTCCTTGCAAGTCCTTCTTTTCTCTTTCGAAAAGTTGTCACAGAATCATTTGTCGTTAGATTTTGTATGTATACAAAGCCAACCATACAAAACGAGTGCATGTTGGTCCTCTTGTCCGTTCCATTTCAATAAAATTAACCAACCTAACCAAAATGGTAAACAAAACGGAGGCTGCCCAGCAGCAGCGTGGCCACGGAGCAGACGTCGACCGGAGCGGCAAACTCTACGAGACGAAGACCTTGATCTCCAGCAGTCAATACTAAAGTTGAGCTGTCAAAAATGGGCAAAAATACATAAAAACACTATGTTTACGGGTTATTGTAATCGCACCGGTGAGTTGACCTGCTTTCACGTGATAGGCTGTTAGAAATCCATAGGGAAACTGAAGTAGATCAACAACAGGGACAGAAATCGTTGTTAACTAGTAGATCATCAAGAGGGGAAAACATTTGTAAAATAGGTCTACTGACTTAGTATCTACCAGGCTGTCACCTCACCTTCGCACTTGAACATGGATGATGCCATGATGGAGTACGTAGCAACAATCTACATAGGGTAGCGCATACCCATGTACTTCTTGTTACTTCAAAATCAA
Source organism: Triticum urartu (assembly GCF_056163025.1). NCBI lineage: Eukaryota > Viridiplantae > Streptophyta > Magnoliopsida > Poales > Poaceae > Triticum > Triticum urartu. The sequence continues at coordinate 44,357,905 of NC_141877.1, read as the reverse complement.
ATTAAATAATACTTCCTTCGATCTCTAATAATTGTCGTTGATTTAGTACAAGGGAATAGTAGTTTCTTGCTTCTACAACATAGAAATGCCAAGACTGGTGATAGAACAACCATTAGGTGACACACACGAGTTAATTTGTTTGCCCGGTCCAGATAAATAGCATTTTTATTCATACTTAATTTTCACAACAGTTTGTAATAAATAAGCTTAACAGTCGTAAAACTATCAAACATTTGAAATATATTCAAGTCAGGGAGCATTTTTCATTCGGTGAGCACTTTAAAAGAAAACTCAACAGAGGGAAGTAGCTGCCGGACAGGAAGTCTTCCATGGATAGGGACGAAGCCCTAGGAAAAAGATTCCTTGGTGTCACTTCCATTGCAATTCTTTTCCTATATCTGTAAAAAAGATTACCACAAAACCTCATAGGTATGTAAGACTATTTGTATTTTTTTGGCAGGGAATATATGTATTAGTACTAGACCATGTGATACTCCTTTCTTCTTGTTATTGTTAAAAACCGTATGGTAGCTGTATCTTTTTGTTCTGAGCAATGATTATGATTGATGACACACATGCTGCCATTCCAAAAGGCACATGTTTTTATGAAACCGCACAGTAGGACTACAATTTTTAAAATACTTTTGATATTAAACAAGAAGTCATTTATTCTTAAGTTGATGCTTTTTGTTCTGATCAATGAATGATGACGCACATGGTACCATTCCAAATGGCACATCAGCGCCACCCTGTCATGAAACCGTACGGTGAACTACGATATTTTAATAAGGGTCTGTTTAGAACGCATCTAGATGTGACATAATTATGTCACATCTAAGTTGTTTTTTGTTTGTTAGTTGTTTTCTTCTTTGTTTGTTGTTTTCTGTTTTGGGTTGACCAGACTCCAGAGGCAACACAGAGCCAGCGTCGCTCAAGCAGGTCATCGCTCCATTTGGGCAGGCCCATGAACCCACGACCGCATCAATGAGTGTGTACGTGTGTTAAAAAAAATGTGTGTTCAAAAAAAAATACAATTTGTTTACTCACACGAGTGTGTACGTGTGTTGTGTTCACTAGATTGTGTCCTACTGTCCTTAAGAAAAAAGATTATGCTGAGCAAAGAAAGCTAAATATTTGTTATGTAACTTTATTATGAATGGTTTTTCTCTCCAGCGCCTGTTTTATTTAAAATGTGAATAATTTCAGATATATATGAAAAATGTACGCTGTGTATGAAAAAAATAGACATCAAAACACGTACTAAAAAGATATTAATCATTGTATTTGAAAAAAAATGTTAATATGCATTAAAAATTCATAAACACCGAAGGTATTAAAGAGTTCAAAAAATGCAGATAAAAAATGTTCATGAAATTAAAATTGCTAATGTCGGTTATCAACATGCAATTGGGGACTCTCGACACACACGCGTCCCCTATTTGCAAGTTGATGGTCAACTTGCAACTGGGGCCACAAATAAAACACACATACAAACACACACCCTCTAGTTGCGAGTCGATGCTTGACATGCAACTAGGGACCCCTTGACAAAAGACACACACACCTACCTCTAGTTATAAGTTGATTATCGAGATGCAATTGGGAACCCTCGACACACACACATCCCCTACTTGCGAGTTGATGTTCAACTTGCAACTGGGGGGGGGGGGGCACAAATAATACACACATACAGACACACACACCCTAGTTGCGAGTCGATGCTTGACGTGCAACTGGGGACCCCTTGACAAAAAGACACACACACCCACACAAACTCTAGTTGCAAGTCGGTTATCGACATGCAATTGGGGACCCTCCACACACACACACATCCCCTAGTTGCGAGTTGGTGGTCAACTTGTAACTCGGGGCCACAAATAAAACACACACTCTCTCTCTCTAGTTGCAAGTCGGTTATCGACATGCAATTAGGGACCTCGACACACACACACATACACACACATCCCTCAATTGCGAGTTGATGCTCAACTTGGAACTGGGGGCCATGAACAAACACTCCCTCTCTCTCTCTTTCTCTCTCTCTCTCTAGTGGCAAGTCGGTTATGGACATGCAATTAGGGACCCTCGGCACACACACACATCCCCTAGTTGCGAGTGGATGGTAAACTTGCAACTGGGGGTCCTCAACAAACACACACACCCTAGTTGCGAGACGATTATCGACATGCAACCGGGGACCCACGACAAAACACATACACACACACACCCCCTAGTTGTGAGTCGATGGTCAACTTGTAACTAGGGGTCGTCAACAAACACACACATCGCCCTAGTTACAAGTCGATGCTTGACATGCAACTGGGGACCTGTTGACAAAATGACAAACACGCACGCACTCTAGTTGCAAGTCGGTTATCAACATGCAATTGGGAACCCTCGACACACACACGCGCACATCCCCTAGTTGCGAGTTGATGGTCAACTTGCAACTGGGGGGCCACAAATAAAACACACATATAGACAAACACCCTCCCTAGTTGTGAGTTGATGGTCAACTTGCAACTGGGGGTCCTCAACAAACACACACACCCTAGTTGCGAGTCGATTATAAAATATGCAACTCGGGACCCACGACAAAACACATACACATGCCCCCCCGGTAGTTGCGACTCGATGGTTAACTTGCAACTGGGGGTCTTCAAACAAACACACACATCCCCCTTAGTTGCGAGTCGATGCTTGACATGCAACTAAGGACCCCTTGAAAAAATGACAAAACACACACACACACTCTAGCTGCAAGTCAGTTATCGACATGCAATTGGGGACCGTCAAGACACTCAAGACACACACACACATCCCCTAGTTGCGAGTTGATGGTCAACTTGCAATTGAGGGGCCACAAATAAAACACACATATAGACCCACACACCCCCTAGTTGCGAGTTGATGGTCAACTTGCAACTGGGGGTCCTCAACAAACACACACACCCTAGTTGCGAGTCGATTATAAAATATGCAACTCGGGACCCACGACAAAACACATACACATGCCCCCCCGGTAGTTGCGACTCGATGGTTAACTTGCAACTGGGGGTCTTCAAACAAACACACACATCCCCCTTAGTTGCGAGTCGATGCTTGACATGCAACTAAGGACCCCTTGAAAAAATGACAAAACACACACACACACTCTAGCTGCAAGTCAGTTATCGACATGCAATTGGGGACCGTCAAGACACTCAAGACACACACACACATCCCCTAGTTGCGAGTTGATGGTCAACTTGCAATTGAGGGGCCACAAATAAAACACACATATAGACCCACACACCCCCTAGTTGCGAGTTGATGGTCAACTTGCAACTGGGGGACCTCACCAAACACACACACCCTAGTTGCGAGTCGATTATCGACATGCAACCGGGGACCCATGACAAAACACATACACACACACACCTCCTAGTTGCTTGTCGATGGTCAACTTGCAACTAGGGTCGTCAACAAACACACACATCCCCCCCCGGTTGCGAGTCGATGCTTGACATGCAACTCGGGACCCCTTGACAAAATGACACACACACACACACACATCCCCTAGTTGCGAGTTGATGGTCAACTTGCAACTGGGGGGCCGCAAATAAAACACACATATAGACAAACACACCCCCTAGTTGCGAATTGATGGTCAACTTGCAACTGGGGGTCCTCAACAAACACACACACCCTAGTTGCGAGTCGATTATCAAACAATGCGAGTCGATGCTTGACATGCTTGACATGCAATTGGGGACCCCTTGACAAAATGACAAACACACACACACACACACACACACACTCTAGTTGCAAGTCAGTTATCGACATGCAATTGGGGACCGTCGAGACACACACACACACATCCCCTAGTTGCAAGTTGATGGTCAACTTGCAACTCGGGGGCCACAAATAAAACACACATATAGACAGACACACCCCTTAGTTGCGAGTTGATGGTTAACTTGCAACTGGGGGTCCTCAACAAACACACACGCCCTAGTTGCGAGTCGATTATCGACATGCAACCGGGGACCCACGACAAAACACACACACACACCCTTAGTTGCGAGTCGATGGTCAACTTGCAACTAGGGGTCATCAACAAACACACACATCCCCCCCGGTTGCGAGTCGATGCTTGACATGCAACTCGGGGCCCCTTGACAAAATGACACACACACACACACACATCCCCTAGTTGCAAGTTGATGGTCAACTTGCAACTAGGGGCAACAAATAAAACACACATATAGACAAACACACCCCCTAGTTGCGAGTTGATGGTCAACTTGCAACTCGGGGGTCCTCAACAAACACACACACACACACCCTGATTGCGAGTCGGTTATCAACATGCAACTGGGGACACACGACAAAACACACACACATACCCCCTCTAGTTGCGAGTCAATGGTTAACTTGCAACTAGGGGTCGTCAAACAAACACACACATCTCCCTTAGTTGCAAGTCGATGCTTGAGATGCAACTGGGGACCCCTTGAAAAAATGACAAACAAACAAACAAACACACACACACACACACTAGTTACAAGTCAGTTATCGACATGCAATTGGGGACCCTCGACACACACACACACATCCCCTAGTTGCGAGTTGATGGTCAACTTGCAACTGGGGGGCCACAAATAAAACACACATATAGACAAACACACCCCCTAGTTGCGAGTTGATGGTCAACTTGCAACCGGGGGTCCTCAACAAACACACACACCCTAGTTGCGAGTCGATTATCGACATGCAACTGGGGACCGACGACAAAACACATACACACACACCCTAGTTGCGAGTCGATGGTCAACTTGCAACTAGGGGTCGTCAACAAACACACACATCCCCCCGGTTGCGAGTCGATGCTTGACATGCAACTCGGGACCCCTTGACAAAATGGCACACACACACACACATCCCCTAGTTGCGAGTTGGTGGTCAACTTGCAACTGGGGGCCACGAATAAAACACACACATGCGCGCACACACTCTAGTCGCAAGTCGGTTATCGACATGCAATTGGGGACCCTCGACACACATACATACATCCCCTAGTTGCGAGTTGATGGTGAACTTGCAACTGGGGGCCACAAAAAAAACACATACAGACACACACAACCTAGTTGCGAGTCGATGCTTGACATGCAACTGGGGACCCATTGACTAGACGAAGCATAGACATCCCTTTTTTGACGATGTTCAAGCTTGTAGCAACCATATCTGGCATTTTATGTATCCATAAAAAAATTGAAAAACAAAAAATATATTAAAATAGGTATCTATAAATGTCCCATGTGTTGTACGAAAAAAAAGTTCCAAAAATGAAAACAAAAAGTGGCACAAAAATGAAAACTAACGACCAGCAACAGATGCGGAAAAAAAAGATAGCCCGCAATAATCGCTGCCCAAAAAAAAGAAAGCCCGCAAAACAGGCGTGGTCCAAAAACAAAAAATGTACACCCAGCAAACACGGCTCAAAACAAACAAAAAAAGAAAGACCGCAAAACAGGCGCGGCCCAAAAACAAAAAATATACACCCCGCAAACATGGGCCAAAAAAAAAGCCCACCCCGCAAACATGCGAGCGCTGCGAGCGAGCGTTGCGATCGCTATACCTCCTGTACCTGTGTTGAATAAAAAAACGGTTAGATGTGACATCGTTAAAAAACATCTAGATGTGAATTAGTCATTCTGTTTTAATAAAGTTTTTGATATTGAACATGGAATCATTTATCCTTAGATTGTTGTGCTCTAACCCGCTAACTATTACGTACCAAAGATTACCCATAGTGGGAATAACATAGGTGGTATAGATGACATGGCAAGTAATTAATGATGAAAGAGAGGCATCTAGTAACATAGCTAGTTAATCATACTATGAGTAACATCACACGTATCAAGACAAGATGTGTGCATAATCTAATAAATAAAAAATTGCATAACACCACACTTATATTACTCCCCAATATAGAGGTAGTAATATAGACTAGTAACATATGCATGTTACTTGTCTAAGTTACTCTTCACTGTGGGTAGTCAAAATATGCAGGGCTTCCACGTCAAAAGGAATCATGCATATGACCCAGGTCATCAACTTACCGTCTGACTGGCTTGTTCTCTTCATCCGGAGTTCTTTAGCTCGAAAAGGGCACCACGCTCTCGCGACAGCCGAGCCCCACCCGCGGTAGTCCACCAGCCCCTCCCAGCGGCCGCCGCTCCGGCGCCGCCGGCCACCCGCCCCGGCTCGATGTCGCCCCCCGTGCCTGGGTCTCACCCCGCCTGCTCTGCTTTGGGGCTCCCCCCCCCCGCCTGCTGGGCGTCAGCCCCCATCGGCACATGGTCGAGATCTGGATCGGGAGCTGGCCTCACCTCCCCCGCCCCCTCCTGGTCGGCCGCCGCGCGACCCGCGGGAGGTCTTTGTCGTCCTGGAGATGCCTCCTGCGCTGCTCCGTGTCGAGGGCGGACGGGACGCCCCCCGCCCCTCTTCAATGCGGCCGCGGCGCCCACTGGCCACTGGGCGAGCCTTAACTGCGGTAGCTGGGCCGCGGTCGTCCAGGGCGCTGCCGGGCATTCATCGCGCACGACACCCACGGGGCTCGAGGCTGCGGACGCGGTGGGATGGGTCACCGTCGCGTCCCGTCGGCCTCACCGGACGGCTTTGCCTGATGCCGCATTCACGCCCCACCGGCCTCCTCCGGAGTGGATAAAAGGACTTTGTTTCCGTTGTCTTGAGCCTCGACATCGCCAGGCCAAGTGCCCCAACCAGGTCGTCTGACGCCGCTGCTTCCGGTCAGGCCACCGCGCAAGATCCTGCTACAACAAGCCGGCTCCGCATCTCCGGCCGGGTGCCCCCCGCACTCGTCCCCTTCGCCCGGCTCCCGTTGTCGTGCAGTCATGCCGGCCCGCGCCTTCTCCGACTCCTGCACCAGCCCCACGCCCTGCACCAACCCCGCGCCCTGCACCAGCCATGGTTTGGTCCGGAGACCACTCACAGCGCCCGGCCGAGGTTTTTACGGTCATCCATGGGACCCCAGCCATGCATCAAGAGGTGGCTCTGCTGGGCTCGAACGCCTTGGTGGCATGGCTGGACCGCGACGTGCGTGCAAGCACGAACGGCATCGCCGCCGCCATCGTCCTCGAGCTCGGCATGCTGTCGGCGGACATCGACGTCGTCAAGCACTTTCCGGAGGCGTTCCTCGTCAGGTTCTTCCACCAGCACCACTGCGCCGACGCGGCGGGGCGCCGCGACATCCCGTTCGGAGCGACGAGGCTGCAACTGCACCCTTGGCGCCTGGACGACCACTCCGAAACCGTTGATCTAGTCCACCATGTCCGTCTCTGCCTGGACGGGCTGCCGCTGCAGGCGTGGGACGAGCCCGCCGTGGCGCAGGCCATCGGCACGGGCTGCTCCATCGACTACATCGAGCCGGCCTCGAAGCTGAAGACCAACTACGAGATGCTCGCTGTCTGGGCGTGGACGGCGTCGCCGGCTTGCGTCCCGCGCGTCAATTGGGTCACCCTTCCAGCGCGTGCGGGCGCCCAGCCGGCCTTCGGGCGTCGCGGACTGGAGCGGCGGGTCATCATTCACCTGTCGATCCACGAGGACCCAACACAAGGACCAAGGGTGGTTTCCAAGGGCTATGACTTCACGAAAGGCGTCGTCGATGGCGAGCGGCAGGCTCGCGATCCGCGGGAGCGCATCTCCAGGCCCGTCAACAATCACCGCAGTGACCGCGATGACGACCGCGACAGGCGCCGCGATGACCGCGATGCAGGGGCCGCGACGGCTCACGCAACAGGGAGGGGTGGGGCGCGCGCATCAGGTGCAGCCTCTCCAGGAAGCCATGGGACTCCTCGCGCGATCAGGGCTACGACAATGGGCGTGACGGCCGCCGTGATGACGATGCTGGTCGCGACCGCGACGGTCGCCAGCGCTGTGCCGTTGTGCCGGCCGTCCTGGCGGGCTCTGGCTCCTCTACCGCCGAGGCGGCCTGCGCGACTAAGATGCTGCCTCTCCTTGCCGATCCACTGGACGTTGGGCGTGGCCGCAGCACCTCTCGGCACCCCTCGCCGCGTGCTGCCAGGCATCGCTCCCAGGAGGCCCTCACGCCACCGGTGTCGCCGCCGCTGTCACCTACTATCGGTGTCAAAACCGGCGGATCTCGGGTAGGGGGTCCCGAACTGTGCGTCTAGGCCGGATGGTAACAGGAGGCAAGGAACACGATGTTTTACCCAGGTTCGGTCCCTCTTGATGGAGGTAAAACCCTATGTCCTGCTTGATTAATATTGATGATATGGGTAGTACAAGAGTAGATCTACCACGAGATCAAGGAGGCTAAACCCTAAAAGCTAGCCTATGGCATGATTGTTGTATGATGAAGTTGTCCTACGGACTAAAACCCTCCGGTTTATATAGACACCGGAGAGGGTTAGGGTTACACAAAGTCGGTTACAATGGTAGGAGATCTTGAATATCCGCATCGCCAAGCTTGCCTTCCACGCCAAGGAAAGTCCCATCCGGACACGGGACGAAGTCTTCAATCTTGTATCTTCATAGTCCTGGAGTCCGGCTGAAGGTATAGTCCGGCTACCCGAACACCCCCTAATCCAGGACTCCCTCAGTAGCCCCTGAACCAGGCTTCAATGACGACGAGTCCGGCACGTAGATTGTCTTCGGCATTGCAAGGCGGGTTCCTCCTCCAAATTCTTCATGAAAGTTTGTAAACACCAAGAGTAGTGTTCGGCTCTGCAAAATAAGTTTCCACGTATTGCCATAGAGAGAATAATATTAACACAAATCTAATCCACTGACGTATTCCGCAGCGTGATATCACACTACGGCCAAGCCTTTATTCGAATCGTTTTCACTTTTCCACCTCAGCGTGTTTTGCGAGGCGGTTTCCTTGGCACGTCTTGTCAAAGCAGAGATCGTGTCCCCTTTATTTACGGGATTCTCATCAATACGGACATGGGTAACCCAATCCCCGTTAGCATGTCTTCTCGATTAAAGGCGAGTCCCAAACGGTTACGGGGAGGGCTCCTGGTATGCAACCTCTTATAAAGAGACCAAGGCCTTACTCCTTTTCTCCAATCTCAAAACAAGTTCGCCCGTCGCCTCGAGTTCCAACACCCTAGGCTCCAGATTCCAGGTGCTTCGGACCTTCGAAAATGTCCGGTTTTGACCTTCAAGGCCGATGGATGCCCTCCTCCGTCACGGAGGAGGACGTGCTAAAGTTGAGAGAGGCTAAGTTCTTGACCGCCGAAATTTTGCATAGGTTGCCCGCTCAAAGGCAGGCTATTCCCAGTCCCCAGCCCGGTGAGAGCGTAGTGTTCATGTCTCACTTCCTTCGGGGGTTAGGCTTCCCGATGGATCCCTTCGTGAGGGGGCTGATGTTCTATTATGGGCTGGAATTTCATGACTTAGCTCCGGAGTCCATCCTCCACATTTCCTCATTCATCGTTGTGTGCGAAGCGTTCCTCCGTGTAACTCCTCACTTCGCATTATGGCTCAAGACTTTTGGAGTGGAGCCGAAGATGATTGAGGGACGGCACGCAGAGTGCGGAGACGCTGTCATAAGTAAGAATGCTGATGCTCCATGGCCCGAGGGCTCCTTTCAAGAGGATCTCGGCTTGTGGAAACGAGAGTGGTTCTATATCACCGCTCCCAGGAGCACCAAGTGGGTGGCGCCTCCTGCCTTTCGCTCGGGTCCCCCACCACGGCTAGCGTCATGGGTCAACAAAGGATTAGATTGGGGGTTATCCAAAGACATGCCCTTGTTGCAGGGCCGCATTAGGGATCTCTTAGAAAGAGACCTCAACCTGGTCAAGGTGACACAGGTCATGCCGATTCGCCGAACACTGCCTGGCAAACGTCGCTCCCTTCGTCTGTGGGAGTTTAATCCGGAGGGACCACGAGCTCTCCAGCATTTTATGGGCGCAACGCCCGTGGAGATGTATAAAATGTTCTTCAGATCACAAGCAATGTGTCCGGATTTGACCGAGGACGCAGGTTTAAGCTGCAATCGCCCGGATACTCAAGTAAGTAACCTTGTGCCCGGACTCGCTATCCGTAAAATTGTCATAAATTCGCCCCTAAAAGAGCTGTCCTTTTAAACAGGAGCGGATAGCGAAGGCAAAGCTGATCAGGTGTCCGGCTCCCCTTCCTGAGACCAGGCCGGATCCCGTGCTAGTCAGGATGTTGAAGATCGTGCCTTTGGAGGGAAGTGAGGGGGAGGACAAGGAAACTATGGCCTCCGTGAAGGAGGCTGCTCTGAAGGGAAGAACCGACAATTTCTCTCCTAAGGGGAAGAAGAGGGCCGCCTCTGACGACCCGGAGACCATGGCCTCAAAGCGGGGGAAAAGGTCCTCGTCAGAGGGTCCGAAGCCGGGGAGATCCTCGGCCGAACTACGCCCTCAAAGGGATCAGCCCTCCAGCGAGCCGTAAGTAGAGAAAGATTTTCCTTTAGAGGGATGAGAGAAATCCTTGCTTTTTATCTGAGAAGATTAACCGAAATTTTATTTTGTAGCTCGGACCTCAGCCCTTCTCAGCAGAGCTCGTCTTCGGGGGATCTTCTTCCGGAGATGATGGAGAGTGGAACGCCTCCCCCTGTTGTACTGCCTGGCGAGGCGGGCGACCCTGAGGTGTCGTCGCGAAGGGTTTCTCCGAATCCGGTAGGGGTGGAAGGTAGCCATATGTCCCCCCAAGGTTCTCCGTGTCCGGCCTTCGATGGAGGTCATAGGACGAGTCCGGCACCGTCCGATGCGCGGTCGGAGGAGCTGATGATTCTGTTGGGGCGAGCTTCTATCTCAGAGGAGCACCGTGCATTGATGGGTACGGTGATTGGAAGGATTTCGTCCGCGGAAAGCGGATTGCATGAGGCCGTCAGAAGTTTGCTAACTGGTTTTGAGGTACGTTTGATAATGTACTTCTTTCTCAGTTGCGCATAAACAAGATGCGCCCTGTGTAGATAGTAGCCCCTGAGACTCTATGCGTTGTCAAAATTGACGGCGTGCAGAGGATCATAATCCCAGGTCTAAAATGTCGCCTTTGTGTACAGGTGGCGAAGTGTCCGGAATCGAGCTGAACTGATGATTTTGCCGAACTAAAGCGGCAACTTGACGTGGCAGATGCTGACATCGCGCTCGTCAACGAGCGGCTTGATGAGGCTCAAGGTATGCAATTCCTCGGGCGGCACTTGGTAAGAGGAGCTTTATGCCAGTATCTTACAATGTGTGTGCTTCACGCAGATGGTGCGGCCGCCGTGGAGAGTCTTCGGGCGGAACTTGCCCAAGCTAAGGAACAAGCCAGGAAAAGTGATGCGGCTGCCGAGAAGGCCCTTGAAGAGCTGAGAGCCGAACAGGCTGCTCACTGCCGAAGCAAGAAGGAGATGGCCGTGAAGTTAAAAAGTGTTACTGACCGTTTCAAGTTTCTTGAGAAAGAAGACCGGGCGAGACAGACGGACTTAGAGAAGGCCGTTGCTGATTCCAAGGACGCTCGCTCTGCGATGAGAGCTGCGAAGGAGGAGCTGCGTCAGGCCGGACAGATTGCGGCTGCAAAGCCCTTTATGCTGCGGAGGAAGTTTTGTGATCCAAAGTTTGCTCCGTTGGACCGGATGTGGAGTGCTGAGGACACCTATCTAGATTTGGCAGCGAGTGCTGCTGATGCGACCGAATACTTTTGAGATCAAGAAGGTCACGAAGTGGAAAGGCTTTTCTGGTCGCAGTTCCAGAATCCAGAGCGTCCATTGGCAGTGGACAATCGTCTGGCTCAATGGGCCGAACTGAATAGATTGTCCGGACTCGCCATGAAGTACGTCATGGGTCATCTGTGGCCGGGGAGATCGGAGCCGAAGAGTTATTTCAGCTTGGTGCAGCAATTCCTTGACGCGGTGCCACGTATCAATGCGATGAAGAGGTCAACATGCATAGAGGGCGCACGGATGGCTCTTGCCCGTGTCAAGACATACTGGGCAGAGATGGAGACCACCGTTGTTGCATCCCGAGATTCGGACAAAAGCCGAGTACCCTCCGAGCACTATTTTCAGGAAGTCCTTGAAGGCGCTCGTGTAATAGAGACGCAGTGCTCAAAGGATGCTATGTTCTGATACTTGTGCCTTCAAGTATTTGGAACACCTCCTGTGCGGCCGTTTTAAGATATATATACAAAATCTGAAAGATTGCAGTCGTTGGCTTCAACTCCCACGCACATAGTGCGGGGGTGCTCGCAGAAGGCGCATTTTCACACTTAATCCAATGTCTTGGTCCTACAAAGGAGGTGATAGCGCAGCGAGCTAGGCAGCCGGACTATAATGCTTTAACACTTTCACTTAGCCATAGGAGCTTGACAATGGGACTATTTAGGTAGCCCCTGGTGGCGACTGCGCTCGCCCGAATTCGGGGCGCGTGTGTGCGTGGCCGGGAAACGGCCCTTCGTTAATGCGGAGGAATCCTACAGATTCCGGAGAGTCATCGAGTGGTTGACCAGTCTCACGCCATATCATGACAGTTGGTTTTCGGCTTTCTCTACTGAGGTGCTCGCCTAGCCGAACCAGGGCACAATCACAGTAGTTCTCCTGGTGCCACCTTAGCCGATAGAGCGGAACGTAAGTGTTGGAAATATGCCCTAGAGGCAATAATAAAAGCATTATTATTATATTTCCTTGTTCATGATAATTGTCTTTATTCATGCTATAATTGTGTTATCCGGAAATCGTAATACATGTGTGAATAACAGACACCAACATGTCCCTAGTAAGCCTCTAGTTGACTAGCTCGTTGATCAACAGATAGTCATGGTTTCCTGACTATGGACATTGGATGTCATTGATAACGAGATCACATCATTAGGAGAATGATGTGATGGACAAGACCCAATCCTAAACATAGCACAAGATCGTATAGTTCGTTTGCTAGAGTTTTCCAATGTCAAGTATCTTTTCCTTAGACCATGAGATCGTGTAACTCCCAGATACCGTAGGAGTGCTTTGGGTATGCCAAACGTCACAACGTAACTGGGTGACTATAAAGGTAGACTACGGGTATCTCCGAAAGTGTCTGTTGGGTGACATGGATCAAGACTGGGATTTGTCACTCCGTATGACGGAGAGGTATCACTGGGCCCACTCGGTAATGCATCATCATAATGAGCTCAAAGTGACCAAGTGTTTGGTCACGGGATCATGCATTACGGTACGAGTAAAGTGACTTGCCGGTAACGAGATTGAACGAGGTATTGGGATACCGACGATCGAATCTCGGGCAAGTAACATATCGATAGACAAAGGGAATTGCGTACGGGGTTGATTGAATCCTCAACATCGTGTTCATCCGATGAGATCATCGTGGAGCATGTGGGAGCCGACATGGGTATCCAGATCCCGCTGTTGGTTATTGACTGGAGAGTCGTCTCGGTCATGTCTGCTTGTCTCCCGAACCCGTAGGGTCTACACACTTAAGGTTCGGTGATGCTAGGGTTGTGAAGATATGTATATGCAGAAACCCGAATGTTGTTCGGAGTCCCGGATGAGATCCCGGACGTCACGAGGAGTTCCGGAATGGTCCGGAGGTAAAGAATTATATATAGGAAGTGCTGTTTCGGGCATCGGGACAAGTTTCGGGGTTATCGGTATTGTACCGGGACCACCGGAAGGGTCCCGGGGGTCCACCGGGTGGGGCCACCTATCCCGGAGGGCCCCATGGGCTGAAATAGGATGGAACCCAGCCCATAGTGGGCTGGGGCGCCAGCCCCTATAGGCCCATGCGCCTAGGGTTCCACCATGGAAGAGTCCATGTGGTGGAAGGCACCCCTAGGTGCCTTGGGGGGGAGGGAAACCTCCCCTTGGCCGCCGCCCCCCCCCCTAGTAGATCTCATCTACTAGGGCCGGCGCCCCCCCATGGCACCCCTATATATAGTGGGGGGAGAGGAGGGATTTTACACCAGCCCCTGGCGCCTCCATCTTCCCCCGTTACGTCTCTCCCTCGTAGTCTTGGCGAAGCCCTGCTTCTGTGACGCCCTGCATCCACCACCACGCCGTCGTGCTGCTGGATCTTCATCAACCTCTCCTCCTCCCTTGCTGGATCAAGAAGGAGGAGACGTCTCCCGTCCCGTACGTGTGTTGAACGCGGAGGTGTCGTCCGTTCGGCGCTGGTCATCGGTGATTTGGATCACGTCGAGTACGACTACATCATCACCGTTCTTTTGAACGCTTCCGTGCGCGATCTACAAAGGTATGTAGATGCATCTGATAGCTCGTTGCTAGTTGAACTCCTAGATGATCTTGGTGAAACGAGTAGGAAATTTTTGTTTTCTGCAACGTTCCCCAACAGTGGCATCATGAGCTAGGTCTATGCGTAGTCCTTCTTGCGCGAGTAGAACACAATTAGTTGTGGGCGTAGATTTGTCAACTTTCTTGCCGTTACTAGTCTTTTCTTGCTTCAGCGGTATTGTGGGATGAAGCGGCCCGGACCAACCTTACACGTACGCTTACGTGAGACCGGTTCCACCGACTAACATGCACTAGTTGCATAAGGTGGCTGGCGGGTGTCTGTCTCTCCCACTTTAGTTGGAGCGGATTCGATGAACAGGGTCCTTATGAAGGGTAAATAGAAGTTGACAAATCACGTTGTGGCTTTAACGTAGGTAAGAAGACATTCTTGCTAGAACCCTAAATCAGCCACGTAAAACTTGCAACAACAATTAGAGGACGTCTAACTTGTTTTTGCAGCAAGTGGTTTGTGATATGATATGGCCAAAGTTGTGATGAATGATGAATGATCTATATGTGATGTATGAGATGTTCATGCTATTGTAATAGGAATCACGACTTGCATGTCGATGAGTATGACAACCGGCAGGAGCCATAGGAGTTGTCTTTATTCTTTTATATGACCTGCGTGTCATCGAGAGACGCCATGTAAATTACTTTACTTTATTGCTAAACGCGTTAGCCATAGGAGTAGAAGTAATAGTTGGCGAGCAACTTCATGGAGACACGATGATGAAGATCATGATGATGGAGATCATGGTGTCAAGCCGGTGACAAGATGATCATGGAGCCCCAAGATGGAGATCAAAGGAGCTATGTGATATTGGCCATATCATGTCACGTTTATTATTTGATTGCATGTGATGTTTATCATGTTTTTGCATCTTGTTTACTTAGAACGACGGTAGTAAATAAGATGATCCCTCATAACAATATCAAGAAGTGTTCTCCCCTAACTGTGCACCGTTGCTAAAGTTCGTCGTTTCTAAGCACGCCGTGATGATCGGGTGTGATGGATCCTTACGTTCACATACAACGGGTGTAAGATAGTTTTACACATGCAAAACACTTAGGGTTAACTTGACGAGCCTAGCATGTGTATAGACATGGCCTCGGAACACAGAAGACCGAAAGGTCGAGCATGAGTCGTATAGAAGATACGATCAACATGAAGATGTTCACCGACGTTGGCTAGTCCGTCTCACGTGATGATCGGACACGGCCTAGTTGACTCGGATCATGTAATACTTAGATGACTAGAGGGATGTCTAATCTAAGTGGGAGTTCATTAATAATTTGATTAGATGAACTTAATTATCATGAACTTAGTCTAAAATCTTTGCAATATGTCTTGTAGATCAAATGGACAACGTAGTCCTCAACTTCAACGCGTTCCTAGAGAAAACCATGCTGAAAGACGATGGCAACAACTATACGGACTGGGTCCGGAACCTGAGGATCATCCTCATAGCTGCCAAGAAAGATTATGTCCTACAAGCACCGCTAGGTGATCCACCCGTCCCACAGAACCAAGACGTTATGAACGCTTGGCAGACACGTGCTGATGACTACTCCCTCGTTCAGTGCGGCATGCTTTACAGCTTAGAGCCGGGGCTCCAAAAACGTTTTGAGAGACATGGAGCATACGAGATGTTCGAAGAGCTGAAAATGGTTTTTCAAGCTCATGCCCGGATCAAGAGATATGAAGTCTCCGATAAGTTCTTCAGCTGTAAGATGGAGGAAAATAGTTCTGTCAGTGAGCACATACTCACTATGTCTGGGTTACATAACCGCTTGTCTCAGCTGGGAGTTAATCTCCCGGATGATGCGGTCATTGACAGAATCCTCCAGTCGCTTCCACCAAGCTACAAGAGCTTTGTGATGAACTTCAACATGCAGGGGATGCAAAAGACCATTCCTGAGTTGTTCTCAATGCTGAAATCAGCGGAGGTAGAAGTCAAGAAGGAACATCAAGTGTTGATGGTCAATAAAACCACTAAGTTCAAGAAAGGCAAGGGTAAAAAGAACTTCAAGAAGGACGGCAAGGAGGTTGCCGCGCCCGGCAAGCAAGCTGCCGGGAAGAAGCCAAAGAATGGACCCAAGCCCAAGACTGAGTGCTTTTATTGCAAAGGGAAGGGTCACTGGAAGCGGAACTGCCCTAAATACTTAGCGGACAAGAAGGCTGGCAACACCAAAGGTATATTTGATATACATGTAATTGATGTGTACCTTACCAGTACTCGTAGTGACTCCTGGGTATTTGATACCGGTGCCGTTGCTCATATTTGTAACTCACAGCAGGAGCTGCGGAATAAACGGAGACTGGCGAAGGACGAGGTGACGATGCGCGTCGGGAATGGTTCCAAGGTTGATGTGATCGCCGTCGGCACGCTGCCTCTACATTTACCTACGGGATTAGTTTTAAACCTCAATAACTGTTATTTAGTGCCAGCTTTGAGCATGAACATTGTATCGGGATCTCGTTTAATTCGAGATGGCTACTCATTTAAATCTGAGAATAATGGTTGTTCCATTTATATGAGAGATATGTTTTATGGTCATGCTCCTATGGTGAATGGTTTATTCTTAATGAATCTCGAGCGTATTGCTACACATATTCATAGTGTGAGTACCAAAAGGAGTAAAGTTGATAATGATAGTACCACATACTTGTGGCACTGCCGCCTTGGTCACATGGGTGTCAAACGCATGAAGAAGCTCCATACAGATGGACTTTTAGAGTCTCTTGATTATGAATCATTTGACACATGCGAACCATGCCTCATGGGAAAAATGACCAAGACTCCGTTCTCAGGAACAATGGAGCGAGCAACCAACTTATTGGAAATCATACATACTGATGTGTGCGGTCCAATGAGTGTTGAGGCTCGCGGTGGCTATCGTTATGTTCTCACCCTCACTGATGACTTGAGTAGATATGGGTATGTCTACTTAATGAAACACAAGTCTGAAACCTTTGAAAAGTTCAAGGAATTTCAGAGTGAGGTTGAGAATCAATGTGACAGGAAAATCAAGTTTCTACGATCAGATCGTGGAGGAGAATACTTGAGTCACGAATTTGGCACACACTTAAGAAAATGTGGAATAGTTTCACAACTCACGCCGCCTGGAACACCTCAGCGTAACGGAGTGTCCGAACGTCGTAATCGCACTCTATTAGATATGGTGCGATCTATGATGTCTCTTGCTGATTTACCGCTATCATTTTGGGGCTATGCTTTAGAGACTGCCGCATTCACTTTAAATAGGGCTCCGTCGAAATCCGTTGAGACGACACCGTTTGAATTATGGTTTGGTAAGAAACCTAAGTTGTCGTTTCTAAAAGTTTGGGGATGCGATGCTTATGTCAAGAAACTTCAACCTGAAAAGCTCGAACCCAAGTCGGAAAAATGCGTCTTCATAGGATACCCAAAAGAAACTATTGGGTACACCTTCTACCTCAGATCCGAAGGCAAGATCTTTGTTGCCAAGAATGGGTCCTTTCTAGAGAAAGAGTTTCTCTCGAAAGAAGTAAGTGGGAGGAAAGTAGAGCTTGATGAAGTATTACCTCTTGAACCGGAAAATGGTGCAACGCAAGAAAATGTTCCTGAGGTGCCAGCGCCGACTAGAGAGGAAGTTAATGATAATGATCAAGATACTTCTGATCAAGCTCCTACTGAAATTCGAAGGTCCACAAGGACACGTTCCGCACCAGAGTGGTACGGCAACCCTGTCTTGGAAATCATGTTGTTGGACAATGGTGAACCTTCGAACTATGAAGAAGCGATGGCGGGCCCGGATTCCGACAAATGGCTAGAAGCCATGAAATCCGAGATAGGATCCATGTATGAAAACGAAGTATGGACTTTGACTGACTTGCTTGTTGAACGGCGAGCCATAGAAAATAAATGGATCTTTAAGAAGAAGACAGACGCGGATGGTAATGTGACCATCTATAAAGCTCGGCTTGTCGCTAAGGGTTATTGACAAGTTCAAGGGGTTGACTACGATGAGACTTTCTCACCGGTAGCGAAGCTGAAGTCCGTCCGAATCATGTTAGCGATTGCCGCATTCTATGATTATGAGATATGGCAAATGGACGTCAAAACGGCATTCCTTAATGGTTTCCTTAAGGAAGAATTGTATATGATGCAGCCGGAAGGTTTTGTCGATCCTAAGAATGCTGACAAGGTGTGCAAGCTCCAACGCTCGATTTATGGGCTGGTGCAAGCATCTCAGAGTTGGAACATTCGTTTTGATGAGATGATCAAAGCGTTTGGGTTCACGCAGACTTATGGAGAAGCCTGCGTTTACAAGAAAGTGAGTGGGAGCTCTGTAGCATTTCTCATATTATATGTAGATGACATACTTTTGATGGGAAATGATATAGAACTCTTGGACAGCATCAAGGCCTACTTGAATAAAAGTTTTTCAATGAAGGACCTTGGAGAAGCTGCTTATATATTAGGCATCAAAATCTATAGAGATAGATCGAGACGCCTCATAGGTCTTTCACAAAGCACATACCTTGATAAGATATTGAAGAAGTTCAATATGGATCATTCTAAGAAGGGGTTCTTGCCTGTGTTGCAGGGTATGAAATTGAGCTCAGCTCAATGTCCGACCACGGCAGAAGAAATAGAAGAGATGAGTGTCATCCCCTATGCCTCAGCCATAGGTTCTATTATGTATGCCATGCTGTGTACCAGACCTGATGTAAACCTTGCCGTAAGTTTGGTAGGAAGGTACCAAAGTAATCCCGGCAAGGAACACTGGACAGCGGTCAAGAATATCCTGAAGTACCTGAAAAGGACTAAGGAAATGTTTCTCGTTTATGGAGGTGACGAAGAGCTCGTCGTAAAGGGTTACGTCGACGCTAGCTTCGACACAGATCTGGATGACTCTAAGTCACAAACCGGATACGTGTATATTTTGAATGGTGGGGCAGTAAGCTGGTGCAGTTGCAAGCACAGCGTCGTGGCGGGATCTACATGTGAAGCGGAGTACATGGCAGCCCCGGAGGCAGCACATGAAGCAATATGGGTGAAGGAGTTCATCACCGACCTAGGAGTCATACCCAATGCGTCGGGGCCGATCAAGCTCTTCTGTGACAACACTGGAGCTATTGCTCTTGCCAAGGAGCCCAGGTTTCACAAGAAGACAAGGCACATCAAGCGTCGCTTCAACTCCATTCGTGAAAATGTTCAAGATGGAGACATAGAGATTTGTAAAGTACATACGGACCTGAATGTAGCAGATCCGTTGACTAAACCTCTCCCTAGAGCAAAACATGATCAACACCAGAATTCCATGGGTGTTCGATTCATCACAATGTAACTAGATTATTGACTCTAGTGCAAGTGGGAGACTGTTGGAAATATGCCCTAGAGGCAATAATAAAAGCATTATTATTATATTTCCTTGTTCATGATAATTGTCTTTATTCATGCTATAATTGTGTTATCGGGAAATCGTAATACATGTGTGAATAACAGACACCAACATGTCCCTAGTAAGCCTCTAGTTGACTAGCTCGTTGATCAACAGATATTCATGGTTTCCTGACTATGGACATTGGATGTCATTGATAACGAGATCACATCATTAGGAGAATGATGTGATGGACAAGACCCAATCCTAAACATAGCACAAGATCGTATAGTTCGTTTGCTAGAGTTTTCCAATGTCAAGTATCTTTTCCTTAGACCATGAGATCGTGTAACTCCCGGATACCGTAGGAGTGCTTTGAGTATGCCAAACGTCACAACGTAACTGGGTGACTATAAAGGTAGACTACGGGTATCTCCGAAAGTGTCTGTTGGGTGACATGGATCAAGACTGGGATTTGTCACTCCGTATGACGGAGAGGTATCACTGGGCCCACTCGGTAATGCATCATCATAATGAGCTCAAAGTGACCAAGTGTCTGGTCACGGGATCATGCATTACGGTACGAGTAAAGTGACTTGCCGGTAACGAGATTGAACGAGGTATTGGGATACCGACGATCGAATCTCGGGCAAGTAACATATCGATAGACAAAGGGAATTGCGTACGGGGTTGATTGAATCCTTGACATCGTGGTTCATCCGATGAGATCATCGTGGAGCATGTGGGAGCCGACATGGGTATCCAGATCCCGCTGTTGGTTATTGACTGGAGAGTCGTCTCGGTCATGTCTGCTTGTCTCCCGAACCCGTAGGGTCTACACACTTAAGGTTCGGTGACGCTAGGGTTGTGAAGATATGTATATGCAGAAACCCGAATGTTGTTCGGAGTCCCGGATGAGATCCCGGACGTCACGAGGAGTTCCGGAATGGTCCGGAGGTAAAGAATTATATATAGGAAGTGCTGTTTCGGGCATCGGGACAAGTTTCGGGGTTATCGGTATTGTACCGGGACCACCGGAAGGGTCCCGGGGGTCCACCGGGTGGGGCCACCTATCCCGGAGGGCCCCATGGGCTGAAATAGGATGGAACCCAGCCCATAGTGGGCTGGGGCGCCAGCCCCTATAGGCCCATGCGCCTAGGGTTCCACCATGGAAGAGTCCATGTGGTGGAAGGCACCCCTAGGTGCCTTGGGGGGGAGGGAAACCTCCCCTTGGCCGGCGCCCCCCCTAGTAGATCTCATCTACTAGGGCCGGCGCCCCCCCATGTCACCCCTATATATAGTGGGGGGGAGAGGAGGGATTTTACACCAGCCCCTGGCGCCTCCATCTTCCCCCGTTACGTCTCTCCCTCGTAGTCTTGGCGAAGCCCTGCTTATGTGACGCCCTGCATCCACCACCACGCCATCGTGCTGCTGGATCTTCATCAACCTCTCCTCCTCCCTTGCTGGATCAAGAAGGAGGAGACGTCTCCCGTCCCGTACGTGTGTTGAACGCGGAGGTGCCGTCCGTTCGGCGCTGGTCATCGGTGATTTGGATCATGTCGAGTACGACTACATCATCACCGTTCTTTTGAACGCTTCCGTGCGCGATCTACAAAGGTATGTAGATGCATCCGATAGCTCGTTGCTAGTTGAACTCCTAGATGATCTTGGTGAAACGAGTAGGAAAATTTTTGTTTTCTGCAACGTTCCCCAACAATAAGGCGGCCGAACACAGGAGCCGGGCAACCCAGCATTTGACCAAAATCATGACTCGGAGCTGATGCATATAAGGCCAAACTCGCGACGCCGAACACTCCCTAAGGTATTCGGTCTTTATGAGAGCGGGCGAGGTAATGCTCTGAGGTATAAGCCCCTAGTGTCCAGGTATGCGCAAGAATTCTGACGTGACCACATGCCAAGACGCCAGCCTCCTCCTTGGTCATAGAACCAGGGGATGTGTATCAACAAGAGACAGTAAAAAAGGTTTACGCAGGGTCTTAATCTGAAAAGAATCCTTGGAATGGGTCCCTACTGCATGTCTGCGCCTGTGTCTCCGTTGTGCCGTATCCTGGACGGGCGCAGCACGACGTTCATCTGTAAAAAGAGAGTAACTAAGTTGAAAAAGCGGCGTGCCGAACAAAAGTTATATGAAATAAACGAAGTGTAAAGTAAAATATGAAAAATTGAGCTTTATTGTCTCTTATTTTATACGTGTGAAGCCCCTAGTGCAGGGGTATATGGCCACTAAGCCTTTATCAACGATACTTTTGTGTCGGACTCGTCTATCCGTGTCCTGGTCTTAATGACCTGTTCCGATGTTCTGGCTGGTGAAACCATTGTATTGTGGGGCTGTTAAAGCGGCCGCACAATCCTCCGCTTGGGGGAGGTGTTCTCACTGCTTCCCCTTTAAGGAGATCATGCCGCGTGGACCGGGCGTCTTAAGCTTAAGAGATGCATAATGCGATATTGCGTTAAAGCGGGCGAAAGCTTCGCGTCCCAGTAGTGCTTGATAGCGACTTGAGAATGGGACGATGTGGAAAGTCAGCTTTTCGCGACGGAAGTTATCGGCAGAGCCGAAAATAACCTCGAGCCAGAGAAAACCCATGCAATGGGTGTCCGGACCTGGCGTTACTTCTTGAAAGGAGGTTTTGCTGTGGCGAATTCTTTTTGGGTCGATCCTCATGTGGCGGATTGAGTCCTGATATATCAGGTTGAGTCCGCTGCCACCGTCCATAAGGACATTTGAAAACTGGAGTCCGCCAATTATTGGATCGAGTACCAGGGCAGTCCAGCCTGGGTTCCTGACACTTCTAGAATAATCCAGATGATCGAAGATGATTGGTTTTGACAACCAGTGGCGGGATTCCTTTGGGATAGGCCGTGGGGTGCGTACCTTTATGGGCACCGCACGTTTTGTTATGTGGAGTGAGTTTACTGTTTTTACTTCTTGTGGGAAATTCTTTTGTTTCCTAGTACTCTGCTTTTGGGGTTCGTCTTCGTCTTCGCTTGGTGTGTCGAGCCCCTTGTGTTCGGCGTTGAGTCTGCCGGATTGTTTGAAAACCCAACAATCTCTGTGGGTATGGTTAGCAGGCTTTCCGGGAGTGCTGTGTATTTGACATATCCTATCCAAGATTTTGTTTAGGTTGGATAGGTCGTCCCTGTTATCTTGGAGGGGCGGCTTTTTCTGATTCTGTCGTGAGCTTTTGAATCCGGCGTTGACTGCCATGCTCTTCGGACTTTTTTCCTTAGTCCGGCGACGATCCTTATTGCGTCACGGTTTTCCGTTTCCATCCCTAGTTTCGGATATACTTGGGTCACTGGTTCTGCATCTTGCCAACCAGTTGTCCTCTCCTGCGCAAAAGCGGGTCATGAGGCTTGTTAGTGCGGCCATTGTTCTTGGCTTTTATTGGCCGAGGTGTCTGGCGAGCCATTCGTCTCGGACATTATGCCTGAAAGCCGCTAAGGCTTCAGCGTCCGGACAGTCGACTATCTGATTCTTTTTAGTAAGAAATCTATTCCAGAATTGCCGAGCTGACTCTCCGGGCTGTTGAGTTATGTGACTAAGATCATCTGCATCCGCAGGGCGGACATGGGTCCCTTGAAAATTTGCTCAGAAAGCGTCCTCGAGCTCTTCCAACTTCCGATTGTGTTTTCAGGAAGGCTTTTGAGCCAATGCCGGGCTGGCCCTTTAAGCTTGAGGGGTAAGTATTTTATGGCGTGGAGGTCATCTCCTCTAGCCATATGTATGTGGAGGATATAGTCCTCGATCCAGACTCCAGGGTCTATTGTTCCATCATATGCCTCTATGTTTACGGGATGCCCAGAGAACGACAAACCAGGATTTCAGCCGCACGAGCCATGGGCGTGGCCTTCGGACGAGCCGCCACCCACGTCTTGTGCAGAGAGAGTGCACCGCCAACCTCAGAGATGGTGACTCCTGCCAAGGTCTTCCGGCGCGCCGCTGGAGCTCGCGGAGGCTTTGCAGTCGGGGTGGGGATGGGCAGAATGGCGGCTGGCCGCTCCCCGAAAAGTGGCGCTAGGCACTGGAGGCCAACCGCACCGGAAGCGTCAGCTCGGCGGCGGCGCACAGGGGAGGGAGTACGACGCACCGACCCACTAGACGGCAGGGGAGGCGTTGGGGAGGCCTCGAAACCAGGGGGCCTAAAGGGGGACGACACCGGTAGCAGGAGAATGGGGGACTCACAAAGCTGGAGCAGCGCCGAGCTCGGCCCGTCAGGCAGGAGCGTGGCTGACCAGGCTTCATTCCTCTTTGATCTTGGCGACGGAGGCAGGACGGAGGTAGGTGAGGGAGTCCTGGATTAGGGGGTGTTTGGGTAGCCGGACTATACCTTCAGCCGGACTCCAGGACTATGAAGATACAAGATTGAAGACTTCGTCCCGTGTCCAGATGGGACTTTCCTTGGCGTGGAAGGCAAGCTTGGCGGTGCGGATATTCAACATCTCCTACCATTGTAACCGACTTTGTGTAACCCTAACCCTCTCCGGTGTCTATATAAACCGGAGGGTTTTAGTCCGTAGGACAACTTCATCATACAACAATCATACCATAGGCTAGCTTTTAGGGTTTAGCCTCCTTGATCTCGTGGTAGATCTACTCTTGTACTACCCATATCATCAATATTAATCAAGCAGGACGTAGGGTTTTACCTCCATCAAGAGGGCCTGAACCTGGGTAAAACATCGTGTTCCTTGCCTCCTGTTACCATCCGGCCTAGACGCATAGTTTGGGACCCCCTACCCGAGATCCGCTGGTTTTGACACCGACATTGGTGCTTTCATTGAGAGTTCCTCTGTGTCGTCGCCTTTAGGCCCGATGGCTCCTTCGATCATCAACAACGATGCAGTCCAGGGTGAGACTTTTCTCCCCGGACAGATCTACGTCTTCGGCGGGCCAAGTCGCTTGGCCACCTTGAGCAGATCGAAAGCTACGCCCCTGGCCATCAGGTCAGGTTTGGAAACCTAAACTACACGGCTGACATCCGCGGGGACTTGATCTTCGACGGATTCGAGCCACAGCCAAGCGCGCCGCACTGTCTCGATGGGCATGATATAGCTCTGCTGCCGAACAGTGCCTTGGAGGTCGCACACGCATTGGTTCCGACCATTGATTCGGAGCCCACTGCGCCGATCGAGGATCAGCGGTTGGACGCTGCCTCAGGGGCCGCGATCTCAGAGGCGATCGAGCCGAACTCCAGCCCCGCACTCCGCATGGCCCGTGACTCCGAGGAGCCGGATTCCTTTCTGAACTCCGAGCCCCCCGCGCCCCTGCCGATCGAATCCGATTGGGCGCCGATAATGGAGTTCACCGCCGCAGACATCTTTCAGCACTCGCCCTTCGGCGACGTCCTGAATTCGCTAAAGTCTCTCTCTTTATCAGGAGAGCCCTGGCTGGACTACGGTCAGCAAGGATGGGATTCGGATGATGAAGAAATTCAAAACCCACCCACCACCCACTTCATAGCCACTGTCGACGACTTAACCGACATACTCGACTTCGAATCCGAAGACATCGACGGTATGGACGACGATGCAGGAGACAACCAAGAACCAACGCCTATAGGGCATTGGACAGCCACCTCATCTCACAATGTGTACATGGTGGATACCCCTAAAGGAAGCAACAACGAGGAAAACGGGGATGGAAAGAGGGATCGATCTCTCAAAAAACAATCAAAGCGTCGGTGTAACGCCCCGAGACCGATGTGCCAGGTGTCGTTCAGCTATTCGCTGGTGTTGCCTTGTCATTCCTTGCGTGTCATGCATTGCATATCATATCATCATGCGCATTTCATTTGCATACGTGTTCATCTCACGCATCCGAGCATTTTCCCCGTTGTCCGTTTTGCAATCCGGCGTTCCGTTCTTCTCCGGTGGTCATTTCTACCTTTCTTTCATGTGTGGGGATTAAACATTTCCGGATTGGACCGAGTCTTGCCAAGCGGCCTTGGTTTACTACCGGTAGACCGCCTATCAAGTTTCGTATCATTTGGACTTCGTTTGATACTCCAACGGTTAACCGAGGGACCGAAAAGGCCTCGTGTGTGTTGCAGCCCAACACCCTTCCAATTTGGCCCAAAACCCACCTAACTCTGCTCCATCATCTCGGTCGTTCGATCACGATCGCGTGGCCGAAAACCGCACCTCATTTGGACTCTCCTAGCTCCCTCTATGCCTATATATACAACCCCCTCCGAAATTCACGGTTCATTCTTCCTCGAACCCTAAAAATTCTCAGATCCGCGCCGCCGGACGAAATCCTCACCTTCACCGGACATGTCCGCTGCCTCCGCCACCTCACTCCGCCCAATGAGAGCGCGACACGTCACCCCGCCGCCGCTTCCCCTCCACTCACCGCGCGCCACATGGCACCGCGCCGCCCCACTTCGCCACCGGCCCGCGGAGCCCATCCGGGGCCCGCGCGAGCCCGGATCTCCGCCGCCGCCCGCAGGCACCCCGCGCCTCCTCGCTCCCGCAGCCGGTCGAGGGGAGGAGCCCCTCGATCCACGCCTTCGCCACCGGTTTTCTCCGCCGCCGTGCGCCCTCGCCGCCGCGGGCCACCATCGCCGGCGCCGCCTTACCGTCCCGACGCCGTTTTCCCTCGCCATCGCCTCCCTTCCTCCGGCCCCGTCCAGATCCGGCATGGAGCTCGCCGGATCCGCCCGTTTCCTGCCGCCTCGCCGGACCCCGCTCGCTGCCGGAGCCCTCCATCGCCGCCATCGCCATGGATCGGGAACCAGTTTCCCCGCTCGACGACGTTGACCCTCCACGTGGGCCGGTCCAGCTTCCCGGCCAGCGCAGCACCGAGTGCGGCCCAGCCTCCCCGCCTTTGCCTCCAGGCCCAGCGCGAGCGCCCCAAGGCCAGCCCAGCCGACCTCGCCTCGGCCTCCTTCCTCCTCTGCTGGGCCAGGCCCATGGGTGAGCCGACCCCAGCGCCCCCTCCTCTATTTTTTTTCCTCACTGTTGGGCTTACCTCAGATTCGGCCCGTGATGTGTTTTTTTCAGCGCCTAGGATTTTTTCCTATTATTCCTGAGACAGCAGTTTTGCAGTATAGTCCCCCTAGTTCATGCATTTAATAACTCACAAATGGTGCATCGGATTAAAATGATTTATATATGAAACTTGCTCAGAATTTTGTGTAGATTAATAATATCAAACTTTCAGCTATGTTTAAAATAATTAAAATGTTGTTTTCTTTAATTTGCTCCTATGCCATGCTAAAATGATTTAAATCATAACTAAATAACCGTAACTCCGATTTTAATAATCTTTATATGTAATTGGGGTAGAAAAATGCCTAGTTTGACATGATGGCCTTACTTTGCATGTTAAACAACTCTAAAATAATGTTTAGGGCAGAACAGTACCAAACCTTAGATTATGCATATGAGGAGTTTCCGGAATTGTTGTTCGTTGCTTCCGGCCTCATTTAACCTTGACTAGATAGGTAGTTTTCTTTTGCTTCACCTCTTGCCATGTTAACCAACATTTAACTTTGTTGAGTACCTAACCGGGAGTGAATTAAATAATTGATGTGGTGTTCCGTCAATATGCAACTCGTTGCATATTGAACTCCATTTAACTTGTAGCTTTGTTTGTGCACTTTGCCATGCCATGTATCTTTAAACCGGACATGCATCATACTTGTTTGCACATCATGCCATGTCTATGTGGTGGTTGTTTACTATCTTGTGTGCTTCTTTTCCGGTGATTGCTTCTTCGGGTTGGTTCCGGTAACGTCGAGTTTGTGAGGAACCGTTCGACTACGTCCGTTTGTCTTCTTCATGGACTCGTTCTTCTTCCTTGCAGGATTTCAGGCAAGATGATCATACCCTCGAAATCACTACTATCTCTGCTATGCTAGTTTGCTCGCTCTTTTACTATGCCAATGCTACGATGCCTACCATTTGCTTGTCAGCCTCCCAAATTGCCATGTCACACCTCTAACCCACCATGTCCTAGCAAACCGTTGATTGGCTATGTTACCGCTTTGCTCAGCCCCTCTTATAGCGTTGCTAGTTGCAGGTGAAGATTGGAGGCCGTTCCTTGTTGGAACATTTACTTACTTGTTGGGATATCACTATATATCTTATTTAATTAATGCATCTATATACTTGGTAAAGGGTGGAAGGCTCGGCCTTATGCCTGGTGTTTTGTTCCACTCTTGCCACCCTAGTTTCCGTCATATCGGTGTTATGTTCCCGGATTTTGCGTCCCTTACGCGGTTGGTCTATAATGGGAACCCCTTGACAGTTCGCCTTAAGTAAAGCTCTTCCAGCAATGCCCAACATTGGTTTTACCATTCGCCACCTAGCCTCTTTTTCCCTTGGGTTTCGCGGACATAAGGGTCATCATTATTTTAACCCCCCCGGGCCAGTGCTCCTCTGAGTGTTGGTCCAACTGTCAGCTACCGGTGACCACCAGGGGCAACTCTGGGCTGGCCTACCCGTACCTAGGACAATCTGAGTGTGCCCTGAGAAAGAGATATGTGCAGCTCCTATCGGGATTTGTCGGCACATTCGGGCGGTGTTGCTGGTTTAGTTTTACCCTGTCGAAATGTCTTGTTGTACCGGGATACCGAGTCTGATCGGAACGTCTCGGGTGGAGGTCTATTCCTTCGTTGACCGTGAGAGCTTGTCATGGGCTAAGTTGGGACACCCCTGCAGGGATTTGAACTTTCGAAAGCCGTGCCCGCGGTTATGGGCAGATGGGAATTTGTTAACGTCCGGTTGTAGAAAACCTGAACTTGACCTTAATTAAAATGAATCAACAGCGTGTGTAATCGTGATGGTCTCTTTCCGGCGGAGTCCGGGAAGTGAACACGGTTGTTGGAGTTATGCTTGACGTAGGTAGTCCAGGATCACTTCTTGATCATACCTTTATCGATCGTGCTTTGCCTTCTCTTCTCGCTCTCATTTGCGTATGTTAGCCACCATATATGCTAGTCGCTTGCTGCAGCTCCACCTCATACCTTTACCTTACCCATAAGCTTAAATAGTCTTGCGCGAGGGTGTGAGATTGCTGAGTCCCTGTGGCTCACAGATACTTCCAAAACCAGCTTGCAGGTGCCGTTGAACCGAGCAGATGACGCAACCAAGCTCAGGGGGAGCTCGATGAAGATCTTGTCCTTTATGTTGTTTCGTTTTAGTTGATCAGTAGTGGAGCCCAGTTGGGGTCGATCGGGGGCCTTTGTCGCATTTGGGGTTCTTCTTTTATTTTGGTTCCGTAGTCGGACCATGTGTGTATTCGATTGATGTAATGTTTATTCATGTAATTGTGTGAAGTGGCGACTGTAAGCCAACTATGTATCTCTTTCCCTTATGTATTACATGGGTTGTGTGAAGATTACCTCACTTGCGACATATGCCTTCAATGCGATTATGCCTCTAAGTCGTGCCTCGACACGTGGGAGATATAGTCGCATCGAGGGTGTTACAAGTTGGTATCAGAGCCTTCCCCGACCTTAGGAGCCCCCACTGCTTGATCGAATTAACGGACGTTGTTGAGTCTAGAAAAATGTTTTGATTCTTCTAGGAATTATATATCGGAGAGTTTAGGAATCCTTTTTACTCCCCAGTCCCTTCATCGCTCTGGTAAGGCTTCCTGACGTAGAGTTTTGTCTCTTCTCTTCTCAAATTTCACTAAATTTTTTTTAGGATCACGCGGGTATCTTGGAATCGTTCCGATGGTTTTATGATGAGAACATTGTCTTGGTGCCTCCTGTCAGGGGTTTAGTGGAAGTGTCCCGGGGAGTTGAGCTCTGAGGTGTTGTCGTCATAATTTTATCGTTGCAGTTCTGGAATACCTGAGTTTAGTACGCCGACATCGAAAATCTCTTTTATGAAGTTCGTTGGTGAGATAACCTCGACGCCACCCAGTACTGGGGCGGGAGTTCGGGAGTATCGCCATAACTTGTATAACGGATGCTTTTCGAAGGTTGAGGTAGACGATTTCCGAAGGTTTCTTGGTTATGTGTTGAAGGATGGATACAGCTGGATGTAGGATTTGCTAGAATTGGGTGAGATATTATGCTTCCCCTGTATCCCCAACACCTGATTGCATAACCGGAAAGGTTCGGGAGTTTCATAGGTGGGAATTCAAGTAGCTCTTAGGATATCTTTCCGACAGATGTATGATATGAAATTGGGGTTCGACGTCTAGTGGTCCGCCTATTCACGGTCGATTTTATAGTGGTCTCGTTGTGTCTTAAAGAGTCCTTGGCTATGCCGACTCGGGGACGCTTCGTATGTCATGTGCACTGCCTTGTACATGATGGTGCTGTACGATCGAGCCCGTGTAGGCCCCACCACGAAAACTTCGGACGAAATCTCTATCATATGTTTGTTCCGGCTTATTCTGCAAGCCAACCCTTTGTTTTTGTTTTGAGTTGTGGTATTCGAGTTGCTTCGAAGTCAAATGTTGATTCCATACCTTCTCTAAGCGGTGTTCTCATACTCCGATGTGAATACAAATCCTTCTTGATCATCAAGATTGTTTTGTCAATCCTTTTCACCGATGTGCTTCTCCTCAAGTGGATCCGTTCACTTCAACATTCACAAGTTCAAGTACCAGTTCTTCTCAACGGTGTTCATTTCATCCATCTCAAGTTGCATTTGTTTTTCCCACCCTCCCACCCCTTTTATTCAAGGACTCATATTTCTTAATCAAGTACCATCTTATTGGTGT
Organism: Triticum urartu; assembly: GCF_056163025.1. NCBI lineage: Eukaryota > Viridiplantae > Streptophyta > Magnoliopsida > Poales > Poaceae > Triticum > Triticum urartu. The sequence goes on along the minus strand of NC_141877.1, from coordinate 44,327,561 downwards.
GAAGTCTCTCCATTCTTTTCCTTCTTGTTCTTATTCGGTGATTCTCATGAAGATTCTAACGAAGCTTCAAGTTCGTCACTCTTCACTCATTTTTCTTCGTCGGTGGTTAAATTCAAGCTTTGTTGATCATACCCTTCTCTCTTTTCAAATGCCTTCTCATACCGGTGTACCTCATAATCATTCACCTCTCGATATTCAATTGTTCTGGAGTGCTAAAGATATCTCGAAGATTCGTGTATCCACTCTTCTTTTATTCAAGCTATTTCGAGGATGTTATACCATTCGAGCCTTTTTATTCAACTGGTGCATTCTCTCTTTTAAATCCTTCAACGGTGTTTCTTTTGAGTGGGCCCTAACCCACAGGTCTTTTCCCAGGATCTTACCTCACTCTTCTTATTTTCCCGGAGCTACCCTCAAATTCATCTTAAAGTTGACGTAAGAATGATTTATCATCAGTCACATATATTTCTCCAAGATCTTTCAAATTCTTTTCATTGTTGGCTCAACCTCTTCGTTTGATTCTTCCAGAGTGTCTAAATAATTCATGGTGGTGTTTCTCGTTGTCATTCTCATCATTTGAAGACCGAAGTAGAGTTTCTCTTTAATCTTGCTCAATTCTCTTCAAGATTCATGATGCTAGCTTGTTGCCATCCTCTCGTAATTGTTTTGATCGTGAAAAATTCTTTTCACCCTTCCGAAGCAATTTAAGAGTCTTCTCAGTTTGTTATCCGGAGTTCACCAATTCAGGGTTATTCATTCTCAGTTTTTAGCTCTCGTTCTCCAAATCTTACCGGTGCATCGATCATATATCCTCTAATCAGTGCATGATCTCTTCGTTCTCATGTATCTAAATCCTCTCAAGCATCTTCGTTTATTTCACTATTCTTCACGGTGTTTCTTTGTCTTCTCTTAATTCATTTTCAATTCGTACGGTGGTTCGTTCAAGATTTTTTCTTCTTTCTTATCATATTAATTTATTTGTTGTTCCAATCCTACCGGTGGTTCGTTGAAGACCTTCTCAAGTTTTGTTATATCTCTTTTAATCCTTTCTACGAGAATAAGTAGTATGCCAAATCCATTGATTGTCATCAATTTAATTGGTGAAGGATAAGCATAATGTAATTCTTATTCTTGTTTCATCCTAATGATTAATTCTTATTCCGGAGGCCCTTCAAACTCTCAGTTTCATTTGTTTCATCTTCTCTTTTTCCCGGAGTTCCAAGCTCTAATTATCACGAAGATCCGTCTAAATCATTGCAAGGATTCACCTTGTGTTTCCAATTTCTCTTTCTTTTCATTCTTTTGTTTACCGGAGTTCTTCATGGAGGTTCTACATAATGGTCCATCAAGAATTTAATTCCTTTTCGAAGTGCTCATCAAGATTCTTTTCTAAGGAGCTTAAGTTTCTTCATCTTGCAATCCGGCGTGCAATTATTCCTTCCGTATCAATAGAGGTGGTATTATGTCATATTGATAATTTGAGTTCATGTTTCATGATTCACAAGTTATCAAGAATGAGGTAGTTTAAATCCATCAATCTCGTCATTGGAGTTATCTTGGGTTATATTTCACCTAAAGCTTTCCTTTAAGGATTGTCGCTCTCATGGTGTTTATCAATGATCCAATTTCTTCATTTATCCTTTCCGGTGCGATATACATTCTCGTCTCTTTGTTCATATCAATACAATTCTTTTCCCGCGAGTGGCAGGTTGTCACCTCATAATTTGAGATGTACTCCATAAGACCATATCAAGTTTATTCTTTCGTTGTTGGCTTTCCAATAACTCCGTTCGACCCTTCTCCTTAAGATGCCTTTTCAAGCTCTTTTGTACCAGAAGTTGGCTTTTCTTCTACATTCTTTTGTCTCAATTATCCTTATCCTATTCTTTCTCCTGGAGGTCTATTGATGTTGCTCCTCTCAACCCATCATCTCGTTTGTCTAAGATCATGCTCTTTTCATGATTTCCCATTTAACCGGAGTGTCGTGCCCTCTTTTCAAGTTCTATCACCTTATCAAGTTATTATTCAATTCCTTTTCTTTTCAACCGGAGTGCTGCCCGCATTTTGGTTTTCCTTGATCCCCTTCCTTAACCGGAGCGTTTTTTTAAATATATATCTTGCCCTTCAACCTCAAGGGTTTTTCGCAATGTTCTTTGTCCCTCTTTTCTAACGGAGTGGTTTTCAACTTCGTCATCTTCGTTGTATTCTTTTCTCGAATGGCTTAACCTTTTCAAGGTTCTTTGGTTTCACTCGTTTGTCGAAGAAGCAACTTAGTTTTACCGTTTCTCTTCCTTTTCCGTTTTCCCTCCGATGCCATTCTAGATCTCGGGACGAGATCCTCTCATAGTGGTGGAGTGTTGTAACGCCCCGAGACCGATGTGCCAGGTGTCTTTTAGCTATTCGCTGGTGTTGCCTTGTCATTCCTTGCGTGTCATGCATTGCATATCATATCATCATTCGCATTTCATTTGCATACGTGTTTGTCTCACGCATCCGAGCATTTTCCCCGTTGTCCGTTTTGCAATCCGGCGTTCCGTTCTTCTCCGGTGGTCATTTCTACCTTTCTTTCATGTGTGGGGATTAAACATTTCCGGATTGGACCGAGTCTTGCCAAGCGGCCTTGGTTTACTACCGGTAGACCGCCTATCAAGTTTCGTATCATTTGGACTTCGTTTGATACTCCAACGGTTAACCGAGGGACCGAAAAGGCCTCGTGTGTGTTGCAGCCCAACACCCTTCCAATTTGGCCCAAAACCAACCTAACTCTGCTCCATCATCTCGGTCGTTCGATCACGATCGCGTGGCCGAAAACCGCACCTCATTTGGACTCTCCTAGCTCCCTCTATGCCTATATATACAACCCCCCTCCGAAATTCACGGTTCATTCTTCCCCTAACCCTAAAAATTCTCAGATCCGCGCCGCCGGACGAAATCCCCACCTTCACCGGACATGTCCGCTGCCTCCGCCACCTCACTCCGCCCAATGAGAGCGCGACACGTCACCCCGCCGCCGCTTCCCCTCCACTCACCGCGCGCCACATGGCACCGCGCCGCCCCACTTCGCCGCCGGCCCGCGGAGCCCATCCGGGGCCCGCGCGAGCCCGGATCTCCGCCGCCGCCCGCAGGCACCCCGCGCCTCCTCGCTCCCGCAGCCGGTCGAGGGGAGGAGCCCCTCGATCCACGCCTTCGCCACCGGTTTTCTCCGCCGCCGTGCGCCCTCGCCACCGCGGGTCACCATCGCCGGCGCCGCCTTGCCGTCCCGACGCCGTTTTCCCTCGCCGTCGCCTCCCTTCCTCCGGCCCCGTCCAGATCCGGCATGGAGCTCGCCGGATCCGCCCGTTTCCTGCAGCCTCGCCGGACCCCGCTCGCTGCCGGAGTCCTCCATCGCCGCCATCGCCATGGATCGGGAACCAGTTTCCCCGCTCGACGACGTTGACCCTCCACGTGGGCCGGTCCAGCTTCCCGGCCAGCGCAGCGCCGAGTGCGGCCCAGCCTCCCCGCCTTGGCCTCCAGGCCCAGCGCGAGCACCCCAAGGCCAGCCCAGCTGGCCTCGCCTCGGCCTCCTTCCTCCTCTGCTGGGCCAGGCCCATGGGTGAGCCGACCCCAGTGCCCCCTCCTCTATTTTTTTTCCTCACTGTTGGGCTTACCTCAGATTCGGCCCGTGATGTGTTTTTTTCAGCGCCTGGGATTTTTTCCTATTATTCCTGAGACAGCAGTTTTGCAGTATAGTCCCCCTAGTTCATGCATTTAATAACTCACAAATGGTGCATCGGATTAAAATGATTTATATATGAAACTTGCTCAGAATTTTGTGTAGATTAATAATATCAAACTTTCAGCTATGTTTAAAATAATTAAAATGTTGTTTGCTTTAATTTGCTCCTATGCCATGCTAAAATGATTTAAATCATAACTAAATAACCGTAACTCCGATTTTAATAATCTTTATATGTAATTGGGGTAGAAAAATGCCTAGTTTGACATGATGGCCTTACTTTGCATGTTAAACAACTCTAAAATAATGTTTAGGGCAGAACAATACCAAACCTTAGATTATGCATATGAGGAGTTTCCGGAATTGTTGTTCGTTGCTTCCGGCCTCATTTAACCTTGACTAGATAGGTAGTTTTCTTTTGCTTCACCTCTTGCCATGTTAACCAACATTTAACTTTGTTGAGTACCTAACCGGGAGTGAATTAAATAATTGATGTGGTGTTCCGTCAATATGCAACTCATTGCATATTGAACTCCATTTAACTTGTAGCTTTGTTTGTGCACTTTGCCATGCCATGTATCTTTAAACCGGACATGCATCATACTTGTTTGCACATCATGCCATGTCTATGTGGTGGTTGTTTACTATTTTGTGTGCTTCTTTTCCGGTGATTGCTTCTTCGGGTTGGTTCCGGTAACGTCGAGTTTGTGAGGAACCGTTCGACTACGTCCGTTTGTCTTCTTCATGGACTCGTTCTTCTTCCTTGCGGGATTTCAGGCAAGATGATCATACCCTCGAAATCACTACTATCTCTGCTATGCTAGTTTTCTCGCTCTTTTGCTATGCCAATGCTACGATGCCTACCATTTGCTTGTCAGCCTCCCAAATTGCCATGTCACACCTCTAACCCACCATGTCCTAGCAAACCGTTGATTGGCTATGTTACCGCTTTGCTCAGCCCCTCTTTTAGCGTTGCTAGTTGCAGGTGAAGATTGGAGGCCGTTCCTTGTTGGAACATTTACTTACTTGTTGGGATATCACTATATATCTTATTTAATTAATGCATCTATATACTTGGTAAAGGGTGGAAGGCTCGGCCTTATGCCTGGTGTTTTGTTCCACTCTTGCCACCCTAGTTTCCGTCATATCGGTGTTATGTTCCCGGATTTTGCGTCCCTTACGCGGTTGGTCTATAATGGGAACCCCTTGACAGTTCGCCTTAAGTAAAGCTCTTCCAGCAATGCCCAACATTGGTTTTACCATTCGCCACCTAGCCTCTTTTTCCCTTGGGTTTCACGGACTCAAGGGTCATCATTATTTTAACCCCCCCCCCCCGGGCCAGTGCTCCTCTGAGTGTTGGTCCAACTGTTAGCTACCGGTGACCACCAGGGGCAACTCTGGGCTGGCCTACCCGTACCTAGGACAATCTGAGTGTGCCCTGAGAAAGAGATATGTGCAGCTCCTATCGGGATTTGTCGGCACATTCGGGCGGTGTTGCTGGTTTAGTTTTACCCTGTCGAAATGTCTTGTTGTACCGGGATACCGAGTCTGATCGGAACGTCTCGGGTGGAGGTCTATTCCTTCGTTGACCGTGAGAGCTTGTCATGGGCTAAGTTGGGACACCCCTGCAGGGATTTGAACTTTCGAAAGCCGTGCCCGCGGTTATGGGCAGATGGGAATTTGTTAACGTCCGGTTGTAGAAAACCTGAACTTGACCTTAATTAAAATGAATCAACAGCGTGTGTAATCGTGATGGTCTCTTTCCGGCGGAGTCCGGGAAGTGAACACGGTTGTTGGAGTTATGCTTGACGTAGGTAGTCCAGGATCACTTCTTGATCATACCTTTATCGACCATGCTTTGCCTTCTCTTCTCGCTCTCATTTGCGTATGTTAGCCACCATATATGCTAGTCGCTTGCTGCAGCTCCACCTCATACCTTTACCTTACCCATAAGCTTAAATAGTCTTGATCGCGAGGGTGCGAGATTGCTGAGTCCCTGTGGCTTACAGATACTTCCAAAACTAGCTTGCAGGTGCCGTTGAACCGAGCAGATGACGCAACCAAGCTCAGGGGGAGCTCGATGAAGATCTTGTCCTTTATGTTGTTTCATTTTAGTTGATCAGTAGTGGAGCCCAGTTGGGGTCGATCGGGGGCCTTTGTCGCATTTGGGGTTCTTCTTTTATTTTGGTTCCGTAGTCGGACCATGTGTGTATTCGATTGATGTAATGTTTATTCATGTAATTGTGTGAAGTGGCGACTGTAAGCCAACTATGTATCTCTTTCCCTTATGTATTACATGGGTTGTGTGAAGATTACCTCACTTGCGACATATGCCTTCAATGCGATTATGCCTCTAAGTCGTGCCTCGACACGTGGGAGATATAGTCGCATCGAGGGTGTTATAGTCGGCGTAAACGCCGACCCAAACCCCGCCTCGATAAAGACCCAGCCATAGAGCAGGATGAGCCGGTAGACGACGAGCATGCCTTAGAGCAATCGTCCCAACAGGACAACCCGGATAGAGAAAACCGAACATCCCTCCCCCGGCGAAAATGGCATTTCGGACGACCCTACGCCGGACAAGCCCACGAAGCAGAAGAACCTCCACAAACGGCTCGTTGCAACCGCACGCAGCTTGAAAAAGCAGAAGCGGAAGCTAAAAACTGCGGAAGATGCACTCAGGATCAGATGGAGTAAAGTAATCAATACTGCAGACAAATACGGCGACAGTCGCCGCACTAAAAGCTATCCGAAGAGAAAGCTACTGCCTGAATTCGACGAGGAGGCCTTAGGGCCCTCGCATTCCAAAAGTGAGAAAGCCACACGGTCGGATAGACGACCCCATGGCCAGCATAAAGCGGCAAGCAGCGCCGCACTTAAGCCGGCATGCGACCCACTTAAGGATTCGCATCATGGCCCAGCCAGGTCCATTTACGGGCCAAGAAAGCAAGCTCTCGTAAGCAATGCAATAAAGCCATTATCAGAATCCGGCACACCCAAATACAGGGGTGCCGCACACTCCCTATGTTTCACCGATGAGGTCCTGGATTATGAATTTCCAGCGGGATTGAAACCCGTAAACATAGAGGCATATGATGGAACAACAGACCCTGGAGTCTGGATCGAGGACTATATCCTCCACATACATATGGCTAGAGGAGATGACCTCCACGCCATAAAATACTTACCCCTCAAGCTTAAAGGGCCAACCTGGCATTGGCTCAAAAGCCTTCCTGAAAACACAATCGGAAGTTGGGAAGAGCTCGAGGACGCTTTCCGAGCAAATTTTTAAGGGACCTATGTCTGCCCTCCGGATGCAGACGATCTTAGTCACATAACTCAACAGCCCGGAGAGTCAGCTCGGCAATTCTGGAATAGATTTCTTACTAAAAAGAATCAGATAGTCGACTGTCCGGACGCTGAAGCCTTAGCGGCTTTCAGGCATAATGTTCGAGACCAATGGCTCGCCAGACACCTCGGCCAAGAAAAGCAAAGAACAATGGCTGCACTAACAAGCCTCATGACCCGTTTTTGCGCAGGAGAGGACAGCTGGTTGGCAAGATGCAGCACCAGTGACCCAAGTACATCCGAAACTAGGGATGGAAACGGAAAACCGTGACGCAATAAGGACCGTCGCCGGACTAAGGAAAAAAGTCCGAAGAGCATGGCAGTCAACGCCGGATTCAAAAGCTCACGACAGAATCAGAAAAAGCCGCCCCTCCAAGATAACAGGGACGACCTATCCAACCTAAACAAAATCTTGGATAGGATATGTCAAATACACAGCACTCCCAGAAAGCTTGCTAACCATACCCATAGAGATTGTTGGATTTTCAAACAATCCGGCAGACTCAATGCCGAACACAAGGGGCTCGACACACCAAGCGAAGACGAAGACGAACCCCAAAAGCAGAGTACCAGAAATAAAAGAATTTCCCACAAGAAGTAAAAATAGTAAACGTACTCCACATAACAAAACGTGCGGCGCCCATAAAGGTACGCGCCCCACGGCCTATCCCAAAGGAATCCCGCCACTGGTTGTCAAAACCAATCATCTTTGATCATCTGGATTATTCTAGAAGTGTCAGGAACCCAGGCTGGACTGCCCTGGTACTCGATCCAATAATTGGCGGACTCCAGTTTTCAAATGTCCTTATGGACAGTGGCAGCGGACTCAACCTGATATATCAGGACTCAATCCGCCACATGGGATCGACCCAAAAAGAATTCGCCATAGCAAAACCTCCTTTCAAGGAGTAACACCAGGTCCGGACACCCATTGCATGGGTTTTCTTCGGCTCGAGGTTATTTTTGGCTCTGCCGATAACTTCCGTCGCGAAAAGCTGACTTTCCACATCGTCCCATTCTCAAGTCGCTATCAAGCACTACTGGGACGCGAAGCTTTCGCCCGCTTTAACGCAATACCGCATTATGCATCTCTTATGCTTAAGATGCTCGGTCCACGCGGCATCATCTCCTTAAAGGGGAAGCAGTGAGAACACCTCCCCTAAGCGGAGGATTGTGCGGCTGCTTTAAAAGCCCCACAATACAATGGTTTCACCAGCCAGAACATCGGAACATGTCATTAAGACCACGGACACGGATAGACGAGTCCGGCACAAAAGTATCGTTGATAAAGGCTTAGTGGCCATATACCCCTGCACTAGGGGCTTCACACATATAAAATAAGAGACAATAAAGCTCAATTTTTCATATTTTACTTTACACTTTGTTTATTTCATATAACTTTTGTTCGGCACGCCCCTTTTTCAACTTAGTTACTCTCTTTTTACAGATGAATGTCGTGCTGCGCCCGTCCAGGATACGGCACAACGGAGACACAGGCGCAGACGTGTAGTAGGGACCCGTTCCAGGGATTCTTTTCAGATTAAGACCCTACGTAAACCTTTTTTACTGTCTCTTGTTGATACACATCCCCTGGTTCTATGACCAAGGAGGAGGCTGGCGTCTTGGCATGTGGCCACGTCAGAATTCTTGCGCGTACCTGGACACTAGGGGCTTATACCTCAGAGCTTTACCTTGCCCGCTCTCATAAAGACCGAATACCTTAGGGAGTGTTCGGCGTCGCGAGTTTGGCCTTATATGCATCAGCTCCGAGTCATGATTTTGGTCAAATGTTGGGTTTCCCAGCACCTGTGTTCGGCCGCCTTACGTTCCGCTCTATCGGCTAAGGCGGCACCAGGAGAACTGCTGCGATTGTGCCCTGGTTCGGCCAGGCGAGCACCTCAGTAGAGAAAGCCGAAAACCGACTGTCATGATATGGCATGAGACTGGTCAACCACTCGATGACTCTCCGGAATCTGTAGGATTCCTCCGCATTAACGAAGGGTCGTTTCCCGGCTAGGCACACACGCGCCCCGAATTCGGGCGAGCGCAGTCGCCACCAGGGGCTACCTAAATAGTCCCATTGTCAAGCTCCTATGGCTAAGTGAAAGTGTTAAAGCATTATAGTCCGGTTGCCTAGCTCGCTGCGCTATCACCTCCTTTATAGGACCAATACGTTGGATTAAGTGTGAAAATGCGCCTTCTGCGAGCACCCCCGCACTATGTGCGTGGGGGCTGAAGCCAACGACTGCAATCTTTCAGATTTTGTATATATATCTTAAAACGGCCGCACAGGAGGTGTTCCAAATACTTGAAGGCACAAGTATAAAAGGCTACTACAATTCATCAAAATATTGCTTTATAATTACATATGCTATCAGAACATAGCATCCTTCGAGCACTGCGTCTCTATTACACGAGCGCCTTCAAGGACTTCCTGAAAATAGTGCTCGGAGGGTACTCGGCTTTTGTCCGAATCTTGGGATGCAACAACGGTGGTCTCCATCTCTGCCCAGTATGTCTTGACACGGGAAAGAGCCATCCGTGCGCCCTCTATGCATGCTGACCTCTTCATCACATTGATACGTGGCACCGCGTCAAGGAATTGCTGCACCAAGCTGAAATAACTCTTCGGCTCCGATCTCCCCGGCCACAGATGACCCATGACGTACTTCATGGCGAGTCCGGACAATCTATTCAGTTCGGCCCATTGAGCCAGACGATCGTCCACTGCCAGTGGATGCTCTGGATTCTGGAACTGCGACCAGAAAAGCCTTTCCACTTCACGATCTTCTTGATCTGAAAAGTATTCGGTCGCATCAGCAGCACTCGCTGCCAAATCCAGATAGGTGTCCTCAGCACTCCACATCCGGTCCAACGGAGTAAAGTTCGGATCGCAAAACTTCCTCCGCAGCATAAAGGGCTTTGCAGCCGCAATCTGTCCGGCCTGACGCAGCTCCTCCTTCGCAGCTCTCATCGCAGAGCGAGCGTCCTTGGCATTAGCAACGGCCTTCTCTAAGTCCGTCTGTCTCGCCCGGTCTTCTTTCTCAAGAAACTTGCAACGGTCAGCAGCACTTTTTAACTTCACGGCCATCTCCTTCTTGCTTCGGCAGTGAGCAGCCTGTTCGGCTCTCAGCTCTTCAAGGGCCTTCTCGGCAGCCGCATCACTTTTCCTGGCTTGTTCCTTTGCTCGGGCAAGTTCCACCCGAAGACTCTCCACGGCGGCCGCACCATCTGCGTCAAGCACACACCTTGTAAGATACTGACATAAAGCTCCTCTTACCAGGTGCCGCCCGAGGAATTGCATACCTTGAGCCTCATCAAGCCGCTCGTTGACGAGCGCGATGTTAGCATCTGCCATGTCAAGTTGCCGCTTTAGTTCGGCAAAATCATCAGTTCGGCTCGATTCCGGACACTTCGCCACCTGTACACAAAGGCGACATTTTAGACCTGGGATTATGATCCTCTGCGCGCCGTCAATTTTGAAAACGCATAGAGTCTCAGGAGCTACTATCTACACAGGGCGCATCTTGTTTATGCGCATCTGACAAAGAAGTACATTATCAAACGTACCTCAAAATCCGTCAGCAAACTTATGACGGCCTCATGCAATCCGCTTTCCGCGGACGAAATCCTTCCAATCACCGTACCCATCAATGCACGATGCTCCTCTGAGATAGAAGCTCGCCCCAGCATTATCATCAGCTCCTCTGACCGCGCATCAGACGGTGCCGGACTCGTCCTATGGCCTCCATCGAAGGCCGGACGCGGAGAACCTTGGGGGGACATATGGCTACCTTCCACCCCTACCGGATTCGGAGAAACCCTCCGCGACGACACCTCAGGGTCGCCCGCCTCGCCAGGCAGTACGGCAGGGGGAGGCGTTCCACTCTCCATCATCTCCGGAAGAAGATCCCCCGAAGACGAGCTCTACTGAGAAGGGCTGAGGTCCGAGCTACAAAGTAAAATTTCGGTTAATCTTCTTAGATAAAAAGCAAGGATTTCTCTCATCCCTCTAAAGGAAAATCTTTCTCTACTTGCGGCTCGCTGGAGGGCTGATCCCTTTGAGGGTGTAGTTTGGCCAAGGATCTCCCCGGCTTCGGACCCTCTCTCGAGGACCTTTCCCCCCTGCTTTGAGGCCATGGTCTCCGGGTCGTCAGAGGCGGCCCTCTTCTTCCCCTTAGGAGAGAAATTGTCGGTTCTTCCCTTCGGAGCAGCCTCCTTCACGGAGGCCATAGTTTCCTTGTCCTCCCCCTCACTTCCCTCCAAAGGCACGATCTTCAACATCCTGACTAGCACGGGATCCAGCCTGGTCTCAGGAAGGGGAGCCGGACACCTGATCAGCTTTGCCTTCGCTATCCACTCCTGTTTAAAAGGACAACTCTTTTAGGGGTGAATTTATGACAATTTCATGAATAGCGAGTCCGGGCACAAGGTTACTTACTTGAGTATCCGGGCAATTGCAGCTTAAACCTGCGTCCTCGGTCAAATCCGGACGCATTGCTTGTTATCCGAAGAACATTTTATACATCTCCACAGGCGTTGCGCCCATAAAATGCTGGAGATCTCGTGGTCCCTCCGGATTAAACTCCCACAGACGAAGGGAGCGACGTTTTCCAGGGAGTGTTCGGCGAATCAGCATGACCTGCGTCACCTTGACCAGGTTGAGGTCTCTTTCTAAGAGATCCCTAATGCGGCCCTGCAACAAGGGCATGTCTTTGGATAACCCCCAATCTAATCCTTTGTTGACCCATGACGCTAGCCGTGGTGGGGGACCCGAGCGAACGGCAGGAGGCGCCACCCACTTGGTGCTCCTGGGAGCGGTGATATAGAACCACTCTCGTTGCCACAAGCCGAGCTCCTCTTGAAAGGAGCCCCCGGGCCATGGAGCATCAGCATTCTTACTTATGACAGCGTCTCCGCACTCTGCGTGCCGTCCCTCAATCATCTTCGGCTCCACTCCAAAAGACTTGAGCCATAATCCAAAGTGAGGAGTAACACGGAGGAATGCTTCGCACACAACGATGAATGAGGAAATGTGGAGGATGGACTCCGGAGCTAAGTCATGAAATTCCAGCCCATAATAGAACATCAGCCCCCTCACGAAGGGATCCATCGGGAAGCCTAACCCCCGAAGGAAGTGAGACATGAACACTACACTCTCATCGGGCTGGGGACTGGGAATAGCCTGCCTTTGAGCGGGCAACCTATGCAAAATTTCGGCGGTCAAGAACTTAGCCTCTCTCAACTTTAGCACATCCTCCTCCGTGACGGAGGAGGGCATACATCGGCCTTGAAGGTCGGAACCGGACATTTTCGAAGGTCTGAAGCACCTGGAATCTGGAGCCTAGGGTGTTGGAACTCGAGGCGACGGGCGAACTTGTTTTGAGATTGGAGAAAAGGAGTAAGGCCTTGGTCTCTTTATATGAGGTTGAATACCAGGAGCCCTCCCCGTAACCGTTTGGGACTCGCCTTTAATCGAGAAGACATGCTAATGGGCACGATTGGGTTACCCACGTCCATATTGATGAGAATCCCGTAAATAAAGGGGACACGATCTCTGCTTTGACAAGACGTGCCAAGGAAACCGCCTCGCAAAACACGCTGAGGTGGAAAAGTGAAAACGATTCGAATAAAGGCTTGGCCGTAGTGTGATATCACGCTGCGGAATACGTCAGTGGATTAGATTTGTGTTAATATTATTCTCTCTGTGGCAATACGTGGAAACTTATTTTGCAGAGCCGAACACTACTCTTGGTGTTTACAAACTTTCATGAAGAATTTGGAGGAGGAACCCGCCTTGCAATGCCGAAGACAATCTACGTGCCGGACTCGTCGTCATTGAAGCCTGGTTCAGGGGCTACTGAGGGAGTCCTGGATTAGGTGGTGTTCGGGTAGCCGGACTATACCTTCAGCCGGACTCCAGGACTATGAAGATACAAGATTCAAGACTTCGTCCCGTGTCCGGATGGGACTTTCCTTGGCGTGGAAGGCAAGCTTGGCGATGCGGATATTCAAGATCTCCTACCATTGTAACCGACTTTGTGTAACCCTAACCCTCTCCGATGTCTATATAAACTGGAGGGTTTTAGTCCATAGGACAACTTCATCATACAACAATCATACCATAGGCTAGCTTTTAGGGTTTAGCCTCCTTGATCTCGTGGTAGATCTACTCTTGTACTACCCATATCATCAATATTAATCAAGCAGGACGTAGGGTTTTACCTCCATCAAGAGGGCCCGGACCTGGGTAAAACATCGTGTTCCTTGCCTCCTGTTACCATCCGGCCTAGACGCACAGTTCGGGACCCCTTACCCGAGATCCGCCGGTTTTGACACCGACAATGGGCGTACTGTGGTGACGCCTTGTTTCAGGGCTGTAGGGGTGGTTGTAAACCCGCTGGAGTTGGCTTTTGTATCTTTCTGTAGTCTTATGCTGCTGATTCAAACTCCACTATCCTGGCACATGTTATGTGGCTTTGGTCAAGGGCTATCATGATTAGATCATGTCGACACAACCGGTCAATTTCTTGAGCTGGAATGTCAGGGGCCTCAATTGCCCTGATAGGCGGTCGATAGTCAACGCCACTATCGCTTCCTCCTCTTGGCATGTTGTGTGCCTCCAAGAGATGAAGCTCGACAGTATCGACCCGTTCACAGCGGCTTTTTTGGGGGGCCATAGACTGCGCAGCTTTGCGCAGCGTCCGACAAATGGCACCAGGGGGTATCCTACTCCTTTGGGATGATCTCTTGGTGGAACTGTCCAGCATCACCGTTACTACCTTTTGCCTCTCGGCCATGATTTGGGTCCGTGACTCGTTTGTGAGCTTCAAGCTAGCCACCGTCTACGGCCCTACCGACCACTCTCTCAAAGATGTGTTCTTTGCTGAGCTTGTGGCACAGAAGCCAACTGCGGGGTGGCTTGGTTAGCCTTCGGGGATTTCAACCAGATTTACCGAGCTAGGGACAAGAACAAGCGGAACGTAAATTGCAACCGAATCAACCGGTTCCGAGCTTCTCTCCATGAGTGTGAGCTCAAAGAAATCCATCTCTAGAACAGGAGGTTCACCTGGAGCAATGAGAGGTCAAATCCTACCTTGTGCAAGCTTGACTCTTTCTTTTGCAATGCGGAGTGGGACACAACCTTTGATGATCACGTTCTCCATGCCCTATCTTCGTCTCTCTCTGACCATTGCCCCCTCCTGCTTGCCGAGGATAAGGGGCCTAGGACCTTTAGGTTCGAGAATTTTTGGGCGTCTATGCCCGAATTCACCGAAGTGGTCCAAAAGGCCTGGGCAGAGCCTGTTGAGCACACCGACCCTTACATTCTGCTTTTCCACAAGCTAAAGAAGACGGCCATGCGGCTCTCAGAGTGGAGTAGAGGCCTCTTCTCCAAGGCTAAGGTCCATCTTCACGCCGCCCTATTGGTTATCCTTCGCCTCGACATTGCCCAGGAGAGCAGGCTTCTCTCCCCTGAGGAGCGTGACCTTCGTGCTCGCCTTAAGAGAAGGGTGATAAGCTTGGCCGTGCTTGAGAAAGCACGCAAAAAGTAGTGTGCCCGAATCGCTAACATCAAAGAAGGAGATGCCAACACCAAGTTCTTTCACCGTCGAGTCAACGCGTGGAGGAGAAAAAACCACATCCACCGCATCATGAACGATCAAGGGTGGGTAACCGAACACAAGGCCAAGGAGAAGATAATCCATGACCACTTCTCGCATGTCATGAAAAGAGGAAGCGGCAGTACGACGGACTTCAATTGGGAGGAGCTCAATCTGGAGTCGCATGACCTGCACGAGCTTGATTCGCCCTTCACTGAGGAGGAGGTCCTCAAGGCAATAAATAGCATGCCTAGCGACAAGGCCCCGGGGCCGGATGGCTTCACCGGCCTGTTCTTCAAGAAGTGTTGGGCCATCGTCAAGCTCAACCTCATGGGGGTGATCCAGCGCTTGGACTCCCTACACACAACAAACCTCCACTGGATCAACTCTGCGAATATTGTGTTGCTTCCCAAGAAGGATGGGGCGGAGAGCAACGTTGACTTCAGGCCTATTAGTCTCATTCATGCTGTCGCCAAGCTCATCGCCAAAGTGCTCTCTAGTAGGCTTGGACCGCACATGTCCGCCCTCGTCTCCAACGCCCAAAGCGCCTTCATCAAAACGTGGTGTATCCATGACAACTTCATGTCTGTTAGGAACCTTGCTCGTCGCTTGCACAAGAGCAAGACCCCTTCTCTTCTGTTCAAGCTGGATATTCGCAAGGCCTTTGACTCGGTCAAGTGGGAGTGAGGGAGTCCTGGATTAGGGGGTGTCTGGATGGCCGGACTATACCTTTAGCCGGACTCCTGGACTATGAAGATACAAGATTGAAGACTTCGTCCCGTGTCCGGAAGGGACTTTCCTTGGCGTGGAAGGCAAGCTTGGCGATACGGATATATAGATCTCCTACCATTGTAACCGACTTTGTGTAACCCTAACCCTCTCCGGTGTCTATATAAACCGGAGGGTTTTAGTCGGTAGGACAACATACAGAACAACAATCATACCATAGGCTAGCTTCTAGGGTTTAGCCTCTCCGATCTCGTGGTAGATCTACTCTTGTACTACCCATATCATCAATATTAATCAAGCAGGACGTAGGGTTTTACCTCCATCAAGAGGGCCTGAACCTGGGTAAAACTTCGTGTCCCTTGCCTCCTGTTACACATAGTTCGGGACCCCCTACCCGAGATCTGCCGGTTTTGACACCGACATTGGTGCTTTCGTTGAGAGTTCCTCTGTGTCGTCGCCGCTAGGCTTGATGGCTCCTACGATCATCAATAGCGATGCAGTCCAGGGTGAGATCTTCCTCCCCGGACAGATCTTCGTCTTCGGCGGCTTCGCACTGCGGGCCAATTCACTTGGCCATCTGGAGCAGATCGAAAGCTATGCCCCTGGCCGTCAGGTCAGATTTGGAAGTTTAAACTATACAGCTGACATCCGCGGGGACTTGATCCTCGACGGATTCGAGCCACTGCCGAGCGCGCCGCACTGCCACGACGAGCGTGATCTAGCTCCGCCGCTGAACAGTGTCCTGGAGGCCGCACCCGCATCGGCTTCGACCCTTAATTCGGAGCCAACTGCGCCGATCGAGGATGGGTGGTTGGATGCCGCCTTGGGGGCTGCGATCCCAACGGCGATCGAGCCGAGCACCAGCCCCGCACTCCGCGAGACTCGTGACTCCAAGGAGCCGGACTCCTCTCCGGACACCGAACCCTCTGCGCCCCTGCCGATCGAATCCGATTGGGCGCCGATCATGAAGTTTACTGCCACGGATGTCTTTCAGCACTCGCCTTTCGGCGATATTCTAAAGACACTAAAGTCTCTCTCTTTATCAGGAGAGATGTTGGGGATATTACTACTGGGCGTAAACCGGCCTATCTGGGCCGGGTTAACTTCATCAGTAGTTAAGTATGTTAAAGCCCATGAAGGTAGATGAGGGCTTAAAGCTCATGATCGGTTTAAGGCCTGTAGCCATAAACTGGCGTCGGTATGTAAACTTGTATTGTAAGTTAGGAATAAGTAGAGACCAAACCGAACACGTATATGAGCCAGTGTTGGGACTCTGAAAACCGACGGGTGTCACCCATATATATAAGGGGACGACCCGGCGGCGGTTCAAGGACAACAGACAACAACTCGAGACTTAGGCGAAGCATGTTTGCCCCCTAGTCATCGAAACCCCATCAATTCCATCACAACTAGACGTAGGCTTTTACCTTCATTGAAGGGGCCGAACTAGTATAAACTCTCTTGCGTCCCTGTGTCCGCTTTAACCCCTTGAAGCTAACCCGTTGCGATGGCTCCATGACTAAGTCCTTTCACGAGGACATCTGCCGTGACAAAACCACGACAGTTGGCGCCCACCGTGGGGCTATCGCACGATGGTTTCAAGTTCTCGGAGGGCCGCTTTGAAGGACTCGAGGGCTACGTTGTGGGTCGGATGACTAAGAGTCGTTGTGGCAAGCTCTACATCGATGATGCAGGCTGGGGCCCCGAGGCCGGCTTAGTTGAGTACGGGTACTGGTCCCCTTTGGTGGCATACACATTTTCATCGGCAAGATCGGTGAACCGGGCCCTGAGCCGGACATCTGCACCGACCTTGTTGAAACGGCTCAGCATGCGCGATCCGCCCGTGTTAAACCGGCCATGAAGTGTGCCTTCGTGGGAGTCATCCATGGAGGAAGTTATGAGGATGGATCAGAATCTCGCGGCGAGACCGTCGTTTATTCCGGCGACGAGTCATCAACCGGAGAAATCGAATCCCTATATCAGCTACAAGATGGCCGGATTGGGGGCTGTTCCGATGGCGACAGTATTCCGGACCCCTCTGATCTACCCAACCGAGTTGGAATATTTATGGCCGGCACACAAGCAGCGCTTCATTCTTCGACCGCTGCGCCAATAACCTCCGGTTCAGTAGCGGCGACAGCTGCCGGGGCAGGAAGCTCTGCACGCCCGCCGGCTCAAGTTCTATCAGATCTATTTGATGCATTGGTTGTGCTTATGGCAAAAGCTAACCCGGCGGGTCAGGAAGTCCACAACGCAGAAATTGCAAAGGTGAAGGAACAGATCACCCAGGCCAAGGCGGACCTTGCAGCTGAGAATGCTAGGATGACCACAGAGCGGGCCGCTTTAGACGCACAAGCCTACAGGCTCATGTTGGACCAGAACGCGTCGCATGAAGTCATGAAGAGGAAGTACCGATCCCGTTTGCCTTCGGTTTTCGAGGCCAGAGACCTTTTCAACACCCCAGGAGCAGGAACCAGTAATCCGCTGGAGGGAAACCGGGCGGAAGCTCCTGGGACCGGCGCGCCGGTTCAGCCCCGTCTGATGAATCCGCCTCGTCAAAACACTATTATACCTCAGGCTGTTTCAACACCTCCGGGTCACTACTCTAACCCAATGGACAATCTCGTTGCCGCTGCTGCACGGCTGGAGGCCATTCCAATTGAAGGTGACTCGCCGCAGGCGGTAGAGACACGACGGGTCAAGGAGCTTCTTAGGACAACTTTCGTCCAACAGGAAGCATACTCGTACAGCCGCGACCGGATCCACTCGACCCCTCGTCCAAGCCAGAGCTATAGCAGGCATATGGATGAACCGACAGTGTCAAGTAATGAACGACGTGGAGCACCCCGCGGCAACAACCCGGCGGGTGGTGCTGATAACGCTCAGGAAGTGGTGGACCGGGCCCGAGCGCGCAGGAAGGCCGAGTTAGCCGCACAGTATCAGGCTCGACAGCTTACGCCGGTTCGTCCAACTATCTCGGTTGAACCTGGTGTTACTTCTAGTTCTTTGGGGGTGCCTTGCCTTGTCCCCGCTTTACGCAATGTGCACCTGCCCAAGGATTTCAAGGGCCCGCGCAAGGTACCAAATTACACGGCAGATCAACCCCCAGAGACATGGGTGGAGAGCTATGAGATGGCCATGGAGATGCTTGATGTGGATGATGCGGCATGTGCGAAGTACTTCACCATGATGCTTGAAGGAACGGCCCGCACTTGGTTAAAAAGATTACCGGCCAATTCTATCAGTTCATGGGCCCAATTACGAGCCCGGTTTATCAGTAACTTCAAGGATACATGTAAGCAGCCTATGTCGATAGTGGACTTAGCTGCCTGTGTCCAGGAGGAAGGAGAATCGATGACTCATTGGGTGCGCCGGGTCTCGCAGGTTCTGCATTCATCAGACCGCATCAACGCTGACACCGCGGTTATAACCCTGGAAGGCAATTGCCGGTTTGGGCCCCTAAAGCTGAAGTTAGGACAGATGAAGCGCCATTGCACTAACATGGGGACCCTCATGGCTGTTTTGGTAAAATATGCTGATTCTGATAGTACCAAGGATCCCGAGTCTGATGATGACAAGACAGGGAAGGGAAAGAAGAACAGCAACTCCAAAGGTCAGCAGCATCACTCGGCAGGTAACGGTAGCGGAGGCAAGCGTAAAGCGGATGGCAACATGGACTTCGTGGCTAATACCAACGTGCAGGACAAGGGTCAGCGACGCAAGGGTAAACCGCCGAATCACGGTGGAGCGCCTAACTCTAATCCGGACCGCTTAAATTATCTATTGAACCAACCCTGTCCAAAGCATGGGACGAAGGAGGTGCCAGCAAACCACCTTTGGAAGGATTGCTTCATTATGCAGGAGTTCAAGAATTCTAATGCTTTCCGGTATGATCACGGCTCCGGCGGTGGCTCAGGATCCGGGCCGGGTTACGGTGGAGGAAATTCCGGTTCAGGATTTAATGGTAATCTGGGCGGACATAACAATCAAAATAATCAGAACAACCAGGGTGGTTACAACCAGCAGCAGCAACAGTCAGGTTACCAGAGCAACCCAAAGTAGTTGAATAGTGGGCAGTACCATGTCTTCGCCACTAGTTTGGACAAGCAAGACCGGAAGGTTCAGAGGCGGGCAGTCAACTCTGTTGAACCGGCCGTGCCCCGTAATCTACGCTGGTCTGAACAGCCAATCATATGGAGCAGAGAGGATCACCCTCCCCAGGTTGATAATCCGGGTCAGTTGGCTCTGGTGGTGGCGCCTCAGGTGGGAGGTTACAAGTTCACCAAGGTGCTCATGGATGGAGGGAGCAGCATTAATATCTTGTACTATGAGACCTTCCGTCGTATGGGACTAACAGATAAAAATCTCAAACCGTCCAATACGGTGTTCCACGGTGTGGTACCTGGCAAGTCAGCATATCTTGTTGGTAAGATAGCTCTGGAAGTGGCCTTTGGAGATGATCATGATTCCAGGTCAGAAACATTGACGTTTGAAGTGGTGAAAATCCAAAGTCCATATCACGCCCTGTTTGGGCGACCGGCCTGCGCCAAGTTTATGGCACGGCCCTATTATGTGTATTTGCAGCTTAAGATGCCGGGTCACAAGGGGACAATAATGGTTCACGGAAGCCATAAAATCGCTTTGGAGTGCGAGGAAGGAGATGCGGCCTACACAGAGTCGGTTTGCGCCACTGAGGAGCTGAAGTATTATAAGGACAATGTTGATCCGACGGACATGACTCCATTAAAGAAGCCAACTACGGAGCATGATCCGGCCCTGAAGTTCAAATCGGCAGCAGAAACTAAGCTTGTTGACTTCGTACCTGGCGATTCGTCCAAGCAGTTCAGCATCAGTGCCAACTTGGATCCGAAATAGGAAAGCACACTCATCGAGTTCATCCGTGAGAATCGGGACATTTTTGCATGGAAGCACTCTGACATGCC
Source organism: Triticum urartu (assembly GCF_056163025.1). Classification (NCBI taxonomy): domain Eukaryota; kingdom Viridiplantae; phylum Streptophyta; class Magnoliopsida; order Poales; family Poaceae; genus Triticum; species Triticum urartu. Next base: position 44,307,225 of record NC_141877.1, on the reverse strand, counting down.
AGGTGTACCGAGGCAACTCGCTGAGCACACCCTTAATGTGGATCCTAAATACAAACTGGTGAAACAGTTCCTCCGCCGGTTTAACGAAGAAAGACGCAAGGCGATTGGAGAAGAGGTAGCCAGGCTCTTAGCAGCTGGCTTTATTGTTGAAGTTTTTCACCCTGAGTGGCTTGCCAATCCGGTGCTGGTCCTTAAGAAAAACGGCACCTGGCACATGTGTGTGGATTACACAGATCTTAATAAGGCTTGTCCAGCAGATCCTTTTGCCCTCCCCCGTATTGATCAAATTATTGATGCTACAGCGGGTTGTGAGCGTTTAAGTTTTTTGGATGCATATTCTGGCTATCATCAGATCAAAATGGCAGTTAAGGACCAGGAGAAGACGGCATTCATAACTCTCTTTGGAGCCTTCTGCTATGTGTCTATGCCCTTTGGGCTCAAGAGTGCCCAGGCAACTTATCAACGGTGTGTACAAAATTGTCTTCACAAGCAGATTGGCCGTAATGTACATGCATACGTGGATGATATCATGGTTAAGTCCAGGGAGAAGGAGACTCTGGTTGACGACTTGAAGGAAACCTTTGATAACCTGAGGACGTACAAGATGATGCTTAATCCGGCCAAGTGTGTCTTTGGTGTACCGGCAGGCAAGTTATTGGGTTTTCTGGTGTCCAACAGGGGAATTGAGGCTAATCCGGAGAAGATCACAGCCATCACCTCACTGGCTAAACCAAAGTGTATCAATGATGTTCAACACCTGGCAGGCCGGATTGCCGCGTTAAGCCGGTTTATCGGCCGCCTTGGTGAGAAGGCAATCCCTTTGTATCAGATGTTGAAGAAGACAGATCAATTCGTCTGGAGTTCTGTTGCTGATAAAGCATTTGAGGACTTAAAGCGGCAATTGGCCAATCCGCCTGTGCTCGCTGCTCCCATTGACAAAGAGCCGTTGCTGCTATATGTGGCTGCTAATGCTCGTGCAGTCAGTGTGGCTATTGTGGTGGAGCGAAAAGAGGCAGGTAAGGAGCATCCGGTTCAACGTCCGGTCTATTATATCAGCGAAGTACTCATTGAGTCCAAGCAAAGGTATCCGCATTGGCAGAAGCTGGTATACGGAGTTTTTATGGCAAGCCGGAAGCTTAAGCAATACTTCCAAGGGCACCCCATTACGGTGGTCAGTTCTGCTCCCTTGGGGGATATCATCCAGAACCGGGAAGCGACTGGCCGGATGGCCAAGTGGGCTATAGAGCTTGGGCCGCACGGATTGAAGTATGTGCCTCGGACAGCGGTTAAGTCTCAAGCACTTGATTGGACAGAATTGCAAGCACCTGAAGAAAAGCCGGATCACACATATTGGACCATCCATTTTGACGGATCTAGGCAATTGGAAGGCTTGGGGGCTGGAGTCGTATTAACTTCCCCACGAGGTGATAAGTTTTGTTACGTTCTCCGCTTAATGTTCCCTTGTACTAACAATGCAGCTGAGTATGAAGCCTTGCTCCATGGTCTCCGGATGGCTAAGGAGATGAATCTAAGTCGAGTTAAGTGCTTCGGTGACTCAGACCTCGTGGCTCAACAAGTATCTGGCACTTGGGATTCCAAGGACCCACTCATGGCAGCATATCGTCGTGAGGTGGATATTGTTGCAGGTCACTTTAAAGGCTATCAGGTGGACCACGTGGACCGACGGAAGAATGAAGTGGCGGACGCTTTAAGCCGGCTGGGCTCTCAGCACAAACCGGTCCCGCCCAATGTTTTTCTGGATGTGCTGCACAACCCATCGGTCAAGCTCCCTGGTGAAGCGGATTTGGCTATTCCTGATCCGGAGGCTCAATTGGTGGCAGCTCTTCATGTCATTCCGGATTGGACGCTTCCTTACCTGGCGTACATGAACCGGGGCGAGTTACCAGAGGATGAGACTTTGGCCTGACAGATAATCCGGCGGTCCAAGTCCATGACTATTGTCAATGGCGAGTTGCATCATTGCAGTGTATCAGGGGCGTTTCAACGTTGTGTGTCTCCTGAAGAAGGCTGTGAAATTTTGCGTGAGATCCACGAAGGAGATTGTGGTCACCACGCCGGTTCAAAATCTTTGGTGGCTAAAGCGTTTCGCCATGGCTTCTATTGGTTAACTGCTCATGCTGATGCGGAGGATCTGGTCAGACGATGTGACGGTTGCCAAAAGTTTTCAAGATGTGCTCATGTGCTGGCTCAAGAATTGAGAATGATTCCAATTACTTGGCCGTTTGCGACTTGGGGGCTGGATATGGTTGGGCCTTTCAAAAGGTCCAAAGATAAGAAGACCCACCTCCAGGTGGCAGTTGACAAGTTTACAAAGTGGGTGGATGCAGAACCTGTTAGCAAGTGTGATGCAGCCACGGCGGTTCAGTTCATCAAAAAAGTGATTTTCTGGTTTGGCTTTCCACACAGTATCATCACAGATAATGGTACCAATTTGTCCAAGGGTGCCATGAAGGAGTTCTGCGAACGGGAGCACATCCGGCTTGCCATTTCATCAGTGGCACACCCACAGTCCAATGGTCAAGCAGAAAGGGCTAATCAAGAGATCTTGAGAGGCATCAAGCCCCGACTTATGGTTCCTTTGCAGAGAACACTGGGTTGTTGGGTAGAAGAGTTACCATCTGTGTTATCGAGCATCAATACTACACCCAACAGATCAACATGACACACGCCGTTCTTCATGGTCTACGGAGCGGAGGCGGTTCTCCCAAGTGATATCCGTCATGACTCACCTCGTGTGGCGGCTTATGTTGAAGCGGACAATGAGACAGCACGGCAAGACGCTTTGGACCTGTTGGATGAAGAACGTGACATAGCAGCCACCCGCTTGGCGATTTACCAACAGGATCTTCGTCGTTATCATAGTCGCCGAGTCAGAACCAGAACCTTTCAGGAAGGAGATTTGGTGCTTCGGCTCATCCATGATCAGACTGATATGCATAAGCTATCCCCACCTTGGGAGGGACCTTTCCTGGTCAGCAAGATGCACAACGGGTCATACTATCTGATCGATATTCGAGAGCATAAAGACTCACGAACATCAGAGGAGGAGACCAACAGGCCATGGAACATAGCTCATCTTCGGCCTTACTATACCTGAGCCATTGGCTCTACTTATGTACATATTACGACGATGTATATATTATGATTAAATATAATAAACCGGAACCTCAGCTAAAGCGGGGTATCTGTTCTTTTACATCATGTGTGGTTACGCGGAGTTGTTCTAAAGCGGCCTCCGGTTTACCCTTGAGTTAGCTTTTCAAAGCATCATGTTATATCACTTGGGGGCTTGGTCGTGTCCGAACCAATGCAACACCTCTTGATAGGCGAGGGCCACCAGATCACTTGGGGACTTGGTCACGTCTGAACCAGTCACGCCTCTTGATCGGCCTAAGACCACAGAATCACTTGGGGGCTTGGTCGAACCCGAACCATTGCCACGCCTCTTGATCAGCTTAAATGCCACGGTTTCATTTGGGGACTTGGCTGACTTGAACCATAGCTACACCTATCGGGAGCTTGGTCGTGTCCGACCATGGTAATGCCATCTGATCGGCTCAAATAAAGCCTCTTTTTGCAAACGGTTTTATCATTGCCTTTGCTTCACATTTTTCTTTGATAGATATTTCTTTCTTTTTGTTGCGTTTTTTAAATCGACAAAGTTTTAAGCCGGTTCAAACTGTCAATTGACGGAACACGGTCCATTTTTAATCCGGAGACTATTTGCCCGGTTTGATTTTTTATAAACATCCTATTACGGAGTAACACGGTGTTTTATTATAACCCGGCACGGTTTACATGGTAAACCGGCATTATATATATACAGGAGCTGCTATCTCCTCCAACAGTGTGGGTTTATAAACCTCCGCTTCAAGATTGTCCAAGCCAACTTCATGCCCAACGATGGCAGGTATTATGTATCCCAAAGATTTGATCATATGCTTAAATTTCAGATACTTTGATTTCATACATGCAGACATCATACTCCGCCTGATGGTACAACCGCGGTGGCACTTTAAGATTTTTTGTATTGTAGAAAATACTTTGGAAAGTGCATCACCCAAAGGAAGAACAAGTTGCAGTAATTATGCACGAAGGCATATCAAAGTCAAGAGTATCGACTAGCCTATTACAAGGCAACACGGTGCCCAAAATAAGATCATTGTTTTTTCGCAAAGGAGAAGCAGTTTAAACCGGCTTCCGGTCCAAGCTTGGTCACCAGCCTGGCCTGATGGTTGTGGGTCATCCCGCGCCGCTTCAACTTCAGCTTCTCTACCCAGCGGCTGGAAATCAACAGTTGTCCAGTCGATTCCCATTAATGCTTGAAAGACAGCTTCATCATGGATCAGCAACGACGGTTCAATATCGGGAGCGTAAGTATGCTTACGGATTGGAGGGATAAGATTTTCCGCTTCAGGAATTGGTGTAGCTACTCGCTTATTTTGGTTGTCATATTGGCTTGATAATGAGACAAGTCTGCTTCTTCAACCAATTGACAAGCTAGCGGACGCACCTCCCGGTTTATTGCTCGCAGATCCGCTTCACTAAATTCTGACCCGTCTTCCTTCAAGATGGGATAGCCCTGAGCCGCTTCAACAGGATCAAAATCTGGCACCCAAGCTTTTGCCCGGATTAAGGCATTGATCGCACCAGTTCGAGCAGTAGATTTCTTTAGCTCTTTAACCCGGGCAGGAAGCATCGACAGTCTCTTTAGAGTGTCCTGAATCAAAGTGGGCGCCGGATTGTTGTGGGATGCAGTATAGATGATCCGCTGTGCACCAGTGTACAGTTGTTTGATCAATGTGTAGGCGGCTTTCAATTTCTTCCGCACATCTGACCCCAAGTGACCAATGCGTGTCCCTGAAATATTACAAAGGGTTAACAAACCGGCAGCTCTATAAGACGGCCGAATCAATCCAGAAATCAAGCCAGCTTACCAAAGATAGCAGCGGTCATGGCATGCACATGCCGCTTTATGCTGGTCAGTTTGTCCACCACTGGTTTCAGTGCAGCCTCGGCATCTTCTGCTCGTTTGGTTAAAGCGGATTTTTTAGTGGCCCAATCTGCCCGCTCTTTCTTGAAGCCCTCCTTAAGCTGTTCCATGGCGCTTAAAGCGCTGGTTAATTCCTCTTTTGCTTTGGAGGTTTCAGCTTGTTGGGATTTCAGATTTTCTTGGAGATTGGCGACTTGGTTTTCTTTTGTCTTCAGCTCAGCCTGCATACCTACAGATATATGATTCCGCAAGCAGTACAACAATTGAAGTACCAACCACATAACAAGTTATGCACTTGGCACTTGGGGGCTAATGGCTATTTACTCAAATAAAGATGACAATTACTTAAAGTCCCGGTTTAACTACGCTAAGTTGAACCGGCCCTTGGGGGCTACATCAGCGAATTCCGAAGTATGGAGATTTATATTAGCAAGTCCCGGTTTGAATGAAGATTCTAAACCGGCCCTTGGGGGCTAGGAGAATTAACAAGATTGAAATGTCCAAGCAGGGAAAAGCACATGGAAGTTACCTCAAATTTCTCTTTCATCATATTCACCAGACCAGCTTCATAATCATGGCTAGTATACAACCGGTTCAGATAGCCAGAATGAAGATCTTGGGCATTCAGAGCAGCATAGGTCACCAAGTCAACATTCCACTTGCCTTTGCCCATGGCAGCAAATTCTTCTTTGGCGGTATGCTTGGATAAAGCAACAGGATTGCTGGGCTCTGTACGGTCAATACCAGTAATTACAACTTCATCATCCTTAGCATCACCGGTTTGCACTGGCGCAGTCGGTTTGTCAGCAGGATGGGATGGACTCGTGGATCTCCCAAACCGGATGGGGCTTGTGGGCTGGTTGACAGGGCCTGAGGCGTCAATAGGCCTTTCTTCAGCAATAAAATCGTCATCCTGCTGTGGTGGATCATTGGGTATATCTTCATGAATAGCCGCTTCAAGATCTGGTGTTTTACCCGGTTCAGGGACGGTGTCCTCCTTGGCCGCTTTATCCAGGCGAGCCTTCTTGCTCGGCCTAGGCTTGGCCCTGAAAGGAATAACAAAGTCAAATACAGCATATGTTACAAGGTGATGTACCAGAAATATTATAAGTATAGCTTACCCAAGCACCGTTTTGAGCGGTGGCAGCTGAGTAGCCGATGACTCGCCAGAGGATGAGTGGGAAGTAACCTGATAATCGGAGTCAGATGGATTAAGAGGTTGACGAAAACAGCCTGCTTTAGGACAAGCACTGACAAGCAAATTAGAGACCTCTGAACGGCGTTTCCGAACCGGACTGTTCGGTAAACCGGCGGAGGTAACTACCTGGCCGCTGTGCCGGGTTGTGCGGCAAGCTTCGTGCTGTTGGGTCTTCATAAGAAATTTGGGATCCAAGTAAGCAAGAGGATGAGAAAATTTAACCTTCCGGTTTGCCTGACGGATTTTTAGTGAAGGCAAAGGGTCTGAATCGGAAGAGAGAGTAATTACCTCTGCAGCATCAGCATGGTTGGCTTCAGCATCATCCTAACAAATATCATCATTAATAAGGCACATGAAAAATAAGCCAAGTGATTCAAGCTCTACCTCAAGGTCCGGATTACCCACATCATCATCAGGGGCCGGATCAGAAGATGCAGTGGTTTTCTTCTTATGAGCAGACCGTTTCACGACTTTAGTCTTTGGCCGGGTTGGTCGTTCCGGTTTGTCTGTTTTTTCTGGCTTCTCCTGTGGAAGTTTCTTGCTACAAAACGGATCATTACCCTGTTTAAACAGACATTGATATTAAACAATGACCAGATATATCAATAACAGGTTCAGTAAAAAGAAAAATCAAACTCTTACAGCTGGCGGTTTGTTGGTGGCACAGAAGGGAAGCAGGCCGGTTCGAGCACAGACGTGTTCCGGTTCATTCAGCATTTTATTCACAGCCTCTGTGATTTCTTCGTCGGTGAGCTGGATGTTAGCATGTCGTAGTGGGTCATCAACACTGCCAGTATACTCGCACATCAAACTGGAGCGCTGACTAAGGGGCAGTATGCTCCACGATATCCAACAGCGAGCGAGATCAACCCCTGTTAAACCGTTGGCCATGAAGGCTCTGAGCTTGGACAGTTGAGGATCGTATTTGCTTCTGTCCTTGGCAGTCAACCTTTGCGGAAAGGGGTGTGTATTGCTAAGTCGCTCCGGACGAAAGCCAGGCAAAGGATTTTCACCAGCAGGGGAGGTGTCTTTGCAATAGAACCATGTTTGATTCCACTCTTTGGGATGGCTGTGTAGTTTGGCGTGAGGGTATGTGACCTCTTTCCTTTTCTGAATCGCCACACCACCCAATTCCGTATTGGAACCATCAGTAAACTCAGTGCGGCGGTTTAGATGGAAGCAGTCTCTGAACAACTCAACTGTGGGCTCCTCTTGAAAGAACACCTCACAGAGCACTTGGAAGTGACACATGTTTGTAATAGAGTTGGGGCCAGTGTCTTGTGGGCGGAGTTGAAAATCGGCCAAAACATCCCGGTAAAATTTAGAACCGGGCGGCTTAAAGCCCCGGGCTAGGTGATCTACGAAAACGACAACCTCTCCTTCTTGAGGTGTGGGAGGGCATTCTTTGCCAGGGACCCTCCAATGGATGGTGTTTTTGCTGCCTAAAGCGCCGATCAGGACTAAATTGTTCAGTTGAGTCTCTGTGACGCGAGAAGGAACCCAGTTGCACTCATATACTTGCTTGGCCATGATGAAATCTACAAGATAGGTGATTCCGGTTCAAGAATGCATTGATTAAAGTACACTGGTTTGTACAATGTTAAACCGGAGACAGCTCTATCTAAACCGGAGTTTTATGAAGCAACAGCATCTGGCGGTTCAACAAGGGGACTAATGGTATATACCGGTTGGTTAATTTTTTTCTACACCAAGTTAAACCGCTGGATCTAAGCATTGAAATAGTTGAGATTGCGGATGGGTAAGTGTACAGAAACAGATTTCACAAGATTTCTCTACAGCGACGGATCTGAAGCAAGTTCAGAAAAGAAGGAAAATATTCAAGGTTCAAAAAAGAACAGTACCGAATCAATGGGCAGAGATACAGGTAGATCTATGGTCTTGAGGCATGTAAGTGAAGGCGGATGCTAAAAACTACCGCTACATAGAGCAAAGGTTCACAGGTTCATCTAAGATCTATCATATGAGTACGAAGCAGACGATGAACACTAAAGAACATGGAAACGCTAGAACGGATCTACGAAGGAAAAGGTGAAGAACTCACCGGATGTTGGGGATATTACTACTGGGCGTAAACCGGCCTATCTGGGCCGGGTTAACTTCGTCAGTAGTTAAGTATGTTAAAGCCCAAGAAGACTGAGGAGGGTTCAAGGCCCATGCTCGGTTCAAGGCCTGTAGCCGTAAACCGGCGTTAGTAGTTAACCTGTATTGTAAGTTAGGAATAAGTAGAGACCAAACCGGATACATCTATGAGCCGGTATTGGGACTCCGTAAGCCGACGGGAGTCACCCGTGTATATAAGGGGACGACCCGGCGGCGGTTCAAGGACAACAGACAACAACTCGAGACATAGGCGAAGCTTGTTTGCTCCCTAGTCATCGAAACCCCATCAATTCCATAACAACTAGACGTAGGCTTTTACCTTCATTGAAGGGGCCGAACTAGTATAAACTCTCTTGCGTCCTTGTGTCCGCTTTAACCCCTTCAAGCTAACCCATCACGATGGCTCCATGACTAAGTCCTTTCTCTAGGACATCTTCCTGACAAAACCACGACAGTTGGCGCCCACCGTGGGGCTGTCGCACGATGGTTTCCGGTTCTTGGAGGGCCGCTTTGAAGGACTCGAGGGCTACGCTGTAGGCCGGATGACTAAGAGTCGTCGCGGTAAGCTCTACATCGACGACGCAGGCTGGGGCCCCGAGGCCGGCTCAGTTGAGTACGGGTACCGGGTCCCCTTTGGTAGCATTCACGTTTTCATTGGCAAGATCGGTGAGCCGGGCCCTGAGCCGGACATCTGCACCGACCTCATCGAGATGGCTCAGTGTGCGCGATCCACCCGGGTTAAACCGGCCATGAAGCGTGCCTTCGTGGGAGTCGTCCATGGAGGAAGTTATGAGGACGGATCGGAATTTCACGGCGCGACCGTCGTTTGTTCCGGTGAAGAATCTTCGACCGGAGAAACCGAATCTCTTTATCAGCTACAAGATGGCCGGATTGGGAGTTGTTCCGATGGCGATAGTATTCCGGACCCTCTGATCTGCCCAACCGGGTTGGAATATTCATGGCCGGAACACATGCAGCGCTTCATTCTTCGACAGCTGCGGCAACGGTCTCCGGTTCAGCAGCAGCGACGGCTGCCGGGGCAGGAGGCCCTGTGCGCCCGCCGGCTCAGGTTTTATTAGAACTATTTGATGTGTTGGCTGTGCTTATGGCGGAAGTTAATTCGCCGGATCAGGATGTTCACAACGCGGAGATTGCAAAGGTAAAGGAACAGATCACCTAGGCCAAGGCGGATCTAGCGGCTGAGGACACCAGGATGGCCGCAGAGCGGGCCGCTTTAGATGCACAGCCTACAAGCTTATGTTGGACCAGAGCGCGTCGCATGAATTCATGAGGAGGAAGCACCGATCCCGCTTACCTCCAGTTTTCGAGGCCAGAGACCTTTTCAACACTCCAGGACCAAGAGCCGGCAATCCGCTGGAGGGAAACCGGGCAGAAGCCCCTGGGATCGGTGCACCGATTCAGCCTCGTCAGATGGACCCGCCTCCTCAAAACACCGTTGCACCTCAGGCTGCTTTAACACCTCCGGGTCACTACTCCAACCCAATGGACAATCTTGTTGCCGCTGCTGCACGGCTGGAGGCCATTCCAATTGAAGGTGACTCGACGCAGGCAGTAGAGACGTGACGGGTCAAGAAACTTCTGAGGACAGCTTTGGCCCAACAGGAAGCATACTCGTACAGTCGCGATCGGATCCACTCGTTCCCCCGTCCAAGCCTGTAACGCCCTCGATGCGGCTATAGCTCCCACGTGTCGAGGCACGACTTAGAGACATAACCGCATTGAAAGCAATGTCGCAAGTTAGGCAATCATCACAACATCCCATGTAATATATAGAATAAAAGGGGGAGATACATAGTTGGCTTACACTCGCCACGTCAAATCAAAGTACATAAATAACATACATCATCCAAACACTCATGGCCTGACTACGACGCCAAAATAGAAGAAAACCCAACATGCGACACGGTCCCGATCACCCCCAACTGGGCACCACTACTGATCATCAGGAAAAGAGACATAGTAACGCTGAGAGTCCTCGTCGAACTCCCACTTGAGCTCGTAGGCGTCACCTGGAGCAGAATCACCTGGACCTGCATCTAGTATAGTAGGAATCTGTGAGCCACAGGGACTCAGCAATCTCGCACCCTCGCGATCAAGACTATTTAAGCTTATAGGAAGGGGTAAGGCAAATATAAGTGGAGCTGCAGCAAGCGACTAGCATATATGGTGGCTAACTTATTCGCAAAAGAGAGCGGGAAGAGAAAGGCAAGGCGCGAGCGAGAAACTATAGAGAGTAACCTGCGCAAACATTACTCCAACACCGTGTCCACTTCCCGGACTCCGCCGAGAAGAGGCCATCACGGCTACACACTCAGTTGATTCATTTTAATTAAATTAAGTTCAAGTTATCTACAACCGGACATTAACAAATTCCCATCTGCCCATAACCGCGGGCACGGCTTTCGAAAATTCAATCCCTGCAGGGGAGTCCCAACTTAGCCCATGACAAGCTCTCACGGTCAACGAAGGAATAGACCTCCTCCCAAGACGTTCCGATCAGACTCGGTATCTCGGTAATTCAAGACATTTCGACAGGTTAAAACAAGACCAGCAACACCGCCCGAATGTGCCGACAAATCCCGATAGGAGCTGCACATATCTCGTTCTCAGGGCACACTCAGATGAGCCAGACGTCGGGTAAGCCAGCCCAGAGTTGCCCCTGGTAGCCTCGGACATCGCTCAGTGGGACCAACACTCAGAGGAGCACTGGCCCAGGGGGGTTGAAATAAGATGACCCTTGAGTCTGCAGAACCCAAGGGAAAGAAAAGGGCTAGGTGGCAAATGGTAAAACCAAGGTTGGGGATTGCTGGAAAAGCTTTAATCAAGGCGAACTATCAAGGGGTTCCCATTATAACCCAACCGCGTATGGAACGCAAAAATCCGGGAACATAACACCGATATGACGGAAACTAGGGCGGCAAGAGTGGAACAAAACACTAGGCGAGAGGCCGAGCCTTCCACCCTTTACCAAGTATATAGATGCATTAAGATAACATAGAAATATAATGATATCCCAACAAGTAAATAAATGTTCCAATCGAGGAACGGCCTCCAATCTTCACCTGCAACTAGCAACGCTATAAGAGGGGCTGAGCAAAGCGGTAACATAGCCAATCAACGGTTTGCTAGGACATGGTGGGTTAGAGGTTTGACATGGCAATTGGGAGGCTGACAAGCAAAAGGTAGGCATCGTAGCATTGGCATAGCAAAGAGCGAGCAAACTAGCATAGCAAAGATAGTAGTGATTTCGAGGGTATGATCATCTTGCCTGCAAAGCTGTCAGAGTTGACTGGATCCTCAAAAGCAAACTCAACGGGCTCCTCGTTAGTGAACTCGTCTCTTGGCTCTACCCAAACAGGAAAAACAAGCAACAAGGATACAATCAACCACGTGCAAGCTCAAACAATAAGATGCAATGATGGTATGCTACGCGGGATGCGATGCGGGATGCAAAATGCAAGATATGACAGGAGATGCATGAACCTGGCCTCAACTTGGAAAACCAAGTGTGACACTAGAAAGATGGGATGAAATCGCTTGAAAACGATATAAAGAACGCCGGAATCGGAGTTACGGTTTGGAAATGGCAAGCGATTCAAAATTGGCACCGGTCTGCGATTTACAGCAAGTAGGCATCTAAATGCAACGAAATGAACATGCTACAGCACTCAAACATGGCATCAAAATACATGGCAGGGAAGCATTCAAGATGCTTAACAAAAGACTAGCACTGAGCCACGGCCTATTCATCCATTATGAGGTTCAAACAAGCATGGCAAAAACGCAAATGATAAACAGATCTCAGACTTAGTGAAATTAACACTTGTCTGAAATTTCAGATCATGAAGCCCTCTTCGGAGCAACAAAACAACATGCTATAGGACCTCATTAAGACAAAGAAGAACATGGCATGGAGCTACTCAACAAGCTTAACGAAAGACCCTTAGTGACCTTGAGCCAAAAGGGATCACAAAATACACTAACAAGCACACGAACATAGCTAAAACATAATCAGTTTTCAGACTTAGTGAAAACTGACACATGCTGAAATTTAACTCACGAAGGCATGTAAACGAGCTCGATGCACTCACCAGGGTGCAAGTCATGGCAAGGCAAGCATACATCCATTAAGGAGGCATAAAATTCAAGCTAGACATGGCAAGAACAATGGCATAGCATGCATGGATCAACTATAATAACATCGGCAAAATCGCAAACAAGTTGACGATCTGCCCAGATTCACAATGAAGCAAAAGTAGAGCTCGATTGACTCAAGCTAGGTTGCTCCATAATTGCAGACAAAGACATGGATGGATGGAGCATCACAATATTAACAAAACTCCTTTACTGATCATCCTCAAAAGAGGCACGGATCACTAGGAAACAGCATGAACATATGGCATCATGAACTAAATAATCCCAGACTTAGTGAAAACTACTAAGTCCCTGAAAACAGAGTTATCGGGTGCCTCACTTTGCAAGCTTGCACAAGTCACCACACACATCACAAAAATGCATGGCTTGCACCTCTGGAAAGATAACAAAATCCTTAACAAAACATATGTAGGACTCATGGGCATATCATGCACACAACAATCATGGCAAAAATGACAAAAGTCTAAGATGAACTAGCAGATCTGACAATTAACTCACGAAGCCCTCTTCTAACAGCCTTTCGGGCATCAAGATGAACTCAAATGAAAATGATGCAATGGAATAAAATGATGTACTCATCGAGACGAACATTTTGATATGCTATATGTCCAAATCGGAGCTACGGATGCGGAGATATCACAGGTCAAAGTTTGCATAAAAAATGAGGGGAGAGGGGGAAAGTCAACCCTAGGGTTTTTCAGATCTGAGATCCGGCCCGATGCACTGTTCACGCGCGCGAAAAACGAAGATGGCCAGCGCCGGAGCGGGCGGAGCTCGCCGGCGTGAGGGAAGGAAGGAGGCCGGAGTTCGTCGGGGTCGGAGAAGGACGGCGGGGCCGGGCGCGACGCCGGCGACGCGTGGAGGCGGCGGCGTAGGCGCGTGGAGGCGGCGGCGTAGGCGCATGGAGGCGGCGGCGGTCGCGGCGGCCCGGTGCGGCGGCGGCCGGCGACGGAGGCGGCGGGGCGCGGCTGAGGAGGCGGCGGGGCGGATCGGCAGCGGGGAAGAAGTCGGAGGGCGGCGCGGCCTCGCGCGGGCGGGGGAGGGCCTCCCGCGGGCCGGCGGGCTTCGACGGCGCCGGGTGAAGAGAGAGGGCAGTGGCGAATCGGGGAGCGCCACGTGGCGGCGGAGAGGCGGGCCGGACGCGTCCGAATGGCAGGTTTTCGTTCGGTGCGCGAGGTGAGGGAGAGATATAGGGTTTGATCCGGAATTTCGGGTAGGAGGCTATATTTATAGGTAGAGGGAGCTAGGAGAGTCCAAATGAGGTGCGGTTTTCGGCCACGCGATCGTGATCGAACACTCTAGATGATGGAGCAGAGTTTGGTGGGTTTTGGGCCAAATTGGAGGGGTGTTGGGCTGCAACACACACGAGGCCTTTTCGGTCCCTCGGTTAACCGTCGGAGTATCAAACGAAGTCCAAATGATACGAAACTTGACAGGCGGTCTACCGGTAGTAAACCAAGGCCGCTTGGCAAGTCTCGGCCCAATCCGGAAATGTTTAATCCCCACACACGAAAGAAAGGTAGAATTGACCACCGGAGGAGAACGAAGCGCCGGAATGCAAAACGGACAACGGGGAAAATGCTCGAATGCATGAGATGAACACGTATGCCAATGCAATGCACATGATGACATGATATGAGATGCATGACAACGAAAACAACACACGGAGACAAAGACCCGAACCCGAGGAAATAAATATAACTTAACGCCGGAAACGGTAAGAGTTGGAGTACAAATTGGGAAAGTTATATCCGGGGCGTTACAACACTCCACCACTACGAAAAGATCTCGTCCCGAGATCTAGGACTGGAAGAACGCCGGGTACTCAGAACGGAGGTGATCCTCGCGTTCCCAGGTAGCTTCACGGTCGGAATGGTGTGACCACTTGACTTTGAGAAATTTGATTGACTTGTTGCGAGTCTTGCGTTCAGTCTCTTCAAGAATAGCAATTGGGTGCTCACGGTAAGAGAGATCTTCTTGGAGCTCAATGTCCTCGAAGTTGACTGTGCGGTCAGGAGTCTTGAAGCACTTTCGAATCTGAGAGACATGGAACACATCATGAACATTTGCAAAGTTTGAAGGAAGCTCGAGTTGATAGGCGAGGTCGCCTCTCTTGCTGACAATCTTGAAAGGTCCCACGTATCTAGGGGCAAGCTTCCCTTTGATACCGAAGCGATGAGTACCTTTCATAGGAGAGACGCGGAGGTAAACATGATCTCCGATCTCGAAAGCCAAATCACGGTGCTTACTATCATAGTAGCTCTTCTGACGGGATTGGGCTGCTTTGAGGTTATCACGAATGACTTTGCACATTTCTTCTACCTCTGTGATTAAGTCATTACCCAGCAGCTGACGTTCACCGGTTTCAGACCAGTTGAGAGGGGTACGGCACTTCCTACCATATAGAATTTGAAATGGGGCCTTGCCCGAACTTGCTTGAAAACTGTTGTTGTAGGAGAATTCAGCATAAGGAAGACAATCCTCCCACTTCATGCCGAAGGAGATCACACAAGCCCTGAGCATAACTTCAAGAATCTGGTTGACACGCTCGACTTGATCGCTTGTTTAAGGATGGAAAGCAGTGCTGAAGCAGATGTTGGTGCCCATGGCCTTCTGAAAAGAATCCCAAAACTTGGAGGTAAAGATGCTGCCACGGTCTGAAGAGATCACCTGAGGGATACCGTGTAGAGAGACAATTCGAGAGGTATAGAGTTCCGCCAATTGAGCTGCAGTGATCGACTCTTTGATAGGCAGAAAGTGAGCCACTTTGGTGAGCTTGTCGATGACAACGAATATAGCATCATTGCCACGCTTGGACTATGGAAACCCTGTCACGAAGTCCATTTCAATGTGGTCAAACTTCCATTCTGGAATGGCAAGAGGTCGGAGGAGACCAGCTGGCCTTTGGTGTTCTGCCTTCACTCTTCTGCAGACATCACATTCATTCATGAATTGAGCGATCTCGCGCTTCATTCGAGTCCACCAATAAGCTTGCTTGAGGTCCTGATACATCTTCGTGCTCCCAGGGTGGATGGAGAGGAGAGAATTGTGAGCCTCGTTCATGATCACTTTACGAAGTTCACCTTTGGGTACAACAATTCGATCCTCGAAGAAGAGAGTATCCTTGTCATCAAGGCGGTAGCACTTGTACTTGGACTGACTCTTGGCAATCCCAATCTTCACCTTTTTCACCATAGCATCAAGAAGCTGGGCTTGGAGAATTTGGTCTTCCAAGGTAGGAGAGACTTGAAGGTTGGCGAGGAAACCTTGAGGAACAACTTGCAGATTAAGTTTGCGGAAAGCTTCACAAAGCTCGGGTTGATAAGGCTTAAGAATCAGACTGTTGCAATACGCTTTCCTGCTCAAAGCGTCAGCGATCACATTGGCCTTGCCTGGAGTATACTCGATACTCAGATTATACTCTTGAATCATTTCGACCCATCGAGTTTGCCTGAGGTTGAGATTAGGCTGAGTGAAGATGTACTTGAGACTCTTGTGATCAGTGAAAATGTCCACTTTTCTTCCCAATAGAAGATGTCTCCAAGTCAAAAGAGCATGCACAACTGCCGCCAACTCGAGATCATGAGTGGGGTAGTTCTTCTCATTAGGCTTCAACTGTCGAGAGGTATAAGCAACAACTTTCTTCTCTTGCATCAAAACTGCGCCAAGACCTTGGAGAGAGGCATCACAAAAGACCTCGTACGGTTTGGATTCATCAGGCGGAGTCAGAACTGGAGCAGTGATCAACTTCTCTTTCAAAGTGTTGAAAGAAATATCACACTCCGGAGACCAAACGTACTTGACGTGCTTCTGGAGAAGATTTGAGAGAGGCTTAGCGATCTTAGAAAAATTTTCAACAAATCTTCGGCAATAGCTTGCGAGACCGAGGAAACTACGGAGTTGCTTCACGTTCTGAGGAGGTTCCCAATTCACAATTGCAGACACCTTCTCTTGATTCACGGCAATGCCCTTGGCAGAGATGATATGACGAAGATAAAGAACCTCATCGAGCCAAAATTCACACTTGGAGAACTTGGCGTAGAACTGATGTTCCCTGAGCTTATCAAGCACCAAACGCAAGTGTTTGGCATGATCTTCCTTGTTCTTGGAGAAAACCAGAATGTCGTCGAGATAGACCAAAACGAAGTCATTGGTGTAGGCGTTGAAGATGAAGTTCATCATGCGAGAGAACGTCGGAGAAGCGTTGACGAGGCCAAAAGACATGACAGTGTATTCATATGAACCAAAGCTTGTCCTGAAAGCCGACTCGGGAATATCTTGCTCACGGATACGAATCTGATCATAACCCATACGGAGATCAAGCTTGGAGAATACTTGAGCACCTTTGAGTTGTTTGAACAGCTCATTGATGTTGGGAAGTGGGTATTTGTTCTTTATGGTCTTCTTGTTCAATGGACGGTAATCAACACAAAGTCGGTCCGATCCATCCTTCTTCTTCACAAAAAGAACACCACAACCCCACGGAGAAGAACTAGGCCGGATGAGACCCATTCTCTCTTGCTCATCGAGTTGTTTCTTCAACTCCTTCAACTCTTCAGGTCCAAGCTTGTAAGGACGCTTGCACACAGGTTCCGTGCCGGGCTCAAGATCAATAACGAATTCAACTGGCCGGTGCGGAGGCATTCCTGGGAGCTCTTCTGGAAAGACGTCTTGGTATTCGCAAACGACTGGAATTTGCGAGATAGCATCCAGTTCACCCTTCTCATTGAGAGAAAACAAACGGATGGTATCATCACGAGCGGCAAGGACAATTACATCCTCAGATGAATGAGTCAATTGAATCTGCCTTGCAGCACAATCAAGATGTGCCTTGTGCTTAGAAAGCCATTCCATACCGAGAATGAGATCAATATCCGAGTTACCAAGAACCACCGGAGAAGAGAGAAACTTGTAATCGCCCAACGTGATAGTAACATCCAGAGCAATAGCGCTTGCATTCATGAATTTACCCAGAGAAACCACAGATAACTGTCTAGGCAAATCTTGCAAAGGCAACTCATGCTTAGAAACAAATGGCCTCGAGATGAAACAATGCGATGCAACCGTATCAAAAAGTACTTTTGCAGGAATATCGTTAACAGGAAGGTTACCCATAATCACATCTGATGAGTCCTCTGCCTGAGCTGCATTCAGCAAGTTGACCTTGGCGGACTTGGGGTTATGCTTGACCACAACTGTACTTGCCGATCTGACAGGAGGAGGAGGAGGAAGACGCCTCTGGTTGGTACACTTGTTGGCATAGTGACCCTTTTCTTGGCACTTGTTGCACGTGACCTCTGAGAGCGGACGGTGGTACGGAGCACTCGATCTGGGAGGTTGAGACGAAGACTTGTTCTGAAAGCCAGGGTTGGGTGGGTGGGAAGAACCACTGCCACTTTTGCTCTTCTGCTGATACGGCTGACGGAACAGAGGAGGAGGAAGCCAAAACTTCTGCTGCTTGGCCACTTGAGTAGAGGAAGAAGGAGTAGCATCTCTGACTCGCTTCTTGGAAGCATCACACCTCAACTGAGCAGCCTCTTGCTTCAGTGCCATGTTGTAGAACTCATCGTATCTCAACGGCTCAAAGAGGACAAGAGCGAGCTGAATTTCTTCTCTGAGGCCACCCCTGAACTGGTATATCATGCTCTTCTCATCAGGTACGTCCTGCTTGGCAAAGCGGGCGAGCTTCTGGAACAATTTGTTGTAGTCATAGACAGACAAAGAGCCTTGCTTCAGATTGCGGAATTCCTGACGCTTACTCTCAACCACACTTTGAGGGATGTGATGAGCTCGGAAATCTCGACGGAAATCATCCCAAGTGATCAGACGTCCACCTCTGGAATCCTTGTACTGCTGGAACCATTCTACAGCTTGATCTTTGAGTTGGAAGGAAGCGAACTTGACGAAATCTTCAGGCCTAACGTTGTTGCACTCAAAATGTTTACCCAGATCCACAAGCCAATCGTCAGCATCGGATGCCTCAACACAATTGCTGAACGTCTTTGGCCCATTAGCAAGGAACTGGTTCAGTGTAGCAAAATGATTCTGATTGCTGCCTTGATTCCCTTGACTGCCTTGATTGCGCTCTTGGAGAATTTGCATGATCAACTGTGTGTTTGCATTGGTTGCGGCCATCACAGCTTGCCATGCCTCCGGAGGAGGTGGAGGTGCTGGCGGATCTTGATTCTGGTTCTGACTGGTGCTCTTAGCGGGAGCCATCCTGAAGAGGTTGACCACCATTAGCACATAGACAGATAAATGAAGCTGAAACCAACGGAATGAAAATTGCAACATAAAGTCTTCACATCCGAACAAAATGAACGAATGCACTTCTCTTGAAGTGGTCACATATCCCTAAATTGTGAAGCCACGTAGAATGAAGGTAGATAAATAAATCAACAAGGTACGGATGAAGAACGAATAATCGGTAAGAAATCCCAATCTCAAACCAATATCCGTGGAAGAAGAACTAGAGCTACAAGAATTCCCACCTATGAAAACTCCCGAAACTTTCCGGTTATGCAATCAGGTGTTGGGGATACAGGGGAAGCATAATATCTCACCCAAACTAGCAATTCCTACATCCAGCTGTATCCATCCTTCAACACATAACCAAGAAACCTTCGGAAACCATCTACCTCAACCTTCGAAAAGCATCCGTTATACAAGTTATGGCGATACTCCCGAACTCCCACCCCAGTACTGGGTGGCGTTGAGGTTATCTCACCAATGAACTGCATAAAAGAGATTTTCGATGTCGGCGAAAATATCTCAAGTATTCCAGAATTGCAACGATAAAATTATGATGACAACACCTCAGAGCTCAACTCCCCGGGACACTTCCACTAAACCCCTGACAGAAGGCACCAAGACAATGTTCTCATCATAAAACAATCGGAACGATTCCAAGATACTCGCGTGATCCTAAAAAAAATTTAGTGAAATTTGAGAAGAGAAGAGTCAAAACTCTACGTCAGGATGCCTTGCCAGAGCGATGAGGAGACTGGGAAGTAAAAAAGAATTCCTAAGCTCTCCGATATATAATTCCTAAATGACTCAAAACATTTTTCTAGACACAACTCGGCTGCTAAAAATGATCAAGCAATGGGGCTCCTAAGGTCGGGGAAGGCTCTGATTACCAACTTGTAACGCCCTCGATGCGGCTATAGATCCCACGTTTCGAGGCACGACTTAGAGACATAACCGCATTGAAAGCAATGTCGCAAGTTAGGCAATCATCACAACATCCCATGTAATATATAGAATAAAAGGGGGAGATACATAGTTGGCTTACACTCGCCACGTCAAATCAAAGTACATAAATAACATACATCATCCAAACACTCATGGCCCGACTACGGCGCCAAAATAGAAGAAAACCCAACATGCGACACGGTCCCAATCACCCCCAACTGGGCACCACTACTGATCATCAGGAAAAGAGACATAGTAATGCTGAGAGTCCTCGTCGAACTCCCACTTGAGCTCGTAGGCGTCACCTGGAGCGGAATCACCTGGACCTGCATCTGGTATAGTAGGAATCTGTGAGCCACATGGACTCAGCAATCTCGCACCCTCACGATCAAGACTATTTAAGCTTATAGGAAGGGGTAAGGCAAATATAAGTGGAGCTGCAGCAAGCGACTAGCATATATGGTGGCTAACTTATTCGCAAAAGAGAGCGGGAAGAGAAAGGCAAGGCGCGAGCGAGAAACTATAGAGAGCAACCTGCGCAAACATTACTCCAACACCGTGTCCACTTCCCGGACTCCACCAAGAAGAGGCCATCACGGCTACACACTCAGTTGATTCATTTTAATTAAATTAAGTTCAAGTTATCTACAACCGGACATTAACAAATTCCCATTTGCCCATAACCGCGGGCACGACTTTCGAAAGTTCAATCCCTGCAGGGGAGTCCCAACTTAGCCCATGACAAGCTCTCACGGTCAACGAAGGAATAGACCTCCTACCAAGACGTTTCGATCAGACTCGGTATCTCGGTAATTCAAGACATTTCGACAGGTTAAAACAAGACCAGCAACACCGCCCGAATGTGCCGACAAATCCCGATAGGAGCTGCACATATCTCGTTCTCAGGGCACACTCAGATGAGCCGGACATCGGGTAAGCCAGCCCAGAGTTGCCCCTGGTAGCCTCGGACATCGCTCAGTGGGACCAACACTCAGAGGAGCACTGGCCCAGGGGGGTTAAAATAAGATGACCCTTGAGTCTGCAGAACCCAAGGGAAAGAAAAGGGCTAGGTGGCAAATGGTAAAACCAAGGTTGGGCATTGCTGGAAAAGCTTTAATCAAGGCGAACTATCAAGGGGTTCCCATTATAACCCAACCGCGTAAGGAACGCAAAAATCCGGGAACATAACACCGATATGACGGAAACTAGGGCGGCAAGAGTGGAACAAAACACTAGGCGAGAGGCCGAGCCTTCCACCCTTTACCAAGTATATAGATGCATTAAGATAACATAGCAATATAATGATATCCCAACAAGTAAATAAATGTTCCAATCGAGGAACGGCCTCCAATCTTCACCTGCAACTAGCAACGCTATAAGAGGGGCTGAGAAAAGCGGTAACATAGCCAATCAACGGTTTGCTAGGACATGGTGGGTTAGAGGTTTGACATGGCAATTGGGAGGCTGACAAGCAAAAGGTAGGCATCGTAGCATTGGCATAGCAAAGAGCGAGCAAACTAGCATAGCAAAGATAGTAGTGATTTCGAGGGTATGATCATCTTGCCTGCAAAGCTGTCAGAGTTGACTGGATCCTCAAAAGCAAACTCAACGGGCTCCTCGTTAGCGAACTCGTATCCCGGCTCTACCCAAACAAGACAAACAAGCAACAAGGATACAATCAACCACGTGCAAGCTCAAACAATAAGATGCAATGATGGTATGCTATGCGGGATGCGATGCGAGATGCAAAATGCAAGATATGACAGGAGATGCATGAACCTGGCCTTAACTTGGAAAACTAAGTGTGACACTGGAAAGATGGGAGGAAATCGCTTGAAAACGATATAAAGAACGCCGGAATCGGAGTTACGGTTTGGAAATGGCAAGCGATTCAAAATTGGCACCGGTCTGCGATTTACAGCAAGTAGGCATCTAAATGCAACGAAATGAACATGCTACAGCACTCAAACATGGCATCAAAATACATGGCAGGGAAGCATTCAAGATGCTTAACAAAAGACTAGCACTGAGCCACGGCCAATTCATCCATTATGAGGTTCAAACAAGCATGGCAAAAACGCAAATGATAAACAGATCTCAGACTTAGTGAAATTAACACTTGTCTGAAATTTCAGATCATGAAGCCCTCTTCGGAGCAACAAAACAACATGCTATAGGACCTCATTAAGACAAAGAAGAACATGGCATGGAGCTACTCAACAAGCTTAACAAAAGATCCTTAGTGACCTTGAGCCAAAAGGGGTCACAAAATATACTAACAAGCACACGAACATAGCTAAAACATAATCAGTCTTCAGACTTAGTGAAAACTGACACATGCTGAAATTTAACTCACGAAGGCATGTAAACGAGCTCGATGCACTCACCAGGGTGCAAGTCATGGCAAGGCAAGCATACATCCATTAAGGAGGCACAAAATTCAAGCTAGACATGGCAAGAACAATGGCATAGCATGCATGGATCAACTACAATAACATCGGCAAAATCGCAAACAAGTTGATGATCTGCCCAGATTCACAACGAAGCAAAAGTAGAGCTCGATTGACTCAAGCTAGGGTGCTCCATAATTGCAGACAAAGACATGGATGGATAGAGCATCACAATATTAACAAAACTCCTTTACTGATCATCCTCAAAAGAGGCACGGATCACTAGGAAACAGCATGAACATATGGCATCATGAACTAAATAATCCCAGACTTAGTGAAAACTACTAAGTCCCTGAAAACAGAGTTACCGGGTGCCTCACTTTGCAAGCTTGCACAAGTCACCACACACATCACAAAAATGCATGGGTTGCACCTCTGTAAAGATAACAAAATCCTTAACAAAACATATATAGGACTCATGGGCATATCATGCACACAACAATCATGGCAAAAATGACAAAAGTCTAAGATGAACTAGCAGATCTGACAATTAACTCACGAAGCCCTCTTCTAACAGCATTTCGGGCATCAAGATGAACTGAAATGAAAATGATGCAATGGAATGAAATGATGTACTCATCGAGACAATCATTTTGATATGCTATATGTCCAAATCGGAGCTACGGATGCGGAGATATCACAGGTCAAAGTTTGCATAAAAAATGAGGGGAGAGGGGGAAAGTCAACCCTAGGGTTTTTTAGATCTGAGATCCGGCCCGATGCACTGTTCACGCGCACGAAAAACGAAGATGGCCGGCAGTGTCGAGTAATGAACGATGTGGGGCACCCCGTGACAACAACCCAGCGGGTGGTGCTGATGACGCTCAGGGAGTGGTGGACCGGGCCCGCGCGCGCAGGGAGGCCGAGTTAGCCACACAGCATCAGGCTCGGCAGCTCACGCCGGTTCGTCCAATCACCTTGGCTGAACCTGGTGTTACTTCTAGTTCTTTGGGGGTGCCTTGCCTTATCCCCGCTTTACGCAATGTGCGCCTGCCCAAGGATTTCAATGGCCCACGCAAGGTACCAAATTACACGGCGGATCAACCTCCAGAGACATGGATGGAGAGCTATGAGATGACCATGGAGATGCTTGATGTGGATGACGCGGTGTGTGCGAAATACTTCACCATGACGCTCGAAGGAACGGCCCGCACTTGGTTAAAAAGCTTGCTGGCTAATTCTATTAGTTCATGGGCCCAATTACGAGCCCGGTTTATTAGCAATTTCAAAGATACCTGTAAACAGCCTATGTCGATAGTGGACTTAGCTGCATGCGTCCAGGAGGAAGGAGAATCAACGACTCATTGGGTGCGTCGGGTTTCACAAGTGTTGCACTCCTCAGACCGCATCAACGCTGACACTGCAGTATTAACCCTAGAAGGCAACTGCCGGTTTGGACCCCTGAAGCTGAAGTTGGGACGGATGAAGCGTCATTGCACCGACATGGGGACCCTCATGGCCGCTTTGGTGAAATATGCTGATTCTGATAGTACCAAGGATCCCGAATCTGATGATGACAAGACAGGGAAAGGGAAGAAGAACAGCAGCTCCAAAGGTCAGCAGCATCACTGGGCAGGCAATGGTGGAGGAGGCAAGCGTAAAGCGGATGGTAACATGGACTTTGTGGCTAATACCAACGCACAGGATAATGGCCAGCGACGCAAGGGTAGGCCGAAAATCGTAATGGAGCGCCCAACCCTAACCCAAACCGCCTAAACTATCTGCTAAGCCAGCCCTGTCCAAGACATGGGACGAAGGAGGCGCCGACAAACCACCTTTGGAAAGATTGCTTTATTATGCAGGAGTTCAACAATTCTAATAATTTCCGGTATGATCATATGATCACGAATCTGGCGGTGGCTCGGGATCCGGGCCGGGTTACGGAGGAGGAAGTTCCGGTTCAGGATTCAATGGTAATCCGGGCAGACATAATGGTCAAAATAGTGAGAACAACCAGGGTGGTTACAACCAACAACAGCAACAGTCAGGTTACCAGAGCAACCCAAAGCAGTTGAGTAATGGGCAGTACCATGTCTTCACCACTATCTTGGACAAGCGAGACCGGAAAGTTCAGAGGTGGGCGGTCAACTCTGTTGAACCGGCCATACCCCGTTATCTACGTTGGTCTGAACAGCCAATCATATGGAGCAGAGAAGATCACCCTCCCTAGGTCGATAATCCAGGTCAGTTGGCTTTGGTGGTGGTGCCTCAGGTGGGAGGTTACAAGTTCACCAAGGTGCTCATGGATGGAGGGAGCAGCATTAACATCCTGTATTATGAGACCTTCCGTCGTATGGGACTAACAGATAAGAATCTCAAACCGTCTAATACAGTATTCCAAGGTGTAGTGCCTGGCAGATCAGCACATCCCGTTGGTAAGATACCTCTGGAAGTGGCCTTTGGGGATGATCATGATTCCAGGTCGGAGATATTGACGTTTGAAGTGGTGAAAATCCAAAGTCCATATCATGCCCTGTTTGGGCGACCGGCCTACGCCAAGTTTATGGCCCGGCCCTGTTATGTGTATTTGCAGCTTAAGATGCCGGGTCACAAGGGGACAATAACGGTTCACGGAAGCCGCAAAATCGCTTTGGAATGCGAGGAAGGAGATGCGGCTTATGTAGAGTCAGTTTGTGCCACCGAGGAGTTGAAGTACTATAAAGACAATGTTGATCCGGCGGACATGACTCCGTTGAAAAAGCCAACTACGGAGCATGATCCGGCCCTGAAGTTCAAATCGGGAGCAGAAACTAAGCTTGTTGACTTCGTACCTGGTGATTCGTCCAAGCAGTTCAGCATCAGTGCCAACTTGGATCCGAAATAGGAAAGCGCGCTCATCGAGTTCATTCGTGAGAATCGGGACATTTTTGCATGGAAGCCCTCTGACATGCCAGGTGTACCGAGGCAACTCGCTGAGCACGCACTTAGCTCGGGCGGTCAGCGTGGCTATTGTGGTAGAGCGAAAGGAGGCAGGTAAGGAGCATCCGGTTCAACGTCCGGTCTATTATATCAGCGAGGTGCTCATTGAGTCCAAGCAAAGGTATCCGCATTGGCAGAAGCTGGTGTATGGAGTTTTTATGGCAAGCCGGAAGCTTAAACAATACTTCCAAGGGCGTCCAATTACAGTGGTCAGTTCTGCTCCTTTAGGAGATATCATCCAGAACCGGGAAGCAACTGGCCGGATTGCCAAGTGGGCTATAGAGCTGGGGCCCTACGGTTTGAAGTATGTGCCTCGGACAGCGGTTAAGACTCAAGCACTTGTTGATTTCATCAATGATTGGACAGAAATGCAAGCACCTCAAGAAAAGCCGGATCATACGTATTGGACCATCCATTTTGACGGATCCAGGCAATTGGAAGGCTCGGGGGCTGGAGTCGTATTAACCTCCCCACGAGGAGATAAGTTTTGTTATGTTCTCCGCTTAATGTTCCCTTGTACTAACAATGCAGCTGAGTATGAAGCCTTGCTTCATGGTCTCCGGATCGCTAAGGAGATGAATCTAAGTCGAGTTAAGTGCTTCGGTGACTCGGACCTTGTGGCTCAGCAGGTGTCTGGCACTTGGGACTCCAAGGACCCACTCATGGCAGCATATCGTCGTGAGGTGGATATTGTTGCAGGTTATTTCATAGGCTATCAGGTGGACCACGTGGACCGGCGGAAAAATGAAGCGGCGGACGCTTTAAGCCGGCTGGGCTCTCAGTGCAAACCGGTCCCGCCCAATGTTTTTCTGGATGTGCTGCACAACCCGTCGGTGATGATCCCTGGTGAAGAGGATTTGGCTATTCCTGATCCGGAGGCTCAATTGGTGGTAGCTCTTCATGTTATTCCGGATTGGACGCTTCCTTACCTGGCGTACAAGAACCGGGGCGAGTTGCCAGATGATGAGATTCTGGCCCGGCAGATAATCCGGCGATCCAAGTCCATGGCTATCATCAACGGCGAGTTGCATCATTGCAGTGTATCAAGAGCTTTTCAACGTTGCGTGTCCCCTGAAGAAGGCCGTGAAATTTTGCGTGAGATCCACGAAGGAGATTGTGGTCACCACGCCGGTTCAAAGTCTCTGGTGGCTAAAGAGTTTCACCATGGCTTTTATTGGTTAACTGCTCATGCGGATGCGGAGGATCTGGTCAGACGATGTGATGGTTGCCAAAGGTTTTCAAGACGTGCTCATGTACCGGCTCAAGAATTGAGAATGATTCCAATTACTTGGCCGTTTGCGACTTGGGGGCTGGATATGGTTGGGCCTTTCAAAAGGTCCAAAGATAAGAAGACCCACCTCCTGGTGGCGGTTGACAAGTTTACAAAGTGGGTGGAGGCAGAACCTGTTAGCAAGTGTGATACGGCCATGGCGGTTCAGTTCATCAAAAAGGTGATTTTCCGGTTTGGCTTTCCGCACAGTATTATCACAGATAATGGTACCAATTTGTCCAAAGGTGCTATGAAGGAGTTCTGCGAACGGGAGCACATCCGGCTCGACGTTTCATCAGTGGCACATCCACAGTCCAATGGTCAAGCAGAAAGAGCTAATCAAGAGATCCTGAGAGGCATCAAGCCCCGGCTCATGGTTCCTTTTTAGAGAATGCCGGGTTGTTGGGTAGAAGAATTACCATCTGTGCTATGGAGCATCAATACAACACCCAACAGATCAACAGGATACACACCGTTCTTCATGGTTTATGGAGCGGAGGCGGTTCTCCCCAGTGATATCCGTCATGATTCACCTCGTGTAACGGCTTATATTGAAGCGGACAACGAGACAGCACGGCAAGATGCTTTGGACCGGTTGGATGAAGAGCGTGACATCGCAGCCGCCCGATCGGTGATTTACCAGCAGGATCTTCGTCGTTATCACAGTCGCCGGGTCAGAACCAGAACCTTTCAGGAGGGAGATTTGGTGCTTCGGCTCATCCAAGATCAGACTGGTATGCATAAGTTATCCCCACCTTGGGAGGGGCCTTTCGTGGTCAGCAAGAATCTGCACAACGGGTCATACTATCTGATCTATATTCGAGAACATAAGGACTCACGTACATCAGAGGAGGAGACCAACAGGCCGTGGAACATAGCTCATCTTCGTCCTTATTATACCTGAGCCATTGGTTCTACTTATGTACATAGTACAGCGATGTATTTATTAACTATAATAAATCGGAACCTCAGCTAAAGCGGGGTATCTGTTCTTTTACATCATGTGTGGTTACACGGAGTTGTTTTAAAGCGGCTTCCGGTTTACCCCTTGAGTTCGCTTTGCTAAAAGCATCATGTTATATCACTTGGAGGATTGGTCGTGTCCGAACCAATACCATGCCTCTTGATAGGCGAGAGCCACCAGATCACTTGGGGACTTGGTCATGTCTGAACCAGTCATGCCTCTTGATCGGCCTAAGGCCACAGAATCACTTGGGGGCTTGGTCGAACCCGAACCATGACCATGCCATTTGGTCGGCATAAATGCCACGGTTTCATTTGGGGACCTGGCTGACTAGAACCATAGTTACACCTAACGGGAGCTTGGTCGTGTTTGGCCATGGTAACGCCATTTGATCAGCTTAAATAAACCTTTTTTGGCAAACGGTTTTGTCATTGCTTTTGCTTCACACTTTTCTTTGAAGGGGGGTTTTTTGCTTTTTATTGCGTTTTTTAAACCGACAAAGTTTTTTAACCAATCAATTGACGGAACACAGTTCACGTCAATCCGGAGACTATTTGCCCGGTTTGATCCTTGTTGTTAACATCCTCTTATGGAGTAACACGGTGTTTATTATAACCCGGAACGGTTTACACGGTTTATATATATATATATATATATATATATATATATATATACAGGAGCTGTTATCTCCTCCAACAGTGTGGGTTTGCAAAACTCCGCTTCAAGATTGGCCAAGCCAACTTCACACTCAACGATGGCAGGTATTATGTATCTCAAAAATTTGATCATATACTTAAAATTTTGTTTTGGATGTTTTGATTTCATATATACAGACATCATATTCCGCCTGACGGTACAACCGCGGTGGCACTTGACGAATTTCTCATTTCAGAAAGTGTTTTCGAAAGTTCATTACCACAGGAAGAACAAATTATGCACGAAGGCATATCAACATCAAAGGTATTAGCTAGCCTATTACAAGGCAACATGGTGCCCATAATAATATAATTGTTTTTCACAAAGGAGAGGCAGTTTTAAAACCGGCTTCCGGTTCAAGCTTGTTCACCAACCTGGCCTGATGGTTGTGGGTCATCCTGCGCCGCTTCAGCCTCCGTTTCTCTACCCAGCAGCTGGAAATCCACAGTTGTCCAGTCGATTCCCATTAATGGTTGAAAAACAGCTTCATCGTGGATCAGCAATGACGGATCAATATCGGGAGCGTAAGTATGCTTACGGATTGGAGGGATCAGATTTTCCGATTCATGGATTGGTGCAGCTATTCGCTTGTTCTGACTGTCATATTGCGCTTGATAATGAGACAAGTCTGCTTCCTCAGCCAACTGACAAGCTAGAGGACGTACCTCCCGGTTTATTGCTCACAGATCCGCTTCACCAAATTCTGACCCGTCTTCCTTCAAGCTGGGATAGCCCTGAGCCGCTTCAATAGGATCAAAATCCGGCACCCAGGCTTTTACCCAGATTAAGGCATTGATTGCACCGGTTCGAGCAGCATATTTCTTCAGCTCTTCAACCCGGGCAGGAAGCACTGACAGTTTCATTAGAGTATCTTGAATCAAAGTGGGCGCCGGTTTGTTATGAGACGCGGTACAGATGATCCGCTGGGCACCAGTATACAATTGTTCAACCAATGTATAGGCGGCTTTCAATTTCTTCCGCACATCTGACCCTAAGTGACCAATGTGTGTCCCTGAAATACCATAAAGGGTTAATAAACCGGCGACTCTGTAAGAAGGCAGAGCCAATTCAGAAGGCAAGCTGGCTTACCAAAGATAGCAGTGGTCATGGCATGCACGTGCCGCTTTATGCTGGTCAGTTCATCCGTCACTGGCTTTAGTGTAGCCTCGGCATCCTCTGCTCGTTTGATCAAAGCGGACTTTTCAGTGGCCCAATCCGCCCGTTTCTTCTTGAAGTTCTCCTTAAGTTGTTCCATGGCGCTTAAAGCGCTGGCCAATTCCTCTTTTGCTTTGGAGGTTTCAACCTGTTGGGTTTTCAGGTTTTCTTGAAGATCGATGACTTGGTTTTCTTTCGTCTTCAGCTCCGCCTGCATGCATACAAATATATGCTTCAACAAATCGGTATAAGGATTCAAGTACCAACCACATAACAAGTTATGCGCTTAGCACTTGGGGGCTAGTGCATATTCGATCTTCATCTTTCAATTGTTTACAAAGTCCCAAGATCAATACAAGTATTCAGCTTGGCACTTGGGGGTTAATGGCTATTTGATCATATATATTCTGATGCAGCAGTTTCAATTACTTAAAGTACCGGTTTAACTACGCTAAGTTGAACCGGCGCTTGGGGGCTACATCAGCGAATTTCAAAGCATCAAGATTTATATTATTAAGTCCCGGTTTGAAAGAATATTTCAATCCGGCCCTTGGGGGCTAGGTGAGTCAGCAAGAATGGAAGCATACAAGCAGGAAGGAGCGTATGGAAGTTACCCCATATTTATCTTTCATCATATTAACCAGACCGGCTTCATAGTCACGACTGGTATACAGCCGGCTCAGATAGCCGGAATGGATATCTTGGGCGTTCAGAGCAGCGTAAGTCGTCAGATCAGCGTTCCACTTGCCTTTACCAAAGGCAGCAAATTCTTCCTTGGCAGAATGTTTGGATAAAGCGACAGGATTGCTTGGCTCAGTATGGCCAGTGCCAGTAATGACAACCTCATCATCCTTGGTACCGCCGGTTTGCACTGGAGCTGTTGGCTTGTCAGTAGGTTTTGCTGGACCGGTGGAGCTTTCAATCCGGATGGAACCTATGGGCTGATGGATAGGACCTGAGGTATCAGTAGGTCTCTCTTCAGCAATAAGATCATCATCTTGCTGCGGTGGATCATTGGGAATATCCTCAGGAATAGCCGCTTCAGCATTGGGTGTCTTGCCTGCTTCAAGAACGACATCTTCTTCGGCCGTTTTGTCCAGGCGGGCCTTCTTGCTTGGCCTAGGTTTGGCCCTGAGAAGAATAATAAATCAAATACAGCATATGTTCTAAGGCGATGTACTGCAAACATCACAATAAGTATAGCTTACCCAAGCACCGTTTTAAGCGGTGGGAGCTGAGTAGCCGATGACTCGCCAGAAGATGAGTGGGAAGTAACCTGGTAATCGGAGTCAGACGGATTAAGAGGTTGATGAAAGCAGCCTGCTTTAGGACAAGCACTGACAAGCAAATTAGAGACCTCTGAATGGCATTTCCGAACCGAACTATTCAGTAAACCGGCGGAGGTAACTACCTGGCCGTTGTGCCGAGTTGTGCGACGAGCTTCGTGCTGTTGGGTCTTCATAAGAAATTTAGGATCCAAATAAGCAAGAGGATGAGAAAATTTAAATTTCCGGTTTGCCTGGCGGATTTTTTGTGAAGGCAAAGTTTCTGAATCGGAAGAGAGAATAATTACCTCTGCAACATCCGCGTGGCTGGCTTCGGCATCATCCTGACAAATATCATCATCAATAAGACGCATGAAAAATAAACCAAGTGAGTCAAGCTCTACCTCAAAGTCTGGATTATCCACATCATCATCAGGGGCCAGATTAGAAGATGCAGTGGTTCATTTCCTGTGGGCAGTCTTCTTCACAGCTTTAGTCTTTTGCCAGGTTGCTCTTTCCAGTTTGTCTGGTTTTTCTAGTTTCTCCTGTGGCAGTTTTTTGCTCCAAAACGGATCATTGCCCTGATTATGCAGACACTGATATTAAACAATGACCAGACATATCAATAACAGATTCAGCAAAGAAAAAAATCAAAGTCTTACAGCTGGCGGTTTGTTGGTGGCACAGAAGGGAAGCAGGCCGGTTCTAGCGCAGACGTGTTCCGGTTCATTCAGCATCTTATTCACAGCCTCTGTGATTTCTTCATCGGAGAGCTGGATTTTTGAATTTTGCAGTGGGTCATCAACACTGTCAGTATACTCGCACATCAAACCGGAGCGCTGACTAAGGGGCAGTATGCTCCATGATATCCAACAGCGAGCGAGATCAACCCCTGTTAAACCGTTGGCCATAAAGGCTCTGAGCTTTGACAGTTGGGGAGCATATTTGCTTCTCTCCTGGGCAGTCAATCTTTGAGGAAAAGGGTGTGTATTGCTGAGCCGCTCCGGACGAAAGCCAGGCGAGGGATTCTCACCAGCGGGGGAGGTGTCTTTGCAGTAGAACCATGTCTGATTCCACTCCTTGGGGTGACTGTGCAGCTTGGCGTGAGGGTATGTGAACTCTTTCCTTTTCTGAATCGCCACGCCACCCAACTCTGTATTAGAGCCATTAGTAAACTCAGTACGGCGGTTTAGATGGAAAAGGTCTCTGAACAATTCCACTGTGGGCTCCTCTTGAAAGAACACCTCACAGAGCACTTGGAAGTGACACATATTTGTAACAGAGTTGGGGCCAGTGTCTTGCGGATGGAGTTGGAAATCGGCTAAAACATCCCGGTAAAATTTAGAACCGGACGGCTTAAAGCCCCGGGCTAAGTGATCTACGAAAACAACAACCTCTCCTTCTCAAGGTGTGGGAGGGAATTCTTTGCCAGGAGCCCTCCAATGGATGGTATCTTTGCTGCCTAAAGCGCCAATCAGGACTAAATCGTCCAGTTGATCCTCTGTGACGCGAGAAGGAACCCAATTGCACTCATATACTTGCTTGGCCATGATGGAATCTGCAAGGTAGAAGATCCCGATTCAAAAATGCATTTGATCAAGGTAGGTTGGTATGTGCACGGTTAAACCGGAGACAGAACTATCTGAACCAGAGTTTCATGAAGCAACCAACATCTGGCGGTTCAACAAGGGGACTAATGGCATATACCAGTTTGGAAAATTTTCTATAAGGTTAAACCGCCTGATCTAAGCATTGAAAAGCTGAGATTGCGGATGGAAAAGTACGCAGAAACAGGTTTCACAAGATTTCTTTACAGCATTGGATCTGAAGCAAGTTCAAAAAAAATGCTTAGAGGTTCAAAGGAGCAGTACCGAACCAATGAGCAAAACGTTCATATAGATCTATGGTTTGAGATGCATAAGTGAAGGCGAAGGTCAAACAACTATCGTTGCACAGAGTAAAGATTTGCGGATTCATCTAAAGATCTATCGTATGAGCAAGATGCAGACGATGAACACTGAAGAACTGCGAAACCCTAGGCCAGATCTGCGGGGGAAAGGATAGAAGGTTTACCGGAGCTGAGGAAGATGCGGAAGGTTGCCGTGATGTTCTGGTGCGCTCAGTTGATGCAGCGGCCAAGGATGAGGCAGAGGTCGACGGCGGCGGCGGAGCTCCGAGGCTGGCAACGCGAGGAAGACGAAGAAGGCACGGAAGGAGAAAAGAAATGACCCTTCGGTCCTATTTATAAGGCGAAAGAACATGAGTCAGGCGCGACAATCAAGGGGCCACAAAACGGAGCTGTCGCCTCGATTTTCGCCGATCTATTAAACAAAGAAGCATAATGGATAGCTTCGTTATGACAGGTGACGTCACTCCGGTTTACAGCAGTCAGAGAAGATGACATCATGGCGGTTTTACCAATTTATAAAAAGATGTTGAAGATGAAGCTTTTATTAAAGGATTGACATGAACCCATTCAAATCAATCTGGGGCCTGATGTTGGGGATATTACTACTGGGCATAAACCGGCCTATCTGGGCCGGGTTAACTTCGTCAGTAGTTAAGTATGTTAAAGCCCAAGAAGACAGAGGAGGGTTCAAGGCCCATGGTCGGTTCAAGGCATGTAGCCGTAAACCGGCGTTAGTAGTTAACCTGTATTGTAAGTTAGGAATAAGTAGAGACCAAACCGGATACATCTATGAGCCGGTATTGGGACTCCGTAAGCCGACGGGAGTCACTCGTGTATAAAAGGGGAGGACCCGGCGGCGGTTCAAGGACAACAGACAACAACTCGAGACATAGGCGAAGCTTGTTTGCTCCCTAGTCATCGAAACCCCATCAATTCCATAACAACTAGACGTAGGCTTTTACCTTCATCGAAGGGGCCGAACTAGTATAAACTCTCTTGCGTCCTTGTGTCCGCTTTAACCCCTTCAAGCTAACCCGTCACGATGGCTCCACGACTAAGTCCTTTCTCTAGGACATCTGCCATGACAAAACCACGACACCGGAGCCGAGGAAGAAACAGAAGGTCGCCGCGATGCTCTGGTACAATCAGGGTGATGCAGCGGCCAAGGTTGGAGCAGAGGTCGTCGACGGCAGCGGAGCTCCGAAGCTGGACGACGCGGGGAAGACGAAGCAGAAGGGCACGAAGGGGAAAAAGAAATGACCCTTCGGTCCTATTTATAAAGCAAGGGACATGTGTCATGTGCGAAAATCAAGGGACCGTGGGTTTGGAAACAAAGTTGTCGCCTCAATTGTCGCAGACCTATTAAACAAAAAAAGGTATCATGGATAAGTTTCTTTATAACAGGTGATGTCACGCCGGTTTACAACGACCAGAGAAGATGACATCACGGCAGTTCAACAAACTACAAGAAGATGTTGAAGATGAAGTTTTTTGCTAAAGGATTGACATGAACCTATTCAAATCAATCTGGGGCCTAATGTTGGGGATATTACTACTGGGCGTAAACCGGCCTATCTGGGCCGGGTTAACTTCATCAGTAGTTAAGTATGTTAAAGCCCATGAAGGTAGATGGGGGCTTAAAGCTCATGATCGGTTTAAGGCCTGTAGCCGTAAACCGGCGTCGGTATGTAAACTTGTATTGTAAGTTAGGAATAAGTAGAGACCAAACCGAACACGTATATAAGCCGGTGTTGGGACTCTGTAAACCGACGGGCGTCACCCATATATATAAGGGGATGACTCGGCGGCGGTTCAAGGACAACAGACAACAACTCGAGACTTTGGCGAAGCTTGTTTGCTCCCTAGTCATCGAAACCCCATCAATTCCATCACAACTAGATGTAGGCTTTTACCTTCATCGAAGGGGCCGAACTAGTATAAACTCTCTTGCGTCCCTGTGTCCGCTTTAACCCCTTCAAGCTAACCCATTGCGATGGCTCCACAACTAAGTCCTTTCACGAGGACATCTGCCGTGACAAAACCACGACAAGAGCCCTGGCCGGACTATGGTCAGCAAGGTTGGAATACGGACGATGAAGAAATTCAAAGCCCACCCACCACCCACTTTGTAGCCACTGTCGACGATTTAACCGACATGCTCGACTTCGACTCCGAAGACATCGACGGTATGGACGCTGATGAAAGAGACAATGAAGAACCAGCGCCTATTGGGCCCGGGAAAGCCACCTCGTCATATGACGTATACATGGTGGACGCACCAAAAGATGACAATGAGGAGCGGAAGGACGCACCGAAGGCTTGTTCCCTCGAGAAGCAGTCAAAGCGGCGACGCAAGCGCCGCCCCAAATCCCGCCTCGACAGAAATAACGATCACACAGACCCAGCGCTGGAGCAGGGCGAACCGCTGCCAGACAACGGCAATCCGGATAATCAAACCGAACAAACAAATTCTATCAAGGATAATAGTCCAGACGACATAACGCCGGACAGGCACCCGGAGCAGCAGAATGCCCGTAAAAGGCTTGTTGCCACCGCGAGGAGTCTTAAAAAGCAGAAGCAAAGGCTCAAGGCTGCACAAGACACACTCCAAATTAGATGGAGTAAAATACTCAACACAGCAGCGAGGTACGGCGACAATCGCCCCTCCAAGAGCTACCCAAAGCGGAAGCTGCTACCTGAATTCGATGAGGAGGCCTCAGACCCCCCACAACCAAATATCAAAGCAGCCACCTGGCCGGATAGACGACCCCTCTACCAACACAGAGCGGCATACAACGCCACTCAAAATACAACACGCGACCCATGCGAGGGCTCGCACCCAAAGGACGGCGCAACAAGATCCATCTATGGACCACGCAAGCGCGCCCCAGCATACAATGCAACACAACAAACATCCGAACAACGCGGTACACCCAGCTACAGGGGTGCCGCACACTCCCTATGTTTCACCGATGAGGTGCTGGACCATGAATTTCCAGAGGGATTCAAACCTGTAAACATAGAGGCATACGACGGAACAACAGACCCTGGGGTCTGGATTGAGGACTACATCCTTCATATCCATATGGCTCAAGGAGATGATCTCCACGCCATCAAGTACTTACCCCTCAAACTCAAAGGGCCAGCTCGTCACTGGCTTAAAGGCCTCCCTGAAAGCTCCATTGGAAGTTGGGAAGAGCTCGAAGACGCCTTTCAGGCAAATTTTCAAGGGACTTATGTCCGACCTCCGGATGTGGACGATTTGAGTCATATAACTCAACAGCCCGGAGAGTCAGCCCGAAAGCTTTGGAACAGGTTTCTTACTAAAAAGAACCAGATTGTCGACTGTCCGGACGCCGAAGCCTTGGCAGCTTTTAAGCATAGCGTCCGTGACGAATGGCTTGCCAGACACCTCGGCCAAAATAAGCTGAGAACGATGGCCGCATTAACAAACCTCATGACCCGCTTTTGCGCAGGTGAGGATAGCTGGCTAGCCAGATGCAGCACCAGCGACCCCAGTACATCTGAAGTTAGAGATGGAAACGGGAAATCACGGTGCAACAGCAATAACAAACGCCGGAATAAAGAACACAACACGAAGGGCACGGTAGTAAACGCCGGATTCAAAAGCTCTCGGCCAGGTCAGCAAAAGCCGCCCTCTAAAGGCACAGGGATGAATTGTCCAGCCTCAACAAAATTCTGGACCAAGTATGTCAGATCCATAGTACCCCTGGTAAACCAGCTAATCATACCCACAGAGAATGTTGGGTCTTCAAGCAGTCCGGCAAGCTCAACGCCGTACACAAGAGGGAGGATACACCAAGTGAAGACGAGGACGAGCCTCCCAAGCAAGACACTGGGGAACAAAAGAAATTTCCACCAGAAGTCAAAACAGTAAACGTGTTACACGTGATCAAGGGAAAAAACAACGCGGCACTCCCAGGAAAATATACCCAAGTGCTTGTCACCGTGAAGTCCTGCCACTGGTCGTCTCAACCAATCACTTTCGACCATTGCAATTACTCAGCAAGCATCCAACACGCAGGATGGGCTGCCTTGGTATTAGACCCAGTAATTGGCGGATATCACTTCACACGAGTCTTGATGGACGGTGGCAGCAGTCTAAACCTAATATATAAGGATACAATCCACGGGATGGGGTTAGACCCAACAAAAATCCGCCATAGCAATACTACCTTTAAAGGAGTAACGCCAGGCCCAGGGGCTCATTGTATGGGCTCCCTCCTACTATAAGTTATATTCAGCTCCCCCGATAACTTCCGTCGCGAGCATTTAACCTTCCACATCGCTCCGTTCCAAAGTGGCTATCAAGCGCTGCTCGGACGCGAAGCTTTCGCTCGCTTTAATGCAATACCACACTACGCCTCCCTCACACTCAAGATGCCCGGTCCACGTGGCATCATTTCAGTGAAAGGAAATATCAAGCGATCTCTGCGCGCCGAAGAGAGCCGCACACTAAAGGCGCCCGGACCAGCGAAAGCATCCAATAGGTCGTCAAGACCTCAGACACAACTAATCAAGTCCGGCGCCGCTATTTATACCGAATAAATGGTCACACCCCTATTTGTCAATACAAGGGGCTCAACGCGCGCAGACAAGTGGCAATTTCTTCTCATCTTGAATTATACATGGTTTCTCTCAAAACTATCCTTTTTGCACGACAACTTTTTCACCTAAATTCCTCTCTTTTACAGACGATCATCGTGCTACACCCGTCCAGGATACGGCACAACGGAGACACAGGCGCAGACATGCAGCAGGGACCCGCCCCAAGGATTCTTTTTAGATTAAGACCCTGCGTAAACCTTTTTTACTGTCTCTTGTTGATACATATCCACCGTTGAGAAGGATGCTGACGTCTTGGCATGTGGCCACGCCAGAACAATGCACGTACCTGGACACAAGGGGCTTCTTACAAAGGCCATTATTTAGGCCCGGTTTATACCACAAAGACCGAATACCTTAGGGAGTGTTTGGCGTCGCGAGTTTGGCCCTATATGCATCAGCTCCGAATCATTGTCTTTGGTCAAATGTTGGGTTTTCCCGGCTCATGTGTTTTGGTGCCTTACGTTCCACTTTACCGGCTAAGGTAGCACCAGGAGAACTACTGCGATTGTGCCCTGGTTCATCCGGACGAGCACCTCAGTAGAGAAAGCCGAAAACTGACTGTCATGATATAGCGTGAGACTGGTCAACCACTCGATGACCTGTTGGAATGTTAGAATTCCTCCGCCTTAACGAAGGGCCGTTTTCCGGCCAGGCATGTACGCACCCCGGGATCGGGAGAATGCGGAGCCACCAGGGGCTATCTAGTAGCCCCACTGTCAAACTCCTATGGTTAAGTGAAAGTGTTAAAGCATTATAGTCTGGTTGCCTCGCTCGCTCCGCTATCACCTCCTTAATAGGACCAAGACGTTGGGTTAAGTGTGAACGTGTGTTTTTTGCGAGCACCTCCGCATTATATGCGTGGGGGTCGAAGCCGACGGCTGCAATCTTTCAGGTTATACACATGTATACATAAACGGCCGCCCAGGAGGCATCATATTACTTTCAGGAAAAAGTATAAAAATAGCCTTATAAAAATTTATAAAAGCATTTCGCTTACAATGAGATTACATATCACTCAAACATAATATTTTTTGAGCACTGGGTCTCTATCAAACGAGCACCCTCAAGAACTTCTTCAAAGTAGTGCTCAGCAGCCATTCGACCTATGGCCGAATCCCGCGCTGCAACAGTGGTAGC
Organism: Triticum urartu; assembly: GCF_056163025.1. Taxonomy (NCBI): domain Eukaryota; kingdom Viridiplantae; phylum Streptophyta; class Magnoliopsida; order Poales; family Poaceae; genus Triticum; species Triticum urartu. The sequence continues at coordinate 44,269,128 of NC_141877.1, read as the reverse complement.
ATCCATCTCCGCCCAGTATGCTTTAACACGGGCAAAGGCCATCCATGAGCCCTCTATGCACGCCGACCTCTTCACCGCATTAATGCGCGGCACCACGTCAAGGAGCTGCTACACCAAGTTGAAATAGCTGTTTAGTTTTGGCCTTTCCAGCCATAGCTGATCCACAACAGACCTCATGGCAAGTCCAGATAACCTATTCAGTTCGGCCCATTCAGCTAATAGGTCAGTCAATGAAAGCGGACGCTCGGGAGAATGGAATTATGTCCAAAACAGCTGGTCCACTTCACGATCCGTCTGACCCTGGAAGTACTTGGCCGCATCGGCAGCGCTCGCCGCCAAATCCATATACACATCCTCCGAACTCCATAGCCGATCCAGAGAGGCATACCGTGGATCTCCGAACTTCCTCCGCAACATAAAGGATTTCCCAGCTACAATATCCCCGGCTTCCCGCAGCTCCTCCTTCTTCGCCCTCATAGCAGAGCGGATGTCTTTTCTCGTCGCATCAGCCTTCTCAAGGTCCGATGCCTTCGCTAGGTTTTCCTTTTCAAGAACCCGGCAACGGTCGACGGCGGCTTTTAATTCTATGGCCATCTTGGCCATCTTATCTTGGCTCTCGCCATGCGCGGCCTTCTCAGTTTTCAACTCTTCGGCCACCTTCAAAGCAGCCGCATTACGAAACCTCGCTTGTTCCTTGGTTCGGGCAAGTTCTGCCCGCAAGGCTTCAACAGTGGCAGCTCCATCTGCAGTCACAACATATTAAAGATACTGGCATCATGCTGCTCTTACTATGTGGCATTTACCAGATAATGACACTTACCCTGTGCCTCGTCAAGCCTTTGGTTAACAAGCTCGATGTGGGCGTCTGCCGCATCCAACTGCCGTTTTAAATGGGCAAACTCTCTAGTCTGGCTAGCCACCGGAGCTTCCATCACCTGCACATAGAGGCAGTATGGCTATTACCTGGGAATATGATCCTCTGTTCATCGTCGTTTCCGACGACAACCAGAGTCTCAGGGGCTACTATCTACACAGGGCACACCTAGCATGTGCAGGACTATTATACATTATTTTACGTACCTCAAAGCCTGTCAGTAGACTCATAAAAGCTTCATGCAATCCGCTTTCGGCGGACGAGATTCTCTCCATCACCGTATTCATCAGCACACAGTGTTCATTTGAGATAGCCGCTCGCCCCACCAACTCCCTCAGAACATCTGTTCGCACACCAGACGGTGCCGGACTCTTTTTTCCGCTCTCTTCGGGAGCCGGACACTGGGAGCTTCGGGGGTCAATAGGATTATCTTCTGGCCTCACCGGACCCAGAGAGGCCCTCCGCGATGACACTTCGGGGTCGCCCGCTTCCGGAGCGGAGGAGTCCGGAGGGGGCGTTTCGCTCTCCATCATCTCTGGAAAGAAGATCCCCCAAAGACGAGCTCATTTGAGAGGGGCTAACACCCGAACTGCAAAGATATATGCGGTGGTTATTTTCTCAGAAGAAAAGGATGGCATACCTGTACTATTAAAATATTTTGGGTCACTTACGACTCGCTGGAGAATTGATCCCCCCGCGGACTTTGTGCGACAAAAGCACCCCCCGAGGTAGGACCCTCTGTGGGAGACTTCTTCTCCCGTTTGGAAGCTTCGGCTTCCGAATCCCCGGGCGTAGTCCTTTTCCTCCTCCGGTCGTCTTCCTTCATGGAGACGCTCGCTCCCTCAGTTAGAATGGGCAGCGTTGGGGGCCCGCGTCCGCCCGTATTATCCTCCCCAGTATCTTCCTTCAAGGGCTCCAGGCAAGGTGCGACCTGGAGCATCTTTTCCAATACCGGATTCTCCAAACCCTCAGGGAGGGGGGCCGAACACCGAATCAACTTCGCCTTTGTCAGCCAGTCCTGGTCAAAAAGCGAACTCTCAGAAATAACTTCGTAACAAGTGAGAGATAGTATGTTCGGCCGGAAGATTCCTTACCTGTTCGGCGGCGCGGTTACGGCTCAGGCCCACGTCCTCGGTAATTTCCGGACACTCTACCTGAGGTCCAAAGAATGATTTGTACATCTCCTCGTGCGGCAGGCCGAGGAAATTTTGAATGACACACGGCCCCTCGGGATTGAACTCCCACAAGCGAAGGGGCCGGCGTTTGCAAGGCTGGACTTGACGAACCAGCATAACTTGTATTACCGCAACCAAACTAAAATCTCCATTGAAGAGATCTCGAATGCGGCTTTGCAGTATAGGCATGTCCTTGGCTGGACCCCAGCTCAGACCTCTGCTGATCCATGACATCAGTTGTGGTCGAGGGCCCGAGCGGAAAACTGGGGCGGCCGCCCACTTGGCACTTCTAGGAGCCGTGATGTAGAACCACTCCTGTTGCCACAATTCAGACACCTCTGGAATGGAACCTTTGGGCCATGGAGCTCCCGTCATCTTGCATATTGAGGCACCTCCACACGCTGCATGTTGCCCCTTGATCATCTTCGGCTTTACTTCAAAGGTCTTGAGCCACAGGCCAAAGTGAGGGGTAACCCGGAGGAAGGCCTCACACACGACAATAAATGTCGTGATATGAAGAAAGGAGTCCGGAGCTAGATCATGGAAGTCTAGCCCGTAATAAAAACATCAAACCCCTGACAAAAGGATCCAGAGTAAGGCCTAGACCTCGGAGGAAGTGGGAGACGAACACGACATTCTCGTTAGATTCGGGGGAGGGGACGGCCTGCCCTCGGGCGGGCAGCCGATGCACAACCTCGGCGATCAGATATCTGGCCTCCCTCAACTTTTTGATGTCTTCTTCCGTGACGGAGGAAGGCACCCATCGGCCTTGAAGGCTAGATCCGGACATGATTGAAGGTTCGGAGCACCTGACCTGAACCTTGGGTGTTTGAGCTTGAGGTGGGGGAAGGATTCGATTGAGCACGGGAGGGAAAAAAGTAAGAGCCTTGTCCCTTTATAAAGAGGGTGAATATCAAGCATCCTCTCCGTGGCCGTTTGGACTTGCCTATAGTCTAGGAGTACTAGAAGCGGTTGGGTTACCCACGCCCGTATTTATGAGAATCCCGGAATAAGGGGACACGATCTCTGCTTCGACGAGACATGCCAAGGAAACCGCCTCGCGTGACACGCTGAGGTGGGATAATAAAACGATTCGAATAAAGGCTTGGCCGTGGTGCGTCACACTACGGAATACGTCAGCAGATTAGATTTGTGTAAATATTATTCTCTCTATGGCAATATGTGGAAACTTATTTTGCAGAGCCGGACACTATCTTTGTGTTCAAAATCTTCTAGGAAGTACTTGGAGGAGGAACCCGCCTTGCAATGCTGAAGACAAACTGCACGCCGGACTCATCGTCATTGAAGCCTGGTTCAGGGGCTACTGAGGGAGTCCTGGATTAGGGGGTGTCCGGATGGCCGGACTATACCTTCAGCCGGACTCCTGGACTATGAAGATACAAGATTGAAGACTTCGTCCCGTGTCCGGAAGGGACTTTCCTTGGCGTGGAAGGCAAGCTTGGCGATACGGATATAGAGATCTCCTACCATTGTAACTGACTTTGTGTAACCCTAACCCTCTCCGGTGTCTATATAAACCGAAGGGTTTTAGTCCGTAGGACAACATACAGAACAACAATCATACCATAGGCTAGCTTCTAGGGTTTAGCCTCTCCGATCTCATGGTAGATCTACTCTTGTACTACCCATATCATCAATATTAATCAAGCAGGACGTAGGGTTTTACCTCCATCCAGAGGGTCCGAACCTGGGTAAAACTTCGTGTCCCTTGCCTCCTGTTACCATCCGGCCTAGACGCACAGTTCGGGACCCCCTACCCTAGATCTGCCGATTTTGACACCGACAGGAAGTATTTGCTTGACCTCCTGTGGAGGCATGGCTTCCCTAGCAAATTTCGGGAGTGGATTGCGGCTCTCCTTTGTTCCTCATCTTCGAGGGTTCTCTTGAATGGGGTAGCCGACTCTCCCATCAAGCATGGCCAAGGGCTTCGGCAGGGGGACCCCATCTCTCCTCTCCTTTTCGTCATTGCCATCGACCCTTTGAAGCAAATCCTCGACATGGCAACTAGGAAAGGCCTTCTGCACAAGATCCGCGGGAGAGGGGTCATCGTGCGTACCTCTCTTTACGCGGACGATGCGGCTGTGTTTGTTGCGCCCATCAAAAGAGATGTGGACAACCTGGCGGCCATTCTGAGGGGATTTGGGGACGTCATCGGTCTGTGCACTAACTTCCATAAGAGCTCAATGGTGCCCATTAGATGTGGCAACCTCGACTTGGACTGCATAACCCATGGGCTGCCGGCTGTTAGGGCTGCCTTTCCGCTCCGTTATTTGGGGCTACCGTTGTCGATTTGGAGGCTGAAGCTTGCTGATCTTCAATTCTTAGTGGATAAAGTGGCGAGTAGATTGACAACATATGAGGGCCAAAACATCACCACCATTGGTCGTGCGGCGCTCGTCAAGTCAGTTATCGCTTCCCAAGTCATCTACTTCATCACGCCGCTTGTCATACAAACCACCATCCTGCAAAACATTGACAAACTCAAGCGGGCATTCCTTTGGTCGGGATCGGATAAGACAACTGGGGCAAAGTGCAAGGTCAATTGGGACACTGTCAGTAGGCCGCTTGGCTATGGTGGGCTTGGGGTCCTAAACACCTTCAAGTTCGCCCGGGCCTTGCGTCTGCGGTGGCCTTGGTATGAGTGGAAGGAGCCCACAAAGCCGTGGGTTGGAGGTGGGAACCCGTGTGATGAGGATGACCTAAATTTTTTCTACGCATGTACCACCATCACGGTTGGCAATGGTGCGCGGACACCTTTTTGGGACTCTCCTTGGCTGCTGGGTCGCAAGCCCAGAGACATCGCTCCGCTCATTTATGAGGCTTCCTCGCGGAAGCGCTGGAAGGTGCGGGAGGGTCTCAAGGAGAGCGCGTGGATTCTCAAAATCAGGCCACCTACACCGGCCTCCATTAAGCATGTTTCACAATTCTTCACCCTATGGACGCTGCTCCAAGAGGTCCACCTTGATGAGCTTGCCGACGATGACATCCTTTGCACACGGCTTCCGGGAGCTACTCCGCGGCCTCCGCGTACAGGGCGCCGTTTTTGGGCTTGGTCCTCTCCCCCATGGACCAAATGGTTTGGAAGGTTTGGGCCCCTCCGAAAGTCAAGTTCTTTGCTTGGCTCGCACTTCAAGATAGGACTAGACTGCAGACAAATTGCAGAGGCGAGGCTGGCCAAACTGTGGCCCTTGTCCCTTGTGCAGAGGGGTGCAGGAATGCGGTCCCCATCTATTCTTCAGATGTCGCTTCACCCTCAGGCTCTGGAACATGGTGATTCAGAAGCTCTGCATCCACGACGTGGACACGTCCGCATGGAACTTGTACGACTCCACCAAGGATTGGTGGGCGAATTTGAGCGCCGAGGGCACCGCCAACCGAAAGGCGAAGGCTTCGATAACCATGTTGGTTTCATGGGTGATCTGGAATGAGCGTAATGCAAGGGTGCTAAACAATGTGATCGAAGAGTCTAACCTTTGGGTTAAAGCCGGGGCGACAAAATTAGGGTCTTTCTTATTGCGAGAGTAATTGCCATGCCGTTTCTTGGCACTGTGTTGTAACAAACTCTTTCTCCTTCTCTTTTAATATATGAGGCAAATCTTTTGCCTCCGTTTCAAAAAACATGCATGCCGCCCTTTAGCGTCTCACTGCCTATTTTTTTCCATGCATGATGCCCTTTCACATCAACAAAATCATGCATGGTCACCACGACTTCAACATGCCATCTCATCAGAATTAGTCCTCATAATTATTCGCGGTATCAACCTAATTATATTCTCTCCTTCACTTTCGTTTATATTATGAAACTAAATACATAAATTACGAAAATATATTCTGGCATATTTTTTCAAGTGCTCATCACACATTTAAAAATGTCGCTCAACATTTAGAAAATGTTTGTACCATTAAAGATTTATGAGAAATTTCAAAAAACGATCCTGCATTACAAAAAAAAAGTGACATATTTGAAAAATATTATACAATGTAAGTAAAAAGGTACACCACATTTAAAAAAATCATGCATTTAAAAATATGTACATACTTTTTTTTGTAAATTGTCATACATTGTACAATAATGTTCGTATATTCAAAAATATTTCTCTCACTATTAAAAAAACACATCACATATAAAAAAATATTCAGCATTTCAAAATATATTTGTGATATTAATAAAAAGGTTTGTATAGTTAGATTTTTTATCAATCAAAGAAATGTTTCAACATGTAATCAATTCTTCACACATATTCAAAAAATGTATTCCAAACATGTGTTTGCCAAAATGTTAATCATGTATTCGAAAAATAATAAACATATGTAAAAAAATGTTCAGATGTATAAAATAATAAACATATGTAAAAAAGGTAACATAAAAAATAAATTTGGTGAAATATTAATCATGTATTTAACAAATTTTAAATTTGTATAATAAAAATGTTCCTTTTGTATACCAAAAATATAAAATGTGTATAAAAAAATTAAACATATGTTAAATAAAAGGAAAAGGAATATAATAAAATAAAACCTCACAGAAACTGCTGAAAACCAAAAAAAGAAACAAATAAAACTGATGGAAAAAAATAAACAGGAAAGGAAAAAATGAAAAAGAAAGAAAACCAGAGAAAAACCTAAGAAAACCCGAAGAGAGGTGATATAACACATTGAAAACCCCGATAAAGAAGACCATCAGAAAACTAGCACGCAGCTCAGTATTGTGCCTGTCCACAAGCACCGCGCTGTAGGTGAGACATGTTGTGGCTCATAGTGGTCGAGAAGACTCCTATTCTTCGCTCGTTGCTTCGGGTATGAGCTTGCCAACTGTGTTGGTTCGGGCATGAGCCTGATTCCACCGATTTTTTTTCTTTTAGCGATTATCATCAAATTCATTCCGTTTTTCGCTTTTATTTTTCATCTCCTTTTCATTTTTAATACCTAAATTTCCTTTTAAGCATCTGAACAAATTTACTTATTTATGTAAAATTTATGATTTTTTTTATAATTCATGATTTTTCTGTAAAACATAAATGTTTCTTTGAATTCATGCACAATTTTTATATCAGTTAAGCTTTTTTTAAATTCACAAAAACAATAATTATATCTTCATTCTTATCCAAAGAGAAGATACCGATCCAGGTTCGTCTTTCTTTTGTCAAGCCCTCAGTTTTTCCAACGAGCCGATATAAGCGATCGATCGATCTGAATCTTTTTTTCCCATGCGCCTAGAGATCGATCGATCTCAGCTACCAATTGGGCAGCGTAAGAAAAACAACAATTGATCCCAGGTGCTAATCGGTGCAGAAAAAATTGATCAAGCATTTAAAAGTATGAAATATGTATAGAGAAAATGTTTAACATGTATACAAAAATTCAATATAAAACAATTTGATCATCTATTAAAAAATATTAATCAAACATTGGAAAAAAATATTTGAACAAGTATTTGAAAAAATTATAATCAAGCATAAAGATGTTAAATGTGTATAAACAATTTTTTACCATTCCTTAAAATGACAAAACTTTTAGATCATGTATATAAAAAATGGAATCAAGCATTTGAAAAAAATCTTGAACACATATTTGCAAAATGTTAGTCAAGCATTTGGAAATGTTAAAATGTGTATATAAAAACGTTGACTGTGTATTAACAAATGATCAAACCATGTATCATGTATATAAAACTGTTAATGAAGCATTTAAAAGAATATTGAACAAGTACTTAAAAAATGTTTATCAAGCATTTGGAAAATTTTAAATCTGTATAGAAAAAATATAAATTAAGCATTTGAAATTTTTTGAATAAATTTTGAAAAATGTTAAGCAAGTATTTGAAGAAAACCATACGAAAAACAATACATGGTCAGTAAACAACTGATCGTGTATACAATAATATTAATGAAGTATTTCGGAAAATATTGAAAAGGGTTTAAAAAATATTAGTCAACCATTTGAAAAATGTTGACCATATATTAAAAAAGGTTGAACTTGTATTTGTAAAATTTCAATCAAGAATTTCAAAACATATTAAATGTGTATTGAAAAAATATTCACCATGTATTCAAAAAATGTTAATCTCGTATTTGAAGAAAACCAATCGAAAAACAAGAAATAAAGGAAAAAATCGAAGAACAACAAAGAAAAAACAATGATATGGAGAAAAGAAAAAAAATAAAATCAGAGAAAAAACAATGAAAATAAAAAAATAGGAAAAACCAGCTCTTTTCGCCTCACGTAGTTCACACCCAACTACCTAAGCACGAACCCGATGTTAGCTGAAGAAAAAAATAGGAAGGCATACGTCTCACGTCATCAAATTCCAACACGCTTCTTACCTGATAGGTTTTTCTATATTTTTTTGTTTTTGCTTTGTTTCATTTGATTTCCTCTGGGTTTTTTTCCTCCATTTCATTTTAGTTTGCTTTCTTTCTTTTTTTCTTCTCCATTTTTTCCATTTTTTTCATTTGTTTCCTCGTTTTTTGTCATTTCCCTTTTTCATAGTTTTATTTAGTTTCTTTTTTAGTTCTCATTTTTTATTTTCTTTGTTTCTTTTGGTTTTCTTCTCCATTTTTATTTTTTATTTATGTTTTTCTTATGTTTATTTTCATTTTCCCTCCATATTTTTCTGTATGTCAAAAACATTTTTTTAATAAGTGATAAGCATTTTCTGTTCAATATTGTACGAACAGTAATTGAACATTTTTTTAATACTTTTTCAACATTTTTTCAATACTCACTCAACATTTTTAATACTTTTTCAACATTTTTCAAATACTTTTTTAACGGTTTTAATACTTATTCAAATACTTGCGCAACATTTTTTAACACTTATTCAACACTTTTCAAATATACTTATTCAACATTTTTCAAATACTTATTCAACTTTTTTAAATACTCGTTCCACCTTTTTGAATATACTTCTTCAACATTTTTCTACTTATTCAACATTTTTTATATATTTGTTCAACATTTTTCAAATACTCGTTCAACATTTTGAGTATTTATTCAACATTTTTTCAAATACTTGTTTAGATTTATCAAATGTGTTTTTGAAGAGTGTCTTTTAATATACATATACATGTGTGTGTATATTAAAATATAATAAAGAGTACAAAGATAAAACAAAAATGATAACGTAAAATAGAAAATAAATAACAAATATAACAGGCCGTGGCCTCGGCGCGGCTGGGTCGGGCCATCTGGGATTCCCCCCATGCAAGGCTTCATCTCTGTCTCGCTTAAAGTGAGAAATAGGCGCCGCATCAAGCTGGACACCTGGATCAGTAGCAAAAAGAGAGTTTTTTCGCGCAAATTTCTTGCTTTCGAGATGCACGACTGTGCCTCTCGCGGTAGCAAAAAGAGAATTTTTTTGCGCAAAATTTTTTTGGGTCCAAAAACTAAAGAAGACCTGTAAAAAACCAAAAGGTCAAAAAAAATCATTACGCTTAAAAAGGCGAAAACGTGTGCGAAGAAATAAAATAATAAAATCCGAAGGGAGTGCCTAGAGCGCGACACGTGGTGGCGTCTGAGAATGCACCAAGTGGCACGCTCTCAGCCCATTCTCAAGTGATCGTTGTGAGGTTACCAAAGGAGCGCTCGTCAACTAGTTACTCCTCCATTTCTTCGTTGATTTAAGGGTGTGCGTGCTAATGGACCGGCCCGATACTACACGAGAGCCTCTTCCGTCTCGCTTAATGTGAGATATAGCTATCGATCGACTATCGAGTGTAGCGATATAAGCCCAGCCAGCGTTACTGCTAACCCATTCTGCGCCACGCATGCCTAAAAAACAAACCAACCACATAAAGTATAATACATAACCTGATATTTTTTCTTTGTGCTAAAAAAGTTACAGATAATTATTTTTCTTGGATACAGAATAGGTATGTGTACGTGGATTCAGGTTCTATACGTGCATCCTACGGAATTAGTGGTTCATATTTGTTTTTTCCTAAAATGTGCTTATATAATTAATAAAAGTTCTTGCATGCTTTACAAAAGTGATTGTGTACTCTAAATGTGTTGATGCCTTTTTAGAAATATTTACGTAATTTTTTAAAACTACACATGTATTTTAAAATGTTTGTATAATTTTTTTAAAACTACACATGTATTTTAAAATGTTTGTATAATTTTTTTAAAACTACACATGTATTTTAAAATGTTTGTATAATTTTATAAAGATTTTATGTATTGAAACATTGTTCACATATTTAAAAAATTATCCTTTTTAAAAATGTGTTCATGTAATTCTAAATGTGTTAGCATGTTAAACATTTTATTATTTAAAAAAGGTCATGTGATTCAAAAAATGTCCATGTGTTTTAAAAGGAATGTTCATGCATTTTAAAGAAAATGCAATTAAAAGCGAGTTGAAGTATGAGGGACGGGGTATGAAATAGGTATATGGTGTAGCTCGTGTAGGGCAGGCCTCACGTCCAGCTCTACTAGATTACTTTTAAAAGTTATAAATATTTCTTTGTGTTGACGCGGTTTAGTGATAAGTCTGTCGTGCGGTGGCTAAGATCACCATCTTGGGATTGACAACATTCAGACGTACCGAGATCAGATGGGCACCATAACGATTGTTGATGAGGGCAGAAAAAAAGATTAGTGAAAAAGAGTTGTGTTCCTTTTCCTGACAGCAACAAGCTTCGTCAATCGGTTTCCCCCCTCTCCCCACATCCCTCACCGATTTTTTTGTCTAGCCTTTTTTGTCGCACCTCATTTTTTGTTCACACTTTCTTCATATGATAATCAATCACCTTAATTTACTTATCTTCTGAACCAATTTCACTTCTCGTCAAACTACAAGGTAAATCACAAACATGATTTAATAAATATTTATTTACACAATTACATTAATATAGATAGATAAATCTTGGGCCAACATCTAGGATATCTATATCCCGTTGGAATTGAATGCACATGCATTGTCCTAGTACATTTTAAAAATCACCAAAAATCGATAACGGTTGCTCGTACCCTGCACCCAGCGTGCTAGGATTTCTCTTGCCTCCCGCCGGCGCCGCTGCCAGTCTACCTCATCTCCTATGGTATTAGGACCAAGGAGACACGGTGGATCCCGGCCCTTCACTACTAGGGAAAAGGAGTAAATTGCACAGACGTATCACAATTGGGGCATTGGAAGCAGATTGATACCAAGTTTGGTAATTTTTATGTGTTAGTACCAAGTCTGAGGCTAGACGTTACAAAAAGGTCTAAATTGCGTATAAACATGTATTGACAGTGTATCTGACCGGCGGACCCGCATGTCATCTGCTGACGTGACTTTTTTTTTACAGAAACCCCCCGCACAGCGGCACCCGATCTGGATCGAGGGGAGGATCCATCGAGCCCGAGCTCCCACTCGCATCACCGCGGCCCCCGCTTGCGCCGGAGCTGCCCCTGCTCGCACTGCCGCGGCCTCTGCTCGTGGCCTCCACCATCTCCTTTGGGGCCTCTGCACAACAGAAGCGCCTCCCTTCCCCTTCTCCCCGTCCGAGCTCGACGTCATCTCCGCGCTCATCCCGCGGCTCATCTCCGAGGGCCAGGTCCCCGCCGCCGGCTGCCTCCTCTCCGCGGCGCTCCTCCTGCCCGGCTCCTCGGAGCGCCTCCCGTTCCCCCCGCTCGCGGAGCACCTCGCCTCCCTCCCCACGCTCACCCCGGCCTTCGCCCTGCTCACCGCGCTCCGCCACCACCCCGTCCGCCCCTCGCCGCTCCCGCTTGCCACCCCGCTCCTTCGCTGGAGGAGGCTATGCGGCCGCCGGAGTCCAAGAAGATGGGAACCAAGGTGGCGCGTCAAGAGAGAGAGCTTCGGGTGAGAGAGAGAGAGAGAAGAAAAAATGGAAGGAGGAAGAGAAGGAGAGAGGCAGGCTGCGGGGACGGCCTGGTCCTGGTCGCCGGTGGTGGTGCTCCGGTGGCCGGCCGGCGGCGCGGCGAGGAGGAGGCCAGGGCGGGGCAGGGGTTACGGGAGGCGAAGGAGCTCGGGCTCGAGGGGCTCCTCCCCTCGATCCAGATCGGGCCTGGCCGCGCGTGAGGACGAAGGAGGTGCGGGGGGGTTCTGCAAAAAGAATGCCACATTGGCAGTTGACATGCAGGCCCCGCCGGTCAGATACACTGTCAATATGCGTTTATACGCGATTTAGACCTTTTTGTAACGTCTAGCCCCAGACTTGGTACTGACACGTAAAAATTACCAAACTTGATACCAATCTGCTTCCAATGCCCCAATTGTGGTACGTCTGTGCAATTTACTCAGGGAAAAGCCTATACACAGAATCTTACCAGCAGTGCGCCTTAAAATAAGGCGCTGCTGCTACGTAGCAGTAGCGCGCAAACAAAACTCATTGCTGAAATAAATATAGCAGTAACGTGCCCGCTCTAAGACGCGCTACTGCTATAATTCCCACGCCGCCGCCATGAGGCTAGTTCTAGCAGCAGCGCGTTATCACGAAGAGTGCTATTGCTACGGATTATAGCAGCGACGCATTTCACCAATAAGCGCTACTGCTAAGTTTACTAGTACAAAAATTTAGTCCGACCTCGCTCCGTGAAGAGAGTTTCTACCACCTTAAATATGTTACTTCTCAAACTTTGACAAGCACTTGGTCTTCATTGAACTCTATGTGTAGAATTTGTGGCCGCAATATGAGTCTTCACCAGTTCCTAAACCGATGAGCACTCATATTGACAAATCAGATTGTACACAAAAAGATCGTTTGATGATCAATGCATTTTTTATGTCTATTTTTACATGCTGACACATAGCAGTAGCACAATTTTTTGTGAAAGGTGCTACTGCTAGGTAGTTTAGCAGTAGCACCTTTCTCTGTAGCGCGCTACTGCTAAGCCATTCCATCTCCCACCCCCACTCTCCTCTATCTGATCCACTCACACTCACTGGATCTCCCCTCAACCCCCCTGCGCCGGTCCTCCCCCGTCGCCCCTCCTCCCTCTACGCCGCTGTCACCTCCTCCTCGCTGGACTCGGTACCGGCCTCCTCCTCCGTCCTCCCTCCACTCGCCGCTGGCCGGCCCCTCCTCGCTCCGCCTTCCTCCTCCGTCCTCCCTTCACTTGCCGCCGGCCGGCTCCCTCCTCGCTCCGCCTTCCTCCTCCGTCCTACTCTCTTCTCCCTCCTCAAGTCGCCCCTCCGGAGATTTGATGTAGTAGGCTAGTTCATATGCAACATTTTGATTTAGTTGATATGATTTAGTAGGCTAGTTCATATGCGACATTTTGATTTAGTTGATATGATTTAGTTTATTTAGTAGGCTAATTGATTTAGTTGATTTAGTAGGCTAGTTCATATGAAACATTTTGATTTAGTTGATATGATTTAGTTGATTTAGTAGGCTAGTTGATTTAGTTGACTTAGAACATTTTGATTTAGTTGATTTAGTAGGCTAGTTGATTTAGTATGCACCATTTTATTGTTATTTTTTCTGTACATGGATAGGTAGATGCTTTTGTTATTTTGTAATAACTTATTTTTTGGCAAAATGTAAGTGCCAATTTAGTTAAATTTGCCACTTGTTTTTTAATCAATTATCTTAGGCAATAGGGGCCAAATTAGATGAAATGTCTTGGTAGGTGGTACCCTGATTTGGTAGATATTTGTGAAAAGTTTTTTCGGCAATAGGTGCCACCGAAATGCTTTGGTAGGTGGTACCTTGTCATCTAATATGTTACTAGATCTTAGGATTATAATTGTCCATCAAAATGCTCATATTGCTCATATTGCTTTGGTAGGTGGATCATTAATCCTTTGCTCATATTGCTCATATTGCTCAAATTGCTCGAATTGCTCATATTGCTTTGGTAGGTGGATCGTTAATTCTTTGCTCATATTGCTTTAGGAAAATGGCGTCACCACCACCACCACTATGTCGACTATGCAAGTCAAGGTGCGCCAGCAGCTTTGTAACTGGCAAGCTGTTCGGCATCTACTTCCAGCCGAGTTTTCATCATGCGGCGGTAAGAAATTAGATGAAATGTAACAACTATTTTATTTTTAGTGTTGGCATTACTTCATTGTGTCATTTTGCTTTTTTTACACAGATCGTCCCATGCAATGTGAGGTTGAAATTCAACAAGCTGACATGAGACACTGTGATATTTGAGGCTCCTGGGGGGGCGTACACTATGGAGGTTGAGAAAGGACGCAATATGTCGCAGATTGGAGGAGATGGATGGGCCCGTTTCCTTGCCCGCATGCATCTTACCGGTGGTGAGTTGATCAGCTTCTCCTTCAGAGCAGAAAGACCCAAGCTGACTGTCATTTATCTCAACCTGGTGGAAGATGATGAAGATGACGAAGATGATGAAGATAATGAGGACCCACTTGATGAAGATGATGAGAACCCACTTCATGAAGCCATCGTAGCTCAAAGAATGAGGTTGAGCGAGGAGGAGGTGTGCAACCTATGGGACATAATTCCGCCACGTGATGACTTTGTCGGGGTGCCATTCGTGACCCGCCTGACAAGTACCATGGTCGATCGGCATGAAATGGTATGTTATACTGACTGTAGTAATTTGATGATATATATGCTTTATTGTTATACTTACAAATGCAAATTATCTGATGATATGCTTAGTGAATCCGATGATATGCTTAGTGTAGAGTCCAATGATATGCTTTGTGGAATCTAGTCGATGATATGCTTTAGTGTAGAGTCTGATCACATGCTTATTACTGTAGAATTCAAGGAACTATTAATAGTGTAGATAATCCATATATATTTATTAGTAGAATTCATGATTAATTGGTACAAATGCATAGTAATGTGTCTTTTGGTAGTGTAGAAATCTAGACTTAATAGAAATATATTTGCAAGAGTATGTGCGAGGCTATTTATTAATTGATATGATTTTCTTATTCAGAAATTGACAAAGAACCTATCTGTGAGTTGTGGTATCGAGCCTGACGAAGAAGGCTCAGCTGGATTACGCCTTACCGTAAGGGGCTCCGTCACCACCTGTACTTACCGCATGGATACAGACGGTCGCACACACTTAAACTCGGTTGGGTGGAAAAGATTCCTCGTTAGCAAGAATCTTCATGTTGGACATGCCATCCTAATTATTATCAGGAACACCCACCGTCCAGGCTTGAGGATGATGATCGTCGTCAATATCATCTAGAACTACATATGTGTGTGTGGCTATATCATCTAGAACTACATATGATGATTGTCGTCGATATCATGTACAACTACATATGATGATCATCGTCGATATCATCTAGAACTACATATGATGATCGTCATAGATATCACCTAGTACTGCTTGAGGATGCATGTTGAGTATATATATGAAATTGTTATCTAGTACTCACTCGGTTCCAAATTACTCGTCGTGGTTTTAGTTCAAATTCAACTAAAACCACGACGAGTAATTTGGAACCGAGGGAGTACTACCTAGTACTTATAATGCTTTATGAAATTGATATCTAGTAGTACCTAGTATCTGGAAATTGCAGTTTATTGAAGCTGAAACCGGGTAGGAAGCCGGGGGAAATTGTGAAAGATATAGCAGTAGCGTGGGGCTAGGAAATCGCTACAACTAATTAATAGTAGCGCGTTCCGGAAAAGCGCTGATGATATAGTCAATAGCAGTAGCACGGATACAGACCGCACTACTACTAACAGTTAGCTGTAGCGCCTTATTGGTAGCGCGGCTGCCCGCGCTGCTGATAGCCTCAAAACCCGCGTTACTACTAGGTTTTTCCCTAGTAGTGCTTGCCGGTTGGAGGGCTCCGTTTTTTATGTTTTTGTTAGGGTTTATGTCCTGTTCAAAGATGCGAGGCGACGGCGGCTCTCTATATATGAAATAAGGTCCTCCCAGCTTAGCCCCCGTTCCGTTGGTGTTTCTAGCATCGTCGGAGGTGTGTGGAGGTTTGTCTCCGAGGGATCTCTTGCGATTCCATCGGTGTTTGTTATCAGTGGATCCACGTGGATCCCGTTTTCGTTCGCCTGTGTTTGTATGTCTACAGGTTGAATCCTTCCGATGTATGCTTCTTCATCGGCAGCATTTGATATTCTAGTATGCTGGTCCGATAGGGCCTTAGCACAACGAATTTCTGATTGTCTACTACAACAAGGTTTGCCGGCTTCGATGAGGAAGGGGCGATAACGGCAGCTCGCTTCGGCTCGATCTAGTAATTGTAGTCGTCGTTAGATGGTCTATGAATCTGGATGTATCTTTTACTTCTGATGTTTTTGTATCACCTTGACAATTAATGAATAGATGGAAAAAAATTCTCTAAAAAAACGGATATCTGTTTTTCTCGTAATAGGAGCTGCAGGTTAACTGGCGTCAGATCGTAGCAAGAGATGCCCTCAAAAGAAAAAAGAAAGGATCGTAGCAAGAGCCGCACGCAGAGTGCTGCATGGGACGGTGATGTCGCGTCAGATCGTCCAGAGGGCTAGGTTAGCAAAGCAATGTCCGTCTTAGCGTGCTTGCGATCTTCTTGCCACCATTTGCGCGCGAGGAGGCCATCTAGCAAGGCGTCTCCAAACACCATCTCTAAACGTTTATAAATGTCTGGACCGATGCATTTGGATGTTTTTTTACCATTCAAAGCAGTGTCGTAATCGTCCGTGGACGGGTCTTCCGAATTTTCGCACGCCGGCCAAAACTAAGGAAGATTTACGGAAGTCCAGACATCTGCCACTTACGATTCTGACAACCCCGGTCCATTCAACTCCCCTCTCTCGGAGTCGTTCTCTCCCACTCCGCCCTCCCCCCTACTTTGTTTCCGCACCCTCCTAGCCCGACACCACCATTCTCCCACTCCAGCAGCCCCCCAGGCCTTGCCGAACCCCCTTCCCTCCCACACGCCTGCCCGCTCGCCCTCGACCACACTGTCGCCCACCTCGGATCTGTCCGCACTCAGACTTCACGTCCGACAAGTGTTCGGCCAAATGACATTGAGTTTTTTTTTTGACGTTTTATTTGTCTCTTTGGAGCAAGCACGATGTTCTTATAATTCCATCCACTCCCATTCTAAAGAGGTGTGGATCATCCCAGAAATAGTAGTGTAGATCATAAAATAATTTCTTTTTCTGTTGGTAAGTGAAATGTGGAGGAAGATACTTTGCAACAATATAATTAGCATAATAAGCAAACCAAGGTGAAGCAACTTTAATAGCAGATTTTTCTCTTAACTTTAATAGCAGATAATTGTTCATTTTGGAAATCATCATTGATAGGTATATTATCTATTGATATGTTTTCCATTCTAGACAAATGATCGGCAACAGGATTATCTTCCCCTTTTCTATCTATTATTTCTAAATCAAACTCTTGTAATAATAAAACCCATCTAATTAATCTAGATTTAACATAATTTTTAGACAATAAGTACTTCCATACTTGATGTTTAGTGTGAACTTTAACTTTAGCATCTATGATGTAAGGTCTAACTTTATCACAAGAAAAAAATCACAGCCAAGAATTCCTTTTCAGTGCTAGCATGGTTCTTTTGAGCATCATGTAAAGTTTTGCTATCATAGTAACTGACATTCATTTTACCATCAATTTTCTGTCCTAGAACGGCTCCAACAGCAAAATAACTAGCATCACACAAATTTCAACAGGTTTATCCCAATCAGGAGGTTGAATAACAGGTGCAAAAACTAAAAGCATTTTTAAGCACTCCAAAAGATTTCCTACAATCATCATTAAAAATCAAAGGGAATAGCTTTTTTGTAGGATATTAGTAAGGGGTTTAGAGATATTAGAGAAGTTTTTAATGAATCTCCTATAAAAAACAAGAAACTTCTAATTCCTTTAACATCCCTAGGATAAGATAATCTTTATATAGCTTCAATTTTATCTTTATCAAATTTCAATACCTCTACAGATATTATATGCCCTAAGACAATTCGTTCTTCAACCACGAAGTGGCATTTCTCCCAATTTAAAACTCGGCCAGCTGGAGTTTTCTTCGACAAGTTTTGTTGGCCAAGGGCTTTGATGGTTTGGTGGTTCACCGCCTGATGCAACTTGTCACTGGTGGCCACACGGCGGTGGCTGTCAATGGACAGACCAGTAAGTTCTTTGTGAACGGCAGGGGCTTAAGACAAGGAGACCCGACGTTTCCCTTGCTTTTTAATTTTGTGGCCGATGCTCTATCTCACATTCTGTCTCGTGCTGCGGCTGCAGGTCACATCTCGCCTGTTAGCTCCCATCTTATTCCTAATGGCATCTCTCACCTACAGTATGCGGACGACACCATCATTATTGTTGAACTTAATGATAACTCCATCACGAATCTGAAATTTCTTCTTCTCTGCTTTGAAGCTCCGTCGGGCCCTGAAAATCAATTTCTCTAAAAGTGAGGTCATTGTGACTGGGGTATCTGTCTCGGAAGCGCAGAGGGTGGCCCATCTTTTGAACTGCTCGCCAGGATCCTTTCCTCTCAAATATTTGGGCCTACCCATTTCCCCTCTTAAGCTTTTGGACAAAGATTTCGCCCCGGCAGTGTCTAAAGTGGGCAATAGAGCTTTGCCGTGGCGAGGCCGTTATAATTCTCAGGCGGGCAAGGTTGCCCTTACCAACTCCTGTCTCTCCTCCCTCCCGATGTTTCTAATGGGCTTTTATCTCCTATCCGAAGGGACTCACTCGGGCTTCGATAAGCACAGGGGTGCCTTCTATTGGAATTCCTCCGACAACAGACACAAATATAGGATGGTTAAGTGGGACCTCATCTGCAGACCTAAGATCATGGGGGGCTTAGGCATCATTAATACCAGGATCATGAATAAATGCCTTTTGTTAAAATGGTGGTGGAAGATTATGTCCCTTGATGATCGCCCTGCTTGGCTGAGCCTTCTCAAAGCTAAATATTTTCCCTCCTCGAGCTCTATGTCCGCTTCCTCTTCTGGCGGCTCTCAATTTTGGCGTCAGCTTGTTAGTATTAGACCAATTTTCCGGTCCCTTGTGAAATTCGTTGTTCGTAACGGCAAATCTACTCGTTTTTTGTTAGACTGGTGGGTTGGGGACACTTCTCTTGCGGTGGCTCACCCGACTTTGTTTTCGTTTTGTGCTAACCCCGAGATCTCTATCTCTGAGCTCTCGGCTCAGGGCTGGGTTTTAGATTTCCGGCGTTCTCTTTCCCCTGTGGAGTTGGAAGATTGGCAACGCCTTACTGCCTGCTTCCCCCTGCTCTTGGAGGAAGAGGACTCCGTTGTTTGGCCTCATTCCTCTTCGGGGCGTTTTTCTGTCAAGTCGGCGTATTCGCAACTCATCGCTGGTGTGCGCACTGACAAGTTTAAACTCATTTGGTCTGCCCGCATCCCTCCTAAGATCAAAATCTTCCTTTGGCAAGCTCTCCGTCACAAACTTCCTGCGGCTGACCAGATTAAGAAGAGGAACGGGCCGGGTTCTGATAGTTGTCATCTGTGCGGTGCCCTAGAGAATACCGTACATATCTTTTTTCAGTGCTCTTTGGCTAAATTCTTTTGGAGTTGCATTAGACTTTGGCTTCGTGTTCCTTGGAACCCATCCTCTTTCGAGGATCTTCGGCGTTGTATTAATTCTTTAGCAGGCCGGTCTAAGCGGGTTTTCATGGTGGGCTGGGCTGCGATTTGTTGGTCGCTTTAGACTACTAGAAACAAGTTCACTATTGAACACATTTTCCCGGCTAACCCTGTGAGTTGCTTATTTAAAGCCAATGTCTTTTTGCAGCAGTGGAGATCATTGACTAAGGATGGGGACCTAGAGGCGTTCGACAATATGCTATCCAAAATGAAATCTACGGCTTCTTCCCTGCTGCGGTGTTCCAGGAGGCCGGTCTCTTAGTGGTTTGATTGCTCGCTTGGCTGGCCTGCGTGCCATGATAGGCGTGTTTTGTTAAACTTATGTGGTGCCTTCTGTTGGTTGTGACTCTGCCTGGTGGCTTTATCTATAAAGTCGGGCTCTCGCCTTTTATCTAAAAAAAGTTACTGTCCTTGCAATCGTTGCAAGACTTTGTTCAAGTTATACAAGCATTTATCAAAAGAACTACCATAAACAGAGAAATAATCAAAAAACACTTTCATTATTTTCTCAACATAATAAGAGAATATGGCACTCATACATATTTGAGAAGTAGCAAGAGCATTAAACCAAAAGAGTGCACAGGTATTTGAAAGCAGAATAATCATCTAAGTAGCAAAAGTGAGTACGTTTAGCTAGCCTGTCAAGCATTTGATCGACAAACGGTAAGGGGTAATGGTCTTTTCTGCTACCATTACTTGTTACTTGCTTAGTTGATACTTTGCCACAATTAGATCTGCGTTGTTGAGTCCTTGCCAAATAAGGTTGAGTCCTTGCCAAGTAAGGTTGAGGCCTTGAACATCTTACAGACGTGAGCCCTACATTAGATGGCAAAAGATGCATGCAGTCTCATTGGTTTCCCTATATGCTTAAAAGTCCAGTTTAGTTGCGATACAAATACCTCATTGACTTTCCATATTATCCTGTGATATATCTTGGTCGCATGTTTAACTTTGTGACGTCTTAACTGTAGAAATAGTGTTGCTTTAATATTACAATAGACAATAGATAACTACCCTGGATGTTGTCCATCTGTTGGCAAATGTCAGTTCGCCTAGGATGGAACAAACGAGTGGATTTTTTTAGATAAAAGGCACAAGGCTCAGCGAGAATGTTAAAACAGAGTGCGGTTATGCTGGGAGAACCAGCTCACATGAAGTTCTACAAACTTGAAAGTTTCACACACCTCCACTAGTTAAGGAGACAACACACGAGATCACACAAAAAGTTGTGTTTGTGAATGGAAACAATTCGCATGACACTACTCAACCAACTCTCGTTCTCCTCCCAACTCCGGCTTTACAGTGAAGTTGGTGTAGCACTTGACGAATTTGCTCAATTGTTCTTTCGAGTTGGTCCTGCTGCTTAGGCGCCACCAACCGTCTTCAGTGCAGTAAAAGGTTCATAACTCTGTAAACGACATGCATATGATAAGAAACTACTTTGTCACGAAAGATTATATCATTCCTAGTCATCCAAATCAACCATATTATTGCTGCCAAGAACATAAGCATGATACTGTTTTTCTTTCTCCCTGGTATTGGGATACAAACCCGATTAAACTCCTCTAAGTTTAAAGGAATATATCACAAATTTAAACCTTCTTTCACAACACACTAAACAAAGTTAGCCATGGGACACTGAGACATTAGATGCGTCGTGGCTTTGAGATGCCCACAGAGACGCATCCAACGTCTCCTGGCCAGCCTCGATTATGTAACTCCGTAGTTACTTGCAATTTACCATGCCAACACAGCCATAAGAAAATTTGCTGCTTAGCAGGAAATTTTACCTTGCAATTGCAAATGTCCACACATCTGGAGCTCAAAACGCCCCTGTTAACCATGGGTTTATACAAAGATTTGGTACATAAACAACCATTCTTTTTTGGGGGATAAACAACCATTCTTGGAAAGAGACCATCTTGCACTATCCTCACTATCCGTTAGCTGGATTTAGCTCTTCCCACTGGGTCATTTAATTCCAAATTGGTCACAGGACTATTCAAAGAAATATCAATAAGATGATCTCACTAACTGTAACATCTTTCTGCTCTGCTCACAGTACTGAAAAATGTGTGCATATTTGGCCCTGAGAGAAACATTGTCACACCAGACATCATGACAAAAGGAAGTGCCACAACTAACAAGTGCATCAACTTTTCAAATAAAGAAAACAAGAAGATATTGGTTCGACTAAACTTTTCACAATGATTGAGCATATGCAGCATCTATGGCTCGAACGACTGATCGATACATAAAGCAGATGTGATGCGCAAAGAGCATTACGGACAAGAACTAGTGATCACCCTACAGTGGCTTGGTCTGAAAATTGGTGTCTATAAAGACCTATACTCCTTGATGTCCATTCTTCCCCGGGCTCAATACTAGTACAGGACAGGATGTCCATTCGTCCTAACCAGGCCCACGAGGCCACGATAGGTAAGCTTCTATCGGCTTGTTCAGTGTGCTTCAGTTTTTTCCGTCCGATTCCAAGTTCCACCATCATTGTGAGATAGTGGGCCTTGAGATTGCTCTGCCCTTTCGAACAAGAGAAGGTTTTCTTGATAGCACATTGACCGAACAAAATGTTTTATCTAGTCCACTATGAAATTCTCTTGAAAATCCAAGGCACCAATCCAAAATATGCCCCTTGACCTTGAGGCTGCTCTGCCCTTTTCAAAAAGAGAAGGTTGCCCTCCCACAAAACGTGCCATAGAGCTTTACGCGCTCACATCACGCCCACTACCCATGCTGGGGCCGTCCTACAGCAAATTAACTGGCAAAATCTATGCATACCTAGAGGTACCAACAAAAATGTGCGTTTGGGTTATATTGTGTGTGCAGTTGCAGATACGCTGGCAAGGTTCCATGCATGCATTGGTATGAAAGAACAGGAAAAAAAAAGCCATGCATGCATGCATGCCTTCCCTTTTTTTATACTGCACAAAAATGTATTTAAAAAACATACAAGTACATGCTAAATGTACAAGGGTGAAATGTTTCCACCGCTTTTTCAAAAGAGGAAGTTACTTTTTGTGCCTACTGCAGGTGAACTCCATATATAAGTACGTACATGCTAAATGTATATAGCGTATGTTAATTTGTTAAAAGACAAATAGAGAGCACAAGCAATATGCACGGCAGCGATGATTGAGCATCTCTGATGTGCAAGGAGCATTATAGACAAGAACTAGTGATCACTCAACAGTGGCTCCATTTGAAAATTGGGTACTGTAAAGCTATATATTCCTTGGTGATACCGATGTGACAGCTGAACTAATTTGCCATAGCCATAAATCTACAGCTAGCTAGGTCCAGGCGATGTTTCCACCAAACAATTTCTCGATATTTCGCTTGCTCATCCCGTTGGTGAATTATTTATGTCTCTCATCACTAGCTAATGAACACATAAATCGGCTACCATGTGCAAGGAGCAAAAAAACTAGTGTCACACCACCATCTGAAAAAACCGGGTCTGTAAAGTCATATATTCCTTGAGATGTCCATTATTCTTCCCCAAGCTAAATGCCAAGCTCTACAGGATATCCTTGCTACAATTGTGGATTGCTTCTATCACTCCAGTAACCTTCCGCTGCTGATTTTCTGATGTGCCCAAGGGAAGTCAGATGCACAGTAATTAATAGCCACAGTTTTTTCACTTTACGAAATCTCAGCCGTTAGAGTCGATACGCTTCAGACTCGATGCTTCTATGCTACAATATCTCTGAACAATACCTCAATATATATAGTGTCTTGCTACAATGCTGAACTAAATCTTAACCTGTCTTTTTAGTCAACGGCTACAAGCGCTAAGTAAGTTAGAGGGATACTTAGCTTCAGGATATCAGACAAGCTGCGCGAGTAACCTTCACCTTGGTTCCTTTTTAGTTTGCTCATTTGTGCTACAGGTTAATCCCGGTGTCATATCAGTTGATACAATGTCGGTGGCAACATATCGGTCCTACCACTTGCAGGCACTAACGACTGCAACTTTAAACAAGTAGAGGTTCTCAGCTCAGAGCTTACTATAAAAAGAGGAAGGCAGCTGTGGTTAGTAATGTAACAGATCCATGGCAAGGTTCTCAGAGCTTAGAGCGCCATGTCTTCTGCTACTCCTTGTGTTTCTTCTCCAATCATCTCTGCGATTGCAGCTGTCGCAAGGGCTCGAGCAGAGCCAACAAAGACGGGTAAGCTAGCTGCCATGCCATTAATAACCCAGCTTCAACCTAGCTAGCAAGCGTGTTCGTCATGATCCCTCTTAATCTATGCCTTGTCAAAGCTGTTCTCCGAATGTGCTGTCCGGCACACTGATGTTAGTGACTAGCTTGTATCTGCAATTAATAAAGTAATTTAGTTGCCAAAAAACATGTTAAACCACAGCTTACTAGCAAAGCCAAGTTGGTAAGGTCCATTCCATTCATTGCTAATCAGGTGAGACGTTATTAGTTAATACGTAAACATGTTTTCAGGTATACATCGTCTACCTTGGGGAGAGGCAACAGGAAGATGTCAGTCTCGTCACCTCTTTGCACCATGACTTGCTCGCTTCCGTTCTCGGAAGGTACCTTTCATAGTACTACCTAGCTACTCCCTTCGATCCATAATAAGAATCATTAATTTAATACAAAGTTGCACTAAATCAGCGATATTATACAACATCTTGGCTCCACTATTATACAACACAACTGCTTCTCTATATGCTTCCATGTTGTGTTCGGTTGGCTTCATCAGCGTGTCTCTTTGTCGTAGCCGTGTTCTACATGACTACATCTACTTTAGTTAGGTACTTATTAGGTGGCTGCCTTGGTCTTGTTGAGATTTTCACCTTTTGTTTTGCTTAAACGAGTTTCGCATATTTTGCATTCCACTACGTCCATTTTTATGTGCTTAATTAAACTAGTTGTAGGAGCTTCCAGTCATTTTGAGATTTCTCCAAAAATAAAGTTGCAGGGAGGGACTATGCTATGGTTAGTCTCAATATTGTAGACTCATGGACTCCTCTGAATGGCACTATGGCAGTCCCATCACTTGCTGCACCTCTCTTCTTTGTTTGAACCAAAAATCTCAAACAAGAATCAAATGCAGAAAATTCAAAATAAAATACCCTTATTCTCTAAGTGGTCAAAATTGATTAATATAATTAGAAATTAGTGCACAGTCTCCAGACTTTACTGTGAGGAAGAAATAATACCACCAAATATAAATTGCAAGGTGAGTATCTGAAGCTAGCTGCTAGAAATTAAACTGCATTCGTCAGCGGATCTTAAGTGTCCAGGTTAACTAAGGATGACAAGCTAGATAAATGGTAGCTGAGGTGGTGTTTGGCTTATCTGTAATTTCTGTATGCAGAATTTTTGTTTTCTTTTGTCCCTTCATTTTCTCCTCTATTCTTCCTCCTTACTGTCCACTCCTCATCTGTTCAAAAAGTTAGAAAAATGTTACAAGAAGAAACTTAATCGAGCTATTTGCAGAACACTACTCCCTCCGATCCAAACTACGTGTCGTGGTTTTAGTTCAAATTTGAACTAAAACCACGACACTTATTTTGGATTGGAGCAATGGGAGTAGTATTATAATGCCCTCCAGGATACAGGATTGTAGAAACATAGGAATAAATAAAGTCATAAAATTATGATATCCCGTCATATGGAATCTTATAAGAAACAAAAACATGGACATCATTAACTGGCATAATTATGTGTTACTTATTTAGACATGGAAAGGATAGAGTAAATCACCAAGATGCATTGGAACTTTAAATATAATTGGATTAAGAAGTAACCTCATGGTATAACATATAACTCCTCTAAAATGTGAAGGAAACATTCCTATTCTACAAAGGCTTTTTATATCCTCCAAATTAAATTTCTTCAGTTTCTCTCAAAAGTTCCTTTCCTCCAAGAGTAGAATTATATTTCATTATACCATTTCTCAAGTTTGTTTACGCAAGTGCGTATGTAATGGCTATGAAGCAAGGAGGCGGCTCTCGAATCGATTGTCCACAGCTACAGACATGGTTTCTCGGGCTTTTCTGCAATGCTTACCGAATCACAAGCGAGAAAGATCCAGAGTATGTATAATATATATGTGCATATATAAGTGATCTCTCTTTTGATAAGATGTAGTATTAGTCAATTGATATTTACCAACAAATGCTTGTTGACCATCAATCATTGTTATTCATAAGTGAGTTAATAATCACTTGCTGCTTCCGGCTCGGATACAGAGTTGCCTGGAGTGGTGAGTGTGAAAGAGAACACAATGGTACGCATGCATACTACTCGGAGCTGGGATTTCCTTGGGCTGTCCATGGGCGTGGACATCAAGCAGGAGCAGCAGCCAAATGAGCTCCTTGCAGCAGCAAACCATGGAGATGGGATGATTATCGGTGTCATCGACTCAGGTGGATGCGATGGCTCGTTCAGCCCAAGGTTAACACAATTAATTGTGTGGGGGGTTTACCTCCAGTCCATTTGTCTTTCATTTCAGGTGTTTGGCCTGAGTCACAGAGCTTCGCTGATGATGGCTATGGACCTCCCCCTTCAAAATGGAAGGGAACTTGCCAAACCGGTGCCAACTTCAGTGCCCACGATTGCAATCGAAAGCTCATTGGTGCGCGGTGGTATGCTGGCGCTGACATCGACAGGAGATTTCTCCAAGGTGACTTCCTGTCTGCCAGGGATTCTCATGGCCACGGCACCCACACAGCCTCCACAGCCGGTGGCAACGTCGTCCACAACACCAGCTTCTTCGGACTGGCTGCTGGAACGGCTCGTGGTGGCGCACCTCGCGCCCGGATAGCAGTGTACAAGGCTTGCTGGGGTACTTGCTCTACCGCGAGCGTTCTGAAAGGCATCGATCATGCTATCCATGACGGTGTTGACGTCCTATCACTCTCTCTCGGAAGCACGGACGAAATGGCAGCATTAGGAACGCTGGGTGCTGTGGCAAGAGGCGTCCCGGTCATCATGGCAGCTGGAAATGATGGACCTACGGAGCAAACGGTGCAGAATTCTTCACCATGGCTACTCACGGTTGCTGCAACCACGGTTGATCGATCATTCCTCACGGTTATCACCCTCGGGGATAACCGACAGTTTGTGGTATGCATCTTCAGATTTGACCATGCGTCATGTTTTACCTCTCTTCCTTCTCACAGTGGGATGCTTAATTGGTTACAGGCACAATCCATGTATGTGGCTGATAAAGGTGGAGATGAGTTCTCTCAACTTCTGTATTACTTTAATGATAGGTAAGATTCCCTTATAAATATACTCCGAACACCATTTAAATAAATATGAATTTCACCCACAGTGGATAAGCAAGGGGTAACTGTTTTGCAGGTGTGACCCGGACTACATAAACAGCACTGACATACACGGGAAGGTGGTATTCTGCTACACACCAGGACCAGGTAGTGTCTCTCCACCACCCAAGTATGCAGATATTGCAGCGACGGTGCGGAGAAATGGAGGGAAGGGGTTTATATTCTCACAGAATAATCTGGACTCTCTTGATCTATATGCAATTAAAGGACCAGCCCTTCCTTGCGTTCCTCTAGATTTCAAGACTAGCTATCAGATTGCTGTGTACTGCAAGTACGTAGAGAAAATTCTTAGACGTACATAAATCGATTTTCTACTTTCTGGACGTACGCACATTATCATCTCCATTTCAATGTTTACCAAAGCTTTCTCGTTTCCCCTTATAATTATGGCAGTCGCATTGGCATCCCAAAAATAAAGATATCAACAACCCGAACAACCAGCGGAAGTGAAATTGTTGCCCCAAGAATAGCATCTTTCTCATCAAGGGGACCTAGTCCTATCTATCCTGGGGTTCTCAAGGTAAGCAGCGCACCTCTAGCTAGCAATCTCTTGTTAAGGTAAATAAATTGTTCGATTCAGTCACTCTATAGTGTCATTGGAGTCTTCTCTTTCCTTAAAAGTTACAATCTACTAAGAAACATATATAGAATTAACTCTACTTGCCTTAATTAGTTGTGCTCCCAAATGAACAGCCTGATATCGCTGCACCTGGGGTGTACATTTTAGCCGCTGCAGCACAAAGTAGTGCTTACAAAAGTTTAGGTGTTTCCTATGTCTTTGATTCTGGAACATCCATGGCCTGCCCTCATATATCTGGGATAGTCGCTCTACTCAAATCCGTTCATCCTGACTGGTCCCCTGCCGCCCTAAAATCAGCACTAATGACAACCGGTAATTATCTGATTCTCTACATATATAGTTGAGATATCGAGTATTTATGATAAGCACAAATAAAGTGTCTCTCTTGCAGCACATACCATGGACAGCAATGGGGTTCCAATAGAAGCAAATGGAAATCGTGCAAAGATCGCCGACCCATTTGATTACGGAGCAGGGTCTGTTAATCCAACCAAGGCAGCTGATCCAGGCCTGATATATGACATCAGTGCGTCAGATTACCTCGAGTTTTTCAACTGTCCACAAGGATTTGGTCCAAATAACAATTGCACACCACCTGACTTGAACCTCCCATCAATTGCCATTCCTGGCCTCAAGACATCCGTGATGGTTGTGCGCACTGTTACCAATGTTGGCCAGCCGAATGCGGTGTACAAGGCATTCTTGGAGCCTCCGCCTGGCGTCAAGATGGCTGTGGAGCCAGCAGTGCTGGTGTTCAGCAATGCAAGGAGGGTGCAGAGTTTCAAGGTGACTTTCAGGGCCACCCGAAGGATCCAGGGCAGCTACACCTTCGGTAGTTTGGCATGGCATGATGGAGGCGCCCACCTGGTTCGGATCCCGATTGCAGTTCGTGTGGTGATTGAAGAGCTCTACTCAGATGCCTCTTAAGTGGGGACGTTACATGCGGTTCAACTGTATAAAATAAAAGACAACTGGATCTGGATCTGTATCTGTGCCTTTTTCCGAACTCCGACTATGGCTGTGGTTATTAGTGTTCTGTTCCTATGGTATGTGAACATTTATGTCCGTATTGAAAACTTGACATAAGTTTGTATGGTACTGGAATAAGGAAATCCACCCGCAACTAGACAAGATTTTCTGCCTTGCTGCTAGCAATGGTAACTCCCTTAACGTTAAAATTCTTCAGACTCAGTGAATGGAAAGCATCGCATACAACAGCACTATGATAGGGTTACGTCAGTACGTGTTAAAAGAAACTCCGCACAGGGAAGAGACGAAATGTAGAGCTAGTTTTAGAAGTCGATAGACTAAAGGATAAGAAAGATGATTCTTTGCGAGGAACAAAACATTTCGCTTTACCGACCCAAAAGAAACTAGAGGCCTTTTTCTCGTTTCTTGTTTGACTCACGTACACACAAGACACAACAACGGAGGCCCCTTTTCTTCTCCTCACGTACAGATAATTTGAGGCGTCAACAGCATCGAGACGCTGTCGACCTTTTTTTCCTTTTCTTTGCGACTGGAAGGCACATACTACTCCTTTTTCTCTTGAACCTTGTTTGATGGTGTACAGAAGCCAAAATAGAAATCTGATGCCTGTACTTGGCAGTGCACTGTTTTGACAGCCTAAAGTCTATGACTGTAGTCTTTTTATTGCAGGAACGGGTTGTCGAAACAAATGAAACAAGTTTCCTTTGTGGATGGAGTATCTGTTGATGCTCAGGTTTCAAGGGAAGAGAGGTCATTTATGCCTATGGATTAACAGCCTGGGAATTTCAACATATATAAACAATGTATTATAACGAAGATGTTAGAAACGGGTAGGCCATACTTCTGATTGTCTATATGATATGTAACTCTTCTATTAAAACGAATCTGAATCTACCTTTCATATTTCAGTCAATTGGAAGTTGGCAAGCCGACCCCCAATAATACTACTACACTACCATTCAGAAAAGTTGAAAACTGTAATCAAGTCGAGTCCTGATTGTCAAGTTACCTGGACTGGGACTACCTTTGCTTTGCGTGCGAGCAGCTGAGATGGAATTGGACTGGGCGCCTGCCGCCGGCCGCCGGGTAGCCGCCTCGCCGGGTAGTCTCCTCGAGACCTGGACTGGACGAGCGGGGCGGTCGCCGCCTCGCCGGGAAGGAGCTGACCGAAAGCCGCACGGGGCTGGCCGTCTGCGCAGGGAGAACGCCGAAGTGGAACGGCCGGGCGGGCACGGCGGCGGGCGGCGAGCCGGCGACGGCCAGGGTATGGTACACGCGCCAGAGGACTCGCGCAGGCGCACTGTGTGCCTGTGTGTGATTTGGGCTGAGATCTCAGGCCCAACCAGGGTTAGAAGTGGGCTGCGCACCAGGCCAGTTAAATTTTCCTAGATATATGGGCTGACTAATTTTCTGATGCCCAATGGCCTGGGCTGCCTGGGACCAAATACAGGTTTCGAAAAATGATTTGCATTTACAGGAATCAGACAATCCATATAGGAAAATCTTCTAAGGATAAGAATCCTCCAAAAATATTTTCAATCAAATAGGCACTTAGCTAACAGGATTTACGGCCCTACATAAAGACATGGTTTGTCTCAATTCATGGCTAAAAACTCTGCGCTTGGGATCACCAAACAAATTAAGGACAAGCAACACAAGCTAAGAAAGGTTTAGATCACTTCAATCAAGCAGAACTCCTGTGCCAAACTCAGATAACAGAGAGGCGATATTTTTCACTTCCGAAACATGATAAATAGGGATGCATCATGCCTAAACTCCGGCTGGTTTGTACAAGCATATGCATGTTTCAACTAGGAGAGAATAACTAAAGGACACAGGATTAATGCAGAATCCAAAAGTGCCAGTTCTACATGCATAAATAGAATAGATTTATAGCAATTTTGTTTGACACGGCAAACTAGCAAAATATACACCAAGATACTTGAGATATGATCAGTAGTACCCAGACATGCAAGTACTAATTAAATTGCCCTGATATTAGCCTTGGTTGCTGTCAGCTCAATAGGCAAGGGCCTGGCAGTCAGCTCTTTGAGGGCAGACCCACACACACACATAATAGATACTAAGTAATTCACTTGATAGATGATATGATCATCAGTACCCAACCCACACACGCAAGTACTAATCAAATTGACATGATAATATCCTTGGCTGCTATCAGCTCAACAGGCAAGAATCTAGCAATGAACTCTTTGAGAGCAGACGGGCAGCTGCTTTTGAGATGCTGGTAGCCATCACTTGCGATCATTGCCTCCAAATTGGAAGGAGAAGCAAGGAACTCAAAGCAAGCCTCCTTGAGTCCATGGCAGTTATGCTGCACGGCCAAAGCCAAACTCGCGGCAACAACTTTTGTGTCAATGTGATTGCACAACTTCTCCTCACATATCAGCTTCAGCCTCTCGATGTCGTATCTGTCCGCCGCTACAAGTAGATGGCTAGCTATCACCACATCTTCACGAGTTGTCTCGGGGAGTGAGTCCGTGTAGATGAAATGGAGCAAGGATTTGAACACATCAGCTTCTATATCATCAATTTCGATCGGATCACCAGCTTTCTCCCTCATGGTACCAAAGAGCTCTGCCTTGAAGACAGATGAACGAGCAGCAAGCACAGATCTATGAGCCGAGATCATCTCGCCGTCGACTTGAAAGGCCACGTCTGCTCCATCCTTGCTTTCCAGGAGGCTACGGAGCTGCTGATGCATGTTGCTTGGAGGAACCACAACAAACTGATTCTCATGTGACTCTTTGCTACAGATCTTCATGACGGTGACATCGCACCTGATTCTGAAACTATCGCCTCTTAGATGCACTGATCCCTCGAGATCCTTGTGCTCGATAAAACGAGGCAAACCCCAGTCTGAACCCTTGCTTGGGAAGATATGTTGTGCGAGAGTTTTGGTGTATGAAGGCACTGGTTCTCCACCATCGTCAAGTAAACTAAAGGTGAATTTCGCCTTGACATCCTTGGAACCAGCCGAATCAAGAACCAGATAAACAGATATGTAATCATGTGCCGTGCAACCGTTTGGGTAATACTTCACAGCCCAGTTGTGATCTCCGACCTTAAAAGGGACAGATTTCGTATAGTTCTTGGCCTGGAGCTGCTCCTTGGTTCTTGAGTATCCCTCTATCTTGATCACATGTGTCCTTGTTTCTTCTTCAGCTATAATGGCGGACGTGACCATCCGGCGCTCAGCCATCCTGGGGTCGGGCTGAGGTAGCTTAGGCTGTAAGATCGCGAAGAATGCAAAATAAAAGATTTTGCCCGCGCTCTGCCACTTTACGCCATTTTGCACGAAACGATACTCTGCAAAGTCACACGCAGGTGAGAGGTTTGCCTCTGTTTATACAGTGCTGACTAGCTAGGCCTGGGTTAAATGTCGATCGGAGTCGTATTGACCTACCAGAAACAGCTCACCAGCGGGGGCTGCGCGGTCGAGGATGAGGACGAGGACGAGGCGACGAGCAGGCGGATGAGGGGGTCGGCGTCTCCCGCGGAGCCGGTGAGGAGCAAGAGCAACGCGAGCGCGGTAGGGGCCGGACCAGTGAAGGAAGAGGCGTGGCTGGGAGCGGCGCGCTGTGGAGAATGCGGAGGGGGAGAAAAGAGAGCTCGGGGATGAAAGCCGGCACGTCGAGATCTGAGAAACGGGAGAGATGGGGGTGACTGACTAGGGTTTCCTGTGCAGGGGATGGGGATCGGAAGAGGACGGATGTGTGCGCCGCCAGCTTCGAGAAGAAAAGACACACAAGGGAGAGGAGAGGGGTGGGGTGGGGTTTAGGGTTTTTACGGCAATTTAGGTTTTAATTTTATTTTTATTTTTTTTGCAAAAAAGGAACCTGATATGTTAAAAGGGTTCGTGAGAAGTACAAATCGTTCTAAACATAATACAAATTACATCGAGCATCCTGCACCACCGAACGATCACTGCCACTGCCAGAACGAGCCGCCAACGCGTCGATCCCCTACCGAAGCCGGCTTGACTTTGTAAATGACACCCAGGAAGTCTTCGTGCACATGACCCTAAGGACTTGCGCCCCGGAGCCGCAGTCGTTGTCACTGAACCATTGAATTGATCCGAAGTGTCCGACACCAAATTTCACGGGCGCTCACGCATGACGAGAAAACCTTACGTCGCTGCCCGAATGAGACTGTAGCAATCAACGTCGGAGATCCGTTGACTTCATCCTAAAGGACGAATTCCAGGAGTATCGGATCCCAAAAGACCAACTTGAAAGATGAAGCACATCATCTACCGGAATGCCACCCCTGTGAGAAAAAAAAACCTAACATAAACTACTAACCGGAGCTGAGGCACCGGGATCCTCCTCCTTGCCACCGTCTACCTAAGCGGCAGGTAAAGAGGAGGTGGATCCACGGACTCGGCGGCGAAGCTTGTAGGAGATGAGTACCCTAGCCATCAAAGACGGGAGGAAGAGCAAAACCCTAACTTTGGGGTTATACGTGCGGACTCTGGCGATACAATCTAGGTTTTATGTTTTCACCAGCTAATTACAAAAACCAAAATGTTAGTGAAACTCTGACAATTTAACACAACATCTGTGGCTTTATTGTAAAACCACAACTTTTGTATTCCCTCGCATCCATATTATTTGTCGCTGCTTTAGTAAAATTTGACAGAGATCCAAATTTACCTATTTAGTCCGTCTGGAATTGATCTCAATAGGACAGGCCCACCAGTAAAGGCCGACATGGCAACAAATGTCACACAATCTACGCCCAAAGCCACACATCCTAGGCAAGTTAAATGGAGCTCAATCGGGTGTTGGTCTCAAGTCCGGTCGAACAATATCAGTCAAACCATAGTACTATCCTGAATTCACTTGATTTGTCCATCAATACTTCTCAATGTTGGGATATCGCCTATCAGAAACTTATCGGTCGATCCAAGATAAGGGTAAATCGGCCAGTTTATCGGCATATCGGCCGATTAATCGTCATACCGGCTGATTTATCGGAATATCGGAAGATATCTTGAACAGTGATACTATTACAGGATTGAATGGTTGTATGATTATGCAGAAGAAATAGCATTCTTAAATGAAAAAAAATCTATGGAACCTCGTACAAATGAATCATAAGAAGAAAATGATTTGCAATTAGACGACCATATAGGAAAACTTTCTAATGGTTAGAATCCTCTAAAAATCTTCTGAATCAAGAAAGAGGTCCTTAGCTAACAGGATTTGCGGCCCTACATGGCGACATGGTTTATCTCGGTTCATGGCTAAAAACTCTGTGTTTGGGATCATTCAAGAAACGACGAGCAACAAAAGCTAAGGTGCAGATCACTTCAATCAAGCAAAACTGCCATGCCAAACTTGGAAAACAGAGAGGTGATATTTTAAATTCAGGCTGGTTTGTATCAGCAGGCAAAATCAGACTCATCTCCACTCTGACCAATCGAAGTGTATACGGCTAGGCAATGCATACGGAAAACAGAGAATTAATGCAGGACCCAACAGTACCAATTCTACCTGCATAAATAGATATAGATTGATAGCATTCTGTTTGACACGGCAAACTAGCAAAATATACACTAAAGTTTACTTGAGACACGATCAGTAGTTCCACACGCGCAAGTCCTAATTAAATTGCCCTGATAACTCTCAGCTCAACAGGCAAGAGTCTGACAATCAGCTCTTTTTGAGGGCAGACCCACACACGCAAAATAGATACCAAGTTTACTTTATAATCAGTACCAACAGTACTGGTCAAATTGACCTGACAATATCCTTGGCTGCCATCAGTTCAGCAGGCAAGAGTCTAGCAATGAGCTCTTTGAGAGTAGACGGGCAACTGCTTTTGAGATGTTGGTAACCATCACTTCCGATCATTGCCTCCAAATTTGAAGGAGAAGCAAGGAACCCAAAGCAAGCCTCCTTGAGTCCATGGCAGTTATGCTGCTCGGCAAGAGCCAAACTAGTCGCAACCATGTTGAGGTCAATATGATTGCACAATTTATCCTCGCATGTCAGCTTCAGCCTCTCGATGTCGTACCTGTCCGCCGCTACAAGCAGATGGCTAGCTGTCACTACATCTTCCTGTGTTGCACCTTGATGAGTGCTCTCAGGGAGTGAGTCCGTGTAGATGAAATGGAGCAAGGACTTGAACACATCAGCTTCAATATCATGAATTTCTATCGGATCGCCAGCTCTCTCCCTCATGGTGCCAAAGAGCTCCGCCTTGAAGACCGGTGAACGAGCAGCGAGCACGGACCTATGAGCCGAGAATATCTCGCCGCCGACTCGAAAGGCCACGTCTGCTCCATCCTTGCTTTTCAGGAGGTCGCCAAGCTGGCGATGCAAGTTGCTTGGAGGAACCACAACAAACTGATTTGTATGCGTCTCTTCGCTGCGGATCTTCACAATAGTGACATCGCACCTGATTCTGAGACTGTTTAGATGAACTGATCCCTCCAAATCCTTCTGCTTGATAAAATTAGCAAAACCCCAATCCGAACCTTTGCTTGGGAAGATATGTGGTGTCACAGTTTTGATGTATGAAGGCACTGGTTCTCCACCCTTGTCAAGAACACTGAAGGTGAATTTTGCCTTCACATCTTTGGCACCAGCCGAATCAAGAACCAGATAAACAGATACGTGCCCAGGTGCGTAATTATCTGCATATGTGTTACCGTTTGGGAAATACCTCACAACCCAGTTATGATCTCCGGCAATGAAAGGGATAGATGTTGTATACTTGCCAACCTTGAGCAACTCCTTGATTGTTGAGTACCTATCTATCTTGATCACATGTGTCCTCGTTTCTTCTTCAGCTACAATGGCGGACGTGACCATCCGTCGCTCATCCATCTATATATCTTGAGAGGTTTGCCTTTTTGTTTATATATACAGTGCTGAGTGCTGACTAGCGAGGCCACCAGCGGTCGACAGGTGGGAAGTGGCGACGAGCAGGCGGATGAGGGGGTCGGCGTCTCCCGCGGAGCCGGTGAGAAGCAAAGCGAGCGCGGTAGGGTCCGGACCAGTGAAGGGGGAGGCGTCGGCTGGGAGCGGCGCGCGGTGGGGAAAGCAGAGGGGGAGAAGAGAGAGCTTGGGGATGAAGCGGGCACGGCGAGATCTGAGAACGGGAGAGACGTGGAGGTGACTGACTAGGGTTCCTGTACCTGGGATGGAGATCAGGAGAGGTCTCGATGTGTGCGCCGCCAGCTTCGAGAAGAACGGATGCTGGGGACTCGGGAAGGGTTTCTCGGGTTTGGGATTTTTACTTTTTAGGGTCATTTAGGTTTTACTAGGTAATTGCCCGTATGTTGCAACGGGAACATAAATGTTCTAGTGGCTCAGTCCTAAACATGTCAAACATATACCTTAACCTCCTGTGTTTTACAAAATAGCACCCTGTCTAGAAACATTAGCCTGAAATATGGGAGGTAATGAGAGATGTATTACTCATTTTTTATACACAATAGTTAAACATTTACCCGCGAGCAAATATGGACCATAATGAGAGGCACATCTCTCACTTATACACACAATAGTTACAATAGTCGGCGATAAAACCCTCATATTTGGGAACATTTCCCTTCGATGGAAACGCAGGTAAGCCTCCTTTGGGAGGCAGAAGCATTTCAACGCCCGAAACCACACTCCCCAGATAACGCCTCCATGGAGAGAACGACACACACGGCGCCGCCGCTGCCCAATCCTGCCGGATTTTGGGTTTTCACCCGAGAGAGGGAACGGAGGTGGGGAGAAGGAGACCACGACATCTCCTCCAAGAAAGAAACGTCACCCAAGGCCGACGTCGATGTGACGGCGATGTGGAAGTTGATTCTCAACAACAGACGCACACCGCTCCCCCGCGTCGCCTCCTCTGAGGCGACTCGGGGGGCCAACCCTAGTGTCGCCGCCGCGTTTCCCCCTCGCCTCCCCTCCCTTCGCCGCCGCCTGAGGGCCTCCGAGGCGCGGGTGCTCGGCCCCAATGATGGTGGCGGCGGGATCTGGCGCCTCCCCTCAGTTGGAGGGCCTTGGCTCCCCGGGGCGGCGGCCCCGGCCGGTGGGCGCGGTGTAGCCGGCGGGCTGCGCCGGCGGGCTCTGGTGGGCAGCCTCCCACGGCCGCGTGGGTGGCGTGGGGGCTGCAGACACTGGCGCAGTGGCGGCTTCGCAATCCGTCATGGCTCCATGTAGAACATCCGCCCCTGCTCCGATCTGTCTAGGTCCATGCTGGCGCCGGTCCTTGGCGGCTGCTTTCGGCGTCCCCTATGGCCGGCCTGGCGGATCTGGCGTGTGGGTGAGGTTCCGGGGGAAACCCTTGGCTGGCGCGACGGCCTCCCCAAAGTCGACGCCTTTGGCGCCGATCCCCTTCCTGGAGGCTTTGGGGTGGATCCTCTCCCTTCCGCCTCCTCCTCGAGCTATGGCGAAAGCTTTTGTTCCCCTGTACTGGGCGTCGACGACACCCCTGGTGTCGTGCTCCTTCTTGAAGGCGGCGGCTGGGAACAGCTCTTGGTGGCGCGGCTGCTGGTGGCGTGGTGGCGGTGCGCTTCGGTGTTCTACTTGGTGCCGCGCCTTGCTTCGCGGGACTAGCGGATGGTTTCTTTGGTGGAGCGGTGCTTCATCCATACATTGATGGCGACGGATCTTGACGGCGTGGCACAGTGCAGATTCGGAGTTCGGTGTAGGAGGATGGACTCGCGCAGGAGGACGACGCTGTCTGGCGTCGTGGTGGCGTCGATGGCAGAGAGACCTGCCACGGTAGATGCAACAGTACAGCTCTGAAGATGGACTCGTGGCAGGTGGCTGCGGCGGCCTCATAACCGGCAGGCGTCCTGGTAGAGGAGTGCGTTGGACTGGTAGGTGCCCCATACCAGGCAGGCGTCCTGGTTGGGACCTCAAGTCTTAGATGTTTAGGTTTGGCTGCTATTAGGCCCAGGCTATCAGCGCCCCTTCATCAATTGGATAGGTGTAGCGACGGTTGTTGCTTAGACGGTGACTTTAGTCTTGATGTTGTATGACTTTGTAAGGTCTTGTGAGAATAATTAATAAAGTGACCGTATGCATCGCCCAGATGCAGAGGCTGTGGGTCATCCTCCTTTTCTAAAAAAAAAGATATCCAAGCGTGACACATACTTTCATTACTTCAATTCTTTGAGTTGTTTGTAAATTGTGAGGCCTAATCCCATTCCACTGCCCATTAATTAACACATTCTTTGTAGTAGCAACCGATCATTGTGCAAATATATTTCCATTTATTTGATATAAAACACTAAAAGAAAACCCGGGCCATGTAGTTTCCATTTAAACAAAGTTGTGCGTTTGTCCAGATCTCAAGATGATGAATCAAACTTTAGAGAGTCCATGCACCAATAATCTGGAATGCATGAAAACCTGGACAATGTATACCTTGAACTATCTCAATGGCTTGAGCTTGTACTCCCAAGTCCCAACTGTTTAACCATCTAAATCTGGTCAACATTATCAGCATGATCAGCCTTTACTCTTTACTTTCTCATGCGCAACATCATCATGAGTATCTTAGATGATAAACAGTGTCCACTACTTTTGGTTGTTTATTGTGTGAATCCTCAATCGGAGTCACGTGCTCTCGGTGCCTTTTCTTGCACAAACTAAAACTTCAAAAGGTGAACAGAATCTAATGAAGTAATTAGGATAGAAAATTCCTAGTAGCAATTGAATAATGCCCAACAATCTAAAATCATTCACTTACGAAGAAAAAGGGAAGAGAACAAAGGGGAAACCATCATATCCGGATGTGGCATACTCCGCTCCTTCCTGTCTTATCACCATCTTCGTTCATGTTCTTTGCAGGTCGATTTTCTCAGCAGCGGCCAGGCACATGAAGCTCTGTTCAAGAAAGAACCTTTGTGAGGCCAAATAACCAACAAAATTCTTGTTTACACAAACACAATAAAATATAAATGATAAACTATACAATAATTTCTTAGTGATCATGCAATAAGCTGGTCCCAAATCTAAAACTTCTGCTCACATAAAAAATACAGGAAACAATATGCATATATGATTTTACGTCTTGATGATTATTTTGAGAAACTCGTAATATATATTTGGATGGCTCCACTACAAAAGTATGAAATTCTTCACGTTGAAAACATAACACAAAAAAAGGGAATGACGAATCTCTTTGAGACATATATCAACAAAAGGAGAAAAGATTATCTGAGTGACCAATCGAAATCGTTGAAAGTTCAATAGACCAGTCCTTGAGCAAATGTGTACCCGCAAAGCAAATTTTTTTCGAGTGCACACTTAACTCTTTTGTGTCGCATGTAAACAACATCAAATTACATTAGATAAACATGGTGTATATGCATGTGTGGTAGGTGGCCCTAACAGAAATCACGAGAAAGACAATGAGTAATGAGAACTTCTCTTTTGTAATGGCCTGAGTGGTGGTTATGTATATAATGAAAACAATGTTCAGAGAAAGGTATCACGTAAACAGAGACATGTAGCTGGAGAATCACAGGTCCTCAATCAAAAAGCTAAATGTCAGTAAAACGTATTATGTGGACTGAAGGCATCACGTACACCATGAGACATATAGCTAGAGAATCATAGATTATCTGACTGAAAAAGTCAAATGCCTGTCAAATACTCCCTCCGTTCCTAAATACTTGTCTTTCTAGGCATTTCAACAAGTGACTACATACGGAGCAAAATGAGTGAATCTACATTCTAAAATATGTCTACATACATCCGTATGTAGTAGTCATTTGAAATGTCTAGAAAGACAAGTATTTAGGAACGGAGGAAGTAGATTGAGCGCTTTGCATGGCATACGTACTGTTGTCCCTCCTTGTCTCTATCCGCTCACGACAAAGGCGAAGCCTGCCGGCGGCTCCAGGCAGCGGTGTGGTCTCTTTAGCCGGGAAGCGATACTCCCTGATTT
Organism: Triticum urartu; assembly: GCF_056163025.1. Taxonomy (NCBI): domain Eukaryota; kingdom Viridiplantae; phylum Streptophyta; class Magnoliopsida; order Poales; family Poaceae; genus Triticum; species Triticum urartu. The sequence continues at coordinate 44,229,698 of NC_141877.1, read as the reverse complement.
GGAGCCGTAGCCAGGCCCGGCCCATATTTTAGAATATGTCTACATACATCCGTATGTAGTAGTCATTTGAAATGTCTAGAAAGACAAGTATTTAGGAACGGAGGAAGTAGATTGAGCGCTTTGCATGGCATACGTACTGTTGTCCCTCCTTGTCTCTATCCGCTCACGACAAAGGCGAAGCCTGCCGGCGGCTCCAGGCAGCGGTGTGGTCTCTTTAGCCGGGAAGCGATACTCCCTGATTTGGAGCCGTAGCCAGGCCCGGCCCATAGGCCGGGCAAACGGGGCGCCCGGCCTGGGCCCCCGGAAGGCAGGGGCCTCAGCCCAGGTATTATTTATGTAGTAGGAAGCCCAGAAAAACAGCCAGAGTAAAAAGGCCCGTTCAGCTTCCATCGTTCCCGGCTCCTCGACTCAGCCTCTTCTCCAAATCCCAGACTCACAGAACACCTGTGGTTGAGTTGGTTAGGTGGACAGTGGTATCCCCAACCCATCAGGGTTCAAATCCTGGTGCTCGCATTATTCCTGAATTTATTTCAGGATTTCCGGCGATGCGCTTTCAGTGGGAGGAGACGTTCCCGTTGACGACGAGGCGCCTACGGTGACTTCGTAAATCTCAAGATGATATGCCGGCTCAGTCTCTTGGAGGTGCTCATAGGGGTAGGGTGTGCATGTGTGCGTTCATAGGGGTGAGTGTATGCGTGTATATGAGCGCTTGTGTCTGTACTAATGCTAAAAAAAAACAGCGCCGCCGTTCCCGTTTCCGTTTCCAAGGTCGTCGGCGGCCATTAATTGCGCAAATCCGCTCCTCAATGGGCTGTCCTTCCTTCCCATAATCTCATTCCTCCTCTATTAAATTGCTCTGCCCATCTGACGACTCCACATCTGCCTGCATAGGTCTTTTGCTCTTTAAACTTCAGTGGATCTAAGTGTGAGAGAGTCCTCGTAATCAGGATATTAGGAGAACTGGAGAACGGGGGATTATTCAGTTCATGGTGTTATGTTCTCATTTGTGTTGAGTGCTACCCGTGGGACTGCTGGCCGCTTACATCCACATCAATCCATATCCAGGTGCTTTTGCTCCTTGTATTAATCAATTTATGCTGCTTGTTCTTGTTTAGCTAGTGACATGTCCTCTAGAAAATATGTATCCGGTAGTAACAAAAGGAAGAGAGAAAAGCAGATCCCTAAAAGGATCAATTGACAAATTTTCAGAATTAGTAGTTCTTGTAGAGATCCCCTGGAATTGGTCATAGTAAGTGTTGAAGAGCAATCAACCGAGAATACAGATGCTGCCGGAGATGATAAGAACAAGGGTGAAAATAATTGTAGTGAGCGTAGCTCATTCACCAAATCACCGAGTGTCAATGAACAATCATTCACTGTTGCTATTTTTGATCCACGACACTGGGACAATCTGGATGATAAGGCTAGGGATATTTTAGTTGACAAGGGTCCTGTAATAAACATTGTAGTTCACTTGATTGATAAATAAATTGTGTTGTCAGTTTTAGAGTCCAGATTAAGAACATCAGGCTACTGGATATTTACTTTGCTTTTGAAATAGAAAATATGTTGAGCTTTTGAGTAAACAAGGACCCCTTATTGCTGTCTTGCCCCTGGGCCCGTATATCTGTGGGCCGGCCCTGGCCGTAGCGAGGTGGTGGTTGCTTGGGGACGCACAGCTCCCCGCCATAATAGTCTTCATCGATCACGCCGGGCTCGTCATTTGGGGTTACAGCCTTAGAGCATCTCCAATAGGCGCCGCGCACGCCGCGCGCAAAAATCTGATTTGGCGCGCGTCCATCGCCTGGTTTGGCGCTGCGCGCAACGCTGACTCCAGCGGCCGCGCTAAAATGCAGCGCGCGCGCCGCTCCAGCAGCGCGCAAAAATGCAGCGCGCGCGACTCACTGATGCATTGCATATTGCATTTTAAACACAAAATTTGATGAAACATTCAAAATGCAATGAACATGACATATAAAATTTCACACAAATAAGTTGATGAAGAAAATTTCATGCCCACAAGTTCAAAATCATGCCCACAAGTTCATCCAACCAAGTTCAAAATGCAAATCAAGTTCAATACACAAATGAAAGACACATCATTCCTCGTCCTCGTCTTCGTCCTCGTCCTCGTCTTCGAAAGACGATTCTTCCGTCTCCGAAGATGAATCTTCATCATCGCGCACCGCATCACGTGAAGCTCCGACGGTGTTGGCAAGATCTTCAATGGCATCTTCATGGAAATGTGTGCGAGGAGGCACATCAAAAGACATCCCGCCCATGACGGCCGGAGGTGCACCCATGCCTCCCATGAGAGAAACAAAATGCATGCCTCCCATGGTGGCCATAGCGTCGGGGGGTGCTCCAAAGCCAGCCATGCCTCCCATTGCACCGCCCACGGTACCTCCGAAGCCACCCATGCCACCCATGGCGCCGATGCCACCGCCACCCATGGCGCCAAGGCCACCGCCACCCATTGCGCGAATCATGGCTCTTTTTTGGATCAAGACTTCTTCACGGGCAAGATTGACATACTCCTTTTGCACCTCATTGGTGCTTCTCCCATTCCAACAATCTTGTTCGCTCCTCATTTCTCACCTTCCTCTCCTCCAAAGCCACCTTTCTCTCCTCGGCCGCCACCCTCCTCTCCTCGGCCTCCAACCTCCTCTCCTCGGCTGCGGCATCTTGGTTCCTTGCCATTTTCCTCACCTCGTTGGCTTCTTTTCTTGCCTTCACAATTGATTCCATAGCATTTTTGAGCTCATCATCTCCTTTCCTCTTCTTATTTTCAGTTTTGTCTTTCTTGCACCCATCCGGTCGCTTTGGCTTCGAGTATGAAACCGAGTTGGGTGTGGGGCTTCTCTTGCCGTCATCACTTGATGCATCATCATCCTCATCATCACCATCCAACTTAATTGTTCGCTTCCGTTTGTTGCTCAAATGCAAATCATCCAAATTTTCACGCTTCTTCCATTTCTCATCATCCTTCAACACTTCATAGCAATGAGGCAAATTAAATATTCTTCCTTTCTTGATCTTTGTAACGCCCTCGATGCGGCTATATCTCCTACGTGTCGAAGCACGACTTAGAGGCATAACCGCATTGAAAGCAATGTCGCAAGTAAGGTAATCTTCACAACAACCCATGTAAATAGATAATAGGGGAAAATGTACATAGTTGGCTTACACTCGCCACGTCACACAAAGTACATGAATAACATTACAATCATCTAATACACTCATGGTCCGACTACGATACCAAAATAAAAGATCAACCCCAACAAGCGACATGGTCCTGATCGCCCCAACTGGGCACCACTACTGATCATCTGGGAAAGACACATAGTAACGACGGGAGGCTTCATCGAACTCCCACTTGAGCTCAAGCGCATCATCTAGAACGGAATCATCGGGCCCTACATCTGGTTTGGAAGTAATCTGTGAGCCACGGGGACTCAGCAATCTCGCACCCTCGCGATCAAGTCTATTTAAGCTTATAGGTAAGGCAGGGTAATATGTGGAGCTGCAGCAAGCAACTAGCAAATATGGTGGCTAACCTGTTCGCAAAAGAGAGCGAGAAGAGAAGGCGAAGCACGAACGAAGAACTAAAGAACAACCTACGAAAAACATTACTCCAACACCGTGTTCACTTCCCGGACTCCGCCGAGAAGAGACCATCACGGTTACACACGCGGTTGATTCATTTTAATTAAGTTAAGGTTCATGTTATCTACAACCGGACATTAACAAATTCCCATCTGCCCATAACCGCGGGCACGGCTTTCGAAAGTTCAAATCCCTGCAGGGGAGTCCCAACTTAGCCCATCACAAGCTCTCATGGTCAACGAAGGATAAACCTTCTCCCGAGACATTCCGATCAGACTCGGTATCCCGGTTCTACAAGACATCCTCGACAAGGGTAAAACTAAACCAGCAACACCACCCAGATGTGCCGACAAATCCCGATAGGAGCTGCACATATCTCTTTCTCAGGGCACACCGGATGAGCAAGACGTCGGGTAGGCCAGCCCAGAGTTGCCCCGGGTAGCCCCGGACATCGCTCGGTTGGACCAACACTTAGAGAAGCACTAGCCCAGGGGGGTTAAAATAAAGATGACCCTTGAGTCCGCGAAACCCAAGGGAAAAAGGCTAGGTGGCAAATGGTAAAACCAAAGTTGGCATTGCTGGAAGAGTTTTATTCAAGGTGAACTGTCAAGGGGTTCCCATTATCACCCAACCGCATAAGGAACGCAAAATCCGGGAACATAACACCGATATGACGGAAACTAGGACGGCAAGAGTGGAACAAAACACTAGGCAAAAGGCCGAGCCTTCCACCCTTTACCAGTATATAGGTGCATTAAGATAACAAGATAATATAATGATATCCCAAATATAAACAATGTTCCAATAAGGAATGATCTCCAATCTTCACCTGCAACTAGCAACGCTATAAGAGGGGCTGAGCAAAGCGGTAACATAGCCAATCAACGGTTTGCTAGGACATGGTGGGTTAGGGATTTGACATGGCAATTTGGGAGGCATGATAAGCATGTGGTAGGCATCGTAGCATAGGCATAGCAAAAGAGCGAGCATCTAGCAAGCAAAGATAGAAGTGATTTCGAGGGTATGATCATCTTGCCTACAAAGTTGTCAGAGTTGACTTGATCCTCGTAAGAAAACTCAACGGGCTCCTCGTTAGCGAACTCGTCTCCCGGTTCTACCCAAACAAGACAAACAAGCAAAAGGAACACAATCAAACACGTGCAATGCTCGAACAACATGATGCAAACATGGTATGCTATGCGGGATGCGATATGTGATGCATATGCAAGATTTGACAAAGGATGATTGAACCTGGCCTCAACTTGGAAATCCAAGAGTGCCATTGTAAAGGTGAGGTGATTTCGGTTGAAATCTATATAAAGATCACCGGAATCGGATGCACGGTTTGGAAATGGCAAGCAAAACAATTATGGCACTGGTCTGCGATAAACAGCAAGTAGCCAAGAAAATGCATCAAGATAATTATGCTACAGCACTCAAACATGGCAACAAAATACATGGCAGGGATCCACTCATGATGCTTGACAAAAGATGAACACTGAGCTACGGCCAAATCATCCATTAACAGGTTCAAACAAGCATGGCAAAAGTGCAAATGATAAACAGGTTTCAGACTTAGTGAAATTAACACAAGTCTGGAATTTAATATCAGGTAGCACACTTTGGAGCATGAAAACCATATGCTACAGGAACTTAACATGGCAAAGCAAGGCATGGCATGAAACTGCTCAAAGCACTTAACAAAAGTCCCTTAGTGACCTTGAGCCAAAAGGGATCAGAAAATACAATTGCAAGCATGTGAACATGGCAAAAACATAATCAGATCTCAGACTTAGAGAAAAACTGGAGCATGCAAATATGTTAACGAGTAGGCATGTTCACGAGCTCGATGCTCTCACTACAGAGCAAGGCATGACAACCTAAGAATACACCCATCAAGAATACATATTATAGAAGCTAGACATGGCAAGAACAACAACATAGCATGCACGGATCAACAACAACATCCTCGGCAAAATCGCTAACGAGTCAACAATCTGTCAGGATTCACGAAATAGCAAAAGTAGAGCTCGATTGACCCAAGCTAGGGTACTCCATAATTGCAAACCAGGACATGGATGGATAGAGCACCACAATATTAACAAATCATCCTTACTGAAGATCCTCAAAAGAGGCACGGATCACTAGGAAACAATAAGAACATATGGCATATTGATCTTTTATTTTGGTACCGATTAGATGCTCTCGGGTGGAGATGGATCTGGTCTCGTCTTCCCTTGGATGTGGCAATGCAAACTTCCCGTGCAAGTATCTGGGCATGCCTCTCACTATAAGAAAACCCACCGTGGCGCAACTTCAGGATCTGGTAGACAAAGTGGTTGATTGCTTGCCAATGTGGAAGGCAGCCTTGCTGCCAAAAAGTAGCAGGCTGTTGCTGATCCAATCGGTACTCTGTGCCATCCCGATGCACTCGATGCTGGCTCTAGACCTGCCAAGGAAGACATTGGTAGCGCTAACCAAGATCTGCAGGGGCTTCCTTCGGTGTGGGAAGAAGGATCACTAGTAGAAAACAGGGCTATGGTCCAGGCCGGCTCAGCCCATTAGTCCCGGTTCAGTGTAGAACCGGGACTATTGTGGGCATTGGTCCCGGTTCGTGAGCCCAGGGGGCCGGCCGTACCACGTGGGCCATTGGTCCCGGTTCGTCTGGACCTTTTGGTCCCGGTTGGTGGGACGAACCGGGACCAATGGGCCTCGCTCCTGGCCCACCACCATTGGTCCCGGTTGGTGGCCTGAACCGGGACCAAAGGCTCCCCTTTAGTCCCGGTTCTTGCCACAAACCGGGACCAATGAGGTGCCTATATATACCCTCGCCCGCGAGCAGAGCACTCCAGTGCTCTGTTTTTCTCTGGCCGGCGAGGGGAGGAGTTTGTGGTGCTCTAGCTCACCTCCTATGCACATGAGGTGTTCGATGGAATGCCCGAGCCACACTACTTAAACTTTCTCCTCTCGAAGCTCGACCTCCAAGCTCCATTTTCCTCGAGATTTGTCTAGATTTAGCGGTCTGTCACACCCCGTCCCCGTCTTCACCGCCGTCGATCACCCGCGCTGATCTCATCACCGACACCACCGTGGTGAGCCTCTTGTTCTTATCTTCTTTCTGAAAGGAAAAATATTCTTACTTGTCTGTTTAGATAGATACTTGTATCATTTTCTTACATTTATTATTGCATCTTATATAGTGCGATGGTTTTGGTATCCGCCCCCGTCGGCCCTCGTCCTGTCTATGATTCGGATTTGGTATGTATATTATCTTCATAACTATTGGTTCATTTATTGTTTATGAAAATTATGCCGACCAACGTGACATAGATTTTATTTATCTGGGATGTATGTGAATCGGAAATGCCAACCGACCCTATTGTCGAGAGGTTAAATTTAGTTGAAGAAGAAAACAATTTGTTGAAGGAAAAAATAAAAAAAATTGAGGAGGAGAAGATGATATTGGAGTTGCATGTTGCGGATGTCGTCGATGATCACAAGATCAAGATGGATGCAATGCGCTTGAAGATTAGAAAGATTAGAAAATATGCCATTCATACCGAGGCTTGGTATCATTATGTCGTTGGATCAATTGTTACCTTGGTTGCGATTATGATCGCATTTGTTTTCGCATTGAAATGTTTTACATAGTTTCAATGTATGGTTTAATTAATTAGATGCTCTGGAGAGCTATATGTTGTTAGATGAGAACTATGTATGCACTTTGGTTTTAATGTGATGATGAACTTCTATTAATTTGGACACTTAATTATATATAATGCATGCAGATGAACCGGCAATGGATGTACGGTGACAGACACACCCGCGAGTACATTAAGGGCGTGCATGAGTTTCTCGATGCGGCTGAGGCAAATAAGCAGAATGGTTTTATGTGTTGTCCATGCACTGAATGTGGGAATACGAGGTCTTACTATAACCGGAAAATCCTTCACTCCCACCTGCTTTACAAGGGTTTCATGCCACACTATAATGTTTGGACGAGGCACGGAGAAATAGGGGTTATGATGGAAGACGGCGAAGAAGAAGAGTACGATGACAACTATGTGCCCCCTGAATACGGTGATGCTGCAACGGGGGGAGCTGGTGAAGATCAAGAGGAACCAGACGATGTGCCCAATGATGCTGCCACGGGTGAAGCTGCTGAAGATAAAGAGGAACCAGACGATGTGCCCGATGATGATGATCTCCGCCGGGTCATTGTCGATGCAAGGACGCAATGCATTAGTCAAAAAGAGAAGCTGAAGTTCGATCGCATGTTAGAGGATCACAAAAAAGGGTTATACCCCAATTGCGAAGATGGCAACACAAAGCTCGGTACCGTACTGGAATTGCTGCAGTGGAAGGCAGAGAATGCTGTGGCTGACAAAGGATTTGAGAAGCTACTGAAAATATTGAAGAAGAAGCTTCCAAACGATAACGAATTGCCCGGCAGTACATACGCAGCAAAGAAGGTCGTATGCCCTCTAGGATTGGAGGTGGAGAAGATACATGCATGCCCTAATGACTGCATCCTCTACCACGGTGCCTACAAGGATCTGAACGAATGCCCGGTATGCGGTGCGTTGCGGTATAAGATCAGACGAGATGACCCTGGTGATGTTGACGGCGAGCCCCTCAGGAAGAGGGTTCCTGCGAAGGTGATGTGGTATGCTCCTATAATACCACGGTTGAAACGTCTGTTCAGAAACGAAGAGCATGCCAAGTTGATGCGATGGCACAGTGAGAACCGAAAGAAAGATGGGAAGTTGAGAGCACCCGCTGACGGGTCGCAGTGGAGAAAAATCGAGAGAAAGTACTGGGATGAGTTTGCAAAGGACCCAAGGAATGTATGGTTTGCTTTAAGCGCGGATGTGTACCTAAGGCCCTAAGCAACCCGGCAATGAAATTGATGTGTACCTAAGGCCATTAGTTGAAGAACTTTTACAGCTGTGGAATGGAAACGGTGTACGTACGTGGGATGAGCACAGACAGGAGGAATTTAACCTTAAGGCGTTGCTGTTCGTGGCCATCAACGATTGGCCCGCTCTCAGTAACCTTTCAGGACAGACAAACAAAGGATACCACGCATGCACGCACTGTTTAGATGACACTGAAAGTATATACCTGGACAAATGCAGGAAAAATGTGTACCTGGGCCATCGTCGATTTCTTCCGACCAACCATCAATGTCGAAAGAAAGGCAAGCATTTCAAAGGCGAGGCAGATCACCGGAAGAAGCCCGCCATGCGCACCGGTGATCACGTGCTTGCTATGGTCAATGATTTACACTACGTAATCTTTGGAAAGGGTCCCGGTGGACTAGCTGTTCCGAATGACGCTGAGGGACACGCACCCATGTGGAAGAAGAAATCTATATTTTGGGACCTACCCTACTGGAAAGACCTAGAGGTCCGCTCCTCAATCGACGTGATGCACATGACGAAGAACCTTTGCGTGAACCTGCTAGGCTTCTTGGGCGTGTATGGGAAGACAAAAGATACACCTGAGGCACGAGAGGACCTGCAACGTTTGCACGAAAGAGACGGCATGCCTCCGAAGCAGTATAAAGGTCCTGCCAGCTACGCTCTTACGAAAGAAGAGAAAGAAATCTTCTTTGAATGCCTGCTCAGTATGAAGGTCACGACTGGCTTCTCGTCGAATATAAAGGGAATAATAAATATGCCAGAGAAAAAGTTTCAGAACCTAAAGTCTCTTGACTGCCACGTGATTATGACGCAACTGCTTCCGGTTGCATTGAGGGGGATTCTACCGGAAAACGTCCGATTAGCCATTGTGAAGCTATGTGCATTTCTCAATGCAATCTCTCAGAAGGTGATCGACCCAGAAATCGTACCAAGGCTAAGGAGTGATGTGGCGCAATGTCTTGTCAGTTTCGAGCTGGTGTTCCCACCATCCTTCTTCAATATCATGACGCACGTCCTAGTTCATCTAGTCGACGAGATTGTCATCCTGGGGCCCGTATTTCTACACAATATGTTCCCCTTTGAGAGGTTCATGGGAGTCCTAAAGAAATATGTCCGTAACCGCGCTAGGCCAGAAGGAAGCATCTCCATGGGCCATCAAACAGAGGATGTTATCGGGTTTTGTGTTGACTTCATTCCTGGCCTTAACAAGATAGGTCTCCCTAAATCGCGGTATGAGGGGACACTGACTGGAAAAGGCACTCTTGGAAGAGACTCAATAATATGCAGGGACGGATATTCTTGGTCTCAAGCACACTACACAGTTCTACAGAACTCTACCTTGGTGACCCCGTATGTCGATGAACACAAGAACAGTCTGCGCTCCAAACACCCGGAGCAGTGCGATGACTGGATTACATGTGAACACATCACGACTTTCAGCAGTTGGTTGGAAACACGTCTCAGAGGTGACAACACTGTTTGTGATGAGTTGTACTTGTTGTCTAGGGGACCATTTTTGACTGTATTGACTTACAAAGGATACGAGATAAATGGGAATACATTTTACACGACCGCCCAAGATCAAAAGAGCACCAACCAAAACAGCGGTGTCCGCTTTGATGCAGTAACCAAGAGCGGAAAGGACACATATTATGGTTACATAGTGGACATATGGGAACTTGACTACGGACCTGATTTTAAGGTCCCTTTGTTTAAGTGCAAATGGGTCAATCTGTTAGGCGGCGGGGTACAGGTAGACCCACAGTACGGAATGACAACAGTGGATCTGAAAAATCTTGGGTACACTGACGAACCGTTCGTCCTAGCCAACGATGTGGCACAGGTTATCTATATGAAGGACATGTCTACCAAACCGAGAAAAAGAAAAGATAAGGAAGCGAATACATCATACGATGAGCCAAAGCGCCACATAGTTCTTTCAGGAAAAAGGGACATCCTGGGAGTGGACGGCAAGACAGACATGTCTGAAGATTATGAAAAGTTTCATGAAATTCCTCCCTTCAATGTCAAGGCTGACCCAAGCATCCTGATAAACAATGAAAATTATCCATGATTACGGCGCAATAAGCAAATGACACAAGCAAAGAAAAAGTGAAGACTTTCTCCCGCAATAAGCAAATGCTATGTGGGTGAAATTATGATACCATCCCAACTTTCAACTTTTTCAGAGTTCATTTGAAATGCTTTCATGTCTTATGGTTCGAAACTTTGATACTTCGAAAGTGATTGTCCATTTTGTACACGAAGTGCATCAAGTTTTTGTCGTAACCCTCTCTACTTTTTGGAACATGCTATGTGGGTGAAATGATGATACCATGCCAACTTTCAACCTTTTCAGAGTTCATTTTAAAATGCTTTCCAATTTCAGAGTCATTTAGCTCAAAGAATGAATTAATAGCAAACAGAATGAACTACAAAACTTTTATGAAAATAAAAACAATCAATTAAAATATTATGTTATGATCAACTAAATAAAACTATAATATTCTTCAATAGCAAAAAGAATATAATTTGTGTGACCTAAAATCAAACTATAAGTATTTAATTGTAAGTATAAATAAAAAATAAATAGCAAAGAAGAAAAAAATTCTAATTTTATAGTAAATTTATTCATAAACTAGTGATTCACACAAATTTTTAAAAATTGAAATTTAAACTATTTAAAATTTAAAACTAATGGCACTAACAGAAAGTTTATAATTTTTGTGACCTAAAAGCAAAAAGAAATCACTAAAAAACTGTAAGTATTTAGTTGTAAGTAGAAATAAAAAATAAATAGAAAAAAAATTCTAATTTTATATTAAAGTTATTCATAAACTAGTGATTCACACAAATTTTTAAAAATTCAAATTTAAACTATTTAAAATTTAAAACTAATGGCACTAACAGAAAGTTTATAATTTTTGTGACCTAAAAGCAAAAAAAAATCACTAAAAAAACTGTAATTATTTAGTTTTAAGTAGAAACAAAAAAATAAAAAACCAAAAAAATGTAGAAATAGAAAAGAAAAAACCAAAAAAAATGACACCTACTGGGCCTCCACGGCCTGAATACGACTAGGAACCCTACATGGGCCAGGATTCAGGCCCGCAGAGGCCCAATAGGCCCATAGGCAGTAGCAGTTTAGGCCCGAAAGCCTGCATTTGAGAGGAGCTCGAAAGGGGAGGCAGAGCAGCGCTTATAAACCAGTATCGGCGCCCTTCAGCTAGCGATGTGGGACTAAACTTCTGGGCGCGGGGCGCACAAGGGCATTGGTCCCGGTTGGTGGCACCAACCGGGACTAAAGGGGGCATTGGTCACGGTTGGTGGCACCAACCGGGACCAATGCCCCCCTTTAGTCCTGGTTGGCGCCACCAACCGGGACCAAAGGTCGCCGCTTCCCGCCCTTTGGCCTGCCGAAAATTGACCTTTGGTCTCGGTTCGTGGCACCAACCGGGACTAATGCCCACCTTTGGTCCCGGTTGCTGCCACGAACCGGGACTAAAGCCTGTTCTATATAAGGAAGCACTTAGCATTTTTTCATTCTCATCCTGCAGTTGCCCCGACGCCGCCCACCCCCATCGTCGCTGTCGCCCGCGCCCATCGTCGCCGTCGCCCGCGCCGCGCGCCGCCCCGGCCCGCCCCCGTCGCCGTCGCCCTCGTCCCTGCGCCGCCCCGCACCGCCCTCGTCCCTGCCCCGACGCCGCCCGCCCCCATCGTCGCCGTCGCTCGCGCTGCGTGCCGCCCCGGCCCGCCCCGGCCCGCCCCCGTCGCCGTCGCCCACGTCGCCCGCGCCGCGTGCCGCCCCGACGCCGCCCGCCCCCATTGTCGCCGTCGCCCGCGCCCATCGTCGCCGTCGCCCGCGCCGCGCGCCGCCCCACCGTCGCCGTCGCCGTCGCCCGCCCGCCCCCATCGTCGCCGTCGCCGTCGCCCGCCCGCCCCCATCGTTGCCGTGGCCGTCGCCCGCGTCGCCGTCACCGTCGTCCTCTGGTCCGGCCGCGGCGCCCTAGCTAGCATATTTTTTTTGTTATATGCTTTTTTTCTGTTATATGCTTTTTTTTCTGTTATATGCTTTTTTTCTGTTATATGCTTTTTTTTCATGTATATATGCAAAAAATAGTAAATATGAAAGAATATAGGATTTTTTTCATATGATTTTTTTCATAGATTTTTTTCTGTTCATATGCAAAAAATAGTAAATATGAAGGAGAAGAAAGAATATAGGATTTTTTTCTGTTCATAGATTTTTTTGGTGATATTAATTATTGTAAATATGAAAATGTTTGTATATTCATATGAACAAATGAATTAGAAGAGGGAGAAGAAGAGGGGGTCGAGAGGGGGTCTAGGGTCACCGAGGGGGGAGAGGAAGACGGGGAGAAATAAATAAGAAGAAGAAAAAAGAAGAAAAAGAAGAGGAGAAGAAGAAAGGAATAGAGGAGAAGAAGAGAAAAATAGAATATATATATATATATATATATTCTATTTTCTCTTTTCTCCTCTATATATTCTATTTTCTCTTTTCTCCTCTATTCCTTTCTTCTTCTCCTATTTTTCTTCTTCTTTTTTTTCTTCGACACGTGGGTGGGGGGGGGGTCGAGAACGCCGGACATTCATGAGAGAGGCAAGGAAGAAGGGGAAGAAGAAGAAGAGAGGAAGAAGAGGAAGTCTTCTCCTCTATTCTTTCTTCTCTTCTTTTTTCTTCTTCTTCTTCCTCTTTATTTTATCGGGAACGAGGGTCGTCGAGAGGGTCGCCGAGCGGTAGAGGATAAACCCTAAATAGAAAGTATCGTCGGTGTGAGATACATGTACCGTCGGTGTCGGACACTACATCCACATCCCACAAGTGGCGCGGGCTTCGACCCCCACGTCACTTGTGGGACGTGGATGTAGTGTCCGACACCGAAGGCCACATGTATCTCACACCCACGATACTTGCTAGCTATTTAGGGTTTCCTCTACCGAAAAGAAGAGGAGAAATAAATAAGAAGAAGAAAAAAGAAGAAGAAGAAGAGGAGAAGAAGAAAGGAATAGTGGAGAAGAAGAGAAAATAGAATATTCTATTTTCTCTTCTTCTCCACTATTCCTTTCTTCTTCTCCACTATTCCTTTCTTCTTCTCCTCTTTTTTTTTTCTTCTTTTCTTCTTCTTCTTCTTCTTCTTCTTCTTATTAGCCGGAAGTAGAGAGAGGTTTCCTAGTGTCAAAGTATTGAAGAAATCCATGCCTTCATCATTAGCCGGAAGTAACCAGGGCATGTTGGTACGAAGTTCTGCAAAGTTATTCTGGAATGGAGTCCCGGATAGAATAATCTGCTTTTTGGTACGAATTCAGCAAAGGCCTTCCAAATAGCGATATTCGGAAGGCTCTTGCTGAACTTTGTACCAAAAAGCGAATTATCCTATCTGGGACTCCGTTCCAGAACAACTTTGAAGAGCTTCGTACCATCATGCACATGTTACTTTCGCCTAATGATGAAGACATGGTTTTGTTGAATCCTTTGACACTAGGCAACCTCCCGACCCCTCGGCGATCCTCTCGAACATGAGAGGAAGAAGAGGGTCGTCCAGGGGTCGAGGGTTCCAGGGTCGTCGAGGGTTCGAGGGGCCGAGGATCGCCGAGGGGTCGAGAGAGGTTTCCTAGTGTCAAAGTATTGAAAAAATCCATGCCTTCATCATTAGCCGGAAGTAACCAGGGCATGTTGCTACGAAGTTCTGCAAAGTTGTTTTGGAATGGAGTCCCGGATAGAATAATCCGCCTTTTGGTACCAATTCAGCAAAGGCCTTCCAAATAGCGATATTCGGAAGGCTCTTGCCGAACTTTGTACCAAAAGGCGGATTATCCTATCTGGGAGTCCGTTCCAGAACAACTTTGAAGAGCTTCGTACCATCATGCACATGTTACTTTCGCCTAATGATGAAGACATGGTTTTGTTGAATCCTGAGACACCACGCAACCTCCCGACCCCTCGGCGATCCTATCGAACATGAGAGGAAGAAGAGGATAAAAAAAGAAGAGGAAGAAGAAAAAAAGAGGAGAAGAAAGAATAGAGGAGATCTTCTCCTCTATTCTTTCTTCTCCTCTTATTTTTCTTCTTCTTCCTCTTTTTTTTATCGGGAACGAGGGTCGTCGAGGGACATAGATGTAGTGTCGTCGTTGTCGATATATACCCCCTCCCGATAGCTTACTATGATTAGGTAGCTAGTTCTACGTTTGGCACTAATATATCCATCTATCATGTTTGAGTAATAATTGCCATGTTGTAAATATTTGTAGAAACTATGGACACCGCCCTAGACGAAGCAACAAAAGAAGCGTTGTTGAGGGACATAATCGCAGAAGGAAGTGATGCCATCTCGTTGTTTCTCAACGAAACCGATGGTCTGGAAGGACAGGGTGAACAAGCTGGCTACGGTGACCTAATGCCGGTGCAAGAAGAAGAACATGAGGACGGCTCCGGTGACCCAATGCCGGTGCAAGAAGGAGACCGTGATGACGGCTCCGGTGACCGAACCGAGTCCGGCCAGGTATATATATTAGTTAAGCCTATGCTGACTAGCTGATTGATGCATTCATTGTTTTGGTACGTACACATATTAATTAAGTCTTTGTTCTTTTTTCTAGCCCTCCGAATCGAGCACAACTTCGGTAAAGAGACGAGGCCCGAAGAAAAAGTTGAGCTCGGATGAAAAGTTTGAGATCATAGCAATCGCGCCCGACGGCCAACCTATTGAACCCCTCCGGACAAAGAGCGCATTTGTTGCTCAGTGCGGGGTTCTGGTTAGGGACAAGATCCCGATAAGCATCCAGCAATGGTTTAAGCCAGCTACAGAAGACCCTGAGGTGTCTTATGTCAATGATATGCAGAAAAATGATCTTTGGACTGAGCTGAAGTCAAATTTCACCCTACCGCCTGAGGATAATCCAGAGAACCCAGTTAAAGAGAAATTAATCAAGTCTTTTGCTCTAAAGAGGATGGCAGAACTATTCAGGAGGTGGAAGAAAGAGCTGAATAAGTTTGTCGAAAAAAATGAGACACCAGAATTTAAGGCCAGATATGAGAAGATCAGAGATCACTGGCCCGCATTTGTGGCCCACAAGACATCAGAAAAGAGTAAGAAGATGTCGGCGACAAACAAGCAAAATGCTGCGAAGAAGAAGCTTCACCATCGCACGGGGTCAGGTGGCTACCTCGTAGCCCGTCCTAAGTGGTCCAAGAGTGAGAATGATCTGGTTCATAAAGGGATCGAACCAGAGACAAATAACTGGCCAGACCGTTGCCGGACTTGGTTCTTCGGGGCTGGCGGAACCCTGGACCCTAAAACAGGGAAGTGCATTTGGACGAACGATCAAATGGACATACGAGTCAGTAAGCTTAAGCAGTATATCGAAGCAGCGCAGGAAGGGACGTTCTTTCCAGACAGAGAGAACGACGAGCTCACAATGGCCCTCGGGAATCCTGAGCACCCTGGACGGACACGAGGCACGCCAGGCTCCGTTCCGTGGAAGGTTGGGTTTCCGGACGTAGGCGGTTACAAATCCCATGAGAGGAGGAAAAAAGTGCAGCAGACTCAAATGCAGGCGCTGCAAGCAAGGGTGGACGCGATAGAGGAACGAGAAGCAAATCGCAGCAAACGTACTGCCGAAGCCTCCCCCGAAGCTACCTCGCCATCTCAGCACAGAAGCAGCGTGGCTTCCATCGAGCTGCTTCAGCTAGAGCATGCCTTGACGGCTCCTGCCAGCTATCCCGTGGATGCTATCACGGAGTCTCAAAATTGCCACCTTATGACGCAATGGATGAATTTGAAGGTCAAGGCGGCTGTTGGCTCTGTTTATCCTACTGAACCCGGCGCAACTTTTCACTACCGGCCGATTCCAGAAGGATATGCTAGGGTGATGGTGGATGAGATAACGGAGGGATTTGAGGACCTCCAGCTTGACCACCCTACCGGTGAAGGGGAGACTCGGCTGGGGTCTGCTCTGAAGACTCCATGCCTATGGCGGAAGGACCTCATCAACCTTCCGAACTGGACGCCACCGCCTCCTCCTCCTCCTCCGGCGAGTCAGGGCACTCCGCCTCCACCGCCTCCTCCTCCTCCGGCGAGTGACGATCAGGGCCCTCGGCCGGCTCCTTCTCCGGCGCGCGGCGGCACTCCGCCTCCTTCTCCGCCTGCGCCGACGTGCCCGAGCAGCCCGCCTCCTCCTTCTCCGCCTCGTCAGCAAGGGCGGAAGAGACCTGCCGCCGCTCCAGCTGCTCCGGCGCGTCGTAGTCCTTCTCCTCCGCCGCTTAAGCAAGTAAAGAAGACAACCGCTACGTCTGCTCGGTCGGCGTCTAGCAGTACAACCAGAGGCGGGAGGACATACAGATTCGGTCCTTCTGTGAAGACTCCAGAGAAGTTACCATACGAGAGGACCCAGGAGGAGAACGCCGAGATCGCGTGAGAAGAAGTGAAGAAATTCTTTGAAGGGGTGAAAGCAAAGAAACATCCACCTCCGGAGGAGAAGGTAGATCGGGTGAAAGTGAAGCGCACTCTGGCTGCCCTGACAAAAACACCGAAGTCTGATTCGCCGAAAGGAAACTATGACCGCATTATTGGAAAGGAATTTGCCGAAGCGGAGCGGTCGGGAAGTACTGTCAGTGATCAAAGGCTGAAACAACGACGAGCTGGGAAACAAATTGCCCAGCTCGGCGAACAAGCGAAGCAATCGTGCCCCCCGCTCAAGGTGCCTAGCCACAACGTCGATAATGATCCGAGGATGGTGCCCGGTTATAGCAATCCTGCAGATTACCTGCCCGACGAAGTACATTATGACCCCATGGACGTGCAGATACAAAGATACGAGTACGGGAAGCCTCTCGTCAAAGATGAAAGATCTCTATCAACGATGATGCGAAGATTGCATGATTGGTACATGAAAATCTGCAGAGACTCTGGGGGGAGGAGTACTTTGTATGCGAGAGTTAAACCGGAGCATGACCTCGTTGGAATTGATCTGTTGCCTGTTCCATTTGAGGAGTTCTATCAGTTCTTCAATCAATTGGCCCTCGATAAAGCAACTGTCACCTGCTACTGTCTGTAAGTAGTACTACTTCTGTCATTAAGTTTCTCTATATAGCTTAGCTCTTTCATTGCATGTATTTATAATCATCCTCACTATATTATGCAGATTGAAGATCATCGAATTGAAGAAAAGACAAGTCGGTGATATTGGGTTCATTAACACAAATCTCATAGATGCAACTCAGGTTAAATTTCATGCCGCAGAAACCGAGGCCAGCATGCTAGAATCGTTGATAATAAATCAAAACAAAGATATAATACTCTTTCCTTACAACTTCAAGTGAGTGTTACTGTCTTGTGCGTATTCGGTTTCCCTTATATATTAGTCAAGGTTATAGTAATGTAATTGATGAGTTATGCATGCATGTGCAGTTTCCACTATATTCTCCTACATATTAAGCTTGAGCAAGGACTAGTAACCGTCTTAGACTCAAGACGAAAAGATCCCAAGGACTATGCAGACATGACTCAAATACTCGAGAAGTAAGTTAAATCGATCATTATCCACCATATCAGCAACTTTGTTCATTTCCTGATATATCAAGTAATTGTTTTCTTTGTCCGGCAGGGTTTGGAGAAAATTCACCAGAAAAGCTCTGGGACTGCCGAAGGAGCTGCAATTTAGACACCCGAAAGTAAGTACTAGCTATAGTAGCATTTTAAGCGCATCTACTAGTCATTCAAGCGCTAGTTTCATCAATACCATTTGGCATTCTTGCTTATCAGTTTGATTAACCTCTATTTCTTGTAAAGTGGTTGTGGCAGCAACAAGGGAATGATTTCTGTGGTTACTATGTTTGCGAGTCCATCCGCCACACGACCTGTGAGCGGGGCTACACTGACGAACAATATGAAGTACGTAAATAACAACATTCACAATTTTATTTTATTACCATCATTTGTGTTGAGTTTCATTCATTCATATATATATATGTATTGACCCCCTTCTTTAAATTAGATGTTTCGGAAGCGGGATGAACTCCTAGCACCAACTCGCATGCGAGGAATTCAAGAGGAATTGGCGGCATTCTTTCTTGACCACGTGATCCCTGAAGACGGAGAATTCTATGTTAACCCTGAGTCCGTATGATTATATTTGTAAGAGATAATTACTGTATATATGTAGCCGGTAGTGTCAGATAGATATACGAGAACTTGTTGTTCGACCAATCTCTCGGAGAAGGAGAGGTGGTCGATATCACTTCTCTCTGTATATATGCATATATGTTCATGATGATCTTCTGTTTCCTTCGTTTGCTTACTAGCTAGCTAGCGTGTCTAGTCCTCTCTATATACGTATGTATAGTACGTAGCGTCGACCAAGCACAGACATAACAGAGGACACTTCTCTCTATTAATTATAACTAGCTAACACAATATATGAAACACCTAAATTAACCCCCTAAAACCCCCAACCCCCCCCCCCTTTCAAAAAAAAACAAAAACCCCAGCCACAGAAGTGCTGACGCGTGGATGCCTATTGGTCCCGGTTGGTGCCACCAACCGGGACCAAAGGGTCTCCACGTGGGCAGTGCGCAGAGCCCAGTCAGGAGACCCTTTGGTCCCGGTTGGTGGCACCAACCGGGACCAAAGGGTCTCCTGACTGGGCTCTGCGCACTGCCCACGTGGAGGGCCTTTAGTCCCGGTTCTGGATTGAACCGGGACTAAAGGGTGGAGGTATTAGTACCGACACTTTAGTCCCGGTTCCTGAACCGGGACTAAAGGCCCTTACGAACCGGGACTATAGGCCCTTTTTCTACCAGTGGATGCACATGGTGGGTCTTGTATGGTCGCGTGGAGCGAAGTTTGTACACCCAAATGGGCAGGAGGCTTGGGACTTCTGAATCTGTTTTGGTTGAATAAAGCACTACGGGCGTGATGGCCATGGCTTCAAAGGGTAGACAAGGAAAGGCCCTGGCAGAGTTCACTATCATCGTGCCAACTGACTCGCAAGCCTTGGTACAAGCGGGTGCACGAACATCGATCGGCAACGGCATGAATACACTCTTTTGGGAAGATAGATGGATTGATGGCTTTCGGGTGGCTGAGCTGGCCCCGCGCATCTACAGTCGAGTCCCGAAGAGAGTGCGTCAAAACAAGTTGGTGGCGGAGGCGCTAGACAATAACAGCTGGGCACATGATGTTGGCACTGACCTATCTCCGGAGGCTATAGATGAGTTCCTGAATCTTTGGCCAAGAGTAGCGGAGGTGCAACTGTTGGATGAGATGGAAGACACAGTGAGGTGGATGTGGGAACAGAACGGCGAGTTCTCGGCCCGTTCGGCGTATGCGGCGAGATTCATGGGGAGAGAGGTGTCCCCGACTGCTACGTTTTCCTGGCAGACTAAGGCGCCAAGGCGATGCTGATTTTTCTCTTGGCTGGCGCTAAGAAACAGATGCTGGACTTCGGATAGACTAGCTCGACGTGGACTACCCCACCAGGATTCATGTCCATTATGCAACCAACACGACGAAACCATGCAGCACCTGATGATGGATTGTGTATTCGCGAGGCAGATCTGGTCGAGCATGGGCCGACTAACGAGGAGGGTGGACCTGGAACCGAGGCAAAACAAACAAATACAACAATGAGCGTTGAGGCAGGACGGGAACTCAACCAGTGGATGTGCTCATAAAGCCAAGTGCCTTCTTGGGATATGGATGATCTGGAAACACAGGAATAATGTGGTCTTTAATGGCGAGAGGCCGTCCGTCCCGCGAACCATTCAATGCATCCAGGATGAAGGTAGACTATGGGCAAAGGCCGGAATGTTCAAAGGCGACATGGTAGGCTTCGAAGTAGAGCAGGTAGCGCGGGGCAATACCGAGTAGTCCTTTGTAAGTTTGGGGTGGTCTCGGGCGAAGTCCGAATGTAAATAATCATGTAACTGTGGACTTGTGGATTCGGGGCTCTTTCGCCTCTCTTCTTTAATGAATGATATGCACACTCGTGCATATTCGAGAAAAAGATTGTGTTTCCTTTTATTAGGGGCGACGAAGGCGAGGGATCACTTGTTGATGGAAGGTTGGACGAAAAAATTGACGTAAGAGGGAAGAGGGAACCTTACATTTCTTTTATTTAGAATTTAGATAGTAGAGATTGGACGCAGATAACGCACGTGCGTTCGACGAGGGATGACTCCACGAACAATTTCGTTTGGCACCCCAGCCCGAAGGCCACCTCATCGTTGGTCTTTTTTCTCTAAAAAACAGAAAAGAAAGCCCAATATAAGAAAACAAATGAGAAAAGCCCGGATTTTTATTTCTGTGACAAATAAAAGCCCACTTTTTGCTGTGCTACGAAAAAGAAAATCTGGGCTTTTTGTTGTGACCAACAATTTTGCAATAAAACAGTATAAAAGAAAACGTAAAAAATGCCATTGCAATAAAAGGTAAAATAAATAATTTGCCATGACAATAGAAACTAAGTTTAATTTGCCATGATAGACTAAAATAAATACTTTGACTTGTATGTAAAAGAAATTTTTGCCATGGCAGTATAGATAGTGTTGCCATGACAATAAATCTAAATTTTGCCATGGCAAAAATAAGTGTGAAGGTGCCATGGAAAATAAGAGTAGAAATTGCCATGGCAAGAAAAGTAAAAAATTGCAACATTCTTCGAATGAAGATATGACATGACACTACCTTTTTTAATAAAAGTGTCATGTTCATGGAAACATTTTAAAAAACATTTTAAGTAGCCATCACTACAAAGTTTACACTATGAAAAAAGTTGCCATGAAGTTTACACTACGAAAGTTGCCATCATGGCAACATATGCAAAAAAAAATTATGGAGAAAAAATGTTTCTGTAGACGCATTGAAAAATTTCAAAAATGGAGAAAACATCTGAAGTTGTAGTGATATCGTACATGTAATCACCATCACAGAACAAATTACAAAGGATCAAAAACTTTTGCCATGGGCAAAACAAATTTGAAAGATCAAAACTTGTCGTGTTCTCAAACTAATTTGTAATTGTCATGGCAAACCATTCTTTGGATGGACTTGGCAAAAGACACAACGAACCATGGCAAAAAATGCTTCTAGTTGCCATGGCAAAAAATGCTTTTAGTTGCCATGGCAAAAAAACACATCTATAAAAAATACCAATTTTAGTTGCCATGGCAAGTTTGCCATGTTTTTGAACAATCTTAGGTTGCCGTGTTTTTGAACATCCTAAGTTGCCATGGCAAGTTTACCATGTTTTTGAACATCTTAATTAAGGCACTTTGTCATGTTTACCATGTTTTTAAACAACTTACTTAAGAGAAGTTTGCCATGTTTTTGAACATATTAATTTGCCATGTTTTTGAACATATTAATTTGCCATGTTTTTTGAACATCTTAATTTGCCATGGCAAGTTTGCCATGTTTTTGAACATATTAAGTTGGCATGGCAAGTTTGCCATGTTTTTGAGTATATATAAACTTTGCCATGTTTCTGAAAATCTTATGTTGCCATGGCAAATGTTTTTAGATAAAAAGGTGCCACAGAAAATCACATGAATTTTGTCGTATAGAGCCTTATACAGTATAAATTTGATAATCTTTATGAACAAGGACAGAGATGAAAATTACCATGAACTTTGCAAGTATCAACTACATTTTTGGCATGTTGCAAAAAGAAGAAGAAGAAAAATTCCATGCTCATGGCAGAAAAATAAACGAGCTAAAATTTCCATGGCAATTTTGGAGATAGTGAACTTGAGTGAAAAATTGCCATCACAGCAACAAAATCATCACTATATAACATGCCAAGGTACATAATGTGTGAAAGTGCCCATTGCAAAAAAAAAAGACTATATTGCCAGGGTCCATGCACTAAATTTGCCGTGATGTATGGACTAGACTTGCCATCGTTGTATATATAGAAAAGAAATTTTTTCCATATTGCGAAAGAAGAAGAAAAATTTGTCATGCTCATGGCAAAAAATATGAGCTAAATTGCCATGCTCATGGAAAAAAATATGAGCTAAATTGCCATGCTCATGGCAAAAAAATATGAGCTAAATTGCCATGGCAATTTTGGAGATTGTGAACTTGGGTGAAAATTGTCTTCTCAGCAACAAAATCATCTTAACATAACATGACCAAAAAATGTGTGAAAGTGCCCACCATGGCAACAAGAAGAAGAATATATTGCCATGACAATTTACAGATTGTAAATTAGGTTGGTAAGAAGAGAAGACTATATTTATCATCTCTAAAGCTATTACAGACACTACTACACACAAAAATGTGAAGTTGCCATGACTGATTGTTAGATGACATGCATTTACTGATAGAATTAACAACAATTTACAGTGAGACTATTCTAACAAAAGATTCTGATGTGCCTCTACTGCGTCATGACATGGCAATTTGCAAATGAACTGACGAGATTGAAGCGAAGGGGATGAGCAATATGCTACCTGCCGGAAGGGATCCAATGCCTTAGCAGGCGTAGCCGCGGGTGGCCGAGCTCGAGGAGGCATGAAACATATCTAACAAAAGATAAGCTCCTCTCTGCGCTCATGCAGCTCCTTGTACGTCGCCGGAGCCGCCGGAGCACGAGCGCTTGAGAGCGCTGTGCTCCCACTCCAGGAGCATCTTCCGCTCCTCTCTGTCAGGGCAGGCACGCACGAGCTCCTTCGCCCGCTGTCTCCGGGCATGCCGCCGGAGCATCCACCCACACGAGGTCCTTCGCCGTGTTACTGTAAAATAAAAAATCATGGCAACATTGACATGTTTTATGACAAGCTTATCTTAAAGTGACATGAACAGGTAATAAAATAAAAAATCATGGCAACATTGCCATGGATAAGAACCTAAAAGTAGAGCATGATTGGCCGTGCTACTGTTTTCAGAATTTGCCATGTACCGGTAATAAACCATTTTCAGAAAGTTGTCATGATGTTTGTAGCTGCACATGGCAAACTGGTATGGAAAATGAGGGATACACATGGCGGAACATGCTGTTTAGCTGTGAAAAAAGGGATTTGCACAAGAAAATGAAGACTAATATCGATGCCACACCCATATCCTTACTCACTGTATCAACAAGGTACTTGAAAAACAAGAGAGGGGGTGCTCACCGGAGTAGGCTGTAGGCGGAGGAGACGTGGGGATGCGAGGGAAGGTGTAGGGTCCACACCTATGGCGGGCTCTTGCTGGCGCGTACGAGCATCTCCCTCCGACACACCCGAGCAACAACTCCGGCTTCACCAAGCGCGCGGCTGCTCTAACCACCATCGTCGACAAGGCCGCGCATCGGGATGCCGTTGGCGAGACCTATCCATCGTCCACCACCACATGTCGAGGGGGGGGATGCAAACGGCCCGCATGAGCACCTCCGGCAGCTTCGTCCCACCGGAATCGCGGTACCACGACGGCGTGCGTGGGTTCCTCTTCTCGTCGTCGTCGACAAGGTCGCGGCATCGAGATCCGACTGCCGCGTGACGCGCGCGAGCCTCCGGCTCCGAGCCTCTGCCTCCGCCCATGCGCCGCTGAAAATCGCAGCCGGCAACAACGCCGGAGAACCGCCAGGGAAGAGAGAGGGAGGACTCGTCGCCGGGAACTGAGAGAGAGAGAAATGGGGGCGAGAAATGGGAACGAGTGGGCGTTGTGAAGGGAGACTGAGAGAGAAGAGACAGAAGCGTTCGTGACGGCGAGAAGTGCATCGCTGCACGCAGCGCATCTACAGCGCGCAGTGCGTTGCGATTCGTAGCAGCCAAACGTGCTACTTGAAGTATAGAGAAACGTTGGGGATCTATATGCTGCGTATTAATGTATTCGAATGACCACGCACTGACATGCGACTGACACAAAGAAGCTACGCAGTCCAGAGGACGATGTACGACCGTTGCATGGGTACTGGTTTTTAACATGATTACTTTAGGACGATGGACTTGGATCGATTACTCTCACACATCGCAGGAGAGTACTAATCAGCTGCAGCGTCTGTTTCCCACTACACATAACCAAATTAACATGGCGTACTACGTTTTTACCTCATTTTTGCTAGGCAACTAAACTGGAGCATTAGCGCCCATGCTGCACACTTCGTCCACGACTCCACCGCGGTCACCGCCACCGTTCCCATCGTACATCCCCGAGGACACGTCCTCTGTGTGCGTGCATGGCAAGGCCCCACCGCCGCCAGTGTTGACCATCAGGCCATGGCACACTGTAGTAAAAACAGAGCAAGGCCCGCAAAGTCAAAAGGAGACGCGCCTGCACGCCTGTCCTTTGCGTCAATTCTGTACCTGCTCTGCAACCTGCATGCGCCAACCGCGGGGATACTGTATTGGCAAGTATGGACCGATCACCGATGTATGTCATCTTTTTGCATTTCAAAAGAGTTTAATGCGCAGATCATCTCGCCTGGACGTGCGGCTGGATAGTTGCGTTCAGCTGCCGCTGCGTCCAGACGTCCGCTCTCTCGTGACGGCTCGCTTATTTCGCGAACGTAATCGTGCGCTGACGTGGCTAACTCCGGCTGCTCCAAGATGCGTGCAAATGATCCGGTGGTTTAGAGCACGTTCGGGCTGAAATCCATAAAACCTGACGTTCGGCTCTTATCGATTCTGTTTATTTTTGCAAAACGCTTATCATCAGCCGAATGATAATCATCCATGCGTCTGTTGCCTCGGTTGTGCAACAGGCTCCCGCTATGGACCCACCACCACGCCTGTTGGAACGGCACGCCTTTGTCCACCTTATCCCTATCTCTCTCAATCTTTTCGTCCTGAATAAGCACCACAAGGGAGATGCTCGCCAGTGTCATGCGCGCACCCATGCTCGCCACCGGCCCGCTCTAGAAGTCGTCGTTCACCGGCGAGGAAGGGCTTCGCCGCCCCACTTCCATCCCTCCTTTTTCTCTGTGCCGCCTCTCGTCAACAGTGCATGAGATCCGTGCGGCCCGGTCGTCATTCCAGCGACCCGTGGCACGTCGCACGGCTACTCCGTCGGTGTTGTTGATGTCTGGGGGGCCCTCCCTACTGGATTCGTCCCAGCCCTGAGTGGCATGTTTCTGAAACAAATATCTTGTTGCAATAGTAAACGGTGTTTCTAAAACAATGTTCTTGTTTCAAAGAGGGATCATACGCAGAGATGCTTTTTGCAACGTCAATCATCAAAGTTTTTGAAACAAAACTCTTGTTGCAATAGTCACTGATGTTTCTGAAAACAAAACTCTTGTTGCAATAGCCACCGTTGCTTTTGAAACAATACTCTCGTTGCAAAGAGG
Source organism: Triticum urartu (assembly GCF_056163025.1). NCBI lineage: Eukaryota > Viridiplantae > Streptophyta > Magnoliopsida > Poales > Poaceae > Triticum > Triticum urartu. The sequence goes on along the minus strand of NC_141877.1, from coordinate 44,203,875 downwards.
GGTCGTATGCTGAGCAATCTAGACCGGACGGTTTGCAATATGGAAGATCTTTTAAATAGATCCGCCGGCCGACACGTAGCACTGTAATAGACTGACTTTAATAAGGATGAAAGACTACTCATATCAATAAGGAATTTCTTTTTTTTCCGGGAGTCCATGCATTCGGAAAGAACTCACAAGTTAAGCATGCTCGGCTTGAAGTAATTTCAAGATGGATGACCGACCGAAATGTTGCTCCCGGGTGTGCACGAGTGAAGACAAAAGTGCACAAAAAAAATAGTATTAACCTGTGGGGCTAGTCTAGATCCCGTCAGGAGTAACGACCGCCGACGAGTATGTCTGATGTGTAACACCCATGTGTTACTTAAGGATAATTAAAATGCATTAGAATTATACTTTGCTTAATATCATTCTTCTAGGAGCTCTGACATGCTAGTATTTGTTAATAGTTTTGGATTGATTAATATCTTACAATCCGTGCATGCTAATCAGTAGTAGACTTTTCTCTACATAAGCTAGCTTAGAAGATGGTGGAGTATTACATTTGCTTGAGCAACCTAGGTACACTGATGCATGACATGCACCACATCCATCGTCTGTACTCGATGCATCACATCCATCGTCTGTACTCGACGCAGTGTATGCATGTAGCATCCATCTAGTCACCCAGCTGCCGTAATACATGTACGAGTAGCCTGCCGACTAGCTTGGTTAGCTGCATTTCCTTTGCTGCATAGGCCAGCCAGCTCTTGTACTGTGTTGTACTACCGTCTAGGGCAGGAGATATTTTTGCATGCAGTGATGAGAAGGCTTGTTGCATGGCTACGTGTCTTTTCCTTGGGAGATAGAAAGTACGTGTCATTCGCTCTGGTTAGAAACATATCCATGCATGAGTTAGTAGGTGCATCGAACCAGCCATTAGGTGAAGCAAAGGGGCATTAGCTTATCCTTTGGAGCGAGCAGGAGTTACGGCGGCAGCTGGACGGCGATTAATGCGTTCACAAGAAGCTACTCACTTTTTACCAGCATATAAGGAGACCAGGTGCTGTAGCGTAGGGCCATCGACACACTAGTCAGAGTTGTCTGACGGAAGAAGAAACTGGAGCTCGCGCTGGTGTTCTCCATCGCAACCGCGTGATAGACGGGTACTGCTGTCAGGCAAGTAGCAGTTCCTCTGTTCATATTCCGTTGCTGTGCTTGGTCCTGCGACTTGCACACTGTTACACTGATTTAGAGATATACTGTTGCTAGTATTTCTTTTGCTAGCCACTGTATCGTGATATATGAGTTCTTCTGCAACTGTCCTCTGTTCGTTGGCCACGGTACTGTTGAAGAGAAACATGTTCCGGTGAGCAAGTAATGGTCATGATTATTAGGGCTTACGCGGAGACGTGAGGATTACTACATAAGTTTCATCATACCACTGACCTCCTTATTTTCATATTCACATATTGTCTATATTGGTGTCACGACCGCAAACGTATTGTAACTGGTCACAGTTCAGGTATGGGACTGTCTGAGTTCTCCGCTGGGGGCGACACTTGTTCCGAACAGGGTATCGGTGATGGATCCTTGGGAACGACCCATACTAGTAAGTCAAGTTGTCGTGCCTCAGGGGATCAAAGGGCTCTGCTCTTCTGGAACCCACATGGTTCTGGTCGAGGCTGTCGATGTCGGAGTACCCCTCTTAAGAGTGTAAAAGTGTGAATATTCACCCCTGTGAGTCCCGGGTAGGGAACCTTGCTGGTCACGTGTGATACCAATATTTTTCCTATACACCGCTATAAATATTTTCAGTATTTCCGTTGAACTCTGTTTAATATTATCTTTTAATTCAGCCTTTTGCACTACTTTATTTTCCGCCGCTAAATCTGTCCATTATTGTCGTATCATTTCCTTGAAACTGAATTACACCGTTGTGATATCCATAACACTTTCTTCTTTTGTACCCTTGAATAAATGCTACTTGCTGGGTATGAATCATCATACTCACCCTTGCTTAATTTCTATTTTTGCAGCCCAAAGCAGTAATGATCCTGAACATGGCTTTGAGCAGAAGGCGTAGCACGCGTCGGGAGGGAATAAATTGAAGTATTTTAAAAGTTTATTTTCAGCAAGAGCTATGTATCCCTAGAATAAAGAATACATGCTTATTATGTGTATTATTGTGAAAAGTTTTAGTTTAGGCCTCACACGCTTATAATCTTTTGTTTATAAACGTGTGGCGGCTGTTACGTCCGAACCATGTTTTGGGGCGTGACACGGCGCGTTACAAGTTGGTACCAGAACCGATCCTTGCGGTTACATGGATGTTTGAGGGTCAGGTGCGCGGTCATGTTGTGCATGACGTTTGTGACTCGTCATGGCACACGGCATGACACATGTGCCAGACTGCTCGCACAGACGTAGTATGTGCCAAGAGGGAATTTTCGTGTGGGCGGACGAGGACGTTGGTTCCTCTGAGTAGGGATGTATGTGATAGTCTGACTTAATAGGGATGATAGACTACTCATATCAATAAGCAATTTCTTTTTTTCTAGAAGCTCATTCGGAAAAACTCCCAAGTTAAGCATGTTCAGCTTGGAGTAATTTCAATATGGGTAACCGACCGAGAAATTGCTTCCGTGTGCGCATGAGTAAGGACAAAGTGACTAGAAAAGACTAATATTGATCTGTCGGGTTAGTCTAAATCCCACCAGAAATAACGACCGTCGGCGAGCATGTCCGGGGCGTTACAAGCACGCCCCTTTATTCTTACAAGCTAATTACACAAAACCAAAATGTTAGTGAAACCCATGACTTAACACAACATTCATGTTTTTAATGAAAAAGATCAGAGCTTCTGTATTAATATTTGACCGAGGTCCAAAATTGTTGCTTAAGCCCATTTGAATTGATAGGCCATCTGTAAGGGCCGGTGTGACAAAAAGAAAAAGTCACACTTGTTACCTTCCAGTCGTCCGCTTCGGTAATATAGGACCAGTTGGATCCCAAAAAATGGTCGTCCCTGACATCCTCGAGAAAACACGACAATTGAGGACTAAGGCCCACCCCAACATGTATCTAAACAACCTACCAAATCATTTTGAAATCTCAATTTTGGCCCAAATCCATTCAGCTTCCACTAAAAAACCAACAACGAAACAGTAACCTTGATTCTCCCTATCATGTGTCTAACATGGGACTGGTGGATGACGTTTACTATCTGTCGCACTCTACCACATGCAATCACATGGGGGAAACCAAGCGAATGAGCATAATGGGGTATCCCATTAAGGCTTTGTTCGGTTACACCTCCTCACAGGGGGATTGGGGTGGATTGTAGGAGGTTTTGACTTGTAGAGGATGTAATCCCTGCCAATCCTTGTCAAACCCCTCCATTTTCCCTGTCAACCAAACAGGCCCTAAGCGATAGCCAGTGTAGACAATGATTTGGTTTTGGGAACCTTCTAGAAGATATTGGTCTATTTTTTCTGTTGTTTACTTTTATGTATTTTTTCCTTTTAACAAATTTTTAAAAATTGAAAAAGTGTTCAGAATTTAGAAGAAAAACATAATTTGCAAAAAAACGAATTTTCCAAATTTTCATGTTTATAAAATATCCACAATTTCTTAAAATGTATGAATTTTTAAAAATGGTCAAAAATTCAAAAGATGTTCGTGTTTAAAATGTTCTCCTTTTCTAAATTATAATATTTTCCCTTTTTAAAAATATAAAAATAATCAAACATGATAAAAATATAAAAAAGGCAGAAAATAAAACAGACATGAAAAAGAAAAATCTTCGTACTTGAAATGGGCTAGCCCAGACGGCTCGACCTTGTGATTGCTCTCTTATCTGACGCATTTCCTATTCGGCGCTATAGGTGCTAGTTACAGACTATTCTGCTAACTGGCGCCCAAGCCCAATCCCCTGTTGTTTAAGTTTTTTCTGGACCAGGTCTTTTCTCCTTTTTATTTTTTGGGTTTTTTATTTCTTTTTTAGAAAAAATGTGAACTTTGTTTGTTCTTAAAATTCCTGATTTTTTTCAAAAACATATATTTTAAGGTTTTGATGGCGAACGGTCAACCGGTTTTTCAACCTTTTTTTCAAAACTGCCTCCTTCTTCAAATTCATGATTTTTTTCTTGCACAAATTATTGCAGTACAACAAGAATAGGGAACGAAGAAAAGCAAAGCTGGCAAGAGTGCGAGAGGGCGGAGAGAGAACCAGGCCGTGGTCCAAGACCTAGTCTAGCGAGCACCGATTTCTCTTTTCAGTGCCTGAAGCGCCGAATAGGAGGTCTCCTTATTTGATGTGGTACCAAATACGCACCCCCCACCTTCCCCCGTGCTATTGGGCCGGTCTAGTGCATGACTTCTTTCATTCCCCACTGTTTTGCCAAGATTTTATAAGGTTCTTCATTTGTTATTTATTTATTTATTTATTTCCTTTGTTCCGTGTTTTCTATCCTAGTTTTACTAATTTTCTTTTCTTTTTCCAGTGATAAAGCCGACATTTATAGAGATGTGGAGGTGACTGACTTAGGGTTTCCTATACCAGGGATGGGGATCGGGAGAGGTCGATGCGTGCGTCGTCAGCTTCGAGAAGAACAGAGAAAGGGAGGGTAATGAGGTGCTGGGGTTTAGGTTTTTTTTACAACAATTTAGGTTTTATTTTTTGACCAGCTAATCACACAAAACTGAAATGTTAGTGAAACCTGACAACTGAGCACAACATCTGGGTTTTTATTGTAAAAGCACAACTTTTGTACTCCCTCATATCCATATTACTTGTCACTGCTTTAGTAATATTTGACATAGATAAATTTGTTGTCGATAGGACGGGGACACCTGTGGCCGACATGGGAACAAATGTCACAGTCACACTTGCTAACTTCCGCTTCAATAACATGGGTCCGGTCAGATCCCAAATAATGGCCATCCACGACATCCTCCCGAAAATATGACAACCGATGACTAAGGCATAGACCAAAATGCTTCTAAACAACCCACCCAATCTCTACTATTGAAGGGTAATCCGTAGTCGTCCCATCGTTACCTCCCCTCGCCCATCGATTTTTCTCTCCCTCTTTGAGTCCACACAACAGAAAAAATCGGCGGCGGAGAAAAGAGAAAGAGGTGACCGATAGAAACATAAATAGACGCACGTCTTCCCCCCACGATCCCGTGCTCCTGAGTAACCTCTCTTCCCATGATGTTCGGTTTTCCTCACGCTAGTGTCGCTAGAGTTCCTCCATGGCCTCTGCGGTGCCTCCACTATGAATCACCACACACCACCAACACGCCCATTCCTCACTCTTTGATCCCATCCGCCTGCTCGTTCGGTGTGCGTCGTTGCTTCCGTCCTGAGTCTTTCCCCAACCCACCTTACCCCTCCTTGTCCATTATTACTCTGCGAACAACGAGGGGGACGCATCTGCCTCGCCCCTCCTCTGCTACTAACGCCACCACTGCTCGTTTCATGGGATGTTTGCATATATTTAATTGATTTTAGCACTTGCCTTGAGTGAACCATTATCTCATAACACCATGTAGAAAATGGTGAAGCTACTGAGCTGCTACCCAACCTGAGCTTGACTATATATTTTACCTAAAACCGGTTTGTTTTTGTCTGCGTGCTGTGTCTGATTACCTAACTTATGTTCAACTAGTAGAATGCCCGTGTGTTGCCACGGGCATTTGAAATACTTTGCTGGAGTTATATATAAATATAATGCAAGTTATATTTCAAAAGTATAGAAAAGCTAGCTAGTAACAATTGAGTAAAAATTTAAATCCACTTCACTTGCAATTTAAGTTGATAAAAAGGTAATTTGATGAGTATACATAAAGAGTGATGATCCAACCAATATTACGAATTAAGATCTATTTGATGTGCTTAACATATTCTTGAAAAATATCAAAGTGTTGTCTTTAGTTTCATTCACACGATATTCAGGGAAAGATAATAAAAACTTCTTTATCAACTCATAACAATCCAAGCAATATATGTAGTTAGCACAAAGATCCCACGTGGAAGGTCTAAAAATGTGCAACGGAAAACACTCACCGTGTAAATGAGTGCTCTTACAAAAAAAAATGCATGTGCAAAATATTTTAAATTTCTTTCCACCCAAAGACTCTATGGTACGTCAAATTCTGCAATGAAAAGAACAAAAGTATTGATTGAAACGATGAACTACATAACATATTGCAGGTTTTAAAATTAAGATCTATCGATGAACAAAAGTATTTCGTTTCATCAGTCAAAATAATGTGGAATATAATGAAAAGGCAACATTTTTTGTATGTTGCATCCTCCGCCCAGAAATAACTGTCGCTCAAACGGATGTATTTATTTAAAAAATGATACACATGTTGGTTGATAGTAAAGCCATAAACATCAAAAATGACTATTTCAAATACAAAAAAGGCATATTTACGTAACAATAAATATATCTGGCCTTATTTTCATGCTTTTCGAGACTTCATGCTCGAGCATACTTGGGTACCCATCAAGAAGCCACCCTTCTCTCGCACATCAGGCTGTGATAGTCGTGAGATAACCATCCCAAATAGAGCATTTTTGAGCAAGACCAATAAGAACCCTCTTTCTCACCAGTTTAGTTTCACCTCACCTCACGCCACCTCCCTCCATGTTTGTTTTTTCTCCCTCCTACTAAAAACCAAATCGATACGCCTGACCAGTTCATGTTTTCTTGCTTTGGCAGGTCTCGATTTAATTCAGTCTCGTAAATATTAGGTAATTAAAAATTCAAAAATCGCATCATATATGTGAGATCACCTTCCTAAAAGAAGGGCAGCAGATTTTTTTCAATAACATTCCGAAAGTATTCATCTCACCACTTACCAAATGACAACGAAAATTAGAATTTCCGACTCAATTCACAAGTCTGTGCACATCTTGCGATCCCCGCACACAAAACCAACAAATAAACAATTGTGATCAAACAAAGAGGATCAAGGAAAACATATCCAGCACTCACAAAACTAAAGATGTGTTTTGTTGTAATAATATCATATGATGGAAAATTGGGGAAATTTACAAGATTAGTATATGATTTGAAAACATGGGATATTTACAAGCTATAGTATACAGTTTGAAACAGGGGATATCTACAAGATATCGTAAACGAGACAAAACAGTAGTAGTCGCTCCAACAGTAAGGTTCAGAAAAAGGGCCGCCAACGGTTGATCGGTGTGTACTCACTGAGAACCTTTTATTCATGTTGTGGGAAGTATGCTCCTGATGCAGGAGAGTCCAAAGCAAGACAATACTCCATTTTCTCATAAGCATCTTCAAAGAAGTGAGTTGAAACTGGGTGTGTTCTCCCTTGAACACTATCCACAAGGTAATCTCCAAAATATCGTGCAGATAGGCTTGAATCAACAGTTGCGGACTTGAAGTTAAAGCAACAAGAAATAAATAAACAGATCTCATAATAATCGGTGCAACAAGGCACTGCAAATATGAAAATAAATAATAATAAAGTATAAGGGAATGGACACTACATCAGAACCACTTTCAGCTTTATTCATTGTTGATTATAGCATTTTTCAACAATACGCTTAAGAACAATGAACAAGAAGTCGCTCCGAAAGGGGCAAATCAGGATTAACCATGTGCTTCGTCTATCATTTAGGGAGAATCAAGACATTTTGTATAGCACATAAAGAAAGAACTACACATGCAAGTACATACTGAAATAGTGTGTTCATGTACTTCATCTAGTACAACATGAGTAACATCACTATTTCTTAGAAGGATAGCATTTCTATAGAACGGAAACTTATATCCAAGATTTATCCTAAAGGTAGAAAAATTTAAATGGTGCAAGCAAGTGCTACAACAAGTAACTAAGGCCCTGTTCGGATCCTCTCCGCTCCACAACTGCAGCACCCGGAGCGGAGGGAGCGCCAACACAATTGCAGGGAGTGGCTCAAACTGAGCTCCTCGCGCGGGCGGAGTTTCGGCACATTTTTGTATGTTAGTAAACTCAAATAAGATAACAGTGCATAAAAGTAATAAAAAATTGGTACTATTGCCAATCAGCATCACATAAAGCTAAAAATTTCTAAGGTATTGGAAGCATTAGTGCAGAATTTTGGGGTTTAAATATAGCAGCTAATATTTTACAGAATATATCGAAATCTTTGGGCCATGTCATGCACAAAACAAACATGAATTAGTTGAGTTTTCTACAGAAAGTAACTATACTACTACTGAGCATGTATATTTGTCAATGGATTCATAATTCTTAATTCAGACATTATAGGCATGGATTCATGAAGACCACAGATGTCATATCATAGTAGAAATCAACACCGTTAAAGGGCAGTTGTATGCTATTAAATTGAAGAGAAGTGCCTGTAGAGAAATCATCACGACATAACCGTGGAAGCTAGTGTCGGTGCTCATGGTGGAAATCAAGCAAGGGCTCCAGGTAATCATGTCGCGGAACAAAAATCGAAGACAAGTGTCTGTGGAGAAACTGTTATTCGACATCAGAGCCCACACTACAAGACCGTGTGTATTATGGTCATGTATTGTTGGCCCAGGGCATTCAAACTGCTATCCTAGAGAATAGTTAATTGCCATGTGCGTTGCAATGGGGGCATACCTATTTCAGTAGCTCAACATCAATCACGTCTACCATATGCGTTTAAGGTCCTCGTGCACGATAAAACAGTTCTATTTTCTTCATATTCTTCTTTCAAGCACCCCCCCTCTCCTGTCCCCTTCCCCTCTATTCTCTAGTAATTGTGCACAAAAAATCAAGAGAAAATAATAAAGTATCTAAAGAAAAGAAGTTGTAACCTAAAAATTGTTTGCATCCATCCAACCAAAGAATTTAATTACATGTAGTACCTTACATAAAAACTTCATGATCCACCGAACCATCTACAAGATGCCAATCGCGATCGAGAAACTCCTTGAGGCACCATTCATGCACCCCCGGCCACCTACTCCTCCTCTAACACAATGATTCAGCCTTGAGGAACACGCAAGCCACCAGCCAGACCCAGGCGCCACTAAAGTACGCGCATTTCCCATGCCGTCAGATGTGTCGCCGGCCGCACAGCCATTGTCCCTGCCGCAGGCCACTGCCACCACTATGACTACCATTCCTTTGAGGTCCCCTCTTCCTAGTCGAGCTCCAAGAGATGACCACTGAAGTCGCCACCCAGCCACACCAAAAAAATTCTAAGTAACAAGTGTTACGATGGTGTCATGTTATTTTAGTAAAATGTTAGCCATACATATTTACGAGGAAATTTGTGTCCCTATCTGGAAAATGCCTATAAACAATAAATCAAAACTACTTCAGACTTGATGATTTGAACATACATGGAGAAAGGTTTAAGAGTTCAGCATCAGTAAATTTGTTTCTTCTTCTTCACATTCTCGGTAACAAATAGTAGATCTCAATGAGGTACTTCTTGTTCATGATGATCAGTTGTATTTTACATATGAAGGGAATTTACTTGGCCAATCATTAATGTAGTGAAAATGTAATAAATAAATAAATAAATAAAAACTTCAGTTTAGCGAAGGAATTATGAATAGTGCTGATTAGACATCATGCTCTTCCACGGTCTACTCAAAACAGAAAATAGTATTGGTAACCCACAATAGGATCCCTTCAATTAACGGTACCATTTCTCAAAAGTGAGCTTCCAAATTATCAACGAGAGCCTCGAGAGGAGATTGCAAGAAAATCGCATATTTGATCTCCAAACACTCCTGCTCAATAAGTTCATTCATCTGCTGATAACAGTAGGGCATGTAGTTGAGATACGGGCTCAATGTGCAGTCCATCAGATACTTGGGTAACATTGGTTTGCTATTCTTTGATTGAATATTCAGTAATTTTTTTGTCATTCAGACCTTCACTTCTTGATACGATGCTGATACACTCAGTATTTTTTTGTCATTCAGACCTTCACTTCTCAATCATCATAATCTCAACGATGTTGATACACTGTTATGCTGATAGTTTGAATGAATTCTACCATTCCCACAAGTCTCCAAAGGCAACCTAAGCCACAACTGCTTATTGGCCGGGCCTTGCAAAGATCATACATACAACTCTACCAACGACAGATGATCTCATGAGAGGAGGAAGACGAAGAACACATGCCTGCAAGGGTACATGAGATGCCAAGACGATCTCGAGCGCCAGCTCCTAATCGAATCGCGGATGGTGGTCTCAGATCGAGCAGATGGACATGGAGACAGAAGGCAACGTCTGGTCATGAAATCGAGGGAGGTGGACGGAGCCTCAAGTCACCATTGCCCAGACCGCGCTGAGACCACCATAAGCATTGCTTCCGGAGCCCACGATTTGCGCGGCCTCGTACCGCACTTCCTTTCGGTGGTCTCCCTCCCGCCTACCTCAACTTTAACAACCTTGCGTGGCCATCCATCTACACAGCAACCATGACAATGAGAAGGGGAGAAGAGGTGGCCTGCGAGGCTGCGACACAGTGTCCCGGTAGGAGGAGGTCCTTCGGGGAACTCCGGACGAGGAGGCCAACGAGCCACGACCGAGGGCGAAGATGAAAAGCATCGTGAGAAGGAAGGAGGGATCTTGTGTATGGATTTCGATTACCAATTACCAAATCCAGTTACGGTGATTGATCTCTATTGATTCGATTGAATCAACACTTACCATGAGGATGCGGTCGATAAAAGGAAACAAAAGACCGTCCAGGGGGCTTCGATCGGGGAGCCTCTATCGGTGGTGGAAGGCTGGGTACGAGCGAATGAAACGACGTACAAACTGAGCCATTAGGAGTAGAGATACGGCCTGGAATATAGTGGACATCTGCGAACATGCATGTAGCCTAGTTGTTGCTGCGTCCTAGTAGCACTCTAGGTCATGTGTTCGACTCCGGTGGGAGCGGCTTTAAACAGGCCTGCCAAAAATTAAATAGTTAAAAATATATAGTGGACATTTTCAGCCTGTAAATGGCAACAGGATTCAAGAGTTCTCCAATCCCTTACTGATGTTAGTTTCCAAAATAATGGATATACGTTTAATTAATCAGTTGTTTTGAACACACAATATGTTTTACTAGTATCCCGACTCGTGGAAATCACATGCTTGAATTTAGAACCATGCCTGCAACTATTGTTTCTTTGGCTACACATGCTTGTTTTCTTTCTTTGCACAATTTTTGCAATTACTTGGTAGTGTTGCTGATTTGGGTATGTATGCAACATGCAAGTAGAACTCTTATACTTGACTCCAGCACCTCTTGATGGAAATAGATCGTCCTAATGTTTCCTGTCCAATTTTTTACATACCTTTTGTCTATGTGTGATTATTCAGGAGTTAATACTTATGTATACTAGTAGAGTGCCCGTGCGTTGCAACGGGCTCTTGAAATAGTTTGCAAGAGTTGCATGTTAAATTTCATATGTACAAACAATATAACACAAACACAATTATTGAATAATTGAAGTCTATTTTTGCAATGTAAATTGATAAAAAAAAGAAAGATTGACAACATGTCCATGTAACAAACTGAGCAATGTTCCAACTAAACATCTATTACAAAACTATAAATATCTAGATGATGCTCTTAAGAAATTCTTTTATAATATCAGGAAAGTTGTCTTTAGCTTCATTTCCATGATGTTTTAGCAAGTATAATAAAAACTGCTTTCTCAATTCATACCCATCCTGCACAAACAATATATGTAGTTAGTATGAAAATTTCACGCTGATGGTCTTAAAACATGTAACGGACAATACTCACCGTACAAACCGGCTTCAGCAATTCTTTACCGTTCCACCAGAGCATAAAATGAAAAACAAAATAGCCAAACACATTCCTACAAACTTTTAAATTAACAAAAATAAATATTTTTATTATGAATTCATTACCCGTCTATACTCGTTGGAATACCAAACGAAAATAAACGTTGCCATTTAGATATATCTGAATTCCAACCATGCAGCTTTATTTCGAGTGCTTCTTTGAAATCCCTTACAAAACTTTTTAATTTCAGTGCATGCGCCAAATTTTTATCCTCTGACGATTGTGATGTTTGAATAGGGTCCATAATATATAGACGACGTGCCTCTTTGTCAATGACGTACAAGATGTATCGGCCGATGGATGAATAGGGAAGATAAATCTACAAGTGGAGCTATAGAAACAACAATAAACCATGATAACAATAGACAAAATACTTTACTTACCATGTTGACCTCTAGTAGAATGCCTGTGTGTTGCCATGGGCTTTTTAGGTTTTTAGCAATGGAGATAGATTACGTTGTTGTATAAAACTCGGTGTAGTTTTGGCTCATTCCAATGAAATTAACCCGGCCCTTGTCGAAGGATTCTTTTTGAACATCAACGTAATCTATCTCCATCTCTCTCATACACCGCAAAAAAAGTATTATCATGTGCAACATACATACAAGGAAGAATAATTATTTGTATGCATCTCATCGTGTAAAACTGGATGACTTTTGAGTCCAGTCACTCATAGTTACATCTGTCACTTTCTCAATCGACATTTTCAAAGCATCATCTGAAACCATCAACTTTTATTATCTCTGACCTACAAAGGTGAACATATAAAAATATAATAAATAAAAAAAAGACAAAGCAGCATGTAGCATTGTCGTCACTTAGAAGGTGTGTCATCTCACTGCACCATTTCTTGCATCTTTTCTAAACTTCCCACATACTCTAAGAGATTATGGCGTATTGTACATCTGATTGAAAAAATGAGACGGCTATCACTACCTCGAGAGATGATGGCATATTGAATTAGTTGACTGCCCGTGCATTGGAACGGGTCATAAACATTTCAATGGTTTAACACAAATTGTGTCTACTGTATACCAGTGGTGCATCTGACTTGCAATCTTTCCTTCCACCACCTGCCATACATGCTTTTAATTCGAAGCACGTAACCATGCAGTTGTACCTAAAGATTTCTGAGGGAAAAAAGGATATGTAATAGGTCCTTGTTGTTATATACATGACCATAAGGTCAAAGCAACCCCAATATAATCTAACTTAAGCAAAATTGCATAAGAGCTCACAAGTGGACCTGAAGCTATGGTAAGTACAAAATTTAAAGGGTGTACATCTTGCACATCCTACGAGGAATAACAATATTAAGCAAAACCTGAAACAGTAGTTCAGTTCTCGGAAAAAGAAATTACTATTGCCTGAGTAGCTTCAACTTCAGGAGTACCTACCAAGGTTTACATTTTACTACATCCTTCTTAAATGTCAGTCTTTGCATAAAACCTTCAATAGAAAACTATCATGCAGAAATCACATTCTTTATGAGAAACAGACCTCATAATAGAAAATTTGTATCATAATAGAAATTGTAGATTTCCTTGATGGGAAACATACTAATGGTCAGATCCGCATCATCATCACAGTTTCAGCCTCTACCGCTACCCATCATTACTCATCTTGTGCAACCTCTCTTCTTTCTACTTTCACTCCCTTCTCTGGAGTTTGTCTTCAGCAGTAGTAGCATAAAAAGCAAGTCCAGCTCAATGCTGTCAGCAACCTAAAAAATGTTTCGGCTCTGATGGCATTTCCAGATGGCTTGGCAAGTTCTCATGCTCGTTTTAATCCAAGATACATTAAAAGTGCATCAGAATTCGTGGCAGAACAGCTGACAGATGTAGACGTCGTACCTCCAAAAGAAGCGGCGAATCCCCGACAAAAATCATAGACCGGACCATTTATAGACAATAGAGCTGGTAGGACATCTTTCAAAAACAAAAAATGTACAAACTTGACCATTGGCTCTTGGAGAAAGAATTGGATTGCATCATACTATTATTGAAGTAACAATGACACCATATGCGAAAGGAGAAAAGAAAAGAAATATATATGAGCTCCTAGGAATAAATGGCAGAAGTTAAAATGAGCAATGGACATGCAAAAATAAAATGTACTGGTTGCGAAGAAGATGGGTGAACATGATGTATGTAGGTTAACAATCATTATTTCCTTGGTATCTTGAGAGCTTGGTTAAGAAAAATAAATATTCTCACCAACACAAGGGGCATCTAATCTACCTAGTTAAGTTCTTCACTTCTCTCTGGTTACTCTGGACCAAGAAAAGTTGGAAAGCTAGACTGCAATAGTATGATGTTCTGAGCAGTTTGAACCTGAAGCTAAACCTAAACCATGGCCGGAAGATTAATAGGGTGTTTAGTTTTAGGACAAGCTTATCCTTGCAATGTTACACATGAAAAGGGGGCTGGGACCCTCCTTGGTCCCGCCGACGCATGTAATGCAAAATCCTTCATAGAAAACTTAATCAATATCAGATGTGCATATTTTGCTATCTCAACCATTTACAACCGCTCAAATGATTCTCTATCTCAACCATTTACAATCCCTCAAATCATTCTCCATATTTCTGTTAAAGCTCATTTCTACCTCTTACGTCCGGTCGTGTTTTGACATCAAATGGGCACCCAACGGGCTCCTCAAATTCCAACCATCTGGATAGTCTGGATTCCCCAAAATCCAGTACATCTGTGGGGGAGAAATGTGGCTAAAGTAGATGGGCTTTTTATTGCTGATAATCATGAGTACAATATTACTGCTAACTACTTTAGATAATAAATTAGGGGTATTTTTTAGTAATTCTTGCACAAATACTTGAAGAACCCAAATATATATGAGCTTATAATGGACATTATACCTACCTAACCAAAACTAAAATACAATGAATAGCTTCTGAAGCATTACCTAAGGCATATGATCAGAGGTCATACCTGCATGACCTCATCGTCGCAGTAGATCACATCCGGGGAAACACCGTGTTTGGCGAGCAGCAAGGGCATAGAGTGCCCATGTCACTCTCGCCATCATTGACTACCTCACTATGCACAAGTATAGTCACATCACGAGTTAATATAAGAAGTAGAACAACCTTTAGTTTCTCATTCTTCAACTCCTGAAGTGACATAAAGAAACCCAACATGCCAAAAAAATCATCTGAAAAGAAAACACAAACAAGATATACTATACACATTCTAGTGTATACCAAAATACATGGAGAAACACATGCATCACAATCATGTAAACACAATTCTTCTGTTCTGATCTTATTCTATCTATATTTTAACATTTGAGAAATAAATTTGAAGATACTGTTGGGGAACGTAGCAGAAATTCAAAATTTTCTACGCATCACCAAGATCAATCTATGGAGTAATTTAGCAACGAGGGGAAGGAGAGTGCATCTACATACCCTTGTAGATCGCTAAGCGGAAGCGTTCAAGTGAACGGGGTTGATGGAGTCGTACTCGTCGTGATCCAAATCACCGATGATCCTAGTGCCGAACGGACGGCACCTCCGTGTTCAACACACGTACAGCCTGGTGACGTCTCCTACGCCTTGATCCAGCAAGGGGAGAAGGAGAGGTTGGGGAAGACTCCATCCAGCAGCAGCACGACGGCGTGGTGGTGGTGGAGGAGCGCGGGACTCCAGCAGGGCTTCGCCAAGCACTACGAGAGACGAGGGAGAGAGGTAGGGCTGCGCTAGGGAGAGGTCAAAACTCATGTGTTGGCAGCCCCAAAGACCTCAACTATATATAGGGGAGAGGGAGGGGGCTGCGCCTCCTCTAGGGTTCCCACCCCAAGGGGTGCGGCAGCCCCAAAGCCCATCTGGGCGGCGGCCAAGGGGGGGAAGAGGGGGAGACTTGCCCCCCAAGTAAGGTGGAGGCGCCCCCTCCCTAAACCCTAGGCGCCTTGGGCCCTTGTGGGGGGGCGCACAAGCCCATCTGGGGCTGGTCCCCTCCCACACTTGGCCCATGCCGCCCTCTGGGGCCGGTGGCCCCACTTGGTGGACCCCCGGGACCCTCCCGGTGGTCCCGGTACATTACCGATAGCAACCGAAACCTTTCCGGTGACCAAAACAGGACTTCCCATATATAAATCTTTACCTCCGGACCATTCCGGAACTCCTCGTGATGTCCGGGATCTCATCCGGGACTCCGAACAACATTCGGTAACCACGTATATACTTTCCCTATAACCCTAGCATCATCGAACCTTAAGTGTGTAGACCCTACGGGTTCGGGAGTCATGCAGACATGGCCGAGACAACTCTCCGGTCAATAACCAACATCGGGATCTGGATACCCATGTTGGCTCCCACATGCTCCACGATGATCTCATCGGATGAACCACGATGTCAAGGACTTAATCAATCCCGTATACAATTCCCTTTGTCTATCGGTACGATACTTGCCCGAGATTCGATCGTCGGTATCCCGATACCTTGTTCAATCCCGTTACCGGCAAGTCTCTTTACTCGTTCCGTAACACATCATCCCGTGATCAACTCCTTGATTACATTGTGCACATTATGATGATGTCCTACCGAGTGGGCCCAGAGATACCTCTTCGTTTACACGGAGTGACAAATCCCAGTCTCGATTCGTGCCAACCCAACAGACACTTTCGGAGATACCTGCAGTGTACCTTTATAGCCACCCAGTTACGTTGTGACGTTTGGCACACCCAAAGCACTCCTACGGTATCCGGGAGTTGCACAATCTCATGGTCTAAGGAAATGATACTTGACATTAGAAAAGCTTTAGCATACGAACTACATGATCTTGTGCTAGGCTTAGGATTGGGTCTTGTCCATCACATCATTCTCATAATGATGTGATCTCGTTATCAACGACATCCAATGTCCATGGTCAGGAAACAGTAACCATCTATTGATCAACGAGCTAGTCAACTAGAGGCTTACTAGGGACATGGTGTTGTCTATGTATCCACACATGTATCTGAGTTTCCTATCAATACAATTCTAGCATGGATAATAAACGATTATCATGAACAAGGAAATATAATAATAACCAATTTATTATTGCCTCTAGGGCATATTTCCAACAGTCTCCCACTTGCACTAGAGTCAATAATCCAGTTCACATCGATATGTGATTAACACTCAAGGTCACATCCCCATGTGACTAACACCCAAAGAGTTCTGGGTTTGATCATGTTATGCTTGTGAGAGAGGTTTCAGTCAACGGGTCTGCAACATTCAGATCCGTATGTACTTCGCAAATTTCTATGTCATCTTGTAGATGCAACTACTACGCTATATTTGGAGCCATTTCAAATAATTGTTCTACTTGGAGCTATTCTAAATTGTTGCTCCATTATACGTATCCGGTATCTCTACTCAGAGCTATCCGGATAGGTGTTAAGCTTGCATCGACGTAACTCTTTACGTCGAACTCTTTATCACCTCCATAACCGAGAAACATATCCTTATTCCTCTAAGGATAATTTAGACCGCTATCTGGTGATCTACTCCTAGATTACCTTTGTACCCTCTTGCCAGATATGTGGCAAGGCACACATCAGGTGCGGTACTCAGCATGGCATACCGTATAGAGCCTATGACAAAAGCATAGGGGACGACCTTCGCCCTTCTTCTTTCTTCAGCCGTGGTCGAGCTTTAAGTCTTAACTTCATACCTTACAACTCAGGCAAGAACTCCTTCTTTGACTGATCCATCTTAAACACCTTCAAGATCATGTCAAGGTATGTGCTCATTTGAAAGTACCATTAAGCGTTTTGATCTATCCTTATAGATCTTGATGCTCAATGTTCAAGTAGCTTAATCCAGGCTTTCCATTGAAAAACACTTTCCAAATAACCCTATATGCTTTCCAGAAATTCTACGTCATTTCTGATCAACAATATGTCAACAACATATACTCATCAGAAATTCTATAGTGCTCCCACTCACTTCTTTGGAAATACAAGTTTCTCATAAATTTTGTATACACCCAAAAACTTTGATCATCTCATCAAAGCATACATTCCAACTCCGAGATGCTTACTCCAGTCCTTAGAAGGATTGCTGGAGCTTTGCATACTTGTTAGCATCTTTCAGGATTGACAAAACCTTCCGGTTGTATCACATACAACCTTTCCTCAAGAAAATCGTCGAGGAAACAATGTTTTGACATCCTATCTGCAAGATTTCATAAATAATGCAGTAATCGCTAATATAATTTCAACAGACTCTTAGCATCGCTACGAGTGAGAAAGTCTCATCGTAGTCAACTCCTTGAACTTGTCGGAAAACATCTTAACGACAAGTCGAGCTTTCTTAATGGTGATACTTACCATCATTGTCCGTCTTCCTTTTAAAATCCATATGTACCTAACAGCCTTACGACCATCAAGTAGTTCTTCCAAAGTCTACACTTTGTTTTCATATATGGATCCTCTCTCGGATTATATGGCCTCGAGCCATTTTGGAATCCAGGCCCACCATCACTTCTCCATAGCTCGTAGGTTCATTGTTGTCTAGCAACATGACTTCCAAGACAGGATTACGTACCACTCTGAAGTAGTACGCATCCTTGTCATCCCACGAGGTTTGGTAGTGACTTGATCTGAAGTTTCATGATCACTATCATAAGCTTCCACTTCAATTGGTGTAGGTGCCACAGGAACAACTCCCTGTGCCCTGCCACACACTAGTTGAAGAGACGGTTCAATAACCTCATCAAGTCTCCACCATCCTCCCACTCAATTCTTTCGAGAGAAACTTTTCCTCGAGAAAGGACCCAATTCTAGAAACAATCCCTTATTGCTTTCGGATCTGAGATAGGAGGTATACCCAACTGTTTTGGGTGTCCTATGAAGATCCATTTATCCGCTTTGGGTTCGAGCTTATCAGCCTGAAACTTTTTCACATAAGCGTTGCAGCCCCAAACTTTTAAGAAATGACAGCTTAGGTTTCCCTAAACCATAGTTCATACGGTGTCATCTCATCGGAATTACGTGGTGCCCTATTTAAAGTGAATGTGGTTGTCTCTAATGCCTAAACCATAAACTATCGTGGTAATTCGATAAGAGACATCATGGTATGCATCATATCCAATAGGGTGCAGTTATGATGTTCGGACACACCATCACACTATGGTGTTCCAGGCTGTATTAGTTGTGAAACAATTTCCACAATGTCTTAATTCTGTGCCAAACTCGTAATTCAGATATTCATCTCTATGATCATATCATAGATATTTTATCCTCTTGTCACGACGATCTTTCAACTTCACCCTGAAATTACTTGAACCTTTCAATAATTCAGACTCGTGATTCATCAAGTAAATGTACTCAACATCTACTCAAATCATCTATGAAGTAAGAACATAATGATATCCACTACACGCCTCAGCACTCATTGAACTGCACACATCAAAATGTATTATTTCCAACAAGTTGCTTTCTAGTTCCATTTTACTGAA
This sequence comes from Triticum urartu, assembly GCF_056163025.1. NCBI lineage: Eukaryota > Viridiplantae > Streptophyta > Magnoliopsida > Poales > Poaceae > Triticum > Triticum urartu. The sequence continues at coordinate 44,184,579 of NC_141877.1, read as the reverse complement.
AACGAGGCTTTCAGTCATCTTGCCCATGTGGTATGATTTGCATGTCTCAAGTGATTCAAAATCAAGTGAGTCCAAACGGTCCATTTGCATGGAGTTTCTCCATGCATATACACCAATAGACATGGTTCGCATGTCTCAAACTTTTCAAAACGAGTGAGCCCAAAGATCCATCAACATGGAGCTTCTTCATGCGTTTTATACCGATATGACTTACGTGGCAGTGCCACAAGTAGGTGGTACTATCATTACTATCTTATATCTTTTGACATGAACATGTGTATCACTACGATCGAGAATCAATAAACCATTCATTTTAGGTGCAAGACCATTGAAGGTATTATTCAAATAAACAGAGTAACCATTATTCTCCTTAAATGAATAACCGTATTGCGATAGACATAATCCAATCATGTATATGCTCAACGCAAACACCAATCTCGATGGTAGAGGGAGCGTGCGATGCTTGATCACATCAAGCTTGGAAAAACTTCCAACACATATTGCCAGCTCACCTTTAGCTAGTCTCCGTTTACTCCACAGCCTTTTATTTCGAGTTTACTAACATTTATCAGCCGAACCGGTATCTAATACCATGGTGCTACTAGGAGTACTAGTAAAGTTCACATTAACACAATGTATATCCAATATACTTCTATCGACCTTGCCAGCCTTCTCATCTACCAAGTATCTAGGGTAATTCTGCTCCAGTGGCTGTTCCCCTTATTACAGAAGCACTTAGTCTCGGGTTTGGGTTCAACCTTGGGTTTCTTCACTAGAGCAGCAGCTGATTTGCCGTTTCATGAAGTATCCCTTCTTGCCCTTTCCCTTCTTGAAACTAGTGGTTTCACCAACCATCAAAAATTGATGCTCCTTCTTGATTTCTACTTTTGTGGTGTCAAACATCGCGAATATCTCAAGGATCATCATATATGTCCCTGATATATCATAGTTCATCATGAAGCTCTAGCAGCTTGGTGGTAATGACTTCGGAGAAACATCACTATCTCATCTGGAAGATCAACTCCCACTCGATTCAAATGATTGTTGTACTCAGACAATCTGAGCACAAGCTCAACAATTGAGCTTTTCTCCCTTAGTTTGCAGGCTAAGAAAATCGTCGGAGGTCTTATACCTCTTGACGTGGGCACGAGCCTGAAATCCCAATTTCAGCCCTCAAAACATCTCATATGTTTCGCGACGTTTCAAAACGTCTTCGGTACCTCAACTCTAAACCGTTTAACTGAACTATCACGTAGTTATCAAAATGTGTATGTCAGATGTTCGCAACATCCACAGACGACATTCGAGGCTCAGCACACTGAGCGGTGCATTAAGGACATAAGCCTTCTATGAAGCAATGAGGACAATCCTCAGTTTACGGACCTAGTCTGCATAATTGCTACTATCATCTTTCAACTAAATTTTCTCTAGGAACATATCTAAACAGTAGAACTGAAGCGCGAGCTACAACATAATTTGTGAAGACCTTTTGACTATGTTCAAGATAATTAAGTTCATCTTATGAACTCGCACTCAGATAGACATCCCTCTAGTCATCTAAGTGATTACATGATCCGAGTCAACTAGGCTGTGTCCGATCATCACGTGAGACGGACTAGTCATCATCGGTGAACATCTTCATGTTGATCGTATCTACCATACGACTGATGCTCGACCTTTCGGTCCTCCGTGTTCCGAGGCCATGTCTGTACATGCTAGACTCGTCAAGTCAACCTAAGTGTTTCGCATGTGTCCCGAGGCCATGTCTGTACATGCTAGGCTCGTCAACACCCGTTGTATTCGAACGTTAGAATCTATCACACCCGATCATCACGTGGTGCTTCGAAACAACGAACCTTCGTAACGGTGCACAGTTAGGGGGAACACTTTCTTGAAATTTTAATGAGGGATCATCTTATTTACTACCGTCATTCTAAGTAAACAAGATGCAAAAACATGATAAACATCACATGCAATCAAATAATAGTGACACGATATGGCTAATATCATATAGCTCCTTTGATCTCCATCTTGGGGCTCCATGATCATCTTGTCACCGACATGACACCATGATCTCCATCATCGTGTCTCCATGAAGTTGCTCGCCAACTATTACTTCTACTACTATGGCTAACATGTTTAGCAATAAAGTAAAGTAATTACATGACGTTTATGTTGACACGCAGGTCATAAATAAATTAAGACAACTCCTATGGCTCCTGCGGTTGTCATACTCATCGACATGCAAGTCGTGAGTCCTATTACAAGAACATGATCAATCTCATACATCACATATCATTCATCACATTCTTTTGGCCATATCACATCACAGAACATACCCTGCAAAAACAAGTTAGACGTCCTCTAATTGTTGTTTGCATGTTTTTACGTGGCTGCTATAGGTTTCTAGCAAGAACCTTTCTTACCTACGCCAAAACCACAACGTGAATTGCCAATTTCTACTTACCCTTCATAAGGACCTTGTTCATCGAATCCGATCCGACTAAAGTGGGAGAGACAGACACCCGTCAGCCACCTTATGCAACTAGTGCATGTCAGTCGGTGGAACCGGTCTCACGTAAGCGTACGTGTAAGGTTGGTCCGGGCCGCTTCATCCCACGATGCCGCCGAATCAAGATAAGACTACTAACGGCAAGATAATTGACAATATCGACGCCCACAACTACTTTGTGTTCTACTCGTGCATAGTAACTACGCATAAACCTAGCTCATGATGCCACTGTTGGGGAACGTAGCAGAAATTCAAAATTTTCTACGCATCACCAAGATCAATCTATGGAGTAATCTAGCAACGAGGGGAGAGTGCATCTACATACCCTTGTAGATCGCTAAGCGGAAGCGTTCAAGTGAACAGGGTTGATGGAGTCGTACTCATCGTGATCCAAATCACCGATGATCCTAGTGCCGAACGGACGGCACCTCCGTGTTCAACATATGTACAGCCCGGTGACGTCTCCTACGCCTTGATCCAGCAAGGGGAGAAGGAGAGGTTGGGGAAGACTCCATCCAGCAGCAGCACGACGGTGTGGTGGTGGAGGAGCGCGGGACTCCAGCAGGGCTTCGCCAAGCACTACGAGAGACGAGGAGGGAGAGAGGTAGGGCTGCGCCAGGGAGAGGTCAAAACTCATGTGTTGGCAGCCCCAAAGACCTCAACTATATATAGGGGAGAGGGAGGGGGCTGCGCCCCCTCTAGGGTTCCCACCCCAAGGGGTGCGGCAGCCCCAAAGCCCATCTGGGCGGCGGCCAAGGGGGGGAAGAGGGGGAGACTTGCCCCCCAAGTAAGGTGGAGGCGCCCCCTCCCTAAACCCTAGGCGCGTTGGGCCCTTGTGGGGGGCGCACCAGCCCATCTGGGGCTGGTCCCCTCCCACACTTGGCCCATGCTGCCTTCTGGGGCCGGTGGCCCCACTTGGTGGACCCCCGGGACCCTCCCGGTGGTCCCGGTACATTACCGATAGCAACCGAAACCTTTCCGGTGACCAAAACAGGACTTCCCATATATAAATCTTTACCTCCGGACCATTCCGGAACTCCTCGTGATGTCCAGGATCTCATCCGGGACTCCGAACAACATTCGGTAACCACGTATATACTTTCCCTATAACCCTAGCGTCATCGAACCTTAAGTGTGTAGACCCTACGGTTCGGGAGTCATGCAGACATGGCCGAGACAACTCTCCGGTCAATAACCAACATCGGGATCTGGATACCCATGTTGGCTCCCACATGCTCCACGATGATCTCATCGGATGAACCACGATGTCAAGGACTTAATCAATCCCGTATACAATTCCCTTTGTCTATCAGTACGATACTTGCCCGAGATTCGATCGTCGGTATCCCGATACCTTGTTCAATCCCATTACCGGCAAGTCTCCTTACTCGTTCCGTAACACATCATCCCGTGATCAACTCCTTGATCACATTGTGCACATTATGATGATGTCCTACCAAGTGGGCCCAGAGATACCTCTCCGTTTACACGGAGTGACAAATCCCAGTCTCGATTCGTGCCAACCCAACAGACACTTTCGGAGATACCTGTAGTGTACCTTTATAGCCACCCAGTTACGTTGTGACGTTTGGCACACCCAAAGCACTCCTACGGTATCCGGGAGTTGCACAATCTCATGGTCTAAGGAAATGATACTTGACATTAGAAAAGCTTTAGCATATGAACTACATGATCTTGTGCTAGGCTTAGGATTGGGTCTTGTCCATCACATCATTCTCATAATGATGTGATCTCGTTATCAACGACATCCAATGTCCATGGTCAGGAAACAGTAACCATCTATTGATCAACGAGCTAGTCAACTAGAGGCTTACTAGGGACATGGTGTTGTCTATGTATCCACACATGTATCTGAGTTTCCTATCAATACAATTCTAGCATGGATAATAAACGATTATCATGAACAAGGAAATATAATAATAATCAATTTATTATTGCCTCTAGGGCATATTTGTAACAGATACTACACCAATATGTACATGTATCGTTGTGATATCCATGTGGTTAAACATTTGAAACTTCCACAATCAATAGACGTGCTAATATACCTGGATTGTTCACATTAGTGCAATCTGAATATCTATCAATAAAAGTTACTCCCTCCGTCTCGTAATATAAAACAATTTTGCAAGCTACACAGGGAGTATTATCTTATGTATTGTTATTTTCTTTAGTTTTGTTAACAATGCAACCAATCTTACATCACGCGAAGAATTATGAAGGACTAATAGATTAGAAAATGAGGATAATGCTAGTATGCTCTACGTTATCAAGAATTTTTGCCTCTTCAGCTTACATGAGCTTGAGGGCCCTAGTGTCATTGATCTCTTTTGCATATTCTTCCTGAAATAGCACAACAATACGGCAGACACAAAAAACTGAGCATTGTAAGTGCCTCTTATTCCTTCCATCAAGATATTAAGGACTGTTCAACTACTTGTGCACTGATGTACATATTTATCAGCATTACATCAGTTTTCGAACTGCTGGATGCCTATGACAACTACAATCTACTATGCCTTGCCATAAAAAGGAACACTATGAACGACACTTAGCAAGAACTATACCTAACCGAAGTGCTACTACACACTATACATCATAGTTGAACAGGCTTTCAGACTTTTTGTACTCAAAAGCATCCATTCTACTGGGTGAACATACTGCAGACGAAGAAAAGCAGTTTTTTTCAAGAGTTCATGGGAAGTTAATTGCATTACATTAGAATTAACCTAAAAACTGATATGTACTTTTCCATGATTTAGCTTCGAAATATGCAAGATCTTTCAATACAACATACATGTATAGACATAGATCTTCTAATGTACCAGTGTGGAATAGATCAATCACGACATGTTTGTTAAAAGGCCTACACTGGGCAATAGCCAACCATCGCGACATGTTCTTGTACAATCACAAAGTTGCAGGCATCTAAAAAATCACCAGAGTATGTAAGAGGCGAAACTGCACAAAAATAACATTAAAAATAATAATTCATTTGGTTCGATACTTACAACTGCTACATCACAAGCATCTCTTAGTGTGTCAGCTGAAAAAAACCATCTTCCATCACGCATCAACAACAGTCAAAAGCCAAGCCAGATATTCTATTTCAAAATAGAGGCAAGCAAATAAATTTGTGCAAAAAAAACGACCAATAGAGCCAAAGGCAAACCAAGGGAGGGACAAATAAATAGGATAGTACAGTCTATCTTCTATCAACAATACAGATAGAATATTTACAAATCAACAATAATCAGTTATATGAACATGTAGAACGAACAGTTAGCATTATGTTATGTACCGCTTAAGAACCGTGAAATAATTAATTTGGCTCGCCGCTTAGCACGGTTTCAGACAGAACGAACCCTAAAATCACTGCTTGTGAAGATTTATGCACAACTATGAGGTAAGTAAGGGTAGTATTGCCCCTAAAAAAGGATAGTAATGATCTGCAAAAAACTGATTCAGACAGCAAAGCAACCCAAAAATCAACTAAGTAGTTATCAGTTATCACACTGTTATGGCTACAGAGCAGCAAGCGTCTGAAGGACAAGGATAAGGCAGTCACTCTTGTCTAGCCAGTGATAGGACTCAATTCGCTAACAAGGTATATTAACAATATTTCCTCAAACATCAGTGTAGTTACCTCGATCTTCCTTACCTCTGCTTTTGGGTATTCTTAGGGGTTAATACCTATTCAACTTCTATGGGTAAATCTTGTCACCGACGGCCCACCTGCAACTACTTTTGAGGATTTTTTCCATTATGCGGGCAGAAGAAAAATATATACATGGCCATTCCGCCAGTAGAGCTGAGGCGCGGTGGCTACACACAAACATTGCTACGGATCTCAGTGCAGTGCAGGATACTTAGCGGCGATTTAATAGATGATGCAGCATAGAACAAACATCTAGAAGGTTTAACTAAGATAACTGGCAATCTAACAAGAGTATTTTTTGCAGTTCATTCAGAACTCTACTTAGAACTATTGATATTAAGGTCTCCAGGACAAACTATAATTCATGTCAGCTACCTATCAAGAACAATCTATCCGTGAAATGAGAAGCACCTATATAGAACAACTATTTTTTTCATTGAGGCTATCACAGTACAAAAACTATGGGAAGAAATAGGAGCTTGCAGCTGACCAGAAAGCAGCAGCTTCACCGGGGAAATTAGTTGTGCACACGTGGGAAATCTGAAAATATGGACTGTTAGCAAACACTCTGAACAGAATAGCTTGTCTGAGCTTCACATTTATGGAAGTACATATGACATAATAAATAATTTTGCTACTAACTCTCCACAGGAGAAGATATTCATGAACCAGCTGCCCAAATCAAGACTGGATAAACAAGAAAGCATCCATAATCTAGAAAAATCAGATCAGATTAGATCGTACTGATAATCACGTCCGGGGAAAACAAGAATGCTTTTTCTTCTGAAGAAGGACCACCTCTCCTTTTTATGCAAGATAAAAAACCATCACAAATGTGCGAGTTCCATATTAATTAATCAACGCTCAAGATAATTAATTAAGGATCAGATGAACAATGAATAAAATCAAATGAAGGCGTGTGGATGGTACTTACGTAGATGCACATGCATGGATCCGATGTGGGAACGATCTAGCTGCTGGAGATGGGGGAAGACGATGGACAGGAAAACGTATTGGAGAGACGCGGGGACGACTCCTACGACCCCTTCTCCATCTCTCAGCCGCCTACAGGGCACGGTGCGCTGCGCCGCAGCGGGGCGGGGCACGGATGATCGACCGAAGCAGTGGCGGGATCACAGTGCTGTGGGGGAGGATGAACATGGCTTGGCCTGCTAAGGCAGCACAGCGGCCGACCGTCATGCGGGACGGGACAGAGGTTTTAAATTAATAAAGCCCCAACGGCAGAGTCATACCAATAAGTCTTACAGCACCCAAAAGCCACACCGGGCCACGACATGATTCGAGTGGAGATTAAGAAGCTACTGTCGCATTACAAGGCATCGCCCGTACAGAGCACGCAGGCTCGTCAAGCACTCAAAAGAGACCACGTATTCCACCGTAGTCACGGCTCCCTAGCCGCCGCGTACACTTGCAGAATTCGCTGTTGGGCTGTCTTGATCAAATCAGCATCCTTGCGCCTCCCCAACGGACTCCACTGTTGCAAAAGGAGATTGCATTTGAATATGATATTAGCCGGATGTGTTGGCAACGTCCCTTCGATCGTGAGTTTATTTTTAGTTAGCCACAGGGACCAAAGGAGTGCCCCAACACAGCTCCAGACAACCCGCTTCGTTGAGCCTTGTAGCGCGCCTAATATGTGAATAAGTTCTGCTGCCGAGCGAGGGTCCCACTGGAACCCAGCCGCTGACCTCACTGCGCTCCATGCAAACCGTGCTAAGGGGCACCGAAAGAAAACGTGGTTCGCGTCCTCTGGCTCCCCGCACAACGCACAAGGCCCATTGGCCGGCCCATTACGTTTGGCCACGTTCAAGGAAGTGGGTAGCTTATCGCGGAACATTTGCCAAAGAAATAATTTGATTTTCAGTGGCAACCGTGCACTCCAAAGCCCTGCAACCACAAGCTGCGACGGCCCCAGGCACAGCTTTCGGTATAGAGACTTGACCGAGAACTTCCCGGAGCTGGTGAGCGCCCAGCTCACCGAGTCTGGTTGGTCCGAGAGCTCCACCCGATCTATCAACTGCCGCAGGGCCACTAGGCTGGCCTGCTCCTGCCCCTGAAGTTCACGTTTGAAATGAATCTCCGGAGGTGTCGATCGCAGCGCATCAGCCACCGACATGCCTGGATCCACGGCGATGTCATACAGATCACGTAATTCTTCCCATAGGGGGCGGGAACCTATCCAAAGATCTGTCCAGAAACGCGTTGATCGCCCATTTCCAATCGAGAACTTCGCCCCCAAGGCAAAGGCCGACTTGATCGTCTGGAGATCATTCCAAAAAGGCGAGCCCCTATCCCTACCTTCAAAGAAATTCCCGTTCGGGAAGTACTTGGCCCTAAGGAGATCAACCCAGAGGCCGGAAGCCCCCTGGACAATTTTCCAAATCCACTTGCACATCATCGCGATGTTAAGCCCATTTAACCATATGGTATTTACGGTATGGGCTAGTTGTTGGGGAACGTAGTAATTTCAAAAATTTCCTACGCACATGCAAGATCATGGTGATGCATAGCAACGAGGGAAGAGTGTGATCTACGTACCCTTGTAGACCGACAACGGAAGCGTTTGGTTGATGTAGTCATACGTCTCCACGGCCCAACCGATCAAGCACCGAAACTACGGCACCTCCGAGTTCTAGCACACGTTCAGCTCGATGACGATCCCCGGACTCCGATCCAGCAAAGTGTCGGGGAAGAGTTCCGTCAGCACGACGGCGTGGTGACGATCTTGATGTACTAATGTCGCAGGGCTTCGCCTAAGCACCGCTACAATATTATCGAGGACTAAGGTGGAAGGGGGCACCGCACACGGCTAAGAATATGATCACGTGCATCAACTTGTGTGTCTATGGGTGGCCCCCTGCCCCCGTATATAAAGGAGTGGAGGAGGGGAGGGCCGGCCCTCTTTATGACGCGCCCTAGGGGAGTCCTACTCCCACCGGGAGTAGAATTCCCCCTTTCCTAGTCCAACTAGGAGTCCTTCCATGTAGTAGGAGTAGGAGACAAGGAAGGGGAAGGGAGAAGGGAAGGAAGGAGGGGGCGCAGCCCCTCCCCTAGTCCAATTCGGACTAGGCCTTGGGGGGCGCGCGCCCTGCCCTAGGCAGCCCCTCTCTCTTTCCCGTATGGCCCAATAAGGCCCAATACTTCTCCCGGCGAATTCCCGTAACTCTCCGGTACTCCGAAAAATACTCGAATCACTCGGAACCTTTCTGAAGTCCGAATATAGTCGTCCAATATATCGATCTTTACGTCTCGACCATTTCGAGACTCCTCGTCATGTCCCCGATCTCATCCGGGACTCCGAACTCCTTCGGTACATCAAAACTCATAAACTCATAATATAACTGTCATCGAAACCTTAAGCGTGCGGACCCTACGGGTTCGAGAACACTGTAGACATGACCGAGACACGTCTCCGGTCAATAACCAATAGCGGAACCTGGATGCTCATATTGGCTCCTACATATTCTACGAAGTTCTTTATCGGTCAGACCGCATAACAACATACGTTGTTCCCTTTGTCATCGGTATGTTACTTGCCCGAGATTCGATCGTTGGTATCCAATACCTAGTTCAATCTCGTTACCGGCAAGTCTCTTTACTCGTTCCGTAATACATCATCTCGCAACTAACTCATTAGCTGCAATGCTTGCAAGGCTTAAGTGATGTGCATTACTGAGAGGGCCCAGAGATACCTCTCCGACAATCGGAGTGACAAATCCTAATCTCGAAATACGCCAACCCAACATGTACCTTCGGAGACACCTGTAGAGCTCCTTTATAATCACCCAGTTACGTTGTGACGTTTGGTAGCACACAAAGTGTTCCTCCGGCAAACGGGAGTTGCATAATCTCATAGTCATAGGAACATGTATAAGTCATGAAGAAAGCAATAGCAACATACTAAACGATCGGGTGCTAATTTAATGGAATGGGTCATGTCAATCAGATCATTCATCTAATGATGTGATCCCGTTAATCAAATAACAACTCTTTGTCCATGGTTAGGAAACATAACCATCTTTGATTAACGAGCTAGTCAAGTAGAGGCATACTAGTGACACTCTGTTTGTCTATGTATTCACACATGTATTATGTTTCCGGTTAATACAATTCTAGCATGAATAATAAACATTTATCATGAAATAAGGAAATAAATAATAACTTTATTATTGCCTCTAGGGCATATTTCCTTCAGTCTCCCACTTGCACTAGAGTCAATAATCTAGTTCACATCGCTATGTGATTAACACCAATAGTTCACATCTTTATGTGATTGGTTCACATCTCCATGTGACTAACACCCAAAGGGTTTACTAGATTCAATAATCTAGTTCACATCGCTATGTGATTAACACCCAAAGAGTGATCATGTTTTGCTTGTGAGAGAAATTTAGTCAACGGGCCTGCCAAATTCAGATCCGTATGTATTTTGCAAAATTCTATGTCTACAATGCTCTGCACGGAGCTACTCTAGCTAATTGCTCCCACTTTCAATATGTATCCAGATTGGGACTTAGAATCATCTGGATCAGTGTCAAAAACTTGCATCGACGTAACCCTTTTACGACGAACCTTTTTGTCACGTCCATAATCGAGAAACATATCCTTATTTCGCTAAGGATAATTCTGACCGCTGTCCAGTGATCTACTCCTAGATCACTATTGTACTCTCTTGCCAAATCAGTGCAGGGTATACAATAGATCTGGTACACAGCATGACATACTTTATAGAACCTATGGCCAAGGCATAGGGAATGACTTTCATTCTCTTTCTATCTTCTGCCGTGGTCGGGCTTTGAGTCTTACTCAACTTCACACCTTGTAATACAGGCAAGAACTCTTTCTTTGACTGCTCCATTTTGAACTACTTCAAAATCTTGTCAAGATATGTACTCATTGAAAAAACTTATCAAGCGTCTTGATCTATCTCTATAGATCTTGATACTCAATATGTAAGCAGCTTCACCGAGGTCTTCTTTGAAAAACTCCTTTCAAACACTCCTTTATGCTTTATAGAATAATTCTACATTATTTCTGATCAACAATATGTCATTCACATATACTTATCAGAAATGCTGTAGTGCTCCCACTCACTTTCTTGTAAATATAGGCTTCACCGCAAGTCTGTATAAAACTATATGCTTTGATCAACTCATCAAAGCGTATATTCCAACTCCGAGATGCTTGCACCAGTCCACAGATGGATCGCTGGAGCTTGCACATTTTGTTAGCACCTTTCGGATTGACAAAACCTTCTGGTTGCATCATATACAACTCTTCTTTAATAAATCCATTAAGGAATGCAGTTTTGTTTATCCATTTGCCAAATTTCATAAAATGCGGCAATTACTAACATGATTCGGACAGACTCAAGCATAGATACGAGTGAGAAGCTCTCATCGTAGTCAACACCTTGAACTTGTCGAAAACCTTTTGCGACAATTCTAGCTTTGTAGATAGTAACACTACTATCAGCGTCCGTCTTCCTCTTGAAGATCCATTTATTCTCAATTGCTTGCTGATCATCGGGCAAGTCAACCAAAGTCCAAACTGTGTTCTCATACATGGATCATATCTCAGATTTCATGGCCTCAAACCATTTCGCGGAATCTGGGCTCATCATCGCTTCCTCATAGTTCGTAGGTTTGTCATGGTCAAGTAACATGACCTCCAGAACAGGATTACCGTACCACTCTGGTGCGGATCTCACTCTGGTTTACCTACGAGATTCGGTAGTAACTTGATCTGAAGTTACATGATCATCATCATTAGCTTCCTCACTAATTGGTGTAGTAGTCACAAGAACAGATTTTTGTGATGAACTACTTTCCAATAAGTGAGAAGGTACAATTACCTTATCAAGTTTTCTACTTTCCTCCCACTCACTTCCTTCGAGAGAAACTCCTTCTCTGGAAAGGATCCATTCTTAGCAACGAATGTCTTGCCTTCGAATCTGTGATAGAAGGTGTACCCAACAGTTTCCTTTGGGTATCCTATGAAGACATATTTCTCCGATTTGGTTTTGAGCATATCAGGATGAAACCTTTTCATATAAGCATCACAATCCCAAATTTTAAGAAACGACAACTTTGGTTTCTTGCCAAACCACAGTTCAGATTGTGTCGTCTCAACGGACTTAGATGGTGCCCTTTTAAACGTGAATGCAGCTGTCTTTAATGCATAACCCCAAAACGATAGTGGTAAATCGGTAAGAAACATCATAGGTCACACCATATCTAATAAAGTACGGTTATGATGTTCGGACACACCATTACATTGTGGTGTTCCAGGTGGCGTGAGTAGTGAAACTATTTCACATTGTTTTTAACTGAAGGCCAAACTCGTAACTCAAATACTCTTCTCTATGATCAGATCGTAGAAACTTTATTTTCTTGTTACGATGATTTTTCACTTCACTCTGAAATTCTTTGAACTTTTCAAATGTTTCAGACTTATGTTTCATCAAGTAGATATACTCATATCTGCTCAAATCATCTGTGAAGATCAGAAAATAATGATACCTGTCGCGAGCCTCAATATTCATCGGACCACATACATCAGTATGTATGATTTCCAACAAATCTGTTGCTCGCTCCATTGTTCCGAAAAACAGAGTCTTAGTCATCTTGCCCATGAGGCATGGTTCACAAGTATCAACTGATTCATAATCAAGTGATTCCAAAAGCCCATCAGCATGGAGTTTCTTCATGCGCTTTACACCAATATGACCTAAACGGCAGTGCCACAAATAAGTTTGCACTATCATTATTAACTTTGCATATTTTGGTTTCAATATTATGTTTATGTGCATCACTACGATCGAGATCCAACGAACTATTTTCATTGGGTGTGTAACCATATAAGGTTTTATTCATGTAAACAGAACAACAATTTATTCTCTTACTTAAATGAATAACCGTATTACAATAAACATGATCAAATCATATTCATGCTCAACGCAAACACCAAATAACACTTATTTAGGTTCAACACTAATCCCGAAAGTATAGGGAGTGTGCGATGATGATCATATCAATTTTGGAACCACTTCCAACACACATCGTTACTTCACCCTTGACTAGTCTCTGTTTATTCTGCAACTCCCGTTTCGAGTTACTAATCTTAGCAACTGAACTAGTATCAAATACTGAGGGGTTGCTATAAACACTAGTAAAGTACACATCAATAACATGTATATCAAATATACTTATGTTCACTTTGCCATCCTTTTTATCCGCCAATCACTTGGGGTAGTTCTGCTTCCAGTGACCAGTCCCTTTGCAGTAGAAGCACTTAGTCTCAGTCTTAGGATCAGACTTGGGCTTCTTCACTTGAGCAGCAACTTGCTTGCCGTTCTTCTTGAAGTTCCCCTTCTTCCCTTTGCCCTTTTCTTGAAACTAGTGGTCTTGTCAACCATCAACACTTGATGTTTTTCTTGATTTCTACCTTCGTTGATTTCAGCATCACGAAGAGCTTGGGAGTTGTTTCCGTTATCACTTGCATATTATAGTTCATCACGAAGTTCTACTAACTTGGTGATGGTGACTAGAGAATTCTGTCAATCACTATCTTATCTGGAAGATTAACTCCCACTTGATTCAAGCGATTGTAGTACCCAGACAATCTGAGCACATGCTCACTAGTTGAGCGATTCTCCTCCATCTTTTAGCTATAGAACTTGTTGGAGACTTCATATCTCTCAACTCGGGTATTTGCTTGAAATATTAACTTCAACTCCTGGAACATCTCATATGGTCCATGACGTTCAAAACGTCTTTGAAGTCCCGATTCTAAGCCATTAAGCATGATGCACTAAACTATCAAGTAGTCATCATATTGAGCTAGCCAAACGTTCATAACGTCTGCATCTGCTCCTGCAATAGGTCTGTCACCTAGTGGTGCATCAAGGACATAATTCTTCTGTGCAGCAATGAGGATAAACCTCAGATCACGGATCCAATCCGCATCATTGCTACTAACATCTTTCAACACAATTTTCTCTAGGAACATATCAAAATAAACACAGGGAAGCAACAACGCGAGCTAACATAATTTGCAAAATACTACCAGGACTAAGTTCATGATAAATTTAAGTTCAATTTAATCATATTACTTAAGAACTCCCACTTAGATAGACATCCCTCTAATCCTCTAAGTGATCACGTGATCCAAATCAACTAAACCATGTCCGATCATCACGTGAGATGGAGTAGTTTCATTGGTGAACATAACTATGTTGATCATATCTACTATATGATTCACGCTCGACCTTTCGGTCTCCATGTTCCGAGGCCATATCTGTATATGCTTGGCTCGTCAAGTATAACCTGAGTATTCCGCGTGTGCAACTGTTTTGCACCCGTTGTATTTGAACGTAGAGCCTATCACACCCGATCATCACGTGGTGTCTCAGCACGAAGAACTTTCGCAACAGTGCATACTCAGGGAGAACACTTCTTGATAATTAGTGAGAGATCATCTTATAATGCTACCGTCAATCAAAGCAAGATAAGATGCATAAAAGATAAACATCACATGCAATCAATATAAGTGATATGATATGGCCATCATCATCTTGTGCTTGTGATCTCCATCTTCGAAGCACCGTCGTGATCACCATCGTCACCGGCGCGACACCTTGATCTCCATCGTAGCATCGTTGTCGTCTCGCCAATCTTATGCTTCCACGACTATCGCTACCGCTTAGTGATAAAGTAAAGCATTACAGCGCGATTGCATTGCATACAATAAAGCGACAACCATATGGCTCCTGCCAGTTGCCGATAACTCGGTTACAAAACATGATCATCTCATACAATAAAATTTAGCATCATGTCTTGACCATATCACATCACAACATGCCCTGCAAAAACAAGTTAGACGTCCTCTACTTTGTTGTTGCAAGTTTTACGTGGCTGCTACGGGCTTAAGCAAGAACCAATCTTACCTACGCATCAAAACCACAACGATAGTTTGTCAAGTTGGTGCTGTTTTGACCTTCGCAAGGACCGGGCGTAGCCACACTCAGTTCAACTAAAGTTGGAGAAACTGTCACCCGCTAGTCTCCTTTGTGCAAAGCACGTCGGGAGAACCGGTCTCGCGTAAGCGTACGCGTAATATCGGCCCGGGCCGCTTCATCCAACAATACCGCCAAACCAAAGTATGACATGCTGGTAAGCAGTATGACTTATATCGCCCACAACTCACTTGTGTTCTACTCGTGCATATAACATCAACACATAAAACCTAGGCTCTGATACCACTGTTGGGGAACGTAGTAATTTCAAAAATTTCCTACGCGCACGCAAGATCATGGTGATGCATAGCAACGAGGGAAGAGTGTGATCTACATACCCTTGTAGACCGACAACTGAAGCGTTTTGGTTGATGTAGTCGTACGTCTCCACGGCCCGACCGATCAAGCACCGAAACTACGGCACCTCCGAGTTCTAGCACACGTTCAGCTCGATGACGATCCTCGGACTCCGATCCAGCAAAGTGTCGGGGAAGAGTTCTGTCAGCACGACGGCGTGGTGACGATCTTGATGTACTAATGTCGCAGCGCTTCGCCTAAGCACCGCTACAATATTATCGAGGACTAAGGTGGAAGGGGGCACCGCACACGGCTAAGAATATGATCACGTGGATCAACTTGTGTGTCTATGGGGTGCCCCCTACCCCCGTATATAAAGGAGTGGAGGAGGGGAGGGCCGGCCCTCTCTATGGCGCGCCCTAGGGGAGTCCTACTCCCACCGGGAGTAGGATTCCCCCTTTCCTAGTCCAACTAGGAGTCCTTCCATGTAGTAGGAGTAGGAGACAAGGAAGGGGAAGGGAGAAGGGAAGGAAGGAGGGGGCGCAGCCCCTCCCCCTAGTCCAATTCGGACTAGGCCTTGGGGGGGCGCGCGGCCTGCCCTAGGCAGCCCCTCTCTCTTTCCCGTATGGCCCAATAAGGCCCAATACTTCTCCCGGCGAATTCCCGTAACTCTCCGGTACTCCGAAAAATACCCGAATCACGCGGAACCTTTCTGAAGTCCGAATATAGTCGTCCAATATATCGATCTTTACGTCTCGACCATTTCGAGACTCCTCGTCATGTCCCCGATCTCATCCGGGACTCCGAACTCCTTCGGTACATCAAAACTCATAAACTCATAATATAACTGTCATCGAAACCTTAAGCGTGCGGACCCTACGGGTTCGAGAACAATGTAGACATGACCGAGACACGTCTCCGGTCAATAACCAATAGCGGAACCTGGATGCTCATATTGGCTCCTACATATTCTACGAAGATCTTTATCGGTCAGACCGCATAACAACATACGTTGTTCCCTTTGTCATCGGTATGTTACTTGCCCGAGATTCGATCGTTGGTATCCAATACCTAGTTCAATCTCATTACCGGCAAGTCTCTTTACTCGTTCCGTAATACATCATCTCGCAACTAACTCATTAGTTGCAATGCTTGCAAGGCTTAAGTGATGTGCATTACCGAGAGGGCCCAGAGATACCTCTCCGACAATCGGAGTGACAAATCCTAATCTCGAAATACGCCAACCCAACATGTACCTTCGGAGACACCTGTAGAGCTCCTTTATAATCACCCAGTTACGTTGTGACGTTTGGTAGCACACAAAGTGTTCCTCCGGCAAACGGGAGTTGCATAATCTCATAGTCATAGGAACATGTATAAGTCATGAAGAAAGCAATAGCAACATACTAAACGATCGGGTGCTAAGCTAATGGAATGGGTCATGTCAATCAGATCATTCATCTAATGATGTGATCCCGTTAATCAAATAACAACTCTTTGTCCATGGTTAGGAAACATAACCATCTTTGATTAACGAGCTAGTCAAGTAGAGGCATACTAGTGACACTCTGTTTGTCTATGTATTCACACATGTATTATGTTTCCGGTTAATACAATTCTAGCATGAATAATAAACATTTATCATGAAATAAGGAAATAAATAATAACTTTATTATTGCCTCTAGGGCATATTTCCTTCACTAGTTCCCTCCCAAAAAAATTTAGAACGCGGTGTGTCAAACTTTGCATGCACCCCCTCTGCAAGCAAAAAAAGGCCCATAGCAAACATAGGCAGGGAAGAGAGGCTTGAGTTCGTGAGAACTAGTCGGGCCGCTTTTGAAAGGAATTTACCTCTCCAAGGGCACACCCTACCCCTCACCTTAGCACATAGAGGTTCCCAGTCCTCTATCATTGGCCTTTTGGTGTCAACTGGAAGGCCTAGGTATGTCAGCGGGAATTTGCCCACCTTGCAGTTGAGCAGGTCAGCTATACGCCTACCCTCCTCCGGCTCAGCCCCCATCGTGAGCACCTCGCATTTATGGAAATTTATTTTGAGCCCCGACATGAGCTCAAAACAAATGAGAATCGCCTTGACCGACGCAATGCTGTGATGGTCTGGGCGAAACAGAAGCAGCGTGTCATCTGCATATTGCAGATGCGTCACTCCCCCTGGAATGAGGTGGCCTACCAACCCTTGGATATGGCAAGCTTCGGCTGCTTTCCGAAGCATTGTGGACAGAGCGTCCACAACAAAATTGAACAGGAGAGGGGACATCGGGTCCCCCTGCCTGAGACCGCATTTGTTCAGGGAAGAAATGCCCTATTTCTCCGTTCACCGAAACGGCAGTTTGGCCTCCCGACACCAACTGCATAATACGGTGTACCCAAACCGCGGAAAAACCCCTGCCGATAAGCACCTGCCGCAAGAAATCCCAATTCACACGGCCGTATGCTTTTTCGAAATCAAGTTTCAGCAACACTACCGCTTCCTTAGTGCGCTTAAGTTCGTGTACAATCTCTTGAAGGGCGAGCGGTCCCTCTAAAATGTTGCGGCCTCGGATGAAAGCAGATTGGTTGCGATTAATCGAGCGGTGTGCGATCAGTCCTAGTCTATTGGCGCATGCTTTTGCACAAATTTTAAAAGGCACGTTAATGAGCGCGATCGGTCGGAATTGTCTAATATTGTCTGCCCCTTGGACCTTCGGGATGAGCGTTAAGACACCGTAATTGAGGCGCGAAATGTCAACCATCCCCCGCATGAAACCGTTGCAAATCTCGAAGATAGGTCCCCTAAGGATAGGCCAAAAGCGCTTGAACATTGCCACCGGCCACCCGTCTGGGCCCGGCGTCGTGTCCACTTTCATACCGAGAAGAGCGGCGTCGATCTCTTCTGGCAGGAACGCGAGCCCCAGCGCGTTGTTCTCACGGTCCAACACACGCTGCGAGTCCTCCCAAATGTCCGCGCAGAGGCCCGCCCCCTGGGCCTCGCACGTGCCCATCAAACTGATGTAGAACTCGTATATGTGTCGGGAGATGTCCTCCTGTCGCAACAGAAGCCCCTGCTCTGATTGCAACCTTAGGATGGAACACTTCCGACGACGCCCGTTAGCATAAGCCTGGAAATACTTAGTGTTGGCGTCGCCCTTCAAAACCCACTTCAGACCACTTCGTCTGCGCCAGTATTCTTCCTCCGCGCGAAGTGAAGCTTCGACCTGACCCTCCAGATCATAACGGTGAGCCCATTCCTGCTCCAAAAAGGCCCTAGCATCGGCCATTGCATCTATCCTTGCGATTTCCGCAAGGATCGCGGCACATCGCTCTTTGTCACTCCTCCCTAGGTTTGCGCCCCATCCCTTGAGGCTAGCCCTGAGCCGACCGCCAGCCGCGTTCCAAAACTCCATCGGGCCCCTCTGGGGCCCTATCGAATTAACACACGTGCACCATTTCTCCTTGAAAATCTCCTCGAAGCCGGGAACTTTGAACCAGGCTGTTTCGAAGAAGAAGCGTGAGCTGCGCCGCATCCTCTCCTTCCCTGAGGAATAGACGAGCGGTACATGGTCAGAGCCTATGCGCGTCTCCGCGACCAATGTACAGAGAGGGAAGCCCATTTCCCACTCCGGCGACATGAACACCCTGTCCAGCACTAATCGCACCGGATCGAGTTGTTTGTTCGTCCAAGTGAACCTCACGCCCGACCTGGCCACCTCCCTTAGGGCCGCGGAAGCAATGGCGGAGTTAAACATGGCCACCCTTGGCCAGTTTATATTGCCGTTGTTCTTGTCAGCTCCCGATCGGATAAGGTTGAAATCTCCACCCACCAGAACAGGGAGCGCGGCAGTGGTCACCGTGGTGACTTTGGCCTGGAGTTCCGCCAAGAACTCCGCCGAACGAGAATGATCGGCCGGTCCATATACTTGTATGACCACTAGCTCGCGAAGCGAGGCCTGAATACGAAAATGTGTCGCGATAAAGAACGAACCTACGTCCCAGGCAATAATCTCGTACAGGGCTCGGCTCAAGCCCAGCAGCATGCCACCCGAGTGCCCTACAGCAGGTACATGCTGCCACTCGAAACGCTCCAAAGGGTCGATCACAAGCAATTCGTGGAAACGAAAATCCACCTTAATCGTCTCTTGGAGCCCTACGATATCTACGTCTTCTTTGCGCATGTATTATTTCAGTTGGGTGCGCCGTCCTACGTGGCCGAAACCGCGAATATTCCAGAACAAGGATCGCATCTAAATCACGCGATTCTGAAGCCGGACACCCCTGGAGGTGACCGCTTTTGCCACTCGCCTTGTCTTGCCCCTGCAAGGCATGGGAGAGGGGGCAACCCCTGTTGCCTGTCCCCCCTCTTCGGGCACAGAGATCACCGTGGAGTCCCCTCCCTTGGGAACCCGGGGTCTCTGCTCAGCACGCTCTGCAGCAGCAGCCGCGAGCGCAGCCTGCGCTAACTCCTTAGCGCGTACAAGCGAGATTAACTCTCTAGCCCCTCCTACATAGGTGGGATCCACACCGCTCGCATCTAACACCTCATGCAAATGATCGTCCGAGAAATCGTCAAGAACCGTAAACCGGGGGGGGGTGGATTACCTGAGATCTCCATGTTCTTCTGGGCTTGGAGGAGTTGCGCCCGCTGCAGCGACGGCATGTTGCCCTTGGCCCCCCTGGATCACGAGCTGGAGCGCACCGGCGCCGCTGGCACCA
Organism: Triticum urartu; assembly: GCF_056163025.1. NCBI lineage: Eukaryota > Viridiplantae > Streptophyta > Magnoliopsida > Poales > Poaceae > Triticum > Triticum urartu. The sequence continues at coordinate 44,164,347 of NC_141877.1, read as the reverse complement.
TCTTGGTGCGCTTGGCCTTCGAGAGCATCACCGTCTTGGAGGCGTCCTGCAACAGTTGGTCCACTGGAGGAGGCGCCCTCGGGGCCGCCAGCGCCATGACTGACTGCCTTGGAGTGACAGGCGCCCCCAGCGTCTCCATCACGCGCACCGCCTCCACGCTGACCTTGCGCACCGCCGTCTTCTTCATGGGCTTCACCGAGCCGCTAAGGGTGGAGCCGCGGCCACCAGAAGCAGGAGACCCAGCCGGGCGGGGGCGCGAGGGAGCAGGGGAGAGGCCGTGCGGGGACAGACCTCCACCCGCACCCGCGGCCGCCATGGGGGGAGAGGGGACCGACCCCATGTTGGAGCCATATTGGTTGGGGATCGAGATCATGATCCCAACCGATCCCCCTGCCTCAGCCGCCCTCGCCGTCATTGCCCCATCCACCTGAGCAACAGGGCCCGCCGCGGAGATCCCAAGCTTATCCCATGCCGTCGTGTCGATGGAGTCGTCCTCCTCCATGCTCGCATCCTGCTCGTGATCCTTGTCCTTTTGCTTGTCCTTGTCCTGCTCATCGGGCCCGCGGCCACTGGAAGGAGGCGGAGGAGGTGGGAGGGCAGGGGCTGCCGGGCGGGACTCCAGCTCCGGCTTGAGCTTGATGTTGTACCCTTCTCCGTTGAACCAGATCTGCACGGAGCCCCTGAGCTTGGCCGGCACACGACATGCGAACCGCATGCGCACCGGGCCGGAGCGAATCAGGGACAGATCATCCACCACGAGGGGCCGCCCGATCATGGTCGTGGCCGCCATCAGGCGCTCCGCGCGCCGCTGCTTCGGGGGGATGCCCCACATCTTGACCCACACCTCCGGCATCGACAGCGCCTTGGGCTCGGCGAGGACCGCATCGCGAATGTTCGCCGTGATGTTGTTGATGGGGAGAAACAGCTTGCCGCTGCGCGTCGCCATCCTCAGCAAGGCCGGATCTGGGAACGCCACCGAGTAGCAGTCCACGTCGAACGGAACCACCTGCCAATCCCACTCCCCCTCGAAGAGGTGGGGGAGCTCTGCCTCTAGGATTTCCTTCGACAGGACGTCGGCCGACACCAGTGCCGCGTTGACCCCCAACAGATCCGACGCCCCCGCGTCCGCCTCCTCTGGGTACGACAAGCAGAAGAAGCCCCCCCCCCCCCCCCGCGCGCGCGAAGGCGTGGCCCATGGTCTGGAGCACCAACTGCTTGCCACGCGTGGGGCAGTACGCCGACGCATGACCCTCCGTGCTGCAGAGCACGCACAGTTGCTGGAAGGCGCACTCGTTCTGGTAGTGGCCCGTGCGCCCGCATCGGAAGCACTCCAGCCCCGCCGACTCCTCGACGGGGATTGGCTCCGCAACCGTACCTTTGGAGGAGGAGGGCTTGGAGGCCCCCTTCATCGCCAGCTTGTGCTTCTTCATCTTCGGCTTGTTGAATGGGTCACCCACGCGGTCGCCGTAATGGGGATGGAGCGATTCCTTGCGCTTGAGCTCCAGCCCCTTCTTCTTGTATTCCTCCTTCCTTTTATTCTTGCGCTCCTGCTCCTTGAGCCACCAGGCAGGGGGAGGCCCCCAGCCGCCCTCCTCACCGGCGCGCTCCACCGCCCGCACCTTAGCTTGCTCGCGCAGATCTCGCTCACGCCGCCGTTCCTCCTCCGGATCCGGCTCCGCCCGCTTGTCCGCCCGCCGGTTTGCCTTGGATCCCATGGAGACGACCTCCGCAAAGGAGCGATCAAGGGGTGGAGGAGGGGGAAGTGGGGAGAGGGAGCGGGCGACACGACCGAAACGCCGCACCTCTGCGGGAGTGGCTGGAAACCCTAGAGCGCAGTCAGTGGCGCCCCGGCGGATCCAGAGCCACTTAAGTACTGGCCGCGCCATGGCAGGGACGGGCCTGGGCCGCACTGGACAGCCCACGACCGCCCGCGTCTCTTCCGCAACTGCCCCACCCTCCTGGGCTACATACGGCACGGATGGGCCCGACCGGCCCGGAACCAAGGCCCGGTCCACCAGCCCAGCCTCTCCAACCTCGCCAACCCTAGGCCAGGTCTCGAGTGGCTCCGCTGCCGCCCTCGGCCCCGCGACCGGCGCTTCCCCACGCGGTGAATCCGCCGTCAGGGTCAGCCCCGCGACCGACAAGGATGCGGCCGCCGGCACCACGGCCGGCACGACCTCGTCGTCCCTTCGCGCCGTGCGGGCACGCGGTGCCTCCGCCGCACGCAATGTCGGCGCCCGTCTCGACACCCCTGGTCTGCGGGCGCCCCGACCGCCTGGCGCGAAAGCACCGCGTCGCCTAGCTTTGAGAGAGCCCCCAAGCTCCTCCGCCAAGGCAACGAACTCACCAAACGCCGGCCTCGACCCTGCACCACGCCGACCAGCGGAATCGCCACTGCCATCAGACTCCTCCACCTCCGAGACCTCGTCGTCACTTACCTCAGACAGCGCCCAGAACCGGCTCCCCTCCCAGCGCGGAGACGCCCCCGCGCCCAGAGCCACCGCCGGGACCTCGCGCGCCGGCCGCCCCGACGACCTCACCTCCGACCAGCCCTCCGACTCACCTGACACACTGGGGCGAGGCGCGTCGCCCGCCCCGTAGCCTCCCGAGTCGCCAGACCGTACAGGAGCCGTTGGAGCCATCCCCACAGTACCAATTTCACCTACATCAATTTCATGCATATAACCCATGTCTGATCATACCACAGAGAAAGAGAGTACGACCAGCTAGTCCAGGCTGCAGCAGGGTACCAACTAGCATGGTCAATCTATCCAATTAACACTACTACTCTTAGATTAACACACAGCATAATGCATACTCTACATTATTTATTCAGTCATCCTCATGAGCAGATGCTAGCTCAACTGATTAATCGCCTACTGCTGCCCTGCTTCCCAGTCCTGCTCCTCACCACCCAAGAGGGCCAGGAAGACGGCGATGATGTCTCCCAACCCATGGAACTCCGGAGCGGAGACCAATCAGAATCAAGACACCCTTTCGTCTCCGACAAGATACGGTATACGGAACTCTTTCCGATTCGGACCCAATCCGAAGCGTTCCATCTATATATGTCTGTTTCCGGCGCACAAGCTTATATGCGATTCAGTAGGATAGGAGGTACAGTTAACCATCATTGATCCCGGCCCTCGATGGCGTCAATCTCGTCGTGGTCTGACCTCCCGCAAGATCTCCTGCGTCTCGTCATCGCCAGAGTCGCTTTGCCGGTTGACCGCGCCCGTTTCCGAGCGGTGTGCCGTTCCTGGCGCTCGGTCCCCTCTCCACGCCGGACGCCATGGCTCGTAGCTCCAGATGGATTTTTGATGCGCTTTGAAGACGACCCCTGCAGGCTCGTTGCTTTCCCCGACAACTGCCGCTGCATCGGCTCCACCGATAGCTGGCTCGTCATGGACTTGACCGACTCCAATACACGCACTCATACCTACACGTTGGAGAACTTCTTCTCTAAGACGACCGTGCCGTTCCCCGAGCTAGACACGGTCATCGGCAATGTTTCCAAGCCGTTCGAGGTTCGCAAGGTGCTCATGCGGTCGCCACCCGAGGGCCTCGTCGCTGTCAGGACCAACAAGTATAGTTACCCCATCATCTTGGTCCAGCCAGGGAAGGGTTTGTGGCTACCTCAGCCAAGGACAGCTCCCTATACGCGTCTCATCGACATCGCTTTTCTCCATGACAGACTCTATGGGCTCACGCGGGACGAGGATCTCTTCTCCTTCCACATCGCCTTTGATGGCAAGGGCGCACCCACCGTTACCGGTATGGAGTGCATCGTCAAGCACTCTACGGTTGATCATGATCATCATGAGCATGGCTTGGAACAACCGAGAAAGAGCACCGGCGACAACATAGAATATAACGGCATGCGCTACGACGATGATGAGGATGGTGTCGTCATGACAATCTGGTACTTGGTCGAATCACGTGCACGTGGGAAGTTGCTTATGGTGAGACGCCAAATCAAAGGGCCTCAACTTGCTACCCGCTTCACTTGCAAGGTGGAGGTTTTCGAGGCAGACGCAAGCACAAGCACCTGGGTGCCCGTGTCCGGTGGGCTAGACGGCCATGCACTTTTCGTCAGCAAGCGTTTCAGCAGATCGGTATTTGCAGGTGGTGACGTGGCTGAGGATACTATTTATTTTATGGAGACAGGAGAAGCGTATAACATGAGATCCAAGACTACAACCCCGCCCATCTTAATGGCCTCTACCCATGCCACGTGCCTCTTTCTTCCAGGTTCTTTAGATTATTATAAAAAGAAAAAGGAAAGTACCTACACGAATCTTCGTGTAGATCAATGACATAGAACTTAGATGTGCAATACAAGCATGAGAAAAAAAGGTTTTCATCTATCTATCTTTGTATCACGATGAATATTAATACAAGCATGAAAGTTATAAAAAAAATTCCTCCTTTTTTGCAATTTATTATATTGTCTTTGCTATAAATTGCATGCCATTGCGTTTCCACGTCGACTGCCGACTAGCTTGCTGGTGCTCTCCCAACCGTAGGATAACGAGCCATCATAGCGCTGGTCTTCACTTGTTGCTTTGACGCGTCCCCTTGTTATTTTTCTCTTCTTACATCGCTTATCACACTACCGGAAACTGGCCTTACCCCGACGGCCAAATCAATGCCGACGGCTGCCGTCGGCCTACTTTGCGCTATGCCGACAGCCACGTCTTGGCCGTCGGCGTATCTTGGCCGTCGGGCTACCACGAGCTAAGCCGACGGCACCCGTCGGCATACATATGTCGTCGGCCCAGCTGCGAACATGGCGACAGCAGCCGTCGGCATACCCAGGCCGTCGGCATACCCGTGGGCCCGGCGACCCCGCCCGTGACCAGCGGCTAACGTCGTCAAATCTATGCCGACGGCCTGGACGGCCGGCCGTCGGCATATATCGTCATGCCACGTCAAAGATTCGCGGCGCACCGTCCATGAGCTAAGCCGACGGCTGCCGTCGGCATACCTGCCACGTCAGCGATCCGCGGCACACCGCCCGCCGCCTAAAACCTGGCCGTCTCTATGCCGACGGCATAGCCGTCGGCATAGGTAGACTTTTTTTTTCATATGTATTTTTTAAGCTTTTTTGTGTATTATTATATAAACTAACATGTAGCATGTTAAATATAAACATACATATGAATATATATGTAGTTTGTATTTTTTTCATATATTATGAATATATATATATATGGTTTGTATTTTTTCGAGCACGTTAATAATGTGCGGTCATGTTCTTTTGAATATAGATCATTATATTTTATTAAAATCAAAAACAGCTATGCCGACAAAAGTTTTGTGGCGGTTGCAAACGCCCGACACCCGTCTCCAGAGTGTGACCCCCCTCACGTTCGCGGTGTGCCCCCCTCATGGACGGCGCCGGCACCTGGAGGGGGGAAACGGACGCGTCGGGTCTACACGGTGGATGTAGCTGTGGGTTTGGAAGTGTTGTGGTGGTTGCAAACGCCCGGCACGCGTGTCCGGGTGTGCCCCCCCTCACGGACGGCGCCGCCGCCGGCACCTGGAGTGGGGAAACGGACGCATCGGGTCTACACGGAGGGGATGTAGCTGTCGGTTTGGCCCGGATGTTGCTCCCAGGTGTCCCTCTGAGCTGACCTAACACAACCGGGTGGAGAGGTCCACTGTTCAAAGCCTGTCCGTGGAAAGTCAAAGGGCAAGATCTCGTGGTCAACCGCTCTAGGGTTAGGGAGGACAGGGGCCCTAGGGGGGTAGCAATGCCACCGGAGCGTCGCACCGGGCCCTCATACAGGCGGGTGGTGTGGTGGCATGTCCGAAGAGGCGGCACGCGTCTCCGGGGTTTGGCCCCCCTCACGGACGGCGCCACCGCTGGCACCTGGAGGGGGGAAACGGACGCATCGGGTCTACACGGAGGGGATCTTGCTGTGGGTCTGGCACGGATGTTGCTCCAAAGTGTTCCTATGGGCTGAACTAACACAACCGGGTGGAGAGGTCCACTGGTCAAATCCCGTCCGTGCAAAGTCAAAGGGCTAGATCCCGTGGTCAAACGCTACGGGGTTAGGCGGGACGGGGGCCCTGGGGTAGCAATGCCACCGGAGCGTCGCACCGGGCCCTCATACATGCGGGGTGGTGTGGTGGCATGTCCGAAGAGGCGGCACGCGTCTCCGGGGCGTGGCCCCCCTAACGGACGGCGATGACACGGTAGTAGCCATTCTGCGGTAACGATGCGGCGTGAATATTAATAAATACTCGGAGCGCGATAAAATCATGAGTTTTTTTGCACGACGTGGGCACATGTGCTATAGGAACGATAATATTTTTTTCATAATTTTTGGTGATGGAGAAGTATCCGAAAAATCCCCTCTACGCGGATTGCCCTTCGCGCGTCTACCGCTGTGGCCGGCGGCCTCCGGGGGCTAGCATGCCACCAAATCTTGCGTAGGCGGCCTCTCACAAGTTTGGAAGTGTTGTGGTGGTTGCAAACGCCCGGCACGCGTGTCCGGGGTGTGCCCCCCTCACGGACGGCGCCGCCGCTGGCACCTGGAGGGAGGAAACGGACGCGTTGGGTCTACACGGAGGGGATCTTGTTGTGGGTCTGGCCCGGATGTTGCTCCAAAGTGTTTCTATGGGCTGACCTAACACAACCGGGTGGGGAGGTCCGCTGGTCAAAGCCCGTCCGTGCAAAGTCAAAGGGCTAGATCCCGTGGTCAAACGCTACAGGGCTAGGCGGGACGGGGGCCCTGGGGGTAGCAATGCCACCGGAGCGTCACACCGGGCCCTCATACATGCGGGGTGGTGTGGTGGCATGTCCGAAGAGGCGGCACGCATCTCCGGGGTTTGGCCCCCCTCACGGACGGCGCCACCGCCGGCACCTGGAGGGGGGAATCGGACGCGTCGGGTCTACACGGAGGGGATCTTGTTGTGGGTCTGGCCTGGATGTGCCCCCCCTCATGGACGGCGATGACACGGTAGTAGACGTTCTGCGGCCATAGCGGATTGCCCTTCGCACGTCTACGGCTGTGGCCGGCGGCCTCCGGGGCCTCCGGGGATGTAGATGTGGGTCCGCCGCCACCGCCGCCCCCATCCCAGACCCGCGACCAGGCCACGGCCTCGGCGGACGAAGCTGCTCGAGTTCGGCGCCTCCCCTCCCCTCTGTGTGGTTCCGGGAGAGGAGAGGGCCGAGCGGTTAAAAAACATTAAAAATCCATATGAAATAATAATACATAAAAAAGGAAAAATATAACTATAAAAAACATTAAAAAATCTATATGAAATAAAAAACATAAAGAAGGAAAAACATGAACTACTAAAAACATTTAAAAAATGAAAAATATGAACTACTAAAAACATTTAAAAAATGAAAAATATAACGATGCCGACGGCAAAGCCGTCGGCATAGCTGCGGCCATAGGGGACTTGTCACGCGGATCAGTGACGTGGCAACTATGCCGACGACAGCCGTCGGCATAGTTTGCCTTATCCCCTCGCGTCGACCCTCATCCACTCAATCTCTCCCAGCTCCCCGCGACCCCGCCGCCTACTGCCGTCGCCGCACTCGCCCTCTGCCGCTGCCGCCGCACTCGCCCCCGCCCCCTGCCGTCGCCGCCGCACTCGCCCCCTGCCGCCGCCGCCACACTCGCCCCCTACCTCGCCCATGCCCCCTGCCGCCCCACCCGCATCGCCGCCGCCCCATCCCACCGCACCCGCGCCGCCTGCCGCCGCTCCTCCCTCGCTCCAGCCGGCGCCGGCCTCGCTCCAGCCGCCCCCGCTCCAGCCGCCCCCGCCCCTCCCTCGCTCCAGCCGCCCCTCCCTCCTCGACCCCGGCCCTCCCTGCGTGGACGCCGCCCCGGCCAGCCCACGGCCTAGCCTGGCCGGCCCCCTGCTGGTCCGACCGGCCGGCCCCTCCGGCGACCGCCCCCTGGCGCTCCGGTGGTCGTCCCCTGCCCTGACCGGCCGCCCCCCTGCTCCGGTGGTCGCCCCCTCATCCGTAGGTAAGAACTTTTTTTAACTTTTTTTGTGTAGTAATGTTGTAGATGAATGCATATATATAGTAATAGATGATTAGATAGATGGATGTTAGATAGATGAATGAAATGAAAGAGAGTATAAATGTGAAAAAAATTAAGTGCACAATGTGAGATAGATAGATGGTAGATGAATGGATATTTGTGTAGTTTTACTATGTTTTTAGATACATACTCAATATTATAGATATATGTATTGTGAAGATGAGATGAGAGGGAAGAGTAAATTTTTTGACACTTGACGAAACATGATTTTTTTTCATAGTTAAAAGTATCAATGCTTAATGTGGAGTCATCGCAAGGAGGGCGAGAACCAGTACTACGGCAAGACCGAGGAGCACCTGGGGTCTTACATTCATCACTATCAGGAGTTGCATCCGGATGTTCCTGTTGCTGAGGTCGCCCAGTCTCAGATCGACGACACGGCGGTGGTGGCCATCCAGGGGAAGAAGAATGGCCGGTATCCGTGTTTTGATGGCTTGATCACTCCTTCGATCTCGTACACACGACTTCGGGCTAGCAACCCGAACCAGTTAGAGAGTACGGGGCGTTCACAGACTCCCTTAGCCCGCCAGCATGCTGTAAGTACTTCCTCTTTATCTTTTTCTATCTTGCATTCTCAGTTTATTTTCAGCATTGCTCACTTAGAAACAACCTAAATTATGTAGGCATATAAGGAGTTTGTCGAGCATAGGAATCTCGAGGTGCGGGAGTACTTGAAACGAGTGAAGGCAAACGATGATTACAACCGTCAGATGATGAGGGTTAGTTTTGCCCTCTTAAAACCAACCTAAATTTTTGCACTTTCATTCCTTCTGATCTTCTAGTTTGCTTGTTTAACTAACATTCAGGCTATGTTGGCGTCTTGGACTAACCGCACGGATCCACCACAAATGAGACCCCCACCACCACCTGCGGGAGAACCCCCACACGTGCCCACGTTCGATGAATGGGTGGCACTAGGCAGTGATGGTCCGGTTAGTACATTTGCCTAACTACTAGCAAACTAGTTCTCGTTCATGAAACACTATCATATCATATTTCCCTTAGAATCTTTTCTGAAACATGTAGGGGACCGGTGGCTCGACTCCTGCTCCGTCGACCCCAGTCACTCTGATCTGGCAGAGTGGTGGTGGTCGCGATGGCGGTTTTGGCGGAGGTGGTGGTGGTGGTTTTGGCGGAGGTGGTGGTTTTGGCGGAGGTGCTCTTGCTTGATGATTCCGTGCATGTGGCCATCGTGCCATGCCTTTCATATTCCTACTTTTATCATGTCTCATGTCTTGCACTACTTTTATGTTCATGAACTTCCATCGGTGATGATCTTTAGATGATGTGATGAACTTGAGTATGTTTAGATGATGATGGTGAACTTGAGTATGTTCACATGATGAATTGTCATATTTCTGCATAATTTCATATTGTTCTGTTTTGAAATGCTGTCAAATGAATTGGAAAAGAGAAAACAGGGAAAATAAAAAAATTTAAAAAAAAACTATGCCTACGGCAAAGCCATCGGCATATATACGCCCAGGAGTTACCAGGGCTTGCCACGTGGCACATCTATGCCTACAGCAAAGCCGTAGGCATATATGAAAAACTATGCCGACGGCTTTGCCGTAGGCATAGCCCTGCTGTCAGGAGAAACCAGGAGCTGCCACGTGGCAGAGATATGCCTAAGGCAAAGCCGTCGGCATAGATTTCCATCTATGCCGACGGCTTTGCCGTAGGCATAGCCCTGCTGCCAGGAGAAGCCAGGGGACGACACGTGGCGCAGGTATGCTGACGGCTAGGTCGTCGGCATAGATTTCCATCTATGCCAACGACCAAGCCGTCGGCATACCTGCGCCACGTGTTGTCCCCTGAATCGCCAGCGCTGTTGACGGCGCCGTCCGTTGCCGTCAGACGGAAAACAACGCCGATGGCTAAACTATGCCGACGGCTATCCCACGGCCGTCGGCATATGCACCTATGCCGACGGCTATACTACGCCGACGGTCTGACACATCTACGCTGACATGATCTACGCCGACGGGGATATGCCGACGGCAGCCGTAGGCATAGATCTATGCCGACGGCAAAGGACCTATGCCGACGGCCCTGGGCCGTAGGCATAGCCCGCGAGTCCAGTAGTGTCACATGCCAAACAAGAGGTATGTATATTTCCGCTAACTTTTTTATCGTAATCTCATCAAGTTTTCAAAACCGAACAAAACACCCCCTGCATATTCATAGTAAGTTGTTTTGGCGGTGGTTCTGCTGATGTGGACACACTCTCTTAGTCATGGATGCCCATCTGATCAAGGCCATCTGCACAGTCAGTTTGCGGATCTTGAAACCATGCCCACCCGCGCCGTTGAGCACCTACTCTGCCCATCTGAGCAACCCCGCACAGCTCCTGCACCAGGCGAGAGAGAAGAAAAGGGCCACCGGCACCGGCACCGCACGGACTTTGGGTGGCCTTAGGTGGCGGAGGGAGGGGTGATGGGGTTGGGTGGCCTCTGGCGGAGGAAGGGTTTCGCACTCGGGGCTGAGGGGTGCCACGAGTCCCGGAGCAACTCTAGCAGACCCCGTATATGTTGCGAACCCGCAAAATTCCGGTGAGTATACGGGCTCGGTCCAATTTTCTGTTTAGAATAGAGCTCGTATACTCGCCCAGCCCGAAAATATTTTTATTGCGGCCCGCAAACCGCCCCCTCCCCGAAAGCAGTATATCTACAGGTTCGCGGGGCATATGTGAGTCGAAACCCTATCCCCCCGCCGCCGCGTCTCGCCGCAATTCCCCACCCCCTCCCCTCACATTTCTCGCCGCTGGTGAGCCCCCTTCCGCCTCCAGCGACCATGTGGGCCCACATGTGGAGCTCCGGCCACAACTTTGATGGCAGCTCCGACGGGGGCCGCGACCCCGAGCGCGAGCGGCGTGTCTGCTCGGACGGCGCAAGGAAGCGCACGGCGAGGAAGTGGACGAACAAGGGCCTCAAGCCGCCGCCGAGCCTCCTCCTTCATGAGATGGAGGAGTACGACCGTCGGCATTGCCGTACGCCCTCCTCGGCCGCGGGCTCGTCCTCCGCCGCGAGATCTTCCCACACCGTGAGCTCTTCCCCTTCTGGTGCGGGGCTTCTCCCCGTGAAGCGGGAGTGGTCAGAGGAGCCAGAGGAGATCGAGGTCGTCGCCGTCAAGCAGGAGCCAGAGGAGATCGAGCGCCGAGGGGTCGTCGGGCCCGAAGATTTCGTGGCCGATTTCGACGCGATCGCCGCCGCCATTGCCAAACGGAGCTTGCGCGAGGAGGCAGAGCACCGGCGACGACGAGCTCGAAGACCTCATCCTTAAGCAAACGGTCGCGGCCAACCTTGCCGCGAATGACAAGGACGACGAGTGGCTGCGCATCCGCGAGGAGCAGAGGGAGAAGTTCATCGACCTCGTCAGCTCCGGCGAGGACTGAGCTCCTCCACCTGTTGGGGAATGTAGCATGTAATTTCAAAATTTTCCTACGATCACGCAAGATCTATCTAGGAGATGCATAGCAACAAGAGGGGGAGAGTGTGTCCATGTACCCTCGTAGACCGGAAGCGGAAGCGTTAACTTAATGCGGTTGATGTAGTCGAACGTCTTCTCGAATCAACCGGTCAAGTACCGAACGTACGACAACTCCGAGTTCTGCACACGTTCAGCTCGATGACGTCCCTCGAACTCTTGATCCAGTAGAGGCACGAAGAAGTCGATGAGTTCCGTCAGCACGACGGCGTGATGACGGTGTTGGTGAAGTGATCCACGCAGGGCTTTGCCTGAGCACTATGACAGTATGACCGGAGGAATAAACGGTGGAGGGGGGCACCGCACACGGCTAAACAATTGATGTCCTTTGGGGTGCCCCCTGCCCCCGTATATAAAGGAGGAGGGGAGGAGGCCGGCGACAAGGGGTGCGCCGAGGAGGGGGAGTCCTACTAGGACTCCACTCCTAGTAGGATTCGCCCCCCTCTTTTTCCTTCTTACGGAGAGGGGGGAAGGGGAAAGAGGTGGAGAGGGAGAAGGAAAGGGGGGCCGCGCCCCCCCATCCCTTGTCCAATTCGGATTGGCTTGTGGGGGGCACCTCCTGTGGCCTGCCTCCTCCTCTCCACTATGGCCCATTACTAGTAGAAAAAGGGCCATTTGTCCCAGTTCATAAGGCCCATCTGTCCCGGTAGGGGAACCGGGACTAAAGGGTCGTTACTAATACTCTAGGACTTTAGTCCCGGTTCTTATACAAACCGGGACAGATGGGCCTCCACGTGGCCGGTGCGGCGAGCCCAGGCACGAGGCCCTTTGGTCCCGGTTGGTGGCACCAACCGGGACCAATAGGCATCCACGCGTCAGCATTTCAGGGGCTCGGGTTTTGTTTTTTTCAAAGGGGGGGGGGGTTATAGGGGGTTTTGTATGGTTAATTAAGGTGTTTCATATATTGTGTTAGGTAGCTAATTAATTAATAGAGATAAGTGTCCTCTCTTATCTCCGTGCTTGGTCGGCGTACGCTACGTATTATATGTATAGAGAGGACTCGACACGCTAGCTAGTAAGCAAATGAAGGAAACAGAAGATTGTCATGAACATATGCATACAGAGAGAAGTGATATCGACCACCTCTCCTTCTCCGAAAGATTGGTTGAACAACAAGTTCTCGTATATCTATCGGACAATACTGGCTACATATATACAATATAATTATCTCTTACAATATAATGTCCTAATTATATATGAACTCAGGGTCCACATGGTATTCTCCGTCTTTAGCGATCACGTGGTCAAGGAAGAATGCCGCCAATTCCTCTTGAATTCCTCGCATACGATCTCGTGGTAGGAGTTCATCCCGCATCCGAAAGATCTAATTTGAAGAAGGGGGTCAATACATATATATATATATATATATATATATATATATATATATGAATAAATGAAACTCAACACAAATGATGATAATAAAATAAAATTGTGAATATTATTGCTTACGCACTTCATATTGTTCGTCAGAGTAGCCCCGCTCACAGGTCGTGTGGTGGCTGGACTCGCAAACGTAGTATCCACAGTAATTATTCCTGGCTTCCTGCCACAACTACTTTACAAGAAATAGAGGTCAATCAAACTGATAAGCAAGCATGCTATAAATGGTATATTGATGAAACTAGCGCTTGAATAACTAGGAGATGTGTGGAGCATGCTAGTAGTACTTACTTTCGGGTGTCTAAATTGCAGCTTCTTTGGCGGTCCCGAAGCTTTTTTGGTGAATTTTGTCCAAACCCTGCCAGACGAAGAAAACAATTACTTGATATCAGGAAATGAACAAAGTTGCTGATATGGTGTGATAATGATCGATTTAACTTACTTCTCGAGCATTTCATTCATGTCCGCATACTCCTTAGGATCTTTTCGTCTCGAGTCTAAGATGGTTACTAGTCCCTGCTCAAGCTTAATCTCTAGGAGAATATAGTGGAACCTGTGCACGCATGCATAACTCATCAATTACATTACTATAACCTGGACTAATAAGGGAAACAGAATATGCACAAGACAGTAACACTCACTTGAAGTTATAAGGAAAGAGTATTATATCTTTGTTTTCATTTATTACCAAAGATCATAGCAAGTTGGCCTCGGTATCTTTGGCATGAAATTTAACCTCATTTGCATCTATGAGATTTGTGTTAATGAACCCAATATCACCGATTTGTCTTTTCTTCAATTCGGCGATCTTCAATCTGCATATATAATATAGTGAGGATAATTATAAATACATGCAATGAAAGAGCTGACCTATATAGAGAGACTTAATGACAGAAATAGTACTACTTACAGACAGTAGAAAGTGACCGTTAATTTATCGAGGGCCATTTGATTGAAAAACTAGAAGAACTCCTCAAATGGAACATGCAACAGATCAATTCCAACGAGGTCATGCTCCTCTTTAACAAACAGCGTCAAAGTATTCGTCCCCCCAGACTCTCTGCAGGTTTTCATGTACCAATCATGGAATCTTCGCATCATCGTTGTTAGAGATGTTTCATCTTTGACGAGAGGCTTCCCGTACTCGCATCTGTGTTCGTCCACCTCCAAGAAATCAGTACATCGTCGAGCAAGTAATCTCCAAGATTGCTATAACCGGGCACCATCCTCGGATCATTAGCGACGATGTCGCTAGAGACCTTGAGCGGGGGGCACGATTGGTCCGCTTGTTCACCGAGCTGGGAAATTTGTTTCCTAGCTCGTCGTTCTGCTAACCTTTGATCACTGATAGTACTTCCCGACCACTTCGCTTCGAGAAATGACTTTTCAATAATGCGGTCATAGTTTGCTTTCGGCGGAGACTTTGGTGGTTTCCTCAGGGCAGCCAGAGTGCGCTTCGCTTTCACCGGATCTATCTTCTCCTCCGGAGGTGGATGTTTCTTTGCTTTCACCCCTTCAAAGAAGTTCGTCACTTCGGCTCGCACGATATTCGCGTTTTCCTCCACGGTCCTCTCGTATGGTAACTTCGACGGAGTCTTCAGAGAAGGACCATATCTGTATTGCCTCCCACCTCTGGCTGTACTGCTAGACGCTGGAGCAGACGGAGCGGCTGCGGCTGTCTTCTTTCGTGCTTGCTTACGAGGCGGAGGAGAAGGACTACGACGCGCCGGAGCAGCCGGGGAGGCGGCGGGTCTCTTCCGCCCTTGCTGGCGAGGCAGAGAAGGAGGAAGTTGGCTGCTCGGGCGTGCCAGCGCAGGCGGAGAAGGAGGCCGAGTGCCACCACGCGCCGAAGGAGGAGGAGGAGGTGGCGGAGTGCCCTGACTCGCCGGAGGAGGCGGCGGAGGAGGAGGCGGAGTGCCCTGACTCGCCGGAGGAGGAGGAGGCGGAGGCGTCCAGTTCGGAAGGTTGATGAGCTCCTTCCGCCATAGGCATGGAGTCTTCAGACAAGAACCCAACCGAGTCTCCCCGTCACCCGTAGGGTGGTCAAGCGCGAGGTCCTCAAATCCTTCTGTGATTTCATCCACCATCACCCTAGCATATCCTTCTGGAATCGACCGACAGTGAAAAGTTGCGCTAGGTTCAGGAAGTGCAACAGAGCCAACAGCCGCCTTGACTTTGAATTCCATCCACTGCGTCATAAGGTGGCAATGCTGAGACTCCGTGATAGCATCCATGGGGTAGCTAGCAGGAGCAGTGAAGACAGGCTCCTAAAGCAGCTCCGTGGAAGCCACGTTGCTTCTCCGCTGAGATGGTGGGGTAGCTTCGGGTGTAGCTTCGGCAGGTCGCGTGCTGCGAACCGCGTCTCGTTCCTCTAGCGCTTGTACCCTTGCGTGCAGCGCCTGTAGTTGGGTCAACTCCTTTTTCTTCTTCCTCTCCCGGCGTTTGTAACTGCTTGCGTCGGGAAATCCAGCCTTCCACGAAAGGGAGCCTAGCGTGCCTCGTGTCCGTCCGGGGTGCTCAGGATTCCCGAGGGCCTCTGTGAGCTTGTCGTTCTCTCTGTCCGGAATGAAGGTCCCTTGCTGCGCTTTTTCGATATACTCCTGAAGCTTCTCGATGGGTGTGTACAGCTGCTCGTTGGTCCAAACGCACTTCCCTGTTACAGGTTCCAATTTTCCCCCAACCCCGAAGAACCAAGTCCTGCAACGGTCTGGCCAGCGTCGCTTCTCTGGTTCGATCCCTTTATCAATGAGGTCATTCTCAGCCTTGTCCCACAACGGCCGGGCTTTCATGTAGCCACCTGACCCCGTGCGATGGTGATGCTTCTTCTTTGCAGCATTCTTCTTGTTTGTCGCTGACATCTTCGCTGCTCTCTCAGACTTCTTTTTGGTGACAAATGCGGGCCACTGATCTTTGATGTTCTCAAATCGGCCGATGAATTCTGGAGTCTTGTCTTGGTCGACAAACGATGATTTCAGCTCATTCTTTCACCTCCTGAATAGCTCAGCCATCTTCCTAAGAGCATAAGCCTTGATCATTGGCTTTTTAACTGGATTCTCCGGATCTTCCTCTGGCGGGAAGGTGAAATTTTCCTGCAGCGCTGTCCAAAGATCAGCTTTCTGCCTATCGCTGACATAAGACACCTGAGAGTCTATGTCCTTAGGCTTCAACCATTACTCGATGCTGATTGGGATCATGTCCCTAACTAGAACCTCGCACTGAGCATTAAATTTTTGCTTGGTCCGGAGGGGTTCAATCGGTTGGCCAGCGCGATCAATTTCGATGATCGTGTACCTTTCATCCATGCGCAACTTTCTCTTCGGGCCTCGTCTCGTTAGCGAAGTGTTGCTTGATCCGGAGGGCTAGAAAAGAAGAAAAAGAAGAGAGTTAATATGTGTACATACCAAAAACAATTAATGCATCAATTAGCTATATAGTCAGCACATGCTTAATTAATTAATATATATACCTGGCCGGACACCGTTCAGTCACCGGAGCCGTCATCACGGTGTCCTTCCCCCTCCATTCGGTCACCGGAGCCGTCATCATGGTGTCCTTCCTCCTCCATTGTTTGATCATCGTCGTAGCCTGCTTCTTCATCCTGTCTTTCCAGACCATCGGTGCATGTGTCGTTGAGAAACGACAAGATGGCATCACTTCCGTGTGCGATTACCTCCCCCAACACCGCTTCTTTTGCTTCGTCTCGGGGGTGCGGATCCATAGTTTCTGCAAACATTTACAACATGGCAATTATTATTCAAACATGACAGATGGATATATTAGTGACAAACGTTGAACTAGCTACCTAAGCACAATAAGGAATCATATTAGTGGCCTGGCCTCGCCGCGTCTCTAGGGTTTGGGGTGGCCTCGGCAACGCTTCAAGGGTTTGGGGTGGCCTCAACAACACTTCAAGGGTTCGGGGTGGCCTCGACGACAATGCTCTTTTAACTTGGTAAATTTGGATGGCCTCAAGAGAGTTTGTCGATTGGGTAGGGGCGTGGCGGGAGGGGGTAGGAGACCGACATTGTTTTTTTCTAGGGTCGACTAGCAGACGAGGAGCGGGCGGTGACGACGACGACGATCTGCGGTCGTGCCCATGGGACAACAGAGGAGGAGCGGAGGGCGGCGGCGGGGATCCGTGCTCGCATTCGTGGAGGAGTAGAGGCGGAGCAGCAAGCGGTTGTGAGGGAAGAGAGAAATTTATAGAATACTAATCCCACTAATTGAGATAGAGATTAGTTAGTTTTCAGGATCCAAATAAATTGTGCTTTTTTTTAATGAACAGATGCGGGTGCAGGCGCGGATGGGCAGAGTTTTCGTCCGCCCTAATGATGTTCTCTTGTTTAATAGTAGTGTGGGTAAATAAAAGAATTGCGAGCATTCATATACATTGGTGAAAAAAATTAAAACATATTTAGAACTCACTAACTTCATCAAATCTGTCAAAAACCCGGTACGTTATTTTCTTCTTATTATTATTACAGCAGCGAGCGGAAAAAGAAAAGAAAGAAAAAAGGGAGCGAGCGGCATCTGTCATCGCATCGGGTTTAACCTAAGAGGCCGCTTGCGCTGTCTCTCTCTCTCCCTCTCCCCCGTCCCCTCCGCCGCACGCGCTCCTCCGCCGCCGCCGCGCACGCTCCTACACCGCCGCCGGACGGGTCGGATCCATGGCCCCTTCATCGAGCGTCGGATGCCTGGGAGGGGTAGCGGCGGTCACTGTGGCCGCTGGCGGGATCCTCGAACAAGTGGCGAAGGCAATTCTCTACATCATCAACCGCAGGGAGATCGCCTGCCTGGAGTGTGGTAAGTTGAAGCAGCCCGAGAAGATGCAGAGACACTTCGACAAGCATCGGTGGGTTGAATTTTCTTTTCTCAGGACTCGCGATTCGTGGCGCGGTGAACATTTCCTTTCTTGTACTGACGATTCGTGGCAGTGCAAGGGATGCGGACAAGTCAGAGGCCGAGAAGGCCGCACTGAAGGCCGAGTACGATCGCAAGCTCGCCGAACAGCAGCTAAAGATGGAAGAGCTCAGGAGCATGGAGAGACAGGATATGTGGGTACATCTCACCTCGTTCCTCGACTACCAGGCACGATGCCAGAGAGACTGGTGCGACGCCCTCCTGTTTCAACCTGTCGAATTGATTCAGTAGTCTGATTTCACTCGTTTTCATGTTATTATTGGTTGGATTTTCTTGCAGGTTTGAGCAGGCCAAGGCCAAGGAAAGGGACCAGAAGAAAGCTCTGGCTCTGGAGGAACACATCAGCAACGCGGAAACAGGGAAGAGACGCTGCAAGGGGAGCAGGGGCCACCCATACTGAGTGTGCCTAGGTAACTATTCCTTTGGACAAGTCAATCAAACAAACAATTGATGTGATTAACATATGCATGTGCCAGCATTCATACTACTGTTTTGCAGCAGCCCCCATTTTACAAGGAACATCAGTCGAAATGTACATCTCAGTTTACACTTCAAAACTCCAGCAGCTCAGTTTTTGGAAAAGAAGTCATGTCCTTCCGGTAGGATAGGATAAATTGTGACTGACATCTTGAGAGATGCGCCTAGTTAGTCATAAAACCTGCATATTTCATTCCAAATAAGATACATGAGATGCACACAATTGCATATTAGTCTACTTTCAAGCTAGAAGGATTTTCAACAAATGCTAATCTCCATACTACTGTTGCCAGCATGTTTGAATTTGGCTTTGCCGATTAAAACATCACTTACACATCATAATGTTTACTAGGCAGTGATTCTCAAGCAGGTGCAAGGACACATATATTATCCTCCTTTACCTCAGAAGTAAACTGTCCCGAATTAATTGACTCGGGTTTGTCTAGATGCGCCGATGTATCCAGACAGATCCAAGTCAACTTAACTAGGGATGGAAGGAGTAGAATTTATTTCTCCTTGGTCTTTTTGCAAGCCATAAAGGCGCCTAAAATTGCTTACCGCTAGGCAGTGGGCCACTCAAAGGTGTGGCTGCCATGTCTTTTGTTGGCATGGAAATTTGTTTATTGTGTCAATACATTTGAACATGCCTAACAACTGATGCTTATTTATCTACACCATAACCATTTTAACTTGTTCAATAATGTTGTGAAACATGCTGCATGCTCATGGCTCAAACTTGTTTCTAAGGAAATGCCTCTTTCTTAAACAGGTTCAACTGAATGTCCTAACTAGGAAATAATTACTATCGCTTGTCTTTCAAAATGAACGACGTGTCTCGATACATCCATGCAAACTTGTCTTGAATGTCCCAAATTACCTTTCTACCTTTGCTTTGTTAATAAATTGCTCAATCATGGTAACATAGTATTTTTATATTGTTGTCTAACAATTTGATGCAAAGCATGACATATTCATAGCACAATGTTGTTTATAAGGACAGATGCCTCTTTGCTAAACCGGGGCTATTCACAGCACACTCATGCTTTCCTTTACCTCTCTAATAATTACTACCGCTAGGCAGTGGGCCACTCAATAGTGTGGCTGGCATGTGTTTTGTTGGCCTTTTGATTGTGTCAATATATTTGAATATGCCTAACATATGCTCATATATTTGAATATGCCTAACAATATATTATGGCCTTTTAATAATGTTGTAGCACAAACTCTTCTAGGGAAAGATGTCTCTTTGCTAAACTGATACTGTTGAGATGATAAGATCAGTCATACTCATGCTTTTTTTAGCTTCCATGAACTGAAGTACAACTAATAAGGAATAATAGTGGTGCTTGGCTTCAGAATGAACAAGAGAAATTAGTTTTGTACCCCAAATAGGGAGAAATCCCAAGCATGTTTATTTATCTATGCGATTGTCTACACCATTGCTTTGTGATATTGCTCAACCATGATATAGTATTTAATAACGTCGTGAAGTAGTTGTTTGATGTGGAGCATGTTTCACATTCATAGCTCGGACTTGTTTCTAGGGACAGATGTTGTTTTGCTAAACTGATGCTTTTGAAACAACAAGATCAACGTACTCATGCTTTTTTTGACCTTTCCTATGAAGTGAATGTCCTGGCTAGGTGTAATAATAGTGCCTGGCTTTTAAAATGAACAACAGCGTACTAATGCTTTTTTGAACCTTCTCTATGAACTGAATGTCCTGGCTAGATGTAATAATAGTGCTTGGCTTTTAAAATGAACAACATAAATTACTTTGTACCCCAAAAGGGGAGAAAGCCCAAGCATGTTTATTTATCTACACTAAGTATTATCTACACCATCACTTTACGAAATTGCTCTACCATGCTAACATAATATTTAATAATAATGTTGTCTACCAATTTCATGTGAAGCATGCTTTAGATGCGTAGCACAAACTTGTTTCAAGGGACTGTTGTCTTTTTGCTATTTATCTACACTACACTATTATCTACCACAAATGCATTGTTCATGGCTTGTACTTGTTTCCAAGGACAGTTCTAGGGACAGATGTCTCTTTGCTAAACTGGTACTATTGAGATGATAAGATCAGTCATACTCATGCTTTTTTTATCTTTCCATGAACTGAAGTACAACTAGCAAGGAATAATAGTGGTGCTTGGCTTTCAGAATGAACAAGAGAAATTAGTTTTGTACCCCAAATAGG
Organism: Triticum urartu; assembly: GCF_056163025.1. NCBI lineage: Eukaryota > Viridiplantae > Streptophyta > Magnoliopsida > Poales > Poaceae > Triticum > Triticum urartu. The sequence continues at coordinate 44,143,806 of NC_141877.1, read as the reverse complement.
GAGAAATCCCAAGCATGTTTATTTATCTATGCGATTGTCTACACCATTGCTTTGTGATATCGCTCAACCATGATATAGTATTTAATAACGTCGTGAAGTAGTTGTTTGATGTGGAGCATGTTTCACATTCATAGCTCAGACTTGTTTCTAGGGACAGATGTTGTTTTGCTAAATTGATGCTTTTGAAACAATAAGATCAACGTACTCATGCTTTTTTGACCTTTCCTATGAAGTGAATGTCCTGGCTAGGTGTAATACTAGTGCCTGGCTTTTAAAATGAACAACAGCGTACTAATGCTTTTTTGAACCTTCTCTATGAACTGAATGTCCTGGCTAGATGTAATAATAGTGCTTGACTTTTAAAATGAACAACATAAATTACTTTGTACCCCAAAAGGGGAGAAACCCCAAGCATGTTTATTTATCTACACTAAGTATTATCTACACCATCACTTTATGAAATTGCTCTACCATGCTAACATAATATTTAATAATAATGTTGTCTACCAATTTCATGTGAAGCATGCTTTAGATGCGTAGCACAAACTTGTTTCAAGGGACTGTTGTCTTTTTGCTATTTATCTACACTACACTATTATCTACCACAAATGCATTGTTCATGGCTTGTACTTGTTTCCAAGGACAGTTCTAGGGACAGAGTGGTACTGTTGAGATGATAAGATCAGTCATACTCATGCTTTTTTTATCTTTCAATGAACTGAAGTACAGCTAGCAAGGAATAATAGTGGTGCTTAGCTTTCAGAATGAACAAGAGAAATTAGTTTTGTACCCAAAATAGGGAGAAATACCAAGCATGTTTATTTATCTATGCGATTGCCTACACCATTGCTTTGTGATATTGCTCAACCATGATATAGTATTTAATAATGTCGTGAAGTAGTTGTTTGATGTGGAGCATGCTTTACATTCATAGCTCGGACTTGTTTCTAGGGACAGATGTTGTTTTGCTAAACTGATGCTTTTGAAACAACAAGATCAGCGTACTCATGCTTTTTTGACCTTTCCTATGAAGTGAATGTCATGGCTAGGTGTAATAATAGTGCCTGGCTTTTAAAATGAACAACAGCGTACTAATGCTTTTTTGAACCTTCTCTATGAACTGAATGTCCTGGCTAGATGTAATAATAGTGCTTGGCTTTTAAAATGAACAACATAAATTACTTTGTACCCCAAAAGGGGAGAAACCCCAAGCATGTTTATTTATCTACACTAAGTATTATCTACACCATCACTTTACGAAATTGCTTTACCATGCTAACATAATATTTAATAATAATGTTGTCTACCAATTTCATGTGAAGCATCCTTTAGATGCATAGCACAAACTTGTTTCAAGGGACTATTGTCTTTTTGCTATTTATCTACACTACACTATTATCTACCACATATGCATTGTTCATGGCTTGTACTTGTTTCCAAGGACAGTTCTAGGGACAGATGTCTCTTGATAAACTGGTACTGTTGAGATGATAAGATCAGTCATACTCATGCTTTTTTTTATCTTTCCATGAACTGAAGTACAGCTAGCAAGGAATAATAGTGGTGCTTGGCTTTCAGAATGAACAAGTGAAATTAGTTTTGTACCCCAAATAGGGAGAAATCCGAAGCATGTTTATTTATCTATGCGATTGTCCACACCATTGCTTTGTGATATTGCTCAACCATGATATAGTATTTAATAACGTCGTGAAGTAGTTGTTTGATGTGGAGCATGTTTCACATTTATAGCTTGGACTTGTTTCTAGGGACAGATGTTGTTTTGCTAAACTGATGCTTTTGAAACAACAAGATCAACGTACTCATGCTTTTTTGACCTTTCCTATGAAGTGAATGTCCTGGCTAGGTGTAATAATAGTGCCTGGCTTTTAAAATGAACAACAACGTACTAATGCTTTTTTGAACCTTCTCTATGAACTGAATGTCCTGGCTAGATATAATAATAGTGCTTGGCTTTTAAAATGAACAACATAAATTACTTTGTACCCCAAAAGGGGAGAAACCCCATGCATGTTTATTTATCTACACTAAGTATTATCTACACCATCACTTTATGAAATTGCTCTACCATGCTAACATAATATTTAATAATAATGTTGTCTACCAATTTCATGTGAAGCATGATTTAGATGCGTAGCACAAACTTGTTTCAAGGGACTGTTGCCTTTTTGCTATTTATCTACACTACACTATTATCTACCACAAATGCATTGTTCGTGGTTTGTACTTGTTTCCAAGGACAGTTCTGGGGACAGATGTCTCTTTGCTAAACTGGTACTGTTGAGATGATAAGATCAGTCATACTCATGCTTTTTTTTATCTTTCCATGTGTGACGCCCCCGATTTAATCGTACACTAATCATACACGCAAACGTGTACGATCAAGATCAGGGACTCACGGGAAGATATCACAACACAACTCTACAAATAAAATAAGTCATACAAGCATCATATTACAAGCCAGGGGCCTCGAGGGCTCGAATACAAGAGCTCGATCATAGACGAGTCAGCGGAAGCAACAATATCTGAGTACAGACATAAGTTAAACAAGTTTGCCTTAAGAAGGCTAGCACAAACTGGGATACAGATCGAAAGAGGCGCAGGCCTCCTGCCTGGGATCCTCCTAACTACTCCTGGTCGTCGTCAGCGGGCATCACGTAGTAGTAGGCACCTCCGGTGTAGTAGGAGTCGTCGTCGACGGTGGCGTCTGGCTCCTGGACTCCAGCATCTGGTTGCGACAACCAGAATGAAAGGAAAAGGGGGAAAAGGGGGAGAAAGCAACCGTGAGTACTCATCCAAAGTACTCGCAAGCAAGGAGCTACACTACATATGCATGGGTATCAAATGGTGTAAGGGTATCATATGTGGACTAAACTGCAGAATGACAGAATAAGAGGGGGATAACTAATCCTTTCGAAGACTACGCTTCTGGCAGCCTCCGTCTTGCAACATGTAGAAGAGAGTAGACTGAAGACCTCCAAGTAGCATCGTATAGCATAATCCTAACCGCTGATCCTCCCCTCGTCGCCTTGTGAGAGAGCGATCACCGGTTGTATCTGGCACTTGGAAGGGTGTGTTTTATTAAGTATCTGGTTCTAGTTGTCATAAGGTCAAGGTACAACTCCAATTCGTCCTGTTACCGAAGATCACGGCTATTCGAATAGATTAACTTCCCTGCAGGGGTGCACCACATAACCCAACATGCTCGATCTCATTTGGCCGGACACACTTTTCTGGGTCATGCCCGGCCTCGGAAGATCAACACGTCGCAGCCCCACCTAGACCAACAGAGAGGTCAGCACGCCGGTCTAAACCTAAGCGCCCAGGGGTCTGGGCCCATCGCCCTTAGCACACCTGCACGTTGCGTGGGCGGCCGGAAGCAGACCTAGCCTAGTAGGCGTTCCAGTCCAATCCAGCGCGCGCCGCTCCGTTGCTGACGTCACGAAGGCTTCGGTTGATACCACGACGTCGAGTGCCCATAACTGTCCCCACGTAGATGGTTAGTGCGTATAGGCCAGTAGCCAGACTCAGATCAAATACCAAGATCTCGTTAAACGTGTTAAGTATCCGCGAACACCGACCAGGGCCAGGCCCACCTCTCTCCTAGGTGGTCACAACCTGCCCTGTCGCTCCACCACAAAGTAACAGTCGGGGGCCGTCGGGAACCCAGGCCCACCTCTACCGGGATGGAGCCACCTGCCCCTTCAGCCCCCAACTCCGAACAGTACCACAGGTAATGTAACTGTGTAAAGTATATAGTATATGCCCGTGATCACCTCCCGAAGTGATCACGGCCCAGTAGTATAGCATGGCAGACGGACAAGAGTGTAGGGCCACTGATGGAACACTAGCATCCTATACTAAGCAGTAGGATAGCAGGTAATGGTAACAACAGTAGTAGCAAGGACAGGCTATGCATCAGGATAGGAATAACGGAAAGCAGTAACATGCTACACTACTCTAATGCAAGCAGTATAAAGAAGAGTAGGCGATATCTGGTGATCAAAGGGGGGGGGGCTTGCCTGGTTGCTTTGGCAAGAAGAAGGGGTCGTCGTCGATGTAGTCGATCACAGGGGTATCGACAACGGCGTCGGAGCTTACCGGAAAGAAGTAACGGAAGGGGAACACAATAAATAACAGAGCAATCAAATGCAACACAAAGTAAGACGTGGCAATACGTTGTGCTAGGGGTGACCAAACACAGGGACAGGTGATACCGGCGAACGGGGAAAACATCCGGGAAAGTATTCCCGATGTTCCGCGTTTCCGGACAGACGGACCGGTGGGGAAAAGTTGCGCGTTTGCTATACTAGGGATGTGTGACAGATGAACGGGTTGTGTATTCAAATTTGTCTCGTTGTTCTGAGCAACTTTCATGTACAAAATATTTCCATCCGAGATACGGTTTATTTTATATGATTTTTCAAAGTTTATAGTATTTTTTCTGATTTTCTAGAATATTTTTATTTAATCTAATCCGAATTTGACCAAGTCAATTTGACTAGTCAAAAGGGAGGATGTGGCCCACATGTCATTGACACATAATTTAATTGATGGATAAACTAAAATGGAAGGGTTAAATTAACACAGGGGGCCACATGTCATAGGCTAGCAATTATCCAAAGTACTAATTAGTCTAACTACTCATTAGCTACTAACCTAAATAGGGCCGGTCACATCCAGAGACGCAGCCGGCCACACACACGCTGCACACATACACACACACATCACACAAGCACACAGGGCCGGCCAGAGGCACACAGCCGGCCACACACGGCGCACACACACAATACTAGGGAGTAACTCTATTCCTTTTAACATAAGATAGCATTTTGTGAATTTTGTAGGATTTAATCCACGCATCAAAAGTATTTGGTTCAGTGGGATAAAATGGAGTTTGTCATGTATACTTCCTACTTATATTATTTTCACTCATGTTTACAACTGTTTAACCACAGTTTAGGGGCTGCCCAGGGGGTTACTCGATGTAATATTCGCAAAGCTAGCTAGCAGCTACAGTAGCTATCATCAGTTAGCAGTAGACAAGTAGCAAGCGGCAGCAGCAGCAGCTTGTAGTAGCGCAGTGGCAAGCGCCAGCAGCAGCGGCGGCTATGAGCATGCACGGACAAGGGCGGTTGCAAGGGAGCGACCGCAGGCAAGGGTAGCAGAAGCAGCAGGTGCGCAACGGAGCAGGGGAGCGCGCGGAACGCCGTCTGAAGGCGGGCACGACGGCCGCACGCGCGGGAGGCGGCTGCGGGCGAGCACGGCCGTCCGCGCGCGGGCACGGTGCAGGGCTTGGCCGGGGCCTGGCAGGCGCGTGGGCACACAGTTGGGGACACGCACGGGGCGGCCAGGAGCTAGAGAGCTCGTACGCGGACTCAAAGCTATGGCCATGGCGACTACAACGAGCATAAGGCAAAGGCTACAGCTACGGATTGAAGTTGGGAACGAGGGGAATTGGTCGGGGACCTCACCGCGAACCTGTAGAGGTGCAAAGCAAGCTCGGGGAAGGCTTGGAGGCGACAAATCAAAGCGGCGATGAGCGGCGGCCGGAGGTGGAAGAAGACTCGATGCAGGCGATGTAGTGGCGCCGAGCTTCAATGGGAGGCAGTAGAGGAAGTAGCGGGCGACGGCGAAGTCCAGGGGCACGACCTCAGGCTTCGGGGATGACGTGGAGTGCGCGAATGACGATGGCCATGGCGGTGGTGGTTCGGGTGTGTGCGGGGAGGAAGAGCGCGGCGCGAGGGGGAAGGAGTGGACGACTAGGGTTCGATCCAGGGGATGAGGGCGTCTGGGGGCGGCTCTTGTAGCCGTCAGGGAGGCGAGGATGGCCGCCACGGCGACATGCTCCGGCCACAACCGGGGGATCTCTGCCACGACCCCCCGGTGAACAGGAGAGGAAGGGGACGGTGGCTACTTGGGCCAGCCGGTGGCCTGGATGCTCAGTTGGGCCGAACGGCCTAGGGGGAGCGGGGGGCTTTGCCCCTTTTTTTGTTGTTGTTTGTTTTTCCTTTTGCTTTTGTTTAATTTTTCTTTTACAGTTTTAGTTAAGTTTCTTTAATAGTTTATAGTTTTACAAAGAAAACATAAAAGCAAGCCTTGATTTAGTATTAATGATTATGTTACTGCCCTGTTAATCTTGGGCAACTAAATAAATAATTTACTAATTTATAAAATACCAAAGGCATGTATTTAAATGTTTTACCTGATGTAATAATTATTTATGAGCATTTAAACCTTTTCTAAGATTGTGGTTTCTCCATCAAAATTACTTATGATTTATTTGACACAACCCGAACATTTTAGTTTTAATTTTTTTTGAAAACTTTTGTTGTTTGTCTTTATTTTAAATTTGAATTTGAATCATTTTTGAACCATTGCGAGACTAACAATAGTAACCGAGGTGACGTGGTATCATTAGCGTGGAGTTACTGTAGCTTAATTATCGGGGCGTCACACCATGAACTAAAGTACAGCTAGCAAGAAATAATAGTGGTGCTTGGCTTTCAGAATGAACAAGAGAAATTAGTTTTGTACCCCAAATAGGGAGAAATCCCAAGCATGTTTATTTATCTATGCGATTGTCTACACCATTGCTTTGTGATATTGCTCAACCATGATATAGTATTTAATAACGTCGTGAGGTAGTTGTTTGATGTGGAGCATGTTTCACATTCATAGCTCGGACTTGTTTCTAGGGACAGATGTTGTTTTGCTAAACTGATGCTTTTGAAACAACAAGATCAACGTACTGATGCTTTTTTTGACCTTTCCTATGAAGTGAATGTCCTGGCTAGGTGTAATAATAGTGCCTGGCTTTTAAAATGAACAACAGCGTACTAATGCTTTTTTGAACCTTCTCTATGAACTGAATGTCCTGGCTAGATGTAATAATAGTGCTTGGCTTTTAAAATGAACAACATAAATTACTTTGTACCCCAAAAGGGGAGAAACCCCAAGCATGTTTATTTATCTACACTAAGTATTATCTACACCATCACTTTATGAAATTGCTCTACCATGCTAACATAATATTTAATAATAATGTTGTCTACCAATTTCATGTGAAGCATGCTTTAGATGCGTAGCACAAACTTGTTTCAAGGGACTGCTGTCTTTTTGCTATTTATCTACACTACACTATTATCTACCACAAATGCATTGTTCATGGCTTGTACTTGTTTCCAAGGACAGTTCTAGGGACAGACTGGTACTGTTGAGATGATAAGATCAGTCATACTCATGCTTTTTTTTATCTTTCCATGAACTGAAGTACAGCTAGCAAGGAATAATAGTGGTGCTTGGCTTTCAGAATGAACAAGAGAAATTAGTTTTGTACCCCAAATAGGGAGAAATCCCAAGCATGTTTATTTATCTATGCGATTGTCTACACCATTGCTTTGTGATATTGCTCAACCATGATATAGTATTTAATAACGTCGTGAAGTAGTTGTTTGATGTGGAGCATGTTTCACATTCATAGCTCGGACTTGTTTCTAGGGACAGATGTTGTTTTGCTAAACTGATGCTTTTGAAACAACAAGATCAACGTACTCATGCTTTTTTTGACCTTTCCTATGAAGTGAATGTCCTGGCTAGGTGTAATAATAGTGCCTGGCTTTTAAAATGAACAACAGCGTACTAATGCTTTTTTGAACCTTCTCTATGAACTGAATGTCCTGGCTAGATGTAATAATAGTGCTTGGCTTTTAAAATGAACAACATAAATTACTTTGTACCCCAAAAGGGGAGAAACCCCAAGCATGTTTATTTATCTACACTAAGTATTATCTACACCATCACTTTATGAAATTGCTCTACCATGCTAACATAATATTTAATAATAATGTTGTCTACCAATTTCATGTGAAGCATGCTTTAGATGCGTAGCACAAACTTGTTTCAAGGGACTGTTGTCTTTTTGCTATTTATCTACACTACACTATTATCTACCACAAATGCATTGTTAATGGCTTGTACTTGTTTCCAAGGACAGTTCTAGGGATAGACTGGTACTGTTGAGATGATAAGATCAGTCATACTCATGCTTTTTTTTATCTTTCCATGAACTAGAGTACAGCTAGCAAGGAATAATAGTTGTGCTTGGCTTTCAGAATGAATAGGAGAAATTAGTTTTGTACCCCAAATAGGGAGAAATCCCAAGCATGTTTATTTATCTATGCGATTGTCTACACCATTGCTCTGTGATATTGCTCAACCATGATATAGTATTTAATAACGTCGTGAAGTAGTTGTTTGATGTGGAGCATGTTTCACATTCATAGCTCGGACTTGTTTCTAGGGACAGATGTTGTTTTGCTAAACTGATCCTTTTGAAACAACAAGATCAACGTACTCATGCTTTTTTTGACCTTTCCTATGAAGTGAATGTCCTGGCTAGGTGTAATAATAGTGCCTGGCTTTTAAAATGAACAACAGTGTACTAATGCTCTTTTGAACCTTCTCTATGAACTGAATGTCCTGGCTAGATGTAATAATAGTGCATGGCTTTTAAAATGAACAACATAAATTACTTTGTACCCCAAAAGGGGAGAAACCCCAAGCATGTCTATTTATCTACACTAAGTATTATCTACACCATCACTTTATGAAATTGCTCTACCATGCTAACATAATATTTAATAATAATGTTGTCTACCAATTTCATGTGCAGCATGCTTTAGATGTGTACCACAAACTTGTTTCAAGGGACTGTTGTCTTTTTGCTATTTATCTACACTACACTATTATCTACCACAAATGCATTATTCATGGCTTGTACTTGTTTCCAAGGACAGTTCTAGGGACAAACTGGTACTGTTGAGATGATAAGATCAGTCATACTCATGCTTTTTTTATCTTTCCATGAACTGAAGTACAGCTAGCAAGGAATAATAGTGGTGCTTGGCTTTCAGAATGAATAAGAGAAATTAGTTTTGTACCCCAAATAGGGAGAAATCCCAAGCATGTTTATTTATCTATGCGATTGTCTACACCATTGCTTTGTGATATTGCTCAACCATGATATAGTATTTAATAACGTCGTGAAGTAGTTGTTTGATGTGGAGCATGTTTCACATTCATAGATCGGACTTGTTTCTAGGGACAGATGTTGTTTTGCTAAACTGATGCTTTTGAAAGAACAAGATCAACGTACTCATGCTTTTTTTGACCTTTCCCATGAAGTGAATGTCCTGGCTAGGTGTAATAATAGTGCCTGGCTTTTAAAATGAACAACAGCGTACTAATGCTTTTCTGAACCTTCTCTATGAACTGAATGTCCTGGCTAGATGTAATAATAGTGCTTGGCTTTTAAAATGAACAACATAAATTACTTTGTACCCCAAAAGGGGAGAAACCCCAAGCATGTTTATTTATATACACTAAGTATTATCTACACCATCACTTTATGAAATTGCTCTACCATGCTAACATAACGTTTAATAATAATGTTGTCTACCAATTTCATGTGAAGCATGCTTTAGATGCGTAGCACAAACTTGTTTTGAAGGGACTGTTGTCTTTTTGCTATTTATCTACACTACACTATTATCTACCACAAATGCATTGTTCATGGCTTGTACTTGTTTCCAAGGACAGTTCTAGGGACAGACTGGTACTGTTGAGATGATAAGATTAGTGATACTCATGCTTTTTTTATCTTTCCATGAATTGAAGTACAGCTAGCAAGGAATAATAGTGGTGCTTGGCTTCAGAATGAACAAGAGAAATTAGTTTTGTACCCCAAATAGGGAGAAATCCCAAGCATGTTTATTTATCTATGCGACTGTCTACACCATTGCTTTGTGATATTGCTCAACCATGATATAGTATTTAATAACGTCGTGAGGTAGTTGTTTGATGTGGAGCATGTTTCACATTCATAGCTCGGACTTGTTTCTAGGGACAGATGTTGTTTTGCTAAACTGATGCTTTTGAAACAACAAGATCAACGTACTCATGCTTTTTTTGACCTTTCCTATGAAGTGAATGTCCTGGCTAGGTGTAATAATAGTGCCTGGCTTTTAAACTGAACAACAGCGTACTAATGCTTTTTTGAACCTTCTCTATGAACTGAAAGTCCTGGCTAGATGTAATAATAGTGCTTGGCTTTTAAAATGAAAAACATAAATTACTTTGTACCTCAAAAGGAGAGAAACCCCAGGCATGTTTATTTATCTACACTAAGTATTATCTACACCATCACTTTATGAAATTGCTCTACCATGCTAACATAATATTTAATAATAATGTTGTCTACCAATTTCATGTGAAGCATGCTTTAGATGCGTAGCACAAACTTGTTTCAAGGGACTGCTGTCTTTTTGCTATTTATCTACACTACACTATTATCTACCACAAATGCATTGTTCATGGCTTGTACTTGTTTCCAAGGACAGTTCTAGGGACAGACTGGTACTGTTGAGATGATAAGATCAGTCATAATCATGCTTTTTTATCTTTCCATGAACTGAAGTACAGCTAGCAAGGAATAATAGTGGTGCTTGGCTTTCAGAATGAACAAGAGAAATTAGTTTTGTACCCCAAATAGGGAGATATCCCAATCATGTTTATTTATCTATGCGATTGTCTACACCATTGCTTTGTGATATTGCTCAACCATGATATAGTATTTAATAACGTCGTGAAGTAGTTGTTTGATGTGGAGCATGTTTCACATTCATAGCTCGGACTTGTTTCTAGGGACAGATGTTGTTTTGCTAAACTGATGCTTTTGAAACAACAAGATCAACGTACTGATGCTTTTTTTGACCTTTCCTATGAAGTGAATGTCCTGGCTAGGTGTAATAATAGTGCCTGGCTTTTAAAATGAACAACATCGTACTAATGCTTTTTTGAACCTTCTCTATGAACTGAATGTCCTGGCTAGATGTAATAATAGTGCTTGGCTTTTAAAATGAACAACATAAATTACTTTGTACCCCAAAAGGGGAGAAACCCCAAGCATGTTTATTTATCTACACTAAGTATTATCTACACCATCACTTTATGAAATTGCTCTACCATGCTAACATAATATTTAATAATAATGTTGTCTACCAATTTCATGTGAAGCATGGTTTAGATGCTTAGCACAAACTTGTTTCAAGGGACTGTTGTCTTTTTGCTATTTATCTACACTACACTATTATCTACCACAAATGCATGTTCATGGCTTGTACTTGTTTCCAAGGACAGTTCTAGGGACAGCCTGGTACTGTTGAGATGATAAGATCAGTCATACTCATGCTTTTTTTTATCTTTCCATGAACTGAAGTACAGCTAGCAAGGAATAATAGTGGTGCTTGGCTTTCAGAATGAACAAGAGAAATTAGTTTTGTACCCCAAATAGGGAGAAATCCCAAGCATGTTTATTTATCTATGCGATTGTCTACACCATTGCTTTGTGATATTGCTCAACCATGATATTGTATTTAATAACGTCGTGAAGTAGTTGTTTGATGTGGAGCATGTTTCACATTCATAGCTCGGACTTGTTTCTAGGGACAGATGTTGTTTTGCTAAACTGATGCTTTTGAAACAACAAGATCAACATACTCATGCTTTTTTTGACCTTTCCTATGAAGTGAATGTCATGGCTAGGTGTAATAATAGTGCCTGGCTTTTAAAATGAACAACAGCGTACTAATGCTTTTTTGAACCTTCTCTATGAACTGAATGTCCTGGCTAGATGTAATAATAGTGCTTGGCTTTTAAAATGAACAACATAAATTACTTTGTACCCCAAAAGGGGAGAAACCCCAAGCATGTTTATTTATCTACACTAAGTATTATCTACACCATCACTTTATGAAATTGCTCTACCATGCTAACATAATATTTAATAATAATGTTGTCTACCAATTTCATGTGAAGCATGCTTTAGATGCGTAGCACAAACTTGTTTCAAGGGACTGTTGTCTTTTTGCTATTTATCTACACTACACTATTATCTACCACAAATGCATTGTTCATGGCTTGTACTTGTTTCCAAGGACAGTTCTAGGGACAGACTGGTACTGTTGAGATGATAAGATCAGTCATACTCATGCTTTTTTTATCTTTCCATGAACTGAAGTACAGCTAGCAAGGAATAATAGTGGTGCTTGGCTTTTAGAATGAACAAGAGAAATTAGTTTTGTAGCCCAAATAGGGAGAAATCCCAAGCATGTTTATTTATCTATGCGATTGTCTACACCATTGCTTTGTGATATTGCTCAACCATGATATAGTATTTAATAACGTCGTGAAGTAGTTGTTTGATGTGGAGCATGTTTCACATTCATAGCTCGGACTTGTTTCTAGGGACAGATGTTGTTTTGCTAAACTGATCCTTTTGAAACAACAAGATCAACGTACTCATGCTTTTTTTGACCTTTCCTATGAAGTGAATGTCCTGGCTAGGTGTAATAATAGTGCCTGGCTTTTAAAATGAACAACAGCGTACTAATGCTTTTTTGAACCTTCTCTATGAACTGAATGTCCTGGCTAGATGTAATAATAGTGCTTGGCTTTTAAAATGAACAACATAAATTACTTTGTACCCCAAAAGGGGAGAAACCCCAAGCATGTTTATTTATCTACACTAAGTATTATCTACACCATCACTTTATGAAATTGCTCTACCATGCTAACATAATATTTAATAATAATGTTGTCTACCAATTTCATGTGCAACATGCTTTAGATGTGTAGCACAAACTTGTTTCGAGGGACTGTTGTCTTTTTGATATTTATCTACACTACACTATTATCTACCACAAATGCATTGTTCATGGCTTGTACTTGTTTCCAAGGACAGTTCTAGGGACAGACTGGTACTGTTGAGATGATAAGATCAGTCATACTCATGCTTTTTTTATCTTTCCATGAACTGAAGTACAACTAGCAAGGAATAATAGTGGTGCTTGGCTTTCAGAATGAACAAGAGAAATTAGTTTTGTACCCCAAATAGGGAGAAATCCCAAGCATGTTTATTTATCTATGCGATTGTCTACACCATTGCTTTGTGATATTGCTCAACCATGATATAGTATTTAATAACGTTGTGAAGTAGTTGTTTGATGTGGAGCATGTTTCACATTCATAGCTCAGACTTGTTTCTAGGGACAGATGTTGTTTTGCTAAACTGATGCTTTTGAAACAACAAGATCAACGTACTCATGCTTTTTTTGACCTTTCCTATGAAGTGAATGTCCTGGATGGGTGTAATAATAGTGCCTGGCTTTTAAAATGAACAACAGCGTACTAATGCTTTTTTGAACCTTCTCCATGAACTAAATGTCCTGGCTAGATGTAATAATAGTGCTTGGCTTTTAAAATGAACAACATAAATTACTTTGTACCCCAAAAGGGGAGAAACCCCAAGCATGTTTATTTATCTACACTAAGTATTATCTACACCATCACCTTATGAAATTGCTCTACCATGCTTACATAATATTTAATAATAATGTTGTCTACCAATTTCATGTGAAGCATGCTTTAGATGCGTAGCACAAACTTGTTTCAAGGGACTATTGTCTTTTTGCTATTTATCTACACTACACTATTATCTACCACAAATGCATTGTTCATGGCTTGTACTTGTTTCCAAGGACAGTTCTAGGGACAGGCTGGTACTGTTGAGATGATAAGATCAGTCATACTCATGCTTTTTTATCTTTCCATGAACTGAAGTACAACTAGCAAGGAATAATAGTGGTGCTTGGCTTTCAGAATGAACAAGAGAAATTAGTTTTGTACCCCAAATAGGGAGAAATCCCAAGCATGTTTATTTATCTATGCGATTGTCTACACCATTGCTTTGTGATATTGCTCAACCATGATATAGTATTTAATAACGTCGTGAAGTAGTTGTTTGATGTGGAGCATGTTTCAATTCATAGCTCGGACTTGTTTCTAGGGACAGATGTTGTTTTGCCAAACTGATGCTTTTGAAACAACAAGATCAATGTACTCAGGCTTTTTTTGACCTTTCCTATGAAGTGAATGTCCTGGCTAGGTGTAATAATAGTGCCTGGCTTTTAAAATGAACAATAGCGTACTAGTGCTTTTTTGAACCTTCTCTATGAACTGAATGTCCTGGCTAGATGTAATAATAGTGCTTGGCTTTTAAAATGAACAACATAAATTACTTTGTACCCCAAAAGGGGAGAAACCCCAAGCATGTTTATTTATCTACACTAAGTATTATCTACACCATCACTTTATGAAATTGCTCTACCATGCTAACATAATATTTAATAATAATGTTGTCTACCAATTTCATGTGCAACATGCTTTAGATGTGTAGCACAAACTTGTTTCGAGGGACTGTTGTCTTTTTGATATTTATCTACACTACACTATTATCTACCACAAATGCATTGTTCATGGCTTGTACTTGTTTCCAAGGACAGTTCTAGGGACAGACTGGTACTGTTGAGATGATAAGATCAGTCATACTCATGCTTTTTTTATCTTTCCATGAACTGAAGTACAACTAGCAAGGAATAATAGTGGTGCTTGGCTTTCAGAATGAACAAGAGAAATTAGTTTTGTACCCCAAATAGGGAGAAATCCCAAGCATGTTTATTTATCTATGCGATTGTCTACACCATTGCTTTCTGATATTGCTCAACCATGATATAGTATTTAATAACGTTGTGAAGTAGTTGTTTGATGTGGAGCATGTTTCACATTCATAGCTCAGACTTGTTTCTAGGGACAGATGTTGTTTTGCTAAACTGATGCTTTTGAAACAACAAGATCAACGTACTCATGCTTTTTTTGACCTTTCCTATGAAGTGAATGTCCTGGATGGGTGTAATAATAGTGCCTGGCTTTTAAAATGAACAACAGCGTACTAATGCTTTTTTGAACCTTCTCCATGAACTAAATGTCCTGGCTAGATGTAATAATAGTGCTTGGCTTTTAAAATGAACAACATAAATTACTTTGTACCCCAAAAGGGGAGAAACCCCAAGCATGTTTATTTATCTACACTAAGTATTATCTACACCATCACCTTATGAAATTGCTCTACCATGCTTACATAATATTTAATAATAATGTTGTCTACCAATTTCATGTGAAGCATGCTTTAGATGCGTAGCACAAACTTGTTTCAAGGGACTATTGTCTTTTTGCTATTTATCTACACTACACTATTATCTACCACAAATGCATTGTTCATGGCTTGTACTTGTTTCCAAGGACAGTTCTAGGGACAGGCTGGTACTGTTGAGATGATAAGATCAGTCATACTCATGCTTTTTTATCTTTCCATGAACTGAAGTACAACTAGCAAGGAATAATAGTGGTGCTTGGCTTTCAGAATGAACAAGAGAAATTAGTTTTGTACCCCAAATAGGGAGAAATCCCAAGCATGTTTATTTATCTATGCGATTGTCTACACCATTGCTTTGTGATATTGCTCAACCATGATATAGTATTTAATAACGTCGTGAAGTAGTTGTTTGATGTGGAGCATGTTTCAATTCATAGCTCGGACTTGTTTCTAGGGACAGATGTTGTTTTGCCAAACTGATGCTTTTGAAACAACAAGATCAATGTACTCAGGCTTTTTTTGACCTTTCCTATGAAGTGAATGTCCTGGCTAGGTGTAATAATAGTGCCTGGCTTTTAAAATGAACAATAGCGTACTAGTGCTTTTTTGAACCTTCTCT
Organism: Triticum urartu; assembly: GCF_056163025.1. NCBI lineage: Eukaryota > Viridiplantae > Streptophyta > Magnoliopsida > Poales > Poaceae > Triticum > Triticum urartu. The sequence continues at coordinate 44,128,117 of NC_141877.1, read as the reverse complement.
ATGAACTGAATGTCCTGGCTAGATGTAATAATAGTGCTTGGCTTTTAAAATGAACAACATAAATTACTTTGTACCCCAAAAGGGGAGAAACCCCAAGCATGTTTATTTATCTACACTAAGTATTATCTACACCATCACTTTATGAAATTGCTCTACCATGCTAATATAATATTTAATAATAATGTTGTCTACCAATTTCATGTGAAGCATGCTTTAGATGCGTAGCACAAACTTGTTTCAAGGGACTGTTGTCTTTTTGCTATTTATCTACACTACACTATTATCTACCACAAATGCATTGTTCATGGCTTGTACTTGTTTCCAAGGACAGTTCAAGGGACAGATGTCTCTTTGCTAAGCTGGTACTGTTGAGATGATAAGATAGGTCATACGCATGCTGTTTTTTTATCTTTCCATGAACTGAAGTACAACTAGCAAGGAATAATAGTGGTGCTAGGCTTTCAGAATGAACAAGAGAAATTAGTTTTGTACCCCAAATAGGGAGAAATCCGAAGCATGTTTATTTATCTATGCGATTGTCCACACCATTGCTTTGTGATATTGCTCAACCATGATATAGTATTTAATAACGTCGTGAAGTAGTTGTTTGATGTGGAGCATGTTTCACATTCATAGCTCGGACTTGTTTCTAGGGACAGATGTTGTTTTGCTAAACTAATGCTTTTGAAACAACAAGATCAACGTACTGATGCTTTTTTTGACCTTTCCTATGAAGTGAATGTCCTGGCTAGGTGTAATAATAGTGCCTGGCTTTTAAAATGAACAACAGCGTACTAATGCTTTTTTGAACCTTCTCTATGAACTGAATGTCCTGGGTAGATGTAATAATAGTGCTTGGCTTTTAAAATGAACAACATAAATTACTTTGTACCCCAAAAGGGGAGAAACCCCAAGCATGTTTATTTATCTACACTAAGTATTATCTACACCATCACTTTATGAAATTGCTCTACCATGCTAACATAATATTTAATAATAATGTTGTCTACCAATTTCATGTGAAGCATGCTTTAGATGCGTAGCACAAACTTGTTTCAAGGGACTGCTGTCTTTTTGCTATTTATCTACACTACACTATTATCTACCACAAATGCATTGTTCATGGCTTGTACTTGTTTCCAAGGACAGTTCTAGGGACAGACTGGTACTGTTGAGATGATAAGATCAGTCATACTCATGCTTTTTTTTATCTTTCCATGAACTGAAGTACAGCTAGCAAGGAATAATAGTGGTGCTTGGCTTTCAGAATGAACAAGAGAAATTAGTTTTGTACCCCAAATAGGGAGAAATCCCAAGCATGTTTATTTATCTATGCGATTGTCCACACCATTGCTTTGTGATATTGCTCAACCATGATATAGTATTTAATAACGTCGTGAAGTAGTTGTTTGATGTGGAGCATGTTTCACATTCATAGCTCAGACTTGTTTCTAGGGACAGATGTTGTTTTGCTAAACTAATGCTTTTGAAACAACAAGATCAACGTACTGATGCTTTTTTTGACCTTTCCTATGAAGTGAATGTCCTGGCTAGGTGTAATAATAGTGCCTGGCTTTTAAAATGAACAACAGCGTACTAATGCTTTTTTGAACCTTCTCTATGAACTGAATGTCCTGGCTAGATGTAATAATAGTGCTTGGCTTTTAAAATGAACAACATAAATTACTTTGTACCCCAAAAGGGGAGAAACCCCAAGCATGTTTATTTATCTACACTAAGTATTATCTACACCATCACTTTATGAAATTGCTCTACCATGCTAACATAACATTTAATAATAATGTTGTCTACCAATTTCATGTGAAGCATGCTTTAGATGCGTAGCACAAACTTGTTTCAAGGGACTGTTGTCTTTTAGCTATTTATCTACACTACACTATTATCTACCATAAATGCATTGTTCATGGCTTGTACTTGTTGCCAAGGACAGTTCTAGGGACAGACTGGTACTGTTGAGATGATAAGATCAGTCATACTCATGCTTTTTTTATCTTTCCATGAACTGAAGTACAGCTAGCAAGGAATAATAGTGGTGCTTGGCTTTCAGAATGAACAAGAGAAATTAGTTTTGTAGCCCAAATAGGGAGAAATCCCAAGCATGTTTATTTATCTATGCGATTGTCTACACCATTGCTTTGTGATATTGCTCAACCATGATATAGTATTTAATAACGCCGTGAACTAGTTGTTTGATGTGGAGCATGTTTTACATTCATAGCTCGGACTTGTTTCTAGGGACAGATGTTGTTTTGCTAAACTGATGCTTTTGAACCAACAAGATCAACGTACTGATGCTTTTTTTGACCTTTCCTATGAAGTGAATGTCCTGGCTAGGTGTAATAATAGTGCCTGGCTTTTAAAATGAACAACAGCGTACTAATGCTTTTTTGAACCTTCTCTATGAACTGAATGTCCTGGCTAGATGTAATAATAGTGCTTGGCTTTTAAAATGAACAACATAAATTACTTTGTACCCCAAAAGGGGAGAAACCCCAAGCATGTCTATTTATCTACACTAAGTATTATCTACACCATCACTTTATGAAATTGCTCTACTATGCTAACATAATATTTAATAATAATGTTGTCTACCAATTTCATGTGCAGCATGCTTTAGATGTGTAGCACAAACTTGTTTCGAGGGACTGTTGTCTTTTTGCTATTTATCTACACTACACTATTATCTACCACAAATGCATTGTTCATGGCTTGTACTTGTTTCCAAGGACAGTTCTAGGGACAGACTGGTACTGTTGAGATGATAAGATCAGTCATACTCATGCTTTTTTTATCTTTCCATGAACTGAAGTACAGCTAGCAAGGAATAATAGTGGTGCTTGGCTTTTAGAATGAACAAGAGAAATTAGTTTTGTAGCCCAAATAGGGAGAAATCGCAAGCATGTTTATTTATCTATGCGATTGTCTACACCATTGCTTTGTGATATTGCTCAACCATGATATAGTATTTAATAACGTCGTGAAGTAGTTGTTTGATGTGGAGCATGTTTCACATTCATAGATCGGACTTGTTTCTAGGGACAGATGTTGTTTGCTAAACTGATGCTTTTGAAACAACAAGATCAACGTACTCATGCTTTTTTTGACCTTTCCTATGAAGTGAATGTCCTGGCTAGGTGTAATAATAGTGCCTGGCTTTTAAACTGAACAACAGCGTACTAATGCTTTTTTGAACCTTCTCTATGAACTGAAAGTCCTGGCTAGATGTAATAATAGTGCTTGGCTTTTAAAATGAAAAACATAAATTACTTTGTACCTCAAAAGGGGAGAAACCCCAGGCATGTTTATTTATCTACACTAAGTATTATCTACACCATCAGTTTATGAAATTGCTCTACCATGCTAACATAATATTTAATAATAATGTTGTCTACCAATTTCATGTAAAGCATGCTTTAGATGCGTAGTACAAACTTGTTTCAAGGGACTGTTGTCTTTTTGCTATTTATCTACACTACACTATTATCTACCACAAATGCATTGTTCATGGCTTGTACTTGTTTCCAAGGACAGTTCTAGGACAGACTGGACCTGTTGAGATGATAAGATCAGTCGTACTCATGCTTTTTTTATCTTTCCATGAACTGAAGTACAGCTAGCAAGGAATAATAGTGGTGCTTGGCTTTCAGAATGAACAAGAGAAATTAGTTTTGTACCCCAAATAGGGAGAAATCCCAAGCATGTTTATTTATCTATGCGATTGTCTACACCATTGCTTTGTGATATTGCTCAACAATGATATAGTATTTAATAACGTCGTGAAGTAGTTGTTTGATGTGGAGCATGTTTCACATTCATAGCTCAGACTTGTTTCTAGGGACAGATGTTGTTTTGCTAAACTGATGCTTTTGAAACAACAAGATCAACGTACTGATGCTTTTTTTGACCTTTCCTATGAAGTGAATGTCCTGGCTAGGTGTAATAATAGTGCCTGGCTTTTAAAATGAACAACAGCGTACTAATGCTTTTTTGAACCTTCTCTATGAACTGAATGTCCTGGCTAGATGTAATAATAGTGCTTGGCTTTTAAAATGAACAACATAAATTACTTTGTACCCCAAAAGGGGAGAAACCCCAAGCATGTTTATTTATCTACACTAAGTATTATCTACACCATCACTTTATGAAATTGCTCTACCATGCTAACATAATATTTAATAATAATGTTGTCTACCAATTTCATGTAAAGCATGCTTTAGATGCGTAGCACAAACTTGTTTCAAGGGACTGTTGTCTTTTTGCTATTTATCTACACTACACTATTATCTACCACAAATGCATTGTTCATGGCTTGTACTTGTTTCCAAGGACAGTTCTAGGGACAGACTGGTACTGTTGAGATGATAAGATCAGTCATACTCATGCTTTTTTTATCTTTCCATGAACTGAAGTACAGTTAGCAAGGAATAATAGTGGTGCTTGGCTTTTAGAATGAACAAGAGAAATTAGTTTTGTAGCCCTAGGGAGAAATCCCAAGCATGTTTATTTATCTATGCGATTGTCTACACCATTGCTTTGTGATATTGCTCAACCATGATATAGTATTTAATAACGTCGTGAAGTAGTTGTTTGATGTGGAGCATGTTTCACATTCATAGCTCGGACTTGTTTCTAGGGACAGATGTTGTTTTGCTAAACTGATCCTTTTGAAACAACAAGATCAACGTACTCATGCTTTTTTTGACCTTTCCTATGAAGTGAATGTCCTGGCTAGGTGTAATAATAGTGCCTGGCTTTTAAAATGAACAACAGCGTACTAATTCCTTTTTGAACCTTCTCTATGAACTGAATGTCCTGGCTAGATGTAATAATAGTGCTTGGCTTTTAAAATGAACAACATAAATTACTTTGTACCCCAAAAGGGGAGAAACCCCAAGCATGTTTATTTATCTACACTAAGTATTATCTACACCATCACTTTATGAAATTGCTCTACCATGCTAACATAATATTTAATAATAATGTTGTCTACCAATTTCATGTGAAGCATGCTTTAGATGCGTAGCACAAACTTGTTTCAAGGGACTGTTGTCTTTTTGCTATTTATCTACACTACACTATTATCTACCACAAATGCATTGTTCATGGCTTGTACTTGTTTCCAAGGCAGTTCTAGGGACAGACTGGTACTGTTGAGATGATAAGATCAGTCATACTCATGCTTTTTTTATCTTTCCATGAACTGAAGTACAGCTAGCAAGGAATAATAGTGGTGCTTGGCTTTCAGAATGAACAAGAGAAATTAGTTTTGTAGCCCAAATAGGGAGAAATCCCAAGCATGTTTATTTATCTATGCGATTGTCTACACCATTGCTTTGTGATATTGCTCAACCATGATATAGTATTTAATAACGTCGTGAAGTAGTTGTTTGATGTGGAGCATGTTTCACATTCATAGCTCGGACTTGTTTCTAGGGACAGATGTTGTTTTGCTAAACTGATGCTTTTGAAACAACAAGATCAACGTACTGATGCTTTTTTTGACCTTTCCTATGAAATGAATGTCTTGGCTAGGTGTAATAATAGTGCCTGGCTTTTAAAATGAACAACAGTGTACTAATGCTTTTTTGAACCTTCTCTATGAACTGAATGTCCTGGCTAGATGTAATAATAGTGCTTGGCTTTTAAAATGAACAACATAAATTACTTTGTACCCCAAAAGGGGAGAAACCCCAAGCATGTTTATTTATCTACACTAAGTATTATCTACACCATCACTTTATGAAATTGCTCTACCATGCTAACATAACATTTAATAATAATGTTGTCTACCAATTTCATGTGAAGCATGCTTTAGATGCTTAGCACAAACTTGTTTCAAGGGACTGTTGTCTTTTTGCTATTTATCTACACTACACTATTATCTACCACAAATGCATTGTTCATGGCTTGTACTTGTTTCCAAGGACAGTTCTAGGGACAGATGTCTCTTTGCTAAACTGGTACTGTTGAGATGATAAGATCAGTCATACTCATGCTTTTTTATCTTTCCTTGAACTGAAGTACAGCTAGTCAGGAATAATAGTGGTGCTTGGCTTTCAGAATGAACAAGAGAAATTAGTTTTGTACCCCAAATAGGGAGAAATCCCAAGCATGTTTATTTATCCATGCGATTGTCTACACCATTGCTTTGTGATATTGCTCAACCATGATATAGTATTTAATAACGTCGTGAAGTAGTTGTTTGATGTGGAGCATGTTTCACATTCATAGCTCGGACTTGTTTCTAGGGACAGATGTTGTTTTGCTAAACTGATGCTTTTGAAACAACAAGATCAACGTACTCATGCTTTTTTTGACCTTTCCTATGAAGTGAATGTCTTGGCTAGGTGTAATAATAGTGCCTGGCTTTTAAAATGAACAACAGCGTACTAATTCCTTTTTGAACCTTCTCTATGAACTGAATGTCCTGGCTAGATGTAATAATAGTGCTTGGCTTTTAAAATGAACAACATAAATTACTTTGTACCCCAAAAGGGGAGAAACCCCAAGCATGTTTATTTATCTACACTAAGTATTATCTACACCATCACTTTATGAAATTGCTCTACCATGCTAACATAATATTTAATAATAATGTTGTCTACCAATTTCATGTGAAGCATGCTTTAGATGCGTAGCACAAACTTGTTTCAAGGGACTGTTGTCTTTTTGCTATTTATCTACACTACACTATTATCGACCACAAATGCATTGTTCATGGCTTGTACTTGTTTCCAAGGCAGTTCTAGGGACAGACTGGTACTGTTGAGATGATAAGATCAGTCATACTCATGCTTTTTTTATCTTTCCATGAACTGAAGTACAGCTAGCAAGGAATAATAGTGGTGCTTGGCTTTCAGAATGAACAAGAGAAATTAGTTTTGTAGCCCAAATAGGGAGAAATCCCAAGCATGTTTATTTATCTATGCGATTGTCTACACCATTGCTTTGTGATATTGCTCAACCATGATATAGTATTTAATAACGTCGTGAAGTAGTTGTTTGATGTGGAGCATGTTTCACATTCATAGCTCGGACTTGTTTCTAGGGACAGATGTTGTTTTGCTAAACTGATGCTTTTGAAACAACAAGATCAACGTACTGATGCTTTTTTTGACCTTTCCTATGAAATGAATGTCTTGGCTAGGTGTAATAATAGTGCCTGGCTTTTAAAATGAACAACAGTGTACTAATGCTTTTTTGAACCTTCTCTATGAACTGAATGTCCTGGCTAGATGTAATAATAGTGCTTGGCTTTTAAAATGAACAACATAAATTACTTTGTACCCCAAAAGGGGAGAAACCCCAAGCATGTTTATTTATCTACACTAAGTATTATCTACACCATCACTTTATGAAATTGCTCTACCATGCTAACATAACATTTAATAATAATGTTGTCTACCAATTTCATGTGAAGCATGCTTTAGATGCTTAGCACAAACTTGTTTCAAGGGACTGTTGTCTTTTTGCTATTTATCTACACTACACTATTATCTACCACAAATGCATTGTTCATGGCTTGTACTTGTTTCCAAGGACAGTTCTAGGGACAGATGTCTCTTTGCTAAACTGGTACTGTTGAGATGATAAGATCAGTCATACTCATGCTTTTTTATCTTTCCTTGAACTGAAGTACAGCTAGTCAGGAATAATAGTGGTGCTTGGCTTTCAGAATGAACAAGAGAAATTAGTTTTGTACCCCAAATAGGGAGAAATCCCAAGCATGTTTATTTATCCATGCGATTGTCTACACCATTGCTTTGTGATATTGCTCAACCATGATATAGTATTTAATAACGTCGTGAAGTAGTTGTTTGATGTGGAGCATGTTTCACATTCATAGCTCGGACTTGTTTCTAGGGACAGATGTTGTTTTGCTAAACTGATGCTTTTGAAACAACAAGATCAACGTACTCATGCTTTTTTTGACCTTTCCTATGAAGTGAATGTCTTGGCTAGGTGTAATAATAGTGCCTGGCTTTTAAAATGAACAACAGCGTACTAATTCCTTTTTGAACCTTCTCTATGAACTGAATGTCCTGGCTAGATGTAATAATAGTGCTTGGCTTTTAAAATGAACAACATAAATTACTTTGTACCCCAAAAGGGGAGAAACCCCAAGCATGTTTATTTATCTACACTAAGTATTATCTACACCATCACTTTATGAAATTGCTCTACCATGCTAACATAATATTTAATAATAATGTTGTCTACCAATTTCATGTGAAGCATGCTTTAGATGCGTAGCACAAACTTGTTTCAAGGGACTGTTGTCTTTTTGCTATTTATCTACACTACACTATTATCGACCACAAATGCATTGTTCATGGCTTGTACTTGTTTCCAAGGCAGTTCTAGGGACAGACTGGTACTGTTGAGATGATAAGATCAGTCATACTCATGCTTTTTTTATCTTTCCATGAACTGAAGTACAGCTAGCAAGGAATAATAGTGGTGCTTGGCTTTCAGAATGAACAAGAGAAATTAGTTTTGTAGCCCAAATAGGGAGAAATCCCAAGCATGTTTATTTATCTATGCGATTGTCTACACCATTGCTTTGTGATATTGCTCAACCATGATATAGTATTTAATAACGTCGTGAAGTAGTTGTTTGATGTGGAGCATGTTTCACATTCATAGCTCGGACTTGTTTCTAGGGACAGATGTTGTTTTGCTAAACTGATGCTTTTGAAACAACAAGATCAACGTACTGATGCTTTTTTTGACCTTTCCTATGAAATGAATGTCTTGGCTAGGTGTAATAATAGTGCCTGGCTTTTAAAATGAACAACAGTGTACTAATGCTTTTTTGAACCTTCTCTATGAACTGAATGTCCTGGCTAGATGTAATAATAGTGCTTGGCTTTTAAAATGAACAACATAAATTACTTTGTACCCCAAAAGGGGAGAAACCCCAAGCATGTTTATTTATCTACACTAAGTATTATCTACACCATCACTTTATGAAATTGCTCTACCATGCTAACATAACATTTAATAATAATGTTGTCTACCAATTTCATGTGAAGCATGCTTTAGATGCTTAGCACAAACTTGTTTCAAGGGACTGTTGTCTTTTTGCTATTTATCTACACTACACTATTATCTACCACAAATGCATTGTTCATGGCTTGTACTTGTTTCCAAGGACAGTTCTAGGGACAGATGTCTCTTTGCTAAACTGGTACTGTTGAGATGATAAGATCAGTCATACTCATGCTTTTTTATCTTTCCTTGAACTGAAGTACAGCTAGTCAGGAATAATAGTGGTGCTTGGCTTTCAGAATGAACAAGAGAAATTAGTTTTGTACCCCAAATAGGGAGAAATCCCAAGCATGTTTATTTATCCATGCGATTGTCTACACCATTGCTTTGTGATATTGCTCAACCATGATATAGTATTTAATAACGTCGTGAAGTAGTTGTTTGATGTGGAGCATGTTTCACATTCATAGCTCGGACTTGTTTCTAGGGACAAATGTTGTTTTGCTAAACTGATGCTTTTGAAACAACAAGATCAGCGTACTCATGCTTTTTTTGACCTTTCCTATGAAGTGAATGTCCTGGCTAGGTGTAATAATAGTGCCAGGCTTTTAAAATGAACAACATCGTACTAATGCTTTTTTGAACCTTCTCTATGAACTGAATGTCCTGGCTAGATGTAATAATAGTGCTTGGCTTTTAAAATGAACAACATAAATTACTTTGTACCCCAAAAGGGGAGAAACCCCAAGCATGTTTATTTATCTTCACTAAGTATTATCACCATCACTTTATGAAATTGCTCTACCATGCTAACATAATATTTAATAATAATGTTGTCTACCAATTTCATGTGAAGCATGCTTTAGATGTGTAGCACAAACTTGTTTCAAGGGACTGTTGTCTTTTTGCTATTTATCTACACTACACTATTATCTACCACAAATGCATTGTTCATGGCTTGTACTTGTTTCCAAGGACAGTTCTAGTGACAGATGTCTCTTTGCTAAACTGGTACTGTTGAGATGATAAGATCAGTCATACTCATGCTTTTTTTATCTTTCCATGAACTGAAGTACACCTAGCAAGGAATAATAGTGGTGCTTGGCTTTCAGAATGAACAAGAGAAATTAGTTTTGTACCCCAAATAGGGAGAAATCCCAAGCATGTTTATTTATCTATGCGATTGTCTACACCATTGCTTTGTGATATTGCTCAACCATGATATAGTATTTAATAACGTCGTGAAGTAGTTGTTTGATGTGGAGCATGTTTCACATTCATAGCTCGGACTTGTTTCTAGGGACAGATGTTGTTTTGCTAAACTGATGCTTTTGAAACAACAAGATCAGCGTACTCATGCTTTTTCTGACCTTTCCTATGAAGTGAATGTCCTGGCTAGGTGTAATAATAGTGCCTGGCTTTTAAAATGAACAACAGCGTACTAATGCTTTTTTGAACCTTCTCTATGAACTGAATGTCCTGGCTAGATGTAATAATAGTGCTTGGCTTTTAAAATGAACAACATAAATTACTTTGTACCCCAAAAGGGGAGAAACCCCAAGCATGTTTATTTATCTTCACTAAGTATTATCACCATCACTTTATGAAATTGCTCTACCATGCTAACATAATATTTAATAATAATGTTGTCTACCAATTTCATGTGAAGCATGCTTTAGATGCGTAGCACAAACTTGTTTCAAGGGACTGTTGTCTTTTTGCTATTTATCTACACTACACTATTATCTACCACAAATGCATTGTTCATGGCTTGTACTTGTTTCCAAGGACAGTTCTAGTGACAGATGTCTCTTTGCTAAACTGGTACTGTTGAGATGATAAGATCAGTCATACTAAAGCTTTTTTTATCTTTCCATGAACTGAAGTACACCTAGCAAGGAATAATAGTGGTGCTTGGCTTTCAGAATGAACAAGAGAAATTAGTTTTGTACCCCAAATAGGGAGAAATCCCAAGCATGTTTATTTATCTATGCGATTGTCTACACCATTGCTTTGTGATATTGCTCAACCATGATATAGTATTTAATAACGTCGTGAAGTAGTTGTTTGATGTGGAGCATGTTTCACATTCATAGCTCGGACTTGTTTCTAGGGACATATGTTGTTTTGCTAAACTGATGCTTTTGAAACAACAAGATCAACGTACTCATGCTTTTTTTGACCTTTCCTATGAAGTGAATGTCCTGGCTAGGTGTAATAATAGTGCCTGGCTTTTAAAATGAACAATAGTGTACTAATGCTTTTTTGAACCTTCTCTATGAACTGAATGTGCTGGCTAGATGTAATAATAGTGCTTGGCTTTTAAAATGAACAACATAAATTACTTTGTACCCCAAAAGGGGAGAAACCCCAAGCATATTTATTTATCTACACTAAGTATTATCTACACCATCACTTTATGAAATTGCTCTACCATGCTAACATAATATTTAATAATAATGTTGTCTACCAATTTCATGTGAAGCATGCTTTAGATGCGTAGCACAAACTTGTTTCAAGGGACTATTGTCTTTTTGCTATTTATCTACACTACACTATTATCGACCACAAATGCATTGTTCATGGCTTGTACTTGTTTCCAAGGTCAGTTCTAGGGACAGGCTGGTATTGTTGAGATGATAAGATCAGTCATACTCATGCTTTTTTATCTTTCCATGAACTGAAGTACAACTAGCAAGGAATAATAGTGGTGCTTGGCTTTCAGAATGAACAAGAGAAATTAGTTTTGTACCCCAAATAGGGAGAAATCCCAAGCATGTTTATTTATCTATGCAATTGTCTACACCATTGCTTTGTGATATTGCTCAACCATGATATAGTATTTAATAACGTCATGAAGTAGTTGTTTGATGTGGAGCATGTTTCACATTCATAGCTCGGACTTGTTTCTAGGGACAGATGTTGTTTTGCTAAACTGATGCTTTTGAAACAACAAGATCAACGTACTCATGCTTTTTTTGACATTTCCTATGAAGTGAATGTCCTGGCTAGGTGTAATAATAGTGCCTGGCTTTTAAAATGAACAACAGCGTACTAATGCTTTTTTGAACCTTCTCTATGAACTGAATGTCCTGGCTAGATATAATAATAGTGCTTGGCTTTTAAAATGAACAACATAAATTACTTTGTACCCCAAAAGGGGAGAAACCCCAAGCATGTTTATTTATCTACACTAAGTATTATCTACACCATCACTTTATGAAATTGCTCTACCATGCTAACATAACATTTAATAATAATGTTGTCTACCAATTTCATGTGAAGCATGCTTTAGATGCGTCGCACAAACTTGTTTCAAGGGACTGTTGTCTTTTTGCTATTTATCTACACTACACTATTATCTACCACAAATGCATTGTTCATGGCTTGTACTTGTTTCCAAGGACAGTTCTAGGGACAGATGTCTCTTTGCTAAACTGGTACTGTTGAGATGATAAGATCAGTCATACTCATGCTTTTTTTTATCTTTCCATGAACTGAAGTACAACTAGCAAGGAATAATAGTGGTGCTTGGCTTTCAGAATGAACAAGAGAAATTAGTTTTGTATCCCAAATAGGGAGAAATCCGAAGCATGTTTATTTATCTATGCGATTGTCTACACCATTGCTTTGTGATATTGCTCAACCATGATATAGTATTTAATAACGTCGTGAAGTAGTTGTTTGATGTGGAGCATGTTTCACATTCATAGCTCGGACTTGTTTCTAGGGACAGATGTTGTTTTGCTAAACTGATGATTTTGAAACAACAAGATCAACGTACTGATGCTTTTTTTGACCTTTCCTATGAAGTGAATGTCCTGGCTAGGTGTAATAATAGTGCCTGGCTTTTAAAATGAACAACAGCGTACTAATGCTTTTTTGAACCTTCTCTATGAACTGAATGTCCTGGCTAGATGTAATAATAGTGCTTGGCTTTTAAAATGAACAACATAAATTACTTTGTACCCCAAAAGGGGAGAAACCCCAAGCATGTTTATTTATCTACACTAAGTATTATCTACACGATCACTTTATGAAATTGCTCTACCATGTTAACATAACATTTAATAATAATGTTGTCTACCAATTTCATGTGAAGCATGCTTTAGATGCGTCGCACAAACTTGTTTCAAGGGACTGTTGTCTTTTTGCTATTTATCTACACTACACTATTATCTACCACAAATGCATTGTTCATGGCTTGTACTTGTTTCCAAGGACAGCTCTAGGGACATATGTCTCTTTGCTAAACTGGTACTGTTGAGATGATAAGATCAGTCATACTCATGCTTTTTTTTATCTTTCCATGAACTGAAGTACAACTAGCAAGGAATAATAGTGGTGCTTGGCTTTCAGAATGAACAAGAGAAATTAGTTTTGTACCCCAAATAGGGAGAAATCCCAAGCATGTTTATTTATCCATGCGATTGTCTACACCATTGCTTTGTGATATTGCTCAACCATGATATAGTATTTCATAACGTCGTGAAGTAGTTGTTTGATGTGGAGCATGTTTCACATTCATAGCTCGGACTTGTTTCTAGGGACAGATGTTGTTTTGCTAAACTGATGCTTTTGAAACAACAAGATCAACGTACTCATGCTTTTTTTGACCTTTCCTATGAAGTGAATGTCCTGGCTAGGTGTAATAATAGTGCCTGGCTTCTAAAATGAACAACAGCGTACTAATGCTTTTTTGAACCTTCTCTATGAACTGAATGTCCTGGCTAGATGTAATAATAGTGCTTGGCTTTTAAAATGAACAACATAAGTTACTTTGTACCCCAAAAGGGCAGAAACCCCAAGCATGTTTATTTATCTACACTAAGTATTATCTACACCATCACTTTATGAAATTGCTCTACCATGCTAACATAACATTTAATAATAATGTTGTCTACCAATTTCATGTGAAGCATGCTTTAGATGCGTAGCACAAACTTGTTTCAAGGGACTGTTGTCTTTTTGCTATTTATCTACACTACACTATTATCTACCACAAATGCATTGTTCATGGCTTGTACTTGTTTCCAAGGACAGTTCTAGGGACAGATGTCTCTTTGCTAAACTGGTACTGTTGAGATGATAAGATCAGTCATACTCATGCTTTTTTTTATCTTTCCATGAACTGAAGTACAACTAGCAAGGAATAATAGTGGTGCTTGGCTTTCAGGATGAACAAGAGAAATTAGTTTTGTACCCCAAATTGGGAGAAATCCGAAGCATGTTTATTTATCTATGCGATTGTCTACACCATTGCTTTGTGATATTGCTCAACCATGATATAGTATTTAATAACGTCGTGAAGTAGTTGTTTGATGTGGAGCATGTTTCACATTCATAGCTCGGACTTGTTTCTAGGGACAGATGTTGTTTTGCTAAACTGATGCTTTTGAAACAACAAGATCAACGTACTCATGCTTTTTTTGACCTTTCCTACGAAGTGAATGTCCTGGCTAGGTGTAATAATAGTGCCTGGCTTTTAAAACGAACAACAGCGTACTAATGCTTTTTTGAACCTTCTCTATGAACTGAATGTCCTGGCTAGATGTAATAATAGTGCTTGGCTTTTAAAATGAACAACATAAATTACTTTGTACCCCAAAAGGGGAGAAACCCCAAGCATGTTTATTTATCTACACTAAGTATTATCTACACCATCACTTTATGAAATTGCTCTACCATGTTAACATAACATTTAATAATAATGTTGTCTACCAATTTCATGTGAAGCATGCTTTAGATGCGTAGCACAAACTTGTTTCAAGGGACTGTTGTCTTTTTGCTATTTATCTACACTACACTATTATCTACCACAAATGCATTGTTCATGGCTTGTACTTGTTTCCAAGGACAGTTCTAGGGACAGATGTCTCTTTGCTAAACTGGTACTGTTGAGATGATAAGATCAGTCATACTCATGCTTTTTTTTATCTTTCCATGAACTGAAGTACAACTAGCAAGGAATAATAGTGGTGCTTGGCTTTTAGAATGAACAAGAGAAATTAGTTTTGTACCCCAAATAGGGAGAAATCCGAAGCATGTTTATTTATCTATGCGATTGTCTACACCATTGCTTTGTGATATTGCTCAACCATGATATAGTATTTAATAACGTCGTGAAGTAGTTGTTTGATGTGGAGCATGTTTCACATTCATAGCTCGGACTTGTTTCTAGGGACAGATGTTGTTTTGCTAAACTGATGCTTTTGAAACAACAAGATCAACGTACTGATGCTTTTTTTGACCTTTCCTATGAAGTGAATGTCCTGGCTAGGTGTAATAATAGTGCCTGGCTTTTAAAATGAACAACAGCGTACTAATGCTTTTTTGAACCTTCTCTATGAACTGAATGTCCTGGGTAGATGTAATAATAGTGCTTGGCTTTTAAAATGAACAACATAAATTACTTTGTACCCCAAAAGGGGAGAAACCCCAAGCATGTTTATTTATCTACACTAAGTATTATCACCATCACTTTATGAAATTGCTCTACCATGCTAACATAACATTTAATAATAATTTTGTCTACCAATTTCATGTGAAGCATGCTTTAGATGCGTAGCACAAACTTGTTTCAAGGGACTGTTGTCTTTTTGCTATTTATCTACACTACACTATTATCTACCACAAATGCATTGTTCATGGCTTGTACTTGTTTCCAAGGACAGTTCTAGGGACAGATGTCTCTTTGCTAAACTGGTACTGTTGAGATGATAAGATCAGTCATACTCATGCTTTTTTTATCTTTCCATGAACTGAAGTACACCTAGCAAGGAATAATAGTGGTTCTTGGCTTTCAGAATGAACAAGAGAAATTAGTTTTGTACCCCAAATAGGGAGAAATCCCAAGCATGTTTATTTATCTATGCGATTGTCTACACCATTGCTTTGTGATATTGCTCAACCATGATATAGTATTTAATAACGTCGTGAAGTAGTTGTTTGATGTGGAGCATGTTTCACATTCATAGCTCAGACTTGTTTCTAGGGACAGATGTTGTTTTGCTAAACTGATGCTTTTGAAACAACAAGATCAACGTACTGATGCTTTTTTTGACCTTTCCTATGAAGTGAATGTCCTGGCTAGGTGTAATAATAGTGCCTGGCTTTTAAAATGAACAACAGCGTACTAATGCTTTTTTGAACCTTCTCTATGAACTGAATGTCCTGGCTAGATGTAATAATAGTGCTTGGCTTTTAAAATGAACAACATAAATTACTTTGTACCCCAAAAGGGGAGAAACCCCAAGCATGTTTATTTATCTACACTAAGTATTATCTACACCATCACTTTATGAAATTGCTCTACCATGCTAACATAACATTTAATAATAATGTTGTCTACCAATTTAATGTGAAGCATGCTTTAGATGCGTAGCACAAACTTGTTTCAAGGGACTGTTGTCTTTTTGCTATTTATCTACACTACACTATTATCTACCACAAATGCATTGTTCATGGCTTGTACTTGTTTCCAAGGACAGTTCTAGGGACAGATGTCTCTTTGCTAAACTGGTACTGTTGAGATGATAAGATCAGTCATACTCATGCTTTTTTTATCTTTCCATGAACTGAAGTACAACTAGCAAGGAATAATAGTGGTGCTTGGCTTTCAGAATGAACAAGAGAAATTAGTTTTGTACCCCAAATAGGGAGAAATCCCAAGCATGTTTATTTATCTATGCGATTGTCTACACCATTCCTTTGTGATATTGCTCAACCATGATATAGTATTTAATAACGTCGTGAAGTAGGTGTTTGATGTGGAGCATGTTTCACATTCATAGCTCGGACTTGTTTCTAGGGACAGATGTTGTTTTGCTAAACTGATGCTTTTGAAACAACAAGATCAACGTACTCATGCTTTTTTTTGACCTTTCCTATGAAGTGAATGTCCTGGCTAGGTGTAATAATAGTGCCTGGCTTTTAAAATGAACAACAGCGTACTAATGCTTTATTGAACCTTCTCTATGAACTGAATGTCCTGGCTAGATGTAATAATAGTGCTTGGCTTTTAAAATGAACAACATAAATTACTTTGTACCCCAAAAGGGGAGAAACCCCAAGCATGTTTATTTATCTACACTAATTATTATCTACACCATCACTTTATGAAATTGCTCTACCATGTTAACATAACATTTAATAATAATGTTGTCTACCAATTTCATGTGAAGCATGCTTTAGATGCGTAGCACAAACTTGTTTCAAGGGACTGTTGTCTTTTTGCTATTTATCTACACTACACTATTATCCACCACAAATGCATTGTTCATGGCTTGTACTTGTTTCCAAGGACAGTTCTAGGGACAGATGTCTCTTTGCTAAACTGGTACTGTTGAGATGATAAGATCAGTCATACTCATGCTTTTTTTATCTTTCCATGAACTGAAGTACAACTAGCAAGGAATAATAGTGGTGCTTGGCTTTCAGAATGAACAAGAGAAATTAGTTTTGTACCCCAAATAGGGAGAAATCCGAAGCATGTTTATTTATCTATGCGATTGTCTACACCATTGCTTTTGTGATATTGCTCAACCATGATATAGTATTTAATAACGTCATGAAGTAGTTGTTTGATGTGGAGCATGTTTCACATTCATAGCTCAGACTTGTTTCTAGGGACAGATGTTGTTTTGCTAAACTGATGCTTTTGAAACAACAAGATCAACGTACTGATGCTTTTTTTGACCTTTCCTATGAAGTGAATGTCCTGGCTAGGTGTAATAATAGTGCCTGGCTTTTAAAATGAACAACAGCGTACTAATGCTTTTTTGAACCTTCTCTATGAACTGAATGTCCTGGCTAGATGTAATAATAGTGCTTGGCTTTTAAAATGAACAACATAAATTACTTTGTACCCCAAAAGGGGAGAAACCCCAAGCATGTTTATTTATCTACACTAAGTATTATCTACACGATCACTTTATGAAATTGCTCTACCATGCTAACATAACATTTAATAATAATGTTGTCTACCAATTTCATGTGAAGCATGCTTTAGATGCGTCGCACAAACTTGTTTCAAGGGACTGTTGTCTTTTTGCTATTTATCTACACTACACTATTATCTACCACAAATGCATTGTTCATGGCTTGTACTTGTTTC
Source organism: Triticum urartu (assembly GCF_056163025.1). Taxonomy (NCBI): domain Eukaryota; kingdom Viridiplantae; phylum Streptophyta; class Magnoliopsida; order Poales; family Poaceae; genus Triticum; species Triticum urartu. Next base: position 44,109,990 of record NC_141877.1, on the reverse strand, counting down.
CAAGGACAGCTCTAGGGACATATGTCTCTTTGCTAAACTGGTACTGTTGAGATGATAAGATCAGTCATACTCATGCTTTTTTTTATCTTTCCATGAACTGAAGTACAACTAGCAAGGAATAATAGTGGTGCTTGGCTTTCAGAATGAACAAGAGAAATTAGTTTTGTACCCCAAATAGGGAGAAATCCCAAGCATGTTTATTTATCCATGCGATTGTCTACACCATTGCTTTGTGATATTGCTCAACCATGATATAGTATTTCATAACGTCGTGAAGTAGTTGTTTGATGTGGAGCATGTTTCACATTCATAGCTCGGACTTGTTTCTAGGGACAGATGTTGTTTTGCTAAACTGATGCTTTTGAAACAACAAGATCAACGTACTCATGCTTTTTTTGACCTTTCCTATGAAGTGAATGTCCTGGCTAGGTGTAATAATAGTGCCTGGCTTCTAAAATGAACAACAGCGTACTAATGCTTTTTTGAACCTTCTCTATGAACTGAATGTCCTGGCTAGATGTAATAATAGTGCTTGGCTTTTAAAATGAACAACATAAGTTACTTTGTACCCCAAAAGGGCAGAAACCCCAAGCATGTTTATTTATCTACACTAAGTATTATCTACACCATCACTTTATGAAATTGCTCTACCATGCTAACATAACATTTAATAATAATGTTGTCTACCAATTTCATGTGAAGCATGCTTTAGATGCGTAGCACAAACTTGTTTCAAGGGACTGTTGTCTTTTTGCTATTTATCTACACTACACTATTATCTACCACAAATGCATTGTTCATGGCTTGTACTTGTTTCCAAGGACAGTTCTAGGGACAGATGTCTCTTTGCTAAACTGGTACTGTTGAGATGATAAGATCAGTCATACTCATGCTTTTTTTTATCTTTCCATGAACTGAAGTACAACTAGCAAGGAATAATAGTGGTGCTTGGCTTTCAGGATGAACAAGAGAAATTAGTTTTGTACCCCAAATTGGGAGAAATCCGAAGCATGTTTATTTATCTATGCGATTGTCTACACCATTGCTTTCTGATATTGCTCAACCATGATATAGTATTTAATAACGTCGTGAAGTAGTTGTTTGATGTGGAGCATGTTTCACATTCATAGCTCGGACTTGTTTCTAGGGACAGATGTTGTTTTGCTAAACTGATGCTTTTGAAACAACAAGATCAACGTACTCATGCTTTTTTTGACCTTTCCTACGAAGTGAATGTCCTGGCTAGGTGTAATAATAGTGCCTGGCTTTTAAAACGAACAACAGCGTACTAATGCTTTTTTGAACCTTCTCTATGAACTGAATGTCCTGGCTAGATGTAATAATAGTGCTTGGCTTTTAAAATGAACAACATAAATTACTTTGTACCCCAAAAGGGGAGAAACCCCAAGCATGTTTATTTATCTACACTAAGTATTATCTACACCATCACTTTATGAAATTGCTCTACCATGTTAACATAACATTTAATAATAATGTTGTCTACCAATTTCATGTGAAGCATGCTTTAGATGCGTAGCACAAACTTGTTTCAAGGGACTGTTGTCTTTTTGCTATTTATCTACACTACACTATTATCTACCACAAATGCATTGTTCATGGCTTGTACTTGTTTCCAAGGACAGTTCTAGGGACAGATGTCTCTTTGCTAAACTGGTACTGTTGAGATGATAAGATCAGTCATACTCATGCTTTTTTTTATCTTTCCATGAACTGAAGTACAACTAGCAAGGAATAATAGTGGTGCTTGGCTTTTAGAATGAACAAGAGAAATTAGTTTTGTACCCCAAATAGGGAGAAATCCGAAGCATGTTTATTTATCTATGCGATTGTCTACACCATTGCTTTGTGATATTGCTCAACCATGATATAGTATTTAATAACGTCGTGAAGTAGTTGTTTGATGTGGAGCATGTTTCACATTCATAGCTCGGACTTGTTTCTAGGGACAGATGTTGTTTTGCTAAACTGATGCTTTTGAAACAACAAGATCAACGTACTGATGCTTTTTTTGACCTTTCCTATAAAGTGAATGTCCTGGCTAGGTGTAATAATAGTGCCTGGCTTTTAAAATGAACAACAGCGTACTAATGCTTTTTTGAACCTTCTCTATGAACTGAATGTCCTGGGTAGATGTAATAATAGTGCTTGGCTTTTAAAATGAACAACATAAATTACTTTGTACCCCAAAAGGGGAGAAACCCCAAGCATGTTTATTTATCTACACTAAGTATTATCACCATCACTTTATGAAATTGCTCTACCATGCTAACATAACATTTAATAATAATTTTGTCTACCAATTTCATGTGAAGCATGCTTTAGATGCGTAGCACAAACTTGTTTCAAGGGACTGTTGTCTTTTTGCTATTTATCTACACTACACTATTATCTACCACAAATGCATTGTTCATGGCTTGTACTTGTTTCCAAGGACAGTTCTAGGGACAGATGTCTCTTTGCTAAACTGGTACTGTTGAGATGATAAGATCAGTCATACTCATGCTTTTTTTATCTTTCCATGAACTGAAGTACACCTAGCAAGGAATAATAGTGGTTCTTGGCTTTCAGAATGAACAAGAGAAATTAGTTTTGTACCCCAAATAGGGAGAAATCCCAAGCATGTTTATTTATCTATGCGATTGTCTACACCATTGCTTTGTGATATTGCTCAACCATGATATAGTATTTAATAACGTCGTGAAGTAGTTGTTTGATGTGGAGCATGTTTCACATTCATAGCTCAGACTTGTTTCTAGGGACAGATGTTGTTTTGCTAAACTGATGCTTTTGAAACAACAAGATCAACGTACTGATGCTTTTTTTGACCTTTCCTATGAAGTGAATGTCCTGGCTAGGTGTAATAATAGTTCCTGGCTTTTAAAATGAACAACAGCGTACTAATGCTTTTTTGAACCTTCTCTATGAACTGAATGTCCTGGCTAGATGTAATAATAGTGCTTGGCTTTTAAAATGAACAACATAAATTACTTTGTACCCCAAAAGGGGAGAAACCCCAAGCATGTTTATTTATCTACACTAAGTATTATCTACACCATCACTTTATGAAATTGCTCTACCATGCTAACATAACATTTAATAATAATGTTGTCTACCAATTTCATGTGAAGCATGCTTTAGATGCGTAGCACAAACTTGTTTCAAGGGACTGTTGTCTTTTTGCTATTTATCTACACTACACTATTATCTACCACAAATGCATTGTTCATGGCTTGTACTTGTTTCCAAGGACAGTTCTAGGGACAGATGTCTCTTTGCTAAACTGGTACTGTTGAGATGATAAGATCAGTCATACTCATGCTTTTTTTATCTTTCCATGAACTGAAGTACAACTAGCAAGGAATAATAGTGGTGCTTGGCTTTCAGAATGAACAAGAGAAATTAGTTTTGTACCCCAAATAGGGAGAAATCCCAAGCATGTTTATTTATCTATGCGATTGTCTACACCATTGCTTTGTGATATTGCTCAACCATGATATAGTATTTAATAACGTCGTGAAGTAGTTGTTTGATGTGGAGCATGTTTCACATTCATAGCTCGGACTTGTTTCTAGGGACAGATGTTGTTTTGCTAAACTGATGCTTTTGAAACAACAAGATCAACGTACTCATGCTTTTTTTTGACCTTTCCTATGAAGTGAATGTCCTGGCTAGGTGTAATAATAGTGCCTGGCTTTTAAAATGAACAACAGCGTACTAATGCTTTATTGAACCTTCTCTATGAACTGAATGTCCTGGCTAGATGTAATAATAGTGCTTGGCTTTTAAAATGAACAACATAAATTACTTTGTACCCCAAAAGGGGAGAAACCCCAAGCATGTTTATTTATCTACACTAAGTATTATCTACACCATCACTTTATGAAATTGCTCTACCATGTTAACATAACATTTAATAATAATGTTGTCTACCAATTTCATGTGAAGCATGCTTTAGATGCGTAGCACAAACTTGTTTCAAGGGACTGTTGTCTTTTTGCTATTTATCTACACTACACTATTATCCACCACAAATGCATTGTTCATGGCTTGTACTTGTTTCCAAGGACAGTTCTAGGGACAGATGTCTCTTTGCTAAACTGGTACTGTTGAGATGATAAGATCAGTCATACTCATGCTTTTTTTATCTTTCCATGAACTGAAGTACAACTAGCAAGGAATAATAGTGGTGCTTGGCTTTCAGAATGAACAAGAGAAATTAGTTTTGTACCCCAAATAGGGAGAAATCCGAAGCATGTTTATTTATCTATGCGATTGTCTACACCATTGCTTTTGTGATATTGCTCAACCATGATATAGTATTTAATAACGTCATGAAGTAGTTGTTTGATGTGGAGCATGTTTCACATTCATAGCTCAGACTTGTTTCTAGGGACAGATGTTGTTTTGCTAAACTGATGCTTTTGAAACAACAAGATCAACGTACTGATGCTTTTTTTGACCTTTCCTATGAAGTGAATGTCCTGGCTAGGTGTAATAATAGTGCCTGGCTTTTAAAATGAACAACAGCGTACTAATGCTTTTTTGAACCTTCTCTATGAACTGAATGTCCTGGCTAGATGTAATAATAGTGCTTGGCTTTTAAAATGAACAACATAAATTACTTTGTACCCCAAAAGGGGAGAAACCCCAAGCATGTTTATTTATCTACACTAAGTATTATCTACACCATCCCTTTATGAAATTGCTCTACCATGCTAACATAACATTTAATAATAATGTTGTCTACCAATTTCATGTGAAGCATGCTTTAGATGCGTCGCACAAACTTGTTTCAAGGGACTGTTGCCTTTTTGCTATTTATCTACACTACACTATTATCTACCACAAATGCATTGTTCATGGCTTGTACTTGTTTCCAAGGACAGTTCTAGGGACATATGTCTCTTTGCTAAACTGGTACTGTTGAGATGATAAGATCAGTCATACTCATGCTTTTTTTTATCTTTCCATGAACTGAAGTACAACTAGCAAGGAATAATAGTGGTGCTTGGCTTTCAGAATGAACAAGAGAAATTAGTTTTGTACCCCAAATAGGGAGAAATCCCAAGCATGTTTATTTATCCATGCGATTGTCTACACCATTGCTTTGTGATATTGCTCAACCATGATATAGTATTTAATAACGTCGTGAAGTAGTTGTTTGATGTGGAGCATGTTTCACATTCATAGCTCGGACTTGTTTCTAGGGACAGATGTTGTTTTGCTAAACTCATGCTTTTGAAACAACAAGATCAACGTACTCATGCTTTTTTTGACCTTTCCTATGAAGTGAATGTCCTGGCTAGGTGTAATAATAGTGCCTGGCTTTTAAAATGAACAACAGCGTACTAATGCTTTTTTGAACCTTCTCTATGAACTGAATGTCCTGGCTAGATGTAATAATAGTGCTTGGCTTTTAAAATGAACAACATAAATTACTTTGTACCCCAAAAGGGGAGAAACCCCAAGCATGTTTATTTATCTACACTAAGTATTATCTACACCATCACTTTATGAAATTGCTCTACCATGCTAACATAACATTTAATAATAATGTTGTCTACCAATTTCATGTGAAGCATGCTTTAGATGCGTAGCACAAACTTGTTTCAAGGGACTGTTGTCTTTTTGCTATTTATCTACACTACACTATTATCTACCACAAATGCATTGTTCATGGCTTGTACTTGTTTCCAAGGACAGTTCTAGGGACAGATGTCTCTTTGCTAAACTGGTACTGTTGAGATGATAAGATCAGTCATACTCATGCTTTTTTTTTATCTTTCCATGAACTGAAGTACAACTAGCAAGGAATAATAGTGGTGCTTGGCTTTCAGAATGAACAGGAGAAATTAGTTTTGTACCCCAAATAGGGAGAAATCCGAAGCATGTTTATTTATCTATGCGATTGTCTACACCATTGCTTTGTGATATTGCTCAACCATGATATAGTATTTAATAACGTCGTGAAGTAGTTGTTTGATGTGGAGCATGTTTCACATTCATAGCTCGGACTTGTTTCTAGGGACAGATGTTGTTTTGCTAAACTGATGCTTTTGAAACAACAAGATCAACGTACTGATGCTTTTTTTGACCTTTCCTATGAAGTGAATGTCCTGGCTAGGTGTAATAATAGTGCCTGGCTTTTAAAATGAACAACAGCGTACTAATGCTTTTTTGAACCTTCTCTATGAACTGAATGTCCTGGCTAGATGTAATAATAGTGCTTGGCTTTTAAAATGAACAACATAAATTACTTTGTACCCCAAAAGGGGAGAAACCCCAAGCATGTTTATTTATCTACACTAAGTATTATCTACACCATCACTTTATGAAATTGCTCTACCATGTTAACATAACATTTAATAATAATGTTGTCTACCAATTTCATGTGAAGCATGCTTTAGATGCGTAGCACAAACTTGTTTCAAGGGACTGTTGTCTTTTTGCTATTTATCTACACTACACTATTATCTACCACAAATGCATTGTTCATGGCTTGTACTTGTTTCCAAGGACAGTTCTAGGGACAGATGTCTCTTTGCTAAACTGGTACTGTTGAGATGATAAGATCAGTCATACTCATGCTTTTTTTTATCTTTCCATGAACTGAAGTACAACTAGCAAGGAATAATAGTGGTGCTTGTCTTTCAGAATGAACAAGAGAAATTAGTTTTGTACCCCAAATAGGGAGAAATCCGAAGCATGTTTATTTATCTATGCGATTGTCTACACCATTGCTTTGTGATATTGCTCAACCATGATATAGTATTTAATAACGTCGTGAAGTAGTTGTTTGATGTGGAGCATGTTTCACATTCATAGCTCGGACTTGTTTCTAGGGACAGATGTTGTTTTGCTAAACTAATGCTTTTGAAACAACAAGATCAACGTACTGATGCTTTTTTTGACCTTTCCTATGAAGTGAATGTCCTGGCTAGGTGTAATAATAGTGCCTGGCTTTTAAAATGAACAACAGCGTACTAATGCTTTTTTGAACCTTCTCTATGAACTGAATGTCCTGGGTAGATGTAATAATAGTGCTTGGCTTTTAAAATGAACAACATAAATTACTTTGTACCCCAAAAGGGGAGAAACCCCAAGCATGTTTATTTATCTACACTAAGTATTATCACCATCACTTTATGAAATTGCTCTACCATGCTAACATAACATTTAATAATAATGTTGTCTACCAATTTCATGTGAAGCATGCTTTAGATGCGTAGCACAAACTTGTTTCAAGGGACTGTTGTCTTTTTGCTATTTATCTACACTACACTATTATCTACCACAAATGCATTGTTCATGGCTTGTACTTGTTTCCAAGGACAGTTCTAGGGACAGATGTCTCTTTGCTAAACTGGTACTATTGAGATGATAAGATCAGTCATACTCATGCTTTTTTTATCTTTCCATGAACTGAAGTACACCTAGCAAGGAATAATAGTGGTGCTTGGCTTTCAGAATGAACAAGAGAAATTAGTTTTGTACCCCAAATAGGGAGAAATCCCAAGCATGTTTATTTATCTATGCGATTGTCTACACCATTGCTTTGTGATATTTCTCAACCATTATATAGTATTTAATAACATCGTGAAGTAGTTGTTTGATGTGGAGCATGTTTCACATTCATAGCTCGGACTTGTTTCTAGGGACATATGTTGTTTTGCTAAACTGATGCTTTTGAAACAACAAGATCAACGTACTCATGCTTTTTTTGACCTTTCCTATGAAGTGAATGTCCTGGCTAGGTGTAATAATAGTGCCTGGCTTTTAAAATGAACAACAACATACTAATGCTTTTTTGAACCTTCTCGATGAACTGAATGTCCTGGCTAGATGTAATAATAGTGCTTGGCTTTTAAAATGAACATCATAAATTACTTTGTACCCCAAAAGGGGAGAAACCCCAAGCATATTTATTTATCTACACTAAGTATTATCTACACCATCACTTTATGAAATTGCTCTACCATGCTAACATAATATTTAATAATAATGTTGTCTACCAATTTCATGTGAAGCATGCTTTAGATGCGTAGCACAAACTTGTTTCAAGGGACTATTGTCTTTTTGCTATTTATCTACACTACACTATTATCTACCACAAATGCATTGTTCATGGCTTGTACTTGTTTCCAAGGACAGTTCTAGGGACAGGCTGGTATTGTTGAGATGATAAGATCAGTCATACTCATGCTTTTTTATCTTTCCATGAACTGAAGTACAACTAGCAAGGAATAATAGTGGTGCTTGGCTTTCAGAATGAACAAGAGAAATTAGTTTTGTACCCCAAATAGGGAGAAATCCCAAGCATGTTTATTTATCTATGCGATTGTCTACACCATTGCTTTGTGATATTGCTCAACCATGATATAGTATTTAATAACGTCATGAAGTAGTTGTTTGATGTGGAGCATGTTTCACATTCATAGCTCAGACTTGTTTCTAGGGACAGATGTTGTTTTGCTAAACTGATGCTTTTGAAACAACCAGATCAACGTACTCATGCTTTTTTTGACATTTCCTATGAAGTGAATGTCCTGGCTAGGTGTAATAATAGTGCCTGGCTTTTAAAATGAACAACAGCGTACTAATGCTTTTTTGAACCTTCTCTATGAACTGAATGTCCTGGCTAGATGTAATAATAGTGCTTGGCTTTTAAAATGAACAACATAAATTACTTTGTACCCCAAAAGGGGAGAAACCCCAAGCATGTTTATTTATCTACACTAAGTATTATCTACACCATCACTTTATGAAATTGCTCTACCATGCTAACATAACATTTAATAATAATGTTGTCTACCAATTTCATGTGAAGCATGCTTTAGATGCGTCGCACAAACTTGTTTCAAGGGACTGTTGCCTTTTTGCTATTTATCTACACTACACTATTATCTACCACAAATGCATTGTTCATGGCTTGTACTTGTTTCCAAGGACAGTTCTAGGGACAGATGTCTCTTTGCTAAACTGGTACTGTTGAGATGATAAGATCAGTCATACTCATGCTTTTTTTATCTTTCCATGAACTGAAGTACAACTAGCAAGGAATAATAGTGGTGCTTGGCTTTCAGAATGAACAAGAGAAATTAGTTTTGTATCCCAAATAGGGAGAAATCCGAAGCATGTTTATTTATCTATGCGATTGTCTACACCATTGCTTTGTGATATTGCTCAACCATGATATAGTATTTAATAACGTCGTGAAGTAGTTGTTTGATGTGGAGCATGTTTCACATTCATAGCTCGGACTTGTTTCTAGGGACAGATGTTGTTTTGCTAAACTGATGCTTTTGAAACAACAAGATCAACGTACTCATGCTTTTTTTGACCTTTCCTATGAAGTGAATGTCCTGGCTAGGTGTAATAATAGTGCCTGGCTTTTAAAATGAACAACAGCGTACTAATGCTTTTTTGAACCTTCTCTATGAACTGAATGTCCTGGCTAGATGTAATAATAGTTCTTGGCTTTTAAAATGAACAACATAAATTACTTTGTACCCCAAAAGGGGAGAAACCCCAAGCATGTTTATTTATCTACACTAAGTATTATCTACACCATCACTTTATGAAATTGCTCTACCATGCTAACATAACATTTAATAATAATGTTGTCTACCAATTTCATGTGAAGCATGCTTTAGATGCGTAGCACAAACTTGTTTCAAGGGACTGTTGTCTTTTTGCTATTTATCTACACTACACTATTATCTACCACAAATGCATTGTTCATGGCTTGTACTTGTTTCCAAGGATAGTTCTAGGGACAGATGTCTCTTTGCTAAACTGGTACTGTTGAGATGATAAGATCAGTCATACTCATGCTTTTTTTATCTTTCCATGAACTGAAGTACAGCTAGCAAGGAATAATAGTGGTGCTTGGCTTTCAGAATGAACAAGAGAAATTAGTTTTGTACCCCAAATTGGGAGAAATCCGAAGCATGTTTATTTATCTATGCGATTGTCTACACCATTGCTTTGTGATATTGCTCAACCATGATATAGTATTTAATAACGTCGTGAAGTAGTTGTTTGATGTGGAGCATGTTTCACATTCATAGCTCGGACTTGTTTCTAGGGACAGATGTTGTTTTGCTAAACTGATGCTTTTGAAACAACAAGATCAGCGTACTCATGCTTTTTTTGACCTTTCCTATGAAGTGAATGTCCTGGCTAGGTGTAATAATAGTGCCTGGCTTTTAAAATGAACAACAGCGTACTAATGCTTTTTTGAACCTTCTCTATGAACTGAATGTCCTGGCTAGATGTAATAATAGTGCTTGGCTTTTAAAATGAACAACATAAATTACTTTGTACCCCAAAAGGGTTGAAACCCCAAGCATGTTTATTTATCTACACTAAGTATCATCTACACCATCACTTTATGAAATTGCTCTACCATGCTAACATAACATTTAATAATAATGTTGTCTACCAATTTCATGTGAAGCATGCTTTAGATGCGTAGCACAAACTTGTTTCAAGGGTGTGACGCCCCCGATTTAATCGTACACTAATCATACACGCAAATGTGTACGATCAAGATCAGGGACTCACGGAAAGATATCACAACACAACTCTACAAATAAAATAAGTCATACAAGCATCATATTACAAGCCAGGGGCCTCGAGGGCTCGAATACAAGAGCTCGATCATAGACAAGTCAGCGGAAGCAACAATATCTGAGTACAGACATAAGTTAAACAAGGTTGCCTTAAGAAGGCTAGCACAAACTGGGATACGGATCGAAAGAGGCGCAGGCCTCCTGCCTGGGATCCTCCTAACTACTCCTGGTCGTCGTCAGCGGGCATCACGTAGTAGTAGGCACCTCCGGTGTAGTAGGAGTCGTCGTCGACGGTGGCGTCTGGCTCCTGGGCTCCAACATCTGGTTGCGACAACCAGGTAAAAGGGATAGGGAAAAGAGGGAGAAAGCAACCGTGAGTACTCATCCCAAGTACTCGCAAGCAAGGAGCTATACTACATATGTATGCAATGGTATCAAATGGAATAAGGGTATCATATGTGGACTGAACTGCAGAAAGCCGGAATAAGGGGGGATAGCTAGTCCTTTCAAAGACTATGCTTCTGGCAGCCTCCGTCTTGCAGCATGTAGAAGAAGGTAGACTAAAGTCCTCCAAGTATCATCGCATAGCATAACCCTACCCGATGATCCTCCCCCTCGTCGCCCTGTGAGAGAGCGATCACCGGTTGTATCTGGCACTTGGAAGGGTGTGTTTTATTAAGTATCTGGTTCTAGTTGTCATAAGGTCAAGATACAACTCCAAGTCATCCTGTTACCGAAGATCACGGCTATTCGAATAGATTAACTTCCCTGCAGGGGTGCACCACATACCCCAACACGCTCGATCCCATTTGGCCGGACACACTTTCCTGGGTCATGCCCGGCCTCGGAAGATCAACACGTCGCAGCCCCACCTAGACCAACAGAGAGGTCAGCACGCCGGTCTAAACCTAAGCGCCCAGGGGTCTGGGCCCATCGCCCTTAGCACACCTGCATGTTGCGAATGCGGCCGAAAGCAGACCTAGCCTAGTGGCCTTCCAGTCCAATCCGGCGCGCGCCACTCAGTCGCTGACGTCACGAAGGCTTCGGCTGATACCACGACGCAGGGATACCCATAACTACTCCCGCGTAGATGGTTAGTGCGTATAGACCAAATGGCCAGACTCAGATCAAATACCCAGATCTCGTTAAGCGTGATAAGTATCCGCGAACGCCGACCAGGGCCAGGCCCACCTCTCTCCTAGGTGGTCGGAACCTGCCCTGCCGCTCCGCCTCAAAACTCCACTCGCGGGTGCTCCTACGAGCCGACCCGTCTTTAATCACCACATGTATCATGTACAAAGTATATAGTATATACCCGTGATCAACTCCCGAGTGGTCACGACCCGATAGTATAGCATGGCAGACGGACAAGGATGTAGGGCCACTGATGATAAACTAGCATCCTATACTAAGCATTAGGATTGCAGGTAAAGGTAACAACAATAGTAGCAAGGATAGGCTATGCATCAGGATAGGATTAACGGGAAGCAGTAACATGCTACACTACTCTAATGCAAGCAGTATAGAGAAGAGTAGGCGATATCTGGTGATCAAAGGGGGGGCTTGCCTGGTTGCTCTGGCAAGAGAGAGGGGTCGTCCAACACCGTAGTCGTACGGGGTAGCAGCGGCGTCGGTCTCGGTGTCTAGAGAGAGAAGAGGGGGAAGAAACAATAAATATAATGCAAGCATATGCATAGTGATGCAGGACATGACAAGTTACGGCGTTAGAGGTGCCCTAACGCGGTAGTAGGTGATACCGGTGAAGGGGGATAACATCCGGGAAAGTATCCCCGGTGTTTCGCGTTTTCGGACCGGTGAACCGGAGGGGGAAAGTTGCGAGTTTGATAGGTTAGGGATGCGTGGCAGACGAACGGGCTGCGTATCCGAATTCGTCTCGTCGTTCTGAGCAACTTTCATGTACAAAGTTTTTCCATCCGAGCTACGGTTTATTTTATATTAATTTTAAAAGATTTAAATCATTTTTAGGATTTATTTATTTAATTTAATCAACATTATCCAGAATAGTGTCTGCTGTCGTCAGCATGACGTCAGCATGACGTCAGTAGTTGACTTGGTCAACCTGACAGGTGGTTCCCGATCGTCATACTCTGTTTTAATTAACTAACAGTTAATTAGGTTAATTAGTGATTAGGTTAATCTAATTATAATTATTAAGTTAATTAACTCTTTGATTAATTAAATAATTAATAATTTAATTATTTTTAATTATTTATTTATCTATTATCTTTTTTTTAAATCTTCTTTTTTTTTGCTAAAAACGTTCTGGTCGTGGGGCCCCCCTGTCATAGGCACAGGGGGCCTTAGCGGGCGCCGGCGCACAGGTGCGGATGCGGGCGCTGGGCGCTGCCCGTTTGGGCGCACGCCCACGTTACCAGGGGGTGCTGGCCACGGCAGGGCGCCGGAGCAGCACGACAAGGGGGCGCGCAGCGCAGGCGCGCGCGGCCAAGGCAAAAGGCAGGAGCGGGAGGGGCTGCGGTGGTACGGGACGGCCCAGGCGGGCGCGTGCAGGCGTGGATGCCGGCCACGGCGAGCGAGCGACGCAGGCGAGGCGCGTCGGGGCGGGGCGACGGGCGCAACCAAGCGGAGCGGCGCGCGGCCAGGGCGCGGCGCGACAGCGGTGATCGCGGGGCCGGAGCGCGCGCGGGGTGACGGAGCGCGACCGGGCGCGTGCGGCGCGGGGTGCGCGCGGGTGTGAGAGGAAAGGAGGCCGAGGGCCTCACCAGGGCGCGTAGGGGTCCGGGCAGCGGGGGTCGAGGGGGGTGATGGCGACGACGGCGTAGAGGGAAGCAGACCGGCGAGGGAGCGCCGGCGACGGGCGGCGGGATCGGGGGTGCAGGGCGACGCGGGATCGGGCCCCTCCCCGATCCAGAAGGGAAGGAGGGTTGAGGAGGAGGGAGCTGGGCGGCGGTGGCGATGGTGAACGGCTGCGGGGCGACGGGGATCGACGGCGGCGTCGGGCCGATGGGATCGGGGGGGGGGGGGGGGTTCGCCCCGATCTAGATCGGGCAGAGGAGGGAGAGAGAGGAGTGCGAGGGGGGAATGGGGATCGTGCTAGGGTTCGTGATAAGGGAGGCGTGGGGGGGGGGGGCGGCTGGGCCTTTGCCCAGTTGGGCCGGTTGGTGGCCTGGCCGGCTGGGCCGTCTGGCCCAGTGGGGGGGGGGGGTCCTTTTATTTTTATTTTTTTGGTTTGTTTTCTGTTTTTTGTATTTTCTTTTCTGTTTTGATTCATTTTAAGTATTTAGGTCTTTTATAAAGGCATGGATCCCACACCATAAATTCCTAGGCATTTATTTGCTCACCCCGAACATTTTCTCTTAAATTTTGAAAAGTTTTTATTCTTTGGTTGATTTTGAATTTGAATTTGAATCAGTTTCGAACTAACACGAGATTAGGAACAGTAACCGAGGTGACGTGGCATCATTAGCAGAGGTTCACTGTAGCTTAATTATCCGGGCATTACAAATCTCCTCCACTACAAGAAATCTCGTCCCGAGATTTAAGCGGGGAAGTGCGGGGAAGGGATTAGGTTGCGAATTTCTAACGGGTCTTGTTGGTCTTGGTTAATCTTCTCGAGGAGGTCGATCCATTACATTGTTGTCTTCACTTCTCTGCTTCAGGCCATCATGGTGATGTCGTTCTTTTCTCGGGAACTCCAACGTACTTACGAATAGGTAAGGGGCAGCTCTACAACGATAGGATGTTATAAGGGAAAATCTTCTGGGGGTTTCCCAAGTATGAACATATGAGTATCTCTCGAGTTGAACAAATGAAACATATCGAGAGCAAAGTAAGACGGTGCAATAAGAAGTTTCAAACGGATAGGCAATCGTTCATTGCCTGAAACAGAGTGTGAATGGGGTTCAGAGCAACGGGAATAAGTATTGTGTCCGATACCAGAATTGATCACTAGGAAGGTGGCTCGCAAATTACATTAGAAGTCAAGCTCTAGGAATAACTTTGGCAACAGGGCGTATAGGAGAGTCAGGTTTCGATCCTGTAGAACTGTGGGTTATGGGCCCACAATGTGGGTTAAAAGTAGTAAAAGCGTTGACGTCTTGCACGATCGTGAAAGCAAGGCATGTCAGAGCTTAGCCTGTCAGTTATGTTGGCAACATCGTTGGTACCAAGGGCGAGTGACGAAGAGAACCTTTTTCCTGCTCGTTGAACGAGGCGGACCAACAGGCAAAGTTCTCGTCCATCGGTGGCTACCGGAATGTCATCAACAATAGTAACAGGGTCTTGCTGACAGAACTGTACACCGAGGGGTTTATGTAAGTAGGAGAATATTACTGCTTAGATCATATAGATCACAAGAAAGGTTAAACAGCCCAATGGAAAGGAAAATGTGATCATCGGATTAAACAACAATGGAAAGGATAATGTGTTTAAACACATATTTTAGGGGTATAACCTTCCCAAGGACAAGCAGTGCATGATATCCATGACAGGATAGAAAGTAGAAAACCATTTAGGTAATGGGAGAGGAATTTCATGACATTACCCATACAACGGTGTTTGGATAATTGAGCAGGAAAAATTTAGCATTGGGCTTCAAATGCTCTCGTGGAAAATCGGAGTACCATAGACATGCTTCGAGATAGCATTGGCATGGTCTCCAGGTGAAGATCAGACTTTGGATACAAAGGATCCACCGAAAACAACTTATAGAATAAGTTTTACAATTTCGTCACGGAAGAATGACTAACCTTGCCAAGAAGAAAACTATAACAATAGGTCCTCCGGCCAGGTGTGCTAGGCATGATATCACCTTACCGAGTCATATAAAGATGTTATAACTCCTGGAAATATGTTCCAACCATCATATCTGACCGAGATTCAGATCTGATTGATGTCAGGATAACTCAGACTTAGGATGCTTGAGAAGAAAGGTGCAACACAAATTGTCGAAATGACATTGTAAGAATCTCGAGAATTGAACTATGGAAGAGAGTTCCACAGCAAGAGTTCATCATTAAATCAAGGAGAGGATGAGGATGTGGCTGATGGACTCGGCGACAACTCATCGAGATTTCCAAAGGATTGATTTCCACAATTATGTGAACAAGGAAATATCATTTGTCGGATCAAATGATATAATGATGTATGCTCGAGGGAAACATACACAACTGAACAATGATAGAAGGGTGCACCCAGGAATCTCGACTAGGTAGTACGATCAATGTTCGAATGATGATTCAATAAGCCATAGACTTAGAATGGAACTGTAGACCAATAACTTCAAAGCAATAGGGTTGCTAGAAGTTTAGAATTTACACATCACAGACCATTTGTCGGTATTCCGGTTAGAATTAACACGGAGACCAAGAAATGAACGCAAAAGGCGGGAGATATTACTATATCAAGAATTCTCAAGAGGTGGTAAAATTACCACGACATTCTTGACATAAAAGGTGGTAATATCCCAAGGTAAAGAAGAACAAATGCTGGATAGCAAGGATCTCAAGGTATAACACCAAACACGAATAAGTTTGTGTTGAACGGAAGGCAATAAAGTGGTCGGTGATAACACAAACCATTGAGGGGCGAGGATGGTATTTCTCATCAAGAATTCGATATATATCTTGGAAGAGCTCGGGATGTTGATGATGACCACGACACTTTTGTCAAGAGGTTTCATGAAGATGTAAGCAACCAGCGACGACATCAATTCAAAGGAATGATGAAGCGAAAGGTTATTGGAACCATGGGTACGGCACAACTTGAAATCAAGCTTGTTGTTCAAGGCAAAATGATATGATGAGGAAAATCGACGTAAGCTAGCTCATTGTCAGATAATTGTGCTACGGGAAGAAGGACCGGGTAGCACCGTTAAAATTTAGCACAATGATGATATAGCCGATCAGGCTAGGAATGACTTAAATGAATATTAACTCGTAAGCAACAACATTTACTTAAGAGTTATTGAATCAGAGTGCGGACTCGATTCACTTATTCGATGTTCTCGGTTGACAACAACCCAGAACCTACGATCAATTGGATCCGGCGAGTGATAATGGTTTATGAAGAACCCATAAGAAGTTATGATGTCCCATGATATTCCCGAGATACCAGGGTGTAATACTCGACAGTAGACCAAAGTAAAGGTTGGACTGGTGTATTGGTCCACACAAGACAAGTGCTTAAACTTGCCCGAGAAATGGGGTCAAAGAAGAACATATGGTCGGAACCACGATTGCAAGGATCAATTCACAGATACGAAATGATATTATAACAAGGAGGATAGTTATTATTGCAAGAAGCTTCCACGATAGGATATACATCGTGTCCATGGGCATGAACACAAGTTCAAGGTCGACTCCCACTTCTTCAATGCATAACCTTTCATTCACTGCTCTAGATAAAACTGATTTCAGTGTCAAAACCTACCTGGTGAATTATCAGAGGAGTATGACCCGTGAAAACTTTCGAGTTCACACAGTTTTAGAGAAGGCGTATGTTCAAGCCATCGGGGCTCCTTAGAACATATACCACGAACTTCAGGAGTAAATAACACAAACTCGATGGTAGAGCATGTTCAAAAGCAGATGATACAATTTACCAAAGGCATTATGTATCCGAGGAAGAACTCACAAGGTGATTAATTATGAAGGACATGGTCGGATAATAATCCAACAGTGGATATGGTGATCCACAATGGAGCTGATGTGAGTATCGGTACCCAATCAGAGGAAGAAAGAATGCAAATGCATCGTTTTACAGAACATCTGAATAATTCAACGTTTAAATAACAAAGGATTTATGATTTTCAAATCAAGGGATCAGGAGCAAACGCTCTGATCAAGGACGGACAAGTTGAATAGACTTAGGGGTACATTCGATGGCAATCTGATTGGCCGAGGACCAGCTCACGTTTTAAATGACATCTGAGCTGGAAGGATGAATTCTATGATCTGAGTGAGGATTGCGAGCATTCGCAACATATTGAGTCAATGGACTCAAAATGATATTGACAAGGTTGCCAATAAGATTACTATACTTATGGGATTAACCATAATTCAAGCAAGCAAGAATTTCAGGAGCAATAGGTTGCTCAGGATTTTCGGAAGATCGAATAGTATTTTGAAGACCATTGTGAAACACATGAACAACTGGGGGATTAGCGGATACTCGATAAGTGTGAGAATTTTCCATAGGGGTATTCAGGTGACAAATAACTGCAAGGCAGTAAGCTTAAAGGATTATCGAAACATCGACGAGTATTTCGGGGTATCTTGTAATAACAAGACCAACTGGGGATGAATGTAAGAATAACAACTGCAAGTAGTTATCCATAAGGGTTGATGGTGGAAGGGGAATTGCAAACGCGATGAACACAAGTTCTCGGGTTAACAGCGGAGAGTATCTTCAGGGTCTTCACGTGCAGCAGACGATCATCAGTAATAAGGGGCTCTCCGGGTGAAAGTGATAACGAGATCCTAATGTTAGATTTAGCAAAATTCATTTAGCCCGAGTAGAAGAGAGATCAGAGTCCCAGAGTAAGGTTCGAGGAGTAAAAGATCCTAATACCACCCAGATGGCGACGTGGGCCCATGGGCCGCACAGCCATGTTAGAAAAACAGTTTTCATCGACTAGACTCAACTTCGGCCAAGGGGTGTGGAAGGGGGGTTCCTACAGGCAGTTGGCTCTGATACCAACTTGTGACGCCCCCGATTTAATCGTACACTAATCATACACGCAAACGTGTACGATCAAGATCAGGGACTCACGGAAAGATATCACAACACAACTCTACAAATAAAATAAGTCATACAAGCATCATATTACAAGCCAGGGGCCTCGAGGGCTCGAATACAAGAGCTCGATCATAGACAAGTCAGCGGAAGCAACAATATCTGAGTACAGACATAAGTTAAACAAGGTTGCCTTAAGAAGGCTAGCACAAACTGGGATACGGATCGAAAGAGGCGCAGGCCTCCTGCCTGGGATCCTCCTAACTACTCCTGGTCGTCGTCAGCGGGCATCACGTAGTAGTAGGCACCTCCGGTGTAGTAGGAGTCGTCGTCGACGGTGGCGTCTGGCTCCTGGGCTCCAACATCTGGTTGCGACAACCAGGTAAAAGGGATAGGGGAAAAGAGGGAGAAAGCAACCGTGAGTACACATCCCAAGTACTCGCAAGCAAGGAGCTATACTACATATGTATGCAATGGTATCAAATGGAATAAGGGTATCATATGTGGACTGAACTACAGAAAGCCGGAATAAGGGGGGATAGCTAGTCCTTTCGAAGACTACGCTTCTGGCAGCCTCCGTCTTGCAGCATGTAGAAGAAGGTAGACTGAAGTCCTCCAAGTATGATCGCATAGCATAACCCTACCCGATGATCCTCCCCCTCGTCGCCCTGTGAGAGAGCGATCACCGGTTGTATCTGGCACTTGGAAGGGTGTGTTTTATTAAGTATCTGGTTCTAGTTGTCATAAGGTCAAGATACAACTCCAAGTCATCCTGTTACCGAAGATCACGGCTATTCGAATAGATTAACTTCCCTGCAGGGGTGCACCACATACCCCAACATGCTCGATCCCATTTGGCCGGACACACTTTCCTGGGTCATGCCCGGCCTCGAAAGATCAACACGTCGTAGCCCCACCTAGACCAACAGAGAGGTCAGCACGCCGGTCTAAACCTAAGCGCCCAGGGGTCTGGGCCCATCGCCCTTAGCACACCTGCACGTTGCGAACGCGGCTGAAAGCAGACCTAGCCTAGTGGCCTTCCAGTCCAATCCGGCGCGCGCCACTCAGTCGCTGACGTCACGAAGGCTTCGGCTGATACCACGACGCCGGGATACCCATAACTACTCCCGCGTAGATGGTTAGTGCGTATAGACCAAATGGCCAGACTCAGATCAAATACCCAGATCTCGTTGAGCGTGTTAAGTATCCGCGAACGCCGACCAGGGCCAGGCCCACCTCTCTCCTAGGTGGTCGGAACCTGCCCTGCCGCTCCGCCTCAAAACTCCACTCGCGGGTGCTCCTACGAGCCGACCCGTCTTTAATCACCACATGTATCATGTACAAAGTATATAGTATATACCCGTGATCAACTCCCGAGTGATCACGGCCCGATAGTATAGCATGGCAGACGGACAAGGATGTAGGGCCACTGATGATAAACTAGCATCCTATACTAAGCATTAGGATTGCAGGTAAAGGTAACAACAATAGTAGCAAGGATAGGCTATGCATCAGGATAGGATTAACGGGAAGCAGTAACATGCTACACTACTCTAATGCAAGCAGTATAGAGAAGAGTAGGCGATATCTGGTGATCAAAGGGGGGGCTTGCCTGGTTGCTCTGGCAAGAGAGAGGGGTCGTCAACACCGTAGTCGTACGGGGTAGCAGCGCCGTCGGTCTCGGTGTCTAGAGAGAGAAGAGGGGGAAGAAACAATAAATATAATGCAAGCATATGCATAGTGATACAGGACATGACATGTTACGGCGTTAGAGGTGCCCTAACGCGGTAGTAGGTGATACCGGTGAAGGGGGATAACATCCGGGAGAGTATCCCCGGTGTTTCGCGTTTTCGGACCGGTGAACTGGAGGGGGAAAGTTGTGAGTTTGATAGGTTAGGGATGCGTGGCGGACGAACGGGCTGCGTATCCGAATTCGTCTCGTCGTTCTGAGCAACTTTCATGTACAAAGTTTTTCCATCCGAGCTACGGTTTATTTTATATTAATTTTAAAAGATTTAAATCATTTTTAGGATTTATTTATTTAATTTAATCAACATTATCCAGAATAGTGTCTGCTGACGTCAGCATGACGTCAGCATGACGTCAGTAGTTGACTTGGTCAACCTGACAGGTGGTTCCCGATCGTCATACTCTGTTTTAATTAACTAACAGTTAATTAGGTTAATTAGTGATTAGGTTAATCTAATTATAATTATTAAGTTAATTAACTCTTTGATTACTTAAATAATTAATAATTTAATTATTTTTAATTATTTATTATCTATTATCTTTTTTTTAAATCTTCTTTTTTTTTGCTAAAAACGTTCTGGTCGTGGGGCCCCCCTGTCATAGGCACAGGGGGCCTTAGCGGGCGCCGGCGCACAGGTGCGGATGCGGGCGCTGGGCGCTGCCCGTTTGGGCGCACGCCCACGTTACTAGGGGGTGCTGGCCACGGCGGGGCACTGGCCACGACAGGGCGCCGGAGCAGCACGACAAGGGGGCGCGCAGCGCAGGCGCGCGCGGCCAAGGCAAAAGGCAGGAGCGGGAGGGGCTGCGGTGGTACGGGACGGCCCAGGCGGGCGCGTGCAGGCGTGGATGCCGGCCACGGCGAGCGAGCGACGCAGGCGAGGCGCGTCGGGGCGGGGCGACGGGCGCAGCCAAGCGGAGCGGCGCGCGGCCAGGGCGCGGCGCGGCAGCGGTGATCGCGGGGCCGGAGCGCGCGCGGGGTGACGGAGCACGACCGGGCGCGTGCGGCGCGGGGTGCGCGCAGGTGTGAGAGGAAAGGAGGCCGAGGGCCTCACCGGGGCGCGTAGGGGTCCGGGCAGCGGGGGTCGAGGGGGGTGATGGCGACGACGACATAGAGGGAAGCAGACCGGCGAGGGAGCGCCGGCGACGGGCGGCGGGATCGGGGGTGCAGGGCGACGCGGGATCGGGCCCCTCCCCGATCCAGAACCAGCCAAGCGTGGGGGTGCTGGGAAGGAGAGTTGAGGAGGAGGGAGCTGGGCGGCGGTGGCGATGGTGAACGGCTGCGGGGCGACGGGGATCGACGGCGGCGTCGGGCCGATGGGATCGGGGGGGGGGGGTTCGCCCCGATCTAGATCGGGCAGAGGAGGGAGAGAGGGGAGTGCGAGGGGGGAATGGGGATCGTGCTAGGGTTCGGTCGTGGGGGGGATAAGGGAGGCGTGGGGGGGGGGGGGGCGGCTGGGCCTTTGCCCAGTTGGGCCGGTTGGTGGCCTGGCCGGCTGGGCCGTTTGGCCCAGTGGGGGGGGAGGTCCTTTTATTTTTATTTTTTTGGTTTGTTTTCTGTTTTTTGTATTTTCTTTTCTGTTTTGATTCATTTTAAGTATTTAGGTCTTTTATAAAGGCATGGATCCCACACCATAAATTCCTAGGCATTTATTTGCTCACCCCGAACATTTTGTCTTAAATTTTGAAAAGTTTTTATTCTTTGGTTGATTTTGAATTTGAATTTGAATCAGTTTCGAACTAACACGAGATTAGGAACAGTAACCGAGGTGACGTGGCATCATTAGCAGAGGTTCACTGTAGCTTAATTATCCGGGCGTTACAAATCTCCTCCACTACAAGAAATCTCGTCCCGAGATTTAAGCGGGGAAGTGCGGGGAAGGGATTAGGTTGCGAATTTCTAACGGGTCTTGTTGGTCTTGGTTAATCTTCTCGAGGAGGTCGATCCATTACATTGTTGTCTTCACTTCTCTGCTTCAGGCCATCATGGTGATGTCGTTCTTTTCTCGGGAACTCCAACGTACTTACGAATAGGTAAGGGGCAGCTCTACAACGATAGGATGTTATAAGGGAAAATCTTCTGGGGGTTTCCCAAGTATGAACATATGAGTATCTCTCGAGTTGAACAAATGAAACACATCGAGAGCAAAGTAAGACGGTGCAATAAGAAGTTTCAAACGGATAGGCAATCGTTCATTGCCTGAAACAGAGTGTGAATGGGGTTCAGAGCAACGGGAATAAGTATTGTGTCCGATACCAGAATTGATCACTAGGAAGGTGGCTCGCAAATTACATTAGAAGTCAAGCTCTAGGAATAACTTTGGCAACAGGGTGTATAGGAGAGTCAGGTTTCGATCCTGTAGAACTGTGGGTTATGGGCCCACAATGTGGGTTAAAAGTAGTAAAAGCGTTGACGTCTTGCACGATCGTGAAAGCAAGGCATGTCAGAGCTTAGCCTGTCAGTTATGTTGGCAACATCGTTGGTACCAAGGGCGAGTGACGAAGAGAACCTTTTTCCTGCTCGTTGAACGAGGCGGACCAATAGGCAAAGTTCTCGTCCATCGGTGGCTACCGGAATGTCATCAACAATAGTAACAGGGTCTTGCTGACAGAACTGTACACCGAGGGGTTTACGTAAGTAGGAGAATATTACTGCTTAGATCATATAGATCACAAGAAAGGTTAAACAGCCCAATGAAAGGAAAATGTGATCATCGGATTAAACAACAATGGAAAGGATAATGTGTTTAAACACATATTTCAGGGGTATAACCTTCCCAAGGACAAGCAGTGCATGATATCCATGACAGGATAGAAAGTAGAAAACCATTTAGGTAATGGGAGAGGAATTTCATGACATTACCCATACAACGGTGTTTGGATAATTGAGCAGGAAAAATTTAGCATTGGGCTTCAAATGCTCTCGTGGAAAATCGGAGTACCATAGACATGCTTCGAGATAGCATTGGCATGGTCTCCAGGTGAAGATCAGACTTTGGATACAAAGGATCCACCGAAAACAACTTATAGAATAAGTTTTACAATTTCGTCACGGAAGAATGACTAACCTTGCCAAGAAGAAAACTATAACAATAGGTCCTCCGGCCAGGTTTGCTAGGCATGATATCACCTTACCGAGTCATATAAAGATGTTATAACTCCTGGAAATATGTTCCAACCATCATATCTGACCGAGATTCAGATCTGATTGATGTCAGGATAACTCAGACTTAGGATGCCTGAGAAGAAAGGTGCAACACAAATTGTCGAAATGACATTGTAAGAATATCGAGAATTGAACTATGGAAGAGAGTTCCACAGCAAGAGTTCATCATTAAATCAAGGAGAGGATGAGGATGTGGCTGATGGACTCGGCGACAACTCATCGAGATTTCCAAAGGATTGATTTCCACAATTATGTGAACAAGGAAATATCATTTGTCGGATCAAATGATATAATGATGTATGCTCGAGGGAAACATACACAACTGAACAATGATAGAAGGGTGTACCCAGGAATCTGGACTAGGTAGTACGATCAATGTTCGAATGATGATTCAATAAGCCATAGACTTAGAATGGAACTGTAGACCAATAACTTCAAAGCAATAGGGTTGCTAGAAGTTTAGAATTTACACATCACAGACCATTTGTCGGAATTCCGGTTAGAATTAACACGGAGACCAAGAAATGAACGCAAAAGGCGAGAGATATTACTATATCAAGAATTCTCAAGAGGTGGTAAAATTACCACGACATTCTTGACATAAAAGGTGGTAATATCCCAAGGTAAAGAAGAACAAATGCTGGATAGCAAGGATCTCAAGGTATAACACCAAACACGAATAAGTTTGTGTTGAACGGAAGGCAATAAAGTGGTCGGTGATAACACAAACCATTGAGGGGCGAGGATGGTATTTCTCATCAAGAATTCGATATATATCTTGGAAGAGCTCGGGATGTTGATGATGACCACGACACTTTTGTCAAGAGGTTTCATGAAGATGTAAGCAACCAGCGACGACATCAATTCAAAGGAATGATGAAGCGAAAGGTTATTGGAACCATGGGTACGGCACAACTCGAAATCAAGCTTGTTGTTCAAGGCAAAATGATATGATGAGGAAAATCGATGTAAGCTAGCTCATTGTCAGATAATTGTGCTACGGGAAGAAGGACCGGGTAGCACCGTTAAAATTTAGCACAATGATGATATAGCCGATCAGGCTAGGAATGACTTAAATGAATATTAAATCGTAAGCAACAACATTTACTTAAGAGTTATTGAATCAGAGTGCGGACTCGATTCACTTATTCGATGTTCTCGGTTGACGACAACCCAGAACCTAGGATCAATTGGATCCGGCGAGTGATAATGGTTTATGAAGAACCCATAAGAAGTTATGATGTCCCATGATATTCCCGAGATACCAGGGTGTAATACTCGACAGTAGACCAAAGTAAAGGTTGGACTGGTGTATTGGTCCACACAAGACAAGTGCTTAAACTTGCCCGAGAAATGGGGTCAAAGAAGAACATATGGTCGGAACCACGATTGCAAGGATCAATTCACAGATACGAAATGATATTATAACAAGGAGGATAGTTATTATTGCAAGAAGCTTCCACGATAGGATATACATCGTGTCCATGGGCATGAACACAAGTTCAAGGTCGACTCCCACTTCTTCAATGCATAACCTTTCATTCACTGCTCTAGATAAAACTGATTTCAGTGTCAAAACCTACCTGGTGAATTATCAGAGGAGTATGACCCGTGAAAACTTTCGAGTTCACACAGTTTTAGAGAAGGCGTATGTTCAAGCCATCGGGGCTCCTTAGAACATATACCACGAACTTCAGGAGTAAATAACACAAACTCGATGGTAGAGCATGTTCAAAAGAAGATGATACAATTTACCAAAGGCATTATGTATCCGAGGAAGAACTCACAAGGTGATTAATTATGAAGGACATGGTCGGATAATAATCCAACAGTGGATATGGTGATCCACAATGGAGCTGATGTGAGTATCGGTACCCAATCAGAGGAAGAAAGAATGCAAATGCATCGTTTTACAGAACATCTGAATAATTCAACGTTTAAATAACAAAGGATTTATGATTTTCAAATCAAGGGATCAGGAGCAAACGCTCTGATCAAGGACGGACAAGTTGAATAGACTTAGGGGTACATTCGATGGCAATCTGATTGGCCGAGGACCAGCTCACGTTTTAAATGACATCTGAGCTGGAAGGATGAATTCTATGATCTGAGTGAGGATTGCGAGCATTCGCAACATATTGAGTCAATGGACTCAAAATGATATTGACAAGGTTGCCAATAAGATTACTATACTTATGGGATTAACCATAATTCAAGCAAGCAAGAATTTCAGGAGCAATAGGTTGCTCAGGATTTTCGGAAGATCGAATAGTATTTTGAAGACCATTGTGAAACACATGAACAACTGGGGGATGAGCGGATACTCGATAAGTGTGAGAATTTTCCATAGGGGTATTCAGGTGACAAATAACTGCAAGGCAGTAAGCTTAAAGGATTATCGAAACATCGACGAGTATTTCGGGGTATCTTGTAATAACAAGACCAACTGGGGATGAATGTAAGAATAACAACTGCAAGTAGTTATCCATAAGGGTTGATGGTGGAAGGGGAATTGCAAACGCGATGAACACAAGTTCTCGGGTTAACAGCGGAGAGTATCTTCAGGGTCTTCACGTGCAGCAGACGATCATCAGTAATAAGGGGCTCTCCGGGTGAAAGTGATAACGAGATCCTAATGTTAGATTTAGCAAAATTCATTTAGCCCGAGTAGAAGAGAGATCAGAGTCCCAGAGTAAGGTTCGAGGAGTAAAAGATCCTAATACCACCCAGATGGCGACGTGGGCCCATGGGCCGCACAGCCATGTTAGAAAAACAGTTTTCATCGACTAGACTCAACTTCGGCCAAGGGGTGTGGAAGGGGGGTTCCTACAGGCAGTTGGCTCTGATACCAACTTGTGACGCCCCCGATTTAATCATACACTAATCATACACGCAAACGTGTACGATCAAGATCAGGGACTCACGGAAAGATATCACAACACAACTCTACAAATAAAATAAGTCATACAAGCATCATATTACAAGCCAGGGGCCTCGAGGGCTCGAATACAAGAGCTCGATCATAGACAAGTCAGCGGAAGCAACAATATCTGAGTACAGACATAAGTTAAACAAGGTTGCCTTAAGAAGGCTAGCACAAACTGGGATACGGATCGAAAGAGGCGCAGGCCTCCTGCCTGGGATCCTCCTAACTACTCCTGGTCGTCGTCAGCGGGCATCACGTAGTAGTAGGCACCTCCGGTGTAGTAGGAGTCGTCGTCGACGGTGGCGTCTGGCTCCTGGGCTCCAACATCTGGTTGCGACAACCAGGTAAAAGGGATAGGGGAAAAGAGGGAGAAAGCAACCGTGAGTACTCATCCCAAGTACTCGCAAGCAAGGAGCTATACTACATATGTATGCAATGGTATCAAATGGAATAAGGGTATCATATGTGGACTGAACTGCAGAAAGCCGGAATAAGGGGGGATAGCTAGTCCTTTCGAAGACTACGCTTCTGGCAGCCTCCGTCTTGCAGCATGTAGAAGAAGGTAGACTGAAGTCCTCCAAGTATCATCGCATAGCATAACCCTACCCGATGATCCTCCCCCTCGTCGCCCTGTGAGAGAGCGATCACCGGTTGTATCTGGCACTTGGAAGGGTGTGTTTTATTAAGTATCTGGTTCTAGTTGTCATAAGGTCAAGATACAACTCCAAGTCGTCCTGTTACCGAAGATCACGGCTATTCGAATAGATTAACTTCCCTGCAGGGGTGCACCACATACCCCAACACGCTCGATCCCATTTGGCCGGACACACTTTCCTGGGTCATGCCCGGCCTCGAAAGATCAACACGTCGCAGCCCCACCTAGACCAACAGAGAGGTCAGCACGCCGGTCTAAACCTAAGCGCCCAGGGGTCTGGGCCCATCGCCCTTAGCACACCTGCACGTTGCGAACGCGGCCGAAAGAAGACCTAGCCTAGTGGCCTTCCAGTCCAATCCGGCGCGCGCCACTCAGTCGCTGACGTCACGAAGGCTTCGGCTGATACCACGACGCCGGGATACCCATAACTACTCCCGCGTAGATGGTTAGTGCGTATAGACCAAATGGCCAGACTCAGATCAAATACCCAGATCTCGTTGAGCGTGTTAAGTATCCGCGAACGCCGACCAGGGCCAGGCCCACCTCTCTCCTAGGTGGTCGGAACCTGCCTTGCCGCTCCACCTCAAAACTCCACTCGCGGGTGCTCCTACGAGCCGACCCGTCTTTAATCACCACATGTATCATGTACAAAGTATGTAGTATATACCCGTGATCAACTCCCGAGTGATCACGGCCCGATAGTATAGCATGGCAGACGGACAAGGATGTAGGGCCACTGATGATAAACTAGCATCCTATACTAAGCATTAGGATTGCAGGTAAAGGTAACAACAATAGTAGCAAGGATAGGCTATGCATCAGGATAGGATTAACGGGAAGCAGTAACATGCTACACTACTCTAATGCAAGCAGTATAGAGAAGAGTAGGCGATATCTGGTGATCAAAGGGGGGGCTTGCCTGGTTGCTCTAGCAAGAGAGAGGGGTCGTCAACACCGTAGTCGTACGGGGTAGCAGCGGCGTCGGTCTCGGTGTCTAGAGAGAGAAGAGGGGGAAGAAACAATAAATATAATGCAAGCATATGCATAGTGATGCAGGACATGACAAGTTACGGCGTTAGAGGTGCCCTAACGCGGTAGTAGGTGATACCGGTGAAGGGGGATAACATCCGGGAAAGTATCCCCGGTGTTTCGCGTTTTCGGACCGGTGAACCGGAGGGGAAAGTTGCGAGTTTGATAGGTTAGGGATGCGTGGCGGACGAATGGGCTGCGTATCCGAATTCGTCTCGTCGTTCTGAGCAACTTTCATGTACAAAGTTTTTCCATCCGAGCTACGGTTTATTTTATATTAATTTTAAAAGATTTAAATCATTTTTAGGATTTATTTATTTAATTTAATCAACGTTATCCAGAATAGTGTCTGCTGACGTCATCATGACGTCAGCATGACGTCAGTAGTTGACTTGGTCAACCTGACAGGTGGTTCCCGATCGTCATACTCTGTTTTAATTAACTAACAGTTAATTAGGTTAATTAGTGATTAGGTTAATCTAATTATAATTATTAAGTTAATTAACTCTTTGATTAATTAAATAATTAATAATTTAATAATTTTTAATTATTTATTTATCTATTATCTTTTTTTTAAAATCTTCTCTTTTTTTTTGCTAAAAACGTTCTGGTCGTGGGGCCCCCTGTCATAGGCACAGGGGGCCTTAGCGGGCGCCGGCGCACAGGTGCGGATGCGGGCGCTGGGCGCTGCCCGTTTGGGCGCACGCCCACGTTACCAGGGGGTGCTGGCCACGGCGGGGCACTGGCCACGGCAGGGCGCCGGAGCAGCACGACAAGGGGGCGCGCAGCGCAGGCGCGCGCGGCCAAGGCAAAAGGCAGGAGCGGGAGGGGCTGCGGTGGCACGGGACGGCCCAGGCGGGCGCGTGCGGGCGTGGATGCCGGCCACGGCGAGCGAGCGACGGGCGCAGCCAAGCGGAGCGGCGCACGGCCAGGGCGCGGCGCGGCAGCGTTGAGCGCGGGGCCGGAGCGCGCGCGGGGTGACGGAGCGCGACCGGGCGCGTGCGGCGCGGGGTGCGCACGGGTGTGAGAGGAAAGGAGGCCGAGGGCCTCACCGGGGCGCGTAGGGGTCCGGGCAGCGGGGGTCGAGGGTGGTGATGGCGACGACGGCGTAGAGGGAAGCAGACCGGGGAGGGAGCGCCGGCGACGGGCGGCGGGATCGGGGGTGCAGGGCGACGCGGGATCGAGCCCCTCCCCGATCCAGAACCAGCCGAGCATGGGGGTGCTGGGAAGGAGGGTTGAGGAGGAGGGAGCTGGGCGGCGGTGGCGATGGTGAACGGCTGCGGGGCGACGGGGATCGATGGCGGCGTCGGGCCGATGGGATCGGGGGGGTTCGCCCTGATCTAGATCGGGCAGAGGAGGGAGAGAGAGGAGTGCGAGGGGGGAATGGGGATCGTGCTAGGGTTCGGTCGTGGGGGGGGGATAAGGGAGGCGTGGGGGGGGGGGCGGCTGGGCCTTTGCCCAGTTGGGCCGGTTGGTGGCCTGGCCGGCTGGGCCATCTGGCCCAGTGGGGGGGGGTCCTTTTATTTTTATTTTTTTGGTTTGTTTTCTGTTTTTTGTATTTTCTTTTCTTTATTTATTTTCTTTTCTGTTTTGATTCATTTTAAGTATTTAGGTCTTCTATAAAGGCATGGATCCCACACCATAAATTCCTAGGCATTTATTTGCTCACCCCGAACATTTTGTCTTAAATTTTGAAAAGTTTTTATTCTTTGGTTGATTTTGAATTTGAATTTGAATCAGTTTCGAACTAACACGAGATTAGGAACAGTAACCGAGGTGATGTGGCATCATTAGCAGAGGTTCACTGTAGCTTAATTATCCGGGCGTTACAAAGGGACTGTTGTCTTTTTGCTATTTATCTACACTACACTATTATCTACCACAAATGCATTGTTCATGGCTTGTACTTGTTTCCAAGGACAGTTCTAGGGACAGATGTCTCTTTGCTAAACTGGTACTGTTGAGATGATAAAATCAGTCATACTCATGCTTTTTTTTATCTTTCCAGGAACTGAAGTACAACTAGCAAGGAATAATAGTGGTGCTTGGCTTTCAGAATGAACAAGAGAAATTAGTTTTGTACCCCAAATAGGGAGAAATCCCAAGCATGTTTATTTATCTATGCGATTGTCTACACCATTGCATTGTGATATTCCTCAACCATGATATAGTATTTAATAACGTCGTGAAGTAGTTGTTTGATGTGGAGCATGTTTCACATTCATAGCTCGGACTTGTTTCTAGGGACAGATGTTGTTTTGCTAAACTGATGCTTTTGAAACAAGAAGATCAGCGTACTCATGCTTTTTTTGACCTTTCCTATGAAGTGAATGTCTTGGCTAGGTGTAATAATAGTGCCTGGCTTTTAAAATGAACAACAGCGTACTAATGCTTTTTTGAACCTTCTCTATGAACTGAATGTCCTGGCTAGATGTAATAATAGTGCTTGGCTTTTAAAATGAACAACATAAATTACTTTGTACCCCAAAAGGGGAGAAACCCCAAGCATGTTTATTTATCTACACTAAGTATTATCTACACCATCACTTTATGAAATTGCTCTACCATGCTAACATAATATTTAATAATAATGTTGTCTACCAATTTCATGTGAATCATGCTTTAGATGCGTAGCACAAACTTGTTTCAATGGACTGTTGTCTTTTTGCTATTTATCTACAATACACTATTATCTACCACAAATGCATTGTTCATGGCTTGTACTTGTTTCCAAGGACAGTTCTAGGGACAGACTGGTACTGTTGAGATGATAAGATCAGTCATACTCATGCTTTTTTTATCTTTCCATGAACTGAAGTATAGCTAGCAAGGAATAATAGTGGTGCTTGGCTTTCAGAATGAACAAGAGAAATTAGTTTTGTACCCCAAATAGGGAGAAATCCCAAGCATGTTTATTTATCTATGCGATTGTCTACACCATTGCTTTGTGATATTGCTCAACCATGATATAGTATTTAATAACATCGTGAAGTAGTTGTTTGATCTGGAGCATGTTTCACATTCATAGCTCGGACTTGTTTCTAGGGACATATGTTGTTTTGCTAAACTGATGCTTTTGAAACAACAAGATCAATGTACTCATGCTTTTTTTAACCTTTCCTATGAAGTGAATGTCCTGGCTAGGTGTAATAATAGTGCCTGGCTTTTAAAATGAACAACAGCGTACTAATGCTTTTTTGAACCTTCTCTATGAACTGAATGTCCTGGCTAGATGTAATAATAGTGCTTGGCTTTTAAAATGAACAACATAAATTACTTTGTACCCCAAAAGGGGAGAAACCCCAAGCATGTTTATTTATCTACACTAAGTATTATCTACACCATCACTTTATGAAATTGCTCTACCATGCTAACATAATATTTAATAATAATGTTGTCTACCAATTTCATGTGAAGCATGCTTTAGATGCGTAGCACAAACTTGTTTCAAGGGACTGTTGTCTTTTTGCTATTTATCTACACTACACTATTATCTACCACAAATGCATTGTTCATGGCTTGTACTTGTTTCCAAGGACAGTTCTAGGGACAGGCTGGTACTGTTGAGATGATAAGATCAGTCATACTCATGGTTTTTTATCTTTCCATGAACTGAAGTACAACTAGCAAGGAATAATAGTGGTGCTTGGCTTTCAGAATGAACAAGAGAAATTATTTTTGTACCCCAAATAGGGAGAAATCCCAAGCATGTTTATTTATCTATGCGATTGTCTACACCATTGCTTTGTGATATTGCTCAACCATGATATAGTATTTAATAACGTTGTGAAGTAGTTGTTTGATCTGGAGCATGTTTCACATTCATAGCTCGGACTTGTTTCTAGGGACATATGTTGTTTTGCTAAACTGATGCTTTTGAAACAACAAGATCAATGTACTCATGCTTTTTTTAACCTTTCCTATGAAGTGAATGTCCTGGCTAGGTGTAATAATAGTGCCTGGCTCTTAAAATGAACAACAGCGTACTAATGCTTTTTTGAACCTTCTTTATGAACTGAATGTCCTGGCTAGATGTAATAATAGTGCTTGGCTTTTAAAATGAACAACATAAATTACTTTGTACCCCAAAAGGGGAGAAACCCCAAGCATGTTTATTTATCTACACTAAGTATTATCTACACCATCACTTTATGAAATTGCTCTACCATGCTAACATAATATTTAATAATAATGTTGTCTACCAATTTCATGTGAAGCATGCTTTAGATGCGTAGCACAAACTTGTTTCAAGGGACTGTTGTCTTTTTGCTATTTATCTACACTACACTATTATCTACCACAAATGCATTGTTCATGGCTTGTACTTGTTTCCAAGGACAGTTCTAGGGACAGACTGGTACTGTTGAGATGATAAGATCAGTCATACTCATGCTTTTTTTTAACTTTCCATGAACTGAAGTACAGCTAGCAAGGAATAATAGTGGTGCTTGGCTTTCAGAATGAACAAGAGAAATTAGTTTTGTACCCCAAATAGGGAGAAATCCCAAGCATGTTTATTTATCTATGCGATTGTCTACACCATTGCTTTGTGATATTGCTCAACCATGATATAGTATTTAATAACGTCATGAAGTAGTTGTTTGATGTGGAGCATGTTTCACATTCATAGCTCGGACTTGTTTCTAGGGACAGATGTTGTTTTGCTAAACTGATGCTTTTGAAACAACAAGATCAGCGTACTCATGCTTTTTTTGACC
Organism: Triticum urartu; assembly: GCF_056163025.1. Taxonomy (NCBI): domain Eukaryota; kingdom Viridiplantae; phylum Streptophyta; class Magnoliopsida; order Poales; family Poaceae; genus Triticum; species Triticum urartu. The sequence continues at coordinate 44,077,442 of NC_141877.1, read as the reverse complement.
TTTCCTATGAAGTGAATGTCCTGGCTAGGTGTAATAATAGTGCCTGGCGTTTAACATGAACAACAGCGTACTAATGCTTTTTTGAACCTTCTTTATGAACTGAATGTCCTGGCTAGATGTAATAATAGTTCTTGGCTTTTAAAATGAACAACATAAATTACTTTGTACCCCAAAAGGGGAGAAACCCCAAGCATGTTTATTTATCTACACTAAGTATTATCTACACCATCACTTTATGAAATTGCTCTACCATGCTAACATAATATTTAATAATAATGTTGTCTACCAATTTCATGTGAAGCATGCTTTAGATGCGTAGCACAAACTTGTTTCAAGGGACTGTTATCTTTTTGCTATTTATCTACACTACACTATTATCTACCACAAATGCATTGTTCATGGCTTGTACTTGTTTCCAAGGACAGTTCTAGGGACAGACTGGTACTGTTGAGATGATAAGATCAGTCATACTCATGCTTTTTATATCTTTCCATGAACTGAAGTATAGCTAGCAAGGAATAATAGTGGTGCTTGGCTTTCAGAATGAACAAGAGAAATTAGTTTTGTACCCCAAATAGGGAGAAATCCCAAGCATGTTTATTTAACTATGCGATTGTCTACACCATTGCTTTGTGATATTGCTCAACCATGATATAGTATTTAATAACGTCGTGAAGTAGTTGTTTGATGTGGAGCATGTTTCACATTCATAGCTCGGACTTGTTTCTAGGGACAGATGTTGTTTTGCTAAACTGATGCTTTTGAAACAACAAGATCAGCGTACTCATGCTTTTTTTGACCTTTCCTATGAAGTGAATGTCCTGGCTAGGTGTAATAATAGTGCCTGGCTTTTAAAATGAACAACAGCGTACAAATGCTTTTTTGAACCTTCTCTATGAATTGAATGTCCTGGCTAGATGTAATAATAGTGCTTGGCTTTTAAAATGAACAACATAAATTACTTTGTACCCCAAAAGGGGAGAAACCCCAAGCATGTTTATTTATCTACACTAAGTATTATCTACACCATCACTTTATGAAATTGCTCTACCATGCTAACATAATATTTGATAATAATGTTGTCTACCAATTTCATGTGAAGCATGCTTTAGATGCGTAGCACAAACTTGTTTCAAGGGACTGTTGTCTTTTTGCTATTTATCTACACTACACTATTATCTACCACAAATGCATTGTTCATGGCTTGTACTTGTTTCCAAGGACAGTTCTAGGGATAGACTGGTACTGTTGAGATGATAAGATCAGTCATACTCATGCTTTTTTTATCTTTCCATGAACTGAAGTATAGCTAGCAAGGAATAATAGTGTTGCTTGGCTTTCAGAATGAACAAGAGAAATTAGTTTTGTACCCCAAATATGGAGAAATCCCAAGCATGTTTATTTATCTATGTGATTGTCTACACCATTGCTTTGTGATATTGCTCAACCATGATATAGTATTTAATAACGTCGTGCAGTAGTTGTTTGATGTGGAGCATGTTTCACATTCATAGCTCGGACTTGTTTCTAGGGACAGATGTTGTTTTGCTAAACTGATGCTTTTGAAACAACAAGATCAACGTACTCATGCTTTTTTGACCTTTCCTATGAAGTGAATGTCCTGGCTAGGTGTAATAATAGTGCCTGGCTTTTAAAATGAACAACAGCGTACTAATGCTTTTTTGAACCTTCTCTATGAACTAAATGTCCTGGCTAGATGTAATAATAGTGCTTGGCTTTTAAAATGAACAACATAAATTACTTTGTACCCCAAAAGGGGAGAAACCCCAAGCATGTTTATTTATCTACACTAAGTATTATCTACACCATCACTTTATGAAATTGCTCTACCATGCTAACATAATATTTAATAATAATGTTATCTACCAATTTTATGTGAAGCATGCTTTAGATGCGTAGCACAAACTTGTTTCAAGGGACTGTTGTCTTTTTGCTATTTATCTACACTACACTATTATCTACCAGAAATGCATTGTTAATGGTTTGTACTTGTTTCCAAGGACAGTTCTAGGGACAGATGTCTCTTTGCTAAACTGGTACTGTTGAGATGATAAGATCAGTCATACTCATGCTTTTTTTATCTTTCCATGAACTGAAGTACAACTAGCAAGGAATAATATTGGTGCTTGGCTTTCAGAATGAACAAGAGAAATTGGTTTTGTACCCCAAATAGGGAGAAATCCCAAGCATGTTTATTTATCTATGCGATTGTCTACACCATTGCTTTGTGATATTGCTCAACCATGATATAGTATTTAATAACGTCGTGAAGTAGTTGTTTGATGTGGAGCATGTTTCACATTCATAGCTCGGACTTGTTTCTAGGGACAGATGTTGTTTTGATAAACTGATGCTTTTGAAACAACAAGATCAACGTACTCATGCTTTTTTGACCTTTCCTATGAAGTGAATTTCCTGGCTAGGTGTAATAATAGTGCCTGGCTTTTAAAATGAACAACACCGTACTAATGCTTTTTTGAACCTTCTCTATGAACTGAATGTCCTGGCTAGATGTAATAATAGTGCTTGGCTTTTAAAATAAACAACATAAATTACTTTGTACCCCAAAAGGGGAGAAACCCCAAGCATGTTTATTTATCTACACTAAGTATTATCTACACCATCACTTTATGAAACTGCTCTACCATGCTAACATAATATTTAATAATAATGTTGTCTACCAATTTCATGTGAAGCATGCTTTAGATGCGTAGCACAAACTTGTTTCAACGGACTGTTGTCTTTTTGCTATTTATCTACACTACACTATTATCTACCACAAATGCATTGTTCATGGCTTGTACTAGTTTCCAAGGACAGTTCTAGGGTCAGACTGGTACTGTTGAGATGATAAGATCAGTCATACTCATGCTTTTTTTATCTTTCCATGAACTGAAGTACAGCTAGCAAGGAATAATAGTGGTGCTTGGCTTTCAGAATGAACAAGTGAAATTAGTTTTGTACCCCAAATAGGGAGAAATCCCAAGCATGTTTATTTATCTATGCGATTGTCTACACCATTGCTTTGTGATATTGCTCAACCATGATATAGTATTTAATAACGTCGTGAAGTAGTCATTTGATGTGGAGCATATTTCACATTCATAGCTCGGACTTGTTTCTAGGGACATATGTTGTTTTGGTAAACTGATGCTTTTGAAACAACAAGATCAGCGTACTCATGCTTTTTTGACCTTTCCTATGAAGTGAATGTCCTGGCTAGGTGTAATAATAGTGCCTGGCTTTTAAAATGAACAACACCGTACTAATGCTTTTTTGAACCTTCTCTATGAACTGAATGTCCTGGCTAGATGTAATAATAGTGCTTGGATTTTAAAATGAATAACCTAAATTACTTTGTACCCCAAAAGGGGAGAAACCCCAAGCATGTTTATTTATCTACACTAAGTATTATCACCATCACTTTATGAAATTGCTCTACCATGCTAACATAATATTTAATAATAATGTTTTCTACCAATTTCATGTGAAGCATGCTTTAGGTGCGTAGCACAAACTTGTTTCAAGGGACTATTGTCTTTTTGCTATTTATCTACACTACACTATTATCTACCACAAATGCATTGTTCATGGCTTGTACTTGTTTCCAAGGACAGTTCTAGGGACAGGCTGGTACTGTTGAGATGATAAGATCAGTCGTACTCATGCTTTTTTATCTTTCCATGAACTGAAGTACAACTAGCAAGGAATAATAGTGGTGCTTGGCTTTCAGAATGAACAAGAGAAATCAGTTTTGTACCCCAAATAGGGGGAAATCCCAAGCATGTTTATTTATCTATGCGATTGTCTACACCATTGCTTTGTGATATTGCTCAACCATGATACAGTATTTAATAACGTCGTGAAGTAGTTGTTTGATGTGGAGCATGTTTCACATTCATAGCATGGACTTGTTTCTAGGGACAGATGTTGTTTTGCTAAACTGATGCTTTTGAAACAACAAGATCAACGTACTCATGCTTTTTTGACCTTTCCTATGAAGTGAATGTCCTGGCTAGGTGTAATAATAGTGCCTGTCTTTTAAAATGAACAGCAGCGTACTAATGCTTTTTTGAACCTTCTCTATGAACTGAATGTCTTGGCTAGATGTAATAATAGTGCTTGGCTTTTAAAATGAACAACATAATTTACTTTGTACCCCAAAAGGGGAGAAACCCCAAGCAAGTTTATTTATCTACACTAAGTATTATCTACAACATCACTTTATGAAATTGATGTACCATGCTAACATAATATTTAATAATAATGTTGTCTACCAATTTCATGTGAAGCATGCTTTAGATGCGTAGCACAATCTTGTTTCAAGGGACTGTTGTCTTTTTGCTATTTATCTACACTACACTATTATCTACCACAAATGCATTGTTCATGGCTTGTACTTGTTTCCAAGGACAGTTCTAGGGACAGACTGGTACTGTTGAATTGATAAGATCAGTCATACTCATGCTTTTTTATCTTTCCATGAACTGAGGTACAGCTAGTCAGGAATAATAGTGGTGCTTGGCTTTCAGAATGAACAAGAGAAATTAGTTTTGTACCCCAAATAGGGAGAAATCCCAAGCATGTTTATTTATCTATGCGATTGTCTACACCATTGCTTTGTGATATTGCTCAACCATGATATAGTATTTAATAACGTCGTGAAGTAGTTGTTTGATGTGGAGCATGTTTCACATTCATAGCTCGGACTTGTTTCTAGCGACAGATGTTGTTTTGCTAAACTGATGCTTTCGAAACAACAAGATCAGCGTACTCATGCTTTTTTGACCTTTCCTATGAAGTGAATGTCCTGGCTAGGTGTAATAATAGTGCCTGGCTTTTAAAATGAACAACACCGTACTAATGCTTTTTTGAACCTTCTCTATGAACTGAATGTCCTGGCTAGATGTAATAATAGTGCTTGGCTTTTAAAATGAACAACATAAATTACTTTGTACCCCAAAAGGGGAGAAACCCCAAGCATGTTTATTTATCTACACTAAGTATTATCACCATCACTTTATGAAATTGCTCTACCATGCTAACATAATATTTAATAATAATGTTGTCTACCAATTTCATGTGAAGCATGCTTTAGGTGCGTAGCACAAACTTGTTTCAAGGGACTATTGTCTTTTTGCTATTTATCTACACTACACTATTATCTACCACAAATGCATTGTTCATGGCTTGTACTTGTTTCCAAGGACAGTTCTAGGGACAGGCTGGTACTGTTGAGATGATAAGATCAGTCGTACTCATGCTTTTTTATCTTTCCATGAACTGAAGTACAACTAGCAAGGAATAATAGTGGTGCTTGGCTTTCAGAATGAACAAGAGAAATTAGTTTTGTACCCCAAATAGGGAGAAATCCCAAGCATGTTTATTTATCTATGCGATTGTCTACACCATTGCTTTGTGATATTGCTCAACCATGATATAGTATTTAATAACGTCGTGAAGTAGTTGTTTGATGTGGAGCATGTTTCACATTCATAGCACGGACTTGTTTCCAGGGACAGATGTTGTTTTGCTAAACTGATGCTTTTGAAACAACAAGATCAGCGTACTCATGCTTTTTTTGACCTTTCCTATGAAGTGAATGTCCTGGCTAGGTGTAATAATAGTGCCTGGCTTTTAAAATGAACAACAGCGTACTAATGCTTTTTTGAACCTTCTCTAGGAACTGAATGTCCTGGCTAGATGTAATAATAGTGCTTGGCTTTTAAAATGAACAACATAATTTACTTTGTACCCCAAAAGGGGAGAAACCCCAAGCAAGTTTATTTATCTACACTAAGTATTATCTACAACATCACTTTATGAAATTGCTCTACCATGCTAACATAATATTTAATAATAATGTTGTCTACCAATTTCATGTGAAGCATGCTTTAGATGCGTAGCACAAACTTGTTTCGAGGGACTGTTGTCTTTTTGCTATTTATCTACACTACACTATTATCTACCACAAATGCATTGTTCATGGCTTGTACTTGTTTCCAAGGACAGTTCTAGGGACAGATGTCTCTTTGCTAAACTGGTACTGTTGAGATGATAAGATCAGTCATACTCAAGCTTTTTTTATCTTTCCATGAACTGAAGTACACCTAGCAAGGAATAATAGTGGTGCTTGGCTTTCAGAATGAACAAGAGAAATTAGTTTTGTACCCCAAATAGGGAGAAATCCCAAGCATGTTTATTTATCTATGCGATTGTCTACACCATTGCTTTGTGATATTGCTCAACCATGATATAGTATTTAATAACGTCGTGAAGTAGTTGTTTCATGTGGAGCATGTTTCACATTCATAGCTCGGACTTGTTTCTAGGGACAGATGTTGTTTTGCTAAACTGATGCTTTTGAAACAACAAGATCAACGTACTGATGCTTTTTTTGACCTTTCCTATGAAGTGAATGTCCTGGCTAGGTGTAATAATACTGCCTGGCTTTTAAAATGAACAACAGCGTGGTAATGCTTTTTTGAACCTTCTCTATGAACTGAATGTCCTGGCTAGATGTAATAATAGTGCTTGGCTTTTAAAATGAACAACATAAATTACTTTGTACTCCAAAAGGGGAGAAACCCCAAGCATGTTTATTTATCTACACTAAGTATTATCTACACCATCACTTTATGAAATTGCTCTACCATGCTAACATAATATTTAATAATAATGTTGTCTACCAATTTCATGTGAAACATGCTTTAGATGCGTAGCACAAACTTGTTTCAAGGGACTGTTGTCCTTTTGCTATTTATCCACACTACACTATTATCTACCACAAATGCATTGTTCATGGCTTGTACTTGTTTCCAAGGACAGTTCTAGGGACAGACTGGTACTGTTGAGATGATAAGATCAGTCATACTCATGCTTTTTTTATCTTTCATTGAACTGAAGTACAGCTAGCAAGGAATAATAGTGGTGCTTGGCATTCAGAATGGACAAGAGAAATTAGTTTTGTACCCAAAATAGGGAGAAATCCCAAGCATGTTTATTTATCTATGCGATTGTCTACACCATTGCTTTGTGATATTGCTCAACCATGATACAGTATTTAATAACGTCGTGAAGTAGTTGTTTGATGTGGAGCATGTTTCACATTCATAGCTCGGACTTGTTTCTAGGGACAGATGTTGTTTTGCTAAACTGATGCTTTTGAAACAACAAGATCAATGCACTCATGCTTTTTTTGACCTTTCCTATGAAGTGAATGTCCTGGCTAGGTGTAATAATAGTGCCTGGCTTTTAAAATGAACAACAGTGTACTAATGCTTTTTTGAACCTTCTCTATGAACTGAATGTCCTGGCTAGATGTAATAATAGTGCTTGGCTTTTAAAATGAACAACATAATTTACTTTGTACCCCAAAATGGGAGAAACCCCAAGCATGTTTATTTATCTACACTAAGTATTATCTACACCATCACTTTATGAAATTGCTCTACCATGCTAACATAATATTTAATAATAATGTTGTCTACCAATTTCATGTGAAGCATGCTTTAGATGCGTAGCACAAACTTGTTTCAAGGGACTGTTGTCTTTTTGCTATTTATCTACACTACACTATTATCTACCACAAATGCATTGTTCATGGCTTGTACTTGTTTCCAAAACAGTTTTAGGGACAGACTGGTACTGTTGAGATGATAAGATCTGTCATACTCATGCTTTTTTTATCTTTCCATGAACTGAAGTACAGCTAATCAGGAATAATAGTGGTGCTTGGCATTCAGAATGAACAAGAGAAATTAGTTTTGTACCCCAAATAGGGAGAAATCCCAAGCATGTTTATTTATCTATGCGATTGTCTACACCATTGCTTTGTGCTATTGCTCAACCATGATATAGTATTTAATAACATCGTGAAGTAGTTGTTTGATGTGGAGCATGTTTCACATTCATAGCTCGGACTTGTTTCTAGGGACAGATGTTGTTTTGCTAAACTGATGCTTTTGAAACAACAAGATCCGCGTACTCATGCTTTTTTGACCTTTCCTATGAAGTGAATGTCCTGGCTAGGTGTAATAATAGTGCCTGGCTTTTAAAATGAACAACAGCGTACTAATGCTTTTTTGAACCTTCTCTATGAACGGAATGTCCTGGCTAGATGTAATAATAGTGCTTGGCTTTTAAAATGAACAACATAAATTACTTTGTACCCCAAAAGGGGAGAAACCCCAAGCATGTTTATTTATCTACACTAAGTATTATCTACACCATCACTTTATGAAATTGCTCTACCATGCTAACATAATATTTAATAATAATGTTGTCTACCAATTTCATGTGAAGCATGCTTTAGATGCGTAGCACAAACTTGTTTCAAGGGACTGTTGTCTTTTTGCTATTTATCTACACTACACTATTATCTACCACAAATGCATTATTCATGGCTTGTACTTGTTTCCAAGGACAGTTCTAGGGACAGATGTCTCTTTGCTAAACTGGTACTGTTGAGATGATAAGATCAGTCATACTCATGCTTTTTTTATCTTTCCATGAACTGAAGTACAGCTAGCAAGGAATAATAGTGGTGCTTGGCTTTCAGAATGAACAAGAGAAATTAGTTTTGTACCCCAAATAGGGAGAAATCCCAAGCATGTTTATTTATCTATGCGATTGTCTACACCATTGCTTTGTGATATTGCTCAACCATGATATAGTATTTAATAACGTCGTGAAGTAGTTGTTTGATGTGGAGCATGTTTAACATTCATAGCTCGGACTTGTTTCTAGGGACAGATGTTGTTTTGCTAAACTGATGCTTTTGAAACAACAAGATTAACGCACTCATGCTTTTTTTAACCTTTCCTATGAAGTGAATGTCCTGGCTAGGTGTAATAATAGTGCCTGGCTTTTAAAATGAACAACAGCGTACTAATGCTTTTTTGAACCTTCTCTATGAACTGAATGTCCTGGCTAGATGTAATAATAGTGCTTGGCTTTTAAAATGAACAACATAAATTACTTTGTACCCCAAAAGGGCAGAAACCCCAAGCATGTTTATTTATCTACACTAAGTATTATCTATACCATCACTTTATGAAATTGCTCTACCATGCTAACATAATATTTAATAATAATGTTGTCTACCAATTTCATGTGAAGCATGCTTTAGATGCGTAGCACAAACTTGTTTCAAGGGACTGTTGTCTTTTTGCTATTTATCTACACTACACTATTATCTACCACAAATGCATTGTTCATGGCTTGTACTTGTTTCCAAAACAGTTTTAGGGACAGACTGGTACTGTTGAGATGATAAGATCTGTCATACTCATGCTTTTTTTATCTTTCCATGAACTGAAGTACAGCTAATCAGGAATAATAGTGGTGCTTGGCATTCAGAATGAACAAGAGAAATTAGTTTTGTACCCCAAATAGGGAGAAATCCCAAGCATGTTTATTTATCTATGCGATTGTCTACACCATTGCTTTGTGCTATTGCTCAACCATGATATAGTATTTAATAACATCGTGAAGTAGTTGTTTGATGTGGAGCATGTTTCACATTCATAGCTCGGACTTGTTTCTAGGGACAGATGTTGTTTTGCTAAACTGATGCTTTTGAAACAACAAGATCCGCGTACTCATGCTTTTTTGACCTTTCCTATGAAGTGAATGTCCTGGCTAGGTGTAATAATAGTGCCTGGCTTTTAAAATGAACAACAGCGTACTAATGCTTTTTTGAACCTTCTCTATGAACGGAATGTCCTGGCTAGATGTAATAATAGTGCTTGGCTTTTAAAATGAACAACATAAATTACTTTGTACCCCAAAAGGGGAGAAACCCCAAGCATGTTTATTTATCTACACTAAGTATTATCTACACCATCACTTTATGAAATTGCTCTACCATGCTAACATAATATTTAATAATAATGTTGTCTACCAATTTCATGTGAAGCATGCTTTAGATGCGTAGCACAAACTTGTTTCAAGGGACTGTTGTCTTTTTGCTATTTATCTACACTACACTATTATCTACCACAAATGCATTATTCATGGCTTGTACTTGTTTCCAAGGACAGTTCTAGGGACAGATGTCTCTTTGCTAAACTGGTACTGTTGAGATGATAAGATCAGTCATACTCATGCTTTTTTTATCTTTCCATGAACTGAAGTACAGCTAGCAAGGAATAATAGTGGTGCTTGGCTGTCAGAATGAACAAGAGAAATTAGTTTTGTACCCCAAATAGGGAGAAATCCCAAGCATGTTTATTTATCTATGCGATTGTCTACACCATTGCTTTGTGATATTGCTCAACCATGATATAGTATTTAATAACGTCGTGAAGTAGTTGTTTGATGTGGAGCATGTTTAACATTCATAGCTCGGACTTGTTTCTAGGGACAGATGTTGTTTTGCTAAACTGATGCTTTTGAAACAACAAGATTAACGCACTCATGCTTTTTTTAACCTTTCCTATGAAGTGAATGTCCTGGCTAGGTGTAATAATAGTGCCTGGCTTTTAAAATGAACAACAGCGTACTAATGCTTTTTTGAACCTTCTCTATGAACTGAATGTCCTGGCTAGATGTAATAATAGTGCTTGGCTTTTAAAATGAACAACATAAATTACTTTGTACCCCAAAAGGGCAGAAACCCCAAGCATGTTTATTTATCTACACTAAGTATTATCTATACCATCACTTTATGAAATTGCTCTACCATGCTAACATAATATTTAATAATAATGTTGTCTACCAATTTCATGTGAAGCATGCTTTAGATGCGTAGCACAAACTTGTTTCAAGGGACTGTTGTCTTTTTGCTATTTATCTACACTACACTATTATCTACCACAAATGCATTGTTCATGGCTTGTACTTGTTTTCAAGGACAGTTCTAGGGACGGATGTCTCATTGCTAAACTGGTACTGTTGAGATGATAAGATCAGTCATACTCATGCTTTTTTTATCTTTCCATGAACTGAAGTACAGCTAGCAAGGAATAATAGTGGTGCTTGGCTTTCAGAATGAACAAGAGAAATTATTTTTGTACCCCAAATAGGGAGAAATCCCAAGCATGTTTATTTATCTATGCGATTGTCTACACCATTGCTTTGTGATACTGCTCAACCATGATATAGTATTTAATAACGTCGTGAAGTAGTTGTTTGATGTGGAGCATGTTTCACATTCATAGCTCGGACTTGTTTCTAGGGACAGATGTTGTTTTGCTAAACTGATGCTTTTGAAACAACAAGATCAACGTACTCAAGCTTTTTTGACCTTTCCTATGAAGTGAATGTCCTGGCTAGGTGTAATAATAGTGCCTGGCTTTTAAAATGAACACCAGCGTACTAATGCTTTTTTGAACCTTCTCTATGAATTGAATGTCCTGGCTAGATGTATTAATATTGCTTGGCTTTTAAAATGAACAACATAAATTACTTTGTACCCCAAAAGGGGAGAAACCCCAAGCATGTTTATTTATCTACACTAAGTATTATCTACACCATCACTTTATGTAATTGCTCTAGCATGCTAACATAATATTTAATAATAATGTTGTCTACCAATTTCATGTGAAGCATGCTTTAGATGCGTAGCACAAACTTGTTTCAAGGGACTGTTGTCTTTTTGCTATTTATCTACACTACACTATTATCTACCACAAATGCATTGTTCATGGCTTGTACTTGTTTCCAAGGACAGTTCTAGGGATAGATGTCTCTTTGCTAAACTGGTACTGTTGAGATGATAAGATCAGTCATACTCATGCTTTTTTTATCTTTCCATGAACTGAAGTACAGCTAGCAAGGAATAATAGTGGTGCTTGGCTTTCAGAATGAACAAGAGAAATTAGTTTTGTACCCCAAATAGGGAGAAATCCCAAGCATGTTTATTTATCTATGCGATTGTCTACACCATTGCTTTGTGATATTGCTCAACCATGATATAGTATTTAATAACGTCGTGAAGTAGTTGTTTGATGTGGAGCATGTTTAACATTCATAGCTCGGACTTGTTTCTAGGGACAGATGTTGTTTTGCTAAACTGATGCTTTTGAAACAACAAGATCAACGTACTGATGCTTTTTTTGACCTTTCCTATGAAGTGAATGTCCTGGCTAGGTGTAATAATAGTGCCTGGCTTTTAAAATGAACAACAGCGTGGTAATGCTTTTTTGAACCTTCTCTATGAACTGAATGTCCTGGCTAGATGTAATAATAGTGCTTGGCTTTCAGAATGAACAAGAGAAATTAGTTTTGTACCCCAAATAGGGAGAAATCCCAAGCATGTTTATTTATCTATGCGATTGTCTACACCATTGCTTTGTGATATTGCTCAACCATGATATAGTATTTAATAACGTCGTGAAGTAGTTGTTTGATGTGGAGCATGTTTCACATTCATAGCTCGGACTTGTTTCTCGGGACAGATGTTGTTTTGCTAAACTGATGCTTTTGAAACAACAAGATCAACGTACTGATGCTTTTTTTGACCTTTCCTATGAAGTGAATGTCCTGGCTAGGTGTAATAATAGTGCCTGGCTTTTAAAATGAACAACAGCGTACTAATGCTTTTTTGAACCTTCTCTATGAACTGAATGTCCTGGCTAGATGTAATAATAGTGCTTGGCTTTTAAAATGAACAACATAAATTACTTTGTACCCCAAAAGGGGAGAAACCCCAAGCATGTTTATTTATCTACACTAAGTATTATCTATACCATCACTTTATGAAATTGCTCTACCATGCTAACATAATATTTAATAATAATGTTGTCTACCAATTTCATGTGAAGCATGCTTTAGATGCGTAGCACAAACTTGTTTCAAGGGACTGTTGTCGTTTTGCTATTTATCTACACTACACTATTATCTACCACAAATGCATTGTTCATGGCTTGTAGTTGTTTTCAAGGACAGTTCTAGGGACGGATGTCTCATTGCTAAACTGGTACTGTTGAGATGATAAGATCAGTCATACTCATGCTTTATTTATATTTCCATGAACTGAAGTACAGCTAGCAAGGAATAATAGTGGTGCTTGGCTTTCAGAATGAACAAGAGAAATTATTTTTGTACCCCAAATAGGGAGAAATCCCAAGCAAGTTTATTTATCTATGCGATTGTCTACACCATTGCTTTGTGATATTGCTCAACCATGATATAGTATTTAATAACGTCGTGAAGTAGTTGTTTGATGTGGAGCATGTTTCACATTCATAGCTCGAACTTGTTTCTAGGGACAGATGTTGTTTTGCTAAACTGATGCTTTTGAAACAACAAGATCAACGTACTCATGCTTTTTTTGACCTTTCCTATGAAGTGAATGTCCTGGCTAGGTGTAATAATAGTGCCTGGCTTTTAAAATGAACAATAGCGTACTAATGCTTTTTTGAACCTTCTCTATGAATTGAATGTCCTGGCTAGATGTAATAATATTGCTTGGCTTTTAAAATGAACAACATAAATTACTTTGTACCCCAAAAGGGGAGAAACCCCAAGCATGTTTATTTATCTACACTAAGTATTATCTACACCATCACTTTATGAAATTGCTCTACCATGCTAACATAATATTTAATAATAATGTTGTCTACCAATTTCATGTGAAGCATGCTTTAGATGCGTAGCACAAACTTGTTTCAAGGGACTGTGGTCTTTTTGCTATTTATCTACACTACACTATTATCTACCACAAATGCATTGTTCATGGCTTGTACTTGTTTCCAAGGACAGTTCTAGGGACAGATGTCTCATTGCTAAACTAGTACTGTTGAGATGATAAGATCAGTCATACTCATGCTTTTTTTTATCTTTCCATGAACTAAAGTACAGCTAGCAAGGAATAATAGTGGTGCTTGGCTTTCAGAATGAACAAGAGAAATTATTTTTGTACCCCAAATAGGGAGAAATCCCAAGCCTGTTTATTTATCTACACTAAGTATTATCTACACCATCCCTTTATGAAATTGCTCTACCATGCTAACATAATATTTAATAATAATGTTGTCTACCAATTTCATGTGAAGCATGCTTTAGATGCATAGCACAAACTTGTTTCAAGGGACTATTGTCTTTTTGCTGTTTATCTACACTACACTATTATCTACCACAAATGCATTGTTCATGGCTTGTACTTGTTTCCAAGGACAGTTCTAGGGACAGATGTCTCTTTGCTAAACTGGTACTGTTGAGATGATAAGATCAGTCATACTCATGCTTCTTTTATCTTTCCATGAACTGAAGTGCAGCTAGCAAGGAATAATAGTGGTGCTTGGCTTTCAGAATGAACAAGAGAAATTAGTTTTGTACCCCAAATAGGGAGAAATCCCAAGCATGTTTGTTTATCTATGCGATTGTCTACACCATTGCTTTGTGATATTGCTCAACCATGATATAGTATTTAATAACGTCATGAAGTAGTTGTTTGATGTGGAGCATGTTTCACATTCATAGCTCGGACTTGTTTCTAGGGACAGATGTTGTTTTGCTAAACTGATGCTTTTGAAACAACAAGATCAACGTACTCATGCTTTTTTGACCTTTCCTATGAAGTGAATGTCCTGGCTAGGTGTAATAATAGTGTCTGGCTTTCAAAATGAACAATAGTGTACTAATGCTTTTTTGAACCTTCTCTATGAATTGAATGTCCTGGCTAGATGTAATAATATTGCTTGGCTTTTAAAATGAACAACATAAATTACTTTGTACCCCAAAAGGGGAGAAACCCCAAGCATGTTTATTTATCTACACTAAGTATTATCTACACCATCACTTTATGAAATTGCTCTACGATGCTAACATAATATTTAATAATAATGTTGTCTACCAATTTCATGTGAAGCATGCTTTAGATGCGTAGCACAAACTTGTTTCAAGGGACTGTTGTCTTTTTGCTATTTATCTACACTACACTATTATCTACCACAAATGCATTGTTCATGGCTTGTACTTGTTTCCAAGGACAGCTCTAGGGACAGATGTCTCTTTGCTAAACTGGTACTGTTGAGATGATAAGATCAGTCATACTCATGCTTTTTTTATCTTTCCATGAACTGAAGTACAGCTAGCAAGGAATAATAGTGGTGCTTGGCTTTTAGAATGAACAAGAGAAATTAGTTTTGTACCCCAAATAGGGAGAAATCCCGAGCATGTTTATTTATCTATGCGATTGTCTACACCATTGCTTTGTGATATTGCTCAACCATGATATAGTATTTAATAACGTCGTGAAGTAGTTGTTTGATGTGGAGCATGTTTCACATTCATAGCTCGGACTTGTTTCTAGGGACAGATGTTGTTTTGCTAAACTGATGCTTTTGAAACAACAAGATCAACGTACTCATGCTTTTTTTGACCTTTCCTATGAAGTGAATGTCCTGGCTAGCTGTAATAATAGTGCCTGGCTTTTAAAATGAACAACATCGTACTAATGCTTTTTTGAACCTTCTCTATGAACTGAATGTCCTGGCTAGATGTAATAATAGTTCTTGGCTTTTAAAATGAACAACATAAATTACTTTGTACCCCAAAAGGGGAGAAACCCCAAGCATGTTTATTTATCTACACTAAGTATTATCTACACCATCACTTTATGAAATTGCTCTACCATGCTAACATAATATTTAATAATAATGTTGTCTACCAATTTCTTGTGAAGCATGCTTTAGATGCGTAGCACAAACTTGTTTCAAGGGACTGTGGTCTTTTTGCTATTTATCTACACTACACTATTATCTACCACAAATGCATTGTTCATGGCTTGTACTTGTTTCCAAGGACAGTTCTAGGGACAGACTGGTACTGTTGAGATGATAAGATCAGTCATAATCATGCTTTTTTATCTTTCCATGAACTGAAGTACAGCTAGCAAGGAATAATAATGGTGCTTGGCTTTCAGAATGAACAAGAGAAATTAGTTTTGTACCCCAAATAGGGAGAAATCCCAATCATGTTTATTTATCTATGCGATTGTCGACACCATTGCTTTGTGATATTGCTCAACCATGATATAGTATTTAATAACGTCGTGAAGTAGTAGTTTGATGTGGAGCATGTTTCACATTCATAGCTCGGACTTGTTTCTAGGGATAGATGTTGTTTTGCTAAACTGATGCTTTTGAAACAACAAGATCAACGTACTGATGCTTTTTTTGACCTTTCCTATGAAGTGAATGTCCTGGCTAGGTGTAATAATAGTGCCTGATTTTTAAAATGAACAACATCGTACTAATGCTTTTTTGAACCTTCTCTATGAACTGAATGTCCTGGCTAGATATAATAATAGTGCTTGGCATTTAAAATGAACAACATAAATTACTTTGTACCCCAAAAGGGGAGAAACCCCAAGCATGTTTATTTATCTACACTAAGTATTATCTACACCATCACTTTATGAAATTGCTCTACCATGCTAACATAATATTTAATAATAATGTTGTCTACCAATTTCATGTGAAGCATGCTTTAGATGCGTAGCACAAACTTGTTTCAAGGAACTGTTGTCTTTTTGCTATTTATCTACACTACACTATTATCTACCACAAATGCATTGTTCATGGCTTGTACTTGTTTCCAAGGACAGTTCTAGGGACAGATGTCTCTTTGCTAAACTGGTACTGTTGAGATGATAAGATCAGTCATACTCATGCTTTTTTTATCTTTCCATGAACTGAAGTACAGCTAGCAAGGAATAATAGTGGTGCTTGGCTTTCAGAATGAACAAGAGAAATTAGTTTTGTACCCCAAATAGGGAGAAATCCCAAGCATGTTTATTTATCTATGCGATTGTCTACACCATTGCTTTGTGATATTGCTCAACCATGATATAGTATTTAATAACATCGTGAAGTAGTTGTTTGATGTGGAGCATGTTTCACATTCATAGCTCGGACTTGTTTCTAGGGACAGATGTTGTTTTGCTAAACTGATGCTTTTGAAACAACAAGATCAACGTACTCAAGCTTTTTTGACCTTTCCTATGAAGTGAATGTCCTGGCTAGGTGTAATAATAGTGCCTGGCTTTTAAAATGAACAATAGTGTACTAATGCTTTTTTGAACCTTCTCTATGAATTGAATGTCCTGGCTAGATGTAATAATATTGCTTGGCTTTTAAAATGAACAACATAAATTACTTTGTACCCCAAAAGGGGAGAAACCCCAAGCATGTTTATTTATCTACACTAAGTATTATCTACACCATCACTTTATGAAATTGCTCTACCATGCTAACATAATATTTAATAATAATGTTGTCTACCAATTTCATGTGAAGCATGCTTTAGATGCGTAGCACAAACTTGTTTCAAGGGACTGTTGTCTTTTTGCTGTTTATCTACACTACACTATTATCTACCACAAATGCATTGTTCATGGCTTGTACTTGTTTCCAAGGACAGTTCTAGGGACAGATGTCTCTTTGCTAAACTGGTACTGTTGAGATGATAAGATCAGTCATACTCATGCTTCTTTTATCTTTCCATGAACTGAAGTACAGCTAGCAAGGAATAATAGTGGTGCTTGGCTTTCAGAATAAACAAGAGAAATTAGTTTTGTACCCCAAATAGGGAGAAATCCCAAGCATGTTTATTTATCTATGCGATTGTCTACACCATTGCTTTGTGATATTGCTCAACCATGATATAGTATTTAATAACGTCGTGAAGTAGTTGTTTGATGTGGAGCATGTTTCACATTCATAGCTCGGACTTGTTTCTAGGGACAGATGTTGTTTTGCTAAAATGATGCTTTTGAAACAACAAGATCAACGTACTCATGCTTTTTTGACCTTTCCTATGAAGTGAATGTCCTGGCTAGGTGTAATAATAGTGCCTGGCTTTTAAAATGAACAATAGTGTACTAATGCTTTTTTGAACCTTCTCTATGAATTGAATGTCCTGGCTAGATGTAATAATATTGCTTGGCTTTTAAAATGAACAACATAAATTACTTTGTACCCCAAAAGGGGAGAAACCCCAAGCATGTTTATTTATCTACACTAAGTATTATCTACACCATCACTTTATGAAATTGCTCTACCATGCTAACATAATATTTAATAATAATGTTGTCTACCAATTTCATGTGAAGCATGCTTTAGATGCGTAGCAAAAACTTGTTTCAAGGGACTGTTGTCTTTTTGCTACTTATCTACACTACACTATTATCTACCACAAACGCATTGTTCATGGCTTGTACTTGTTTCCAAGGACAGTTCTAGGGACAGATGTCTCTTTGCTAAACTGGTACTGTTGAGATGATAAGATCAGTCATACTCATGCTTTTTTATCTTTCCATGAACTGAAGTACACCTAGCAAGGAATAATAGTGGTGCTTGGCTTTCAGAATGAACAAGAGAAATTAGTTTTGTACCCCAAATAGGGAGAAATCCCAAGCATGTTTATTTATCTATGCGATTGTCTACACCATTGCTTTGTGATATTGCTCAACCATGATATAGTATTTAATAACGTCGTGAAGTAGTTGTTTGATGTGGAGCATCTTTCACATTCATAGATCGGACTTGTTTCTACGGACAGATGTTGTTTTGCTAAACTGATGCTTTTGAAACAACAAGATCAACGTACTCATGCTTTTTTGACCTTTCCTATGAAGTGAATGTCCTGGCTAGGTGTAATAATAGTGCCTGGCTTTTAAAATGAACAACAGCGTACTAATACTTTTTTGAACCTTCTCTATGAATTGAATGTCCTGGCTAGATGTAATAATATTGCTTGGCTTTTAAAATGAACAACATAAATTACTTTGTACCCCAAAAGGGGAGAAACCCCAAGCATGTTTATTTATCTACACTAAGTATTATCTACACCATCACTTTATGAAATTGCTCTACCATGCTAACATAATATTTAATAATAATGTTGTCTACCAATTTCATGTGAAGCATGCTTTAGATGCGTAGCACAAACTTGTTTCAAGGGACTGTTGTCTTTTTGCTATTTATCTACACTACACTATTATCTACCACAAATGCATTGTTCATGGCTTGTACTTGTTTCCAAGGACAGTTCTAGGGACAGATGTCTCATTGCTAAACTGGTACTGTTGGGATGATAAGATCAGTCATACTCATGCTTTTTTTATCTTTCCATGAACTGAAGTACAGCTAGCAAGGAATAATAGTGGTGCTTGGCTTTCAGAATGAACAAGAGAAATTATTTTTGTACCCCAAATAGGGAGAAATCCCAAGCATGTTTATTTATCTATGCGATTGTCTACACCATTGCTTTGTGATATTGCTCAACCATGATATAGTATTTAATAATGTCGTGAAGTAGTTGTTTGATGTGGAGCATGTTTCACATTCATAGCTCGGACTTGTTTCTAGGGACAGATGTTGTTTTGCTAAAATGATGCTTTTGAAACAACAAGATCAACGTACTCATGCTTTTTTGACCTTTCCTATGAAGTGAATGTCCTGGCTAGATATAATAATAGTGCCTGGCTTTTAAAATGAACAATAGTGTACTAATGCTTTTTTGAACCTTCTCTATGAATTGAATGTCCTGGCTAGATGTAATAATATTGCTTGGCTTTTAAAATGAACAACATAAATTACTTTGTACCCCAAAAGGGGAGAAACCCAAAGCATGTTTATTTATCTACACTAAGTATTATCTACACCATCACTTTATGAAATTGCTCTAACATGCTAACATAATATTTAATAATAATGTTGTCTACCAATTTCATGTGAAGCATGCTTTAGATGCGTAGCACAAACTTGTTTCAAGGGACTGTTGTCTTTTTGCTGTTTATCTAAACTACACTATTTTCTACCACAAATGCATTGTTCATGGCTTGTACTTGTTTCCAAGGACAGTTCTAGGGACAGATGTCTCTTTGCTAAACTGGTACTGTTGAGATGATAAGATCAGTCATACTCATGCTTTTTTTATCTTTCCATGAACTGAAGTACAGCTAGCAAGGAATAATAGTGGTGCTTGGCTTTCAGAATGAACAAGAGAAATTAGTTTTGTACCCCAAATAGGGAGAAATCCCAAGGATGTTTATTTATCTATGCGATTGTCTACACCATTGCTTTGTGATATTGCTCAACCATGATATAGTATTTAATAACGTCGTGAAGTAGTTGTTTGATGTGGAGCATGTTTCACATTCATAGCTCGGACTTGTTTCTAGGGACAGATGTTGTTTTGCTAAACTGATGCTTTTGAAACAACAAGATCAACGTACTCATGCTTTTTTTGACCTTTCCTATGAAGTGAATGTCCTGGCTAGGAGTAATAATAGTGCCTGGCTTTTAAAATGAGCAATAGCGTACTAATGCTTTTTTGAACCTTCTCTATGAATTGAATGTCCTGGCTAGATGTAATAATATTGCTTGGCTTTTAAAATGAACAACATAAATTACTTTGTACCCCAAAAGGGGAGAAACCCCAAGCATGTTTATTTATCTACACTAAGTATTATCTACACCATCACTTTATGAAATTGCTCTACCATGCTAACATAATATTTAATAATAATGTTGTCTACCAATTTCTTGTGAAGCATGCTTTAGATGCGTAGCACAAACTTGTTTCAAGGGACTGTGGTCTTTTTGCTATTTATCTACACTACACTATTATCTACCACAAATGCATTGTTCATGGCTTGTACTTGTTTCCAAGGACAGTTCTAGGGACAGACTGGTACTGTTGACATGATAAGATCAGTCATAATCATGCTTTTTTATCTTTCCATGAACTGAAGTACAGCTAGCAAGGAATAATAGTGGTGCTTGGCTTTCAGAATGAACAAGAGAAATTAGTTTTGTACCCCAAATAGGGAGAAATCCCAATCATGTTTATTTATTTATGCGATTGTCTACACCATTGCTTTGTGATATTGCTCAACCTTGATATAGTATTTAATAACGTCGTGAAGTAGTTGTTTGATGTGGAGCATGTTTCACATTCATAGCTCGGACTTGTTTCTAGGGACAGATGTTGTTTTGCTAAACTGATGCTTTTGAAACAACAAGATCAACGTACTGCTCCTTTTTTTTGACCTTTCCTATGAAGTGAATGTCCTGGCTAGGTGTAATAATAGTGCCTGGCTTTTAAAATGAACAACATCGTACTAATGCTTTTTTGAACCTTCTCTATGAACTGAATGTCCTGGCTAGATGTAATAATAGTGCTTGGCTTTTAAAATGAACAACATAAATTACTTTGTACCCCAAAAGGGGAGAAACCCCAAGCATGTTTATTTATCTACACTAAGTATTATCTACACCATCACTTTATGAAATTGCTCTACCATGCTAACATAATATTTAATAATAATGTTGTCTACCAATTTCATGTGAAGCATGCTTTAGATGCGTAGCACAAACTTGTTTCAAGGGACTGTTGTCTTTTTGCTATTTATCTACACTACACTATTATCTACCACAAATGCATTGTTCATGGCTTGTACTTGTTTCCAAGGACAGTTCTAGGGACAGACTGGTACTGTTGAGATGATAAGATCAGTCATACTCATGCTTTTTTTTATCTTTCCATGAACTGAAGTACAGCTAGCAAGGAATAATAGTGGTGCTTGGCTTTCAGAATGAACAAGAGAAATTAGTTTTGTATCCCAAATAGGGAGACATCCCAAGCATGTTTATTTATCTATGCGATTGTCTACACCATTGATTTGTGATATTGCTCAACTATGATATAGTATTTAATAACATCGTGAAGTAGTTGTTTGATGTGGAGCATGTTTCACATTCATAGCTCGGACTTGTTTCTAGGGATAGATGTGCTTTTGAAACAACAAGATCAACGCACTCATGCTTTTTTGACCTTTCCTAAGAAGTGAATGTCCTGGCTAGGTGTAATAATACTGCCTGGCTTTTAAAATGAACAACAACGTACTAATGCTTTTTTGAACCTTCTCTATGAACTGAATGTACTGGCTAGATGTAATAATAGTGCTTGGCTTTTAAAATGAACAACATAAATTACTTTGTACCCCAAAAGGGGAGAAACCCCAAGCATGTTTATTTATCTACACTAAGTATTATCTACACCATCACTTTATGAAATTGCTCTACCATGCTAACATAATATTTAATAATAATGTTGTCTACCAATTTCATGTGAAGCATGCTTTAGATGCGTAGCACAAACTTGTTTCAAGGGACTGTTGTCTTTTTGCTATTTATCTACACTACACTATTATCTACCACAAACGCATTGTTCATGGCTTGTACTTGTTTCGAAGGACAGTTCTAGGTACAGATGTCTCTTTGCTAAACTGGTACTGTTGAGATGATAAGATCAGTCATACTCATGCTTTTTTTATCTTTCCATGAACTGAAGTACAGCTAGCAAGGAATAATAGTGGTGCTTGGCTTTCAGAATGAACAAGAGAAATTAGTTTTGTACCCCAAATAGGGAGAAATCCCAAGAATGTTTATTTATCTATGCGATTGTCTACACCATTGCTTTGTGATATTGCTCAACCATGATATAGTATTTAATAACGTCGTGAAGTAGTTGTTTGATGTGGAGCATGTTTAACATTCATAGCTCGGACTTGTTTCTAGGGACAGATGTTGTTTTGCTAAACTGATGCTTTTGAAACAACAAGATCAACGTACTCATGCTTTTTTGACCTTTCCTATGAAGTGAATGTCCTGGCTAGGTGTAATAATAGTGTCTGGCTTTTAAAATGAACAATAGTGTACTAATGCTTTTTTGAACCTTCTCTATGAATTGAATGTCCTGGCTAGATGTAATAATATTGCTTGGCTTTTAAAATGAACAACATAAATTACTTTGTACCCCAAAAGGGGAGAAACCCCAAGCATGTTTATTTATCTACACTAAGTATTATCTACACCATCACTTTATGAAATTGCTCTACCATGCTAACATAATATTTAATAATAATGTTGTCTACCAATTTCATGTGAAGCATGCTTTAGATGCGTAGCACAAACTTGTTTCAAGGGACTGTTGTCTTTTTGCTGTTTATCTACACTACACTATTATCTACCACAAACGCATTGTTCATGGCTTGTACTTGTTTCCAAGGACAGTTCTAGGGACAGATGTCTCTTTGCTAAACTGGTACTGTTGAGATGATAAGATCAGTCATACTCATGCTTTTTTTATCTTTCCATGAACTGAAGTACAGCTAGCAAGGAATAATAG
The DNA here is from genome assembly GCF_056163025.1 of Triticum urartu. Taxonomy (NCBI): domain Eukaryota; kingdom Viridiplantae; phylum Streptophyta; class Magnoliopsida; order Poales; family Poaceae; genus Triticum; species Triticum urartu. Next base: position 44,054,276 of record NC_141877.1, on the reverse strand, counting down.
TGGTGCTTGGCTTTCAGAATGAACAAGAGAAATTAGTTTTGTACCCCAAATAGGGAGAAATCCCAAGCATGTTTATTTATCTATGCGATTGTCTACACCATTGCTTTGTGATATTGCTCAACCATGATACAGTATTTAATAACGTCGTGAAGTAGTTGTTTGATGTGGAGCATGTTTCACATTCATAGCTCGGACTTGTTTCTAGGGACAGATGTTGTTTTGCTAAACTGATGCTTTTGAAACAACAAGATCAACGTACTCATGCTTTTTTTGACCTTTCCTATGAAGTGAATGTCCTGGCTAGGTGTAATAATAGTGTCTGGCTTTTAAAATGAACAATAGTGTACTAATGCTTTTTTGAACCTTCTCTATGAATTGAATGTCCTGGATAGATGTAATAATATTGCTTGGCTTTTAAAATGAACAACATAAATTACTTTGTACCCCAAAAGGGGAGAAACCCCAAGCATGTTTATTTATCTACACTAAGTATTATCTACACCATCACTTTATGAAATTGCTCTACCATGCTAACATAATATTTAACAATAATGTTGTCTACCAATTTCATGTGAAGCATGCTTTAGATGCGTAGCACAAACTTGTTTCAAGGGACTGTTGTCTTTTTGCTATTTATCTACACTACACTATTATCTACCACAAATGCATTGTTCATGGCTTGTACTTGTTTCCAAGGACAGTTCTAGGGACAGATGTCTCTTTGCTAAACTGGTACTGTTGAGATGATAAGATCAGTCATACTCATGCTTTTTTTATCTTTCCATGAACTGAAGTACAGCTAGCAAGGAATAATAGTGGTGCTTGGCTTTCAGAATGAACAAGAGAAATTAGTTTTGTACCCCAAATAGGGAGAATCCCAAGCATGTTTATTTATCTATGCGATTGTCTACACCATTGCTTTGTGATATTGCTCAACCATGATACAGTATTTAATAACGTCGTGAAGTAGTTGTTTGATGTGGAGCATGTTTCACATTCATAGCTCGGACTTGTTTCTAGGGACAGATGTTGTTTTGCTAAACTGATGCTTTTGAAACAACAAGATCAACGTACTCATGCTTTTTTTGACCTTTCCTATGAAGTGAATGTCCTGGCTAGGTGTAATAATAGTGCCTGGCTTTTAAAATGAACAATAGCGTACTAATGCTTTTTTGAACCTTCTCTATGAATTGAATGTCCTGGCTAGATGTAATAATATTGCTTGGCTTTTAAAATGAACAACATAAATTACTTTGTACCCCAAAAGGGGAGAAACCCCAAGCATGTTTATTTATCTACACTAAGTATTATCTACACCATCACTTTATGAAATTGCTCTACCATGCTAACATTATATTTAATAATAATGTTGTTTACCAATTTCTTGTGAAGCATGCTTCAGATGCGTAGCACAAACTTGTTTCAAGGGATTGTGGTCTTTTTGCTATTTATCTACACTACACTATTATCTACCACAAATGCATTGTTCATGGCTTGTACTTGTTTCCAAGGATAGTTCTAGGGACAGACTGGTACTGTTGAGATGATAAGATCAGTTATAATCATGCTTTTTTATCTTTCCATGAACTGAAGTACAGCTAGCAAGGAATAATAGTGGTGCTTGGCTTTCAGAATCAACAAGAGAAATTAGTTTTGTACCCTAAATAGGGAGAAATCCCAATCATGTTTATTTATCTATGCGATTGTCTACACCATTGCTTTGTGATATTGCTCAACCATGATATAGTATTTAATAACGTCGTGAAGTAGTTGTTTGATGTGGAGCATGTTTCACATTCATAGCTCGGACTTGTTTCTAGGGACAGATGTTGTTTTGCTAAACTGATGCTTTCGAAACAACAAGATCAACGTACTGCTGCTTTTTTTGACCTTTCCTATGAAGTGAATGTCCTGGCTACGTGTAATAATAGTGCCTGGCTTTTAAAATGAACAACATCGTACTAATGCTTTTTTGAACCTTCTCTATGAACTGAATGTCCTAGCTAGATGTAATAATAGTGCTTGGCTTTTAAAATGAACAACATAAATTACTTTGTACCCCAAAAGGGGAGAAACCCCAAGCATGTTTATTTATCTACACTAAGTATTATCTACACCATCACTTTATGAAATTGCTCTACCATGCTAACATAATATTTAATAATAATGTTGTCTACCAATTTCATGTGAAGCATGCTTTAGATGCGTAGCACAAACTTGTTTCAAGGGACTGTTGTCGTTTTGCTATTTATCTACACTACACTATTATCTACCACAAATGCATTGTTCATGGCTTGTACTTGTTTCCAAGGACAGTTCTAGGGACAGACTGGTACTGTTGAGATGATAAGATCAGTCATACTCATGCTTTTTTTTATCTTTCCATGAACTGAAGTACAGCTAGCAAGGAATAATAGTGGTGCTTGGCTTTCAGAATGAACAAGAGAAATTAGTTTTGTATCCCAAATAGGGAGAAATCCCAAGCATGTTTATTTATCTATGCGATTGTCTACACCATTGATTTGTGATATTGCTCAACTATGATATAGTATTTAATAACATCGTGAAGTAGTTGTTTGATGTGGAGCATGTTTCACATTCATAGCTCGGACTTGTTTCTAGGGACAGATGTGCTTTTGAAACAACAAGATCAACGCACTCATGCTTTTTTGACCTTTCCTAAGAAGTGAATGTCCTGGCTAGGTGTAATAATACTGCCTGGCTTTTAAAATGAACAACAACGTACTAATGCTTTTTTGAACCTTCTCTATGAACTGAATGTACTGGCTAGATGTAATAATAGTGCTTGGCTTTTAAAATGAACAACATAAATTACTTTGTACCCCAAAAGGGGAGAAACCCCAAGCATGTTTATTTATCTACACTAAGTATTATCTACACCATCACTTTATGAAATTGCTCTACAATGCTAACATAATATTTAATAATAATGTTGTCTACCAATTTCATGTGAAGCATGCTTTAGATGCGTAGCACAAACTTGTTTCAAGTGACTGTTGTCTTTTTGCTATTTATCTACACTACACTATTATCTACCACAAATGCATTGTTCATGGCTTGTACTTGTTTCGAAGGACAGTTCTAGGTACAGATGTCTCTTTGCTAAACTGGTACTGTTGAGATGATAAGATCAGTCATACTCATGCTTTTTTTATCTTTCCATGAACTGGAGTACAGCTAGCAAGGAATAATAGTGGTGCTTGGCTTTCAGAATGAACAAGAGAAATTAGTTTTGTACCCCAAATAGGGAGAAATCCCAAGCATGTTTATTTATCTATGCGATTGTCTACACCATTGCTTTGTGATATTGCTCAACCATGATATAGTATTTAATAACGTCGTGAAGTAGTTGTTTGATGTGGAGCATGTTTCACATTCATAGCTCGGACTTGTTTCTAGGGACAGATGTTGTTTTGCTAAACTGATGCTTTTGAAACAACAAGATCAACGTACTCATGCTTTTTTGACCTTTCCTATGAAGTGAATGTCCTGGCTAGGTGTAATAATAGTGCCTGGCTTTTAAAATGAACAATAGTGTACTAATGCTTTTTTGAACCTTCTTTATGAATTGAATGTCCTGGCTAGATGTAATAATATTGCTTGGCTTTTAAAATGAACAACATAAATTACTTTGTACCCCAAAAGGGGAGAAACCCCAAGCATGTTTATTTATCTACACAAGTATTATCTACACCATCACTTTATGAAATTGCTCTACCATGCTAACATAATATTTAACAATAATGTTGTCTACCAATTTCATGTGAAGCATGCTTTAGATGCGTAGCACAAACTTGTTTCAAGGGACTGTTGTCTTTTTGCTGTTTATCTACACTACACTATTATCTACCACAAATGCATTGTTCATGGCTTGTACTTGTTTCCAAGGACAGTTCTAGGGACAGATGTCTCTTTGCTAAACTGGTACTGTTGAGATGATAAGATCAGTCATACTCATGCTTTTTTTATCTTTCCATGAACTGAAGTACAGCTAGCAAGGAATAATAGTGGTGCTTGGCTTTCAGAATGAACAAGAGAAATTAGTTTTGTACCCCAAATAGGGAGAAATCCCAAGCATTTTTATTTATCTATGCGATTGTCTACACCATTGCTTTGTGATATTGCTCAACCATGATATAGTATTTAATAACGTCGTGAAGTAGTTGTTTGATGTGGAGCATGTTTCACATTCATAGCTCGGACTTGTTTCTAGGGACAGATGTTGTTTTGCTAAACTGATGCTTTTGAAACAACAAGATCAACGTACTCATGCTTTTTTTGACCTTTCCTATGAAGTGAATGTCCTGGCTAGGTGTAATAATAGTGCCTAGCTTTTAAAATGAACAATAGCGTACTAATGCTTTTTTGAACCTTCTCTATGAATTGAATGTCCTAGCTAGATGTAATAATATTGCTTGGCTTTTAAAATGAACAACATAAATTACTTTGTACCCCAAAAGGGGAGAAACCCCAAGCATGTTTATTTATCTACACTAAGTATTATCTACACCATCACTTTATGAAATTGCTCTACCATGCTAACATAATATTTAATAATAATGTTGTCTACCAATTTCTTGTGAAGCATGCTTTAGATGCGTAGCACAAACTTGTTTCAAGGGACTGTGGTCTTTTTGCTATTTATCTACACTACGCTATTATCTACCACAAATGCATTGTTCATGGCTTGTACTTGTTTCCAAGGACAGTTCTAGGGACAGACTGGTACTGTTGAGATGATAAGATCAGTCATAATCATGCTTTTTTATCTTTCCATGAACTGAAGTACAGCTAGCAAGGAATAATAGTGGTGCTTGGCTTTCAGAATGAACAAGAGAAATTAGTTTTGTACCCCAAACAGGGAGAAATCCCAATCATGTTTATTTATCTATGCGATTGTCTACACCATTGCTTTGTGATATTGCTCAACCATGATATAGTATTTAATAACGTCGTGAAGTAGTTGTTTGATGTGGAGCATGTTTCACATTCATAGCTCGGACTTGTTTCTAGGGACAGATGTTATTTTACTAAACTGATGCTTTTGAAACAACAAGATCAACCTACTGCTGCTTTTTTTGACCTTTCCTATGAAGTGAATGTCCTGGCTACGTGTAATAATAGTGCCTGGCTTTTAAAATGAACAACATCATACTAATGCTTTTTTGAACCTTCTCTATGAACTGAATGTCCTGGCTAGATGTAATAATAGTGCTTGGCTTTTAAAATGAACAACATAAATTACTTTGTACCCCAAAAGGGGAGAAACCCCAAGCATGTTTATTTATCTACACTAAGTATTATCTACACCATCACTTTATGAAATTGCTCTACCATGCTAACATAATATTTAATAATAATGTTGTCTACCAATTTCATGTGAAGCATGCTTTAGATGCGTAGCAAAAACTTGTTTCAAGGGACTGTTGTCTTTTTGCTATTTATCTACACTACACTATTATCTACCACAAATGCATTGTTCATGGCTTGTACTTGTTTCCAAGGACAGTTCTAGGGACAGACTGGTACTGTTGAGATGATAAGATCAGTCATACTCATGCTTTTTTTTATCTTTCCATGAACTGAAGTACAGCTAGCAAGGAATAATAGTGGTGCTTGGCTTTCAGAATGAACAAGAGAAATTAGTTTTGTATCCCAAATAGGGAGAAATCCCAAGCATGTTTATTTATCTATGCGATTGTCTACACCATTGATTTGTGATATTGCTCAACTATGATATAGTATTTAATAACATCGTGAAGTAGTTGTTTGATGTGGAGCATGTTTCACATTCATAGCTCGGACTTGTTTCTAGGGACATATGTGCTTTTGAAACAACAAGATCAACGCACTCATGCTTTTTTGACCTTTCCTAAGAAGTGAATGTCCTGGCTAGGTGTAATAATACTGCCTGGCTTTTAAAATGAACAAAAACGTACTAATGCTTTTTTGAACCTTCTCTATGAACTGAATGTACTGGCTAGATGTAATAATAGTGCTTGGCTTTTAAAATGAACAACATAAATTACTTTGTACCCCAAAAGGGGAGAAACCCCAAGCATGTTTATTTATCTACACTAAGTATTATCTACACCATCACTTTATGAAATTGCTCTACCATGCTAACATAATATTTAATAATAATGTTGTCTACCAATTTCATGTGAAGCATGCTTTAGATGCGTAGCACAAACTTGTTTCAAGGGACTGTTGTCATTTTGCTATTTATCTACACTACACTATTATCTACCACAAACGCATTGTTCATGGCTTGTACTTGTTTCGAAGGACAGTTGTAGGGACAGATGTCTCTTTGCTAAACTGGTACTGTTGAGATGATAAGATCAGTCATACTCATGCTTTTTTTATCTTTCCATGAACTGAAGTACAGCTAGCAAGGAATAATAGTGGTGCTTGGCTTTCAGAATGAACAAGAGAAATTAGTTTTGTACCCCAAATAGGGAGAAATCCCAAGCATGTTTATTTATCTATGCGATTGTCTACACCATTGCTTTGTGATATTGCTCAACCATGATATAGTATTTAATAACGTCGTGAAGTAGTTGTTTGATGTGGAGCATGTTTCACATTCATAGCTCGGACTTGTTTCTAGGGACAGATGTTGTTTTGCTAAACTGTTGCTTTTGAAACAACAAGATCAACGTACTCATGCTTTTTTGACCTTTCCTATGAAGTGAATGTCCTGGCTAGGTGTAATAATAGTGCCTGGCTTTTAAAATGAACAACAGCGTACTAATGCTTTTTTGAACCTTCTCTATGAATTGAATGTCCTGGCTAGATGTAATAATATTGCTTGGCTTTTAAAATGAACAACATAAATTACTTTGTACCCCAAAAGGGGAGAAACCCCAAGCATGTTTATTTATCTACACTAAGTATTATCTACACCATCACTTTATGAAATTGCTCTACCATGCTAACATAATATTTAATAATAATGTTGTCTACCAATTTCATGTGAAGCATGCTTTAGATGCGTAGCACAAACTTGTTTCAAGGGACTGTTGTCTTTTTGCTATTTATCTACACTACACTATTATCTACCACAAATGCATTGTTCATGGCTTGTACTTGTTTCCAAGGACAGTTCTAGGGACAGACTGGTACTGTTGAGATGATAAGATCAGTCATAATCATGCTTTTTTATCTTTCCATGAACTGAAGTACAGCTAGCAAGGAATAATAGTGGTGCTTGGCTTTCAGAATGAACAAGAGAAATTAGTTTTGTACCCCAAATAGGGAGAAATCCCAATCATGTTTATTTATCTATGCGATTGTCTACACCATTGCTTTGTGATATTGCTCAACCATGATATAGTATTTAATAACGTCGTGAAGTAGTTGTTTGATGTGGAGCATGTTTCACATTCATAGCTCGGACTTGTTTCTAGGGACAGATGTTGTTTTGCTAAACTGATGCTTTTGAAACAACAAGATCAACGTACTGATGCTTTTTTTGACCTTTCCTATGAAGTGAATGTCCTGGCTAGGTGTAATAATAGTGCCTGGCTTTTAAAATGAACAACATCGTACTAATGCTTTTTTGAACCTTCTCTATGAACTGAATGTCTTGGCTAGATGTAATAATATTGCTTGGCTTTTAAAATGAACAACATAAATTACTTTGTACCCCAAAAGGGGAGAAACCCCAAGCATGTTTATTTATCTACACTAAGTATTATCTACACCATCACTTTATGAAATTGCTCTACCATGCTAACATAATATTTAATAATAATGTTGTCTACCAATTTCATTTGAAGCATGCTTTAGATGCGTAGCACAAACTTGTTTCAAGGGACTGTTGTCTTTTTGCTATTTATCTACACTACACTATTATCTACCACAAATGCATTGTTCATGGCTTGTACTTCTTTCCAAGGACAGTTCTAGGGACAGATTGGTACTGTTGAGATGATAAGATCAGTCATACTCATGCTTTTTTTATCTTTCCATGAACTGAAGTACAGCTAGCAAGGAATAATAGTGGTGCTTGGCTTTCAGAATGAACAAGAGAAATTAGTTTTGTATCCCAAATAGGGAGAAATCCCAAGCATGTTTATTTATCTATGCGATTGTCTACACCATTGATTTGTGATATTGCTCAACTATGATATAGTATTTAATAACATCGTGAAGTAGTTGTTTGATGTGGAGCATGTTTCACATTCATAGCTTGGACTTGTTTCTAGGGACAGATGTGCTTTTGAAACAACAAGATCAACGCACTCATGCTTTTTTGACCTTTCCTATGAAGTGAATGTCCTGGCTAGGTGTAATAATACTGCCTGGCTTTTAAAATGAACAACAACGTACTAATGCTTTTTTGAACCTTCTCTATGAACTGAATGTACTGGCTAGATGTAATAATAGTGCTTGGCTTTTAAAGTGAACAACATAAATTACTTTGTACCCCAAAAGGGGAGAAACCCCAAGCATGTTTATTTATCTACACTAAGTATTATCTACACCATCACTTTGTGAAATTGCTCTACCATGCTAACATAATACTTAATAATAATGTTGTCTACCAATTTCATGTGAAGCATGCTTTAGATGCGTAGCACAAACTTGTTTCAAGGGACTGTTGTCTTTTTGCTATTTATCTACACTACACTATTATCTACCACAAACGCATTGTTCATGGCTTGTACTTGTTTCCAAGGACAGTTCTAGGGACAGATGTCTCTTTGCTAAACTAGTACTGTTGAGATGATAAGATCAGTCATACTCATGCTTTTTTTATCTTTCCATGAACTGAAGTACAGCTAGCAAGGAATAATAGTGGTGCTTGGCTTTCAGAATGAACAAGAGAAATTAGTTTTGTACCCCAAATAGGGAGAAATCCCAAGCATATTTATTTATCTATGCGATTTTCTACACCATTGCTTTGTGATATTGCTCAACCATGATATAGTATTTAATAACGTCGTGAAGTAGTTGTTTGATGTGGAGCATGTTTCACATTCATAGCTCGGACTTGTTTCTAGGGACAGATGTTGTTTTGCTAGACTGATGCTTTTGAAACAACAAGATCAACGTACTCATGCTTTTTTGACCTTTCCTATGAAGTGAATGTCCTGGCTAGGTGTAATAATAGTGCCTGGCTTTTAAAATGAACAACAGCGTACTAATGCTTTTTTGAACCTTCTCTATGAATTGAATGTCCTGGCTAGATGTAATAATATTGCTTGGCTTTTAAAATGAACAACATAAATTACTTTGTACCCCAAAAGGGGAGAAACCCCAAGCATGTTTATTTATCTACACTAAGTATTATCTACACCATCACTTTATGAAATTGCTCTACCATGCTAACATAATATTTGATAATAATGTTGTCTACCAATTTCATGTGAAGCATGCTTTAGATGCGTAGCACAAACTTGTTTCAAGGGACTGTTGTCTTTTTGCTATTTATCTACACTACACTATTATCTACCACAAATGCATTGTTCATGGCTTGTACTTGTTTCCAAGGACAGTTCTAGGGACAGATGTCTCTTTGCTAAACTGGTACTGTTGAGATGATAAGATCAGTCATACTCAAGCTTTTTTTATCTTTCCATGAACTGAAGTACACCTAGCAAGGAATAATAGTGGTGCTTGGCTTTCAGAATGAACAAGAGAAATTAGTTTTGTACCCCAAATAGGGAGAAATCCCAAGCATGTTTATTTATCTATGCGATTGTCTACACCATTGCTTTGTGATATTGCTCAACCATGATATAGTATTTAATAACGTCGTGAAGTAGTTGTTTGATGTGGAGCATGTTTCACATTCATAGCTCGGACTTGTTTCTAGGGACAGATGTTGTTTTGCTTAACTGGTGCTTTTGAAACAACAAGATCAACGTACTCATGCTTTTTTTGACCTTTCCTATGAAGTGAATGTCCTGGCTAGGTGTAATAATAGTGCCTGGCTTTTAAAATGAACAACAGCGTACTAATGCTTTTTTGAACCTTCTCTATGAACTGAATGTCCTGGCTAGATGTAATAATAGTGCTTGGCTTTTAAAATGAACAACATAAATTACTTTGTACCCCAAAAGGGGAGAAACCCCAAGCATGTTTATTTATCTACACTTAGAATTATCTACACCATCACTTTATGAAATTGCTCTACCATGCTAACATAATATTTAATAATAATGTTGTCTACCAATTTCATGTGAAGCATGCTTTAGATGCGTAGCAGAAACTTCTTTCAAGGGACTATTGTCTTTTTGCTATTTATCTACACTACACTATTATCTACCACAAATGCATTGTTCATGGCTTGTACTTGTTTCCAAGGACAGTTCTAGGGACAGACTGGTACTATTGAGATGATAAGATCAGGCATACTCATGCTTTTTTTATCTTTCCATGAACTGAAGTACAGCTAGCAAGGAATAATAGTGGTGCTTGGCTTTCAGAATGAACAAGAGAAATTAGTTTTGTACCCCAAATAGGGAGAAATCCCAAGCATGTTTATTTATCTATGCGATTGTCTACACCATTGCTTTGTGATATTGCTCAACCATGATATAGTATTTAATAACGTCGTGAAGTAGTTGTTTGATGTGGAGCATGTTTCACATTCATAGCTCGGACTTGTTTCTAGGGACAGATGTTGTTTTGCTAAACTGATCCTTTTGAAACAACAAGATTAGCGTACTCATGCTTTTTTTGACCTTTCCTATGAAGTGAATGTCCTGGCTAGGTGTAATAATAGTGCCTGGCTTTTAAAATGACCAAGAGCGTACTAATGCGTTTTTGAACCTTCTCTATGAACTGAATGTCCTGGCTAGATGTAATAATAGTGCTTGGCTTTTAAAATGAACAACATAAATTACTTTGTACCCCAAAAGGGGAGAAACCCCAAGCATGTTTATTTATCTACACTAAGTATTATCTACACCATCACTTTATGAAATTGCTCTACCATGCTAACATAATATTTAATAATAATGTTTTCTACCAATTTCATGTGAAGCATGCTTTAGATGCGTAGCACAAACTTGTTTCAAGGGACTGTTGTCTTTTTGCTATTTATATACACTACACTATTATCTACCACAAATGCATTGTTCATGGCTTGTACTTGTTTCCAAGGACAGTTCTAGGGACAGATGTCTCTTTGCTAAACTGGTACTATTGAGATGATAAGATCAGTCATACTCATGCTTTTTTTATCTTTCCATGAACTGAAGTATAGCTAGCAAGGAATAATAGTGGTGCTTCGCTTTTAGAATGAACAAGAGAAATTAGTTTTGTACCCCAAATAGGGAGAAATCCCAAGCATGTTTATTTATCTATGCGATTGTCTACACCATTGCTTTGTGATATTGCTCAACCATGATATAGTATTTAATAACGTCGTGAAGTAGTTGTTTGATGTGGAGCATGTTTCACATTCATAGCTCGGACTTGTTTCTAGGGACAGATGTTGTTTTGCTAAACTGATGCTTTTGAAACAACAAGATCAACGCACTCATGCTTTTTTTGACCTTTCCTATGAAGTGAATGTCCTGGCTAGGTGTAATAATAGTGCCTGGCTTTTAAAATGAACAACGGCGTACTAATGCTTTTTTGAACCTTCTCTATGAACTGAATGTCCTGGCTAGATGTAATAATAGTGCTTGGCTTTTAAAATGAACAACATAAATTACTTTGTACCCCAAAAGGGGAGAAACCCCAAGCATGTTTATTTATCTACACTAAGTATTATCTACACCATCACTTTATGAAATTGCTCTAGCATGCTAACATAATATTTAATAATAATGTTGTCTACCAATTTCATGTGAAGCATGCTTTAGATGCGTAGCACAAACTTGTTTCAAGGGACTGTTGTCTTTTTGCTATTTATCTACACTACACTATTATCTACCACAAACGCATTGTTCATGGCTTGTACTTGTTTCCAAGGACAGTTCTAGGGACAGATGTCTCTTTGCTAAACTGGTACTGTTGAGATGATAAGATCAGTCGTACTCATGCTTTTTTATCTTTCCATGAACTGAAGTACAACTAGCAAGGAATAATAGTGGTGCTTGGCTTTCAGAATGAACAAGAGAAATTAGTTTTGTACCCCAAATAGGGAGAAATCCCAAGCATGTTTATTTATCTATGCGATTGTCTACACCATTGCTTTGTGATATTGCTCAACCATGATATAGTATTTAATAACGTCGTGAAGTAGTTGTTTGATGTGGAGCACGTTTCACATTCATAGCACGGACTTGTTTCCAGGGACAGATGTTGTTTTGCTAAACTGATGCTTTTGAAACAACAAGATCAGCGTACTCATGCTTTTTTGACCTTTCCTATGAAGTGAATGTCCTGGCTAGGTGTAATAATAGTGCCTGGCTTTTAAAATGAACAACAGCGTACTAATGCTTTTTTGCACCTTCTCTATGAATTGAATGTCCTGGCTAGATGTAATAATAGTGATTGGCTTTTAAAATGAACAACATAAATTACTTTGTACCCCAAAAGGGGAGAAACCCCAAGCATGTTTATTTATCTACACTAAGTATTATCTACACCATCACTTTATGAAATTGCTCTACCATGCTAACATAATATTTAATAATAATGTTGTCTACCAATTTCATGTGAAGCATGCTTTAGATGCGTAGCACAAACTTGTTTCAAGGGACTGTTGTCTTTTTGCTATTTATCTACACTACACTATTATCTACCACAAATGCATTATTCATGGCTTGTACTTGTTTCCAAGGACAGTTCTAGGGATAGATGTCTCTTTGCTAAACTGGTACTGTTGAGATGATAAGATCAGTCATACTCATGCTTTTTTTATCTTTCCATGAACTGAAGTACAGCTAGCAAGGAATAATAGTGGTGCTTGGCTTTCAGAATGAACAAGAGAAATTAGTTTTGTACCCCAAATAGGGAGAAATCCCAAGCATCTTTATTTATCTATGCGATTGTCTACACCATTGCTTTGTGATATTGCTGAACCATGATATAGTATTTAATAACGTCGTGAAGTAGTTGTTTGATGTGGAGCATGTTTCACAAATCATAGCTCCGACTTGTTTCTAGGGACAGATGTTGTTTTGCTAAACTGATGCTTTTGAAACAACAAGATCAACGTACTCATCCTTTTTTTGACCTTTCCTATGAAGTGAATGTCCTGGCTAGGTGTAATAATAGTGCCTGGCTTTTAAAATGAACAACAGCGTACTAATGCTTTTTTGAACCTTCTCTATGAACTGAATGTCCTCGATAGATGTAATAATAGTGCTTGGCTTTTAAAATGAACAACATAAATTACTTTGTACCCCAAAAGGGGAGAAACCCCAAGCATGTTTACTTATCTACACTAATTATTATCTACACCATCACTTTATGAAATTGCTCTACCATGCTAACATAATATTTAATAATAATGTTGTCTACCAATTTCATGTGAAGCATGCTTTAGATGCGTAGCACAAACTTGTTTCAAGGGACTATTGTCTTTTTGCTATTTATCTACACTACACTATTATCTACCACAAATGCATTGTTCATGGCTTGTACTTGTTTCCAAGGACAGTTCTAGGGACCAACTGGTACTGTTGAGATGATACGATCAGTCATACTCATGCTTTTTTTATCTTTCCATGAACTGAAGTACAGCTAGCAAGGAATAATAGTGGTGCTTGGCTTTCAGAATGAACAAGAGAAATTAGTTTTGTACCCCAAATAGGGAGAAATCCCAAGCATGTTTATTTATCTATGCGATTGTCTACACCATTGCTTTGTGATATTGCTCAACCATGATATAGTATTTAATAACGTCGTGAAGTAGTTGTTTGATGTGGAGCATGTTTCACATTCATAGCTCGGACTTGTTTCTAGGGACAGATGTTGTTTTGCTAAACTGATGCTTTTGAAACAACAAGATCAACGTACTCATGCTTTTTTGACCATTCGTATGAAGTGAATGTCCTGGCTAGGTGTAATAATAGTGCCTGGCTTTTAAAATGAACAACAGCGTACTAATGCTTTTTTGAACCTTCTCTATGAACTGAATGTCCTGGCTAGATGTAATAATAGTGCTTGGCTTTTAAAATGAACAACATAAATTACTTTGTACCCCAAAAGGGGAGAAACCCCAAGCATGTTTATTTATCTACACTAAGTATTATCTACACCATCACTTTATGAATTGCTCTACCATGCTAACATAATATTTAATAATAATGTTGTCTACCAATTTCATGTGAAGCATGCTTTAGATGCGTAGCTGTGACGCCCCGATTCAATCGTACACTAATCATACACACAAACGTGTACGATCAAGATCAGGGACTCACGGGAAGATATCACAACACAACTCTACAAATAAAATAAGTCATACAAGCATCATATTACAAGCCAGGGGCCTCGAGGGCTCGAATACAAGAGCTCGATCATAGACGAGTCAGCGGAAGCAACAATATCTGAGTACAGACATAAGTTAAACAAGTTTGCCTTAAGAAGGCTAGCACAAACTGGGATACAGATCGAAAGAGGCGCAGGCCTCCTGCCTGGGATCCTCCTAAACTACTCCTGGTCGTCGTCAGCGGGCATCACGTAGTAGTAGGCACCTCCGGTGTAGTAGGAGTCGTCGTCGACGGTGGCGTCTGGATCCTGGGCTCCAACATCTGGTTGCGACAACCAGGTAGAAGGGATAGAGGGAAAGAAGGAGAAAGCAACCGTGAGTACTCATCCAAAGTACTCGCAAGCAAGGAGCTACACTACATATGCATGGGTATCAAATGGAGTAAGGGTATCATATGTGGACTGAACTGCAGAATGCCAGAATAAGAGGGGGATAACTAATCGTTTCGAAGACTACGCTTCTGGCAGCCTCCGTCTTACAACATGTAGAAGAGAGTAGACTGAAGTCCTCCAAGTAGCATCGCATAGCATAATCCTAACCGATGATCCTCCCCTCATCGCCCTGTGAGAGAGCAATCACCGGTTGTATCTGGCACTTGGAAAGGTGTGTTTTATTAAGTATCCAGTTCTAGTTGTCATAAGGTCAAGGTACAACTCCAAGTCGTCCTGTTACCGAAGATCATGGCTATTCGAATAGATTAACTTCCCTGCAGGGGTGCACCACATACCCCAACACGCTTGATCCCATTTGGCCGGACACACTTTCCTGGGTCATGCCCGGCCTCGGAAGATCAACACGTCGCAGCCCCACCTAGGCACAACAGAGAGGTCAGCACGCCGGTCTAAACCTAAGCGCACAGGGGTCTGGGCCCATCGCCCTTAGCACACTTGCACGTTGCGTACGCGGCCGGAAGCAGAACTAGCCCCCTTAATACAAGAGCAGGCTTACGTTCCAATCCGGCGCGCGCCACTCAGTCGCTGACGTCATGAAGGCTTCGGCTGATACCACGACGCCGGGATACCCATAACTACTCCCGCGTAGATCGTTAGTGCGTATAGACCAAATGGCCAGACTCAGATTAAATATCTAGATCTCGTTAAGCGTGTTAAGTATCCGCGAACGTCGACCAGGGCCAGGCCCACCTCTCCCCTAGGTGGTCGGAACCTACCCTGTCGCTCTGCCTCAAAGATCCACTCGCGGGTGCTCCTCAAGCCGACCCGTCTTTAGTCACCACATGTATCATGTATAAAGTATATAGTATATACCCGTGATCAACTCCCGAGTGATCACGGCCCGATAGTATAGCATGGCAGACGGACAAGGATGTAGGGCCACTGATGATAAACTAGCATCCTATACTAAGCATTAGGATTGCAGGTAAAGGTAACAACAGTAGTAGCAAGGACAGGCTATGCATCAGTATAGGATTAACGGGAAGCAGTAACATGCTACCCTACTCTAATGCAAGCAGTATAGAGAAGAGTAGGCGATATCTGGTGATCAAAGGGGGGCTTGCCTGGTTGCTCTGGCAAGAGAGAGGGGTCGTCGGTGATGTAGTCGACCACAGGGGCATCAGCATCGTCACGGGGTCTACCGGAGAGAAGAGGGGGGGAGAAACAGTAAATACATAGCAAGCAAGTGCATAACAGGACAACAAGCAGAGCTAGACGTGTTCTAACGCGGTAGTAGGTGATACCGACGAAGGGGGAAAGCCTCCGGGAAAGTATTCCCGGTGTTTCGCGTTTTCGGACAGATAAACCGGAGGGGGAAAGTTGCGTGTTTGATATGTTAGGGGTGTGTGGTGGACGAATGGGCTGCGTATCCGGAATCGTCTCGTTGTTCTGAGCAACTTTCATGTTGGAAATATTTTAATCCGAGTTACGGATTAAAAGATATGATTTTCTAAAGATTTTATTAATTTCTGAGATTTAATTAATTATTTAATTAATTTGAAAATGATTTAATGACATCAGCATGATGTCATGCTGACATCAGCAGTCAACAAAGTTGACTTGGTCAACCTGACATGTGGGTCCAGGGGGGACCCACCTGTCATCCTCTAATTAGGTTAATTAGGGTTTAGGTTAATCTAATTACAGTTTAATTAAACTTAACTAGTTAATTAAATTAATTAAACCGGATTAATTAACTTAATTAATTTCTTAATTAATTAATTAATAATTAATTTTATTAAATCATTTTCATTTTTATTAATTATATTTATTTTATTTTACTTTTTTTAATTCCTTTTCCTTTTTTTTAAAAAAACGTTATGGGGCGGGGCCCCCTAGTCAGTGGCCCGGGGGGGGCTAGCGGGCACAGGGCGTTGCGGCGCCCGACTGGGCGTTCGCCCAAATCGACGGGCGAGGAGGACCGGGGCATGGCCGGGCGGAGGGCGACGCCGTCCGGGGCAAGACGAGGCCGGCGCGGGCGGAGGCACGCCGGTCAGGGCGAGTGCGCGCGAGACGGAGAGAGAGGGAGGGCCGGGGTCGAGGGCGCGGTCGGTGGTGCCGGTGCACGTGGCCGAGGCGACCAGGGGGGGAAGGGCGCGGCGGCCGCGGCAGGGGAGCCGCACGGGGAAGCGGGGAGGGGCCGGGGGCGGGACGGCCCGGCGCGGGCGACGGTGGCGCCGGAGCGCGTCGAGCGGCGACGGCCGAGGCGACCTAGGGGGAGAGGAGGGCGAAGGGGGGAGCTCACGGGGGGGGGGAGTAGGGCAACGGGGCAGTGGGCTCGGGGGCGGTCGGGGAAGACCGGCGAGGAGGAGGACGAGGAGGCGTTCGGCGGCGACGGGGCGGTCCGGCGACGAGGGCGGCGGGCGACGAGGTCGGGGGGCGCGGCGCTGGAACGGCGGCCTCGGCACGGGGCGAGGAGGAGGCCGAGGCACGCGGGGCGATGGCGGCGTCCACGGAGACCTCAGGCAGCGGGCACGCCGGCGAGGTGGCCGACGACGAGGCAGGCCGCGGCGGGGCGGCTCCGGCGGGGGTTCCGGGCAGCGGCGGGGCGCCTTTTCCCCCGATCCAGATCGGGGGGAGCAAGGGGGGCGAGCGGGGTGGGGCGAGTGGGGGTCTCGTCCCCGATCCGGATTGGATCGGGAGGGGGAAACGACGTGGGGGGGGGAGTGCGGGGGCGAGTGGATAGGGTTCGGGTGGGGTGAGAGGATAAGGGAGGAGTGGGGGTCGGCTGGGCCGTGCGGGTGGGCCAGTTGGGCTGGCCTGGCTGTCAGCTGGGCCGGTTGGCCCAGTGGGGGTCCCTTTTCTTTTCTTTTGTTTTTACTTTCTATTTATTTTACCTTTTCTGTCTTAGTTTTGTTTCCTATTATTTTAGTTTTATTAAAATATACACGTAGCATTTAATTTAGTATTTCAACTTAGTCCATAGTCACAAAAAGTCTAATCCGCAAACAAATTAGTTTGACATTTTATTAATTACAAAAGTTATTTAAATAATTGTTTTCACTATTGTTTTAATTGTTTTAGGGCCTTTAAACATTTTATTGAAGTTTGGTTTCTCCACCATAATTACCTATGTATTATTTGGTTCACTCCGAACATTTAACTTTTAATATTTGAAAACTTTTATTGTTTGCTCGATTTTGAATTTGAAATTCGAACTAGGTTCCGAACTAACTCGAGTTTATCCACAGTAACCGAGGTGACGTGGCATCATTAGTGGGGATTACTGTAGCTTAATTACCCGGGCGTCACAATTCTCCTCCACTACAAGAAATCTCGTCCCGAGATTTAAGAGGGGAGTAAGGGGAAAGTTCTGGTTACGATATTCTAACGGATCTTCTCGAAGAAGTTAATTCCTTTCGTTGATGTCTTCAATCCTTTATTCCGATGCATCACGATAAACTTGTCATCATTTCTTCGGGAACTCCATCGTACTTACGAAAAGATAAGGGGCAGCTCACTACGTCATAATGCTTTTGAGGGAAACAATCTGGGGTTAACCCATGAATTAGTATAAGATTATCTCTCGAGTTGAACATATGAAATACCTCAAGAGTAAGGTACGAAGGTACCATAATAGGCTCCAAGCGGATAGATAGTTGCTCGAAGCCTGAACCAGAGTGAGAAAGGGGTTCAGAGTAGCGAGAGTAAGTATTGCGTCTAATACCAGAATAGACCACTAGGACAGTGGCCCGTGGATTACATACGAGTCCACGCGCGAGGAATAACTTTGGGAATAGGGGGTGTACAGGACAGTCAGGTTTCGATCCTGTGGAACTGTGGGTTATGGGCCCACCATGTGGTTTTTTTTAATAGGAGCAGTGACATCTTTCACGGTCATGATAGCAAGGCATGTCAGAGAGTACCAAGTCAGTTATGCCGGCATCAACGTTGGTACCAAGGGCGAGGGACGAAGAGAACCACTTTCCTGCTCGTTGAACGAGGCGGACCAATAGGCAAGGTTCTCGTCCATCGGTGGCTACCGGAATGTCATCAACAATAGTAACAGGGTCTTACTGAAAGAATTGCACACCGAGGAGTTTACATAAGCAGTAGAATGTTGCTGCTTAGATCATATAGATCACAAGAAAGGTTCAAACTACCAATGGAAAGTAAAATATGATTATCATATTAAACAGAACAATGGAAAGGAAAATGTGTTTAAACACATATTTCAGGGATATATCCTTCCCAAGGACAAGCAGAGCATGATATCCGTGGCAGGATATAATGTAGAAAACTCTTTAGGTAAGGGGGGAGGAATCTCATGATATTACCCATACAACGGTGTTAGGATAAATGATAAATAAAATTTAGCATCGTGCTTCAAATGTTCCTGTTGAAAATCGGAGTACCATTGACATGCTTCGAGATAGCATTGACATGGTCTTCAGGTGAAGATTAGACTTTGGAAACACGAAGGATCCATCAGGAATAACTAGTAGAATAAGTCTTACAATTTCCTCATGGATGAACGGATAACCTTGCTGAAAAGGAATCTATAATGATAGGTCCTCCAGCCGAGGGGGGGGTGCTAGGCATGACATATGTTACCGGGTCATCAAAGGATCAACATCATAACTCTTGGAAAGTTGTCCCAACCATCATATCTGACGGAGATTCAGGTATGACTGGTGTGAGGATACCTCAGGCTTAGGATGCCTGAGAAGAAAGGTGCAACACAAATTGACGGGATGACACTTTAAGATTCTTGGGAAATGAACTATGAAGTGATTTCCGCTAACAAGAGTTCATCATTAACCCAATGAGAGGATGAGGAGATGGCTGACGGGCTCAGCGACAATTCATCGAGAATTCCAAACGGATGGATTTCCATAATAATGTGAGCAAGAAGATGACACTTGTCAATTCAAATGATATAATGTTGTATGCTCGAGGAAAACATACTCCATTAATCATTAGTTGAAAGGTGTGACCGTGACCTTAGGTAGAAAGATCACTGTTAGAGTGACGATTCAATATCCAACAGTCTAAGATCGAACTGTCGATCATTAACTTCAAAGCAATAGGGTTGCTAGAAGTACAGAACCCAAGCAGCATCGTCAGCATATTGGTATCCCGGTTAAAAAAACAACACGGGGACCAAGGAAGAATGGTGATGGTGAAAAGTATCATCTTACTGAGAATTTCTAAGAGGTGGAGCAATTCCCACGACATTCTTGACATAAAAGGTGGTAATTCTCCAAGGTAAAGAAGAACAATGCTGGGTAGCAAGGAACTCAAGGTATAACACCAAACACGAACAAGCTTGTGTTGGTGGGAAGGCAATAAAGGTCGATGATAATGCAGATCATCAAGGGCAAGGATGGTATTACTCATCAGGAACTCATTTGATATCCTGGAAGAGCTCATAAGATTGATGATGATCACAACACACTTTGTCGAGAGATTTCAAGATGTAATCGATCGGCAATGACATCAAGTCAAATGAATGGTGAAGCGAAAGGTTATTGGAACCACAGTTACGACACAAACTCGAACTCAAGCTTGTTGCTTAAGGTGAAAGGGTATGACGAGGAAAATTCAACGTAAGCTTAGCTCATCGTAAAAATTACGCTCTGGAAAGAAGGACCAGGTAGCCCAGTTAAGATCGGCACAACAAGGATATAGCCAATCAGGCTAGGAATGACGTGATTGAGTTCAAACTCGTAAGTAATGAGGGTTACAAGAGTTGCTTAATCGCGATGCGGACTCGAGTCAGTTATCGGTGTCCTTGAGTGTTTAATAACTCAAAGCCCGTGAAAAAATTGGAACCAGTGGGAATGTAGCACTTGATGAAGAACTCATAAGATGTTATGCAGTTCCATGATAATCTTGAGATACCAGGGGGGTAATACTCGATGACAGACCAAAGTAGAGGTTGGACTGGGGGTATTGCTCTACAGAAGACAAGTGCTTAATCTTGCACGAGAAATGGTATTTAAAAGAGAACATGGTCGGAACCACGATTGCAAAAGGCCAGATCCCAGATATAAGATGAACTTATACCAAAGGAATAGTTATTATTTCAAGAAGCTTCCATGATAGGATCTACATAGTGTCCATGGGCATGAACACAAAGGTTCAAGGTCGACTCCCACTCCCTCAATGCATAACCTTCCATTCACTTCTCATTTTTTCGGAGAAGTTGTAATGTTTAAACTTTATCTAGCAAAACACTGGAAGAGTATGACTCGTGAAAATTTTCGAGTTCACACATATCAAGGAGGGCATACGTTCAACCCATCAAGGCATCTTAGGAACGTATACCATAAGCTTCAAGAGTAAATATTACCAGCTCGAAAGCAGAGCATGGTTGACAAAAGGAAAGGATACAATTTACCAAAGGCATTATGCATCAGGGGAAGGTCTCACAAAGTTATTGAATATGAAGGATGCTGATGGATAAAATCCAACAATGGACCTGATGGTCCACAAGGGATCTGACGTGAGCATCGGTACTCAACTAGAGGAAGAAGAGTGCAAGGAGTTCAAATTATAGAAACAACTGACTAACTCAATTGTCAAATGCAAAGGAATTATGATCTCCAAATCAAGGGATCAGAAGCAATGCTCTGATTAGAGATGGATAAGTTGAATAGCCTTAGGGTACAATCAACGACAATTGGATTGGTCGAGAACCAATTCTAGTTAAAAGAATGGCAGCTTAGCCGGAGAAGTAATTTATAAGGATCAATGGTGATTGCGTGTATTCGCAAACATATTGAGTCAACAGACTCAAAATGATAATGACAAGGAATGTCATTAAGACTACGAGACTTATGGGACTAACCATAATGCAAGCAAGCAAGAATTTCAAGAGCCAAAGGCTCCAGAGGATTTTCGGAAGATCGAATATTATTTTGAAGACTTTTGCGAAACTCATGAACAACTAGGGATGAGCGGATACTCGACAAGTGCGAGGATTTATTTGAAGGGGTATTCATGTGGCAAGGAACTGCTAGGCAGTAGGCACGAAGTATTCTCGGAACAATAGAGAAAACTTCGGGGCATCTTGTAATAACAAGATCAATGGGGGATGATTGCATGAATGGCAAGTGTAAGTAGTTATCCATAAGGATTTATCGGTGGTCGGGAATAGCAAAAGTGATGGGCACAAAGTCTCGAGAGAATATCAAAGAGTATCTCCGAAATCTTCTGGTGCAGTCGGTGATCATCTGGACTGAAGGGCCTCTCCGGGAGAAAGTATTTTCGAGAACCTAAAGTTAGATTTTAGTAAAAATCGTTTAACCCGAATAGAAGAGAGTTCAGAACCCCAGAGTAAGGGTCGAGAAGTAAAAGATCCTAGTACCACCCAATGGCGACGTGGGCCCGTAAGGCACACAGCCATGTTAGTAAAAGTTTTGCAATGTCTAGACTCGACTTCGGCCAAGAAGTGTGGAAGGGGGATTCCTACAGGCAGTCGGCTCTGATACCAACTTGTGACGCCCCGATTCAATCGTACACTAATCATACACACAAACGTGTACGATCAAGATCAGGGACTCACGGGAAGATATCACAACACAACTCTACAAATAAAATAAGTCATACAAGCATCATATTACAAGCCAGGGGCCTCGAGGGCTCGAATACAAGAGCTCGGTCATAGACGAGTCAGCGGAAGCAACAATATATGAGTACAGACATAAGTTAAACAAGTTTGCCTTAAGAAGGCTAGCACAAACTGGGATACAGATCGAAAGAGGCGCAGGCCTCCTGCCTGGGATCCTCCTAAACTACTCCTGGTCGTCGTCAGCGGGCATCACGTAGTAGTAGGCACCTCCGGTGTAGTAGGAGTCGTCGTCGACGGTGGCGTCTGGATCCTGGGCTCCAACATCTGGTTGCGACAACCAGGTAGAAGGGATAGAGGGAAAGAAGGAGAAAGCAACCGTGAGTACTCATCCAAAGTACTCGCAAGCAAGGAGCTACACTACATATGCATGGGTATCAAATGGAGTAAGGGTATCATATGTGGACAGAACTGCAGAATGCCAGAATAAGAGGGGATAACTAATCCTTTCGAAGACTACGCTTCTGGCAGCCTCTGTCTTGCAACATGTAGAAGAGAGTAGACTGAAGTCCTCCAAGTAGCATCGCATAGCATAATCCTAACCGATGATCCTCCCCTCATCGCCCTGTGAGAGAGCAATCACCGGTTGTATCTGGCACTTGGAAAGGTGTGTTTTATTAAGTATCCAGTTCTAGTTGTCATAAGGTCAAGGTACAACTCCAAGTCGTCCTGTTACCGAAGATCACGGCTATTCGAATAGATTAACTTCCCTGCAGGGGTGCACCACATACCCCAACACGCTTGATCCCATTTGGCCGGACACACTTTCCTGGGTCATGCCCAGCCTCGGAAGATCAACACGTCGCAGCCCCACCTAGGCACAACAGAGAGGTCAGCACGCCGGTCTAAACCTAAGCGCACAGGGGTCTGGGCCCATCGCCCTTAGCACACCTGCACGTTGCGTACGCGGCCGGAAGCAGAACTAGCCCCCTTAATACAAGAGCAGGCTTACGTTCCAATCCGGCGCGCGCCACTCAGTCGCTGACGTCACGAAGGCTTCGGCTGTTACCACGACGCCGGGATACCCATAACTACTCCCGCGTAGATGGTTAGTGCATATAGACCAAATGGCCAGACTCAGATTAAATATCCAGATCTCGTTAAGCGTGTTAAGTATCCGCGAACGTCGACCAGGGCCAGGCCCACCTCTCTCCTAGGTGGTCGGAACCTGCCCTGTCGCTCCGCCTCAAAGATCCACTCGCGGGTGCTCCTCAAGCCGACCCGTCTTTAGTCACCACATGTATCATGTATAAAGTATATAGTATATACCCGTGATCAACTCCCGAGTGATCACGGCCCGATAGTATAGCATGGCAGACGGACAAGGATGTAGGGCCACTGATGATAAACTAGCATCCTATACTAAGCATTAGGATTGCAGGTAAAGGTAACAACAGTAGTAGCAAGGACAGGCTATGCATCAGTATAGGATTAACGGGAAGCAGTAACATGCTACCCTACTCTAATGCAAGCAGTATAGAGAAGAGTAGGCGATATCTGGTGATCAAAGGGGGGGCTTGCCTGGTTGCTCTGGCAAGAGAGAGGGGTCGTCGGTGATGTAGTCGACCACAGGGGCATCAGCATCGTCACGGGGTCTACCGGAGAGAAGAGGGGGGGAGAAACAGTAAATACATAGCAAGCAAGTGCATAACAGGACAACAAGCAGAGCTAGACGTGTTCTAACGCGGTAGTAGGTGATACCGACGAAGGGGGAAAGCCTCCGGGAAAGTATTCCCGGTGTTTCGCGTTTTCGGACAGATGAACCGGAGGGGGAAAGTTGCGTGTTTGATATGTTAGGGGTGTGTGGTGGCCGAACGGGCTGCGTATCCGGAATCGTCTCGTCGTTCTGAGCAACTTTCATGTTGAAAATATTTTAATCCGAGTTACGGATTAAAAGATATGATTTTCTAAAGATTTTATTAATTTCTGAGATTTAATTAATTATTTAATTAATTCGAAAATGATTTAATGACATCAGCATGATGTCATGCTGACATCAGCAGTCAACAGAGTTGACTTGGTCAACCTGACATGTGGGTCCAGGGGGGACCCACCTGTCATCCTCTAATTAGGTTAATTAGGGTTTAGGTTAATCTAATTACAATTTAATTAAACTTAACTAGTTAATTAAATTAATTAAACCGGATTAATTAACTTAATTAATTTCTTAATTAATTAATTAATAATTAATTTTATTAAATCATTTTCATTTTTATTAATTATATTTATTTTATTTTATTTTTTGTAATTCCTTTTCCTTTTTTTTTAAAAAAAACGTTATGGGGCGGGGCCCCCTAGTCAGTGGCCCGGGGGGGGGGGGGGGGGATAGCGGGCACAGGGCGTTGCGGCGCCCGACTGGGCGTTCGCCCAAATCAACGGGCGAGGAGGACCGGGGCATGGCCGGGCGGAGGGCGACGCCGTCCGGGGCAAGACGAGGCCGGCGCGGGCGGAGGCACGCCGGTCAGGGCGAGTGCGCGCGAGACGGAGAGAGAGGGAGGGCCGGGGTCGAGGGCGCGGTCGGTGGTGCCGGTGCACGTGGCCGAGGCGACCAGGGGGGGAGGGCGCGGCGGCCGCGGCAGGGGAGCCGCACGGGGAAGCGGGGAGGGGCCGGGGGCGGGACGGCTCGGCGCGGGCGACGGTGGCGCCGGAGCGCGTCGAGCGGCGACGGCCGAGGCGACCTAGGGGGAGAGGAGGGCGAAGGGGGGAGCTCACAGGGGGGGGGGGAGTAGGGCAACGGGGCAGTGGGCTCGGGGGCGGTCGGGGAAGACCGGCGAGGAGGAGGACGAGGAGGCGTTCGGCGGCGACGGGGCGGTCCGGCGACGAGGGCGGCGGGCGACGAGGTCGGGGGGCGCGGCGCTGGAACGGCGGCCTCGGCACGGGGCGAGGAGGAGGCCGAGGCACGCGGGGCGATGGCGGCGTCCACGGAGACCTCAGGCAGCGGGCACGCCGGCGAGGTGGCCGTCGACGAGGCAGGCCGCGGCGGGGCGGCTCCGGCGGGGGTTCCGGGCGGCGGCGGGGCGCCTTTTCCCCCGATCCAGATCGGGGGGAGCGAGGGGGGCGAGCGGGGTGGGGCGAGTGGGGGTCTCGTCCCCGATCCGGATTGGATCGGGAGGGGGAAACGACGTGGGGGGGGAGTGCGGGGGCGAGTGGATAGGGTTCAGGTGGGGGTGAGAGGATAAGGGAGGAGTGGGGGTTGGCTGGGCCGTGCGGGTGGGCCAGTTGGGCTGGCCTAGCTGTCAGCTGGGCCGGTTGGCCCAGTGGGGGTCCCTTTTCTTTTCTTTTGTTTTTACTTTTTATTTATTTTACCTTTTCTGTCTTAGTTTTGTTTCCTATTATTTTAGTTTTATTAAAATATACACGTAGCATTTAATTTAGTATTTCAACTTAGTCCATAGTCACAAAAAGTCTAATCCGCAAACAAATTAGTTTGACATTTTATTAATTACAAAAGGTATTTAAATAATTGTTTTCACTATTGTTTTAATTGTTTTAGGGCCTTTAAACATTTTATCGAAGTTTGGTTTCTCCACCATAATTACCTATGTATTATTTGGTTCACTCCGAACATTTAACTTTTAATATTTGAAAACTTTTATTGTTTGCTCGATTTTGAATTTGAAATTCGAACTAGGTTCCGAACTAACGCGAGTTTATCTACAGTAACCGAGGTGACGTGGCATCATTAGTGGGGATTACTGTAGCTTAATTACCCGGGCGTCACAGTAGCACAAACTTGTTTCAAGGGACTGTTGTCTTTTTGCTATTTATCTACACTACACTATTATCTACCACAAATGCATTGTTCATGGCTTGTACTTCTTTCCAAGGACAGTTCTAGGGACAGACTGGTACTGTCGAGATGATAAGATCAGTCATACTCATGCTTTTTTTATCTTTCCATGAACTGAAGTACAGCTAGCAAGGAATAATAGTGGTGCTTGGCTTTCAGAATGAACAAGAGAAATTAGTTGTGTACCCCAAATAGGGAGAAATCCCAAGCATGTTTATTTATCTATGTGATTGTCTACACCATTGCTTTGTGATATTGCTCAACCATGATATAGTATTTAATAACGTCGTGAAGTAGTTGTTTGATGTGGAGCATGTTTCACATTCTTAGCTCGGACTTGTTTCTAGGGACAGATGTTGTTTTTCTAAACTGATGCTTTTGAAACAACAAGATCAACGTACTCATGCTTTTTTGACCTTTCCTATGAAGTGAATGTCCTGGCTAGGTGTAATAATAGTGCCTGGCTTTTAAAATGAACAACAGCATACTAATGCTTTTTTGAACCTTCTCTATGAACTGAATGTCCTGGCTAGATGTAATAATAGTGCTTGGCTTTTAAAATGAACAACATAAATTACTTTGTACCCCAAAAGGGGAGAAACCCCAAGCATGTTTATTTATCTACACTAAGTATTATCTACACCATCACTTTATGAAATAGCTCTACCATGCTAACATAATATTTAATAATAATGTTGTCTACCAATTTCATGTGAAGCATGCTTTAGATGCGTAGCAGAAACTTGTTTCAAGGGACTGTTGTCTTTTTGCTATTTATCTACACTACACTATTATCTACCACAAATGCATTGTTCATGGCTTGTACTTGTTTCCAAGGACAGTTCTAGGGACAGACTGGTACTGTTAAGATGATAAGATCAGTCATACTCATGCTTTTTTTATCTTTCCATGAACTGAAGTACAGCTAGCAAGGTATAATAGTGGTGCTTGGCTTTCAGAATGAACAAGAGAAATTAGTTTTGTACCCAAAATAGGGAGAAATCCCAAGCATGTTTATTTATCTATGCGATTGTCTACACCATTGCTTTGTGATATTGCTCAACCATGATATAGTATTTAATAACGTCGTGAAGTAGTTGTTTGATGTGGAGCATGTTTCACATTCATAGCTCGGACTTGTTTCTAGGGACAGATGTTGTTTTGCTAAACTGATGCTTTTGAAACAACAAGATCAGCGTCCTCATGCTTTTTTTGACCTTTCCTATGAAGTGAATGTCCTGGCTAGGTGTAATAATAGTGCCTGGCTTTTAAAATGAACAACAGCGTACTAATGCTTTTTTGAACCTTCTCTATGAACTGAATGTCCTGGCTAGATGTAATAATAGTGCTTGGCTTTTAAAATGAACAACATAAATTACTTTGTACCCCAAAAGGGGAGAAACCCCAAGCATGTTTATTTATCTACACTAAGTATTATCTACACCATCACTTTATGAAATTGCTCTACCATGCTAACATAATATTTAATAATAATGTTGTCTACCAGTTTCATGTGAAGCATGCTTTAGATGCGTAGCACAAACTTGTTTCGAGGGACTGTTGTCTTTTTGCTATTTATCTACACTACACTTTTATCTACTACAAATGCATTGTTCATGGCTTGTACTTGTTTCCAAGGACAGTTCTAGGGACAGACTGGTACTGTTGAGATGATAAGATCAGTCATACTCATGCTTTTTTTATCTTTCCATGAACTGAAGTACAGCTAGCAAGGAATAATAGTGGTGCTTGGCTTTCAGAATGAACAAGAGAAATTAGTTTTGTACCCCAAATAGGGAGAAATCCCAAGCATGTTTATTTATCTATGCGATTGTCTACACCATTGCTTTGTGATATTGCTCAACCATGATATAGTATTTAATAACATCGTGAAGTAGTTGTTTGATGTGGAGCATGTTTCACATTCATAGCTCGGACTTGTTTCTAGGGACAGATGTTGTTTTGCTAAACTGATGCTTTTGAAACAACAAGATCAGCGTCCTCATGCTTTTTTTGACCTTTCCTATGAAGTGAATGTCCTGGCTAGGTGTAATAATAGTGCCTGGCTTTTAAAATGAACAACAGCGTACTAATGCTTTTTTGAACCTTCTCTATGAACTGAATGTCCTGGCTAGATGTAATAATAGTGCTTGGCTTTTAAAATGAACAACATAAATTACTTTGTACCCCAAAAGGGGAGAAACCCCAAGCATGTTTATTTATCTACACTAAGTATTATCTACACCATCACTTTATGAAATTGCTCTACCATGCTAACATAATATTTAATAATAATGTTGTCTACCAATTTCATGTGAAGCATGTTTTAGATGCGTAGCACAAACTTGTTTCAAGGGACTGTTGTCTTTTTGCTATTTATCTACACTACACTATTATCTACCACAAATGCATTGTTCATGGCTTGTACTTGTTTCCAAGGACAGTTCTAGGGACAGATGTCTCTTTGCATAACTGGTACTGTTGAGATGATAAGATCAGTCATACTCATGCTTTTTTTATCTTTCCATGAACTGAAGCAGCTAGCAAGGAATAATAGTGGTGCTTGGCTTTTAGAATGAACAAGAGAAATTAGTTTTGTACCCCAAATAGGGAGAAATCCCAAGCATGTTTATTTATCTATGCGATTGTCTACACCATTGCTTTATGATATTGCTCAACCATGATATAGTATTTAATAACGTTGTGAAGTAGTTGTTTGATGTGGAGCATGTTTCACATTCATATCTCGGACTTGTTTCTAGGGACAGATATTGTTTTGCTAAACTGATGCTTTTGAAACAACAAGATCCACGCACTCATGCTTTTTTTGACCTTTCCTATGAAGTGAATGTCCTAGCTAGGTGTAATAATAGTGCCTGGCTTTTAAAATGAACAACAGCATACTAATGCTTTTTTGAACCTTCTCTATGAACTGAATGTCCTGGCTAGATGTAATAATATTGCTTGGCTTTTAAAATGAACAACATAAATTACTTTGTACCCCAAAAGGGGAGAAACCCCAAGCATGTTTATTTATCTACACTAAGTATTATCTACACCATCACTTTATGAAATTGCTCTACCATGCTAACATAATATTTAATAATAATGTTGTCTACCAATTTCATGTGAAGCATGCTTTAGATGCGTAGCACAAACTTGTTTCAAGGGACTGTTGTCTTTTTGCTATTTATCTACACTACACTATTATCTACCACAAATGCATTGTTCATGGCTTGTACTTGTTTCCAAGGACAGTTCTAGGGACAGATGTCTCTTTGCTAAACTGGTACTGTTGAGATGATAAGATCAGTCATACTCATGCTTTTTTTATCTTTCCATGAACTGAAGTACAGCTAGCAAGGAATAATAGTGATGCTTGGCTTTCAGAATGAACAAGAGAAATTAGTTTTGTACCCCAAATAGGGAGAAATCCCAAGCATGTTTATTTATCTATGCGATTGTCTACACCATTGCTTTGTGATATTTCTCAACCATGATATAGTATTTAATAACGTCGTGAAGTAGTTGTTTGACGTGGAGCATGTTTCACATTCATAGCTCGGACTTGTTTCTAGGGACAGATGTTGTTTTGCTAAACTGATGCTTTTGAAACAACAAGATCAACGTACTCATGCTTTTTTTTGACCTTTCTATGAAGTGAATGTCCTGGCTAGGTGTAATAATAGTGCCTGGCTTTTAAAATGAACAACAGCGTACTAATGCTTTTTTGAACCTTCTCTATGAACTGCATGTCCTGGCTAGATGTAATAATAGTGCTTGGCTTTTAAAATGAACAACATAAATTACTTTGTACCCCAAAAGGGGAGAAACCCCAAGCATGTTTACTTATCTACACTAAGTATTATCTACACCGTCACTTTATGAAATTGCTCTACCATGCTAACATAATATTTAATAATAATGTTGTCTACCAATTTCATGTGAAGCATGCTTTAGATGCGTAGCACAAACTTGTTTCAAGGGACTGTTGTCTTTTTTCTATTTATCTACACTACACTATTATCACCACAAATGCATTGTTCATGGCTTGTACTTGTTTCCAAGGACAGTTCTAGGGACAGACTGGTACTGTTGAGATGATATGATCAGTCATACTCATGCTTTTTTTATCTTTCCATGAACTGAAGTACAGCTAGTCAGGAATAATAGTGGTGCTTGGCTTTTAGAATGAACAAGAGAAATTAGTTTTGTACCCCAAATAGGGAGAAATCCCAAGCATGTTTATTTATCTATGCGATTGTCTACACCATTGCTTTGTGATATTGCTCAACCATGATATAGTATTTAATAACGTCGTGAAGTAGTTGTTTGATGTGGAGCATGTTTCACATTCATAGCTCGGACTTGTTTCTAGGGACAGATGTTGTTTTGCTAAACTGATGCTTTTGAAACAACAAGATCAGCGTACTCATGCTTTTTTTGACCTTTCCTATGAAGTGAATGTCCTGGCTAGGTGTAATAATAGTGCCTGGCTTTTAAAATGAACAACAGCGTACTAATGCTTTTTTGAACCTTCTCTATGAACTGCATGTCCTGGCTAGATGTAATAATAGTGCTTGGCTTTTAAAATGAACAACATAAATTACTTTGTACCCCAAAAGGGGAGAAACCCCAAGCATGTTTACTTATCTACACTAAGTATTATCTACACCGTCACTTTATGAAATTGCTCTACCATGCTAACATAATATTTAATAATAATGTTGTCTACCAATTTCATGTGAAGCATGCTTTAGATGCGTAGCACAAACTTGTTTCAAGGGACTGTTGTCTTTTTTCTATTTATCTACACTACACTATTATCTACCACAAATGCATTGTTCATGGCTTGTACTTGTTTCCAAGGACAGTTCTAGGGACAGACTGGTACTGTTGAGATGATAAGATCAGTCATACTCATGCTTTTTTTATCTTTCCATGAACTGAAGTACAGCTAGCAAGGAATAATAGTGGTGCTTGGCTTTCAGAATGAATAAGAGAAATTAGTTTTCTACCCCAAATAGGGAGAAATCCCAAGCATGTTTATTTATCTATGCGATTGTCTAAACCATTGCTTTGTGATATTGCTCAACCATGATATAGTATTTAATAACGTCGTGAAGTAGTTGTTTGATGTGGAGCATGTTTCACATTCATAGGTCGGACTTGTTTCTAGGGACAGATGTTGTTTTGCTAAACTGATGCTTTTGAAACAACAAGATCAATGTATTCATGCTTTTTTTGACCTTTCCTATGAAGTGAATGTCCTGGCTAGGTGTAATAATAGTGCCTGGCTTTTGAAA
Organism: Triticum urartu; assembly: GCF_056163025.1. Taxonomy (NCBI): domain Eukaryota; kingdom Viridiplantae; phylum Streptophyta; class Magnoliopsida; order Poales; family Poaceae; genus Triticum; species Triticum urartu. The sequence goes on along the minus strand of NC_141877.1, from coordinate 44,022,733 downwards.
TGAACAACAGCGTACTAATGCTTTTTTGAACCTTCTCTTTGAACTGAATGTCCTGGCTAGATGTAATAATAGTGCTTGGCTTTTAAAATGAACAACATAAATTACTTTGTACCCCAAAAGGGGAGAAACCCCAAGCATGTTTATTTATCTACACTAAGTATTATCTACACCATCACTTTATGAAATTTCTCTACCATGCTAACATAATATTTAATAATAATGTTGTCTACCAATTTCATGTGAAGCATGCTTTAGATGCGTAGCACAAACTTGTTTCAAGGGATTGTTGTCTTTTTGCTATTTATCTACACTACACTATTATCTACCACAAATGCATTGTTCATGGCTTGTACTTGTTTCCAAGGACAGTTCTAGGGACAGACTGGTACTGTTGAGATGATAAGATCAGTCATACTCATGCTTTTTTTATCTTTCCATGAACTGAAGTACAGCTAGCAAGGAATAATAGTGGTGCTTGGCTTTCAGAATGAACAAGAGAAATTAGTTTTGTACCCCAAATAGGGAGAAATCCCAAGCATGTTTATTTATCTATGCGATTGTCTACACCATTGCTTTGTGATATTGCTCAACCATGATATAGTATTTAATAACGTCGTGAAGTAGTTGTTTGATGTGGAGCATGTTTCACATTCATAGCTCGGACTTGTTTCTAGGGACAGATGTTGTTTTGCTAAACTGATGCTTTTGAAACAACAAGATCAACGCACTCATGGTTTTTTTTACCTTTCCTATGAAGTGAATGTCCTGGCTAGGTGTAATAATAGTGCCTTGCTTTAAAAATGAACAACAGCGTACTAATGCTTTTTTGAACCTTCTCTATGAACTGAATGTCCTGGCTAGATGTAATAATAGTGCTTGGCTTTTAAAATGAACAACATAATTTACTTTGTACCCCAAAAGGGGAGAAACCCCAAGCATGTTTATTTATCTACACTAAGTATTATCTACACCATCACTTTATGAAATTGCTCTAGCATGCTAACATAATATTTAATAATAATGTTGTCTACCAATTTCATGTGAAGCATGCTTTAGATGCGTAGCACAAACTTGTTTCAAGGGACTGTTGTCTTTTTGCTATTTATCTACACTACACTATTATCTACCACAAATGCATTGTTCATGGCTTGTACTTGTTTCCAAGGACAGTTCTAGGGACAGATGTCTCTTTGCTAAACTGGTATTGTTGAGATGATAAGATCAGTCATACTCATGCTTTTTTTATCTTTCCATGAACTGAAGTACAGCTAGCAAGGAATAATAGTGGTGCTTGGCTTTCAGAATGAACAAGAGAAATTAGTTTTGTACCCCAAATAGGGAGAAATCCCAAGCATGTTTATTTATCTATGCGATTGTCTACACCATTGCTTTGTGATATTGCTCAACCATGATATAGTATTTAATAACGTTTTGAAGTAGTTGTTTGATGTGGAGCATGTTTCACATTCATAGCTCGGACTTGTTTCTAGGGACAGATGTTGTTTTGCTAAACTGATGCTTTTGAAACAACAAGATCAACGCACTCATGCTTTTTTTGACCTTTCCTATGAAGTGAATGTCCTGGCTAGGTGTAATAATAGTGCCTGGCTTTTAAAATTAACAACAGCGTACTAATGCTTTTTTGAACCTTCTCTATGAACTGAATGTCCTATCTAGATGTAATAATAGTGCTTGGCTTTTAAAATGAACAACATAAATTACTTTGTACCCCAAAAGGGGAGAAACCCCAAGCATGTTTATTTATCTACACTAAGTATTATCTACACCATCACTTTATGAAATTGCTCTACCATGCTAACATAATATTTAATAATAATGTTGTCTACCAATTTCATGTGAAGCATGCTTTAGATGCGTAGCACAAACTTGTTTCAAGGGACTGTTGTCTTTTTGCTATTTATCTACACTACACTATTATCTACCACAAATGCATTGTTCATGGCTTGTACTTGTTTCAAGGACAGTTCTAGGGACGGATGTCTCATTGCTAAACTGGTACTGTTGAGATGATAAGATCAGTCATACTCATGCTTTTTTTATCTTTCCATGAACTGAAGTACAGCTAGCAAGGAATAATAGCGGTGCTTGGCTTTCAGAATGAACAAGAGAAATTATTTTTGTACCCCAGATAGGGAGAAATCCCAAGCATGTTTATTTATCTATGCGATTGTCTACACCATTGCTTTGTGATATTGCTCAACCATGATATAGTATTTAATAACGTCGTGAAGTAGTTGTTTGATGTGGAGCATGTTTCACATTCATAGCTCGGACTTGTTTCTAGGGACAGATGTTTTTTTGCTAAACTGATGCTTTTGAAACAACAAGATCAACGTACTCATGCTTTTTTGACCTTTCCTATGAAGTGAATGTCCTGGCTAGGTGTAATAATAGTGCCTGGCTTTTAAAATGAACAATAGCGTACTAATGCTTTTTTGAACCTTCTCTATGAATTGAATGTCCTGGCTAGATGTAATAATATTGCTTGGCTTTTAAAATGAACAACATAAATTACTTTGTACCCCAAAAGGGGAGAAACCCCAAGCATGTTTATTTATCTACACTAAGTATTATCTACACCATCACTTTATGAAATTGCTCTACCATGCTAACATAATATTTAATAATAATGTTGTCTACCAATTTCATGTGAAGCATGCTTTAGATGCGTAGCACAAACTTGTTTCAAGGGACTGTTGTCTTTTTGCTATTTATCTACACTACACTATTATCTACCACAAATGCATTGTTCATGGCTTGTACTTGTTTCCAAGGACAGTTCTAGGGACAGATGTCTCTTTGCTAAACTGGTACTGTTGAGATGATAAGATCAGTCATACTCATGCTTTTTTTATCTTTCCATGAACTGAAGTACAGCTAGCAAGGAATAATAGTGGTGCTTGGCTTTCAGAATGTACAAGAGAAATTAGTTTTGTACCCCAAATAGGGAGAAATCCCAAGCATGTTTATTTATCTATGCGATTGTCTACACCATTGCTTTGTGATATTGCTCAACCATGATATAGTATTTAATAACGTCGTGAAGTAGTTGTTTGATGTGGAGCATGTTTCACATTCATAGCTCGGACTTGTTTCTAGGGACAGATGTTGTTTTGCTAAACTGATGCTTTTGAAACAACAAGATCAACGTACTCATGCTTTTTTGACCTTTCCTATGAAGTGAATGTCCTGGCTAGGTGTAATAATAGTGCCTGGCTTTTAAAATGAACAATAGCGTACTAATGCTTTTTTGAACCTTCTCTATGAATTGAATGTCCTGGCTAGATGTAATAATATTGCTTGGCTTTTAAAATGAACAACATAAATTACTTTGTACCCCAAAAGGGGAGAAACCCCAAGCATGTTTATTTATCTACACTAAGTATTATGTACAACATCACTTTATGAAATTGCTCTACCATGCTAACATAATATTTAATAATAATGTTGTCTACCAATTTCATGTGAAGCATGCTTTAGATGCGTAGCACAAACTTGTTTCAAGGGACTGTTGTCTTTTTGCTATTTATCTACACTACACTATTATCTACCACAAATGCATTGTTCATGGCTTGTACTTGTTTCCAAGGACAGTTCTAGGGACAGATGTCTCTTTGCTAAACTGGTACTGTTGAGATGATAAGATCAGTCATACTCATGCTTTTTTTATCTTTCCATGAACTGAAGTACAGCTAGCAAGGAATAATAGTGGTGCTTGGCTTTCAGAATGAACAAGAGAAATTAGTTTTGTACCCCAAATAGGGAGAAATCCCAAGCATGTTTATTTATCTATGCGATTGTCTACACCATTGCTTTGTGATATTTCTCAACCATGATATAGTATTTAATAACGTCGTGAAGTAGTTGTTTGACGTGGAGCATGTTTCACATTCATAGCTCGGACTTGTTTCTAGGGACAGATGTTGTTTTGCTAAACTGATGCTTTTGAAACAACAAGATCAACGTACTCATGCTTTTTTTGACCTTTCCTATGAAGTGAATGTCCTGGCTAGGTGTAATAATAGTGCCTGGCTTTTAAAATGAACAACAGCGTACTAATGCTTTTTTGAACCTTCTCTATGAACTGAATGTCCTCGCTAGATGTAATAATAGTGCTTGGCTTTTAAAATGAACAACATAAATTACTTTGTACCCCAAAAGGGGAGAAACCCCAAGCATGTTTATTTATCTACACTAAGTATTATCTACACCGTCACTTTATGAAATTGCTCTACCATGCTAACATAATATTTAATAATAATGTTGTCTACCAATTTCATGTGAAGCATGCTTTAGATGCGTAGCACAAACTTGTTTCAAGGGACTGTTGTCTTTTTTCTATTTATCTACACTACACTATTATCACCACAAATGCATTGTTCATGGCTTGTACTTGTTTCCAAGGACAGTTCTAGGGACAGACTGGTACTGTTGAGATGATATGATCAGTCATACTCATGCTTTTTTTATCTTTCCATGAACTGAAGTACAGCTAGTCAGGAATAATAGTGGTGCTTGGCTTTTAGAATGAACAAGAGAAATTAGTTTTGTACCCCAAATAGGGAGAAATCCCAAGCATGTTTATTTATCTATGTGATTGTCTACACCATTGCTTTGTGATATTGCTCAACCATGATATAGTATTTAATAACGTCGTGAAGTAGTTGTTTGATGTGGAGCATGTTTCACATTCATAGCTCGGACTTGTTTCTAGGGACAGATGTTGTTTTGCTAAACTGATGCTTTTGAAACAACAAGATCAGGGTACTCATGCTTTTTTTGACCTTTCCTATGAAGTGAATGTCCTGGCTAGGTGTAATAATAGTGCGTGGCTTTTAAAATGAACAACAGCGTACTAATGCTTTTTTGAACCTTCTCTATGAACTGAATGTCCTGGCTAGATGTAATAATAGTGCTTGGCTTTTAAAATGAACAACATAAATTACTTTGTACCCCAAAAGGGGAGAAACCCCAAGCATGTTTATTTATCTACACTAAGTATTATCACCATCAGTTTATGAAATTGCTCTACCATGCTAACATAACATTTAATAATAATGTTGTCTACCAATTTCATGTGAAGCATGCTTTAGATGCGTAGCACAAACTTGTTTCAAGGGACTGTTGTCTTTTTGCTGTTTATCTACACGACACTATTATCTACCACAAATGCATTGTTCATGGCTTGTACTTGTTTCCAAGGACAGTTCTAGGGACAGATGTCTCTTTGCTAAACTGGTATTGTTGAGATGATAAGATCAGTCATACTCATGCTTCTTTTATCTTTCCATGAACTGAAGTACAGCTAGCAAGGAATAATAGTGGTGCTTGGCTTTCAGAATGAACAAGAGAAATTAGTTTTGTACCCCAAATAGGGAGAAATCCCAAGCATGTTTATTTATCTATGCGATTGTCTACACCATTGCTTTGTGATATTGCTCAACCATGATATAGTATTTAATAACGTCGTGAAGTAGTTGTTTGATGTGGAGCATGTTTCACATTCATAGCTCGGACTTGTTTCTAGGGACAGATGTTGTTTTGCTAAACTGATGCTTTTGAAACAACAAGATCAACGTACTCATGCTTTTTTGACCTTTCCTATGAAGTGAATGTCCTGGCTAGGTGTAATAATAGTGCCTGGCTTTTAAAATGAACAATAGCGTACTAATGCTTTTTTGAACCTTCTCTATGAATTGAATGTCCTGGCTAGATGTAATAATATTGCTTGGCTTTTAAAATGAACAACATAAATTACTTTGTACCCCAAAAGGGGAGAAACCCCAAGCATGTTTATTTATCTACACTAAGTATTATCTACACCATCACTTTATGAAATTGCTCTACCATGCTAACATAATATTTAATAATAATGTTGTCTACCAATTTCATGTGAAGCATGCTTTAGATGCGTAGCACAAACTTGTTTCAAGGGACTGTTGTCTTTTTGCTATTTATCTACACTACACTATTATCTACCACAAATGCATTGTTCATGGCTTGTACTTGTTTCCAAGGACAGTTATAGGGACAGATGTCTCTTTGCTAAACTGGTACTGTTGAGATGATAAGATCAGTCATACTCATGCTTTTTTTATCTTTCCATGAACTGAAGTACAGCTAGCAAGGAATAATAGTGGTGCTTGGCTTTCAGAATGAACAAGAGAAATTAGTTTTGTACCCCAAATAGGGAGAAATCCCAAGCATGTTTATTTATCTATGCGATTGTCTACACCATTGCTTTGTGATATTTCTCAACCATGATATAGTATTTAATAACGTCGTGAAGTAGTTGTTTGACGTGGAGCATGTTTCACATTCATAGCTCGGACTTGTTTCTAGGGACAGATGTTGTTTTGCTAAACTGATGCTTTTGAAACAACAAGATCAACGTACTCATGCTTTTTTTTGACCTTTCCTATGAAGTGAATGTCCTGGCTAGGTGTAATAATAGTGCCTGGCTTTTAAAATGAACAACAGCGTACTAATGCTTTTTTGAACCTTCTCTATGAACTGAATGTCCTGGCTAGATGTAATAATAGTGCTTGACTTTTAAAATGAACAACATAAATTACTTTGTACCCCAAAAGGGGAGAAACCCCAAGCATGTTTATTTATCTACACTAAGTATTATCTACACCGTCACTTTATGAAATTGCTCTACCATGCTAACATAATATTTAATAATAATGTTGTCTACCAATTTCATGTGAAGCATGCTTTAGATGCGTAGCACAAACTTGTTTCAAGGGACTGTTGTCTTTTTTCTATTTATCTACACTACACTATTATCACCACAAATGCATTGTTCATGGCTTGTACTTGTTTCCAAGGACAGTTCTAGGGACAGACTGGTACTGTTGAGATGATATGATCAGTCATACTCATGCTTTTTTTATCTTTCAATGAACTGAAGTACAGCTAGTCAGGAATAATAGTGGTGCTTGGCTTTTAGAATGAACAAGAGAAATTAGTTTTGTACCCCAAATAGGGAGAAATCCCAAGCATGTTTATTTATCTATGTGATTGTCTACACCATTGCTTTGTGATATTGCTCAACCATGATATAGTATTTAATAACGTCGTGAAGTAGTTGTTTGATGTGGAGCATGTTTCACATTCATAGCTCGGACTTGTTTCTAGGGACAGATGTTGTTTTGCTAAACTGATGCTTTTGAAACAACAAGATCAGGGTACTCATGCTTTTTTTAACCTTTCCTATGAAGTGAATGTCCTGGCTAGGTGTAATAATAGTGCCTGGCTTTTAAAATGAACAACAGCGTACTAATGCTTTTTTGAACCTTCTCTATGAACTGAATGTCCTGGCTAGATGTAATAATAGTGCTTGGCTTTTAAAATGAACAACATAAATTACTTTGTACCCCAAAAGGGGAGAAACCCCAAGCATGTTTATTTATCTACACTAAGTATTATCACCATCAGTTTATGAAATTGCTCTACCATGCTAACATAACATTTAATAATAATGTTGTCTACCAATTTCATGTGAAGCATGCTTTAGATGCGTAGCACAAACTTGTTTCAAGGGACTGTTGTCTTTTTTGCTATTTATCTACACTACACTATTATCTACCACAAATGCATTGTTCATGGCTTGTACTTGTTTCCAAGGACAGTTCTAGGGACAGACTGGTACTGTTGAGATGATAAGATCAGTCATACTCATGCTTTTTTTATCTTTCCATGAACTGAAGTACAGCTAGCAAGGAATAATAGTGGTGCTTGGCTTTCAGAATGAACAAGAGAAATTAGTTTTGTACCCCAAATAGGGAGAAATCCCAAGCATGTTTATTTATCTATGCGATTGTCTAAACCATTGCTTTGTGATATTGCTCAACCATGATATAGTATTTAATAACGTCGTGAAGTAGTTGTTTGATGTGGAGCATGTTTCACATTCATAGGTCGGACTTGTTTCTAGGGACAGATGTTGTTTTGCTAAACTGATGCTTTTGAAACAACAAGATCAATGTATTCATGCTTTTTTTGACCTTTCCTATGAAGTGAATGTCCTGGCTAGGTGTAATAATAGTGCCTGGCTTTTGAAATGAACAACAGCGTACTAATGCTTTTTTGAACCTTCTCTTTGAACTGAATGTCCTGGCTAGATGTAATAATAGTGCTTGGCTTTTAAAATGAACAACATAAATTACTTTGTACCCCAAAAGGGGAGAAACCCCAAGCATGTTTATTTATCTACAGTAAGTATTATCTACACCATCACTTTATGGAATTTCTCTACCATGCTAACATAATATTTAATAATAATGTTGTCTACCAATTTCATGTGAAGCATGCTTTAGATGCGTAGCACAAACTTGTTTCAAGGGATTGTTGTCTTTTTGCTATTTATCTACACTACACTATTATCTACCACAAATGCATTGTTCATGGCTTGTACTTGTTTCCAAGGACGGTTCTAGGGACAGACTGGTACTGTTGAGATGATAAGATCAGTCATACTCATGCTTTTTTTATCTTTCCATGAACTGAAGTACAGCTAGCAAGGAATAATAGTGGTGCTTGGCTTTCAGAATGAACAAGAGAAATTAGTTTTGTACCCCAAATAGGGAGAAATCCCAAGCATGTTTATTTATCTATGCGATTGTCTACACCATTGCTTTGTGATATTGCTCAACCATGATATAGTATTTAATAACGTCGTGAAGTAGTTGTTTGATGTGGAGCATGTTTCACATTCATAGCTCGGACTTGTTTCTAGGGACAGATGTTGTTTTGCTAAACTGATGCTTTTGAAACAACAAGATCAACGCACTCATGGTTTTTTTTACCTTTCCTATGAAGTGAATGTCCTGGCTAGGTGTAATAATAGTGCCTTGCTTTAAAAATGAACAACAGCGTACTAATGCTTTTTTGAACCTTCTCTATGAACTGAATGTCCTGGCTAGATGTAATAATAGTGCTTGGCTTTTAAAATGAACAACATAATTTACTTTGTACCCCAAAAGGGGAGAAACCCCAAGCATGTTTATTTATCTACACTAAGTATTATCTACACCATCACTTTATGAAATTGCTCTACCATGCTAACATAATATTTAATAATAATGTTGTCTACCAATTTCATGTGAAGCATGCTTTAGATGCGTAGCACAAACTTGTTTCAAGGGACTGTTGTCTTTTTGCTATTTATCTACACTACACTATTATCTACCACAAATGCATTGTTCATGGCTTGTACTTGTTTCCAAGGACAGTTCTAGGGACAGATGTCTCTTTGCTAAACTGGTACTGTTGAGATGATAAGATCAGTCATACTCATGCTTTTTTTATCTTTCCATGAACTGAAGTACAGCTAGCAAGGAATAATAGTGGTGCTTGGCTTTCAGAATGAACAAGAGAAATTAGTTTTGTACCCCAAATAGGGAGAAATCCCAAGCATGTTTATTTATCTATGCGATAGTCTACACCATTGCTTTGTGATATTGCTCAACCATGATATAGTATTTAATAACGTTTTGAAGTAGTTGTTTGATGTGGAGCATGTTTCACATTCATAGCTCGGACTTGTTTCTAGGGACAGATGTTGTTTTGCTAAACTGATGCTTTTGAAACAACAAGATCAACGCACTCATGCTTTTTTTGACCTTTCCTATGAAGTGAATGTCCTGGCTAGGTGTAATAATAGTGCCTGGCTTTTAAAATTAACAACAGCGTACTAATGCTTTTTTGAACCTTCTCTATGAACTGAATGTCCTGTCTAGATGTAATAATAGTGCTTGGCTTTTAAAATGAACAACATAAATTACTTTGTACCCCAAAAGGGGAGAAACCCCAAGCATGTTTATTTATCTACACTAAGTATTATCTACACCATCACTTTATGAAATTGCTCTACCATGCTAACATAATATTTAATAATAATGTTGTCTACCAGTTTCATGTGAAGCATGCTTTAGATGCGTAGCACAAACTTGTTTCAAGGGACTGTTGTCTTTTTGCTATTTATCTACACTACACTATTATCTACCACAAATGCATTGTTCATGGCTTGTACTTGTTTCCAAGGACAGTTCTGGGGACAGATGTCTCTTTGCTAAACTGGTACTGTTGAGATGATAAGATCAGTCATACTCATGCTTTTTTTATCTTTCCATGAACTGAAGTACAGCTAGCAAGGAATAATAGTGGTGCTTGGCTTTCAGAATGAACAAGAGAAATTAGTTTTGTACCCCAAATAGGGAGAAATCCCAAGCATGTTTATTTATCTATGCGATTGTCTACACCATTGCTTTGTGATATTGCTCAACCATGATATAGTATTTAATAACGTCGTGAAGTAGTTGTTTGATGTGGAGCATGTTTCACATTCATAGCTCGGACTTGTTTCTAGGGACAGATGTTGTTTTGCTAAACTGATGCTTTTGAAACAACAAGATCAACGTACTCATGCTTTTTTTGACCTTTCCTATGAAGTGAATGTCCTGGCTAGGTGTAATAATAGTGCCTGGCTTTTAAAATGAACAACATCGTACTAATGCTTTTTTGAACCTTCTCTATGAACTGAATGTCCTGGCTAGATGTAATAATAGTTCTTGGCTTTTAAAATGAACAACATAAATTACTTTCTACCCCAAAAGGGGAGAAACCCCAAGCATGTTTATTTATCTACACTAAGTATTATCTACACCATCACTTTATGAAATTGCTCTACCATGCTAACATAATATTTAATAATAATGTTGTCTACCAATTTCTTGTGAAGCATGCTTTAGATGCGTAGCACAAACTTGTTTCAAGGGACTGTGGTCTTTTTGCTATTTATCTACACTACACTATTATCTACCACAAATGCATTGTTCATGGCTTGTACTTGTTTCCAAGGACAGTTCTAGGGACAGACTGGTACTGTTGAGATGATAAGATCAGTCATAATCATGCTTTTTTATCTTTCCATGAACTGAAGTACAGCTAGCAAGGAATAATAGTGGTGCTTGGCTTTCAGAATGAACAAGAGAAATTAGTTTTGTACCCCAAATAGGGAGATATCCCAATCATGTTTATTTATCTATGCGATTGTCTACACCATTGCTTTGTGATATTGCTCAACCATGATATAGTATTTAATAACGTCGTGAAGTAGTTGTTTGATGTGGAGCATGTTTCACATTCATAGCTCGGACTTGTTTCTAGGGACAGATGTTGTTTTGCTAAACTGATGCTTTTGAAACAACAAGATCAACGTACTGATGCTTTTTTTGACCTTTCCTATGAAGTGAATGTCCTGGCTAGGTGTAATAATATTGCCTGGCTTTTAAAATGAACAACATCGTACTAATGCTTTTTTGAACCTTCTCTATGAACTGAATGTCCTGGCTAGATGTAATAATAGTGCTTGGCTTTTAAAATGAACAACATAAATTACTTTGTACCCCAAAAGGGGAGAAACCCCAAGCATGTTTATTTATCTACACTAAGTATTATCTACACCATCACTTTATGAAATTGCTCTACCATGCTAACATAATATTTAATAATAATGTTGTCTACCAATTTCATGTGAAGCATGGTTTAGATGCTTAGCACAAACTTGTTTCAAGCGACTGTTGTCTTTTTGCTATTTATCTACACTACACTATTATCTACCACAAATGCATTGTTCATGGCTTGTACTTGTTTCCAAGGACAGTTCTAGGGACAGCCTGGTACTGTTGAGATGATAAGATCAGTCATACTCATGCTTTTTTTTATCTTTCCATGAACTGAAGTACAGCTAGCAAGGAATAATAGTGGTGCTTGGCTTTCAGAATGAACAAGAGAAATTAGTTTTGTATCCCAAATAGGAAGAAATCCCAAGCATGTTTATTTATCTATGCGATTGTCTACACCATTGATTTGTGATATTGCTCAACTATGATATAGTATTTAATAACATCGTGAAGTAGTTGTTTGATGTGGAGCATGTTTCACATTCATAGCTCGGACTTGTTTCTAGGGACAGATGTGCTTTTGAAACAACAAGATCAACGCACTCATGCTTTTTTGACCTTTCCTATGAAGTGAATGTCCTGGCTAGGTGTAATAATACTGCCTGGCTTTTAAAATGAACAACAACGTACTAATGCTTTTTTGAACCTTCTCTATGAACTGAATGTACTGGCTAGATGTAATAATAGTGCTCGGCTTTTAAAATGAACAACATAAATTACTTTGTACCCCAAAAGGGGAGAAACCCCAGGCATGTTTATTTATCTACACTAAGTATTATATACACCATCACTTTATGAAATTGCTCTACCATGCTAACATAATATTTAATAATAATGTTGTCTACCAATTTCATGTGAAGCATGCTTTAGATGCGTAGCACAAACTTGTTTCAAGGGACTGTTGTCTTTTTGCTATTTATCTACACTACACTATTATCTACCACAAACGCATTGTTCATGGCTTGTACTTGTTTCCAAGGACAGTTCTAGGGACAGATGTCTCTTTGCTAAACTGGTACTGTTTAGATGATAAGATCAGTCATACTCATGCTTTTTTTATCTTTCCATGAACTGAAGTACAGCTAGCAAGGAATAATAGTGGTGCTTGGCTTTCAGAATGAACAAGAGAAATTAGTTTTGTACCCCAAATAGGGAGAAATCCCAAGCATGTTTATTTATCTATGCGATTGTCTACACCATTGCTTTGTGATATTGCTCAACCATGATATAGTATTTAATAACGTCGTGAAGTAGTTGTTTGATGTGGAGCATGTTTCACATTCATAGCTCGGACTTGTTTCTAGGGACAGATGTTGTTTTGCTAAACTAATGCTTTTGAAACAACAAGATCAACGTACTCATGCTTTTTTGACCTTTCCTATGAAGTGAATGTCCTGGCTACGTGTAATAATAGTGCCTGGCTTTTAAAATGAACAACAGCGTACTAATGCTTTTTTGAACCTTCTCTATGAATTGAATGTCCGGGCTAGATGTAATAATATTGCTTGGCTTTTAAAATGAACAACATAAATTACTTTGTACCCCAAAAGGGGAGAAACCCCAAGCATGTTTATTTATCTACACTAAGTATTATCTACACCATCACTTTATGAAATTGCTCTACCATGCTAACATAATATTTAATAATAATGTTGTCTACCAATTTCATGTGAAGCATGCTTTAGATGCGTAGCACAAACTTGTTTCAAGGGACTGTTGTCTTTTTGCTATTTATCTACACTACACTATTATCTACCACAAATGCATTGTTCATGGCTTGTACTTGTTTCCAAGGACAGTTCTAGGGACAGATGTCTCATTGCTAAACTGGTACTGTTGAGATGATATGATCAGTCATACTCATGCTTTTTTATCTTTCCATGAACTGAAGTACAGCTAGCAAGGAATAATAGTGGTGCTTGGCTTTCAGAATGAACAAGAGAAATTAGTTTTGTACCCCAAATAGGGAGAAATCCCAATCATGTTTATTTATCTATGCGATTGTCTACACCATTGCTTTGTGATATTGCTCAACCATGATATAGTATTTAATAACGTCGTGAAGTAGTTGTTTGATGTGGAGCATGTTTCACATTCATAGCTCGGACTTGTTTCTAGGGACAGATGTTGTTTTGCTAAACTGATGCTTTTGAAACAACAAGATCAACGTACTCATGCATTTTTGACCTTTCCTATGAAATGAATGTCCTGGCTACGTGTAATAATAGTGCCTGGCTTTTAAAATGAACAACAGCGTACTAATGCTTTTTTGAACCTTCTCTATGAATTGAATGTCCTGGCTAGATGTAATAATATTGCTTGGCTTTTAAAATGAACAACATAAATTACTTTGTACCCCAAAAGGGGAGAAACCCCAAGCATGTTTATTTATCTACACTAAGTATTATCTACACCATCACTTTATGAAATTGCTCTACCATGCTAACATAATATTTAATAATAATGTTGTCTACCAATTTCATGTGAAGCATGCTTTAGATGCGTAGCACAAACTTGTTTCAAGGGACTGTTGTCTTTTTGCTATTTATCTACACTACACTATTATCTACCACAAATGCATTGTTCATGGCTTGTACTTGTTTCCAAGGACAGTTCTAGGGACAGATGTCTCATTGCTAAACTGGTACTGTTGAGATGATAAGATCAGTCATACTCATGCTTTTTTATCTTTCCATGAACTGAAGTATAGCTAGCAAGGAATAATAGTGGTGCTTGGCTTTCAGAATGAACAAGAGAAATTAGTTTTGTACCCCAAATAGGGAGAAATCCCAATCATGTTTATTTATCTATGCGATTGTCTACACCATTGCTTTGTGATATTGCTCAACCATGATATAGTATTTAATAACGTCGTGAAGTAGTTGTTTGATGTGGAGCATGTTTCACATTCATAGCTCGGACTTGTTTCTAGGGACAGATGTTGTTTTGCTAAACTGATGCTTTTGAAACAACAAGATCAACGTACTCATGCTTTTTTGACCTTTCCTATGAAGTGAATGTCCTGGCTAGGTGTAATAATAGTGCCTGGCTTTTAAAATGAACAATAGCGTACTAATGCTTTTTTGAACCTTCTCTATGAATTGAATGTCCTGGCTAGATGTAATAATATTGCTTGGCTTTTAAAATGAACAACATAAATTACTTTGTACCCCAAAAGGGGAGAAACCCCAAGCATGTTTATTTATCTACACTAAGTATTATCTACACCATCACTTTATGAAATTGCTCTACCATGCTAACATAATATTTAATAATAATGTTGTCTACCAATTTCATGTGAAGCATGCTTTAGATGCGTAGCACAAACTTGTTTCAAGGGACTGTTGTCTTTTTACTATTTATCTACACTACACTATTATCTACCACAAATGCATTGTTCATGGCTTGTACTTGTTTCCAAGGACAGTTCTGGGGACAGATGTCTCTTTGCTAAACTGGTACTGTTGAGATGATAAGATCAGTCATACTCATGCTTTTTTTATCTTTCCATGAACTGAAGTACAGCTAGCAAGGAATAATAGTGGTGCTTGGCTTTCAGAATGAACAAGAGAAATTAGTTTTGTACCCCAAATAGGGAGAAATCCCAAGCATGTTTATTTATCTATGCGATTGTCTACACCATTGCTTTGTGATATTGCTCAACCATGATATAGTATTTAATAACGTCGTGAAGTAGTTGTTTGATGTGGAGCATGTTTCACATTCATAGCTCGGACTTGTTTCTAGGGACAGATGTTGTTTTGCTAAACTGATGCTTTTGAAACAACAAGATCAACGTACTCATGCTTTTTTTGACCTTTCCTATGAAGTGAATGTCCTGGCTAGGTGTAATAATAGTGCCTGGCTTTTAAAATGAACAACATCGTACTAATGCTTTTTTGAACCTTCTCTATGAACTGAATGTCCTGGCTAGATGTAATAATAGTTCTTGGCTTTTAAAATGAACAACATAAATTACTTTCTACCCCAAAAGGGGAGAAACCCCAAGCATGTTTATTTATCTACACTAAGTATTATCTACACCATCACTTTATGAAATTGCTCTACCATGCTAACATAATATTTAATAATAATGTTGTCTACCAATTTCTTGTGAAGCATGCTTTAGATGCGTAGCACAAACTTGTTTCAAGGGACTGTGGTCTTTTTGCTATTTATCTACACTACACTATTATCTACCACAAATGCATTGTTCATGGCTTGTACTTGTTTCCAAGGACAGTTCTAGGGACAGACTGGTACTGTTGAGATGATAAGATCAGTCATAATCATGCTTTTTTATCTTTCCATGAACTGAAGTACAGCTAGCAAGGAATAATAGTGGTGCTTGGCTTTCAGAATGAACAAGAGAAATTAGTTTTGTACCCCAAATAGGGAGATATCCCAATCATGTTTATTTATCTATGCGATTGTCTACACCATTGCTTTGTGATATTGCTCAACCATGATATAGTATTTAATAACGTCGTGAAGTAGTTGTTTGATGTGGAGCATGTTTCACATTCATAGCTCGGACTTGTTTCTAGGGACAGATGTTGTTTTGCTAAACTGATGCTTTTGAAACAACAAGATCAACGTACTGATGCTTTTTTTGACCTTTCCTATGAAGTGAATGTCCTGGCTAGGTGTAATAATAGTGCCTGGCTTTTAAAATGAACAACATCGTACTAATGCTTTTTTGAACCTTCTCTATGAACTGAATGTCCTGGCTAGATGTAATAATAGTGCTTGGCTTTTAAAATGAACAACATAAATTACTTTGTACCCCAAAAGGGGAGAAACCCCAAGCATGTTTATTTATCTACACTAAGTATTATCTACACCATCACTTTATGAAATTGCTCTACCATGCTAACATAATATTTAATAATAATGTTGTCTACCAATTTCATGTGAAGCATGGTTTAGATGCTTAGCACAAACTTGTTTCAAGGGACTGTTGTCTTTTTGCTATTTATCTACACTACACTATTATCTACCACAAATGCATTGTTCATGGCTTGTACTTGTTTCCAAGGACAGTTCTAGGGACAGCCTGGTACTGTTGAGATGATAAGATCAGTCATACTCATGCTTTTTTTTATCTTTCCATGAACTGAAGTACAGCTAGCAAGGAATAATAGTGGTGCTTGGCTTTCAGAATGAACAAGAGAAATTAGTTTTGTATCCCAAATAGGAAGAAATCCCAAGCATGTTTATTTATCTATGCGATTGTCTACACCATTGATTTGTGATATTGCTCAACTATGATATAGTATTTAATAACATCGTGAAGTAGTTGTTTGATGTGGAGCATGTTTCACATTCATAGCTCGGACTTGTGTCTAGGGACAGATGTGCTTTTGAAACAACAAGATCAACGCACTCATGCTTTTTTGACCTTTCCTATGAAGTGAATGTCCTGGCTACGTGTAATAATAGTGGTGCTTGGCTTTCAGAATGAACAAGAGAAATTAGTTTTGTACCCCAAATAGGGAGAAATCCCAAGCATGTTTATTTATCTATGCGATTGTCTACACCATTGCTTTGTGATATTGCTCAACCATGATATAGTATTTAATAACGTCGTGAAGTAGTTGTTTGATGTGGAGCATGTTTCACATTCATAGCTCGGACTTGTTTCTAGGGACAGATGTTGTTTTGCTAAACTAATGCTTTTGAAACAACAAGATCAACGTACTCATGCTTTTTTGACCTTTCCTATGAAGTGAATGTCCTGGCTACGTGTAATAATAGTGCCTGGCTTTTAAAATGAACAACAGCGTACTAATGCTTTTTTGAACCTTCTCTATGAATTGAATGTCCGGGCTAGATGTAATAATATTGCTTGGCTTTTAAAATGAACAACATAAATTACTTTGTACCCCAAAAGGGGAGAAACCCCAAGCATGTTTATTTATCTACACTAAGTATTATCTACACCATCACTTTATGAAATTGCTCTACCATGCTAACATAATATTTAATAATAATGTTGTCTACCAATTTCATGTGAAGCATGCTTTAGATGCGTAGCACAAACTTGTTTCAAGGGACTGTTGTCTTTTTGCTATTTATCTACACTACACTATTATCTACCACAAATGCATTGTTCATGGCTTGTACTTGTTTCCAAGGACAGTTCTAGGGACAGATGTCTCATTGCTAAACTGGTACTGTTGAGATGATATGATCAGTCATACTCATGCTTTTTTATCTTTCCATGAACTGAAGTACAGCTAGCAAGGAATAATAGTGGTGCTTGGCTTTCAGAATGAACAAGAGAAATTAGTTTTGTACCCCAAATAGGGAGAAATCCCAATCATGTTTATTTATCTATGCGATTGTCTACACCATTGCTTTGTGATATTGCTCAACCATGATATAGTATTTAATAACGTCGTGAAGTAGTTGTTTGATGTGGAGCATGTTTCACATTCATAGCTCGGACTTGTTTCTAGGGACAGATGTTGTTTTGCTAAACTGATGCTTTTGAAACAACAAGATCAACGTACTCATGCATTTTTGACCTTTCCTATGAAATGAATGTCCTGGCTACGTGTAATAATAGTGCCTGGCTTTTAAAATGAACAACAGCGTACTAATGCTTTTTTGAACCTTCTCTATGAATTGAATGTCCTGGCTAGATGTAATAATATTGCTTGGCTTTTAAAATGAACAACATAAATTACTTTGTACCCCAAAAGGGGAGAAACCCCAAGCATGTTTATTTATCTACACTAAGTATTATCTACACCATCACTTTATGAAATTGCTCTACCATGCTAACATAATATTTAATAATAATGTTGTCTACCAATTTCATGTGAAGCATGCTTTAGATGCGTAGCACAAACTTGTTTCAAGGGACTGTTGTCTTTTTGCTATTTATCTACACTACACTATTATCTACCACAAATGCATTGTTCATGGCTTGTACTTGTTTCCAAGGACAGTTCTAGGGACAGATGTCTCATTGCTAAACTGGTACTGTTGAGATGATATGATCAGTCATACTCATGCTTTTTTATCTTTCCATGAACTGAAGTACAGCTAGCAAGGAATAATAGTGGTGCTTGGCTTTCAGAATGAACAAGAGAAATTAGTTTTGTACCCCAAATAGGGAGAAATCCCAATCATGTTTATTTATCTATGCGATTGTCTACACCATTGCTTTGTGATATTGCTCAACCATGATATAGTATTTAATAACGTCGTGAAGTAGTTGTTTGATGTGGAGCATGTTTCACATTCATAGCTCGGACTTGTTTCTAGGGACAGATGTTGTTTTGCTAAACTGATGCTTTTGAAACAACAAGATCAACGTACTCATGCATTTTTGACCTTTCCTATGAAGTGAATGTCCTGGCTACGTGTAATAATAGTGCCTGGCTTTTAAAATGAACAACAGCGTACTAATGCTTTTTTGAACCTTCTCTATGAATTGAATGTCCTGGCTAGATGTAATAATATTGCTTGGCTTTTAAAATGAACAACATAAATTACTTTGTACCCCAAAAGGGGAGAAACCCCAAGCATGTTTATTTATCTACACTAAGTATTATCTACACCATCACTTTATGAAATTGCTCTACCATGCTAACATAATATTTAATAATAATGTTGTCTACCAATTTCATGTGAAGCATGCTTTAGATGCGTAGCACAAACTTGTTTCAAGGGACTGTTGTCTTTTTGCTATTTATCTACACTACACTATTATCTACCACAAATGCATTGTTCATGGCTTGTACTTGTTTCCAAGGACAGTTCTAGGGACAGATGTCTCATTGCTAAACTAGTACTGTTGAGATGATAAGATCAGTCATACTCATGCTTTTTTTATCTTTCCATGAACTGAAGTACAGCTAGCAAGGAATAATAGTGGTGCTTGGCTTTCAGAATGAACAAGAGAAATTATTTTTGTACCCCAAATAGGGAGAAATCCCAAGCATGTTTATTTATCTATGCGATTGTCTACACCGTTGCTTTGTGATATTGCTCAACCATGATATAGTATTTAATAATGTCGTGAAGTAGTTGTTTGATGTGGAGCATGTTTCACATTCATAGCTCGGACTTGTTTCTAGGGACAGATGTTGTTTTGCTAAACTGATGCTTTTGAAACAACAAGATCAACGTACTCATGCTTTTTTGACCTTTCCTATGAAGTGAATGTCCTGGCTAGGTGTAATAATAGTGCCTGGCTTTTAAAATGAACAACAGCGTACTAATGCTTTTTTGAACCTTCTCTATGAACTGAATGTCCTGGCTAGATGTAATAATAGTGCTTGGCTTTTAAAATGAACAACATAAATTACTTTGTACCCCAAAAGGGGAGAAACCCCAAGCATGTTTATTTATCTACACTAAGTATTATCTACACCATCACTTTATGAATTGCTCTACCATGCTAACATAATATTTAATAATAATGTTGTCTACCAATTTCATGTGAAGCATGCTTTAGATGCGTAGCACAAACTTGTTTCAAGGGACTGTTGTCTTTTTGCTATTTATCTACACTACACTATTATCTACCACAAATGCATTGTTCATGGCTTGTACTTGTTTCCAAGGACAGTTCTAGGGACAGATGTCTCTTTGCTAAGCTGGTACTGTTGAGATGATAAGATCAGTCATACTCATGTTTTTTTTATCTTTCCATGAACTGAAGTACAGCTAGCAAGGAATAATAGTGGTTCTTGGTTTTCAGAATGAACAAGAGAAATTAGTTTTGTACCCCAAATAGGGAGAAATCCCAAGCATGTTCATTTATCTATGCGATTGTCTACACCATTGCTTTGTGATATTGCTCAACCATGATATAGTATTTAATAACGTCGTGAAGTAGTTGTTTGATGTGGAGCATGTTTCACATTCATAGCTCGGACTTGTTTCTAGGGACAGATGTTGTTTTGCTAAACTGATGCTTTTGAGACAACAAGATCAACGTACTCATGCTTTTTTGACCTTTCCTATGAAGTGAATGTCCTGGCTAGGTGTAATAATAGTGCCTGGCTTTTAAAATGAACAACAGCGTACTAATGCTTTTTTGAACCTTCTCTATGAACTGAATGTCCTGGCTAGATGTAATAATAGTGCTTGGCTTTTAAAATGAACAACATAAATTACTTTGTACCCCAAAAGGGGAGAAACCCCAAGCATGTTTATAAATCTACACTAAGTATTATCTACACCATCACTTTATGAAATTGCTCTACCATGCTAACATAATATTTAATAATAATGTTGTCTACCAATTTCATGTGAAGCATGCTTTAGATGCGTAGCACAAATTTGATTCAAGGGACTGTTATCTTTTTGCTATTTATCTACACTACACTATTATCTACCACAAATGCATTGTTCATGGCTTGTACTTGTTTCCAAGGACAGTTCTAGGGACAGATGTCTCTTTGCTAAACTGGTACTGTTGAGATGATAAGATCAGTCATACTCATGCTTTTTTTTATCTTTCCATGAACTGAAGTACAGCTAGCAAGGAATAATAGTGGTGCTTGGATTTCAGAATGAACAAGAGAAATTAGTTTTGTACCCCAAATAGGGAGAAATCCCAAGCATGTTTATTTATCTATGCGATTGTCTACACCATTGCTTTGTGATATTGCTCAACCATGATATAGTATTTAATAACGTCGTGAAGTAGTTGTTCGATGTGGAGCATGTTTCACATTCATAGCTCGGACTTGTTTCTAGGGACAGATGTTGTTTTGCTAAACTGATGCTTTTGAAACAACAAGATCAACGTACTCACGATTTTTTTGACCTTTCCTATGAAGTGAATTTCCTGGCTAGGTGTAATAATAGTGCCTGGCTTTTAAATGAACAACAGCGTACTAATGCTTTTTTGAACCTTCTCTATGAACTGAATGTCCTGGCTAGATTTAATAATAGTGCTTGGCTTTTAAAATGAACAACATAAATTACTTTGTACCCCAAAAGGGGAGAAACCCCAAGCATGTTTATTTATCTACACTAAGTATTATCTACACCATCACTTTATGAAATTGCTCTACCATGCTAATATAATATTTAATAATAATGTTGTCTACCAATTTCATGTGAAGCATGCTTTAGATGCGTAGCACAAATTTGTTTCAAGGGACTGTTGTCTTTTTGCTATTTATCTACACTACACTATTATCTACCACAAATGCATTGTTCATGGCTTGTACTTGTTTCCAAGGACAGTTCTAGGGACAGATGTCTCTTTGCTAAACTGGTACTGTTGAGATGATAAGATCAGTCATACTCATGCTTTTTTTTATCTTTCCATGAACTGAAGTACAACTAGCAAGGAATAATAGTGGTGCTTGGATTTCAGAATGAACAAGAGAAATTAGTTTTGTACCCCAAATAGGGAGAAATCCCAAGCATGTTTATTTATCTATGCGATTGTCTACACCATTGCTTTGTGATATTGCTCAACCATGATATAGTATTTAATAACGTCGTGAACTAGTTGTTTGATGTGGAGCATTTTCACATTCATAGCTCGGACTTGTTTCTAGGGACAGATGTTGTTTTGCTAAACTGATGCTTTTGAAACAACAAGATCAACGTACTCATGCTTTTTTTGACCTTTCCTATGAAGTGAATGTCCTGGCTAGGTGTAATAATAGTGCGTGGCTTTTAAAATGAACAACAGTGTACTAATGCTTTTTTGAACCTTCTCTATGAACTGAATGTCCTGGCTAGATGTAATAATAGTGCTTGGCTTTTAAAATGAACAACATAAATTACTTTGTAACCCAAAAGGGGAGAAACCCCAAGCATGTTTATTTATCTACACTAAGTATTATCTACACCATCACTTTATGAAATTGCTCTACCATGCTAATATAATATTTAATAATAATGTTGTCTACCAATTTCATGTGAAGCATGCTTTAAATGCGTAGCACAAATTTGTTTCAAGGGACTGTTGTCTTTTTACTATTTATCTACACTACACTATTATCTACCACAAATGCATTGTTCATGGCTTGTACTTGTTTCCAAGGACAGTTCTAGGGACAGATGTCTCTTTGCTAAACTGGTACTGTTGAGATGATAAGATCAGTCATACTCATGCTTTTTTTATCTTTCCATGAACTGAAGTACAGCTAGCAAGGAATAATAGTGGTGCTTGGCTTTCAGAATGAACAAGAGAAATTAGTTTTGTACCCCAAATAGGGAGAAATCCCAAGCATGTTTATTTATCTATGCGATTGTCTACACCATTGCTTTGTGATATTGCTCAACCATGATATAGTATTTAATAACGTCGTGAAGTAGTTGTTTGATGTGGAGCATGTTTCACATTCATAGCTCGGACTTGTTTCTAGGGACAGATGTTGTTTTGCTAAACTGATGCTTTTGAAACAACAAGATCAACGTACTCATGCTTTTTTGACCTTTCCTATGAAGTGAATGTCCTGGCTACGTGTAATAATAGTGCCTGCCTTTTAAAATGAACAACAGCGTACTAATGCTTTTTTGAACCTTCTCTATGAATTGAATGTCCTGGCTAGATGTAATAATATTGCTTGGCTTTTAAAATGAACAACATAAATTACTTTGTACCCCAAAAGGGGAGAAACCCCAAGCATGTTTATTTATCTACACTAAGTATTATCTACACCATCACTTTATGAAATTGCTCTACCATGCTAACATAATATTTAATAATAATGTTGTCTACCAATTTCATGTGAAGCATGCTTTAGATGCGTAGCACAAACTTGTTTCAAGGGACTGTTGTCTTTTTGCTATTTATCTACACTAAACTATTATCTACCACAAATGCATTGTTCATGGCTTGTACTTGTTTCCAAGGACAGTTCTAGGGACAGATGTCTCATTGCTAAACTGGTACTGTTGAGATGATAAGATCAGTCATACTCATGCTTTTTTTATCTTTCCATGAACTGAAGTACAGCTAGCAAGGAATAATAGTGGTGCTTGGCTTTCAGAATGAACAAGAGAAATTATTTTTGTACCCCAAATAGGGAGAAATCCCAAGCATGTTTATTTATCTATGCGATTGTCTACGCCGTTGCTTTGTGATATTGCTCAACCATGATATAGTATTTAATAATGTCGTGAAGTAGTTGTTTGATGTGGAGCATGTTTCACATTCATAGCTCGGACTTGTTTCTAGGGACAGATGTTGTTTTGCTAAACTGATGCTTTTGAAACAACAAGATCAACGTACTCATGCTTTTTTGACCTTTCCTATGAAGTGAATGTCCTGGCTAGGTGTAATAATAGTGCCTGGCTTTTAAAATGAACAACAGCGTACTAATGCTTTTTTGAACCATCTCTATGAACTGAATGTCCTGGCTAGATGTAATAATAGTGCTTGGCTTTTAAAATGAACAACATAAATTACTTTGTACCCCAAAAGGGGAGAAACCCCAAGCATGTTTATTTATCTACACTAAGTATTATCTACACCATCACTTTATGAATTGCTCTACCATGCTAACATAATATTTAATAATAATGTTGTCTACCAATTTCATGTGAAGCATGCTTTAGATGCGTAGCACAAACTTGTTTCAAGGGACTGTTGTCTTTTTGCTATTTATCTACACTACACTATTATCTACCACAAATGCATTGTTCATGGCTTGTACTTGTTTCCAAGGACAGTTCTAGGGACAGATGTCTCTTTGCTAAACTGGTACTGTTGAGATGATAAGATCAGTCATACTCATGCTTTTTTTATCTTTCCATGAACTGAAGTACAGCTAGCAAGGAATAATAGTGGTGCTTGGCTTTCAGAATGAACAAGAGAAATTAGTTTTGTACCCAAAATAGGGAGAAATCCCAAGCATGTTTATTTATCTATGCGATTGTCTACACCATTGCTTTGTGATATTGCTCAACCATGATATAGTATTTAATAACGTCATGAAGTAGTTGTTTGATGTGGAGCATGTTTCACATTCATAGCTCAGACTTGTTTCTAGGGACAGATGTTGTTTTGCTAAAGTGATGCTTTTGAAACAACAAGATCAACGTACTCATGCTTTTTTTGACCTTTCCTATGAAGTGAATGTTCTGGCTAGGTGTAATAATAGTGCCTGGCTTTTAAAATGAACAACAGCGTACTAATGCTTTTTTGAACCTTCTCTATGAACTGAATGTCCTGGCTAGATGTAATAATAGTGCTTGGCTTTTAAAATGAACAACATAAATTACTTTGTACCCCAAAAGGGGAGAAACCCCAAGCATGTTTATTTATCTACACTAAGTATTATCTACACCATCACTTTATGAAATTGCTCTACCATGCTAACATAATATTTAATAATAATGTTGTCTACCAATTTCATGTGAAGCATGCTTTAGATGCGTAGCACAAACTTGTTTCAAGGGACTGTTGTCTTTTTGCTATTTATCTACACTACACTATTATCTACCACAAATGCATTGTTCATGGCTTGTACTTGTTTCCAAGTACAGTTCTAGGGACAGACTAGTACTGTTGAGAAGATAAGATCAGTCATACTCATGCTTTTTTTATCTTTCCATGAACTGAAGTACAGCTAGTCAGGAATAATAGTGGTGCTTGGCTTTCAGAATGAACAAGAGAAATTAGTTTTGTACCCCAAATAGGGAGAAATCCCAAGGTTGTTTATTTATCTATGCGATTGTCTACACCATTGCTTTGTGATATTGCTCAACCATGATATAGTATTTAATAACGTCGTGAAGTAGTTGTTTGATGTGGAGCATGTTTCACATTCATAGCTCGGACTTGTTTCAAGGGACAGATGTTGTTTTGCTAAACTGATGCTTTTGAAACAACAAGATCCGCGTAGTCATGCATTTTTTTGACCTTTCGTATGAAGTGAATGTCGTGGCTAGGTGTAATAATTGTGCCTGGCTTTTAAAATGAACAACAGTGTACTAATGCTTTTTTGAACCTTCTCTATGAACTGAATGTCCTGGCTAGGTGTAATAATAGTGCTTGGCTTTTAAAATGAACAACATAAATTACTTTGTACCCCAAAAGGGGAGAAACCCCAAGCATGTTTATTTATCTACACTAAGTATTATCTACACCATCACTTTATGAAATTGCTCTACCATGCTAACATAATATTTAATAATAATGTTGTCTACCAATTTCATGTGAAGCATGCTTTAGATGCGTAGCACAAACTTGTTTCAAGGGACTGTTGTCTTTTTGCTATTTATCTACACTACACTATTATCTACCATAAATGCATTGTTCATGGCTTGTACTTGTTTCCAAGGACAGTTCTAGGGACAGAAGTCTCTTTGCTAAACTGGTACTGTTGAGATGATAAGATCAGTCATACTCATGCTTTTTTTATCTTTCCATCAACTGAAGTACAGCTAGCAAGGAATAATATGGTGCTTGGCTTTCAGAATGAACAAGAGAAATTAGTTTTGTACCCCAAATAGGGAGAAATCCCAATCATATTTATTTATCTATGCGATTGCATACACCATTGCTTTGTGATATTGCTCAACCATGATATAGTATTTAATAACATCGTGAAGTAGTTGTTTGATGTGGAGCATGTTTCACATTCATAGCTAGGACTTGTTTCTAGGGACAGATGTTGTTTTGCTAAAATGATGCTTTTGAAACAACAAGATCAACGTACTCATGCTTTTTTGACCTTTCCTATGAAGTGAATGTCCTGGCTAGGTGTAATAATAGTGTCTGGCTTTTAAAATGAACAACAGCGTACTAATGCTTTTTTAAACCTTCTCTATGAATTGAATGTCCTGGCTAGATGTAATAATAGTGCTTGGCTTTTAAAATGAACAACATAAATTACTTTATACCCCAAAAGGGGAGAAACCCCAATCATGTTTATTTATCTACACTAAGTATCATCTACACCATCACTTTATGAAATTACTCTACCATGCTAACATAATATTTAATAATAATGTTGTCTACCAATTTCATGTGAAGCATGCTTTAGATGCGTAGCAAAAACTTGTTTCAAGGGACTGTTGTCTTTTTGCTATTTATATACACTACACTATTATCTACCACAAATGCATTGTTCATGGCTTGTACTTGTTTCCAAGGACAGTTCTAGGGACAGATGTCTCTTTGCTAAACTGGTACCGTTGAGATGATAAGATCAGTCATACTCATGCTTTTTTTATCTTTCCATGAACTGAAGTACAGCTAGCAAGGAATAATAGTGGTGCTTGGCTTTCAGAATGAACAAGAGAAATTAGTTTTGTACCCCAAATAGGGAGAAATCCCAATCATGTTTATTTATCTATGCGATTGTCTACACCATTGCTTTGTGATATTGCTCAACCATGATATAGTATTTAATAATGTCGTGAAGTAGTTGTTTGATGTGGAGCATGTTTCACATTCATAGCTCGGACTTGTTTCTAGGGACAGATGTTGTTTTGCTAAACTGATGCTTTTGAAACAACAAGATCAAAGTACTCATGCTTTTTTGACCTTTCCTATGAAGTGAATGTCCTGGCTAGGTGTAATAATAGTGCCTGGCTTTTAAAATGAACAACAGCGTACTAATGCTTTTTTGAACCTTCTCTATGAATTGAATGTCCTGCCTAGATGTAATAATATTGCTTTGCTTTTAAAATGAACAACATAAATTACTTTGTACCCCAAAAGGGGAGAAACCCCAAGCATGTTTATTTATCTACACTAAGTATTATCTACACCATCACTTTATGAAATTGCTCTACCATGCTAACATAATATTTAATAATGATGTTGTCTACCAATTTCATGTGAAGCATGCTTTAGATGTGTATATCAAACTTGTTTCAAGGGACTGTTGTCTTTTTGCTATTTATCTACACTACACTATTATCTACCACAAATGCATTGTTCATGGCTTGTACTTGTTTCCAAGGACCGTTCTAGGGACAGATGTCTCTTTGCTAAACTGGTACTGTTGAGATGATAAGATCAGTCATACTCATGCTTTTTTATCTTTCCATGAACTGAAGTACAGCTAGCAAGGAATAATAGTGGTGCTTGGCTTTCAGAATGAACAAGAGAAATTAGTTTTGTACCCCAAATAGGGAGAAATCCCAATCATGTTTATTTATCTATGCGATTGTCTACACCATTGCTTTGTGATATTGCTCAACCATGATATAGTATTTAATAATGTCGTGAAGTAGTTGTTTGATGTGGAGCATGTTTCACATTCATAGCTCGGACTTGTTTCTAGGGACAGATGTTGTTTTGCTAAACTGATGCTTTTGAAACAACAAGATCAAAGTACTCATGCTTTTTTGACCTTTCCTATGAAGTGAATGTCCTGGCTAGGTGTAATAATAGTGCCTGGCTTTTAAAATGAACAACAGCGTACTAATGCTTTTTTGAACCTTCTCTATGAAGTGAATGTCCTGGCTAGATGTAATAATATTGCTTTGCCTTTAAAATGAACAACATAAATTACTTTGTACCCCAAAAGGGGAGAAACCCCAAGCATGTTTATTTATCTACACTAAGTATTATCTACACCATCACTTTATGAAATTGCTCTACCATGCTAACATAATATTTAATAATAATGTTGTCTACCAATTTCATGTGAAGCATGCTTTAGATGTGTATAACAAACTTGTTTCAAGGGACTGTTGTCTTTTTGCTATTTATCTACACTACACTATTATCTACCACAAATGCATTGTTCATGGCTTGTACTTGTTTCCAAGGACCGTTCTAGGGACAGATGTCTCTTTGCTAAACTGGTACTGTTGAGATGATAAGATCAGTCATACTCATGCTTTTTTTATCTTTCCATGAACTGAAGTACAGGTAGCAAGGAATAATAGTGGTGCTTGGCTTTCAGAATGAACAAGAGAAATTAGTTTTGTACCCCAAATAGGGAGAAATCCCAATCATGTTTATTTATCTATGCGATTGTCTACACCATTGCTTTGTGATATTGCTCAACCATGATATAGTATTTAATAACGTTGTGAAGTAGTTGTTCGATGTGGAGCATGTTTCACATTCATAGCTCGGACTTGTTTCAAGGGACAGATATTGTTTTGCTAAACTGTTGCTTTTGAAACAACAAGATCAACGTACTCATGCATTTTTTGACCTTTCCTATGAAGTGAGTGTCCTGGCTAGGTGTAATAATAGTGCCTGGCTTTTAAAATGAACAACAGCGTACTAATGCTTTTTTGAACCTTCTCTAAGAACTGAATGTCCTGGCTAGATGTAATAATAGTGCTTGGCTTTTAAAATGAACAACATAAATTACTTTGTACCCCAAAAGGGGAGAAACCCCAAGCATGTTTATTTATCTACACTAAGTATTATCTACACCATCACTTTATGAAATTGCTCTACCATGCTAACATAATATTTAATAATAATGTTGTCTACCAATTTCATGTGAAGAATGCTTTAGATGCGTAGCACAAACTTGTTTCAAGGGACTGTTGTCTTTTTGCTATTTATCTACACTACACTATTATCTACCACAAATGCATTGTTCATGGCTTGTACTTGTTTCCAAGGACAGTTCTAGGGACAGACTGGTACTGTTGAGATGATAAGATCAGTCATACTCATGCTTTTTTTATCTTTCCATGAACTGAAGTACAACTAGCAAGGAATAATAGTGGTGCTTGGCTTTCAGAATGAACAAGAGAAATTAGTTTTGTACCCCAAATAGGGAGAAATCCCAAGCATGTTCATTTATCTATGCGATTGTCTACACCATTGCTTCGTGATGTTGCTCAACCATCATATAGTATTTAATAACGTTGTGAAGTAGTTGTTTGATGTGGAGCATGTTTCACATTCATAGCTCGGACTTGTTTCTAGGGACAGATGTTGTTTTGCTAAACTGATGCTTTTGAAACAACAAGATCAACGTACTCATGATTTTTTTGACCTTTCCTATGAAGTGAATGTCCTGGCTAGGTGTAATAATAGTGCCTGGCTTTTAAAATGAACAACAGCGTACTAATGCTTTTTTGAACCTTCTCTATGAACTGAATGTCCTGGCTAGATGTAATAATAGTGCTTGGCTTTTAAAATGAACAACATAAATTACTTTGTACCCCAAAAGGGGAGAAACCCCAAGCATGTTTATAAATCTACACTAAGTATTATCTACACCATCACTTTATGAAATTGCTCTACCATGCTAACATAATATTTAATAATAATGTTGTCTACCAATTTCATGTGAAGCATGCTTTAGATGCGTAGCACAAATTTGATTCAAGGGACTGTTGTCTTTTTGCTATTTATCTACACTACACTATTATCTACCACAAATGCATTGTTCATGGCTTGTACTTATTTCCAAGGACAGTTCTAGGGACAGATGTCTCTTTGCTAAACTGGTACTGTTGAGATGATAAGATCAGTCATACTCATGCTTTTTTTTATCTTTCCATGAACTGAAGTACAGCTAGCAAGGAATAATAGTGGTGCTTGGATTTCAGAATGAACAAGAGAAATTAGTTTTGTACCCCAAATAGGGAGAAATCCCAAGCATGTTTATTTATCTATGCGATTGTCTACACCATTGCTTTGTGATATTGCTCAACCATGATATAGTATTTAATAACGTCGTGAACTAGTTGTTTGATGTGGAGCATGTTTCACATTCATAGCTCGGACTTGTTTCTAGGGACAGATGTTGTTTTGCTAAACTGATGCTTTTGAAACAACAAGATCAACGTACTCATGCTTTTTTTGACCTTTCCTATGAAGTGAATGTCTTGGCTAGGTGTAATAATAGTGCGTGGCTTTTAAAATGAACAACAGCGTATTAATGCTTTTTTGAACCTTCTCTATGAACTGAATGTCCTGGCTAGATGTAATAATAGTGCTTGGCTTTTAAAATGAACAACATAAATTACTTTGTACCGCAAAAGGGGAGAAACCCCAAGCATGTTTATTTATCTACACTAAGTATTTTCTACACCATCACTTTATGAAATTGCTCTACCATGCTAACATAATATTTAATAATA
This sequence comes from Triticum urartu, assembly GCF_056163025.1. Classification (NCBI taxonomy): domain Eukaryota; kingdom Viridiplantae; phylum Streptophyta; class Magnoliopsida; order Poales; family Poaceae; genus Triticum; species Triticum urartu. Next base: position 43,992,236 of record NC_141877.1, on the reverse strand, counting down.
ATGTTGTCTACCAATTTCATGTGAAACATGCTTTAGATGTGTAGCACAAACTTGTTTCAAGGGACTGTTGTCTTTTTGCTATTTATCTACACTACACTATTATCTACCACAAATGCATTGTTCATGGCTTGTACTTGTTTCCAAGGACAGTTCTAGGGACAGACTGGTACTGTTGAGATGATAAGATCAGTCATACTCATGCTTTTTTATCTTTCCATGAACTGAAGTACAGCTAGCAAGGAATAATAGTGGTGCTTGGCTTTCAGAATGAACAAGAGAAATTAGTTTTGTACCCCAAATAGGGAGAAATCCCAATCATGTTTATTTATCTATGCGATTGTCTACACCATTGCTTTGTGATATTGCTCAACCATGATATAGTATTTAATAACGTCGTGAAGTAGTTGTTCGATGTGGAGCATGTTTCACATTCATAGCTCGGACTTGTTTCAAGGGACAGATGTTGTTTTGCTAAACTGATGCTTTTGAAACAACAAGATCAACGTACTCATGATTTTTTTGACCTTTCCTATGAAGTGAATTTCCTGGCTAGGTGTAATAATAGTGCCTGGCTTTTAAATAAACAACAGCGTACTAATGCTTTTTTGAACTTTCTCTATGAACTGAATGTCCTGGCTAGATGTAATAATAGTGCTTGGCTTTTAAAATGAACAACATAAATTACTTTGTACCCCAAAAGGGGAGAAACCCCAAGCATGTTTATTTATCTACACTAAGTATTATCTACACCATCACTTTATGAAATTGCTCTACCATGCTAATATAATATTTAATAATAATGTTGTCTACCAATTTCATGTGAAGCATGCTTTAGATGCGTAGCACAAATTTGTTTCAAGGGACTGTTGTCTTTTTGCTATTTATCTACACTACACTATTATCTACCACAAATGCATTGTTCATGGCTTGTACTTGTTTCCAAGGACAGTTCTAGGGACAGATGTCTCTTTGCTAAACTGGTACTGTTGAGATGATAAGATCAGTCATACTCATGCTTTTTTTTATCTTTCCATGAACTGAAGTACAACTAGCAAGGAATAATAGTGGTGCTTGGATTTCACAATGAACAAGAGAAATTAGTTTTGTACCCCAAATAGGGAGAAATCCCAAGCATGTTTATTTATCTATGCGATTGTCTACACCATTGCTTTGTGATATTGCTCAACCATGATATAGTATTTAATAACGTCGTGAACTAGTTGTTTGATGTGGAGCATGTTTCACATTCATAGCTCGGACTTGTGTCTAGGGACAGATGTTGTTTTGCTAAACTGATGCTTTTGAAACAACAAGATCAACGTACTCATGCTTTTTTTGACCTTTCCTATGAAGTGAATGTCCTGGCTAGGTGTAATAATAGTGCCTGGCTTTTAAAATGAACAACAACGTACTAATGCTTTTTTGAACCTTCTCTATGAACTGAATGTCCTGGATAGATGTAATAATAGTGCTTGGCTTTTAAAATGAACAACATAAATTACTTTGTACCCCAAAAGGGGAGAAACCCCAAGCATGTTTATTTATCTACACTAAGTATTATCTACACCATCACTTTATGAAATTGCTCTACCATGCTAACATAATATTTAATAATAATGTTGTCTACCAATTTCATGTGAAGCATGCTTTAGATGCGTAGCACAAACTTGTTTCAAGGGACTGTTGTCTTTTGCTATTTATCTACACTACACTATTATCTACCACAAATGCATTGTTCATGGCTTGTACTTGTTTCTAAGGACAATTCTAGGGACAGACTGGTACTGTTGAGATCATAAGATCAGTCATACTCATGGTTTTTTATCTTTCCATGAACTGAAGTACAACTAGCAAGGAATAATAGTGGTGCTTGGCTTTTAAAATGAACAACAGCGTACTAATGCTTTTTTTAACCTTCTCTATGAACTGAATGTCCTAGTTAGATGTAATAATTGTGCTTGGCTTTTAAAATTAACAACATAAATTACTTTGTACCCCAAAAGGGGAGAAACCCCAAGCATGTTTATTTATCTACACTAAGTATTATCTACACCATCGCTTTATGAAATTGCTCTACCATGCTTTTAAAATGAACAACATAAATTACTTTTGTACCCCAAAAAGGTAGTTAGCATGCTAATATAATATTTAGTAATAATGTTGTCTACCAATTTCATGTGAAGCAAGATGCATAGCACAAACTTATTTCATGGGACTGTTGTCTTTTTGGTATTTATCTACACTACACTATTATCTACCACAAATGCATTGTTCATAGCTTGTACTTGTTTTCAAGGACATGCCTCTTTGTTAAACTGGTGCAACTGAATGTCCTAGCTAGGAAATAGTTACTAGCGCTCGTCTTTCAAAATGAGCGACATGTCTAGATACATCCATGCAAACTTGTCTCGAATGTCCCAAAATTACCTTTCTTCCTTTGCTTTGTTAATAAATTGCTCAACCATGCTAACGTAGTATTTTTTTATATTGTTGTCTACCAATTTGATGCAAAGCATGCTTCATACATATTCATAGCACAAATTTGTTTATAAGGACAGATGCTTCTTTGCTAAACTGGTGCTATTCACAGCACACTCATACTTTCTTTTTACTCTCTATATGAACTCAAGTACAACTAGCTAGGCATCTGTTTTGTTGGCTTTTTAACTGTATTAATATATTTGAATATGCCTAACAATTGATGCTCATTTATCTACGCCAGTGCTTTGTTAAGCTGCTTACACATGCCAACTTGTTTAATAATGTTGTAGCACAAACTCCCTTCTAGGGACAGATGTCTCTTTGCTAAACTGATACTATTGAGATGATAAGATCAGTCATACTGTGATATTGCTAAACCATGATATGGTGTTTAATAATGTCGTGAAGTAATAATGTCGTGAAGTTGTTTGATGTGGAGCATGTTTCACATTCATAGCCCAGACTTGTTTCTAGGGACAGATGTCGTTTTGCTGAAGTGATGCTATCAAAACAACAAGATCAGCACAAGAATGCTTTTTTTAACCTTCTCTATGAAGTGAATGTCCTGGTTAGGTGTAATAATGGTGCTTGGCTTTTAAAATGAACATCAGCGTACTCATGCTTTTTTTAACCTTTTCTATGAACTGAAATACTGAATGTCCTGGCTAAGTGTAATAATAGTGCTTGGCTTTTAAAATGAACAACATACATTACTTTTGTACCCCAAAATGGTAGTCAGCATGCTAATATAATATTTAATAATAATGTTGTCTACCAATTTCATGTGAAGCATGCTTCAGATGCATAGCACAAACTTGTTTTAAGGGACTGTTGTCTTTCTGCTATTTATCTACACTACACTATTATCTATCACAAATGCATTGTTCATGGCTTGTACTTGTATCTAAGGACATGCCTCTTTCTTAAACTGATGCTACTGAAACAAAAAAACCGTGACAGTGTCTGATGTGGAGCGTGCTTGACTTTCAAAAAGAACAACAGAAATCATTTTTATTCCTTAACTAGTTCTGTCCAACAAGCAACATTAACACCTTCATTGGTAAATGGGTTGATCGGTTAATTGAATAATCATGCTGACTACCTCCACAATGCATTTTGTTAAGATGGGTTTAACAATGATGCAATTAGCGTAACGTGTACTTTATTTTTATGCAATAACCTGTTGGATCATTTCATCTTATTTTACCTTGTGCTGCGCATCATCATCCACATGTAGCGCCCAATGTGAGAAGAGAACATAAATGAAGTAGCATAACTTACTTTGTCTTTCTTTCTGGTGCTTGCAGGAAGCAGCTGTAACATGCAGAAGAACGCGTCTGGAGGAAAAGCAAAGATGCTGAATGAGTTGAATAAAAAGTCTTCCTTCATTCAAAACTATCCATAAACTGCATGTTAAACAAATTTTAACCATGTTTGCTACACATTGGACGGTGCCGTGTTCACAGGCCAAACATACGAGAACGTAGACCGAGTGCTGATAAGTCATGGTCCATTTGGGTTGAAATGTTCCTAATTATTAATTGCAGAATGTTGGTGAAAGCTTTAGCGTTAAATTAATTTCATTAGCATTGGGATGTGTATGATTTCGTTACTACCTTGATGCTAAGGAATGTGGTTCAAAAAGTTAAAGTTAGAGTGACCAGCGGTCTACAAAACAAGGTTAAGCACTGTCTCGGGTAAAGCTGCACTCCCCTAAGAGAGGTGTATCTGGACCATTTGTTTGATTGGGTATTTTTGGCTTATTTCTGCAACCCAGCAGCTGGGTTAGTTGACTTGTGCTCACCCTTGTTTGTAGAAATAATTGTCTTTTTCTTGAGAAGAATAACAGCTTGTTAGAAAAGGGAATAGGCAGGAGAGTAACATAAAACGATTACCTAGAGACCATGGGTCGTAAAACACAAGACACCATATGTTGTGGCACTAGCAAATCCATGTCGCGAAGTTGCAGGTCACCTACATATGCCTGGACATGGAAAGAGAGAGATCATATCATAATCCAAGGTCCTGATGAACACATGTACAGTAAGGAAATTGCAAAACTGTTGCCTCGGTGCGAGAAATCTCCATGGATTTACAGGGAATGTGTGTGTGTGTGTCTGGAAGGGGTAGCAAAGGCAAAAACACAAAGGAAATTGACAAGGCGATTACCAGGAGTGCATGTGTCTAATCAAAGCTCCGTATGGATCAGGATCGACACCTTCACAAGACATCAAATGCAGCAGCAGCATACGGCTTCTTGTCACCAGCAAATCCATTTTGCCGAGGTCATGGGTCGTCGACACGCCTGAAGAAGAAAAATCCAAGATCCTCATGAACATATGCTAAAAAAAGGAAAACTGTTGCTTGTGCGTAGTACACGAAATTAAGATTGGATGTAATCTATCCAGAGAGATAATGAATGGACATTGGAGCTTGGCTGCTACCCCACGAGAGCACGTGAACAACTCCATTGCGCATCCCCAAAGGATGAGCAACGGAATGGCCACGCCAGATTCCCCCCGCCCCCCGCCCTCTCTGTTCGAGTTCTTCCTTGTGGCTACTTAATCACATAACCCAAAGAAACGTTTCATACTCCAATGGTTTTCCTATGAGCCAAGGAATCCAACAACATGCCGATAAACATGCATACATGCACAACAAGGAAATTGAAAAAAAGCACGAGTATGATAGCCTGCAGCATGAAAAGATACATAAATTTTGGTAAATTATTATATTTTTTGGTTCACTAGAATATAAAAATCAAGATCTTATTACTTGGCAGAAACACAAAAATACTACTCCCTCCGATCCATATTACTTGTCGCTCAAACAGATGTATTTCAATGCTATATATATATACATCCATTTAAACGACAACTAATATGGATCGGAGGGAGCACTAAAAACCAAATCAAAGGCCCTACACTCTCTCACTAGCATGCAAGCATCTGCACTTCCATTAACTAACTAAAACAAATGCTAACTAATTACTCCCTCCTCAAGCATCTCTTCTTTACCATAAGATGCATTCTGTAACCTCAGGCGCTTGGCAAATTTTAACAGAAACAAAAAAGAAATCAGTAAACTGTCTAGTCAGACCAAAACAACATGGAAAAAAGTATATGGTTTAAAATAAAGAAGAGATGATCAATTACCGAGAGTTCATGGGTCACGATCAAGTTGACTATGCATCAGGATCTAGAAACCTTCACAAGCAAGAAATCAAATGCAGCAGCAGACGGCCTGTCTGTCACGAGCAAATCCAGAGCGGTGGGGGTGGCCTACGTGCCTCAACAAACAATTGTATAGAGAGCAACATCATCATCTGAGAACAGGCCAAGGAATCCAAGGTCTTTCCTTACCTCAAGAACAAGCATGAATGAATACTCGTACAACAAGGAAACAGCGGAAGAAAAAACTATTGCTAGCCTAGTAAGTAGTACTCTCTCCATCCCAAAATAAGTGTCTCACCTTTGTATTAACTTTAGTACAAAGTTACACTAAGCTTGAGACATTTATTTTCGGACGGACGGAGTACAAAATATGTCCGTGGATTGGATGGATCTTTCCAGAGAGAGAGAGAACGAGTGGACAGCCTCCATTCATTCATTTCGAGTGGACAGCTTTGGCTGCAACACGACTGCTACCAAAATGAAAATGGAGACAGGCCGACCCTACTAGTACACATGTGAACCACTCACTCTATGTGCGCACATCTCCAAAAGATGAGCACATACTTTAAAAACAAATAAACCTCACAAACAAATGGATGGTTTGAAAATGCACCAATCTGATAGAACCACGACTGCAAAACCATTATTAGATACATCAAGTTTGTCAACCTATTATGTGTTTGGTTCACTTGATTAAAAAAATCATTAAAATCCTAATAGAAGCACACACGAAATTAATAACAAAAAAGTCAAATCAAAGAAACACAATCTTACTTGAATGTTCTTAAGCTAAAAAAAGTCGAATCGAATCAAAGCAAAAAGAATCACAACCAAAAGTTGTTTATTTTTTAAAATTTGTTTATTTTTCCAGATTTTCTTCCTGTTTCAAATTTTGTTCAGAAATTACAAAAAATAGTATTTTAAAATATATTAACTTAATTTCCAAAATGTAAATAAATTCGTAAAAATTACAATTTCTGAAAATGTTCGCATTTCTAAATTTTGTTCAAAATTCAAAAAATGTGTACAGATTTCAGAAAATGTTTCTGTTTTAATAAATTGTTCACAAATTCAGCAAATGTTCATGTTTCCAAAATTTGTTCACAAATTCATAAAATGTTCGTGTTTTGAAATAATTGTTCATTTTATAAAAAATGTTCTCATTTTTACAACAAAATGTTCCTGATTCCAAAATTTATTCCCAAATTCAAAAAGTCCACATTTTCATAATTTGTTCGCAAATTGAAAAAATGTTTGCAGGAATTTTATGGAATATTAGCATTTTCAGAAATTACCATTTAGTTCAGAAAATGTCAACGTTTTAGCAATTTTGTTCCTGTTTTTTTAATGTTCGTATTTTGAAAAAGCTGTTCGTAATTGCGAAAAATGCTCCCGCTTTCAATTTTGTTCCTCCTTTTTTCCAAAAATGTTTCAGATTCTCAAAAAATGTTCGAGTCTTTAAAAGTTTGTTAGCAAATTTTGAAAATCTTCAACTTTCTAAATATATATATATACTTTTTAGAAAAATAAACCACGTTTATATTAACTGAGCTAGCATTTTTAGACAAGCAAGTAAATCAACAGAGTGGCTAGAGACGTGATTCACTATGTTGAGGTCGTGTGCTCAATCCCCCACACGCATCTTTTTTGGTATGTTTTGCGGGTTGTTGTTCTAATTTTGGCGTGGCAGTTCGTTCTTTAAATATCACGTTGCTAATTTTGCACTAGAGTTAGGTTGGCGCACTGGCTAGCTGCGTGGTCGTGTGTACTCCTGGTCGCTGGTTCAATTCCAGCGAAGGTCCGTTTTGTATTGTTGATTTTTTACGTTGCGCTACCTAAATAGGCCAGCCCAGGTGAGCTACTCCCTTTGCGAAGCATCGGCAGTTTGCCGCAGCAAGCGGCACATAGGAGGCCCCACAACTTGAGGCAACGTGCGTACGTTAGGAATTTCCAGCTCAACTTGAGACTTTCCGTACATGTTTCTCTTCTTTATTTTCATTTTTCTTCATCGGTTTTCTTCATTCATTTCCTTACGTTTCTATTTTTAAATACATGTCGCCTTTTTTAACACACATTCTACATTTTTCTTGTACGTGAGGATCATTTTTAAAATATTGAACATTATTTAAAATACATGATAGGACATTTTGTAAATACAGTTTTGAACATTTTCTAGAAGACTTGTTAAACTTTTTCCAAATACAGGTTGGCATTTTTTGAATGGTATGCAACATTTTATAAAATTATGTGAACATTTTTTTAATATTGTATAAATATTTTTTTAAATGTCATGAACATCTTTGGAAACGCGTGAATTTTTTCTAGAATGGTCACATGCATTTATTTTGAATGATATGAAACTTTTATTTATACTTCATTTTCTTTAAATGTCACGAACATAATTCTGAAAAGCCTGAACAGTTTAAAAAAAGAATCATACATACAGTATTATGAATGGTACGAAACATATTTGTACATTACGCAAACTTTTTTACATTGCATGAACACTTTTGCTAAATGCATGCACTTGTTTATGGGAAAAATCATCGTTACGGTGACACTAAGTAGCAAATCACTGGACAACAATTATTGCTATTTCCAAGTGCAATCCACGGAGCACATGACGAACATAGACCTTCTAGCTCAACTGCCATTAGGCAGCGATATGCTTCCAGACCCAACTAAACAGTCTTCTTGGTCCTCTTTACTACCAACTGATGCACCACCGAATTATCTGCTTGCAACCAGGCCGGTCCTGTGATTTTGGGGGCCCGGGGCGAGACTAAAACTCGGGGCCCTTAATATAGACATCCTAACAATAAAAAGTGATATACATATATATTACCTTAAAATTTTCTTCTATCATTCCTCGATTCAAAGTCACATATGATGGTGGTGATGTTAGTATCTATCTAATAATTTCTTCTCGACGCATAATGTTGCCAAACCATTTAAACTCTCTTTGAGGTCACTGTTTCTCTCAATTGCTTAATTTCCTATTGTAATGAGCATAATAAAAATATTTTCATCGTGTAGATGGTATTTCATTTTTTTTGTCTTCTCTAATAGGCCGTTTCCCAATTATGATGGCTCTTGCTTTACTATCAAGATTATCCAAATTTCTTGGATCATAAATTGATAAATATCAGCAGTATAAACTGGTTGTTCATCAACACTAGCTGACTATGCCTATGCATCAAATGAATTACCTACATTCTTAGAGCCACAAGATGTTGGTGTCGCCATTTTCTTCTTGCTCATCAGATTCTGAGTTCCCATCAGTTGATTGTCCTTTCTCTTTGACAACTATCACCAACTCATCATTTGGGTTTATTGAAATAGTGGAAGCACCAGTATTACTCAAAAATTGATGAATATTTACGAGCTGTGATTGTACCAAATCATCCGCAGCTTTCTTCGTTTTCCTGTTATCACTATGAGATGGATACTTTCCCAACATGATAAGACACAATACTGAAAAAAAAATTAAAAAATAAATGCATCAATTGACTATTGTTGAAGAGCTATTCATCTAGGAGACTAGGAACCGCAATACGAATATAGGACATACCTCCGAAGGTCGGGTCGTTGATGGACGGAGAGCACAGCGGAGGTGCGACGGCCGCCGGGGAACTGAAATCGGTGGACAATCTGAATTAGCAAAGAAATTAGATTTAGGAGAATAGGGAGAAAAAAAAGAGCACCATACGCGTAGTCGTGATGACACAAGCGTCGGCGGCCGCTAGAAAATTGAGGATCGCTGCATGAATACGGCGTGATGTGATAGGATGAAAGGATCAATCAGTTCCTATTTTCTCGACATGCACGTATTAACCTGGAAAGAATCGGAAGGGATCAATCAGTCCGTTTTTTCTTCTACGTGCACGTAACCTAGGAAACGAACCTCGCTGCGTGAGGCCCTCAGGCCCAGACGTCCAGCTCAATTTTTTTCTTTTATCACGGAAAACATATTGGGCCATAGCCTAGTTGTATACCCCTGGGGAGGGGCCCCTCGATTTTGGGGGCCCGGGGCGGCCGCCCCCCTGCCCCCCCTCAGGGCCGGCCCTGCTTGCAACCCCACCATAGGGAGAATATCTGGTGCACCGGTGCTTGTGGTCCTACCGATGCACTGAACTCAAGTTGCACATTTCAAATGTTTGAAAAATTCTGGAAAAAATGTAGCACATTCACACAACATTAGTGTAAATTGTCACAAAATTTCAAGTCAAAATTCGAAACATAGCTCCTAAAACAAAAATGACAAATTCAATACTCAATAGTACATAATGTAAGTTGGGCTTTAGATTTGGCCCATTTGTTGGGGAACGTAGTAATTTCAAAAAATTTCCTACGCACACGTAAGATCATGGTGATGCATAGAAATGAGAGGGGAGAGTGTTGTCCACGTACCCTCGTAGACAGAAAGCAGAAGCGTTATGACAATGCGGTTGATGTAGTCGTACGTCTTCGCGACTCGACCGATCAAGCACCGAAACTACGACACCTCCGAGTTCTTGCACACGTTCAGCTCGATGACGATCCCCGGACTCCGATCCAGCAAAGTGTCGGGGATGAGTTCCATCAGCACGACGGCGTGGTGACGATCTTGATGTTCTACCGTCGCAGGGCTTCGCCTAAGCACCGCTACAATATTATCGAGGATTATGGTGGAGGGGGGCACCGCACACGGCTAAGAGAACGATCACGAAGATCAACTTGTGTGTCTAGAGGTGCCCCTGCCCCCGTATATAAAGGAGCAAGGGGGGTGCGGCCGGCCCTAGGAGGAGGCGCGCCGAAGGAGTCCTACTCCTACCGGGAGTAGGACTCCCCCCCTTTCCCTAGTTGGATTAGGACTTGGGGGGAAGGAGGAGAGGGGGGAAAGGAAAGCGGGGGCACCGCCCCCCTCCTTGTCCAATTCGGACTTGGGGGGGAGGGGAGGAGCGCGCAGCAGCCCCTAGGCCTCCTCTCCTCTTCCTCCACTAGGCCCATTAAGGCCTATTAGGTTATCGGGGGGTTCCCGTAACCTCCCGGTACTCTAGTAAAATGACGATTTCACCCGGAACACTTCCGATGTCCAAACATATCCGTCCAATATATCAATATTTATGTCTCGACCATTTCGAGACTCTTCATCATGTCTGTGATCACATCCGGGACTCCGAACAAACTTCGGTACATCAAAATATATAAACTCATAATGAAACTGTCATCGTAACGTTAAGCGTGCGGACCCTACGGGTTCGAAAACAATGTAGACATGACCGAGACACGTCCCCGGTCAATAACCAATAGCGGAACCTGGATGCTCATATTGGCTCCTACATATTCTACGAAGATCTTTGTCGGTCAGACAGCATAACAACATACATTGTTCCCTTTGTCATCGGTATGTTACTTGCCCGAGATTCGATCGTCGGTATCTTAATACCTAGTTCAATCTCGTTACTGGCAAGTCTCTTTACTCGTTCCGTAATACATCATCTCACAACTAACTCATTAGTTGCAATGCTTGCAAGGCTTATGTGATGTGCATTACCGAAAGGGCCCAGAGATACCTCTCCGACAATCGGAGTGACAAATCCTAATCTCGAAATACGCCAACCCAACATGTACCTTTGGAGACACCTGTAGAGATCCTTTATAATCACCCAGTTACGTTGTGACGTTTGGTAGCACACAAAGTGTTCCTCCGGCAAACGGGAGTTGCATAATCTCATAGTCATAGGAACATGTATAAGTCATGAAGAAAGCAATGCAACATACTAAACGATCGGGTGCTAAGCTAATGGAATGGGTCATGTCAATCACATCATTCTCCTAATGATGTGGTCCCGTTAATCAAATGACAAAACATGTGTATGGTTAGGAAACATAACCATCTTCGATTAACGAGCTAGTCAAGTAGAGGCATACTAGTGACGTTTAGTTTGTCTATGTATTCACACAAGTATTATGTTTCCGATTAATACAATTCTAGCATGAATAATAAACATTTATCATGATATAAGGAAATAAATAATAACTTTATTATTGCCTCTAGGGCATATTTCCTTCAGTCTCCCACTTGCACTAGAGTCAATAATCTAGATTACACAGTAATGATTCTAACACCCATGGAGCTTTTGTGCTGATCATGTTTTGCTCATGGAAGAGGCTTAGTCAACGGGTCTGCTACATTCAAATCCATATGTATCTTGCAAATCTCTATGTCTCCCACCTGGACTAGATCCCGGATGGAATTGAAGCGTCTTTTGATGTGCTTGGTTCTCTTGTGAAATCTGGATTCCTTTGCCAAGGCAATTGCACCAGTATTGTCACAAAAGATTTTCATTGGACCCGATGCACTAGGTATGACACCTAGATCGGATATGAACTCCTTTATCCAGACTCCTTCGTTTGCTGCTTCTGAAGCAGCTATGTACTCCGCTTCACATGTAGATCCCGCCACAACGCTTTGTTTAGAACTGCACCAACTGATAGCTCCACCGTTCAATGTAAACACGTATCCGGTTTGCGATTTAGAATCGTCCGGATTAGTGTCAAAGCTTGCATCAACGTAACCATTTACGATGAGCTCTTTGTCACCTCCATATACGAGAAACATATCCTTAGTCCTTTTCAGGTATTTCAGGATGTTCTTGACCGCCGTCCAGTGATCCACTTCTGGATTACTTTGGCACCTCCCTGCTAGACTTATAGCAAGACACACATCAGGTCTGGTACACATCATTGCATACATGATAGAGCCTATGGCTGAAGCATAGGGAACATCTTTCATTTTCTCTCTATCTTCTGCAGTGGTCGGGCATTAAGTCTTACTCAATTTCACATCTTGTAACACAGGCAAGAATCCTTTCTTTGCTTGATCCATTTTGAATTTCTTCAAAACTTTGTCAAGGTATGTGCTTTGTGAAAGTCCAATTAAGCGTCTTGATCTATCTCTATAGATCTTAATGCCCAATATGTAAGCAGCTTAACCGAGGTCTTTCATTGAAAAACTCTTATTCAAGTATCCCTTTATGCTATCCAGAAATTCTATATCATTTCCGATTAGTAATATGTCATCCACATATAATATCAGAAATGCTACAGAGCTCCCACTCACTTTGTTGTAAATACAGGCTTCTCCAAAAGTCTGTATAAACCCAAATGCTTTGATCACACTATCAAAGCGTTTATTCCAACTCCGAGATGCTTGCACCAGTCCATAAATGGATCGCTGGAGCTTGCACACTTTGTTCGCTCCTTTTGGATCGACAAAACCTTCCGGCTGCATCATATACAACTCTTCTTCCAGAAATCCATTCAGGAATGCAGTTTTGACATCCATCTGCCAAATTTCATAATCATAAAATGCGGAAATTGCTATCATGATTCGGACAGACTTAAGCATCGCTACGGGTGAGAAGGTCTCATCGTAGTCAATCCCTTGAACTTGTCGAAAACCTTTTGCGACAAGTCGAGCTTTGTAGACAGTAACATTACCGTCAGCGTCAGTCTTCTTCTTGAAGATCCATTTATTCTCAATTGCTTGCCGATCATTGGGCAAGTCAACCAAAGTCCACACTTTGTTCTCATACATGGATCCCATCTCAGATTTCATGGCTTCAAGCCATTTTGCGGAAACTGGGCTCACCATCGCTTCTTCATAGTTCATAGGTTCACCATGATCTAGTAGAATGACTTCCAGAACAGGATTACCGTACCACTCTGGTGCGGATCTTACTCTGGCTGATCTACGAGTTTCAGTAGTAACTTGTTCTGAAGTTTCATGATCATCATCATTAGCTTTCTCACTAATTGGTGTAGGTGTCACAGAAACCGGTTTCTGTGATGTACTACTTTCCAATAAGGGAGCAGGTACAGTTACCTCATCAAGTTCTACTTTCCTCCCACTCACTTCTTTCGAGAGAAACTCCTTCTCTAGAAAATTTCCGAATTTAGCAACAAAAGTCTTGCCTTCGGATCTGTGATAGAAGGTGTATCCAATAGTTTCCTTTGGATATCCTATGAAGACACATTTCTCCGATTTGGGTTCGAGCTTACCAGGTTGAAGCTTTTTCACATAAGCATCGCAGCCCCAAACTTTAAGAAACGATAACTTTGGTTTCTTGCCAAACCATAGTTCATAAGGCGTCATCTCAACCGATTTCGATGGTGCCCTATTTAACGTGAATGTGGCCGTCTCTAAAGCATAACCCCAAAACGATAGCGGTAAATCTGTAAGAGACATCATAGATCGCACCATATCAAGTAAAGTACGATTACGACATTCGGACACACCATTACGCTGTGGTGTTCCGGGTGGCGTGAGTTGTGAAACTATTCCGCATTGTTTCAAATGTACACCAAACTCGTAACTCAAATATTCTCCTCCATGATCAGATCGTAGAAAATTTATTTTCTTGTTACGATGATTTTCAACTTCACTCTGAAATTCTTTGAACTTTTCAAATGTTCCAGACTTATGTTTCATTAAGTAGATATACCCATATATGCTTAAATCATCTGTGAAAGTGAGAAAATAACAATATCCGCCACGAGCCTCAACATTCATCGGACCACATACATCTGTATGTATGATTTCCAACAAATCCGTTGCTCTCTCCATAGTACCGGAGAACGGCGTTTCAGTCATCTTGCCCATGAGGCACGGTTCGCAAGTACCAAGTGATTCATAATCAAGTGGTTCCAAAAGCCCATCAGTATGGAGTTTCTTCATGCGCTTTACACCGATATGACCCAAACGGCAGTGCCACAAATAAGTTGCACTATCATTATCAACTCTGCATCTTTTGACTTCAACATTATGAATATGTGTGTCACTACTATCGAGATTTAATAAGAATAGACCACTCTTCAAGGGTGCATGACCATAAAAGATATTACTCATATAAATAGAACAACCATTATTCTCTGATTTAAATGAATAACCGTCTCGCATCAAACAAGATCCAGATATAATGTTCATGCTCAACGCTGGCACCAAATAACAATTATTTAGGTCTAATACTAATCCCGAAGGTAGATGTAGAGGTAGTGTGCCGACTGCGATCACATCAACTTTGGAATCATTTCCCACGCGCATCGTCACCTCGTCCTTAGCCAATCTTTTCTTAATCCGTAGTCCCTGTTTAGAGTTGCAAATATTAGCAACAGAACCAGTATCAAATGTTGGGGAACGTAGCATAAATTCAAAATTTTCCTACGTATCACCAAGATCTATCTATGGAGAAACCAGCAACGAGGGGAAGGAGAGTGCATCTACATACCCTTGTAGATCGCTAAGCGGAAGCGTTCAAGTGAACGGGGTTGATGGAGTCGTACTCGTCATGATTCAGATCACCGATGATCCTAGTGCCGAACGGACGGCACCTCCGCGTTCAACACACGTACAGCCCGATGACGTCTCCCACGCCTTGATCCAGCAAGGAGAGAGGGAGAGGTTGATGAAGATTCAGCAGCACGACGGCGTGGTGGTGGATGCAGTGCGTCACAGTAGCAGGGCTTCGCCTATACTACGAGAGAGAGACGTAACGGGGAGAGAGGGAGGGGCTGCACCAAAGGCAAAAGGTGTGTTTGAGAGGCCCTCCTACCCCACTATATATAGGAATCCCAAGGGGGGGGGTGCGCCAGCCCCTAGGAGATCCAATCTCCAGGGGGGCGGCGGCCAGGGGAGGAGTCCTCCCCCCCAAGGCACCTAGGAGGTGCCTTCCCTCCTTGGGACTCTTCCTTAGGGTTTCCCCTTTTCACCCTAGGCGCATGGGCCATAAGGGAAGTGGCGCCCCAGCCCACTTTGGGCTGGATCCCTTCCCACTTCAGCCCATGGGACCCTCCGGGATAGGTGGCCCCACCCGGTGGGCCCCCGGGACCCTTCCGGTGGTCCCGGTACAATACCGATGACCCCGAAACTTGTCCCGATGGCCGAAACAGGACTTCCTATATATAAATCTTTACCTCCGGACCATTCCGGAACTCCTCGTGACGTCCGGGATCTCATCCGGGACTCCGAACAATATTCGGGTTACTGCATACACATATCTTCATAACCCTAGCGTCACCGAACCTTAAGTGTGTAGACCCTACGGGTTCGGGAGACATGCAGACATGACCGAGACGTTCTCCTGTCAATAACCAACAGCGGGATCTGGATACCCATGATGGCTCCCACATGTTCCACGATGATCTCATCAGATGAACCACGATGTCAAGGACTTAATCAATCCCGTATACAATTCCCTTTGTCTATCGGTATGTTACTTGCCCGAGATTCGATCGTCGGTATCCAATACCTAGTTCAATCTCGTTACCGGCAAGTCTCTTTACTCGTTCCGTAACACATCATCCCGTGATCAACTCCTTGGTCACATTGCGCATATGATGATGTCCTACCGAGTGGGCCCAGAGATACCTCTCCGCTTACACGGAGTGACAAATCCCAGTCTCGATTCGTGGCAACCCAACAGACACTTTCGGAGATACCTGTAATGCACCTTTATAATCACCCAGTTACGTTGTGACGTTTGATACACCCAAAGCATTCCTACGGTATCCGGGAGTTGCACAATCTCATGGTCTAAGGAAATGATACTTGACATTAGAAAAGCTTTAGCATACGAACTACACGATCTTTGTGCTAGGCTTAGGATTGGGTCTTGTCCATCACATCATACTCCTTATGATGTGATCCCGTTATCAACGACATCCAATGTCCATGGTTAGGAAACCGTAACCATCTATTGATCAACGAGCCAGTCAACTAGAGGCTCACTAGGGACATGGTGTTGTCTATGTATCCACACATGTATCTGAGTTTCCTATCAATACAATTATAGCATGGATAATAAACGATTATCATGAACAAGGAAATATAATAATAACCAATTTATTATTGCCTCTAGGGCATATTTCCAACAGTCTCCCACTTGCACTAGAGTCAATAATCTAGTTCACATCGCCATGTGATTAACACTCACAAGTCACATCGCCATGTGACTAACACCCAAGAGTTTACTAGAGTCAGTAGTCTAGTTCACATCACTATGTGATTAACACTCAATGAGTTTTAGGTTTGATCATGTTGCTTGTGAGAGAGGTTTTAGTCAACGGGTCCGAACCTTTCAGATCCGTGTGTGCTTTACAAATCTCTATGTCCTCTCCTAGATGTAGCTACCACGCTCTATTTGGAGCTATTCCA
The DNA here is from genome assembly GCF_056163025.1 of Triticum urartu. Classification (NCBI taxonomy): domain Eukaryota; kingdom Viridiplantae; phylum Streptophyta; class Magnoliopsida; order Poales; family Poaceae; genus Triticum; species Triticum urartu. The sequence goes on along the minus strand of NC_141877.1, from coordinate 43,975,385 downwards.
AATAACTGTTCTACTTGGAGCTATTCTAAATTATTGCTCCATTATATGCATCCGGTATCTCTACTCAGAGCTATCCGGATAGGTGTTAAGCTTGCATCGACGTAACCCTTTACGACGAACTCTTTTTACCACCTCCATAACCGAGAAACTTCCTTAGTCCACTAGTTACTAAGGATAACTTTGACCGCTGTCCTGTGATCCATTCTTGGATCACTCTTGTACCCCTTGACTGACTCATGGCAAGGCACACTTCAGGTGCGGTACACAGCATAGCATACTGTAGAGCCTACGTCTTAAGCATAGGGGACGACTTTCGTCCTTTCTCTCTATTCTGCCATGGTCGAGCTTTAAGTCTTAACTTCATACCTTACAACTCAGGCAAGAACTCCTTCTTTGACTGATCCATCTTGAACAGCTTCAAGATCATGTCAAGGTATGTGCTCATTTGAAAGTACCATTAAGCGTTTTGATCTATCCTTATAGATCTTGATGCTCAATGTTCAAGTAGCTTAATCCAGGCTTTCCATTGAAAACACTTTCCAATAACCCTATATGCTTTCTAGAAATCCTACATCATTTCTGAGCAACAATATGTCAACATATACTTATCAGAAATTCTATAGTGCTCCCACTCACTTCTTTGGAAACACAAGTTTCTCATAAACTTTGTATAAAGCCAAAATCTTTGATCATCTCATCAAAGCATACATTCCAACTCCGAGATGCTTACTCCAGTCCTTAGAAGGAATGCTGGAGCTTTGCATACTTATTAGCATCTTTCAGGATTGACAAAACCTTTCGGTTGTATCACATACAACCTTTCCTCAAGAAAATCGTCGAGGAAACAATGTTTTGACATCCTATCTGCAAGATTTCATAAATAATGCAGTAATCGCTAATATAATTCCAACAGACTCTTAGCATCGCTACGAGTGAGAAAGTCTCATCGTAGTCAACTCTTTGAACTTGTCGGAAAACATCTTAACGACAAGTCGAGCTTTCTTAATGGTGACATTACCATCATTGTCCGTCTTCCCTTTTAAAATCCATCTGTACTCAACAGCCTTACGACCATCAAGTAGTTCTTCCAAAGTCTACACTTTGTTTTCATATATGGATCCTCTCTCGGATTATATGGCCTCGAGCCATTTATCGGAATCCAGGCCCACCATCGCTTCTCCATAGCTCGTAGGTTCATTGTTGTCTAGCAACATGACTTCCAAGACAGGGTTACGTACCACTCTGAAGTAGAACGCATCCTTGTCATGCTACGATGTTTGGTAGTGACTTGATCTGAAGTTTCATGATCACCATCATAAGCTTCCACTTCAATTGGTGTAGGTGCCACAGGAACAACTTCCTGTGCCCTGCCACACACTAGTTGAAGAGACGGTTCAATAACCTCATCAAGTCTCCACCATCCTCCCACTCAATTCTTTCGAGAGAAACTTTTCCTCGTGAAAGGATCCGATTCTAGAAACAATCCTTTATTGCTTTCGGATCTGAGACAGGAGGTATACCCAACTGTTTTTGGGTTGTCCTATGAAGATGCATTTATCCGCTTTGGGTTCGAGCTTATCGGCCTGAAACTTTTTCACATAAGCGTCGCAGCCCCAAACTTTTAAGAAATGACAACTTAGGTTTCTCTAAACCATAGTTCATACGGTGTCATCTCATCGGAATTACGTGGTACCCTATTTAAAGTGAATGTGGTTGTCTCTAATGCCTAACCCATAAACTATTGTGGTAATTCGATAAGAGACATCATGGTATGCATCATATCCAATAGGGTGCAGTTATGATGTTCGGACACACCATCACACTATGGTGTTCCAGGCTGTATCAGTTGTGAAACAATTTCCACAATGTCTTAATTCTGTGCCAAACTCGTAATTCAGATATTCGTCTCTATGATCATATCATAAATATTTTTATCCTCTTATCACAACGATCTTCCAACTTCACATTGAAATTACTTGAACCTTTCAATAATTCAGATTCGTGATTCATCAAGTAAATGTACTCAACATCTACTCAAATCATCTGTGAAGAAAGAACATAACGATATCCACTACATGCCTCAGCACTCATTGGACTGCACACATCAAAATGTATTACTTCCAACAATTTGCTTTCTAGTTCCATTTTACTGAAACCGAGGCTTTCAGTCATCTTGCCCATGTGGTATGATTTGCATGTCTCAAGTGATTCAAAATCAAGTGAGTCCAAACGGTCCATTTGCATGGAGTTTCTTCATGCATATACACCAATAGACATGGTTCGCATGTCTCAAACTTTTCAAAAATGAGTGAGCCCAAAAATCCATCAACATGGAGCTTCTTCATGCGTTTTATACCGATATGACTTACGTGGCAGTGCCACAAGTAGGTGGTACTATCATTACTATCTTTTGGCATGAACATGTGTATCACTACGATCGAGATTCAATAAACCATTCATTATAGGTGCAAGACCATTGAAGGTATTATTCAAATAAACAGAGTAACCATTATTCTCCTTAAGTGAATAACCGTATTGCGGTAGACATAATCCAATCACGTCTATGCTCAACGCAAACACCAATCTCGATGGTAGAGGGAGCGTGCGATGCTTGATCATATCAACATTGGAAACACTTCCAACACATATCGTCAGCTCACCTTTAGCTAGTCTCCATTTATTCCGTAGCTTTTATTTCGAGTTACTAACACTTAGCAACCGAACCGGTATCTAATACCCTGGTGCTACTAGGAGTACTAGTAAAGTACACATCAACACAATGTATATACTACTATCGACTTTGCCAGCCTTCTCATCTACCAAGTATCTAGGGTAATTCTGCTCCAGTGGCTGTTCCCCTTATTATAGAAGCACTCAGTCTCGGGTTTGGGTTCAACCTTGGGTTTCTTCACTAGAGCAGCAGCTGAATTGCCGTTTTATGAAGTATCCCTTCGTGCCCTTGCCCTTCTTGAAACTAGTGGTTTCACCAACCATCAACAATTGATGCTCCTTCTTGATTTCTACTTTTGTGGTGTCAAACATCATGAAAATCTCAAGGATCATCATATATGTCCCTGATATATTATAGTTCATCACGAAGCTCTAGCAGCTTGGTGGTAATGACTTCGGAGAAACATCACTATCTCATCTGGAAGATTAACTCCCACTTGATTCAAGTGATTGTTGTACTCAGACAATCTGAGCACAAGCTCAACAATTGAGCTTTTCTCCCTTAGTTCGCAGGCTAAGAAAATTGTCGGAGGTCTTATACCTCTTGACGTGGGCACGAGCCTGAAATCCCAATTTCAGCCCTCAAAACATCTCATATGTTTCGCGACGTTTCAAAACATCTTTGGTGCCTCAATTCTAAACCGTTTAACTGAACTATCACGTAGTTATCAAAATGTGTATGTCAGATGTTCGCAACATCCACAGACAACGTTCGAGGTTCAGCACACTGAGTGGTGCACTAAGGACATAAGCCTTCTATGAAGCAATGAGGACAATCCTCAGTTTAGGGACCTAGTCCGCATAATTGCTACTATCAACTTTCAACTAATTTTTCTCTAGGAACATATCTAAACAGTAGAACTATAGCGCGAGCTACGACATAAATTGCAAAGATCTTTTGACTATGTTCAGGATAATTAAGTTCATCTTATGAACTCCCACTCAGATAGACATCCCTCTAGTCATCTAAGCGATTACATGATCCGAGTCAACTAGGCCGTGTCCGATCATCACGTGACACGGACTAGTCAACGTCGGTGAACATCTTCATGTTGATCGTATCTTCTATACGACTCATGCTCGACCTTTCGGTCTTCTGTGTTCCGAGGCCATGTCTATGCACATGCTAGGCTCGTCAAGTCAACCTAAGTGTATTGCGTGTGTAAATCTGTCTTACACCCGTTGTATGTGAACGTAAGGATCTATCACACCCGATCATCACGTGGTGCTTCGAAATGACGAACTGTAGCAACGGTGCACAGTTAGGGGAAACACTTTCTTGAAATTATTATGAGGGATCATCTTATTTACTACCGTCGTTCTAAGCAAATAAGATGTATAAACATGATAAACATCACATGCAATCAAATAGTGACATGATATGGCCAATATCATGTAGCTCCTTTGATCTCCATCTTGGGGCTCCATGATCATCTATTACAAGAACATGATCAATCTATTACATATATCATTCATCACATCCTTTTGGCCATATCACATCACATAGCATACCCTGCAAAAACAAGTTAGACGTCCTCTAATTGTTGTTTGCATGTTTTACGTGGCTGCTATGGGTTTCTAGCAAGAACGTTTCTTACCTACGCAAAACCACAACGTGATATGCCAATTGCTATTTACCCTTCATAAGGACCCTTTTCATCGAATCCGATCCGACTAAAGTGGGAGAGACAGACACCCGCCAGCCACCTTATGCAACTAGTGCATGTTTGTCGGTGGAACCGGTCTCACGTAAGAGTACGTGTAAGGTTGGTCCGGGCCGCTTCATCCCACAATACCACCGAATCAAGATAAGACTAGTAACGGCAAGCATATTGAACAAAATCAACGCCCACAACTACTTTGTGTTCTACTCGTGCATAGAATCTACGCAATAGACCTAGCTCATGATGCCACTGTTGGGGAACGTAGCATAAATTCAAAATTTTCCTACGTATCACCAAGATCTATCTATGGAGAAACCAGCAACGAGGGGAAGGAGAGTGCATCTACATACCCTTGTAGATCGCTAAGCGGAAGCGTTCAAGTGAACGGGGTTGATGGAGTCGTACTCGTTGTGATTCAGATCACCGATGATCCTAGTGCCGAACGGACGGCACCTCCGCGTTCAACACACGTACAGCCCGATGACGTCTCCCACGCCTTGATCCAGCAAGGAGAGAGGGAGAGGTTGATGAAGATTCAGCAGCACGACGGCGTGGTGGTGGATGCAGTGCGTCACAGTAGCAGGGCTTCGCCTATACTACGAGAGAGAGACGTAACGGGGAGAGAGGGAGGGGCTGCACCAAAGGCAAAAGGTGTGTTTGAGAGGCCCTCCTACCCCACTATATATAGGAATCCCAAGGGGGGGGGGTGCGCCAGCCCCTAGGAGATCCAATCTCCAGGGGGGCGGCGGCCAGGGGAGGAGTCCTCCCCCCCCCCCCAAGGCACCTAGGAGGTACCTTCCCTCCTTGGGACTCTTCCTTAGGGTTTCCCCTTTTCACCCTAGGCGCATGGGCCATAAGGGAAGTGGCGCCCCAGCCCACTTTGGGCTGGATCCCTTCCCACTTCAGCCCATGGGACCCTCCGGGATAGGTGGCCCCACCCGGTGGGCCCCCGGGACCCTTCCGGTGGTCCCGGTACAATACCGATGACCCCGAAACTTGTCCCGATGGCCGAAACAGGACTTCCTATATATAAATCTTTACCTCCGGACCATTCCGGAACTCCTCGTGACGTCCGGGATCTCATCCGGGACTCCGAACAATATTCGGGTTACTGCATACACATATCTTCATAACCCTAGCGTCACCGAACCTTAAGTGTGTAGACCCTACGGGTTCGGGAGACATGCAGACATGACCGAGACGTTCTCCTGTCAATAACCAACAGCGGGATCTGGATACCCATGATGGCTCCCACATGTTCCACGATGATCTCACCGGATGAACCACGATGTCAAGGACTTAATCAATCCCGTATACAATTCCCTTTGTCTATCGGTATGTTACTTGCCCGAGATTCGATCGTCGGTATCCAATACCTAGTTCAATCTCGTTACCGGCAAGTCTCTTTACTCATTCCATAACACATCATCCCGTGATCAACTCCTTGGTCACATTGCGCATATGATGATGTCCTACCGAGTGGGCCCAGAGATACCTCTCCGCTTACACGGAGTGACAAATCCCAGTCTCGATTCGTGCCAACCCAACAGACACTTTCGGAGATACCTGTAATGCACCTTTATAATCACCCAGTTACGTTGTGACGTTTGGTACACCCAAAGCATTCCTACGGTATCCGGGAGTTGCACAATCTCATGGTCTAAGGAAATGATACTTGACATTAGAAAAGCTTTAGCATACGAACTACACGATCTTTGTGCTAGGCTTAGGATTGGGTCTTGTCCATCACATCATACTCCTTATGATGCGATCCCGTTATCAACGACATCCAATGTCCATGGTTAGGAAACTGTAACCATCTATTGATCAACGAGCCAGTCAACTAGAGGCTCACTAGGGACATGGTGTTGTCTATGTATCCACACATGTATCTGAGTTTCCTATCAATACAATTATAGCATGGATAATAAACGATTATCATGAACAAGGAAATATAATAATAACCAATTTATTATTGCCTCTAGGGCATATTTCCAACATCAAATACCCAGGTGCTACTACGAGCATTAGTAAGGTACACATCAACAACATGTATATCACATATACCTTTGTTCACCTTGCCATCCTTCTTATCCGCCAAATACTTGGGGCAGTTCCGCTTCCAATGACCAGTCTGCTTGCAGTAGAAGCACTCAGTTTCAGGCTTAGGTCCAGATTTGGGTTTCTTCTCCTGAGCAGCAACTTGCTTGTTGTTCTTCTTGAAGTTCCCCTTCTTCTTCCCTTTGCCCTTTTTCTTGAAACTGGTGGTCTTGTTGACCATCAACACTTGATGCTCCTTCTTGATTTCTACCTCCGCAGCTTTCAGCATTGCGAAGAGCTCGGGAATTGTCTTATCCATCCCTTGTATATTATAGTTCATCACGAAGCTCTTGTAGCTAGGTGGAAGTGATTGGAGAATTCTGTCAATGACGCAATCATCTGGAAGATTAACTCCCAATTGAATCAAGTGATTATTATACCCAGACATTTTGAGTATATGCTCACTGACATAACTGTTCTCCTCCATCTTGTAGCTATAGAACTTATTGGAGACTTCATATCTTTCAATCCGGGCATTTTCTTGAAATATTAACTTCAACTCCTGGAACATCTCATATGCTTCATGACGTTCAAAACGTCGTTGAAGACCCGATTCTAAGCCGTAAAGCATGGCACATTGAACTATCGAGTAGTCATCAGCTTTGCTCTGCCAGACGTTCTTAACGTCGTCAGTTGCATCAGCAGCAGGCCTGGCACCTAGCGGTGCTTCCAGGACGTAACTCTTCTGTGCAGCAATGAGGATAATCCTCAAGTTACGGACCCAGTCCATGTAATTGCTACCATCATCTTTCAACTTTGCTTTCTCAAGGAACGCATTAAAATTCAACGGAACAACAGCACGGGCCATCTATCTACAATCAAACATAAACAAGCAAGATACTGTCAGGTACTAAGTTCATGATAAATTTAAGTTTAATTAATCATATTACTAAAGAACTCCCACTTAGATAGACATCCCTCTAATCCTCTAAGTGATCACGTGATCCAAATCAACTAAACCATGTCCGATCATCACGTGAGATGGAGTAGTTTCAATGGTGAACATCACTATGTTGATCATATCTACTATATGATTCACGCTCGACCTTTCGGTCTCCGTGTTCCGAGGCCATATCTTTTATATGCTTGGCTCGTCAAGTTAAACCTGAGTATTCTGCGTGTGCAACTGTTTTGCACCCGTTGTATTTGAACGTAGAGCCTATCACACCCGATCATCACATGGTGTCTCAACACGAAAAACTTTTGCAACGGTGCATACTCAGGGAGAACACTTTTACTATGATAATTTAGTGAAGGATCATCTTATAGTGCTACCGTCAATCAAAGCAAGATAAGATGCATAAAAGATAAACATCAGATGCAATCAATATAAGTGATATGATATGGCCATCATCATCTTGTGCTTGTGATCTCCATCTCCGAAGCATCGTCATGATCACCATCGTCACCGGCGCGACACCTTGATCTCCATCATAGCATCGTTGTCGTCTCGCCAATCTTATGCTTCTACGACTATCGATACCGCTTAGTGATAAAGTAAAGCATTACAGGGCGATTGCATTGCATACAATAAAGCGACAACCATATGGCTCTTGCCAGTTGCCGATAACTCGGTTACAAAACATGATCATCTCATACAATAAAATTTAGCATCATGTCTTGACCATATCACATCACAACATGCCCTACAAAAACAAGTTAGACGTCCTCTACTTTGTTGTTGCAAGTTTTACGTGGCTGCTACGGGTTTAGCAAGAACCAATCTTACCTACGCATCAAAACCACAACGATAGTTTGTCAAGTTGGTGTTGTTTTAACCTTCGCAAGGACCGGGCGTAGCCACACTCGGTTCAACTAAAGTTGGAGAAACTGACACCCGCCAGCCACCTGTGTGCAAAGCACGTCGGTAGAACCAGTCTCGCGTAAGCGTACGCGTAATGTCGGTCCGGGCCGCTTCATCCAACAATACCGCCGAACCAAAGTATGACATGCTGGTAAGCAGTATGACTTATATCTCCCACAACTCACTTGTGTTCTACTCGTGCAAATAACATCAACACATAAAACCTGGGCTCGGATGCCACTGTTGGGGAACGTAGTAATTTCAAAAAAATTCCTACGCACACGCAAGATCATGGTGATGCATAGCAACGAGAGGGGAGAGTGTTGTCCACGTACCCTCGTAGACCGAAAGCGGAAGCGTTATGACAACGCGGTTGATGTAGTCGTACGTCTTCGCGACCCGACCGATCAAGCACCGAAACTACGACACCTCCGAGTTCTTGCACATGTTCAGCTCGATGACGATCCCCGGACTCCGATCCAGCAAAGTCTCGGGGATGAGTTCCGTCAGCACGACGGCGTGGTGACGATCTTGATGTTCTACCGTCGCAGGGCATCGCCTAAGCACCGCTACAATATTATCGAGGATTACGGTGGAGGGGGGCACCGCACACGGCTAAGAGAACGATCACGAAGATCAACTTGTGTGTCTAGAGGTGCCCCTTGCCCCCGTATATAAAGGAGCAAGGGGGGGTGCGGCCGGCCCTAGGAGGAGGCGCGCCGGAGGAGTCCTACTCCTACCGGGAGTAGGACTCCCCCCTTTCCCTAGTTGGATTAGGACTTGGGGGGAAGGAGGAGAGTGGGGAAAGGAAAGGGGGGCGCCGCCCCCCTCCTTGTCCAATTCGGACTTGGGGGGGGGGAGGGGCGTGCGGCAGCCCCTAGGCCTCCTCTCCTCTTCCTCCACTAGGCCCATTAATGCCCATTAGGTTACCGGGGGGTTCCGGTAACCTCCCGGCACTCTCGTAAAATGCCGATTTCACCCGGAACACTTCCGATGTCCAAACATATCCGTCCAATATATCAATCTTTATCTCTCGACCATTTCGAGACTCCTCGTCATGTCCGTAATCACATCCGGGACTCCGAACAAACTTCGGTACATCAAAATATATAAACTCATAATGAAACTGTCATCGTAACGTTAAGCGTGCGGACCCTACGGGTTCGAGAACAATGTAGACATGACCGAGACACGTCTCCGATCAATAACCAATAGCGGAACCTGGATGCTAATATTTGCTCCTACATATTCTACGAAGATCTTTGTCGGTCAGACCGCATAACAACATACGTTGTTCCCTTTGTCATCGGTATGTTACTTGCCCGAGATTCGATCGTCGGTATCTTAATACCTAGTTCAATCTCATTACCAGCAAGTCTCTTTACTCGTTCTGTAATACATCATCTCGCAACTAACTCATTAGTTGCAATGCTTGCAAGGCTTATGTGATGTGCATTACCGAGAGGGCCCAGAGATACCTCTCCAACAATCGGAGTGACAAATCCTAATCTCGAAATACGCCAACCCAACATGTACCTTTGGAGACACCTGTAGAGCTCCTTTATAATCACCCGGTTACGTTGTGACGTTTGGTAGCACACAAAGTGTTCCTCCGGCAAACGGGAGTTGCATAATCTCATAGTAATAGGAACATGTATAAGTCATGAAGAAAGCAATAGCAACATACTAAAAGATCGGGTGCTAAGCTAATGGAATGGGTCATGTCAATCACATCATTCTCCTAATGATGTGATCCCGTTAATCAAATGACAACATATGTCTATGGTTAGGAAACATAACCATCTTCGATTAACGAGCTAGTCAAGTAGAGGCATACTAGTGACGTTTAGTTTGTCTATGTATTCACACAAGTATTATGTTTCCGGTTAATACAACTCTAGCATGAATAATAAACATTTATCATGATATAAGGAAATAAATAATAACTTTATTATTGCCTCTAGGGCATATTTCCTTCACCATTATCATACTAATGTCAATTTTGTCATTTTTGTATCTTTGATACGAATTTTTTTATGACATACATTGATGTTGTGTCAATGTACTAGAATTTTTTCAATTTTTTTAAAATATTGTACGGCATCCGGTGCACCGGTAGCACCACAAATATGGGTGCACCGGATACGTCCCCCCACCCCCATAAGCAAATTCTGCTTTGTAGAAAAATGAAATGCCTCAATCAGAAGAAAACAAGATATAGACAGCCACAATATATTTTACAATACAATTAAGAAACAATACAACACTGATTCTGCTTCCCTTATGGAATGTCACCAGGCCTCACATGCATGCTGAAGAAATTCCAAAAGGGAGCAAATGAAAGAACACTAATGATTTACCCACACACAACAAACTGAAAAAGAGTTTTCAATTATTGCACCTTACTTAGAATAATTTGTTTTACACCACACCTGTATTACTTAACTCTTGGCCAAAAATAAATCACGGTTCATTGAAAACTTCAATCGTATGATCCATAAAACACTTCTGTTCTATAGAAAGAAATACAAAATGGATGGCACCTGGAATGTTCTTTATCGTTCTATACAAAAAAACAAGACAATCATTTCTACAGGCCACGACAAAAGTAGCAATTCCAATGGATGTAAACGTGTTATAAATAAGGACTGTGATATTTGTCAACTGTGTGGCAGATTGCAAAACTACCACACCACCCACTTCTCTCTAACGAATCGCTCCCTTCGATCCTACCTCCTCTCGCAGGCTCCTCCCAATTCTGGGCTGCCAGCCTTCGACCCCACCTGAAGGAAATATGCCCTAGAGGCAATAATAAAGTTATTATTTATTTCCTTATTTCATGATAAATGTTTATTATTCATGCTAGAATTGTATTAACCGGAAACATAATACATGTGTGAATACATAAACAAACAGAGTGTCGCTAGTATGCCTCTACTTGACTAGCTCGATAATCAAAGATGGTTATGTTTCCTAACCATAGACAAAGAGTTGTTATTTGATTAACGAGGTCACATCATTAGTTGAATGATCTGATTGACATGACCCATTCCATTAGCTTAGCACCCGATCGTTTAGTATGTTGCTATTGCTTCCTTCATGACTTATACATGTTCCTATGACTATGAGATTATGCAACTCCCTTTTGCCGGAGGAACACTTTGGGTGCTACCAAACGTCACAACGTAACTGGGTGATTATAAAGGAGCATTACAGGTGTCTCCAAAGGTAGATGTTGGGTTGGCGTATTTCGAGATTAGGATTTGTCACTCCGATTGTCGGAGAGGTATCTCTGGGCCCTCTCGGTAATGCACATCACATAAGCCTTGCAAGCATTGCAACTAATGAGTTAGTTGTGGGATGATGTATTACGGAACGAGTAAAGAGTCTTGCCGGTAACGAGATTGAACTAGGTATTGGATACCGACGATCGAGTCTCGGGCAAGTAACATACCGATGACAAAGGGAACAACGTATGTTGTTATGCGGTCTGACCGATAAAGATCTTCGTAGAATATGTAGGAGCCAATATGGGCATCCAGGTCCCGCTATTGGTTATTGACCGGAGACGTGTCTCGGTCATGTCTACATTGTTCTCGAACCGTAGGGTCCGCACGCTTAACGTTACGATGACAGTTATTATGAGTTTATGCATTTTGATGTACCGAAGATTGTTCGGAGTCCGGATGTGATCATGGACATGACGAGGAGTTTCGAAATGGTCGAGACATAAAGATTGATATATTGGAAGCCTATGTTTGGTTATCGGAAGTGTTCCGGGTGAAATCGGGATTTTACCGGAGTACCGGGAGGTTACCGGAACCTCCCGGGAGCCATATGGGCCTTAATGGGCTTTAGTGGAAAGGAGAAAGGGGCAGCCCAAGGTGGCCGCGTGCCTCCCCCCTCCCCTAGTCCTATTAGGACTAGGAGAGGTGGCCGGGCCCCCTCTCTCTCTTTCCCCCTCGGGGAATCCTAGTCCAACTAGGATTGGGGGGGAGTCCTACTCCCGGTAGGAGTAGGAGTCCTCCTGCGCCCTCCTCCTGGCCGGCGGCCCCCTCCCCCTTGGCTCCTTTATATACGGAGGCAAGGGGGCATCCTAGGACACACAAGTTGATCCTTGAGATCGTTCCTTAGCCGTGTGCGGTGCCCCCTGCCACCATATTCCACCTCGATCATATTGTAGCGGTGCTTAGGCGAAGCCCTGCGACGGTAGAACATCAAGATCGTCACCACGCCGTCGTGCTGACGGAACTCCTCCCCGACGCTTTGCTGGTTCGGAGCCCGGGGATCGTCATCAAGCTGTACGTGTGCTAAGAACTCGGAGGTGCCGGAGTAACGGTGCTTGGATCGGTCGGATCGGGAAGACGTACGACTACTTCCTCTACGTCGCGTCAACGCTTCCGCAGTCGGTCTGCGTGGGTACGTAGACAACACTCTCCCCTCTCGTTGCTATGCATAACCATGATCTTGCGTGTGCGTAGGAAATTTTTTGAAATTACTGCATTCCCCAACAGTGGCATCCGAGCCTAGGTTTTATGGTTTGATGTTATATGCACGAGTAGAACACAAGTGAGTTGTGGGCGATATAAGTCATACTGCCTACCAACATGTCATACTTTGGTTCGGTGGCATTGTTGGACGAGACGACCCGGACCAACATTACGCGTACGCTTACGCGAGACCGGTTTCCCCGACGTGCTTTGCACATAGGTGGCTTGCGGGCGACTGTCTCTCCAACTTTAGTTGAACCGAGTGTGGCTACGCCCGGTCCTTGCAAAGGTTAAAACGGAGTCTATTTGACAAACTATCGTTGTGGTTTTGATGCGTAGGTGAGATTGGTTCTTGCTTAAGCCCGTAGCAGCCACGTAAAACTTGCAACAACAAAGTAGAGGGCGTCTAACTTGTTTTTGCAGGGCATGTTGTGATGTGATATGGTCAAGGCATGATGATGAATTTTATTGTATGAGATGATCATGTTTTGTAACCGAGTTATCGGCAACTGGCAGGACCATATGGTTGTCGCTTTATTGTATGCAATGCAATCGCGATGTAATGCTTTACTTTATCACTAAGCGGTAGCGATAGTTGTGGAAGCATAAGATTGGCGAGACGACAACGATACTACGATGGAGATCAAGGTGTCACGCCGGTGACGATGGTGATCATGACGGTGCTTCGGAGATGGAGATCACAAGCACAAGATGACGATGGCCATATCATATCACTTATATTGATTGCATGTGATGTTTATCCTTTTTATGCATCTTATCTTGCTTTGATTGACGGTAGCATTATAAGATGATCTCTCACTAAATTATCAAGGAGTGTTCTCCCTGAGTATGCACCGTTGCCAAAGTTCGTCGTGCCCAGACACCACGTGATGATCGGGTGTGATAAGCTCTACATCCATCTACAACGGGTGCAAGCCAGTTTTGCACACGCAGAATATTCAGGTTAAACTTGACGAGCCTAGCATATGCAAATATGGCCTCGGAACACGGAGACCGAAAGGTCGAGCATGAATCATATAGTAGATATGATCAACATAACGATGTTCACCATTGAAAACTACTCCATCTCACGTGATGATCGGTTATGGTTTAGTTGATTTGGATCACGTGATCACTTCGAGGATTAGAGGGATGTCTATCTAAGTGGGAGTTCTTAAGTAATCTGATTAATTGAACTTAAATTTATCATGAACTTAGTCCTGGTAGTATTTTGCAAATCATGTTGTAGATCAATAGCTCGCATTGTTGCTTCCCTGTGTTTATTTTGATATGTTCCTAGAGAAAATTGTGTTGAAAGATGTTAGTAGCAAAGATGCGGATTGGATCCGTGATCTGAGGTTTATCCTCATTGCTGCACAGAAGAATTATGCTTGATGCACCGCTAGGTGATGGACCTATTGCAGGAGCAGATGCAGACGTTATGAACGTTTGGCTAGCTCAATATGATGACTACTTGATAGTTTTGTGCACCATGCTTAATGGCTTAGAATCGGGCCTTCAAAGACGTTTTGAACGTCATGGAGCATATGAGATGTTCCAGGAGTTGAAGTTAATATTTCAAGCAAATACCCGAGTTGAGAGATATGAAGTCTCCAACAAGTTCTATAGCTAAAAGATGGAGGAGAATCGCTCAACTAGTGAGCATGTGCCCAGATTGTCTGAGTACTACAATCGCTTGAATCAAGTGGGAGTTAATCTTCCAGATAAGATAGTGATTGACAGAATTCTCTAGCCACCATCGCCAAGTTAGTAGAACTTCATGATGAACTATGATATGCAAGGGATAACGGAAACGATTCCCAAGCTCTTCGTAATGCGGAAATTGACGAAGGTAGAAATCGAGAAAAACATCAAGTGTTGATGGTAGACAAGACCACTAGTTTCAAGAAAAGGGCAGAGGGAAGAAGGGGAACTTCAAGAAGAACAGCAAGCAAGTTGCTGCTCAAGTGAAGAAGCCCAAGTCTGGTCCTAAGCCTGAGACTAAGTGTTTCTACTGCAAAGGGACTGGTCACTGGAAGCGGAACTACCCTAAGTGATTGGCAGATAAGAAGGATGGCAAAGTGAACATAAGTATATTTGATAAACATGTTATTGATGTGTACTTTACCAGTGTTTATAGCAACCCCTCAGTATTTGATACTAGTTCAGTTGCTAAGATTAGTAACTCGAAACGGGAGTTGCAGAATAAACAGAGACTAGTTAAGGGTGAAGTGACGATGTGTGTTGGAAGTGGTTCCAAGATTGATATGATCATCATCGCACACTCCCTATACTTTCGGGATTAGTGTTGAACCTGAATAAGTGTTATTTGGTGTTTGCGTTAAGCATGAATATGATTTGATCATGTTTATTGTAATACGGTTATTCATTTAAGTAAGAGAATAAATTGTTGTTCTGTTTACATGAATAAAACCTTATATGGTTACACACCCAATGAAAATAGTTCGTTGGATCTCGATCGTAGTGATACACATAATCATAATATTGAAACAAAAAGATGCAAAGTTAATAATGATAAGTGCAACTTATTTGTAGCACTGCCGTTTAGGTCATATTGGTGTAAAGCGCATGAAGAAACTCCATACTGATGGGATTTTGGAATCACTTGATTATGAATCACTTGATGCTTGCGAACCATGCCTTTTGGGCAAGATGACTAAAACGCCGTTCTCCGGAACAATGAAGCAAGCAACAGATTTGTTGGAGATCATACATACTGATGTATGTGGTCCGATGAATATTAAGGCTTGCAGCAGGTATCATTATTTTCTGACCTTCACAGATGATTTGAGCAGATATGGGGATATCTACTTGATGAAACATAAGTCTGAAACATTTGAACAGTTCAAAGAATTTCAGAGTGAAGTGGAAAATCATCGTGACAAGAAAATAAAAGTTTCTACGATATGATCGCAGAGGTAAAATATTTGAGTTACGAGTTTGGTCTTCAATTAAAACAATGTGGAATAGTTTCACAAACTCATGCCACATGGAACACCACAGCATAATGGTGTGTCCGAACGTCATAACCGTACTTTATTGGATATAGTGCGATCTATGATGTCTCTTACCGATCTACCACTATCGTTTTGGAGTTATGCATTAGAGACAGCTGCATTCACGTTAAATAGGGCACCATCTAAATCCGTTGAGACGACACCATATGAACTATGGTTTGGCAAGAAACCTAAGCTGTCGTTTCTTAAAGTTTGGGACTGTGATGCTTATGTGAAAAAGTTTCAACATGATAAGCTCGAACCCAAATCGGAGAAATATGTCTTCATAGGATACCCAAAGGAGACTGTTGGGTACACCTTCTATCAGAAATCCGAAGGCAAGACTTTTGTTGCTAAATTCGGAGTTTTTCTAGAGAAGGAGTTTCTCTCGAAAGAAGTGAGTGGGAGGAAAGTAGAACTTGATAAGGTAATTGTACCTTCTCCCTTATTGGAAAGTAGTTCATCATAGAAATCTGTTCCTGTGGCTACTACACCAATTAGTGAGGAAGCTAATGATGATGATCATGTAACTTCAGATCAAGTTACTACCAAATCTCGTAGGTAAACCAGAGTGGTACGGTAATCTTGTTCTAGAAGCCATGTTACTAGACCATGACGAACTTGCGAACTATGAGAAAGCGATGATGAGCCCAGATTCCGTGAAATGGTTTGAGGCCATGAAATCTGAGATATGATCCATGTATGAGAACAAAGTATGGACTTTGATGGATTTGCCCGATGATCGGCAAGCCATAGAAAATAAATGGATCTTCAAAAGGAAGACGGACGCTGATAGTAGTGTTACTATCTACAAAGCTAGAATTGTCGCAAAAGGTTTTCGACAAGTTCAAGGTGTTGACTACGATGAGAATTTCTCACTCGTATCTATGCTTAAGTCTGTCCGAATCATGTTAGCAATTGCCGCGTTTTATGAAATCTGGCAAATGGATAAACAAAACTGCATTCCTTAATAGATTTATTAAAGAAGAGTTGTATATGATACAACCAGAAGGTTTTGTCAATCCTAAAGGTGCTAAAAAAATATGCAAGCTCCAGCGATCCATCTATGGACTGGTGCAAGCATCTCGGAGTTGGAATATACGCTTTGATAAGTTGATCAAAGCATATAGTTTTATACAGACTTGCGATGAAGCCTGTATTTACAAGAAAGTGAGTGGGAGCACTACAATATTTCTGATAAGTATATGTGAATGACATATTGTTGATCGGAAATAATGTAGAATTATTCTGCAAAGCATAAAGGAGTGCTTGAAAGAAATTTTTCAAAGAAAGACCTCGGTAAAGCTGCTTACGTATTGAGTATCAAGATCTATAGAGATAGATCAAGACGCTTGATAAGTTTTTCAATGAGTACATACCTTGACAAGATTTTGAAGTAGTTCAAAATGGAACAGTCAAAGAAAAAGTTTCTTGTCTGTGTTACAAGGTGTGAAATTGAGTAAGACTCGAAGCCCGACCACGGCAGAAGATAGAAATAGAATGAAAGTCATTCTCTATGCCTTAGCCATAGATTCTATAAAGTATGCCATGCTGTGTACCAGATCTATTGTATACCCTACACTGTGTTAAGCAAGGGAGTACAATAGTGATCTAAGAGTAGATCACTGGACAGCGGTCAAAATTATCCTTAGTGGAATAAGGAAATATTTCTCAATTATGGAGGTGACAAAAAGGTTCGTCGTAAAAAGTTACGTCGATGCAAGTTTTGACACAGATCTGGATGACTCTAAGTCTCGATCTAGATACATATTGAAAGTGGGAGCAATTAGCTAGAGTAGCTCCGTGCAGAGCATTGTAGACATAGAATTTTGCAAAATACATACGGATCTGAATTTGGCAGGCCCGTTGACTAAATTTCTCTCACAAGCAAAACATGATCACTCTTTGGGTGTTAATCACATAGCGATGTGAACTAGATTATTGAATCTAGTAAACCCTTTGGGTGTTAGTCACATGAAGATGTGAACCAATCACATAAAGATGTGAACTATTGGTGTTAATTACATAGCGATGTGAACTAGATTATTGACTCTAGTGCAAGTGGGAGACTGAAGGAAATATGCCCTAGAGGCAATAATAAAGTTATTATTTATTTCCTTATTTCATGATAAATGTTTATTATTCATGCTAGAATTGTATTAACCGGAAACATAATACATGTGTGAATACATAAAAAAACAGAGTGTCGCTAGTATGCCTCTACTTGACTAGCTCGTTAATCAAAGATGGTTATGTTTTCTAACCATAGACAAAGAGTTTTTATTTGATTAACGAGGTCACATCATTAGTTGAATGATCTGATTGACATGACCCATTCCATTAGCTTAGCACCCGATCGTTTAGTATGTTGCTATTGCTTCCTTCATGACTTATACATGTTCCTATGACTATGAGATTATGCAACTCCCGTTTGCCGGAGGAACACTTTGGGTGCTACCAAACGTCACAACGTAACTGGGTGATTATAAAGGAGCATTACAGGTGTCTCCAAAGGTAGATGTTGGGTTGGCGTATTTCGAGATTAGGATTTGTCACTCCGATTGTCGGAGAGGTATCTCTGGGCCCTCTCGGTAATGCACATCACATAAGCCTTGCAAGCATTGCAACTAATGAGTTAGTTGCGGGATGATGTATTATGGAACGAGTAAAGAGACTTGCCGGTAACGAGATTGAACTAGGTATTGGATACCGACGATCGAATCTCGGGCAAGTAACATACCGATGACAAAAGGAACAACGTATGTTGTTATGCGGTCTGACCGGTAAAGATCTTCATAGAATATGTAGGAGCCAATATGGGCATCCAGGTCCCGCTATTGGTTATTGACCGGAGACGTGTCTCGGTCATGTCTACATTGTTCTCGAACCGTAGGGTCCGCACGCTTAACGTTACGATGACAGTTATTATGAGTTTATGCATTTTGATGTACCGAAGATTGTTTGGAGTCCCGGATGTGATCATGGACATGACGAGGAGTCTCGAAATGGTCGAGACATAAAGATTGATATATTGGAAGCCTATGTTTGGTTATCGGAAGTGTTCCGGGTGAAATCGGGATTTTTACCGGAGTACCGGGAGGTTACCGGAACCCCCCGAGAGCCATATGGGCCTTAATGGGCTTTAGTGGAAAGGAGAAAGGGGCAGCCCAAGGTGGCCGCGCGCCTCCCCCCCTCCCCTAGTCCTATTAGGACTAGGAGAGGTGGCCGGCCCCCCTCTCTCTCTTTCCCCCTCGGGGAATCCTAGTCCAACTAGGATTGGGGGGGGAGTCCTACTCCCGGTAGGAGTAGAACTCCTCCTGCGCCCTCCTCCTGGCCGGCGGCCCCCTCCCCCTTGGCTCCTTTATATACGGAGGCAAGGGGGCATCCTAGGACACACAAGTTGATCCTTGAGATCGTTCCTTAGCCGTGTGCGGTGCCCCCTGCCACCATATTCCACCTTGATCATATTGTAGCGGTGCTTAGGCGAAGCCCTGCGACGGTAGAACATCAAGATCGTCACCACGCCGTCGTGCTGACGGAACTCCTCCTCGACGCTTTGCTGGTTCGGAGCCCGGGGATCGTCATCAAGCTGTACGTGTGCTAAGAACTCGGAGGTGTCGGAGTAACGGTGCTTGGATCGGTCGGATCGGGAAGACGTACGACTACTTCCTCTATGTTGCGTCAACGCTTCCGCAGTCGGTCTGCGTGGGTACATAGACAACACTCTCCCCTCTCGTTGCTATGCATCACCATGATCTTGCATGTGCGTAGGAAATTTTTTGAAATTACTGCATTCCCAACACCACCTCCCCTCGAACAAACCAACTCTAAGGTGGCGGGGTCCATCCGATTTTGGGGGATCGAACCAACTCTAAGGGCATCTCCAACAGTTGTAAGATAGGTGTTGGTAAATTTGTCACCTAGGACATAGTGGTGATGTGGCATGTAATAAATGCGGAGAGAGAGCAAAGTTGTATGTAGATTAACCAACAACCTTTGCACAAGCTCCAAGGTGAAATAGAGAGCAATCATATTTATTTTCTCACCATCTATTGAATAAGTTAGATACAACCCATTGGAGTAGTTGTATGATAGCTTGTTGGTTAATGACATGGACATTTTACCAACAAAACTAACATACAACCTGTTGGAGATGCCCTAATAGGCAAAAAAATGGAAAAATGGGGATCGAACCCACATCATCACATATATTGAATGTAATGACATCCAGCTATGCTAGCCAGCTTTATTGATTAGATTCAATCTACGTACTAGATGTATCTACTTGAGACGAGATTAAACAAAAAAAAGACAACCAACAGTAACTGAAAATCCAAAACACCAGCCTCATTTGTTTGGGTTTTAGGACTATGCATTCTAGTTCCATCTTTTTTCTGTGTGTTTCATATCGGTTCACAAACCCGGAAGTCCCCTTCCCTCCTTTTCAGATGCAAATTACCACGGTCTTTGCACTTAAGTTATCAGAAATGAGGGTCATATATTACCATACTACTCCCTCCGTTCTAAAATAGATGACTCAATTTTGTACTAACTTTAGTGCAAAGTTGGGTCATCTATTTTGGAACGGAGGGAGTATTTACAAAGAAATTACCGGGGTATGTTCGTAAACAACGTTTTCCCTTTGTCAAATGTTATCGTGGTGATTGTACTTAAGTTATCGTGTGAGCTTCGTATATTATCATACTATTTATATCGAAGTTACCCGAGGATATTTTTCAATACACCCCCTCCCCCCGTTAAAAAATGTTACCACGTTGTTTGCACTTAAATTATGAGGTATGAAGTCTATATATTATCATATTATTTACATAAAAATTATCGGGGGCTATCTTTTCAATAACTTTTTCCCTTCGTTAAGTTTACCACGGTGTTTGTACTAAATTGTCAGATATGTGGTTCGTATATTACCGTGTTATTTTCACATAAATTACCGGGGTACGGTTTTTAATAACTTTTTCCCCTTTGGACAAAGTTACCACGATGTTTGTACATAAACTATCCACTATGCGGTTCTTATATTACCGTGTCATTTTCACATAAGTAACGGGGTATGGGTTTTCAACAACGTTTTCCCTTTGGTCAAAGTTACCGCAATGTTTGTACGTAAATAATCGGGTATGTATATTACTGTGCTATTTTCACATAAACTGTGGGAATATTTTTCAACAACTTTGTTTTTCTTTGGTCAAAGTTACCATGGTGTTTGTATGTAAGTCATCGGGAATGCGGTGCTATTTATCACATAAGTTACTGGGGGTGTATATTTTTCAACAACATTTTTCCTTTGGTCAAAATTATCACGGTGTTTGTATGTATGTTAACGGATATGCAGATAATATGTTACCATGCTATTTTCACATAAGTTACCGGGGTATATTTTTAACAACTTTTTTCACGTTTGGTCAAAGTTACCGTGTTATTTGTGTCTAAATTATCACATCTGCAGTGAGTATATTATCATGCTATTTGCACAGAAGTTATCGGGGAAGGGTATGCTTTTTCAACATTTTTTACCCGAGTCAAAAGTCACCGTGTTATTTGTATATGAATTATCAGCTTTATTGTGTGTATATTACCATGTTATTTTACACATGAGTTATTGGGGTATATTTTTCAATAAAAAATTTCTTGGGTCAAATTACCGTGGTGCTTGTATGTAATTTATCAGGTTATAGTGTGTATATTATTATGCTATTTGCAAAGAAGTTACAGAGGCATGTTTTCGACAACTAATTTCCCCCGGTTCAAAGTTACCACATTGTTTGATCATGAGTGATGTACACAAAAATTACCACACTAATTTGGCTAAAAAGACCTGCTACTCTATTCTGCTCCCTCCCGATTAATTTTCATGAATTACAAGTTCCCTGTTACCCTTGATCAGATCTTTCGCTTCAAATGGGTAATTTTTTGTAATAGTTCTAAATAAATGTATTTTAGAAGAAGCTTAATCAGCATGAACATTAATTAGTGTTGCGGGACACACTCTCTATTGGAGCTCTTCCATATGAACTAAGCAAAATATACTGCTCACAGATGAGATGTAAAAGGTCAACAAAAGAGGTGCCTCATAAATCATAATTCATACTTGAAAATAGTCTCTGAAAAGAAGCCCCAAAAATACGTCCAAGGAAATTCCAAATGCTAATTACTGACACAAAAATGTGAGAATCCTCAAAACCCAGTGACCAACTCATGTGCCCAAAGATTATAAATCATGGTAATACCTGATCCTGACCCCAACAAAAGGGGAGAAAAGGAAGCCAAAAATCTGCCGATCAGTTTCTTTTGGTTATTGCTCGTCCACCTCTCTGAGTATAACTTCTTGCTCATCAGCATACTGAGCCACTTGCTTCTTCTATCCTAGGTGATGTTAACAATTAAACTGAAGCAAGGCATGGGGAATTTGTTAAAAAACATGCAAATATTTTTGCTTCGGTTTTCCAGCAAAGTTTGCCTACAATGTACTTCCTCCTTCCGGAAATACTTGTCCAAGAGATAGATGTATCTAGATGTATTTTAGTTCTAGTTACATCATTTTTATCCATTTCTAAGACAAATATTTTCGAACGGAGGTAGTAGTAAGTACTACTTGTATACTAACCATGTCTTCATCTCAATGAACCGTCTTGCAAAAAATAGAATTGTTCATTCAATCACCATCACCACCTTGAGGGATTCATCACGAGTGGTTAGTAGGCGCTGCTAGAACCAGCCACTGAACTAGTTAAGCAAGGTAAACTGAACCAAGGAGAACACACCATATTCACAGACGAATTCAGTAGCAACAGCGGAGTGACGAAGTTGTGTGCAGGACCTGGTGGCTCGGGGCGTGAGTCCGTGGAGGCCGTGGAGGCTCTCGTCGGCAGAGGTCTGCGGCTGCTTTGGGTATAGGAGCGACATGCCGCTGCCGATGCCGATGGCCAGCGAGTAGGGCTGCTTCTACGGCTCTAGCACACGCCTCGGCCCAATGCCTGTTCGCCGCTTAAGTGCTCCTATTTCAGAATTAGATCAGCATGTGCGTCCGCCGCAGAAGCGCTCATGTTCATGGTCCCCGACGCCAAGGAGGTCCAGCCATGGCCGCCGCACTTTCGACCTATGCCTATCGGCAACGATGTCGGGAGCTCGTGGCGCGTGCTCGGTCGCCGCCTCGGACGACCATGAACCCAATCGTTTCTCGTTGTCCTTGGGAACAGCCTCCCCTGCCACCCTTGGACCGCACCTCGCTCCCGCAGCTCATCTCTATTGGCGGCGCCGTTCCGACGGCTCCCCCTCCTTATCGGCGTCTCCTCCAGACAACGGCACTACTGTGATGTGGGGATGGTCAGCAACATAACATGGATTGGAGCTTCATCGATGTAGGCGCGTGAGAAACAAGGAGGGGGCAGTGGGAAGAAGGCGATTCATGGTAGAGCACTCGCCTGATTATTTATAGAAAGGAGTGGACGTGTTTTGAGGGAGATCGGGATCTGATGGCGTTGGATTGGTGTGATCGTTTTTGCAATCTGCCACACGGTTGCCATATACATATTTCGTATAAATAAATCTATTGCACCAATGAACCTTGTTGAAACAAATCTACATCTCCTTTCCTTCCTATAAAACCCAAACAAAACAAAATAACTCCAACCAACTAAAGATGAAAAAAGACTTGCATGCAATAAAAATAAAATTAAAGTATTTATCGGAAATATAAATGAGGCGTATTGACTAGTCGTAGACTAGTAAAGAAAGAGCATTAAGGTGCAGGATGGGGCGTGTGCTTGTTAAAAGCAGGACAAGTGTGGGTTCAATTCAATCAGAAGAGTGCCCGGCGTGTAGTGGAGAAAGACATGAAAAATAAGGAGGACCTCAATTAGAAGCATGACACTCAAGATCCCCACCGAAAAATCCAGCTGAACTCTGATGAATTCCAACTATACTGGTTGCAGGAATGGATGGAAAACAATTTTCAACACCAGAAGTCCCATGTGTATAGGGGGGTTGGATTGAGACACACGTCCCCCGTGCCGCTCCCGCGAGCGGCCCTGGCGGAACCCTAGATCGCCGCCGCTGCTCCCCTTTCTTGCCTTCCTTCTCCCTCGCTGTCGTCAGGGGACACCGCCGGGCAAAGCCCGCGCGTGCGTCGGCGGCGGCGGGGCTCCCTCCCTCCTCGCGAGGCTCCTGGGCGGCGCGGGACGGCCGGCCCTCGCGGCGGCACTTGGCTCGGCGGCAGGTCGGGCCACCGGCGGATCTGCGGGGCTCTCCTTTGGTGGCGCTGCGGAGATGGCGGCGGCGAGGCGCGGGCTCCTCCTCCTCCTGATCTGATGGCGCCACAGTGGTGCCGGCGCTCGGACATGCGGCGGGGTCCGCGAGGATGATCGGCCCGCGACATCTTCCTCCCCGATCTGATGGCTCCACGGTGGCGCCAGTCCTCAGGCGGCGGTTGGCTTCGGCAAGCGGTGGCGGGCGCTGGGCTCTCGGCGGCGCTCCAGTGTGTGCAGGCGGCGGCGGCGGCCCCTGTTCGCTGTCGGCGGCTCCGTCTCTGACCCGGACTGCGCGGGGGATGGCGGCGGCCCGGCGTGGCCGGCGATCTGGATGCGGTGGTGTCAGCGGCTCGCTGATCTGCCGGTACTCCAGGGTCTGTCTGGTGGTGCTGGTGGTGACGGCGGCCCGTGCACGAGAGTTGGATCCCTTGGAAACTGATCTGGGTGAAAACTTGCATTCGGCTTCTGCTAAGGCCGGCGGTGGCGGCGCTATCTGCGTCGTTCCCTTCTTGAAGGCATCGCCGCGGAGAAGTTCAAGGCCACTCTCTGCTACCTCCGGGGGAAATCCTAAATCGGATGATCGGATGACGGCGGCGCTCTGGTGTCGTTCCTCCCTTGGGGGCGTCATTCTTGGAGGTACACACGTGATCGAGGGACCAGAGGACAGATTCTGTGGTGGAGCGGTGCTTCATCCTACACACTGATGGCGACGGATCTTGACGGCGTGGCGCAGTGTAGATTCGAAGTTCGCTGTGGGAGGATGGACTCGTGCAGGAGGACGACGCTGTCGGGCGTCGTGGTGGCGTCGATGGCAGAAAGACCTGGCACGATACATGCAACAGCACAGCTCTGAAGATGGATTGGTGGCAGGTGGCTGCGGCGACCTCATACCCGGCAGGCGTCCTTATATCTAGCCATGGGCCGGGCCAGGCCGGGGCTGAAAAAGCCCACGGCAGAAAACTGAGGCCCAGGCCCTACCATCGAGCCTACTTTTCAAGCCCAAGCCCGGCCATCTGGTAAAAAGCCCTGAAAAGCCCTTAGGGCTTAGGGCCATGGGCCGGGCCTCTTTCTTAAAATGCCAATATGCCAAGCCCAAGCCCGTCCAGGGCCTGCTGATGGGCTCAAAACTCAGGCCCAAGCCCGGCCCACAGGCAAGCCCATTGGGCCTAGGCCCTTGATTTTAGGGCCGGGCCTGGGTGGGCCGATAGGGCCGGGCCTGAGATGGCCAGGACTAGGCGTCCTGGTTGAGGAGTGTGTCGGACTGATAGGTGCCCCATACCCGGCAGGCGTTCTGGTTGGGACCTCAGGTCTTAGATGTTTAGGTTTGGCTGCGATGTCTGTTTGGTATTGGCTGGATAGGTGTAGCGACAGTTGTTGCTTAGACAGTGGCTTTGGTCTTGCTGTTATATGGCTTTGTAAGATCTTATAAGAATAATTAATAAAGTGGCCGTATGCATCACCCAGATGCAGAGACCGGGGGTCATCCTCTTTTTCTATAAAAAAACAAACATCAGCTAATTGTATCAAAGGAAGCTGGATATATATAAATTAAGCATGCATACCACAGAGAAAGAGAGTACGACCACAATCCAGGCTTCAGGGTAACAACTAGCATAGTCGATCTATCGAATTAACCCTACACTAGCCACTACACTAGATTAACACACAGCATAATACATACTCTACATTAATTATTCAGTCATCCTCATGAGCAGATGCTAGCTCAACTGATTAATCGCCTACTGCTGCCCTGCTCCTCGCGCTGGTGCCACGCAGACGACGTCTCGGACCGTTGCAGAGGGCTTTGACGGCCGTTCCTGGGTTCACGATATTTCTGGCGCCATGGGTTCAAAATATAGTGTGTATAACTTTTCTGAAAAGTCAAACCTTTTAAGTTTTGTTAAATTTGTAGAGAAATATTTCAAAATCCATAATATCAAATCAGTATGATTAGATTCACCATGAAATGAATTTCATACTTTTTTGCTTAATATTGTGAAAGTCAATATTTTTTGCTCTGAACTTGGTTAAAGTAAAAGAAATTTGACTTTCCAAAAAACTAATACCCCTGATATTTTGGAATTGATGGAGTGGTCTCTGTATAATTTGGTAAACGACACATATTTATGTGGGGAAATTTCTGAGTTGGTGGCTACGTATACTATATTGGTGCTACAGTATCACATGGTGGCACTTTTTTTTCTAGACGGTGGGAGGGTGCACGGCATTGATGTGTTTTTATAGGCCGTCTGCTGCTGATTTATTTAAAAAATTGTTGGCCCAGTCAAAATCATATACCAAATCCAAAATTGAATTCCTCAATTGCATGAAAGAGTTTCAAAATTAGGGAACATAGGGAATTAAAAGAATTAAATGGGAGAGCTCCTTAATAAATTATTGACCAGGTGAAAATCGGGTGACTCAATTCTAAATTGAACGCCTCAATTAATTGCGAGGTCTTAAAATTACGAAGCATAGTGTATAGTATAAAGGAATTGAATGAGAAAGCTTTGAGAATTTTTTGACCCGGTCAAAGTTGGATAACCTAATTCTAATTGAAGACCTCAATTGAATGTGGATTTTTTAAAACTAGGGAGCATAGTTTTATAGAGGATAGATAGATATTAGGTCTCTATAAGCCTACTATTTAGCTACCACTTGCACACAATTTGAGTGAACAATTAGCACCAACATACTATATTCTTACAAGACTGCTATACATACGATACATTTTGTCCAATTATTGTATGACACCAGGAATCAAATTGACCATACTTAAAAAAGACAAAACACATCCTTGCAATTGCCACATCATACTGATTTTGGACACTTCACATTGCATATGAATTGGTTTTTCTTTAAATTGTTTGATTCTTTGTATATCTCTTTGGGAAAAGTTTACGTCCGGCAGGCCGGCCGAACACTCGGCCGGTCGAGTGCGAGTTGCACGATCCAATGGATCAAACGACGTCTGACAACCCACATGGCCAGTCGCTACTGCAGCTTCCTGGCCCACCACTGCTTCCCATCCCTCTCAATGTTCTTATTCGTCTGCTCATCCACTCATCCACTACTTTCTGACGCGTGGAGTACTCAGGGGCTGATGCAATCCGGGGAAGCTATGGTCGTCCATCTCCCCCCCCCCCCCCCCACCCCCTCTCGGTGAGGTTGGACATTTTGCAACCGGCGAGGTTGGAGGTGGTGGCCAATGGCGCCTGAATTTGCTGCAACCAGGATCCATATTTTTGAGTGATTTTTTTGCTGCAACCAGTCCAAAAATTTGCTACCATCATTTTGCTTTTTGCTACCACCATTGGCAGTCCGTCTATTGATTGTTTTTGCTTAATTAGATCCATCTTTTTTCTGGAACTACTCAAACATTTTGTTACCATGGTCTTTGATTTGTGCTACTGCCGTCTTAGTTTTTGCTCTCACCATGTTTTTGATTTTTTTTGCTGCATCCATCTTATTTTGCTGGAACCTCTCCAAGTTTTACTACAACTGTGTTTGAATTTTGCTACAGCCGTCTTCGTTTTTGCTACTCCCCCATTTGTGATATTTTTGCTGGATCAATCTTTTTTGCTAGAACCATAGAGAGAGAGAGAGAGAGAGAGAGAGAGAGAGGAGGCTGTGAATGGCGTGGAGGGAGCTGCAAACAATACAAAAAAGCTACAACCAGCATACATCCTAGGAAGTTTCAATCGAAGGCGACGGAATTGGGGACCGGCCACCACGTAACCGTGAAAGCTGGCACCGTCGACGGAAAAAGCTTCAACTGTTTTATGAAAAAGCTTCAACCATGAAAAGCATCAATGGGCGTGAAAAAAAGCTGCAATCGACGGCATGGCGGTGCGGCGAGGACGGCGACCGGCGGCGAGCTGGTGGTGATTCAAGGCAGGCCTCAAAGCCTCCATGGCGGGTGTGTAGGACGAACAGCTGGATGCGCTTATTGTTGAGAAAAAAAAAGATGAAAAGGCTAATCTGACGATTGACAAAAAGACAAATAGACGCACCAGATGCAATCGACCGAACCGTTGCGCCCGCGCCTATCAGTCGCCTATCTCTTTTGCACTTGGATGTCATTAATTAGCAGGTACAACCTCCACAAGACAGTAACACAAGTACATTGTGCATTTTTCCTACCGTTGCGCCCGCGCCTATCAGTCGCCTATCTCTTTTGCACTTGGATGTCATTAATTAGCAGGTACAACCTCCACAAGACAGTAACACAAGTACATTGTGCATTTTTCCTACGTGATGGATCAGCCATTATGTTTGTTACAATCTCATTCATCACCTTCTTTATCTTTGTTGTGGATCAGATGTGGGCTCCAGAGGTCTACAAGGTTTAGCTTGACCCTTATTACGTGAAAAAAAGGTTTAGCTTGACCCTTATAATCTACTTGAAAATCATTTTAAAGAAAAAGAAAAACACTTTTGCTTCGGTAGACCCCCTAAACACGTTTAGGTCTAAGATCTTTCTATACCCCTTCATAATAAAGGGTGTGATGGTCATTTCACCCGCGCCCATACGCGACCTGCGTACATATACACGCCCCTTTTTTCCTCGCGGCGCCTTTTTTTTTCTCGCGTTGCTGTTTTTTCACTTTCTTTTTAAAAGCAGAAAAGGTGCAGGTAATATGACTTGAACTCAAGACATCTTGGTTTGAAGATAACCGCACTAACCAACTAGGACATCCTAATGCTTGTTAATTAACTTCTTTTTCTGTTTTCTTCTACTTCAGTTCGTGACTGGGCCGGCCCATTCTTGAATCTATCATTTCATCATTATTTCTTTTATTGTATTTTTTTCTACTTTTTGTTTTCTTTTTCAGAAAAGGTTCACACTTATAAAATTTAGTTCAAAATTTACAAATGTCAGCGTTTTAAATTTTTGTTCATAAAGTGCAAATATTTGCATTTTAAAAATAATGTACAGATATGTCAAAAAATTCTTCATTTAAATAGAAAAATGCTTACATAAATATAACTAAATTTTTGAACATCTATTAAATACAAAAGTTGTTCGTTTGTTGTTTGATTAAACAAACGATTTCATATATTACTCATTTTAAAATCTGTTTTAAAATTTGAAGTATTTTTGGAAAACGAAAAATGTTATTTTTTAAAATATTTTTATAAATTATAAAAAATATGGATTTTTAAAAAAATGTTTCCATTTTACAATTTTTCTTAATAAATTTTTGTGTTTACATATTTTTGGTATATTTTTAAAAAAGTATGTGGTTTGCAATTTGTGTACAACATCAATATTTTGGAATTTATTAACAATTTTGAAAAAAATAATCACGTTTATAAAAATTTCATACACAATTTAAAATTACAAAATTGTTGACATATTTCAAGAAATAATTTGGATATAAAAAGATGTTCATGTTGATTGATATTGACAAAAATTACAAATAAGAAAAGTCTTGCCCCACGGGCACACCTGAACCCCCACCTTTGAACATGATGTGCTTCTTGACATGCATGAAATGACATCAAGTTTTACCAACATGTGGGCATGCTCATGGCAGGTCTTCATGAAAAATCTGAAGGAACTCGGACACCGAACACACGTTGCGTCACGTTCGGCTAGTGTTTTTGGATTTTCTCACCGGAAAAATTCTAGGAAATGCATAAAATGCCATAACTCAATGAAATTTATCATGGATGCTTCGCATGGCGAGGCTAGTGTGTGAGAAAATTTGGGTCCTTTTTATTGATGTGAAAGAAAATGCATCTAGAATTGCCCTACCAGATTACCTGAACCACCACCTTTGAACATGGTGTGCTACTTGCCATGCATGAAATGACACCAAATTTGCCAGCATGTGGGCATGCTCACGGAAGGACTCCATGCAATATTTAAAGGAATTCGGACACCCAATGCATATTGCGTCACGTTCGGCTTTTGTTTTTAGGCTTTTTCACCGGGAAAAGACTAGAAAATTCAAAAAATGTTAGAACTCAATGAAACTTATCATGTATGCTAGGAATGGTGATGCTAGCGCAAGGAAAAAAATTGGATCTATTTTATTGTTGTGGAAAAAAAGCGCATCTAGATTTACCCTACCAGCCTACCCGAACCACCACCTCTGATCAGGTGTGCTTCTTGCCATGCATGAAATGGCACCAAATTTTTTCAGCATGTGGGCATGCTCATGGCAGACCTCTGTGAAAATTTTGAAGGAATTCGGACACCAAACGCACGTTGCGTCATGTTCGGCTAGTGTTTTAGGGTATTTTCACGGGGAAAACCCTAGGAAATGCATACAATGTCAGAACTCAATGGAACTTATCATGTATGCTAGGCATGGTGATGTTAGTGCGAAGAAAAAAATTGGGTCTATTTTATTGTTATGAAAAAAATGTGCATCTAGACTTGTCCTACCGGCCTACCCGAACCACCACCTCTGAACATGGTGTGCTTCTTGCCATGCATGAAATGACACCGAAATTTGCCAGCACGTGGTCATTCTCATGGCAGACCTCCATAGAAAATTTTAAGCAATTCGGACACCTATCCCAAGTTGCGTCACATTCGGCTAGTGTTTTAGAGGTTTTTCAGCTGGAAAACTATAGAAAATGCATTAAATGTTAGAGCTCAATGAAATTTATCATGGATGCTTTTAATGGTCATGCTAGTGCGTGGAAAAAAAACTGGGTCCATTTTATTCATGTGAAAAAGTGCATCCAGATTTGCCATACCGGTCAACTCGAACCACCACCTTTGAACATGGTGTGCTTAGTGGCATGCATGAAATGGTACCAAATTTTGCCAGCATGTGGCCATAATTATGGCAGGCCTCCATGCAAAATTTGGAATAATTCGGACACTGAACGCACGTTGCGTGATGTTCGGCTAGTGTTTTTTGGTTTTTTCACCGAAAAACCCTAGAAAATGTATAAAATGTCAGGAATCAATGAAATTGTTGTCATGGATGCTTGTCATAATGATGCTAGTGTGCGGAAAATTTTGGGTGAATTATATTGATGTGAGCATTTTTTGAAAAAGAACAAAATATGAAAAAGAAAAAGAAAAAAAATGAAAAAAGAATGAAAAATTGAACAATAAACCGGTCGCTGATTGATATATTTTAATTATTATTTTTCTATTTAATAGCTGTTCAAAACTTTTAGAAGTGTTCGATTTTTTAACTGAGCATGTTTCTATTTAAAAGAACAATAAACGAAGATTTTTGTTTAATCAAACAATGAACAAACAATTTTTCTATTTAATAGATGTTTGGAAATTTAATTATATTGACGTCAGATTTTTTCTATTTAAATGAATAATTTTTTAACATATATGTACATTTTCTTAAATGCAAATATTTGTACTTTATGAACAGAATTTTAAAAATCGAACATTTTTGGAATTTTTGAGATTTTTTATATGTGTGAGCATTTCTTGAAAAAGGAAAAAATGAAAATGAAAAAGAAAAAGAAGCGTAAAAGAAATAGTGATAAACGGGCTGGTTCAACACAATGGGCCAGCCCAGCCGCAAACCTTAGTAGAGTAAAATAGGAAAAAGAAGTAAATAGGCACAAGCCTTAGGGTGTCCTAGAAGTCTTGAGTTCGATTCACGTTGCTTGCGTTATTTTTTCAAGTTTAATAAAAAGTAGATACAATGCCTCATACGTGTGACATATGCGTATGAGTATACGGTTTGATGAAATGACCGTCCTTATACGGTTTGTGGAGGGGGCCCTCAAAGAAAAAAGTGATGATGATTAATGGCATGCCTCCATCAAACATATTGGCATCTAATTCTTGCCACCTGATAAGAAAACATCCGGTAAGCTGGGCCAGACGAGCTAGTAAAGGCATGCAATTAGAATGTTTACATATTTCCTCTCAAACAGCGAGCATACACATGTAATCTAACATGCGTGCTTTGTGTACTAGTAGTTAACACCCATACCACTCTAATGATCGATGGCTCATCCAACATTTTGATCAGCTAACTAGTGTGGCACAACACTGTGACTGGATAGTTTATTTTTTATTTATTTATTTTACCCTCAGATGTCGTTAGCAGATACAACCTTAACTTTGAATTACATTTCCTATTTTTACTATGTAAAAGATCATCAATTATGTTTTTATAATCCATTCATGAGCTTATATATCTTTGTCGAAAATGGGAAGTGTTCCTGCAAAAAAAGAGAAGTGGGGCTCTAAAGATCTATGCGGTTTAGCTCGACTCTTTTCATCTACTCAAAAAGCGTGTCAAAAAAGGAAAGAAGATAATGACGATTGAGGACATGCATGACTCCACCGATACAAAGTGATAAGACATCACATGCTACCCAACAACTCAAGTTTTCAAGGTATTGTCTTAAGTGTGCTAAATTTCCCCCCTCTTCACAACTTTGCCTAATTTCTATACAAGGACAACAAACTTTATCCATTCTCTATTGCTTTTCTTCTTTCACTTTAACAATTTGCCAGAGAAGAGATCAGCTCCTCTGCATGAATACGCTTTGTCTAATGGAACAATATTCAGATGCTTTCACGCGATCCGAGTCTACATGGATATCTAGTTGCTTTAACAAAGTGAGATGGGCATCGTTTTTGACTATTATGAACACATGGAAAATCAATCTTGAACATGTTAAAATCCAACACAACGAACAAAGATCCTACTGAACTAACCCCTCACACGCTCACGTATCAAAAGTTCGTACCTCTAAACGGTTGTTGCTATGACCGATAAAATATATATGTTTAGCACAAAGGTTGAGGGTATGTACGGCATAACGAGATGGATTGCATTATTACGACTGAACTAACTCCTCATTTCATTAAGATGGAGCTCAATCGCAAGCATGACACTCCCAAGTCATAGATCAACTCCTCACCAAAAATCCAGCTGAACCTGATGGATTACATTGTTATACCCGACTGTTGCAGGAATGAATGGAAACCAATTTTCAACACAAACAACATGATTAAGTCATAATCCATATAAACTACAGTACCAAATTCACCAACATCAATTAATTGTAGCCAAGGAAGCTGGATATATATAAGCATGCATATATATAACTCATGTCTGATCATACCACAGAGAAAGACGACCACAATTGATCCATGCTCCAGGGTACAGAAATGTAGTACGTACCAACGAGCATAATATGCATACTCTACATTAATTATTCATTAGAACTACCTACTCATCACTTCATCAGTCAGTCATCAGTTCATCACAGCACCTACTAGTAGCAGATGCTCTCCATCTAGCTGAACTATCGGCAAGTGCTTGCCCTGTTTCTCAGTTCTACTCCTCACCTCCCAGGAGGAGGGCCAGGAAGCTGATGGGGATGAAGAAGATGCCCAGAATACAGCACATCCCGATGTAGAGGTCTCCTGGGCGGGCGACGAGGAAGAGCCAGCCTGCGGTGGCGTACAAGCAGTGGCCGATGACGGCTACCGCAAGCGCGAGGCAGGTGAGGACGCGGCGGACCCAGCGACGGCGGCACCGGAAACGCAGCGCCAGCACCGCCCCGGGCGCGAGGCAGGTGAGGACGCAGGACAGCACCCCGAACCAGAGGGCGTTCACCGCGGCCTCCTCCGCGTCCGTCTCACAAGGCAGAAAGGAAAACAGTGGCAGGGGAGGGGAAATTCTCTCAATTCAGAACGCAAGGCAGAAAGGAGAAGGGTAGTGGAACACAGGGGAATCACTACTGGTCGTTACCTGCCAACAGGGGACGTGGAAGTGGTCCAGTGCGTGCGCGTGGGCGATTGAGTAGCCCACGGCCAAGGAGAACGCGGTGAGCCCGGCGGTGAAGAGCGCCCACGCGCGGACGAGAGGCGAGATTCTGGGCCGAACCCATGGTCCACGCCGTAGGATCGCCCAGCCTTGTTGCATGTGGATGCGTGTACCATTTGAATTCAAAAAGAACCGATTAAGGCCTAATCAGCCCAAGGCCTCATTAGTCTCTCTGATTGCAACCGATTAGCCTGCACACCCCTAGGCCTCCAGAGGCTATTTTTTCTTTCCTTCGTAATGATGGATGGCACACCTATCCAAACACTTTAGCACATGGGCCAATGCCCGATGAATAAAAAAAGCAATCCTCTGCTCATTCATCTGTGATACTGTTCATCTTCCAGGCTGCTACTTATTGCGGATGAGGAGCCCATTTTGCCCCACAACCCCTTTGCTCGCAGCATGAGAGCTCCATCCATGGCCGCGAAGAAGACACCTCTGTAGACCGACAGCACATGGCCGTTGCTCTAACTCCTGCCAGCATGGATGCGCTCTCTAACAGGTATTTACCCCGTTCAGTAGCCATCATAAAGATGCCGTCTCATGTTTGATTTGCACACTTAGTTTTTTCCCCCCTGAAAAAATGATTCAAACACCTGCGACCCCCTCCTTGCAGATCAAACAAAGGCGGCACCGAGCTATCAGCTTGTTCTAATCCTGGCTGTGGTGTTGTTGACTCAATCACAACGAATCTAGAGTTTTCAGAACTGCAATCTGGAAGATCGGCACCGAAGCGGAAAAGGTAGTACATTTTGATTTATTTTTCTACTGCGATTGTTTAACTATTGTTAGAAGTTTCTTTTCTGTGCTGTACGATGGTGATAACGGCATAATATATGAACTGGCAAGTGTCGTTTTGTTGTTAAGTAGTTCATTAGTGTGAACCATCAGCAAACTCCAGGTGTTGTGTGTAGATACCAGCTAGTTCTTTTTCATGGGTACTATCTTTAGACTGTATTTTGCCGCCGTCAAACTTCATAAATTTCTTGGGTACATCAGGATGTTCTTGGCAAAAACTTATTTGTTCACTAAAAATACAGGTTTAGCAGAGTTTTTTAAGCATAATATGCCAAAAAAACATGTTAAAATAATATTTTTAGCAGAGTCTTTTTTAAGTGCACGGTGCAAGAAGGTCATGTTTTTAATACTCCAAGGTTGTTTTGTTTCTCTACATTTTTGCTGGATGAATACGTTATTGTAAACTACTCTTTAACTCTTTTGCCGCAACTTGTAGTAAGCGGGAAGCGTTTGAAGGACTGGACTACAGAATTGCCCCTTCAGTAAAAAGTCCGTTCCAAAAGTGTGTGGAACGCGCTGCTTTTAGGGGCGATGCAGATGTTTTTGTTCCAAGTGTTGGAACAATTTTTGATTCAAAGGATGAAGCTTATGATTTCTACAACATGTTCTCTTGGGAGTGTGGCTTTGGTATTCGCTATGGAAAGAGTAGCACTAATAGCAAAAAATACAGAACAATGCAGGACATCGTTTGCCAGTGCACGGTATGCATCATTTTAAACTTAATTGTTTGTATGGTCTCGGTCGGTTTAGTGGTTCATACTACTTTTTTTCTGCCTATGACTCTGTGTCGTTACCATTAACACAGGGCAAAGAAGAAAGGCCAAACACAACAACATGCCGCACTGGTTGTGAAGCTCGTATAAGACTACATCGAACTGACGACCATGGATGGTATGTGACCGTTTTCATTAACAAGCACAATCACCCACTATCTGTGAAGTGTGGTGAGAAAAAACAGTGGAAATCACATAGCGTCATAAGTCCTTTAGCAAAGGATTTTATTCGTAACCTCAGGGAGAACAACATCAGATTTGATCAGATATACAACATATTAGGGTCAGGTCTTGGATCTTCTTTAGGCGTGCCTTTTAGAAAGCAGACACTGAGAACACTGTGTGCAAGCATAGCTCATGATTCTATCGCCGATGATATGGCCAAAACCACTAGTATACTTCAGGATATGAGTGCCAAAGATCCGGACTTCAAAGTTTGCGTGCAAGTAGACGGTGAAAGCAGGGTGAAAACAGTAATATGGTGTAATGGTAAAAATCGTCTAGATTATGCACATTTTGGTGAGGTGGTTACTTTCGATACCACTTACAGGACCAACCTGTATAACATGCCATTTGGGCTTTTTGTTGGTGTCAATAACCATTTCCAGTCTATTATTTTTGGTGGCGTCCTCATGGTTGATGAAAAGACTCCTACATTTGAGTGGGCATTCAGAAATTTTATTGACTTGATGGATGGGAAACATCCTACTACTATATTGACAGGTCAGATTATAAAAGTTGTCTTCATACATTGTCGTAGGTTATCAGGTTATACATATGCTATTATATGTTCGCCTTAGTTTGATCACTTTTCTTTTGTACTCCTACAGATCAATGCAAAGCTATGCAAAATGCTTTACGAACTACAATGCCCCACACCCGTCACAGATGGTGCAGATGGCATGTGTTAAAGGTGTTGAAAGAGAAAATTGGACATGTGTACAGCAAACATTCTGTCTTCAAGAAGGAATTCCACGCGATAGTAAATGAAGAGATGGATGTAGAATCATTTGAGCGGAGGTGGCATCAATTGATTAAAAAATACAAGCTTCAAGGGAACAAGTACCTTCGCAGGATTTTCAAATGGAGGGACATGTGGGCAATGCCATACTTCATGGGCACTTTCTGTGCCGGAATGACCAGCACGCAACGGAGCGAGAGTGCGAATCATCTCTTGAAAAAGTTCATCAGCAGATCATCCCCAATGCACTTGTTTGTTAAGCAGTACAACAAATTGCTTGAATCCAGGAGCCAGGCAGAGGACGAGGCAAACTATGTCAGCAAGCAGGTATAAAAGATCATGCATGTATTTTTTTTCGTATAGCATGATTAATAATCAAGCTACTATCTGATGTCATTTTATTTTATCTCACGCATTTATATACTTATTCTACTGAATAACAGACACGCA
This sequence comes from Triticum urartu, assembly GCF_056163025.1. Lineage (NCBI taxonomy): Eukaryota > Viridiplantae > Streptophyta > Magnoliopsida > Poales > Poaceae > Triticum > Triticum urartu. Next base: position 43,938,549 of record NC_141877.1, on the reverse strand, counting down.
GACGGCTTGTAATTGGCGCTACTATCGAGATAGATGCAGCGGCTGTGTACGCGAAGGCCTTGTACGAAAAATTTTCACACGAACTTTTTAGATCTGGCTCTTTTGATGCACGCCGTTCCAAGCCTGGTCATGTCTACAAGGTCAAGTTGTCGCCGCAACTAGCCTTAACTGATTATGACAAAAAAATATTCACTGTCAAAGTGGAGGACGGTTGGGATCTTGTCACATGTGATTGTGGATTTTTTGATCATGTCGGATTGCTGTGCTGCCATTCATTAAAGGTCCTATGTCATGCGTCTCAATCTCATTTATACAGCACTATAGTAATGATTGCACATCTGACTCACAAATTTATTTTTTTAGGTCTTAGTTCAGAACAATATTGGCAAGATTCCATCAAGGAATGTAGTCAAACGATGGACTTTATGGGCAAGGGAATCAAGGCCGCTGCACCTGGCAAATGAGGGTGAATTGGGGGAGCTGTCTTCTCAAATTACGTATAGAAGAAATGTTCTGTATGTGGCTGCTATGGACCTTATCAAGGAGGCAGAGTCCGGGTCTGAGTCATTCCAAACGGCGTTCGCAGCTATATGCGAGGCAAAAGAACAAATTGCAAGTAAGAAGGCTTCAGATATGCTTATTGATACTATCGCCGAACAAGCAAATCCTGTCCGGCATACCATAACTGATGTTGGGTCAGAAACCCAACTGTTTCCTCCACAACGTGTGCTGTCTAAAGGACGTAATCGTGCATGGAGATGATAAAAGCTGTCTTGAACACTTTTATTTCCTCTTGTGACATTGGGTTCCTATACTGCTTCTCTAGTATTTTTTGTGCAGCCTTGAGGCTATGACCATCCTTCTTCTCCATGCCTAAACGCTTCCTAATCAAATAAACTATGCCCTGCTTGCCATCAGAAATCTTTTCTAGGACCCTCCTTCCTGAACATGGGATGCCGAAAACGTTTTTCACATCTTTAGGACTCATTTTGTACTGCCTACTTTCATCTATAATTATCATACGTCTAATCTCAATAATTTTGCTCAGTAACCACACTGAAAACTTCAAGTTCAATTTGTTCAGCAAGGGAAATTTTAGTAAACCTTCAAACCCCATTTCGGTAACAATTTTCCTTTTGAAATCATCAAAGGAGGATATGACCTTGAATACGAGTTTGGTGGAGCACCTGGATGTCGGACAGCTGCCATCGCTGCGTTCAAACTCCTCATCTGACAATTCTGGTATATCCATGATTTGTTCAATACAAGTCCACAATCATATCAACAAAAATCAGAGATATATAAGTGTGGTTATTCATTTGTTCTCGAGTTTATTTATAGAGCAAAAACATATTATTCTGGATACACAGAGTTTATTTATAAAGCAAAAAAAGGTTTTATTCTTAGTACTTCTCGGCCCATAATGTCGGACATTTTCGGCCCATTTCTCCCATAATTTACAAGTGTATACCGTCATGTATATTTTCACTAGCCCAACTACTCGAGCCTCTTCTTCGTCGCCCAACTACACTCGTATCCATGTACACAAAATAGAATGAAGAATACTGATAGAACAGCATGAGCTACAGCTAGCTAGAACCGGCAAGAACAGAGAAAGAATAACACCCATAATTTTGGACATTTTCGGCCCATTTCTCCCATAATTTCTAAGTGGATACCGTCATGTATATTTTCACTAGCCCAACTACTCGAGCCTCTTCTTCGTCGCCCAACTAAACTCGTATCCATGTACACAAAACAGAATGAATAATACACATAGAACATCATGAGCTCCATCTAACTAGAACCGGCAAGAACAGAGAAAGAACAACACCCATAATTTCGGACATTTTTGACCCATTTCTCTCATAATTTCTAAATGGATACCCTCTTGTATATTTTCACTAGCCCAACTACTCCAGCCTCTTCTTCGTCGCCCAACTACAGTCGTATCCATGTACACGAAACAGAATGAAGAATACAGATAGAACAGCATGAGCTCGATCTAACTAGAACCGGCAAGAATAGAGAAAGAACAACATGAGCAAGTTGTTTTAGGTACATACCAAGGTCCGTCGCTGTATTAGACAAGTCCCAGCCTGGCGAGGCAGCACTGTCCCGATGGCCGCAAACACAAACACACTGTCACACTCCTTTGTTGAGAAGAACTATGTGAGAGACCTTGTGAGCCTTGGAGCATTGTTTTGGGTACCGCTCGAAATTTCGCGATCCCGAGCGGTTACCGCGTTTACCGCTACCCCACGGAAAACACTCATACCAAGCAAAAAAATTCGAGTTTTTTTGAAATTTGAATTCAAACGATCACTCTGCTGTTAAATAAGCAGCATCTCTCATGTAGCAACAGCGCTCACACTGGCATAGTGGCAAAGGCTTGCTTTGTGGAGCTGCATGTCGCGGGTTTGAGTCTTACTTTCCACACTTTTTCTTTCTTTTTTAGAATGCAAAAGTAAAAAACTAACAGAGTTGAAAAATTCTGGAGCCGCAGGAGTCGAACTCGAAATCTCTGACCAAGCGGCATCGGTGGCATAGTGGCAAAGGCTTGCTTTGTGGAGCTGCATGTTGCGGGTTCGAGTCTTACCTTCCACACTTTTTCTTTCTTTTTTAGAATGCGAAAGTAAAAAACTAACAGAGTTGAAAAATTCTGGAGCCGCAGGAGTCGAACTCGAAATCTCTGACCAAGCGGCATCGGTGGCATAGTGGCAAAGGCTTGCTTTGTGGAGCTGCATGTCGCGGGTTCGAGTCTTACCTTCCACACTTTTTCTTTCTTTTTTAGAATGCGAAAGTAAAAAACTAACAGAGTTGAAAAATTCTGGAGCCGCAGGAGTCGAACTCGAAATCTCTGACCAAGCGGCATCGGTGGCATAGTGGCAAAGGCTTGCTTTGTGGAGCTGCATGTCGCGGGTTCGAGTCTTACCTTCCACACTTTTTCTTTTTTTTTTAGAATGCGAAAGTAAAAAACTAACAGAGTTGAAAAATTCTGGAGCCGTAGGAGTCGAACTCGAAATCTCTGACCAAGCGGCATCGGTGGGTGCGTGTGTTGAGCCACTACGCTAGGAGAAAGACTGTGATATCATAGAGTTAAAAGTTTATCTATATCAACTTTGAAATATTTGAATTCAAAATTTGATTTTGAATTTCGTCCGAATTTTTTCCGGTATTTCGTGGTTACCGTGGGAACCGTGAATTTCGGTGCCCCTCGAGAAAAAAGGCTCGCTTGGGATCCAAAACCTTGCCCTGGAGTGGATAAATGGTAGGAGGAGGAGGAGGTCTGGGTGAGGAAGATCCTTGCATCGGATACCTTAGCCTACTCAATGCTTCTCTTGGGGAGAGAGTCGTCACGCATATCAAGCAAATAAACAAGTAGTGAACAGTTGCTCATGCATGAGGACGGCATTGCCATGCCCGATGCATTCTGACTATTGTATTGCCTAGTGTATAAAAAATTGAGTAGGCCTGCTTAGCAATTCATAGCTCATGACATAGACTAAACAACTCGCGCCATGCATGACCACACCCGCCAACTCCCTCCAACAGCTCTAGCCATGCATTGTTTAACATACTAACTCTTCCCGCCACGAATTGTTTACTCAACCATGCACAGATCCATAGAAACAGTGTTCAGGGATCAACGTCTCCGAGCATAGGTCCGGCTGGACCATGGTCCTGCCCAACATTTTCGTTGATTCTCTCAATACCTGCATCAGAGGGTAACAACACCGTGTCACTCACATAGTTGCAAGATTACATTATATTATTTCACCTTCAGAGACATCAGGCTGATAGCATACTATCAATAATCTACCATAATGGCTAAGAAACATTCTTGTAAAGTTACTGAAAGTCGAAAGGAGGGCAATTTGCAAAACTCTTTCTTTTACTTTTTAGAACATATAAGCATCAACGAAGACACTTCCACCGCTAATGAACAGCCAGATGTTTCAGAATTCATATAGCTGAATGCTTGGATGGCTCATGGCTCATAGACATGGGAAAGCAGAGTAGTTTTTCCCTGCTGCTCTATGAGGGAATATCAAATCAAATAGCCCAAGTAGTAAATAGAAATAATGACTGGTTTTAAGTTTTTTTGTGTGTATCTAAAGACTATGATTAGCATTAGAGGGAACATTTATTTATTCACAGACAGAAAAGGAAAATTATCACATACATGCCAATTTGGACATTCAAGTTAGAGGGAAGCACTACCTGAAAATCGTCCATCCGTTTCTTTAACTTCTTTTTCACTGCTCTGTACAGATCAATCAGTAAGCACAGTGAATAAGTAATAATTCATTTTCGCAAAAAAGGAGAAGCTAATTCATGCAGGCAAGATACTGGAAACACAAATCGACAGTAAATTTAATTTACCCAGTAGTCTGTTCCCTTAATTGATCTACCACAGAGCCCTTCCCGCATCCAGGTTTCTCCGTGTTAGATAAGTTCTGTGACATAGCATAGGGGCAAAGAGAAAACCATAAGCAGCATATCCGTCTTTTAGTTTATGCAGATGCGGATACAGCTAGGAAAGAAGAATAACATACATCTTTTTCCAGTTCATCAATTTTTGTTTTTGCCATACGAGCAATTTTCATCACTGCATCAATATCTTTCTCCATTTGCTTCTTAATTGCTACAAAAATGTATTGTTGTGCGTGACTATAAGTAAAGCAAAATTTTCAACTCATTAAGATAAGATTTGGAGCTGTAACCTTTCATGGCGCTTGCTTTTGTAACTGCTTTTGATTCCTCATTTGCAGGCTGCAAGCAAAGGCACACAGATTCCATTATTACTATGAGAATCAGTATTTGAGCACAATAACATCAGAAGAAGCAGAAGCAGAAATAAGGAAATTAGAATGGGTTGGACCTGGAGCTTAGTCAATAGACTCGTCAGCTTAGCTACTAGGCTCTCAATTCCTTCAACCTGCGTGTGTATGAAAGCAACATCACATGTCATTAATCTGAACTAGTGCAAAACTGGACAAATAACATCAGAGACTAGCAAGGTTCAAAATATCATATATTGGGTTTGTATCGGTTTGGCTTGAACATATCGGATGTCGGATATCGGGTGATATATCGGACGATATGTAGATATATAGGAGAAAATATATTTGGATTTGTTTTTCAATATTCTGGTTCAAAAATGTATTTTTAGTAAAACAAAATGTATGGCGTCAATGCTCCAGCAAATTTAAATTCCTAGTTTGTGAATTTGTTAAGTAAGAAAATATTCTAGACAGATTCTCAAAATCGTCACTCTAATATTAAAAACAATATGTTATATATATATATATATATATATATATATATATATGTTTCTACAAAACATTATGCATTTCTTTGATAATAAGATGGAGGTGTACATACTTTATCTATTTTCACTATTTTATGATAAATAGTGTTCATCGAGGTACCGGTCTATATCAGTGGTCATATCGGGTCAGATATCGGCCAAATCGATCGATATTTCGGTCAATATCGGATGATATTTGTGAAAAATGATATGTTATGTTTAATCGGTAAATCCCCAAAACTGATAATCAGCCTACATATTTGTCGTATTGGCCCAGAATTAAAAGCTTGGAGACTACTAGAGAGTTTCGCGTGCACCTTCTTGAAGAAGCCTTTTAAATTATCAGAGGCGTTGGGCTGATGCATCCCCATTTCAACATCCCCCCCATCTCTTGAGGAATCCCATCGGGGAAGCTCAAAGGAATCCTGCAAAATCGGAGTGTTTAGAGAACATGTAATGCACAGCAGCACCTGCACGAAGGCTTGCTTGATTGCTATGAATTCGATCTGACATTATTACCAATTGTGCATTTGTGCTGCTACTTTCATCATCAGCAAAAACCTACCAAACCAATAGGACAGGATCGTGCAGAAATAAAGCATTGACATTATTATAACTGGTCCCAAGAGAGTATTACTAAAGCTTATGTGGTGCTAGCAGAGGAGATAAACTGCGAAAAAAACAGTATTTGAGCTGTCACTTTGAAAACCAAAACACGACGGAGACCATGTATGTAATGCCAAAGTTTAAATGCCAAAAGAACATTCTGAAGTTAATTTGAGAGTTCAAATAAGTAATGTGACCAGCATTATGTGTTGTTTTCAACCTAACAAACAAAAAGTGAATGAAATTTTGAGACTCGAGTGCTTGCTAAACATAAAGCTGGATAAAATCAGAATAAGCGTCGGTCCTTCCATGCACAGACATCCCAAAAGGAAGGACAGATAATTCCTGCTAGTTGGAGCTAAGCAGATCTGAGCAAGTAAGCCGATTCCTGGCGAACGGTTCCTTGAGGAATTTGAAGCTCATGCGCTTGGCGTCGGCGAAGCAATTGAGCAGCGTGAAGAGATGAAAGGAGGAACATGAGGGAGGGTTCAGAGGGGATGGAGAGGGAACTTACGGTCAGCAGGTTGTTCATGGCAGCGGAGCGGGCGGGAGGAAGAGACGGACGGCGCCGCGCTCGGCGAGGGTTTAGCTTTCCTTTCCTTTCATTTACTTTTCTTTCCTTGCCGCGTGCAAAGAATAGGACACGTCCTATTCCACATCTTGAGCGTGGAATAGTTGAGGAAAGGTCTATGGCTCCCTCGCATGGGCTGGCCACGTCATGTGCTTTTTTATTCTTGAAAAATATATTTTCTTTAATGAATGTTTGACACGACAAAATAAAAACGAAATGCGGGCATGCCAATGTACCTAAGTACACAAAGAAATGATATGGAAAAAATGTATTTTATTAATGTCGTGTCAAGAAACAAAATTACAAAAAAAAACACCTGTGAAGGACGCTCTATGACCTGCTGGCGCGGCCAATGTGACTTTGGTGAATGTGAGGTTTTGGTTCATGGGACCTCGAGAAGCTCCCGACTAATTACGCCTGCGAGTCAATCTCGCAAACCACTTCCGATTAAGCTGCTGCAATGGTCGTCGTCTTCTGGTCTTGTCTTCTCCATGAGCTTGGTGTAGACGATGATGATATGGTGACGAAGTGGAAGGGGAGGCGATGCGTCCATCGCTTCGGCTATGCTTAGCCATATCCCCCCGCTGTGTCAATGTCCGTTGATGAAGATGTGGACGGCCTTTGCCTGGTCGGTGCCCGGCCTTGCGGTGTCCGCTTTGTCAGTGTCGGACTGAATGACTTGACATTGCCTCGTTAGCATATCAAGTGGTAGTTTGCTTCATCGGAGAAAGACACATCGGTGGTGTATAGCTTCGCATCGCCGGTGATCTAGAACGTGTGGACGTGTGTGTGAGGACGAGAAGGCTCCACCCCGCAACGGCCATGAGCGCTGACATACTAGCCTCGTCGTGGCCGGATAACTGGTGTCCCCTTGGTGCGGCGAGCCAACCTCGTTGTGGCCGACGATCTGCATCGTTTTCATTACTTATAGGGTAGAAACCATTAAGAAGTTATCATGGATCAAAATGCGGAACGTGAAGCATAATATGAGGATTTGACATGCACTATACCTGAAAATTATTTTGATTTGTAGCATATGGCTTCAACTTCGGTAGGACAACGAGCGGCAGATTCTAGAGCATGCACATGCGGTGTGTGTAGAGGGTCTGCTAGACCAGTTGATGCTCTTGGATGGCCCGTGGACAGCTTGGTGAGGCCACTAGATTAGATGGTGGGTCTTGATGCGAGACAGGGCGCATCATCAACCTTGTAGGTGTAGCGACAATGGTTGTTAGGTAGGTGGCTTTGGGCTGATCTGTGTATTTGTTTTGTCAGGTCCAGTTGAACAATACACTAAAATAATTGTGTGCATCGCTTGATGCAGATGTCAGGAGTAATCCTCCTTTTCGAAAAAACTTCACTACCTGCAAATTTGGATGAATATATATTTTTATGAAAGATCAATGAAAAGCGGTGCATAATGAGTAAAGAATGGCTAAGTTTGTATGAGTCTTGATGATTTTTTCACTGAATTTTTTGTTTATTCTACGGAATTATTATGATGAACATTTTTCAGTCTCGGATGTTATTGTTATCCAACAGTGCCCTCATACATTTCAAACAGGGTTTGAGCAAACCGGATGATTTCCATACAAACCGATGATTTTCATTCAAATCAGGCCCAAAATCATTAATTTTGACATATTTCAACTAAACAAAAGCGAACGAGACATTTTAACCTAGTTTAAATGACTGCTAGCGGTGGCGGTGTCCGTGTGCATTGCATCAGACTTTGTCGAAGTGGTGACAAATATCGGCTCCGAAGCACCCTCGTCTTATGTTACTATCTATCTTGCCGGAGATCGACCATCTTCAGCATTCTTTCCGGGAGATCAAGTTCATCCACAAGCAACGACAACACAATAGAGAGGGGCACTCCCTTGTTAAAGCTGCTTCCTGTCCCCCTACCGGGCGTCATGAGTGGCTTTCTGTTTTGCCCGATCTTATATGTATCCCATGAACATTAATTTTTAATAAAGGGTTTAGTTTCTCAAAAAAAGAATTCCAGCCAGTGTGGTTCATAGAGAATGAATAACAGTTCTGAACACCGAGAACAATATAAGTTCATGCATATGAATGTGGAGTATCAATTTCACAAACATCAACTATACCAAAGCTGGATATCCGTATATATAAGCATGTAAATTATGTCGAATACATCAAAGACGACTCCAATCCAAGGTGATTATAGAGCCCGCAGTACACAAATATTAACTAGTACTCCCTCCGTTCCAAATTACTCGTCGCAGAAATTGATGTATCTAGAACTAAAATACATATAGATACATCTATACCTGTGACAAGTAATTCGGAATGGAAGGAGTACTATAGTTTAGTAGTTCTATCCAACAACATTACACTAGTTGATTCACACATACGGCACTCCATCAATCTTCACAGCATATGTAATGCATCATCTGTACATTATTCCTTTGCTAGAACTACTCATCGGTACCGATCCATGGACATGGCCCCCTGCAGCTAACTGGACTAATCGGCTACGTACGGCTTGCCCTGCTTCTCAGACCTGACCTCCCCGGAGAAGACGATGGCAATGGTGCAGAAGATCCAACAGACGAGGTGTCCTGGGTCGGCAGCGTGGTTGAGGCAGACGTTGGCGAAAAACATGCAGTGGCTGACGACACAGTGAGCACGAGCGCGATGTAGGCTAAGGCATGGAGGACCCAGCGGCGGCGGCCCGGGGCCCACAGCACCAGCGCGGCCGCGGCCACCTAGAACGCAACACAGCACAGAATCACGATCCGGTGGGTGCCCTCCTCGGTGGCCTCCGTGTCCGTCAGCTGGTCGCATCGGAGAAGGAAGGAGAACTGCCCAGGACGAACACCAACTTGGCCATGATTCGATCGGAAATCCCAGTACAGAACGTCCCGGCATGCAGCCAAGTGTGACCGTGAGCGTTACCTGGCTGCAGGAGACGTGGTAATGGTGGAGTGCGTAGTCGATTGCGTAGCCCATGGCGTAGGAGACGACGAAGACGAAGGCGTTGAAGAGCGCCCAAGTCATGACCCGCCGGACAGCATCCGGGGTCCTCTTGGCCACCGTCACGCTCACGGTCACACTCACAGGCAGCAGATGAGGTGTCTTGCTGCCGTCCTTGGTGGATCCAAACTTCTTTTGCGGCGGTCCATGGATCCAACAAGAGTGGCTAGAACTAGAAGATGAGACCAGCAACAACAAGAACGCACCGTTAGTTCCGTTGATTAATTTTCTGTCGCGAAAGAAACGATCGATTAATTTTCTAGCTCCTTAATTTCAACCCGAAAGAAGAAGAAGAAGAATACATTATTTCAGCGAGAAAAGCAAACGCCAGCTAAGAAAGATGGACAGAGTTGGATGATGATCAACGGGGAGAGGGGGTCACTGGCTGGATGGGATTCTGCCAAGTTTAATCCGTGCTCGCGCGAGGGTTTCTCAAGTAGCCAAGCAACACAGTAGCGAAGCCATTTTGTGATGCAGAGACAGAGAGAGGGTCTGTGAACGAGGGCGATGGGAGAAGCTTCGTCTGGGGAGGGGAAGGGGAGCCGCGTATACCACCTTTGGCTATGCAGTGCTGGGATGCCTAATCTCTTTGCAGAGATGCATGTACAGAAATGTAAGTGAAGCTCAAGTGCTCAACACGCTAGCTCAACATGTACAGAAATGGCAGCTCGTTTCAATTAGCTGCACGGTCACTTTCAACTAGTATGATTACGGTAAGTACCATACACCAACACCCGTACACACAGTGTAACGACGCTTGGCTCATCAATCATTTTGATCAGCTCGCTTGTACGCGTTTGATTTTTATATCATTTTTTATTCTTTGATGCATATGATTAGCGCATGGATGCAATCTCAATTTTGAGTTACATTGTGTCTTACTACATGAGCCATACTTGATTAGGTTTTCATGAGATCATTTGTGAGATTTTTTTTTTTAGAATCTTGTGAGATTATTTATCTTTGTTGAGAATGAGTGTTGGGCTCAAAAGGTCAACATGGTCATCTTGACCCTTGTCATGTACTTGAAAAGCGTCTTAAAAACGAAATAAGGTGATGACCATTGATGGCATGCCTCCACCAAAGCATAAAGTGGTGAGATATCATGTGCTTCCCAACAAGACGTGCTTTCAAGACTATCGTGAGCGTAACAGAGGCAACCACGGGGAGAAAAGGCTGGAGGTCGAAGCGTTTCGCTATACGGTTCAGCACCATGTGAATGAATGGACAGAATTCCTGGTTCCTAAGCCAGCGGCCGTAATGACACAGCAACAAGTCTGGATGAAGCCCCCCCCCCCCCCCAGCATATGGTGAAGATTAACACTGATGCTGCGTTTTCGGAGCGGTCTGGTGCAGGGGGCTGGGGTCTTATTTGCAGAGACGATGCTCATGATATTCAGTTTGCAGCAGCAGGAGGTAAACATGATTTTGGTGATGCCTTGCAGGCTGAAACTTTTGCCCTATCTCAGGCTGTATCGATGGCAGATCGGCTTGGAGTGGGTCGAGCTATCTTCGAGACTGACTCCTTGGTGCTTATGCAAGCTGTTACCTCTAACGCCTATGATCTAGCGCCTTTGGGAATCATGTTCAGTGACATTAAGTTCAGGCTTCAAACTCTGTTCATAGATGCCCGCGTGGTGTATGTGACTAGATCCTGTAATAAGCCTGCGCATGTGCTGGCTATTATGGGTTCGGGCTTAGCTGATGGTGAGCGCAAAGAGTGGTTCACTAGTTACCCGACTGATGTACTCAGTGCAGTGACCGGCGATCAGGCCGTGTCTTAATGGAATACAAGTGTTCCATTTCAAAAAAAAAGACTATCGTGAGCGAGTTAAAAATTTAGTTTTGCGCCAACTGAGCTTCGGAGAATGTATGACATAACTAGATCATCAACATAATTTTGACCATTAAATTAATGTTGCTTGCTCCAGAATTCAGATGCTGCAAAATAAGTTCTATAATTGATCAAGTGGAATTCTTGATTAGAAAATCAAGTGAAGATTGACTCGTTAGATGGGATAACAACGTTTAACTGACATGATCCATCAGATGTGCATGTGTTTCCTGGACACCAGGGGCGGAGCCAGGATTTGGACATGAGGGGGGCGAAAAGTCAACTTTCACAAAAGTCATGAAACATTTTTGTTAATCAAAGGGGCCACATGGCCCCATTTTCATTATGAAAATGGAGTCAGATACATGTGTCTCCATTGTTAACTCTCACAATAATGTTGATGATCATCAAAATGTATATTTGAAGCTACAAAAAAATGTTATGTTTCTGTTAACTTAAATTGAGCCTGACAACGACCAGTGTTGAACAAGTAGATAATGTGAACTTTACAACTATTTTTCCATACCAATATAGACAATTATGTAATGTCGAAAAAATCGTCTTCATTCTGTTTTGTAAACATGCATAGCCGAAAAGGCTTGTTTGATTGGTGTTGTTCACATCGAAGGAGTTATGACCAACCGTAGTATTTTTACTTGTTTAAAATAATCCAACGATTCAATTGGCAAGTGAAGATAAGATTTTTAGGTTTAGATGATTGCAAACATCCAGCTAGAAATGGGTAAGTTTAGACTCAAATTAGGCCTGTTCCTCACTACGAAAGACTACAGGATATCAAAATTCACCACGGTGCATATATTAGACACGCAAAATAGCTCATGCCGTGGATCAGAAAATGGCACAGATTGTCAAAAGCACTATTTTGTAGGCAATGCTAATTGACCAGACTAAGATCATAATTCATGAAAAAACTACTGGTGTGTAGTGGTACCTGCTGCCAATATCTTCGATCCAGGTCACCTGGCTAGCAACCTCTAAGCCGTATTCTGAATTTCTGATCTAATCCGCCTGCGTCTAGTCGTAATCGGACAGGAGACTCTAGATCAGTGGATGGTGTCGTTGTTGTGACGAGCTGCCGCCGCGGCAATGGCAGACGCCCTAGCAGAACACGCACGATAGCGGAGGGCGCCCGCGGCGGCCGGCGGCCGCGGCAAACGCCCTAAGATCCAACAGTACACGCACATAGATCAATCAGTCAATCGGATCGATCACATTGTCAACATTATCGTTGGCCACAACTACGCCAAGATGTATGGGCTATTGGGCTTTGGTCGTTTATATTCGGTGTTTCCTGGTTCAAAGAATAATAGTACCTTATATGAGCTAATGATACCATTAGCTGCGGCCATTAGCAAAATACAATACACACAGCCCGCTCAAAAAGGTTGAGGGGGGCGAGCGATTGGCAGGGGTCTAGCCCCTGCTCGCCCCCCCTTGTCTCCGCCCCTGCTGGAGGCCCCTGCTCGCCCCCCCCCCCCCCCCCCCCCCCCCCCCTGTCTCCGCCCCTGCTGGACACATTAGTCCACCTTGCTGATGACGATTGCACCGTGCTCTGCGATTACCAGGCGACCGCTGCGTAGGCATGGGCAGCAAAGGTGAGACCTGACGTGCATGCCTTTGGCGTGCTTCTGCTAGACTTACTCACGGGGAATGTCGCGGGGATGAGCAGTGTTCCGCTGACCGTGGAACCAACTAAAGCGGCTGCTGCCCGAGTTCACACAATTCCCAGTCGCTAACGAGGGTGTCCGGAATGCGGGGGTGGAGGGGATTCCATTTTCACGGTTGCCGTGGCGGTGAATGGCTGGCTCCGCGCAGCAGTGGCCATGGAAGACGGGAGCCAAGTGTTTCCCTACTTTTACTAAGAGGAGTTGCAGCTGGACAAAATTTGAGATGATTGAAGGTAATTCGCAGAGACACACAAAAATGCCTCAACACTTGTCAATTTATTTCCTATGCCAAAATTTCCCACGATCAATTTACACAATTTATCCAGAACTTGATGTGCATATGAATTCCCATCTGAATTCTAGTGCAACTTGCATTCTTTTTTGTGAAAATGATTCTAATATATTATCAAAGTACGTTGGAAGTACAAAGCACCTCAAACATAATAAAAATTACATCGAGATTCTGAGATTATCGAATGACCACTACCGCCAACATAACGCGGGAGCCGCCAATGCGCCGCTGTCACCGCTCCCTTACTAAAGCCGGCTTGACCTTTTAGATGGCAGCCGGGAAGTCTCCGTACACTTGCCCCTAAGGACCAACGTCCTGGAGCTGTAGTCATCATCGTTGAACACTTGAATAAATCTGAAGCACCCGTCACCAAACCTCGCCACATGTCAAGAAATCCTAACCTAACGGTAGGAATCTATGCAGTAGCTCCATTGACTACGTCTAGATGAACAAACTCAAGGAGGATTGGAGCCTGGAAGACAGGCTCAAAGAAGAAGCGTCGTCACTCGCCCAAGCACCACACCAACAAGGACTAAATTGACACAAACCTAAACTACTAACTAGAGTGGAGGCACCGGGATTCCCCTCCCCGCCACCGGCCGCCGTAGCGGCAGGAAGAGGGGAAGCAAATCCACATGCTTGTCGATGATGTCTGAAGGGAAGAGTTTGCCTTAGCTGCAAAGGATAGGGGAGGGAAAGAGAAAGAGAAACCCTAGCGCCAGTTGCTTTAATGTACCTATTAAACTTATGTCGATAACCTAGTTATAGCGTACATTCTTAGAACCTAGTTATGACGATCTCACTTGAATAAAGCAAACTAGCTAGCTCGGTTGCTCGCTGCCAAGTTTCAGGGCAAAATTGACAAATTTGACCTATGGACGAAATCAAATCATAGAATGAATTGTCCGTGGAACTATTTCACGCGGCTGACCTTTTTGTGTGACGCCCGACACGAAGGCGCCACACTATACTGTGCAACGCCTCACAGATAGGCGCTACACGCCTGGCCAGCGTCGCACCCGTGTGATCCGAAAATTACTAAGTCAGTGTGCAGCGCCTAACTTCTAGGCGGTGCACTAGTGGTTGTTTCAATTTGTAGTGCAACCACTAGTGCAGCGCCTGAGAGATAGGCGCTGCACTGTATAGCTCTTAGGCTCTGCAGAATGACTTAGCAATTTTTAGGTAGTCTGGGGTGCAACGCTGGCCAGGCGTGTAGCGCCTATCCATGTGGCGTTGCACAATGTAGTATGGCGCCTTCGTGTCGGGCGTCACACAAAAAAGTCAGCCGCGTGAAATAGTTTCACGGCCAGTTCATTCTGTGATTTGATTTCGTCCACAGGTCAAATTAGTTAGATTTGTCAAGTTTTGCGATTGCTTTGCATAGGTTTGTTTTGTTGGGCGGGCAAAAAAAAAGAGATAGATGGACGATGGAGAAGCGTTGGTCATTGTCAGCAGTCATGATCACCCTTTTTCTGCTTTTGACGGGTCAAGCTTGTAGACTTTTTCCTTTTTTGAGACGGAAAAACGTGTTGAGCTTTGGAGCCCAACCTCTCGTAATAACACTAGTGACATGCATGTAGTCACTAGCATGGTGCGATGACATACCACTCTAACTATCAGGCAAGTGGTTTAACACTAGGCAATCGAGGCCAAAAATAAGTTACTGAATGGATCATCAAAACCCAATACTACTTCTCGCAATGTAACTCAAAATTAAGGTTCTGCTTAGTACGACCCGGCTAACTATATCTAACGTAAAAAAAAACACTAGTCAAAAGATGGTATGCTACTTGAGTAGTACTACGTAGTAGAAATCACACTAGTTGAAAAGTTTTTTTTTGCGGGCACTAGTTGAAAAGTTACCGTGCTCTGTGCGGCTAGAATGAGCTAGGTAGCTAGCTAGCTTTTCACTGCCATGTACTGTATTTTATGCATGTGCCTGTGTGGGCTCTGTGCTGAGCTTCACCCACATACGCGCTCTGTGCAATGCACGAAGCTTCCCGGTTGTTTCCTCTGCTCATCGATCATCACTGCCCTGCCCATGAGATGAGATGAGATGAGATCATCACACCATCACGTGCTTGCTTGTTCACAGACCGCACTGCACTAGAGATTGGAGACTGGACTCCGCTCGGATCGGATCAGAGGATAGCAGCTGCGTTGCAAGGCTACATAAACAGAGCTCCCAAGCTCCGGCACCACCAAGACGCCTTGAGAAGTAGCCATTCGAGCAGCGACGGTGAGTCCCCTCCCCCTCCATCCGTCCCATCCGAGCAGACGCCTTGAGAAATCTTTCTTCCTCTGCATCTTCTCACTGAAATATTTCTTCTTGTTTCTCTTGCAAACAGAAAACGGAACAAGGAACTAACCGTGCATTGCTAGCAGCTGGACTTGGAGTTGATCCTTCCACCATCGCCATGGACGGCAACAAGACCCGTGATCCGCTGCTTGCGACCGTGGCCACCAAGACCATCCCGGCTGCCGTCCGGCGGGCCAGCGGATGGGCGCTCTTCACCGCCTGCGGCACCCTCGCGTCCTTCGCCTTGGGCCACGCGGTCACCTACGCACTCGGCCAGTACCAGGTCTGCTGCAGCCAGGTACGCGGTCGCCTATGTAACTACGGCCGCTTTGCCGGTTTTCTGGACATTGCGAATTTCCTTCCGATCGATCCACCATGTTCATGATTGGGTCCGGTGTGGTGTTCGTCTGGGTGGGTGCAGTCCTCTTACGTCCTGCGGTGCGTCCAGTGGACAGACGCCGGGGCCGCCGAGGAGAGCGCGCTCTGGTTCAGGATGCTCTGCTGCGCCCTACTCCAGGCGGCAGCGGCGGCGCTGGCGCTGCAGCTCCCGTGCCGCCGCCGCTGGGTCCGCCGCGCCCTCGCCTACCTCGCGCTCGTGGTCACCTTCCTCGGCCACTGCATGTACGCCGTCCACGTCCGCCTCATCCTGGCCGCCGACCCAGGATACGTCTTCGCCAGGATCTTGTGCACGGCGGACCTCATCATTTTCGCGGGGGGTGACCTCCTCTGCTTCCTGGGCCTCCTCCTCGGAGGTGGCAACTGATGAGCAGGGCAAAGCAGAATCAGCCGATCGATAAGTTCAGCTAGCTGCAGCCGATCATGTCCATGGATCAGTTCGTTCATGAGGTACTGTACTGAGGAAGTGATGAGTACCTAGCTAGTTCTATGGAATACTAATAAAGTAGAGTATGCATTATATACTATAACTATTGATCGATGAAGTGCGGTATGTCTGAATATGATCGACTATACTAGTTAGCGTGGACTGTGGTCGTCTTTGATGTATTGAACGTTTCCCTGCAGTGTACTTATCAGACATGAGTTATATGATCCAGTTTCAGTATAATTGATGTTGGTGAAATTGTTACTCCTGTTTAAGTACATATGTATGCAACCGCTGGCGTATATGAATGTATTCCGCCGGGGTTCAGCAGTGAGTTTGGTCCGGCCGGATTTTTGGATGCAGAGTGACCTTACCTGACACTCTTGATCGGCTGGGCTGGGCTGGGGGTGGCTACATACAATTGAGTGTGACACGATTTGTGACATACTAAATTCAAGTGTAGTAGCTAGCTATCTTGGGTGAACTTCCGCACTTTTGCGAGGGCGCCGCCTTTATCGTTCTGGTGAAAACGTTGGACAAAAGAATAATGTTTTTGATATTCTATTCATCTATTGCCATTGCTAAATTTAATATCGTGAGAAAGCAAATTTATTAATGCCGTTTTCGGAACAAGTTCAAAATAGTGTATTGGAAAGCACAATAACGTTTTAAACTTTCTTTTGGTTCAGTATAAATGTCAAACCACAATGATAAGTACTCCATTTGTTCCAAAGTATATTGGATGCTAGATTTTTGCAAATTCATACTTTTTAAACTTTGACCAAGTTTATAGAAAATAATTTTCCACATCCACAATACCAATTCGTTACCATTGGATAGAAATGTATGTCCATATTGTATATATTCGATATAATTGCATATATTGGTCAAACTTTATGGAACTTGACTTTTGAGAAAACCAATTCACACTATATTATGGAATGGGGTACAATTTTCTTATGCCATCAAATACCTCAATATGATTTTTATTGTGCATTATATTTTTCGAATAAACATGGCAGAACTAATGGATACAGAAAGATGGATATAACATCGGTTGCTCTCACAGCATGTTGTTATGTGCACCTAGCTAGTACATCAAACCCTCTAGAAAATATTTTGAAATCCCAAGTTTTTAGAAAATAAATGGTAAAGAAAGTGATTTCTTAGAAAAAATATTTTTGGGGGGTCTCTATACTTTTTTTATTCTCGATTTGGTCTTCGAGTTATTACACTGGATAATTGTAACGATGAACTCTTAATGCTCTCTACATTTGTTCTCTCTAGTGCGTTTCACCATTTAAACATTTTGACTGATATGACACCTTTGTGTAAGACATGTCACAACTTTAAGTTTTAAAACTATTTTCCATATTAAAAAACAACCATAGGTTCTTAAAACCATCAAAGTATAAAAGACATACAATTTTAAGAAGAAACTCAAATGTTGTTTTCACTAAATCTCCAATTTTTTATTTACCTATATTTCTTATCATTATATTTACCATTTGCTAATTCAGAATTTTGGTAAATAAGATAAAAGTATCTAGTGAAATGATGTTTGAAGGTAACTTTTATCTAGGCACCACATGAGATAAAACTATCATTGTACGAGTTAAAGCCACTTTGAGGAACAATTTTTTTTCAAAATACCAGAAGTTGAGGGCTCGAATGTATCTGATTTAAGTTGCTCGTGATGGAGCCTACACTCGGTGAATAGTTGAGGTAATAAAGTTATCGGTTCTTTTAGGACAATCACCACTTACATATAGGAATATTAGGGCAATTCAAATTCTAATTTGATCCATGGTTTAATGAGAGAGATATATGTGGGTGGATAGTAGCATGTTTAATAGTGTTCTGAATATGACCATACGTCACTATAAGTATTCAATTTTTCTTATCTAATTACTGTATCAAATTTGAATTTGATATTGTGTGGTATAGTAAACATATGTTGTACCAATACGGTAATTTTATTTAAAGTATGACACATTTTTCATGGGGGTATTTCAAGGAAGTGAGTAGTGGATGCAACCCAAATCACGAGACTCCTTGATCACATATGTCTTTTTTGCGAGTTAATAGGTAAATGTGTAACATGCATTATTTTGTGAGTGGCGAATCCGAAAAATAAATACTTCACATGTTATAGATTTAAAAATCAGTCATAAAACACATATGATATTACATAGACCTACAATTTTCCATGAAATGAGCCTCCGATTCTTCTAAATACATATATACATGGCATGTTCAACTTTTTAGTATCATTCATATGGCTCCAGCTAGAGGTCTAGCCTCACGTGTTTGTACTTTGTTCTTAAACCATGTATGACTATGGTAAAAAAAACTCATGTAAAAATATCTCTGTATGCAACCAAGGAAGTCATGATCTGAATTGTAGAAAGAAGAAAATATGATTTCATTTCCATGATTCCTCGCTCTGAAGCATGCAGCAACAACCACGACCAAAAGTAGATCGGGGCATACAACTTGGCCAGTGCACATTAAACCATGGTATCCATACCTAGAAAAATGGTCATACATTGAGGAAAGGCGAATAGGCAATGGCTTATATGAGACTGCAATTCATATTCGATCGGTATGCAGAGTAATCGAATGCAAACAATAACATATTGTAACAAAATTAACCTTTTAAATAGAACAATAAAAATATTTTCTAGGTTTAGTAGATTAATTATCCGGTGTTCGTATACTAACTCTGTAATTTTTCTATAGGATAAGTTATATTAGGACCTTGAGTTAAATTTTAAATACTTTGATTTCCTTGGTCTCGTGATTAAATCTGTTGTTTGTAGATTAAGTCGCCAATTAACTTGTGTGTGATGCTATATAAGGAATGTTGAATTGACATTTTTAAATCATGGCATCTATTTTCTCTGAAATAAAACTTGCATTTAAAAACATAGGTACTTATTTTGGTGATCTGAATGATTTATGTAGTGTCTTGACCAAGTCACCATTTTTCTTGTAAGTAATGGTATATTAGGCCGTTGACTTGAAGTTATAATTCAATTGTTGCCTGATTGGTCATTTGTATAAGGGGACCATGTAAAAAGCCGCATACAATTTTCCCTTCAAAAAGGTCTAATAAATTCACATATGTAAGAATAACACCATTTTCATGTTAGCTGAACTCCATCAACGGACTTTTAAGAAGATGCGGATTGCATGCTCTGGTAAGTGCTCCCTCTTCGTCATGCTAGACCAATCAGAGTTCTTAGCCAACACAAATTGGTATTAATCTACATCAGTTGTAATATTTATTTATTTCTGAATAAGTGATATTCATTTTATTTGCAAATGAAGTAGTATTCAATTTAGACATTCATGTAGCCAAGTGTATCGCTCTTTTTTTCTATAGGGCCAAGTATGTATTTGCTAATTAATCATTATAGTTCAGACAAAATGAGATGTATACTTCTTTTTTATGTAAGATGTAGTACTTTATTTCTTTTACTCCCTCCAATCGATATTCATTGTCGTTAATTTACAAAGTTGTATTAAATTAGCGACAACTAATATGGATAGGAGGGAGTAGTTTTTTTTTTGAAGGAACATGTAGATATATGTACATTTTTTTATGGCGGATCAATAGGCTCGATCGTACTTTTTCCTTTAGTTTCTCTTACAGGGAGTTTTTTCTTTTAGTTAATTGAGTTGTGCGTGTAGGGTATTCTTTTCTAAAGAAAAATGCAGAATGGGTATTTTTTTCCTATCTAAATGTGAGTTTTGGATCCACTCGTCTTATGAAGTTACGATCGATTGAGTCATGCGTGTGGGGTGGACAATCAGCTCACATGTAGTTTTTTTTACAGGGACTTTCTCTTTTAGTTGATCGATTGAGTCATGCGTGTAGGGTATCTTTCCTAATTAATTCTGAGTTTTAGGTTCACCAGTCTTAAATGCAGTTACTTAAATCTAATGCTATATTTCATTGGTCCATTAAATTAATGGTTGAATGTTTCTAATTTTTCTGGAATTTTTTAGCCTTCTTTTGACTTCTTTCGGTTTACCCTTTTTGGGAAGCGGCCAACTCCTCTACAGAAATTAGCTTTGCTCGAAAGGTAACAATCCAGATGTTGTTGCACAACCTAAACCCTAAGCCCTTGCTTTAACAAAGTGAGATGGTCATTGCTTAATCTGAACACATGGGAAACCCAACATCTAGCAAAAAAAGAAAATCATGATCCTAGCATATTAGTCCCTAACATCTCACATATCAAATGGCCACGCCTCTAAACTATTTTTGCTAGGACCACTAAATTTTCTTTAGCGCCAACCGACGTTCGAACAGTGTATGACATAACGAGATCGTCAACATAAATTTAACCGTTAAATTAACGTAGCTCGCACCAGAATTCAGATTAGGATACATATGCCATCGAATTGTTTATAATTGATCAAGTGGAATTTTGACATAGGAAATCAAGTGAAGATTGGCCCCCAAATTGGACACCGTCTCCGTCCGCGGACCAGTGGGGACTAGTTCGCGGACAGTGATGCATGAGTTGGCCATCCAACGATGCTCGCATACATTTCAACCCGGATTTCACCAAATCGGATAAATTACATCAAAAACACGGAATTAAGTAAAGTTCAGATATAATTTAGATAAAACGGATGATACTTCATCGACTTAACTAAACCAACCCCACAACATTCAAAGCAGTTACAGAAAATAGCATAATTCATCCATCAATATGATGCAAATATCTCTGGTACAATAATAGTTCAAATTCAACAAGATAACTAGATGTCCAACAAGTTTTACGGCATCATTGATTTCAAACACAACGATACTAGAATAATCAAGGTCATCACATGTCATCCCACACAGGTTGTCTGTTGAGTTTCATCCAACAATGTATGTGTGTGAATGGTCTGGCCTCGGTCGTGTAGTACATCACGGTAGAGGGTGCAAGTTATACAACATATAGAGCATCATTGAGTGAATGAATGAATGAATTAACATGTAGAGCAACAAGAAGCAAAACTTCATGACAGAGTTTTGGATGGTGTACCATCGATGCCCTAATGACCTCACATTGCGTTCGTGGATAATGTGCATGTCATAGTACACAAAGTGCTTTCGGGCATGAAACAAAACCATTCATGCCCCGCTAAAAGACTGGGCCCCTTGAGTTCCTGCCTACAAAGTTCGTAGATATGGCTAACCACGCATCGCACAACAACTCATTCTCCTTCACCAAGTACCTTGGCATTGTGCTTACTCTAGAAAACAACATGAAGTTCGTAAATAAACTCATTGCCATTTGACCGAACATCTGCCGGCGTGGTGTCCGCCATGGATGTCGTAGACAGTGCCGGAGGGTACCTGGTTGCGGAGGGATCCTGGGTGGATAGCAGCGGTTTTGATGGGGGTTGTGACGCCTAGGATGTCTGGGCAGCGGCGGAGGGTACCTGGTTGCGGAGGGATCCTGGGTGGATAGCAGCGGTTTTGATGGGAGTTGTGACGCCTAGGATATCTAGGCAGCGGCCGGAGAGGTACACCGGCAGCGGTGGACGAGGAAAGTGCAGATGCAAAGCAAGGGGGGCAAGGACGGAGTGGATGAGAAGTCGACCGGGAGGGAGATTTGAGTGTGTCGGAGGTGTGCGAGTCCTAAGAGCAACTCCAACGGGCCGACCCAAATGGACGGCGATTTCGTCCGTTTTTTGTCCGTTTGGGTTGGCCAGACGAACACGGATGCCCGCTTCCGCATTTGGGTCGGCGCCTGCGCCCAACGCTGGCCTGAGACCCATTTTGACGGCGCCAAAAAAATGAACGCATGCATATTAAAAAAAAGAAACAGCATTAATTAAACATTAAAGCCGGCCACGAAGGCCGGCGAGAGTCCACGCGTCCACATTTGCAATTAAAAAAATAAAAATAGCCTAAACTACGAGGTGGCGCGCTGCCCTAGGCGTGGTTGTCGTCGTCCTCGGGGTCCGTGAGGTCGATGAGCGTCGGCGCCGGCCTGGCCCAGGCGAACGCCGTGTTCCAGAGCGCCGCCATGTCGGGCTGTGCCGGCGCAGGCAGTGCCGGGGCGGGGGGCTGTGCGGCCGCCTGTGCAGTCGCGGCCTGGCGCGCCTCCTCCTCGGCCTCGCGCGTCTCCTCCTCGAGGTCGCGCTCGAGCATCTCCTCGTACTCGCCTTGACGGCGCTCCTCTGCCAGCCGGCGCTGGCGCCACATCTCGAGGTAGGCCTGCTCCTGCGCCGGCGTCGCCCCTAGCCAAACCGGTGGCGCGGACACCCACTCGCGCACCACTCCATTCCAGGAGAAGCGCGCGATGGGCTCGCGCTCGGGCTCCGGCTGCGGCTCCGTCTTGATGGGGGACGGCGGGGCCACCGGCGGCACCACGTTGTCGCCCGCCGCGGAGAGAGCAAGGGCCTGCGCCATTGCCGCCTCGTAGCGGGCCTCCTCTTCCGCCTCCGCCGCCTCCGCTCTGCGCCGCTCGTCCTCCTCGCTCTCCCGGTAGACGGCCGCAAGGGCCGCCTGGTCCTCCTCGCGGACGACCAGCGGCGTTGGCCTCCGGTCGACCTCACGCACGCCCCATCGCCTCGCCTCCTCGTGCTCGAAGGCGAACCACCTCGCCCAGTTGGGCGAGTCGGTTGCGTAGGCCTTGTCGAGGCGCTGCTCCGGCGTCAGCAGCGCCCGCCGGCGCCGCACCTCCTCCGCATGAGCACGAGCCGACCGCGGCGCCGCCGGCACTAGGATCCTTTCTGGATCCAGATGTCAGTCGTGCGGCAGCGTCACGTCCGGATACAGCAGAGGCTGCCAGTTCTGCCAGTGCCACTCCGCCTGGTGCACTGGCACGTTGACGCGCTGCCTCTGCCGGCGAGGCGCCGACGGGGGTGGGAGGAACTCGGAGGGGAAGGGGGTGGCGGGGGACTTGCCCTTGGCCTTGCTGCCGCTGGCACCGGAGAAGAGGCCCATCCTCGATGTGGTTGTGGTGGCTAGGGTTTGCCGGCGACGAGGGAGCAAGGTGGGCAGATGGGGACGGCGAGTTTGGATGAGGACGGCCCCGCCGCACGGGCGCCGTCGCTGACGCGTGGGTCCGTTGTCATAAATTAAGCTGACCGCGTGGGCAGCGGGTAGTTGGACGGCTGCCATGTGGGGACGCGGCGGATAGCGAGAAGGCGCGCGAAGCGTCCGTTCGGCGTCCGCGCCGACGCATTTGAGGCGCAAATTTGGGCCACAAATGCGTCGGCGCGGACGCGAGGCGGACGTGATTTGAGTTTGGATCGGCGCGGACAAAAGTGGCGGCCACCGACCCAAACGGACGTAGACGGACGAAATGGGTCGGCCCTTTGGAGTTACTCTAAGTGATGGGTGGTACATAAATTTTTATCAGCCTTCCTCGTTTTTTGACGGGTGGTTGGAGTAGAAAACGTGTTGAGCATTGGAGCCCCACCTCTCGTACGTTCTTGGTCAAGATAGAGCAGGGCAATAAAACCGGCACGATGCAAGATGCATATGCGTATATGCTACTCGAGTACAAGGCACACTAGCTAGTTGAAAAGGATAGTGCGCGGCTAAAATGAGCTACTAGCTGCGTTTTGACTGCCATGTGTATACAATTTCAACCACGATATCGCATTTCTTTCCGTACATCCCATTGCAAAGAAATAAAGAAATTACGCGTTGCCAAAGGTGGCATACGCGCTTGGCTGGGTGCATTGCAGATACGCAGCTTCCCGCTTGTTTCCTCTGCTCATCGATCGTCACTGCCCTGTCAATGAGATGAGATCATTGTAAAATACAATGGCTGGAAGCGTTCCTACTTTCCCTTAGGAGAGCCGCGTATGTATATTTATTGAGGCAAAACCTTTGCCGTGGAGTACAAGAGATCATAGCGACCTGGTTTGTTTACAGAGAGAAATAGAGATAGAGCTGGATACGGGAGAGGAAGAGAAGAGGATAGTTGAGATTACATAGCGTGAATAACTCAAACTCTAACACCCTCCCATAAGCTAAACTATCCTATGTTGAGATTTCTCTTGAACTCTTCAAAAGGCTTAACTGGCAAGGCTTTAGTGAATCCATCTGCTACTTAATCCTTGGATGGAATAAACCTTATGTCCAACTTCTTCTCTGCCACCCTTTCTCGTCCAAAATGAAAATCAATTTCAATATGTTTAGTTCTGCCATGAAAGACTGGATTAGCAGAGAGATAGGTGGCTCTCAAATTGTCACACCACAAACATGAAATACGACGTTGCTTAATTCCCAACTCATTAAGCAATGATTCTATCCAAATGATCTCAGCAGTAGCATTTGCTAATGACTTGTATTCAGCCTCTATACTTGACCTTGACACTGTTGGTTGTTTTCTAGCACTCTAAGAAATAAGATTTGAACCAAAGAATACTGCAAATCCTCCAGTTGACTTTCTGTCATCACTACATCCTGCCCAATCAGCATCAAAGAAAGCACTAATAAGAGAAGAACTAGAACATCTGAACTGAAGTCCCAAACTCACTGTGTGCTTAATATATCGTACAATCCTCTTGACAGCTGTCCAATGAGTGGAGGTAGGAGCATGTAGATATTGACAAACCTTGTTTACAGCAAATGATATGTATGGCTGTGTCAAAGTCAAATATTGTAGAGCTCCAACAATACTTCTATATTCTGTGCTCTCCTCTTCCTTAAGTGGTTCACCTTCATGTGCTGAAAGTTGTTCCGAAGAAGACAATGGTGTGGGTGAAGGCTTGCAATCTCTCATTCCCATACGAGTTAGAAGTTCAGTGGCATATTTTTCCTGACTTAACACTATGCCATCTTGAATCTTCTTAACTTCAATACCTAGGAAGAAGTGTAAATCACCAAGATCTTTTAAAGCAAATTCTGAGCTTAAATCATGCAATAAAGCATTAGTGGCATCTTGTGAGGAGCTTGCAACTATGATGTCATCAACATAAATGAGCACAAACATGGCAACATTTGCTTTGTTATAGATGAAGAGAGACGTGTCAGCCTTGGACGCAACAAAGCCAAGATGCTTCAACTGTGAGCTCAACCTTGAGAACCATGCTCTAGGGGACTGTTTCAGACCATAAAGAGCTTTGTCAAGTTTGCAAACATAGTGAGGTGCTTGTTTGTTTTCATACCCTGGTGGTTGCCTCATATAGACCTCCTTTTTCAAAACACCATGCAAAAACACGTTCTGAACATCTAGCTGTCTAAGGCTCCATCCCTTGGAAACAGCAATGGCTAGCACAAGTCTTATGGTAGCAGCTTTCACAACAGGACTAAAAGTGTCCTCATAATCAATACCATAACGTTGCTTAAATCCTTTTGCAACTAAACGTGCCTTGTACCTATCAATGGAGCCATCTGCTTTTCTCTTGATTATATAAACCCATTTGCAATCAATGATATTTTTACCTCTTTGACTTGGCACCAAGCGCCATGTTTTATTCTTTATGAGTGCACCATATTCTTCATCCATAGCCTTTTTCCACTTAGGATCTCCAAGTGCATCACTTAATTTTGCTGGTTCACCTGAAATACACAACATGCCATATAGTATAGTGCCATCCGTTCTTATTTTTGGATTTCTAATACCTTTTTGTAGACGAGTCATAACCCTTGGAGAAGTGGCGAGTTGGCGTTGTGATTGCACAGGAGGCTGCACAATTTGACTGTTCACAGATGATCCAGAAGATCCTTCCAAGTGTGCAGACTCGGTAGACGCAGACGATCCTGTGGTCATAGGTGTGGCTGATCCAAAACTGAAATTATCCTGGGTCGCGGTATTTCTATCTGCAGAAGATCCTGCTGTTGTTGTCGGTTGCATGCGCACATGGAGCATGTCGCTGTCCTGGGCTGCACGCGCGTGGCCCGCGCACTCCCGCGTGATGATGCGGCACCCATGGACTGGCCCGCTGCTGTTGTCGGGTCGGCCTGGCCCACCTGGAAACCGCTGCTGTCGGGGGTGTGATCCAAGGAGGATCTGCGTGAGCGATCCGAGCCTGGCAGCCGCACAGGCGTGACAGGCGCCGCCAGATCTTCCTCGTGGTCTGCACCGACCCCTTCTTCTCCGTTCACATGAAATAATGGTTCATTTTGAGCCGGATTTTCATGATTTTGATCATTTTGAGCCAAATTTTCTTTAGGTACCTGCACAGGCATAACAGTAGAAGTAGAGGCAGGAATATTTTCGTCAGATTGGTCGGCGCAATTGTTATCACCCCCTTGATCAAAATCCGGAAGAAGCAATATTTCTTTTCGAAGGAGGGCTCCGGCATTTGGATGAAGAGACTCAAAAGGAAAGACTGATTCATCAAAGATGACATCTCTAGAGATGTAGACCCTACCAGTGGAGACATCAAGGCATTTAACCCCTTTGTGCATAGGACTGTATCCTAAAAAGACACATTTTTTGGAACGAAACGCAAGTTTGCGTGTATTATAGGGTCTAAGATTTGGCCAACAAGCACAACCAAAAATACGAAGAGATGTGTAATCTGGAGTAACACCAAAGAGACGTGTTATAGGCTTCTCAAATTTTATGACGTTGCTTGGACGAATATTGATGAGATATGTGGCAGTGAGAAAAGCTTCATCCCAGAATTTGAGAGGCATAGACGCATGAGCTAACAGTGCGAGTCCTACTTCAACAATATGACGATGTTTTCGTTCGGCAGAGCCATTTTGTTGGTGAGCATGTGGGCAAGAGACATGATGTGAAATTCCAATTTTTTGAAAAAAGGAATTGAGTTTCGCATACTCACCACCCCAGTCAGTTTGCATAGCAAGGATTTTGCAGTTTAGTTGGCGTTCAACAAGATTTTGAAAATTACTAAAGACTTGGAATACATCGGATCTTTTCTTTAGCAAATAAATCCAAGTAAACTTACTATAATCATCAATAAAGCTTACATAATATGAGAATCTACCAACTGATGTAGGGCTGGTCCCCACACGTCTGAAAAGATAAGTTGCAAAGGAGCAGTGGATACACTGGTAGAGGTAGGATATGGTAATTGATGACTCTTAGCTTGTTGACACGCATCACAAACTGTCTCAACACTAGACTCATAAGGAAGTTTATTTCTACTAAGAACATGTTGAACGATAGTTGAAGAAGGATGACCCAGACGACGATGCCACTTTGCCGATGATGGTTTGGTGACACTCCATGCTTGTTTATTTGATGATGAAGAAACTGATGATATGAGCGGGTAGAGACCTCCCTCGCATTTTCCTCTAAGAATTACTCTCCTCGTTGCCAAATCCTTAACCACAAAAGAATAAGGATAGAATATTATGAGAACTTTGTTGTCAAGAGTAAAACGATGAACTGAAACAAGATTCTTTGAGGCATCAGGAACATGTAAGACATTGTTTAGATGCAAATTTTTCTCAAGGGTTTTAACAATTGAGTTACCAATGTGAGTGATATCCATACCCTTTCCACTTGCCGTGTGCACTTGGTCACCTCCGTGGTATCTTTCTCGCATTGTCAACTTGTCGAGTTCGCCCGTGATGTGCTCGGTGGCGCCTGAATCTGCATACCAGTTCGTGTCAATCCCGTAGGAGTTGGTGATGAGATTTGCCGCCTTCTTTTCTTCCTGGTCCTCGTCATACCGATGCCAGCAAGCTCTTGCACCACCAGCATGGAATTTGTAGCAGATCTGACATTCGAGATAGTCCCCTTCTTGTTGCTGTTGCTGTTGTGGTTGCGGACGCGGGCGTTGTTGATAGCCACCTCTGCCACCGCCACGAGTAGGAGAGGGAGAGGCGTGATTGCCACGGCCGCGCCCCCTGTTCCCTCGCCCACGGCCGCCTCTAGGACGAGACTGACCACGCCCCCTGTAGACAGCGTTAACAGATGAGCGGAAGCCGGATGGCCCATCGCCGAGCATCTCCATCCTTTGATCAAAAGCACATATCTGCGCGAAGAGATCGTCGACGGTGATGGAGTTCTTGATGGCGCCAACTGCTGCAACGATGGGATCATAGTCTCGATCGAGCCCGGCAAGGATGTAGTCGACCATCTCTGGATCGCTCACCGGACGGCCAGCCGCAGCGAGTTCATCGCCGAGGCTCTTCATCTTGGCCATGGAGGTGTTGCTCGACATGTTTCCCTTCTTTGTGTTGGCGATGGCGATCCTCAGATTGGTTATTCGAGACTGTGACTGCGAGGCGAACAGAGTCGTAAGAGCTGTCCAAAGGTCGAAGGTGTTCTCCTTACCGATGACCTGTGCAAGAATTTCTTGCGATAGCGAGTTCCACAGGTAGCTCAGAACCTGCTGATCCTTTGCCAGCCACGGACCATACAAGGGATTGGGCCCTGTTGCCGTGGTCTTGTCCGCTTGAGCGATCTCCACCGTCTTTGGTGGTGCGGCGTCGCTGCCATCCAAGAGACCGGTCACCTGCGCACCTCGCAAGGCCGGCATTACTTGGGCCTTCCAAAGGAGGTAGTTCCCCCTTGTTAGCTTCTCGGTTGGAGGTGCGCCCAGGTTGAGGGAAGCAACGCCCGAGGTGGAGGCCATGGCGATAGATGAGTTTTTTTGTTTCGCTAGATGTTGGGGAAGAACCTTGCTCTGTATACCATGTAAAATACAATGACTGGAAGCGTTCCTACTCTCCCTTAGGAGAGCCGTGTATGTATATTTATTGAGGCAAAACCTTTGCCGTGGAGTACAAGAGATCATAGCGACCTGGTTTGTTTACAGAGAGAGAAATAGAGATAGAGCTGGATACGGGAGAGGAAGAGAAGAGGATAGTTGAGATTACATAGCGTGAATAACTCAAACTCTAACAATCATCACATCACATGCATGCTTGTGCACGGACCGCACTCCCTTTTCTCTCCCAAGTAGCTAGTGCTCCGGCGCCGCCAAAACTCCTTGGGAAAGAAGCATGCACAAAAAGGCATCCGACCAGGCACGGTGAGTCCCCTCCGCCTCCGCCATCATCTTGCAAACTCTCTATCAGTGCGTGCTTCTCTTATTTTTCTCGCCTACACTCGATCCAAATGCTGGAACTAGCGAGCTAGTCTAGTGTGTGCTCTGCTTTCTCGCTGAAATCTTTCTTCATGTTCCTTTTGCACGCAGAAAATTGAACGAGGGAACTTGCCGCTGCCGTGCGTAGCTTGCTCGGAATCCACACCATGGACGGCAAGAAGACGCCTGCTCCGCTGCCTTCGACCGTGGCCAAGAGGAAGACGGCGATCCCGGTACTGAATGGTGTATGGTACTGTATGGTGTTGGTCTCACTGGTTGCCGTCCTCGTTCGTCCTGCAGTGCGTGCCACTGACAGACGCGCAGAACGCCGAGCTGAGCGCCCTCTGGCTCGGGATGCTGTGCAGCGCCGCGATTCAGGCGGCCGCGGCGGTGCTGGCTCCGCTGCTCCCGTGCGGTCGCGGTCACCATCGTCGGCCACTACAAGTACGCCGTCGCCTTCGGCCTCCTCATCGCCGCCAACCCAGGATTATTCCTATTGGGCAGGATCGCCCGCACCGTGGCCATCGTCTACTTGGCGTGGGGGCGACCTCGTCCACTTGCTGGATTAGCCTGGATTGTGGTCGTCTTTGATGTAGTGTTCGTCATTTTCTCTCTACTATTCGACCTTTTCTGTGAAATTGCCGCAGTTTCATCCACGATCCAGACGATGCACGCACGGTCTCGTTCCTGCATTTTTTGTTTTCTCTTCCTGAATTTTCGATCCTGGCTGGACGAGAGCAACTCCTCTACCTAGTATCACGGTGACCAGAGGAGCAGATTCCTGTTGTTGAACTAAACATGCTGCTGAATTCGACAACTGGGATATATAGGACAAGTATCTGCAGTGCAGTCTGTGTGCTCTGCTGTGTGGGTTGACGGGTACGAATTCCTCTTCTTGCACATGCCTGCTTTAATTTGTTGTATAGGACAAGCATATGATAAAGTTAAATGGCCTTTCCTTCAACAAGCTTTGCATATGAAAGATTTTGATCCAGCCTGGAGAAGCCAGATTGATTCCTTTATGCAAAAAGGGAGTGTCGGGATTAAGGCGAATGATGACGTAGGACACTATTTCCAAACACACAAGGGGCTAAGGCAAGGAGACCCTATGTCACCGATCCTATTTAACATAGTGGTTGATATGCTGACTATTTTAATAGATCGGGCAAAGGATGCAGGGCAGGTAGGTGGCCTGGTTCCACATCTAGTTGACGGCGAGATTTCCATTCTTCAGTATGCTGATGATACTATCATCTTTATGGAGCACGACTTGGCGAAAGCAAGAAACATGAAGCTGCTGTTATGCTTATTTGAACAATTGTCTGGGTTCAAAATCAACTTCCACAAGAGCGAATTGTTTTGCTTTGGAAGAGCAAATGATGACCGGGAGACGTATCAACAATTGTTCGGATGTGAATTCGGCTCATTACCGTTTACGTATTTAGATATACCCATTCATCATCGTAAGCCGACTAATATTTAGTGGAAATGCATCGAGGATCGTTTTGAAAAGAAACTGAGCTGTTGGAAAGGGAAGCTCATGTCATACAGAGGACGATTGATTCTGATTAATTCGGTCCTTACCAGTATGCCTATGTTTCTCTTATCCTTTTTCCTGGTTCCGGTGGGCGTCAGGAAAAGGTTAGATTTCTATCGATCTCGATTCTTTTGGCAAAATGATGAGCTTAAACGAAAGTATAGACTTGCTTAGTGGGATATTATCTGTAGGCCTAAGGACCAAGGAGGTTTAGGTATTGAAAATCTGGAAGTCAAAAACATGTCTCCTTAGCAAGTGGCTATTTAAGCTGTCATCTGAGACGGAGGCTACTTAAGCACAGATTTTGCGTAATAAGTATCTTTATACTAAAACCTTGGCTCAGGTGAATGTGAGGCCTTCCGACTCACCCTTTTGAAAGGGTTTGATGAGAGTAAAACAACTCTTTTTCAACAAGACGAAATTTATTGTTGGGAATGGTGCCACTACGAGGTTTTGGGAGGATACGTGGCTTGGGGAGACCCCCCTTGCACTTCAATATCCTACATTGTACAACATTGTCCGACGTAGAGAAGCCTACGCTGCAAATGTTTTACAGTCCGCTCCACTCAATATTAGTTTTAGACGGACGCTAGTTGGAAATCGTTGGGAGGCCTGGCTCCATCTCGTTAGACGTTTAATGGAAGTCCGGCTATCTCAGCAGCCAGATCAGCTGCATTGGAAACTTACTAAGAACGGAGTGTTCTCGGTCAAATCAATGTATCTGGATGTCATTAACTCTAGCGTCATCCCTACCACGTTACAAGTTTGGAAAGTTAAGGTACCCTTACGTATCAAAGTGTTTATGTAGTTTGTGCATAAACAAGTCATTTTGACTAAGGATAACCTTGCAAAACGTAATTGGGTGGGCTCGTCTAGATGTAGCTTTTGTGATCATAACAAAAACATCAAACACCTCTTTCTCGATTGTCCGTTGGCTAAGATTCTGTGGCGGTCGATTCATATTGCGTTTAATATTAGTCAGCCCACCTCTATCAACATGTTATTTCGAACATGGTTTGATGGGGTTGATTCTGATTATGCAAGACACATTCGGGTTGACGTTTGTGCTTTATTGTGGGCAGTATGAAACTGCAGAAATGATTTAGTCTTTAACAGATCAACAAACATTCACTTTTTGCAGGTTATCTTCAGGGCCACGGCGTTCATCCGTATGTGGTCGCTACTCACTCCAACGAAGGCCAGGGAGCGTTTGGTTACTGCGTCTACCCAATGGGAGATGGTAGCTCGGGATTTTTTCAACCGGTTTGAATGGGGGTCATGTAGTAGGATAGGCATGTAGTGCTCTTATTGTTTTGCCAGCCGGTTGTGGCTTTGGGTCTTACCTCTTTTGAGCTTTTGTTTATGTTTGCACTATGACCTTCCGAGACTTTGTTACTGGATTATCTTTTTAATAATATAAGCCGTATGCATCTTTCTGATGCAGATTCAGAAACTGAGGTACACCCCCTTTTCAAAAAAAACACAATGATGA
The DNA here is from genome assembly GCF_056163025.1 of Triticum urartu. NCBI lineage: Eukaryota > Viridiplantae > Streptophyta > Magnoliopsida > Poales > Poaceae > Triticum > Triticum urartu. The sequence goes on along the minus strand of NC_141877.1, from coordinate 43,906,112 downwards.
CAAGAACAAACTTAAGTACACGAAGAGCCCCATTTCTGAGTTGGTGGCACGGTACGAATTACTCTACTTGTACATGTGTCATCTGTGTGTGCTCTGCTGTCTGAAATTCAGAGCTGGAATACTCGTATTTGGGACAACATATGTCTGTGATTCACAAGTTAATGACCCTAGGAAGGGCATATACAGCAGAATTGCAGTTGTAAACAAGATGTATGTGTGATTCACAAGTTAATGTATAACATGCATGCAAAGAAGGTATATCCGTGATTCAGAAATTAAAGGCGTTGAAAACAGGGTACAGAAGCAACATTGCTGGCAAAAATGCAAAGCAGGGCTTGTGTAACATGCATGTAATCTGAAATACAGTATGTTTCTCTGCACCTCCTTTCCTTGTCTCCAGAAACACATTCACGTAAGAGAGCAAGATCACAGTCTAAAGACTATGCATCGGAAGTTTATCTGTGCAGAATTCTACAGAACCTGACTAACCCTAGGATGCATTGGCACAACTCTAGAAAACTTCTTGACCAGACACAACTAGGTAGCAATCTGAAACTTAGCCCATCAACCAACAGAAACTAGCTTAGCCCAGCAACCAACTCTCGAAAAACTGCTTGATGAGACACAATTCAAGGAAACAAACTAGTACCTAGTAACTTGAAAAAAAATAGTAGGAACTACTGATAAACTCTAGAAACTAACTTAACCCAGCTACCAACATTTCTGTCATAAGCGGGAATTTAACTGAGGTGAGTTCATGAGTCAAAGCCGAAAAGGCGGAAATATCAAATAGTTTCAGTTAGCCTGATCCTGTATTTGAATGACATTCCTCCTGCATGATCAACGGTGCAAAAATATAACATGCAGTTGATCAATCACGCACACAATGATGAGCAGAACGAACTGACGTGCAGATAACCAAACCCATCACAGGATCATCCAGTTTACTACACCTTAACAGACCAGAAACAAAATTATCACCCTAAGTTGACGACGAGTCCAAAACGAAAGGGGAATACCAAAGACTTTCAGTTAGGAATTTAGCATGATCCTATATGACATTCGCGCTGCATAATCCATGGTGCAAAACACATAAATATGCAGATGGTAAGGATGACCGGAACGAACAAACTGAACTAGACAAAGATCCTGCAGATCAAACCATCACGATATCGCCTGCAAACTCAACTAGTATAGTACGTATATCTTAACAGAACAAGAATGAAACTATCACAGCAGTGAGTTTGGGGCATCCGGTCCTGTGCCTGATCATCAAACTGGACAACATTCCTTGTATATATGCATGCATAGGATGATTCAAGGTACAATTTCGAAGTGAACCGAGCCATCTAAACAGTAACTGATGCATGCAGCAACAAAATTAGCACAAGCAAGAACACAAGTTCAGCAAACAGTCGGAACAGAGCAACGAGAAGATGAATAAAAATCGCACCAATCTACATCTTAACAGACCACAAACAAGATGATCACCGTAAGTTCATCTTACAATAGTGAACAGAGGGAGTACATCTTAAGACTTAAGAGAAAGAACAAGCACAAAATGATCGCTGCAACAAGTTTGGGGCAGCAGTGCCTATGCCTGATTAAACACACATGCGGTTCAAACTTCAAAAATAATCTTAGAACAACCGTCCCATGCATGCACGGTGACGGCAAGATTCAGAGCACAAGTTGGAAATAAGCAGAGCCATCTTAAACGCTAGCGGATGCATGCAGGAACGGAATTAGCACAACCAAGACAAGTAGTAAATGTATGCAGGAATCTCTGAATTACATCTTCGCTTTAATTAGCAGAACTATTTTCCTCTGCACTTTCGTTCCTAGTTTCAAAAAACACATGAAGGCAGCAAGATTGCAGGCTAAAGATCATGATGAGACGTTTATCGGTACATAATTTTACAGAACCTGTAAGTTGCATTTGCACAAGTATAGACCAGCAAGTAAGTTAAAACTAGGAAACTAGTTTCATTTGCATTTTTCAACTAGGAAACTACCTAGTAGGCTGAAACTTTTTAGCCCAGCAACAAACTCTGGAAAACTATTTAATCAGACACAACTCTAGGAAACAAACTACCAAGTACTCCCTCTGTAAACTAATATAAGAGCGTTTAGATTACTAAAGTAGTGTTCTAAATGCTCTTATATTAGTTTACGGAGGGAGTAACATGACAGAAACTAGCAGGAACCAACCAATGAACTGATGAAATACTAAAACTTAGCCGAGCAACAGATATTCCTGTCATACACTGGAATTTAAGTGAGGTAAAGTCCATGAGTCAAAACAAGCATATGAAGTTGATCAATCATGTTCACAACGGTGATGATAACAAACTGAAGTATGCACAAAGAAACAGCACATTAAATCATCACAGGATCATCCATCTACATCTTAAGAGAACAGAAACAAAGTGATCACTGTATGTTCATGAGACAAAAGGGGAATATCAAGAATTTTCGGTTAGCTTGAGCGTGTATGACAATCACAGTGCATAATCCATGGCGCAAAACACAGAACAAACTGAGGCCCACAAACATCCTGCGGCTCAAACCATCTGAGGATCATCTGCAAACTCAATTTAGTAGTAGTACTGTACATCTTAGCAGGACAACAACAAAATTATCACCATCTGAGTTTGGGAATCCTACCAACTGAACACCATTCCTTATATGCATGCGTGGGAAGACTCAGAGTAAAATTGGAAGTAAATTGAGCCATGTAAACAGTAAAAAAATTTAGCACAAGCAAGAACAGAAGTTCAGCAAACAGCCGGAGCAGAGCAATTTATATAACATTCACGCTGTATAATCCATGGTGCAAAACACATAAATATGCAGATGGTAAGGATGACCAGAACAAACAAACTGAAGTAGACAAAGATCCTCCACACCAAACCATGACAAGATCATCTGCAAAGTCAATTTAATACTACATCTTAACAGAACAATAATAAAACTATCAATGCAGTGTGTTTGGGGCATCCTTGTATGCATGCGTAGGATGATTCAGATTTCAAAGTAAAAACTGGACGTGAATTAAGCACAAGCAAGAACAGTAACTGATGAATGCAGGAACAAAAGTATAGCACAAGCAAGAACAAAAGTATAGCACACGGTCAGAACAGAGCAACGAGAAGATGAATCGAATTCGCATCAAAATTCATTCAAGACGCACTGGATAAGCTAGGCAACAACCATTCGGTGCCACAAAATGTACTCATCACCACGATACGACTGCTCAATCTCTCATCTGAACCTCTATTGAACTAACTAAACGACTGTCCAAATCACTCATCCAAAGCACTACGCACTAGTAGCAGTAAATCCTCCATGGCTAGAAACATAACAGAGCAAAAGGATCGAGACGACTCACGTACGCATCACTCGCCATGAGCTACTTGCCTCTTGGGAGAGGTGATCGCCGACGCTGACGAGGCGCAGCTGCCGAAGGGTCCCCCGGTGCCGCAGGTGTCGTTCCTCTGGTCGGTGGCGGACGCGACGGCGACCGAGGCGGCGAGGTGGAGGCGGGGGAACGGCACGTAGACGCCGTGGACGGCGATGCGCGAGTTGACCACCACGTCGGGCTCCTTGATGGGTATGTAGTTGATGCGGACGGAGTTGGAGTTGGAGGAGGCCGAGTCGGTGGCGTAGTGGGTGACCACGAGGCTCTGGCCCTCGCCGGCCAGCGTGGGGAGGACCGTGCCGGGGCGGAGGCGCTGGAGGTCGGCGCGCGTGAGGCGGTGGTTGGGGACGATGTGGAAGCGCACCGCCGAGACGTAGTCGTGGCCTCCGCCGACGAAGATGGCCGGGTCGTCGAGCGCGAAGAGCGTCAGGTTGGCGTACTTCTCGAGCTCGGCGAACTTGACGCGCATGGCCAGCGCCATGAAGCCGTAGCCCCCGTCGCGGAGTCGCGCCATGGCGTCGCGGATCATGATGCGCACCACGGAGGCGGCGGTGGCCGCGGAGGCTGCGGCGGAGCGGCCGGTGAGGTGGTGGTGGTGCGGGCCGTCGAAGCAGGAGTGCGTGAGCGGGCGCAGGAAGCCGTGGAGGCCGTGGACGACGTAGCGGCCGTCGTTGTAGAGCTCGGGGTGGGACACCTCGACGCCGTCGGCGTAGATCCTGGCGTAGTGGATGCCGAAGGGGCCCCGCTCTGTGGCGACCTTGATGCAGAAGCCGACGGAGGCGGAGGGGATCTTCATGGTGGCGGCGGCGGCGAGGTCGGAGTAGGGGTAGTAGCCCATGGCGATGTGCTGCTCGAGGAGGTGGCGGCGCGAGCACATGGGGCAGGACGCCTGGAGGAAGGCGTCGGGGGCGGCGAAGACGGTGATGGCCCCAGGCCACCTCGCGAGCGGCGGCGCGCGGGCAAGGAGCGGCGCCTCCGACGCCATCTCGTTGTACCCGAGGGAGGTGAGCACCCTCGCGAGCTGCTGCAGCCCCTGCTCGGCGTCGGACACGGCGGGAGGCGGAGGCGGGCTCGAGGTGGTCGCCACCGTGGCAGGAAGCGGGAGAAGCGTGCTGGTCTTCGTCGTTGTCGTCGCTGCAGCGGGCCCCTCCTCCTGCGGCTGCGGCGTCGCCTCGGCGAGATCCGGCACCGGGAGGACGAGCGCGGGAGGCGGTGTGGCCGCCGCGTCCGTTGGCTGCGCGTCGGAGAGCACGGGGTCGACGTCGCCGGTGGCGAGCAGAGACTGGGTGTCGGCGTGGAGGTGGTTTTGGTGCATGGAGGGCGCGGCGGCAGGGACGGGGTGGAAGTGGGCGGTGGCGGTGCCGAAGGGCGAGCGGTGGTGGTGGTGGTGGGTGCGCGCGGTCTCCGGCGAGTGGGTGGCGGAGGCGGTGGATAGCACGAGGAGGAGGAGGAGGAGGAGGAGGGGTAGGCGGTGAAGATGGAGCGCCATGGCCTGTCTCTGAGCGAAGGAGCGAATCGGAATGGGAATGGGGATGGATCCGGAGGGAGGGGGTGGGGTTTAAAGCGAAGCCGGAGGAAGCCATACGTCACGTCACTCACGTAACCGTCTTGTGCCCAGAGCACAGCCTGTCAAGGGTTCTCTCACCCTTTTTTTTTCTGGTGTAGGAGCTATTCACAATCGAATTTCAAATTTGTGTGACTTGATTTAAGGGAGAACAGTGAACACAATCGCAGCTCGAGACCAAAGCCGGCAACGGCGCTGTCAGCGGCGGCGAGGCTGAGCGAGAACCTCCCCGGAGATGGGGACGATCTTGCGAGCGGTTGTGAGCGGCGGCGTAGGAGTCGGAGGCGGTGAGGGGAGGGCGAGGCGACAAAGCGGCCATGGGTGGCGGCAACAAGCGGATCATCCCATGGTGGTGGTGGTCGGTTCAGCCGAATGTAGAAGACACATGCACAAACGTACAAATAAGATCTGGGGCGGCTCAAAGAATCGACTTACACTGAAAGAAAATAAAATCAGGTGATTTGACATAAAGACATGCTTTGTTCACCCTTACTCTAATTTTGTGTTTTAACTAAAACATTCATGAATTACAAGGTGGAGCATTTCACATATGTTTGCATATGCTCTAGCAGCCATCGTATAAGACATGCCCTAAAAGAAAAGAAAAATGTTACTCCTAGTTATTTGTTTCGAGTGGATTTGATATTCAATCTGGTGCTTTTTTTTTACGAAAATGATAAATCCTGAAGGTTCGGTATTTGGCAATTGCAAGTTTAATGTTTTTAGGGCAATTTTAATGACGTGAGGATGACAGGTTTAGTTAACACACACGGTAAACTTTTTAGCAAAAAAAAGTACATTGAGCACGGAGTTGTAATGCTTGTCAGCCAAACTTGAATCACTAAAATTGCAACAAAAAATTATTTGAAATAAGGATTTATCAGGGTCCCTCAAGCATGAGGAAGTCTGTTGTCACGTTGCGCCGGATATTTCTTTTCACTTTTTCTTTTTGAGGGAAAGGATATTTCTTTTCACTTTGTACACTAGAAGCCAATGCCTGGGAGGGAGAACACGCTCGGCCTGGCCTTTCCCAGTCCAAAAGAGCTTTTGCATTGTCCCGGTCTTGTATGGGTGACGGTGAGACCAGAGGGCAGAGGGGACGACTCTGTTTCGGTGGCTCGGGTTGCTTGGTTTGGTCACGGCGATTTGGCTGGCCCACCTCCGCAGATCCAATGCATCCACTTTCCTTTTCTTGATGTCTACCCCGCCTGACAGTGGTTGTTTAAAGTTCAGCTCCAAAATTTCCAGAGATGCATATAGCAACGTGAACCAGGATGCATGGCATAGCTTTTGATAAGATTGTACGGTATATTCTTCTTCTTCTTCTTCTTCTTCTTCTTCTTCTTCTTCTTCTTCCGAATCAAGAGCAAAAGCACTTCTTAATGCACCATCAAGCTGTGGTCTATGCTAAGAGTGCAATATGAGGTCGACGGCCTCGACGATTCCTCATGGGATGAAAAAGAAATGTAATGTATTTATGCATGACATCGGCTGTTGCAGATATCGCGCCATTGAGCGAGTCGTCACATATGTTATTTCGAACATATGTAATAATATTCTTGGTTGAGAAATTGACCAAGTTGCCACAGCTAATATCATTGTGAATCTAATGAGCCAGTCGAGGTACATATGCTAGTGATTAGGAGAATGGAACCGTCATGATACCCGTGTTAAATGGGCGTGTAGATATAGCAATCCCCATGAGGGCATCTACAACGCCGGGCGCCAAGAGCAGGCGCTGGGATTAATATCCTTCCCAATCGGCAGTTAAGCCAACAAATTTTGACGTTCACCTCGGCATCGACGCAAAAGCTGGAGGCGGCCGCTTAGCTGTTTTTTCCTTACCCCACGAATAGGAACGATGAGTCCAGACGTCCAGCGATCGATTTCTGGCCGGTTTCACGAAAAGTTAGCACCTATGACTAGCGCCAAGCGTTGGGTCACGGAGGCGCTTAGCATAATTTTTATTTTAAGAAATTAATTTATCCTTCTTAAGCGTCTACCGTAGCGTCTTGCAATGGAGATGCCCTGGCACTCCCCTGCAGCGCCTCATTAGACCAGTAAGGCCCAACACGCGCGTCTATAAGTGCCTCGACGCACAATTTTTTTATTTTTCTATATCGGTTTTGCTTCCCGTTTCTTCATTTCTTTTCTGTTTTCTCCTGGTTTTTTCTGGTGTTACCTTCCTAAGATTTATATTTTATTTTTTAAAAGTGTTACTACATATTTAGAAAATGTTGTTGCAGTGTAAAATAATGTTAAACGTGTATAGAAAAATGTTTCAAATGTATAGAAAAATATAAAACATGTATGATAAATGTTGATCATTTATAAAAAAAGTTTCATATGTATATAAAAATTTAACAATGCATATATGAAAAATTAGACATCAAATAATATATTTAAAAAATGTTAAATACGCATAAAAATAATGTTTATGGTGTATAGGAAAATTTAGATTTGTATAAAAAAATTTAGATGTCAAAAAATATATATTAAAAAATGTTAATCGCGTATTTGTGAAATGTTAAATGTGTATAACATTTTTGTTCCTTATCTATATAAAAAATGTACACTGTGTGTGAAGAAGTAGATGTGGAGACATATATTAAAAAAACGTTAATTATGTATTTTAAAATATTATAAATAGAAAAATTCTTCTGATGTATACTTAAAATGTAAAATATGTTCACTTTTAAAATATAGGGACAAAAGACAAACTACTTTTAAAAAAACCAACAAATGTTCACCAGCACGAGACGAGGCACGGCGGCAAACACAAACAGAAACATTTTTGCATGAATTTTACAACTTCTAATTATGTGATGGACAATTTAAATGTGATATAGCTAAAAAATATCTAGATGACAATTATTAATTAAATCCATAGAAAAAAACACACAAACACCTTATTGTGCATTCACAAAGCATAGAATTGCAAAAAAAAGAAGAAAACGCACTCACAAGTGCTGCAGCGGATCGACACTAGTGATCACATAATAGAACCCCTAAAAAAATCAAATAATAGAAAAGAAAATGAAAAGTTTAAGGGAAAAAGTCCCAGGCACATGGGCCGTAATAACAGACACACGCTCTAGTCAACCACGTTTCAGGAGCCCACGCTAAAAAGCACGGATCTTGAGACCATGTATCCTACGGTTTAAAACTTAGATGTGAGATACTTAATTTACATCTAGATGTGATTTAGTAAAGCTGTATATTTTCGGAAATTGGCAATGGCTCCTAGGTGCATATGCACCTGGACAAACGAGGGCGTACCAATCTCGGGCTTCCTCCCGGAGTCTTGGAACGTGTCTGATTGGTGGGATAAAACACTGACAACACAGTCCAAGCAGGGTCGTCGGCGGCGCAGTGGGAGAATCATCTACACTTTATGGTCAATCTGGAAGGAGCGAAATAGGCGTGTTTTCACCGGACAAAGACTGACGCACCGTAAGATTGCCGCACTCGCCCTACATGCTATCATTCAACGGGGCCTGTCATTTACAGGATGCTTCCCAAACACGGGTATTGGCTAACTAGTTTTGGGTAGTTTTTAGTCTTTTGTAGTCCTGCAGCGGTCCCTAAAACCGCTCGCCCCTCTGTAAATTGCGCTTTTCTGCTCCTTCCCTTCTATAAAGAAAAAGGCAGTGCTCCTGCCGGTTCCTCAAAAAAAAATACACATTTTGAAAAGTTGAAATTTTTTGAACAAAAACCCCGCGTGTATATCCGGACATTCTATGTGTGTGCACAAAGTTTTCGGTGAAAAATAAGGTTTTTTGTGTCTAGTGTAAAAAAGACAATTTCTGATGGTTCATTACAACTATTCATTTTGCATTATTTAATTTTATTTACACAAGCCCCAAAATATGTCGTTTTTCACCAAAACTTTGTGCATGCACATAGAATATCCGGATATACCCGTGAGATTTTTGTTCCGAATATTTCAATTTTTTAAAATGTGTATTGCATATGCATCTAGAAGCCAAAACACCGCGTACGTATACCTGGCCGTAGTTAACAGTACTTAATACCTGGTCGCCGGGGATGTAGTAGTTGTGGAGTGCGCAGGAGAGGGTGAAGGAGCCGAGGAAGAGGCAGGCGGTGCAGAGCGCCCAAATGCCGACCAACCGGACAGCATCCGGGAACAGAGTGTGGCGAGAGGCCGTCGTCGCTTTCTTGGCCACGGTCACACTCACAGGCAGCAGATGAGGCGTCTCGCAGTCGCCGTCCATGGTGGATCCAAGCTTCTTTTGCGGGGAGTCCATGGATCCAAGCTAGCTACTAGTACAAGACCACACTATCAGCTCAATTTTCAGTCTCAGCTTGATTCAAGTTGGCCGGGAACAGGGGGACGGAGGGTGACTCACCGTCGCTGGTCGGAGCGAGGTGGGAGGTGCTTCCCTGCTCCCTATGCTTTGCGAGCGACGTGCTGATGCAGAGGGTCGTGTTGGAGTGAGCCTGGACTGGAGGCGGAGGGCTATGCTGCCTGTGCTGTTGCTTTTAAATAAGCCGATCGAGGCGCCGAGCAACGCAGCAAAGGCAAAGCTGCGGCGATTCCAGCCTGAGAGCTGAAGCAAAGCAAAGCGACGCCGCGTGGGGTGGGCCCGCCCTAGCACCCACGACGTGTCAAGCCTGAGAGTTGCGCGCACAATTTCTATCGCAGTAAAAAAACACGTACTCCCTCCGTTCCAATTTACTCGAAATCGGAACGGGGGAGTAGCTTTTTATGGCCTCATCAATAATCTGATCAGCTAGAATTCGTTTGATTTTTATTTCTATTTTTATGCTTGGATTTCGTTAGCAGTTATAATGTCAACTTTGCGTTAAATTTTTGACTGGTCATCGATGCATTCCTACAAGCCCATTCACAAGCTTATTTAGCTTTCTCAAGCTAGAATGAGAGGTGGGGCTTCAAAGGTTTACACAATTCAACTTGATCCTTGTTAAAAGAACAAAAAAGTTAATGACAATTGGTGACATGCTTTCACTAAGGAATAAAGTGGTGCGCATCAATGTGCTATCAAGCCCAAGTTTTTATTAAGGAATAAAGTAGTGATGCATCATGTGCTACTCGACACTGCAAGTTTTGTTAAGGCATAAAGTAATGAGGCATCATGCGCTATCCAACCCCCCACACTGATAGAAAAAGGGCTTGTTGTCCCGGTTCGTAAGGGTCTTTTGTCCCGGTTCTGGAACCGGGACTAAAGGGTCGGTACTAATGCCCTGTCCCTTTAATCCCGATTCAATCCAGAACCGGGACAGATGGGCCTGCACGTGGCCTGTGCGCGGAGCCCAGGTAGGAGACCCTTTGGTCCCAGTTGGTGGCACCAACCGGGACCAATAGGCATCCAGGCGTCAGTATTTCTGTGGTTGGCGTTTTTATTTTTTTTTTGAAAGGGGGGGGTTAATTTAGGTGTTTCATATATTGTGTTAGCTAGCTATAATTAATAGAGAGAAGTGTCCTTTCTTATGTCCGTGCTTGGTCGACGCTACGTACTATACATACGTATAGAGAGGACTAGACATGCTAGCTAGCTAGCTAGTAAGCAAACGAAGGAAACAGAAGATCGTCATGAACATATATGCATACAGAGAGAAGTGATATCGACCACCTCTCCTTCTCCGAGAGATTGGTCGAACAACAAGTTCTCGTATATCTATCCGACACTACCGGCTACATATATACAATAATTATCTCTTACAAATATAATCATACGGACTCAGGGTCCACATAGAATTCTCCGTCTTCAGGGATCACGTGGTCAAGAAAGAATGCCGCCAATTCCTCTTGAATTGCTCGCATGCGAGTTGGTGCTAGGAGTTCATCCCGCTTCCGAAACATCTAATTTAAAGAAGGGGGTCAATACATATATATATATATGAATGAATGAAACTCAACACAAATGATGGTAATAAAATAAAATTGTGAATGTTGTTATTTACGTACTTCATATTGTTTGTCAGTGTAGCCCCGCTCACAGGTCGTGTGGCGGATGGACTCGCAAACGTAGTATCCACAGAAATCATTCCCTTGTTCCTGCCACAACCACTTTACAAGAAATAGAGGTCAATCAAACTGATAAGCAAGAATGCCAAATGGTATTGATAAAACTAGCGCTTGAATGACTAGTAGATGCGCGGAACATGCTACTATAGTACTTACTTTCGGGTGTTTAAATTGCAGCTCCTTCGGCAGTCCCGGAGCTTTTCTGGTGAATTTTCTCCAAACCCTGACGGACAAAAAAAACAATTACTTGATATATCAGGAAATGAACAAAGTTGCTGATATGGTGGATAATGATCGATTTAACTTACTTCTCGAGTATTTGAGTTATGTCTGCATAGTCCTAGGGATCTTTTCGTCTTGAGTCTAAGACGGTTACTAGTCCCTGCTCAAGCTTAATCTCTAGGAGAATATAGTGGAAACTGCACACGCATGCATAACTCATCAATTACATTACTATAACCTTGACTAATATATAAGGGAAACCGAATACGCACAAGACAGTAACACTCACTTGAAGTTGTAAGGAAAGAGTATTATATCTTTGTTTTCATTTATTACGAACGATCGTAGCAAGTTGGCCTCGATAGCCGCAGCATGAAATTTAACCTGAGTTGCATCTATGAGATATGTGTTAATGAACCCAATATCACTGACTTGTCTTTTCTTCAATTCGGCGATCTTCAATCTGCATAATATAGTGAGGATGATTATAAATACATGCAATGAAAGAGCTGAGCTATATAGAGAGACTTAATGACAGAAGTAGTACTACTTACAGACAGTAGCAGGCGACCGTTGTTTTATCGAGGGCCAATTGATTGAAAAACTGATAGAACTCCTCAAATGGAATAGGCAACAGTTCAATTCCAATGAGGTCATGCTCCTTTTTAACTTTCACATACAAAGTACTCCTCCCCCCAGAGTCTCTGCAGATTTTCAAGTACCAATCATGCAATCTTCGCATCATCGTTGATAGAGATCTTTCATCTTTGACGAGAGGCTTCCCGTACTCGTATCTTTGTATCTGCACGTCCATGGGTTCATAATGTACATCGTCGGGCAGGTAATCTGCAAGATTGCTATAACCGGGCACCATCCTCGGATCATTAGCGACGTTGTGGCTAGGCACCTTGAGCGGGGGGCACGATTGCTTCGCTTGTTCGCCGAGCTGGGCAATTTGTTTCCCAGCTCGTCGTTCTTTCAGCCTTTGATCACTGACAGTACTTTCCGACCGCTCCGCTTTGGCAAATTCCTTTCCAATAATGCGCTCATAGTTTCCTTTCGGCGGAGACTTCGATGGTTTTGTCAGGGCAGCCAGAGTGCGCTTCGCTTTCACCGGATCTACCTTCTCCTCCGAAAGTGGATGTCTCTTTGCTTTCAACCCTTAAAACCAGTCATCCACTTCGGTTCGTGCGATCTCAGCATTCTCCTCCGGAGTCCTCTCGTATGGTAACTTCTCTGGAGTCTTCAGAGAAGGACCGAATCTGTATGTCCTCCCGCCTCTGGTTGTACTGCTAGACGCCGACCGAGCAGACGGAGCGGTTGTCTTCTTTACTTGCTTACGAGGCGGAGGAGAAGGACTACGACGCGCCGGAGCAGCCGGAGCGGCGGCAGGTCTCTTCCGCCCTTGCTGACGAGGCGGAGAAGGAGGAGGCTGGCTGCTCGGGCGCGTCGGCGCAGGCGAAGAAGGAGGCGGAGTGCCGCCACGCGCTGGAGAAGGAGCCGGTCGAGTGCCCTGATCGTCACTCACCGGAGGAGGAGGCGGTGGAGGAGGCGGAGTGCCCTGACTCGCCGGAGGAGGAGGCGGTGGAGGAGGCGGAGTGCCCTGACTTGTCGGAGGAGGAGGAGGCGGAGGCGTCCAGTTCTGAAGGTTGATGAGCTCCTTCCGCCATAGGCATGGAGTCTTCAGAGCAGACCCCAGCCTAGTCTCCCCTTCACCGGTAGGGTGGTCAAGCTGGAGGTCCTCAAATCCCTCCGTTATTTCATCCACCATCACCCTAGTATATCCTTCTGGAATCGGCCGGCAGTGAAAAGTTGCGCCGGGTTCAGTAGGATAAACAGAGCCAACAGCCGCCTTGACCTTCAAATTCATCCATTGCGTCATAAGGTGGCAATTTTGAGACTCCGTGATAGCATCCACGGGATAGCTGACAGGAGCCGTCAAGGCATGCTCCGGCTGAAGCAGCTCGGTGGAAGCCACGCTGCTTCTGCGCTGAGATGGCGGGGTAGCTTCGGGGGAAGCTTCGGCAGTATGTTTGCTACGATTTGCTTCTCGTTCCTCTATCGCGTCTGCCCTTGCTTGCAGCGCCTGCATTTGGGTCTGCTGCACTTTTTTCCTCCTCTCATGGGATTTGTAACCGCCTGCGTCCGGAAACCCAACCTTCCAATGGAGCCTGGCGTGCCTCGTGTCCGTCCAGGGTGCTCAGGATTCCCGAGGGCCATTGTGAGCTCGTCGTTCTCTCTGTCTGGAAAGAACGTCCCTTGCCGCGCTGCTTCGATATACTGCTTAAGCTTCCTGACTGGTATGTCCATTTGATCGTTCGTCCAAATGCACTTCCCTGTTACAGGGTCCAAGGTTCCGCCAGCCCCGAAGAACCAAGTCCGGCAATGGTCTGGCCAGTTAATTGTCTCTGGTTCGATCCCTTTATCAACCAGATCATTCTCAGTCTTGGCCCACTTAGGTCGGGCTACGAGGTAGCCACCTGACCCCGTGCGATGGTGATGCTTCTTCTTCGCAGCATTTTGCTTGTTTGTCGCCGACATCTTCTTACTCTTTTCCGATGTCTTGTGGGCCACAAATGCGGGCTAGTGATCTCTGATCTTCTCATATCTGCCCTTGAATTCTGGTGTCTCATCATTTTCGACAAACTTATTCAGCTTTTTCTTCCACCTCCTGAATAGTTCTGCCATCCTCTTAAAAGCAAAAGACTTGATTAATTGCTCTTTAACTGGGTTCTCTAGATTATCCTCTGGCGGTAGGGTGAAATTTGACTTTAGCTCAGTCCAAAGATCATTTTTCTGCATATCATTGACATAAGACACCTCAGGGTCTTCTGTAGCCGGCTTAAACCATTGCTGGATGCTGATCGGGATCTTGTCCCTAACCAGAACCCCGCACTGAGCAACAAATGCGTTCTTTGTTCGGATGGGTTCAATCGGTTGGCCGTCGGGCGCGATTGCTATGATCTCAAACCTTTCATCCGAGCTCAACTTTTTCTTCGGGCCTCGTCTCTTAACCGAAGTTGTGCTCGATCCGGAGGGCTAGAAAAAAGAACAAAGACTTCATTAATATGTGTACATACCAAAACAATGAATGCATCAATTAGCTAGTCAGCACAGGCTTAACTAATATATATACCTGGCCGGACTCGGTTCGGTCACCGGAGCCGTCATCACGGTCTCCTTATTGCACCGGCATTGGGTCACCGGAGCCGTCCTCATGTTCTTCTTCTTGCACCGGCATTAGGTCACCGTAGCCAGCTTCTTCACCCTCTCCTTCCAGACCATCGGTGTCGTTGAGAAACAACGAGACGGCATCACTTCCTTCTGCGATTATGTCCCTCAACAACGCTTCTTTTGCTTCGTCTCGGGCGGTGTCCATAGTTTCTACAAATATTTACAACATGGCAATTATTATTCAAACATGACAGATGGATATATTAGTGGCAAACGTAGAACTAGCTACCTAATCATAGTAAGGAATCATATATATTAATTAGTGGCCTCGACGCTGCTTCTCTAGGGTTTGGGGTGGCCTCGATAACGCTTAAGGGTTTGGGGTGGCCTCGAGAACGCTTCAAGGAGGGGGTAATATCGACCCCCCCCCCCACGTGTTGAAGCTATCGGGAGGGGGTATATATCGACAACGACAACACTACATCTATGTCCCTCGACGACCCTCGTTCCCGATAAAAAAAAGAGGAAGAAGAAGAAAAAAAAGAGGAGAAGAAAGAATAGAGGAGAAGAACTCCTCTATTCTTTCTTCTCCTCTCTTTTTTCTTCTTCCTCTTCTTTTTTTATCCTCTTCTTCCTCTCATGTTCGAGAGGATCGCCGAGGGGTCAGGAGGTTGCCTAGTGTCAAAGGATTCAACAAAACCATGTCTTCATCATTAGGCGAAAGTAACAGGTGCATGATGGTACGAAGCTCTCCAAAGTTATTTTGGAACGGAGTCCTAAATAGGATAATTCGCTTTTTGGTACAAAGTTCAGCAAGAACCTTCCAAATATCGTTATTTGGAAGGCCTTTGCTGAAATTCATACAAAAAGGCAAATTATCCTATCCGGGACACCATTCCAAAATAACTTTGGAGGACTTCGTCATGCCCTGGTTACTTCTGGCTAATGATGAAGTCATGGATTTCTTCAATACTTTGACACTAGGAAACCTCTCTCTCGACCCCTCAGCGATCCTCGAACCCTCGAACCCTCGATGACCCTGGAACCCTCGACCCCTCGGCGATCCTCTTCTTCCTCTCATGTTCGAGAGGATCGCCGAGGGGTCGGGAGGTTGCCTAGTGTCAAAGGATTCAACAAAACCATGTCTTCATCATTAGGCGAAAGTAACAGGTGCATGATGGTACAAAGCTCTCCAAAGTTATTTTGGAACGGAGTCCTAGATAGGATAATTCGCTTTTTGGTACAAAGTTTAGCAAGAACCTTCCAAATATCGTTATTTGGAAGGCCTTTGCTGAAATTCATACAAAAAGGCAAAATATCCTATCCGGGACACCATTCCAAAATAACTTTGGAGGACTTCGTCATGCCCTGGTTACTTCTGGCTAATGATGAAGCCATGGATCTCTTCAATACTTTGACACTAGGAAACCTCTCTCTCGACCCCTCGGCGATCCTTGACCCCTCGAACCCTCGACGACCCTGGAACCCTCGACCCCTCGGCAATCCTCTTCTTCCTCTCATGTTCGAGAGGATCGCCGAGGGGTCAGGAGGTTGCCTAGTGTCAAAGGATTCAACAAAACCATGTCTTCATCATTAGGCGAAAGTAACAGGTGCATGATGGTAAGAAGCTCTCCAAAGTTATTTTGGAACGGAGTCCTAGATAGGATAATTCGCTTTTTGGTACAAAGTTCAGCAAGAACCTTCCAAATATCGTTATTTGGAAGGCCTTTGCTGAAATTCCTACAAAAAGGAAAATTATCCTATCCGGGACACCATTCCAAAATAACTTTGGAGGACTTCGTCATGCCCTGGTTACTTCTGGCTAATGATGAAGCCATGGATTTCTTCAATACTTTGACACTAGGAAACCTCTCTCTCGACCCCTCGGCGATCCTCGACCCCTCGAACCCTCGATGACCCTGGAACCCTCAACCCCTCGGTGATCCTCTTCTTCCTCTCATGTTCGAGAGGATCGCCGAGGGGTCGGGAGGTTGCCTAGTGTCAAAGGATTCAACAAAACCATGTCTTCATCATTAGGCGAAAGTAACAGGTGCATGATGGTACGAAGCTCTCCAAAGTTATTTTGGAACGGGGTCCTAGATAGGATAATTCGCTTTTTGGTACAAAGTTCAGCAAGAACCTTCCAAATATCGTTATTTGGAAGGCCTTTGCTGAAATTCATACAAAAAGGCAAATTATCCTATCCGGGACACCATTCCAAAATAACTTTGGAGGACTTCGTCATGCCCTGGTTGCTTCCGGCTAATGATGAAGCCATGGATTTCTTCAATACTTTGACACTAGGAAACCTCTCATATATATCCATCTATAGCCACATACATATATAAATGGAAAAAATGCTATGAACAAAAATACATATATATCAATGCATACATCCATGGATCATCATTGCTCATATATCCATAGTCATATATAAAAACTTACTGCCTATGAACAAAAAACTTTCGATGAATAAAAAACTTTGTATAAACAAAAAAAGATTTTTGACATATTTAGCACATTCTAAATTTTCCTAACTCTTTTACAACCACAAAAATTACTCCAACTTCATGACAGTACCCACACTCCATTTCACCAAAAACCTTCTGATCCATAGTTTAAATTTTTTAAATTTCATTCAAATGAAATTTGAACCAGATTCAAATTCCTTGCTGAAAACCTATTCTAAACCAATCAAAAAATTCTGAAATTTTGCCATATACACAGAGAGCATACAACATATATACATTTTTATAAAAATGCAAACAACAAAAAATCTAAAAAAGGACATATACACGCTCCTTCTTTTCCTTCTTCTTCCTTCTTCCTCTTTTCTTCTCCAACACAACACTTTTTTTCTTAAATGTTACATATGAACATATAAAGAGCATTATACAGCATATACAGAGCATTATATATACAGTGAATATACATACATACATACATCTTAACAAAAAAAATGAAAAATAGGCCGCGGTGGTCGGCGACGACGACGATGGTTGGCGGTGGAGCTTAAGGATGGCATGCGGGGACGGCAATGAGAAGGAAAGGGGAGGAGGCAGGGGCTCACAGCGCGGGGAGAGGTCGAGGTCGCCGGCCGGAATCGGTGTGGCGGCGGACGAACGGCCTCGGGGATGAACGGGTCGTGGGAGCTGGCGTGGTGCTTCCCCGGAGCGACGGCGACAACAGGCACGGGGAGGGGTCGGGGCCGGCCTGAGGCAGAGGCGGTGGCGCATGGGGCAGCGGTGGCGTCGAGGCGGCGAGGTCGGGGCAGCGGTGGAGCGGGGCGGCGACGACATCGGGGCGGCGGTGAGGCGGACGGCGCGGGGTGGCGCGCGGCGACGGGGGCGGCGACGATGGGCGCGGGCGACGACGTCGGCGGCAACGGGGCAGAGGGCGGCGGGGCAGCGGGAGAATGAGGAACTGAATGAAAATTTCACAAGTGTTTTCTTATATACTGAGACCATTGGTCCCGGTTCGCGGAACCAACCGTGACCAATGGTCCCCTTTAGTCCTGGTTGGTGGCACCAACCGGGACCAAAGGTCTCTTTTCAGCAGCCCAAAGGGCGGGAAGCGGAGGCCTTTGGTCCCGGTTGGTGGCACCAACCGGGACGAAAGGGGGGCATTGGTCACGGTTGGTGCCACGAACCGTGACCAATGCCCCCTTTAGTCCCGGTTGGTGCCACTAACCGGGACCAATGGCCTTGTGCTGCCCCGCGTCAAAAGTTTAGTACCACCTCGCTAGCTGAGAGAGCTCAAGAGTGGTTTATAAGCGCTGCTGCGCCCACCCTCCCGAGCTCCTCTCAACTGCAGGCTTTCAGGCCTAATCTGTCACTTCAATGCCTGTGGGCCTACTGGGCCTGCTGCGGGCCTGAATCCTAGCCCATGGTAGGGTTTCTAGTTGTATTCAGCCCGTGGTGGCCCAGTAGGTGGCATTTTTTTGTTTTTTTGTTGCTTTATTTATTTTCTTTTGTTTTTTGCTTTATTTTTAAATTCTTTATGCTTTTAGTTTTAGAAAAATTATAAACTTTTTGTTAATGCCATTAGTTTTCAAATTTGAAAACACTTTTTTAGTTTTTTTTGTTTTCTTTGTTGCTTTATTTATTTTATTTTGTGATTAACTTTACTATAAAAATAGTTTTTCCTGTTTTTTTGATTTTTTTGCATTATTTATTTTCTTTTGTTTTTTGCTTTAATTTTTAATTCTGTTTGCTTTTAGGTTAGCAAAATTATAAACTTTCTGTTAGTGCCATTAGTTTTAGAAAAATTATAAACTTTCTGTTAGTGCCATTAGTTTTCAAATTTGAAAACACTTTTTTAGTTTTTTTGTTTTCTTTGTTGCTTTATTTATTTTATTTTGTGATTAACTTTACTATAAAAATAGTTTTTTCCTGTTTCTTTGATTTGTTTTTTGCATTATTTATTTTCTTTTGTTTTTTGCTTTAATTTTTAATTCTGTTTGCTTTTAGGTTAGCAAAATTATAAACTTTCTGTTAGTGCCATTAGTTTTAGAAAAATTATAAACTTTTTGTTAGTGCCATTAGTTTTCAAATTTGAATAGTTAAAATTTGAATTCTTTGAAAATTGTTTGAATCACAAGTTTGTGATTAACTTACTAAAAAAATGAGAATAGATGCGCTTATAGAGAAAATTCAACCTAAATTCCTAGTAAATTTCTATGAATTTCAGAGAAATTCACTATGAATTTAGGTTAAATTTTTCTCTATTAGGGCATCTATTTTCACTTCGAGAGGAGCTCAACAAGGTAGAGAGGGAAGGACTTATAAACCGGTGTGAGCCCCCTTCGGTTGGCGAGGTGGGACTAAACTCTGCCCGCAACGAGGACCAACCCTTTAGTCCCGGTTTGTGGCACAAACCGGGACTAATGGTCATGGGCCAGGGGCGAGGAGCAAAATTATAAACTTTCTGTTAGTGCCATTAGTTTTAGAAAGTTGAAAGTTGAAAGTTGGCATGGGCCAGGGACTAATGGTCATGGTATGACGAGGGCTGAACCATAAGACATGAAAGCATTTCAAATGAACTCTGAAAAAGTTGAAAGTTGGGATGGTATCATAATTTCACCCACATAGCATGTGCATGTACAAAACGGACAATGGTAGCATGTTCGTGTGTTACAAAGTTGGCATGGTATCATCATAATAGTTGCGGGAGAAAGTCTTCACTTTTTCTTCGCTTGTGTCATTTGCTTATTGCGCCGTAACCATGGATAATCTTCATTGTTTATCAGGATGCTTGGGTCAGCCTTGACATTGAAGGGAGGAATTTCATGAAACTTTTCATAATCTTCAGACATGTCTGTCTTGCCATCCACTCCCAGGATGTCCCTTTTTCCTGAAAGAACTATGTGGCGCTTTGGCTCATCGTATGATGTATTCGCTTCCTTATCTTCTCTTTTTCTCGGTTTGGTAGACATGTCCTTCACATAGATAACCTGTGCCACATCATTGGCTAGGACGAACGGTTCGTCAGTGTACCCAAGATTTTTCAGATCCACTGTTGTCATTTTGTACTGTGGGTCTACCTGTACCCCGCCGCCTAACAGATTGACCCATTTGTACTTAAACAAAGGGACCTTAAAATCAGGTCTGTAGTCAAGTTCCCATATGTCCACTATGTAACCATAATACATGTCCTTTCCGCTCTTGGTTGCTGCATCAAAGCGTACACCGCTGTTTTGGTTGGTGCTCTTTTGATCTTGGGCGATCATGTAAAATGTATTCCCATTTATCTCGTATCCTTTGTAAGTCAATACAGTCAAAAATGGTCCCCTGGACAACAAGTACAACTCATCACAAACAGTGTTGTCACCTCTGAGACGTGTTTCCAACCAACTGCTGAAAGTCCTGATATGTTCACATGTAATCCAGTCGTCGCACTCCTCCGGGTGTTTGGAGCGCAGACTGTTCTTGTATTCATCGACATACGGGGTCACCAAGGTAGAGTTCTGTAGAACTGTGTAATTTGCTTGAGACCAAGAATATCTGTCCCTGCATATAATTGAGTCTCTTCCAAGAGTGCCTTTTCCAGTCAGTCTCCCCTCATACCGCGATTTAGGGAGACCTATCTTCTTAAGGCCAGGAATGAAGTCAACACAAAACCCGATAACATCCTCTGTTTGATGGCCCATGGAGATGCTTCCTTCTGGCCTAGCGCGGTTACGGACATATTTCTTTAGGACTCCCATGAACCTCTCAAAGGGGAACATATTGTGTAGAAATACGAGCCCCAGGATGACAATCTCGTCGACTAGATGAACTAGGACGTGTGTCATGATATTGAAGAAGGATGGTGGGAACTGTTGGGGAACGTAGTAATTTCAAAAAAAAATCCTATGCACACGCAAGATCATGGTGATGCATAGCAACGAGAGGGGAGAGTGTGATCTACGTACCCTTGTAGATCGACAACGGAAGCGTTGACACAATGTAGAGGAAGTAGTTGTACGTCTTCCTGATCCGACCGATCCAAGCACCGTTACTCCGGCACCTCCGAGTTCTTAACACACGTACAGCTCGATGACGCACCCCGAGCTCCGATCCAGCAAAGCTTCGGGGAGGAGTTCCGTCAGCACGACGGCGTGGTGATGATGATGATGTTCTACCGGCGCAGGGCTTCGCCTAAGCACTGCAACGATATGACCAAGGTGGAATATGGTGGAGGGGGGCACCGCACACGGCTAAGGAACGATCACGAAGATCAACTTGTGTGTCTAGGGGTTCCCCCCTGCCCCGTATATAAAGGAGCCAAGGGGAGGGGGCGGCCGGCCAAGGTAGGGCGCGCCAAGGGGGAGTCCTACTCCCACCGGGAGTAGGACTCCCTTCTTTCCTAGTTGGACAAGGAGAGAGGGGGAAAGAGGAGGAAGAGAGGAAGGAAAGGGGGGGGGGCGCCACCCCCTTCCCTTGTCCTATTCGGACTAGGAAGGGGAGGGGCGCGCGGCCACCTCCTGCCTCCTTCTCTCGTCTCCCTCAAGGCCCATGTAGGCCCAATAAACCCCCCGGGGGGTTCCGGTAACCTCCCGGTACTCCATCTTGGATACCGACGATCGAATCTCGGGCAAGTAACATACCGATGACAAAGGGAACAACGTATGTTGTTATGCGGTCTGACCGATAAAGATCTTCGTAAAATGTGTGGGAGCCAATATGGGCATATTTCCGGTTAATACATTCTCCCACATCGTCTGGTTCCTCTTGATCTTCAGCAGCTTCACCCGTTGCAGCTGAAGGAAATATGCCCTAGAGGCAATAATAAAGTTATTATTTATTTCCTTATTTCATGATAAATGTTTATTATTCATGCTAGAATTGTGTTAACAGGAAACATAATACATGTGTGAATACATAGACAAACAGAGTGTCACTAGTATGCCTCTACTTGACTAGCTCGTTAATCAAAGATGGTTATGTTTCCTAACCATGAACAAAGAGTTGTTATTTGATTAACGAGATCACATCATTAGTTGAATGATCTGATTGACATGACCCATTCCATTAGCTTAGCACCCGATCGTTAAGTATGTTGCTATTGCTTTCTTCATGACTTATACATGTTCCTATGACTATGAGATTATGCAACTCCCGTTTGCCGGAGGAACACTTTGTGTGCTACCAAACGTCACAACGTAACTGGGTGATTATAAAGGAGCTCTACAGGTGTCTCCAAATGTACATGTTGGCTTGGCGTATTTCGAGATTAGGATTTGTCACTCCGATTGTCGGAGAGGTATCTCTGGGCCCTCTCGGTAATGCACATCACATAAAGTCTTGCAAGCATTACAACTAATATGTTAGTTGTGAGATGATGTATTACGGAACGAGTAAAGAGACTTGCCGGTAACGAGATTGAACTAGGTATTGGATACCGACGATCGAATCTTGGACAAGTAACATACCGATGACAAAGGGAACAACGTATGTTGTTATGCGGTCTGACCGATAAAGATCTTCGTAGAATATGTAGGAGCCAATATGGGCATCCAGGTCCCGCTATTGGTTATTGACCGGAGACGTGTCTCGGTCATGTCTACATTGTTCTCGAACCTTAGGGTCCGCACGCTTAAAGTTACGATGACAGTTATTATGAGTTTTATGCATTTTGATGTACCGAAGGTTGTTCGGAGTCCCGGATGTGATCATGGACATGACGAGGAGTCTCGAAATGGTCGAGACATAAAGATTGATATATTGGATGACTATATTCAGACACCGGAAGCATTCCGGGGAAGTTTCGGATAAAACCGGAGCACCGGGGGGTTACCGGAACCCCCCGGGGGGTTAATGGGCCTCATGGGCCTAAAGTGGAGAAGAGGAAGGGGCTGCCAGGGCAGGCCGCGCGCCCCCTCTCCCCCTAGTCCGAATTGGACAAGGAGGGAGGGGCGGCGCCCCCCTTTCCTTCTCTCCTTCCACCCCTCCTACTTGGACAAGGAAAAGGGAGGGGAGTCCTACTCCCGGTAGGAGTAGCACTCCTCCTGCGCGCCTCCTCTAGGGCCGGCCGCACCCCCCTTGGATCCTTTATATACGGAGGCAGGGGGCACCCTAGAACACACAAGTTGATCTTCGTGATCGTTCCTTAGCCGTGTGTGGTGCCCCCCTCCACCATATTCCACCTCGGTCATATCGTTGTAGTGCTTAGGCGAAGCCCTGCGTTGGTAGAACATCATCATCGTCACCACGCCGTTGTGCTGACGAAACTCATCCCCGAAGCTTTGCTGGACCGGAGCCCGGGGATCATCATCGAGCTGTACGTGTGCTAAGAACTCGGAGGTGCCGGAGTGACGGTGCTTGGATCGGTCGGATCGGGAAGACGTACGACTACTTCCTCTACGTTGTGGCAATGCTTCCGTTGTCGATCTACAAGGGTACGTAGATCATACTCTCCCCTCTCGTTGCTATGTATCACCATGATCTTGCGTGTGCATATGAATTTTTTTTGAAATTACTACGTTCCCCAACAGTGGCATCCGAGCCTAGGTTTTATGGTTTGATGTTATTTGCACGAGTAGAACACAAGTGAGTTGTGGGCGATATAAGTCATACTGCTTACCAGCATGTCATACTTTGGTTCGGCGGTATTGTTGGACGAAGCGGCCCGGACCAACATTACGCGTACGCTTACGCGAGACCGGTTCTCCCGACGTGCTTTGCACAGAGGTGGCTTGTGGGTGACAGTTTCTCCAACTTTAGTTGAACCGAGTGTGGCTACGCCCGGTCCTTGCGAAGGTTAAAACAACACCAACTTGACAAACTATCGTTGTGGTTTTGATGCGTAGGTAAGACTGGTTCTTGCTTAAGCCTGTAGCAGCCACGTAAAACTTGCAACAACAAAGTAGAGGACGTCTAACTTGTTTTTGCAGGGCATGTTGTGATGTGATATGGTCAAGACATGATGCTAAATTTTATTGTATGAGATGATCATGTTTTGTAACCGAGTTATCGGCAACTGGCAGGAGCCATATGGTTGTCGCTTTATTGTATGCAATGCAATCGCGATGTAATGCTTTACTTTATCACTAAGCGGTAGCGATAGTCGTGGAAGCATAAGATTGGCGAGACGACAAACGATGCTACGATGGAGATCAAGGTGTCGTGCCGGTGACGATGGTGATCACGATGGTGCTTCGGAGATGGAGATCACAAGCACAAGATGATGATGGCCATATCATATCACTTATATTGATTGCATGTGATGTTTATCTTTTATGCATCTTATCTTGCTTTGATTGACGGTAGCATTATAAGATGATCTCTCACTAATTATCAAGAAGTGTTCTCCCTGAGTATGCACCGTTGCGAAAGTTCTTCGTGCTGCGACACCACGTGATGATCGGGTGTGATAGGCTCTACGTTCAAATACAACGGGTGCAAAACAGTTGCACACGCGGAATACTCAGGTTATACTTGACGAGCCAAGCATATACATATATGGCCTCGGAACACGGAGACCAAAAGGTCGAGCGTGAATCATATAGTAGATATGATCAACATAGTGATGTTCACCGATGAAACTACTCCATCTCACGTGATGATCGGACATGGTTTAGTTGATTTGGATCACGTAATCACTTAGAGGATTAGAGGGATGTCTATCTAAGTGGGAGTTGTTTAAGTAAATTAATTGAACCTAAATTTATCATGAAACTTAGTACCTGATAGTATCTTGCTTGTTTATGTTTGATTGTAGATAGATGGCTCGTGCTGTTGTTCCGTTGAATTTTAATGCGTTCCTTGAGAAAGCAAAGTTGAAAGATGATGGTAGCAATTACACGGACTGGGTCCGTAACTTGAGGATTATCCTCATTGCTGCACAGAAGAATTACGTCCTGGAAGCACCGCTGGGTGCCAGGCCTGCTGCTGGAGCAACACCAGATGTTATGAACGTCTGGCAGAGCAAAGCTGATGACTACTCGATAGTTCAGTGTGCCATGCTTTACGGCTTAAGAATCAGGACTTCAACGACGTTTTGAACGTCATGGAGCATATGAGATGTTCCAGGAGTTGAAGTTAATATTTCAAGCAAATGCCCGGATTGAGATATATGAAGTCTCCAATAAGTTCTATAGCTGCAAGATGGAGGAGAACAGTTCTGTCAGTGAGCATATACTCAAAATGTCTGGGTATAATAATCACTTGATTCAATTGGGAGTTAATCTTCCAGATGATTGCGTCATTGACAGAATTCTCCAATCACTGCCACCAAGCTACAAGAGCTTCGTGATGAACTATAATATGCAAGGGATGAATAAGACTATTCCCGAGCTCTTCGCAATGCTGAAAGCCGCGGAGGTAGAAATCAAGAAGGAGCATCAAGTGTTGATGGTCAACAAGACCACTAGTTTCAAGAAAAAGGGCAAAGGGAAGAAGAAGGGGAACTTCAAAAAGAACGGCAAGCAAGTTGCTACTCAAGAGAAGAAACCCAAGTCTGGACCTAAGCCTGAAACTGAGTGCTTCTACTGCAAGCAGACTGGTCACTGGAAGCGGAACTGCCCCAAGTCTTTGGCGGATAAGAAGGATGGCAAGGTGAACAAAGGTATATGGGATATACATGTTATTGATGTGTACCTTACTAATGCTCGCAGTAGCACCTGGGTATTTGATACTGGTTCTGTTGCTAATATTTGCAACTCGAAACAGGGACTACGGATTAAGCGAAGATTGGCTAAGGACGAGGTGACAATGCGCGTGGGAAACGGTTCCAAAGTCGATGTGATCGCGGTCGGCATGCTACCTCTACATCTACCTTCGGGATTAGTATTAGACCTAAATAATTGTTATTTGGTGCCAGCGTTGAGCATGAACATTATATCTGGATCTTGTTTAATGCGAGACGGTTATTCATTTAAATCAGAGAATAATGGTTGTTCTATTTATATGAGTAATATCTTTTATGGTCATGCACCCTTGAAGAGTGGTCTATTCTTATTGAATCTCGATAGTAGTGATACACATATTCATAATATTGAAGCCAAAAGATTCAGAGTTGATAATGATGGTGCAACTTATTTGTGGCACTGCCGTTTAGGTCATATCGGTGTAAAGCGCATGAAGAAACTCCATACTGATGGACTTTTGGAACCACTTGATTATGAATCACTTGGTACTTGCGAACCGTGTCTCATGGGCAAGATGACTAAAACACCGTTCTCCGGTACTATGGAGAGAGCAACAGATTTGTTGGAAATCATACATACAGATGTATGTGGTCCGATGAATATTGAGGCTCGTGGCGGATATCGTTATTTTCTCACCTTCACAAATGACTTAAGCAGATATGGGTATATCTACTTAATGAAACATAAGTCTGTAACGTTTGAAAAGTTCAAAGAATTTCAGAGTGAAGTTGAAAATCATCGTAACAAGAAAATAAAGTTTCTACGATCTGATCGTGGAGGAGAATATTTGAGTTACGAGTTTGGTGTACATTTGAAAAATTGTGGAATAGTTTCACAACTCACGCCACCCGGAACACCACAGCATAATGGTGTGTCCGAACGTCGTAATCGTACTTTACTAGATATGGTGCGATCTATGATGTCTCTTACTGATTTACCGCTATCGTTTTGGGGATACGCTCTAGAGACGGCCGCATTCACGTTAAATAGGGCACCATCAAAATCCTTTGAGACGACGCCTTATGAACTGTGGTTTGGCAAGAAACCAAAGTTGTCATTTCTGAAAGTTTGGGGCTGCGATGCTTATGTGAAAAAGCTTCAACCTGATAAGCTCGAACCCAAATCGGAGAAATGTGTCTTCGTAGGATATCCAAAAGAAACTATTGGATACACCTTCTATCACAGATCCGAAGGCAAGACTTTTGTTGCTAAATTCGGAAACTTTCTGGAGGAGTTTCTCTCGAAAGAAGTGAGTGGGAGGAAAGTAGAACTTGATGAGGTAACTGTACCTGCTCCCTTATTGGAAAGTAGTACATCACAGAAAACTGTTTCAGTGACACCTACACCAGTTAGTGAGGAAGCTAATGATGATGATCATGAAACTTCAGAGATACTACTGAACCTCGTAGATCAACCAGAGTGAGATCCGCGCCAGAGTGGTACGGTAATCCTGTTCTGGAAGTCATGATACTAGATCATGATGAACCTATGAATTATGAAGAAGCGATGGTGAGCCCAGATTCCGCAAAATGGCTTGAAGCCATGAAATCTGAGATGGGATCCATGTATGAGAACAAAGTATGGACTTTGGTTGACTTGCCCGATGATCGGCAAGCAATTGAGAATAAATGGATTTTCAAGAAGAAGACTGACGCTGACGGTAATATTACTGTCTACAAAGCTCGACTTGTCGCAAAAGGTTTTTGGCAAGTTCAAGGGATTGACTATGATGAGACCTTCTCACCCGTAGCGATGCTTAAGTCTGTCCGAATCATGTTAGCAATTGCCGCATTTTATGATTATGAAATTTGGCAGATGGATGTCAAAACTGCATTCTTGAATGGATTTCTGGAAGAAGAGTTGTATATGATGCAACCAGAAGGTTTTGTCGATCCAAAGGGAGCTAACAAAGTGTGCAAGCTCCAGCGATCCATTTATGGACTGGTGCAAGCCTCTCGGAGTTGGAATAAACGCTTTGATAGTGTGATCAAAACATTTGGTTTTATACAGACTTTTGGAGAAGCCTGTATTTACAAGAAAGTGAGTGGGAGCTCTATAGCATTTCTGATATTATATGTGGATGACATATTACTAATTGGAAATGATATAGAATTTCTGGATAGCATAAAGGGATACTTGAATAAGAGTTTTTCAATGAAAGACCTCGGTGAAGCTGCTTACATATTAGGCATTAAGATCTATAGAGATAGATCAAGACGCTTAATTGGACTTTCACAAAGCACATACCTTGACAAAGTTTTGAAGAAGTTCAAAATGGATCAAGCAAAGAAAGGGTTCTTGCCTGTGTTACAAGGTGTGAAATTGAGTAAGACTCAATGCCCGACCACTGCAGAAGATAGAGAGAAAATGAAAGATGTTCCCTATGCTTCAGCCATAGGCTCTATCATGTATGCAATGCTGTGTACCAGACCTGATGTGTGCCTTGCTATAAGTTTAGCAGGGAGGTACCAAAGTAATCCAGGAGTGGATCACTGGACAGCGGTCAAGAACATCCTGAAGTACCTGAAAAGGACTAAGGATATGTTTCTCGTATACGGAGGTGACAAAGAGCTCATCGTAAAAGGTCACGTCGATGCAAGCTTTGACACTGATCCGGACGATTCTAAATCGCAAACCGGATACGTGTTTACATTAAACGGTGGAGCTGTCAGTTGGTGCAGTTCTAAACAAAGCATCGTAGCGGGATCTACATGTGAAGCGGAGTACATAGCTGCTTCGGAAGCAGCAAATGAAGGAGTCTGGATGAAGGAGTTCATATCCGATCTAGGTGTCATACCTAGTGCATCGGGTCCAATGAAAATATTTTGTGACAATACTGGTGCAATTGCCTTGGCAAAGGAATCCAGATTTTACAAGAGAACCAAGCACATCAAGAGACGCTTCAATTCCATCCGGGATCTAGTCCAGGTGGGAGACATAGAGATTTGCAAGATACATACGGATCTGAATGTAGCAGACCCGTTGACTAAGCCTCTTCCACGAGCAAAACATGATCAGCACCAAGACTCCATGGGTGTTAGAATCATTACTATGTAATCTAGATTATTGACTCTAGTGCAAGTGGGAGACTGAAGGAAATATGCCCTAGAGGCAATAATAAAGTTATTATTTATTTCCTTATATCATGATAAATGTTTATTATTCATGCTAGAATTGTGTTAAACGGAAACATAATACATGTGTGAATACATAGACAAACAGAGTGTCACTAGTATGCCTCTACTTGACTAGCTCGTTAATCAAAGATGGTTATGTTTCCTAACCATGAACAAAAAGTTGTTATTTGATTAACGAGATCACATCATTAGTTGAATGATCTGATTGACATGACCCATTCCATTAGCTTAGCACCCGATCGTTTAGTATGTTGCTATTGCTTTCTTCATGACTTATACATGTTCCTATGACTATGAGATTATGCAACTCCCGTTTGCCGGAGGAACACTTTGTGTGCTACCAAACGTCACAACGTAACTAGATGATTATAAAGGAGTTCTACAGGTGTCTCCAAAGGTACATGTTGGGTTGGCGTATTTCGAGATTAGGATTTGTCACTTCGATTGTCGGAGAGGTATCTCTGGGCCCTCTCGGTAATGCACATCACATAAAGTCTTGCAAGCATTACAACTAATATGTTAGTTGTGAGATGATGTATTACGGAACGAGTAAAGAGACTCGCCGGTAACGAGATTGAACTAGGTATTGGATACCGACGATCGAATCTCGGGCAAGTAACATACCGATGACAAAGGGAACAACGTATGTTGTTATGCGGTCTGACCGATAAATATCTTCGCAGAATATGTAGGAGCCAATATGGGCATCCAAGTCCCGCTATTGGTTATTGACCGGAGACGTGTCTCGGTCATGTCTACATTGTTCTCGAACCGTAGGGTCCGCACGCTTAAAGTTACGATGACAGTTATTATGAGTTTTATGCATTTTGATGTACCGAAGGTTGTTCGGAGTCCTGGATGTGATCACGGACATGACGAGGAGTCTCGAAATGGTCGAGACATAAAGATTGATATATTGGATGACTATATTCAGACACCGGAAGCGTTCCGGGGAAGTTTCGGATAAAACCGGAGCACCGGGGGGTTACCGGAACCCCCCGGGGGGTTAATGGGCCTCATGGGCCTAAAGTGGAGAAGAGGAAGGGGCTGCCAGGGCAGGCCGCACGCCCCCTCTCCCCCTAGTCCGAATTGGACAAGGAGGGAGGGGCGGCGCCCCCCCTTTCCTTCTCTCCTTCCACCTCTCCTACTTGGACAAGGAAAAGGGAGGGGAGTCCTACTCCCGGTAGGAGTAGGACTCCTCCTGCGCGCCTCCTCTAGGGCCGGCCGCACCCCCCCCTTGGATCCTTTATATACGGAGTCAGGGGGCACCCTAGAACACACAAGTTGATCTTCGTGATCGTTCCTTAGCTGTGTGCGGTGTCCCCCTCCACCATATTCCACCTCGGTCATATCGTTGTAGTGCTTAGGCGAAGCCCTGCGTCGGTAGAACATCATCATCGTCACCACGCCGTTGTGCTGACGAAACTCATCCCCGAAGCTTTGCTGGATCGGAGCCCGGGGATCATCATCGAGCTGTACGTGTGCTAAGAACTCGGAGGTGCCGGAGTGACAGTGCTTGGATCGGTCGGATCGGGAAGACGTACGACTACTTCCTCTACGTTGTGTCAACGCTTCCGTTGTCGATCTACAAGGGTACGTAGATCATACTCTCCCCTCTCGTTGCTATGCATCACCATGATCTTGCGTGTGCGTAGGAATTTTTTTGAAATTACTACGTTCCCCAACACCTAGTTGGACTAGGAAAGGGGAGTCCTACTCCCACTAGGAGGAGGACTCCCCCCTCCCTTTGGCGCGCCCCATAGGGACGGCTGGCCTCCCCCCTTGCTCCTTTATATACAGGGGCAGGGGGGCACCCTAGAACACACAGGTTGATCTTCGTGATCGTTCCTTAGCCATGTGCGGTGCCCCCCTCCACCATATTCCACCTCTATCATATCGTAGCGGTGCTTAGGCGAAGCCCTGCGATAGTAGAACATCAAGATCATCACCACGCCGTCGTGCTGACGGAACTCCTCCCCGAAGCTTTGCTGGATCGGAGCCCGGGATCGTCATCGAGCTGTACGTGTGCTAAGAACTCGGAGGTGCCGGAGTAACGGTGCTTGGATCGGTCGGATCGGGAAGACGTACGACTACTTCCTCTACGTTGTGTCAACGCTTCCGTTGTCGATCTACAAGGGTACGTAGATCACACTCTCCCCTCTCGTTGCTATGCATCACCATGATCTTGCGTGTGCGTAGGAATTTTTTTGAAATTACTACGTTCCCCAACAGCAGCATCATTGGGCACATCGTCTGGTTCCTCTTGATCTTCACCAGCTCCCCCCGTTGCAGCATCACCGTATTCAGGGGGCACATAGTTGTCATCGTACTCTTCTTCTTCGCCGTCTTCCATCATAACCCCTATTTCTCCGTGCCTCGTCCAAACATTATAGTGTGACATGAAACCCTTGTAAAGCAGGTGGAGTGAAGGATTTTCCGGTTAGAGTAAGACCTCGTATTCCCACATTGAGTGCATGGACAACATATAAAACCATTCTGCTTGTTTGCCTCAGCCGCATTGAGAAACTCATGCACGCCCTTAATGTACTCGCGGGTGTGTCTGTCACCGTACATCCATTGCCGGTTCATCTGCGTGCATTATATATAATTAAGTGTCCAAATTAATAGAAGTTCATCATCACATTAAAACCAAAGTGCATACATAGTTCTCATCTAACAACATATAGCTCTCCAGAGCATCTAATTAATTAAATCATACATTGAAACTATGTAAAACATTTCAATGCGAAAACAAATGCGATCATAATCGCAACCAAGGTAACAATTGATCCAACGGCATAATGATACCAAGCCTCGGTATGAATGGCATATTTTCTAATCTTTCTAATCTTCAAGCACATTGCATCCATCTTGATCTTGTGATCATCGACGACATCTGCAACATGCAACTCCAATATCATCTTCTCCTCCTCAATTTTTTTTTATTTTTTCCTTCAACAAATTGTTTTCTTCTTCAACTAAATTTAACCTCTCGACAATAGGGTCGGTTGGCATTTCCGATTCACATACCATAAATAAAATCTGTGTCACGTTGGTCGGCATAATTTTTATAAACAATAAATGAACCAATAGTTATAAAGATAATATATATACCACATCCGAATCATAGACAGGACGAGGGCCGACGGGGGCGGATACCAAAACCATCCTACTATATAAGATGCAATAATAAAAGTAAGAAAATAATACAAGTATCTATGTAAACATACAAGTAAGAATATTTTTCCTTTCAGAAAGAAGATAAGAACAAGAGGCTCACCACGGTGGTGCCGGCGATGAGCTCGGCGCGGGTGATCGACGGCGGTGAAGACGGGGACGGGGCGTGACGGACCACTAAATCTAGACAAATATTATGGAAAATGGAGTTTGGAGGTCGAGCTTGGAGAGGAGAAAGCTTAAGTAGTGTGGCTCGGGCATTCCATCGAACACCTTGTGTGCATAGGAGGTGAGCTAGAGCACCACCAAGCCCTCTCCCCCTCGGCCGGAGAAAAACAGAGCACTGGGTGCTCTGCTCGCGAACGAGGGGTATATATAGGCACCTCATTAGTCCCGGTTGGTGACATGAGCCGGGACTAAAGGGGAGCCTTTGATCCCGGTTCAAGCCACCAACCGGGACCAATGGTGGTGGGCCAGGAGCGAGGCCCATTGGTCCCGGTTCATCCCACCAACCGGGACCAAAAGGTCCAGATGAACCGGGACCAATGGCCCACATGGCCCGGCCGGCCCCCTGGGCTCACGAACCGGGACCAATGTGGACCAATGCCCACATTGGTCCCGGTTCTGGACTGAACCGGGACTAATGGGCTGACCCGGCCTGGACCAAAGCCCTGTTTTCTACTAGTGCCATATTTTTACTAAGGTATAAAGTGGTGAGGCATCATGCGCTACTCAACCCTACAAGTTTTTATTAAGGCATAAAGTAATGAGGCATCATGTGCTATCTAACTCCACAAGTTTTTAAGGCATCAATCTTTCGAGCTCTCTCTCTCTCTCTACACTTTTTCCAGTTCCTAGATGAGGACAACAAACCCGAACCATTTTCTGTTGGTTTTTCTTCTTTTTTCGTTACTTCCTCAAGTAAGAGACCGGCTCGGCTACAGGAATTTGTTTTGTTCTAAAAGCTACAATTAATCAAATGTTGCTTTACTAGCCGAGCCTACATGCATGGCCAGCTAGTTGCATCACAAAAGTGTGATAGTCGCTGCTTAATTTGTTCTGAGCATATGAAAAACCAGTCGACCAAAAGTCTGAAACTCTCAACACATGAAACATGTCTACATCCAGCAACAAAATGAAGAAACTAGCGAATTAACCCCTCATATTAAATCTGAAGAAAAAAAATCAATGGAGCCAAATTGACACGGTGCTGACCATACTAACCATCCAGGATCATCCAATCTATGTTAACATAACACCAACAAGATGACCACGGTAAGTTAATGAGTCAAAACCAAAAGGGGAATATCAAATATTTTAGTTAGCTTGATCACCTGTATGACATTTGTGCCGCATAATCCATGGTGCAACACACACAAAATGCCAATGATGAGTAGAACAAACTGAAGTACGCGAACAATCAACAACTTAACTGGGCACAAAAAAGATGATCATGGTAGGTTAATGTGTCAAAACCAAAAGGGGAACGTCAAATATTTTCATTTAGCTTGATATGACATTTTTCATTTAGCCTGATCCCATATATGACATTTGCGCTCCATAACCCACGGTGCTAAACACAGTTTCACATAAATTGAATATGCGAATGACCAGAACAAGCTGAAGTACACGTAGGTACTACAGATCAAACCATCACAAGATCATCTACATTTCAATCATCTAGGGAAATGATTATTATAGATTATTCCAAAAAAAGATTATCTCATCTAAACCCCTCTGAACTTACCATATAATTATGTTACGTAGATTGAACAGTCATGGATTAATAGCTTGAATAGGTCCACCGGATCAAGGGCTAGCATTTTGTAATTAATATAGGGATTTTTAGTATATTTCTCTATGCTATACCCCTATTATGCCTTTAGTGAAAATGCATTCAAATTTATGAAATCATGACCAGAGTAAAATTCAAATACATTTAAATTTTAAATTACATTTCAGTTTTTCTAAAATAAATTGAGATATTACTAAAAACAAATAAAATGATCTGAAATTTCACTAGAAATTGCATCATAACATGTACGTGAAACATTTTTCTGAAACTGTGAATTTTTAAATAAGTTATCTAATTTTGTGAAAATTTGAACATTATTTTATATAAGTACACCCACAAACTTTAATTTAAATGTGTACATAAATCAAAAAATTATAGTAATAATACATTCTGCTGCTGCTGCACTAAACATCTGATTACTGAGATACAAATACAAGGCCAACAAATAAATTGCGTCAAATTACATAGTTGGGACATGAAAAATATATCCATGCGGCTAATGTATGCATGTGTAGCGTGTGCTTTTGTCATCTTGGTTGGTTAGTAATGTGAGGATGCAGGATGTTGCAATCAACTACCTTGATTAATACAATCCAAATCGTTCACGAAAAAAAAGGATGTGTGCAATCAACTGAGTTCAAGAACTGCCATAGGTACTTGAACATGTGTGCTTTGTTGTCTGAAATTCAGAACTTCCAATGGTACATGGAAGAATATACATGTGTGATTCTGCAAGCCCAACATGTACATAACACAATTAGCACTTGTAAACAATAGACAGAAGCAACTTTGCTCTTTGTGCAGCAGAAAGGCATAGGAGGGCTGATGTGTACATGCATCCATGTAATCTGAACATTTTTTCCTTGTCTGAAAAACACATGCATGCATGCATGCATGCATGCAGGAGAGCGAGATTACAGGCTAAAACCAGCATATATTATTAAGTCGATCCATCATTTACACAGTGGTAACCATACCAAACTGAAGTACACATCTAATTACAGGCTCAGATCATCACAGGCTCGTTCAGTTCACATCTTAACATAACAGAAACAAAATGACCACTGCAATGCTACATCAAAGGCTCCGTAGGTTGTTCGTCAATACTACTCGATATTGTATCTCGATCAGATCAGATCAGACGGCCACAATTAATCCAGGCTAATTATATATACGCCCCACATTACGCAAATTACTAGTACTAGTATATGAAGTGCTAATTAAGGGATATCTGTCCAGTTCAACAACAGAGTATAATTCCATATATAGCTAGATAGAAGTAGTACTCATTAGTCAGTCATCAGTGCCTCCTCAGCTCAACTAATTGATCGGCTGCCTACGTTCTGCTCCTCGATCCTCACTTCCCAGAAGCGCAGAAGGAGAGGGCCAGGAAGAGGAAACTGACGAGGTCGCCCGCCGGAAAGATGACGATGCCCACGACCCAGCCGATCCTGGCAAGGATGTCGAGGGCGACCATGTATCCTTGCCCAGGGTCGGCAACGCACTAGTAGAAAAATGGTCAAACGTGAAACACATTAGTGCCGGTTTGAATTAGAGCTGGCACTAATATGTACATTAGTGCCGGTTCGTGGCGGTGATCAATAGTACCGGTTCGTGGCGAACCTTTAGTACCGGTTCATGCCACGAACCGGTACTAAAGAGGCTGCATCAGCCTGCGGTCAGGCTATGGCCCCACCATCACCATCTAGTGCCGGTTCTTACCACGAACCGGTACTAATGAGGTTATGGTAAGCTGCTTTTAGTCCCACCTCGCCAAGAGAGAGGCAGTATGAGCGGTTTATAAGCCGTGAGTGCACAGACAATGATGAAGAGTTGCAATGCTCACCTACATGTTGATTAGCTTCAAGCCTTGCGGAATAGTATATATTGCACTGAGCTATGTGCAGTGCAGTCTACACTATTCCGAATGGCTTGAAACAAATTAACCAGCATTGCACCTCTTTTTTATTTTTAATAACTTATTTAAACTCCGGACTTCTTTTGTGTTCAGTATGCAGCATTTAAAGCGACGTCATCAATTTCCAACATGTTCTGACATCATT
Organism: Triticum urartu; assembly: GCF_056163025.1. Taxonomy (NCBI): domain Eukaryota; kingdom Viridiplantae; phylum Streptophyta; class Magnoliopsida; order Poales; family Poaceae; genus Triticum; species Triticum urartu. Next base: position 43,870,421 of record NC_141877.1, on the reverse strand, counting down.
CGTTGTTTTTCGGTCATTTACCTAATTGTTTAGAGAGCTAAATGACCGTAAAATTGAAAATCACTACAAATGAATCCTGAAAATGTTGAAACTTGGCATGGTATCATCATATCACCCGCATAGCATGCGCGAAAGAGTAGAGAGGGTCACGGCAAAAACTGGACGCACTTCGTGTACAAACTGGACAAACTCTTTCCGAGTATCAGGGTTTCGGAGTCCGGAGTGGGTACTAATGTGCATCCCACCAATCAGAAAGAATCACACGGATTGTGTGTTTCTTTCTAGCTCATGTGAGTCGTTGGATCGAAACTACCACAATCACTTTGTGAGCCAGACGACCCTATATATAGCTAGCCCACCTCTCGCCTTCCCTGCATAAGTCTTTCGGTTCATCTTCTACATACATCTACCAGTTCATCGACTGCATACATCTACCAGTTCATCGACTGAATACAAATCATTCGGAGTCGCCATCATACGTCCAACCGTGCATTTGATATGCATATATATGCATCACGAGCCACGATTGGGTTGTATGATGGCGATACCGATTGGTTTGTTTTAGATCCGACATAAAAGGTTTGATACAACTTCTTTTTTGTGACATAAGAGCTATCCCTCCTCCTACCTATTTTAGTTACACAACTACCTATTTGTGTCAAATTTTCACTTTTGCTATTGCTCTTGCATCATAAGCATCCATGTTAACTGGACTTACAAGTAATGCAATTTAACCAAACTATCTTGTGATCTTCGCCAAGAGAGAGGCACTATGAGCGGTTTATAAGCCGTGAGTGCACAAACAATGACGAAGAGTTGCAATGCTCACCTACATGTTGATTAGCTTCAAGCCTTGCGGAATAGCATAGATTGCACTGAGCTATGTGCAGTGCAGTCTACACTATTCCGAATGGCTTGAAGCAAATTAACCAACATTGCACCTCTTTTTTATTTTTAATAACTTATTTAAACTCCGGACTTCTTTTATGTTCAGTATGCAACATTTAAAGCGGCGTCATCAATTTCCAACATGTTCTGACATCATTTGTTGTTTTTCGGTCATTTACCTAATTGTTTAGAGAGCTAAATGACCGTGAAATTGAAAATCACTACAAATGAATCCTGAAAATGTTGAAACTTAGCATGGTATCATCATATCACCCGCATAGCATGCGCGAAAGAGTAGAGAGGGTCACGGCAAAAACTGGACGCACTTCGTGTACAAATTGGACAAACTCTTTCCGAGTATCAGGGTTTCGGACTATCCAAAAATAAATAATGCAGAAAATAAAAAAACTATACAAAAAAATTACTCAAAAATAAATAGAAGAAAATAAATAATGCAGAAAAGAAAAAACTATATAAAAACTACTCAAAAATAAATAAAAGAAAATAAGTAATGCAGAAAAGAAAAAAACTATATAACAAATTTGTTGGCACACTGCCCTGTGGGTCTACCAGACCTAGGGTGTGCAAATGCAGGCCCAGGAGGGCCAGCAGACTCACAGGGCAGCGCGCCCTAATTAATTAGGCCCAGAAGCCTGCTATATAGAGGAGTTCGAAGAGGTAGCCGCGGTTGGGTTTATAAACCAGTGCGGCTGCCCTTCGCCGGGCGAGGTGGGACTAAACTTTGGGATGGCAGCGCAAGGCCTTTAGTACCGGTTGGTGGCTCCAACCGGTACTAAAGGCCCCCCCTTTAGTACCGGTTGGTGGCTCCAACCGGTACTAAAAGCCTTCGTTTCCCGCCGCTTGGCCTGGCGAAAATAGGCCTTTAGTACCGGTTGGAGCCACCAACCGGTACTAAAGGCCCATCCTATATATATAGCTCTTACGAAAATTTCAGTTTCATCCCCACTTCGTCTCCAACCTCCGCCGCGCGCGCCGCTCGATCCCGTCGTCGCCGCCCGTCGTCCGTCGTCATCGTCGCTGTCCCCGCCGCCGCCCGTCGTTGTCGTCGTCTCGCGCTGCCGCCTCGAACACCGCCGCCGTCCGTCGCCATCGCCGCGGCCGTACGTCTCTCTCTCGCTCCCGCACACACATACACACACATACATACACACACATACACACACACACCGGCGCCCCCGCCCCATACGCCGGCGCCCCCGCTCGTACGTACGGGGCGGCGGCATACGGGGCCGCACACACACACACACATATACCACACACACACGCATACACACACATACACACATACGTACACACATATACGTATATATACACACACATACACACACACACACACATTTTTTTACTTATTTTCTGTTTTTTAGAAAAGTTAATTAGATGATCGAATGTTAGATTAATGTCGAATGTTAGATGAATTAGCTAGCTAGATAGAAAATTGTCGAACTAGAGATTAGAACTAGTTGAATAATTAATATAACTAGTTTATTTTTAGTAAGAAAATTTAGGTATATGAGATTAGAACTAGTGGAATAATTAATATAACTAGTTTATTTTTAGTAAGAAAATATAGGTATATGAGATTAGAACTAGTTGAATAATTAATATAACTAGTTTATTTTAGTAAGAAAATTTAGGTATATGAGATTTGATGATCTAATTAAAATATTATTTGTTAATGAGTTTTTCTGTTTATTTAATTTTTTATATATTTTGAGTTTATATAAATGTTAGATTAATGTCGAATGTTAGATGAATTAGATAGAAAAGTTAAATATATAGTAATGTCAATTGAATATATAGTTAGATATATTAATGTCAAATGTTAGATGAATATATATTTGGCTAGATATAGGTGTTTAATGTTTCACCTATATGAACATAGGAAATGTCATCTGACGACGAAAAAGATTTTTTTTTGTGCGAACACTGTGAAGACCAGCGCGGCCTGTGCGACCAAAATTTCCTTGTTGATGGTAGGCGCTTCAGCATCAAGCTGGATGAGACATTCAAAGTTGATACAGTAAGTCACTTTGTCAATTATTATTTGAATGCAAAACTTATGCTTCATTTGCTTCAACTTATAATTTTAAATTTTCACTATTTTACTAGCGCATCCCCTGCCATGCAAGAATTTTTGTCTTGGATAAGATAGGTTTTAGTGCTATAGATGATATAGAGGTAAAGAGAGTTACTTGAAGACGGAGCATGGGTATACTTTCAACGTCAAATTATATAATGGAGACACATACACCCATTTTAAATGCAAAACTTGGCAAGCACTATGCAAGGCTTATGCATTTGAGCCTGATATGGTTATCACCTTTGATATTCGTCCGGAAGATGATATTGAAGGTAATATAGACATCTGGGTCGATGTGCAAACGCCTCCAGTTCTATCATTTGGTGAGTTTTTCTCAACCATGCATGCATATGTTTATGTCTTTCATACAGTTTATTCAAAAATAGTTGACAACTAATTTGTATTGTCAGCTTATTTCCGTTCAAGCAAACATGTCTGACGCTTGATAGACAGGACCTACTACTGCCCCGGGGCTCAACTAAATTGCGAGGAGATAAGTCATTATGTTTCATGGCTTGAGGATCTTAATACTTTCAAGACAATTTTTTTTTCCTAAACTTAGAAATGTTAGTACTCAAAACGTGCGACCAATGGTGATCGTATTGAACTACGGTCACATCTATAATCAAAAGATGGTAAGATTTTAAATATTTGTCCTTAATTAGTGCATCTTTTGCATACATTATTTTTGAAGCTAAACTTTCATTGCTTAGTATATTAATTACTATACGATATTGTTCAACAGGGACTTCCGATGACAGTTGTGCCTCAGTGGATCGAGACAAAAGGTCGCATGTCAATGGTTAGCTTACGACCAAGATTTCCTACATTGCACATGAGTGCATTCAGGATTTCTGAAAGCGAAGAATGCTTAATAGTGAAAGATTGGAGCAAAATTGTTAACGATCGCAGAGAAGTACTAGGGGGCAGTAAGGTGAAGCGCAATCCAAGATTAGGAGACAGATTCATCTGCATGCTTCAGTATGATGAATCAGGAGAGCTATACATGTTCTATGCTATCCTACCTGAGAGGGAGTAGCAGGATCAGTAGCTACTAATTCATGCTCTTAATTAGTACTTGTCTCATGTCCGTGTCCTGAACTTCGATCTTGGTGACGATTATGTTGAACTTGATGATATCTTTGCTTCTGTTACAAAGTGAATGTTTCCTTTTTAAGCTAGCCAGCGTTGATGATGATTAGATAGCTAGCGCGGTAATGACTATGATGATTAAATAGTGGTAATTAGACGACTACGATGATTTTTAGCTAGCTAGAGTTTATTTATTTATTAATATGCGATGATGATGACGATGATGACGACTACAACTCATTATAACGTAAAACAATCCTAAATTGATAACACAAATTTAATTAAAAAATACAAAATAAAATAAAAACCCACAACCATTTAGTACCGGTTGGTGTTACCAACCGGTACTAAAGGGCTCCCAGCCCCCAGAGCTGGCTCGTGCCACGTGGTTCCCCTTTAGCACCGGTTCGTGCTGAACCGGTACTAAAGGGGGGGCCTTTAGTGCCGAAATGTTAGTGCCAGTTTCATAACCGGCACTAAAGGCCCTTACAAACCGATACTAATGGTCCGTTTTCTATTAGTGACGGGGGCAACTAGCAACCGGAGGGCGCCGGCGACCAACATATAATGGCCGACGATGGCGACCATGAGCGCGAGGCACGTGAGGGCACGGCGGTGGCGGCCTGGGAGCAGCAGCGCCAGCGCTGCCGCGGCCGCCTGAGCCGCAGGCAAGTACACCAGCGCGATGAAGTCGTCACTGTCCGCGTCTGTCGGCTCGGCGCAGACGCACGGCAGACGAACACGAACTTGGATCGGTGGGAATATCCGGCATCCAAGGGAAATTAAGTACGTACGTAGACGGATCGGAGTTGTTACCTGGTCGAGTGCGTAGGCAACTGCGCAGGAGATTGCGAAGAAGACGAGGAAGAAGCAGGCGGTGGAGAGCGCCCAGATGCTGACCAGCCGGACAGCTTCCGGGAACGGAGTCGGGCGAGAGGCCGTCGCCTTCTTGGCCGCGGTCACACTCGCAGGCAGCAGAGGAGTCGTCTTGCAGTCGGCGTCCATGGTGGATCCAACCCTTTTTTGCGGGGAGTCCATGGGTCCAAGCTTGCTAGCTAGGACAAGACACAAGAGCACACTATCAGTTCAATTGTCAGTCTCATCTTGATTTCATTTCAACGGGAAAGAAGAAGATGAAGAAGACGGAAAAGATTTCAGCGAGAAAATAAAGCACACAGGCTAGCTACCCAGTTCCAACGTTCGATCGAGACGGAGGAGTGGCTAGATGCTGAGGGTCGTGTTGGAGCTTTTTAAAGAGGGAGCCGATCAAGGCGATTCGAGCGAGACACAGCGAAGCAAAGCCACGCCACGTGGGCCCGCCCCAACACCCACCACGTGTCGAGCCTCAGCTGCTGCACACACAATTTCTTCCTTTGTACTGTAGTTGGATGTAAAAAAAAGGAAATACGTGCATGAGCTCAACACACACACATGCTAGAATGGAAGACAAAATTCAGCTTGATCCTTGTTAAAAAAAAGTTGATGGCGAAGATGGCATGCCTTCACAAAGGTATAAAGTGACGAGGCATCATGTGTTGCCCAACCCTGCAAGTTTTCCCAAGACAAAAGTGATGATGCATCATGTGCGATCCAACCGTGTCAAGTTTTCAAGGCATCCTCTTTCTCTCTCCACTCTTTTCTTAGGCCAACTCCACCGCACGACCTTAAATCTATACTCAATTTGTTCGGATTTTGTCCGTATGAGGTAGAAATAGGGAGAACAAACGCCGGACAGAGGCCGCACAAACTCGCTACGCCCAACGCTGCTACCCTAAATCTATACCCATTTTGTCCGGATTTTGTCCGTATGATGGGCCAGGTACAAAAAAGGAGAGAGTGGCAGGCGGGGTCGAGGACGGACACAGACGGACGACGAGGACATGAAGACGTCCGCTTTCTGTCCGCTTTGGCCCCAAACCGAGAGCAACTTTGGTCTGGAAATGGGGCAAAAGCGGACATGGACCGGACGAAACGTTCGTATGCTCCTATGCGTTGGTGCGTTGGGTCGTTCAGTTTGTCCGTTTTATCCCAAACAGATAGAAACATACGATTTGGGATAGAAATGGGTCACGCGCTGGAGTTGGCCTTAATTCCTAGACGAGGACAACAAACCCAAACCATTTCTCTGTTGCTTTTCCTTCTTTATTTACTTTGACAAGTAAGAGACCAACTCGTCTACAGGAATCTGCTTTAGCTTTGCTCTAAAACAAACAATTGGTCAGATGTTGTTGAACTAGCTGAGCCTATATAGTCAGCTAGTTGCGTTAACAAAGTGTGACAGTCATTGTTTAATTTGTTCTGAGCATATGAAGAACCAATCGATCAAAAGTCTAAAACTCTCGACACGTGAATCATGTCAACGTTCAACAAGAAAATCAGGAACCTAGCGAGCTAATCCCTCGCATATGATTTGAAGAAAAATAAATCGATGGAGCTAAATTGACACAGTGATGACCATATACCAAACCGAAGTAACAAAGAACCTGCAGGCAGGGGCAGAGCCAGGATTTGGGTATAGATGGGCCAAACGAAGTAGACAAAAAAAATTATCACAAAAATAATCTTATACTCCCTTAGTTCTATATAACATAACATTTTTCTGTTTGACCAAGTTTATAGCAAAATATATCAACTTCTCGATATTAAATAAAGAAAAATATGAAAATATATTTCATGAACATCTAATTATACTGATTTCGTTTTATAGTTATTAATATTTTTCCATGCAAACTTGGTCAAAGTTAGTGATGTTTGACGTTTTAATAAACTTGGTCATAGCGCGCACCCCTCGCCCCCTCGCGCGCCCATTTGGGCCGGCCCATGAGCGGCACAGGGCGCCCCCTATTTTTTCTTCCATTTTTTTTTATATTTAAATAGTTCAGTATTTTGAAATGGTTCCAAAATTAAAAAAAAAGAATTTTGAAAAAGTTGGTGGATCCAAATAATGTCCCTGAATTTGAATAATGTTCAGGAATCTGAAAAATGTTCATGATTATTTTAAAAAATTCTATTTAATTTGGATATTGATGAACATTTTTTGAATTTGATGAACTTTTTAAAAATTATGGTGAATTTTTTTGGATATGAGGAACATTTTTTGAGTTAGAAAAACAGTTTTTGTGAAACAAACTGGATGAATAATTTTTTATTTTAACTAACAAAATTTGAATTTGATGGAAAAAAATTAAATTGATGAAAAAAATCGAATTTGATGAACATTTTCGAAAATGTGGACAAATTTTGAATTTTTATGAACATTTTTAATACCAATGAACAAAAATGAATTCGATGAACATTGTTTACGTTGATGAACAATTTTTGAATAGGATGGACAAAAATATTTCACTAATTTGAAAAATAAAATTCACAAAAACACATGAAACTAAGAGAAAAAAAGGAAAGTAAAAAATGAAAAAAAAATGAAAAAACGAGAAAAGAAAAGAAGGTAGGAATGAAAGAAAAAAACATAAAATGTGCCATATGACATCCAGCGTATGGGGGGGGGGGGGGAGATTTGTGCTGCCTTGCTCGGCGCCGCCCTACGCGCCGAATAGGAAGCGCCCAACTTCACTAGACTAGAGCAGAGGCCAATTTGCCAATCTGACCGCTAGTGGGCTTCTATATGGGCTTTTTCTTCTTTTTTCCAAAATACTAAAAAAAGATTGGGGTGGGGGTGGGGGGGTGGGGGGGGGGGGGGTGCCCCTGGTCAACCCCCTTGGCTCCGCCACTGCCTGCAACTCTAGTATGTCCGAACAGGACACAAACAAGATGATCACTGTAGGTTAATTAGTCAAAACCAAAAGGGGAATAACAAATGTTCCAGTTAGCTTGATCACCTATATGAAATTTGCGTTGCATAATCCGTGGTTCAACTCATAGAAAATGCAGATGACAATGGCGATGAGCAGAACAAACCGAAGTACACGGAGATCCTGCAAATAAAAAAAATCACAAGATCATCTGTAATTCGATCATTTGGGGAAAGAATCATCATAGATTGTTCAAAAAAAAAAAACAAGATCATTTCATCTGAACCCCTATGAACTTACCATATAGTTATGTTACGTAGATTGAACGGTTTCGTGGATTAATACCTTTAATAGGTCCAACGGGTCGAGGGCTAGCATTTTCTAATTAATGTAGGAATTTTTAGTATATTTCTCTATGTTTGACCGTATTGTGCGTTTAGTGAAAATGAGTTCAAATTTATCAAATCATGAGCAGAGTAAATTTCAAATTCATTCAAATTTTAAATTTCATTTGAAAAATTTGTGATACGGCCAACCCTTGTTCCAAGGAAGATCAAGTTGTGAGTAACAACGTGGTCAAGGGTTTTCAGCTTGTGCATGGAACCAAGGAGGAAAGTGGCGCGTGGAGCCAGGATGGACTTGATGCTGTTGACGTTAATACTAAAAAAACAAGAAACACATTTTTTTTTCAGAAAGGGGGAATTCCCCGGCCTCTACATCAGAAAGATGCATACGACCATCTTATTAACCAAATAACGCAGTGCCAACATGGTTCCAAGGTCTCCAAAAGTAATAAGAAAAAAAGAAAAAAGCTCACACAGAGCCAAAGAAGGCTAGAAACACCCACTAGCCATGAACAGACGCCACAACCGGCTGGCTAAAACTAGATAGGTAAACTACATGCCTATCCTATTACATGACCGCCATCCGAACCGGTTGAAAATATCCCGAGCTACCATCTCCCATCGAAAAGACCCAGTAACCAAATGCTCCCTGGCCTCCGTCTGGGTGAGTAGCGACCATGAACGGATCAGAGCCGTAGTGCGGAATAAAACCTGCAAAAAATGTATACATGATATTCTGTTAAAAACCAAAACATTTCTGCAAGTCCAGATAGTCCACAGCAAAGCACAAACTCCAACCCGAATGTGTCTCGCTAAGTCAGGCTTAATCCCATTAAGCCATGTCCCAAATAGCGCGTTAACAGAATTCGGTGGATTGATATTAAAAGCAATGTGGACCGTCTGCCAAAGTACTTTGGCCAACGGGCAATCAAAAACGAGATGTTTGATAGTCTCATCCCGATCACAGAAACTACACCTAGTAGGTCCTGTCCAATTACGCTTTATCAAGTTGTCCTTTGTTAAAATAACTTGCTTATGGACAAACCACATAAACACTTTTATTTTCAAAGGAATTTTGACAGCCCAAACATGCTTAGAGGTAGGAATGGAGTTCGAATTAATAACATCAATGTACATTGATTTAACAGTGAATGCTCCAGACCTAGTCAATTTTCAGCGTAATTCATCGGGTTGTTGAGATAGTTGGACCTCTATCAGTCTCCTAACTAAACGGAGCCATTCTTCCCAACGATTGTCCACTAGCATCCGTCGGAACTAAATATTAAGGGGGGTAGATTGAAATACCAAGGCGACGAACACTTCACGTCGTTGAACAATACGGTACAAAGACGGATATTGGATGGCCAAAGGTGTTTCGCCGAGCCAAGTATCCTCCCAGAAACGTGTACTAGAGCCGTTTCCAATAGCAAACCTCATCCTATTAAAAAAAGCTTGTTTGACTTTCATCAAACCTTTCCAGAAGGGTGAATCAGTCGGCCTGACTGTAACCTGGGACAAAGTTTTTGTCTGGAGGTACTTGGCACGAAGGATTTGAGCCCACATGGCATCATTCTCCGTTGAGAGCTTCCACAGCCACTTGCTAAGAAGGCATCTATTCTTAATTTCTAGATTCTCAATACCGAGACCCCCTTGATCTTTCGGTCTACAGATGATATCCCATTTAGCAAGCCGATATTTTCGTTTAAGCTCATCATCCTGTCAAAAGAAACGCGATCGATAGAAGTCCAGTCTCTTCCTAACACCAACTAGGACCTCAAAGAACGATAGGAGAAACATAGGCATGCTCTAAGAAGGGGTGATTTGGTGACCGTAGCCCGCTCTTGTGTGCTTCGGTGTCCGCTCGGGCGACTCCGCGACTAGGGTTTGCTGGCCCAACGTCGGCCGCCCCTGGCGGCGGCGCTGGTGCTGGCGTCTTTTTCCCAGGGAGGCGACACTGCGTCGGGCGTCGGCGTGGCTGGTCTTTTAATCTCTACTGCAGGTCTCCATACTCCTTGAGCCCTAGCAGTAGATCCGTTTGTCTGCTTCAGCGTCTTCGGCGTTTGAAGTATGCATTGCAGGATTGCTGTGGATTACTGAGTTTGATCTTGAGCTAGTCTGTTCAGAAGCTATGAGGATAATGGGATGGAATTGCCGCGGTCTGAATTCAGGTCGGGCTGTTCGTGCACTTCTCGATGTTCAGAAGAATATAAAACCGGATGTGTGTTTTCTGTCCGAGACACATCGGTCGAAAGTTAGGGCGGCAAAACTTATGAGAAGAACATGACTTGACCATATGTTGGTAGATGAAAGTGATGGGAGAAGTGGTGGTTTGTTAATGATGTGGGGTAACCACATTAATCTGGTGGAACTTAGTGTGACAAAGAATCATATTGATGTCATGATTGAGGGGGATGAGAAGTGGAGGTTGACTGGGATCTATGGTGAACCGAATTGGGATTGGAAAGAGAGGACATGGACGAACTTACGTGACCTGCATGAACTCTACAAAATTCCATGGCCCGTGTTGGGGGATTTTAGTGAAATACTCTTCAATTCGGAGAAGGAAGGAGGTAATCTAAGACCTGTGAGATTTATGCAGGAATTCCAGAATTGTTTAGATCACTGTGGTTTGGGTGACATGGAATATGTGGGTGATAAATTTACTTGGAGAAGGGGGAAGATTAGAGAAAGACTTGACAGATCTGCGTGTTCGTCCGAATGGAGGAACCTTTTCCCTTTTGCCGCGCTGATCAATGAGAGCATGACAAAATCAGATCATCGTCCTATTATGGTGGATACTGATTACTACAAGTCAGATGTGACGCAGAGTAACCAAACTACAAAGCGATTTACCGAAAAAGTGTTTCCCCCCGCTTTGTATACAAAGCAATCAACCGATACATCCAACGATAGGTGCTGGGGCGAAAGCAGCACAGTCACGCCCAAAAGAAAAGCAAGAGAAAATTGAAGAGAAAAGAATGCCAACAACGACGGATCAACGAAAACGATGAGGACCCGCAACCGCCGCACCCACCGGATAACCACCACGCTCCTAGCACTCCGGACCGCCGCATACCAAACAACACCCTCAAGAAGGATCGCGACGATGACGACGCTGTTGCCCGGACATGTCCTAGGGTTTCCCCCGGTACGCAAGGGGTGAGGTGGAAGGGGTAAGCCCGACGCCCTTCAGGAAGGCACGGCGGCGCCCACGAGCGTCACCGCGTCGGTGTCGGCCCGGCCGACAAGGATTTCTCCCGACCACCAACCAACCACGACCCCAGACGATCCATCACGCGCCACCACACACACCGCCCACCAACTTGCGCCACCACGGTCGAGCAGTCTCCATCGCCGTCTCACCATGGCAAACGATACGGGACCGACGGAAACAAGACGACGCAACCGGAAACCAGGAGCGGCAACATCAGCAGCCTCGCGGGAGGGGACATCCTCCACCGCCCCCGGCGGGATCCGGCCGGACGCAGCACAGGGGCAAACCGGGCCACCCCCGGCCCGGCCGAGCCCGAAACGGGCTCGCGAAGCCCCCGTCGCCGCGCTGCAGAGCGCGAGCCACCGTCGCTACCACCCCCCGCACGAGTCACGCCCCGACCCGCCGGAGACGCCGCAAGCAGATCAGGCCAGGCCCACCCAGACCCAGATCGAGCCCAAAAGGGCCCAGATCTGGGCCGGAAAGGCCCGCCGCTAGCCATCGCGTCGCCCCGCCGCCAAGCGGCCACGCCACCGCCCGCACGCCACCCAGCACGGCGCCGCCCAGGGTGCCGCGCCGCCACCGGATCCATTGTCGCCGAGGAGCACCTCCGCCGGCCGCCGTCCGCCCGAGCCGAGGCGCCATGCGAGGGGGAAAGGCCGGGGCCGCCGCCGCCGGCACCACGCGGGAAGGCCCGGTGGCCCAGGCCGACGGCGGCGGAAGGGGAGGAGGGGGAGGGGGGGCTGGGAGGGGCGACGAGAGCCCCCGGTCGCCCCGCTCGGGGAGGCGACGCGGGGGGAGGAGGAAAGGCCACCTAGTAATCTCACATACTACAAAGCGATTTGAAGCACGCTGGCTTCAAGAACCGACAGTAGAGGAGGTTGTGAGTAACGCTTGGGAAAAGGCCAAGTGCAATGGTAAATTAATCATGGAAACTCTTGAACAGGTTCATGGGGATCTACATCGATGGGATAGAAAAGTCCTAAAAAAGCCAAGGAAAAGAATAGAGAAACTGAAAGCCGAGCTAGAAGAATTAAGAAGAGGACCTATGTCTGATGAGGCGTTGGAGAGACAGAAACAAATCTTGGTGATGCTGGAGGATATTTTTGAACAAGAAGAAATCTTTTGGCTGCAACGGGGTCGGGCAAACTGGTTGCGCCATGGGGATAGGAACACTAATTTCTTCCATCATTTCGCTACAGCTCGTAAGAAACAAAATTTAATTAAAATATTGCTGGATGACAATGGGAATGCAGTGGAAGGTAATGACAATTTAGCTGCTTTAATTACTGATTATTTCTCGGGTCTATTCACATCAGAGTTTTAGGTAGCAAATGAGGATGTGCTAAATAAAGTTAAACCTAGGGTGACACCGGCTATGAATGTCCATCTGCTTACTCCTTTCACGGCTGAGGAGGTGAAGAAAGCTCTTTTTGATATAGGTGATTTGAAAGCACCGGGACCTGATGGATTGCATGCTGCTTTTTATAAGAGGTTTTGGGTCATGTTAGAAGAGGACTTGGTTAAGGAGGTGTTGGAGGCCGTGAATAATTCTGTTATACCAGAAGGTTGGAATGACACGGTAATAGTGTTAATTTCTAAGGTGGATAATCCAGAGAAAATATCGCAATTTCGGCCAATTTCTTTATGTAACATTGTGTACAAGGTGGTCAGTAAAATGCTAGCTAAAAGATTGAAAGCTATATTACCAGAGGTAATTGGAGAAGCCCAAAGTGCTTTTGTCCCGGGAAGATTAATAACTGATAATGTTTTGGTGGCTTATGAGAGCGTTCATAGAATAAAGAAGAAAAAAGGGAATCATGGTCTTTGCGCGGTGAAGCTAGATATGCACAAGGCTTATGACCGTATGGAATGGTGTTTCCTTGAAGGTATCATGCTGAAGATGGGATTTGATGTGAGATGGGACATCTAATAATGGCATGCGTTAAATCTGTGACTTATTCAGTGAGGTTTAATTCACTGGTAACAGAAAGATTTATTCCATCTCGAGGCCTACGACAAGGCGACCCAGCTAGCCCATATCTATTCCTATTGGTGGCAGAGGGTTTATCTATCTTACTTTTCGGATGCAGAAGAGAGAGGAATGCTAGAAGGGGTGAAGGTTTGCCGAGATGCACCCTCGGTTTCACATCTTCTATTTGCCGATGATTCTTTGATTTTGATGAAAGCGGATGGGGTTAATGCAAATTCTTTAAGAGATGTTCTGCAATCATACTGTAGTGCGTCTGGACAAATGGTAAGTGAAGCCAAATGTAGTATATATTATTTTAGTCCGAATACAACAATTGAAAAAAGGGTTGAGGTGTGCACAATTCTTAATATTCTTGTGGAGGCTTTGACTGAAAATACCTGGGTCTACCATTGTTGGTGGGGGCAGACAAGAGTGATAATTTCCAATACTTGGTGGATAGGATTTGTCAATTGGTGCAAGGGTGGAAAGAAAAAACTTTATCTATGGGGGGCAAAGAGGTTCTACTTAAAGCTGTAGCCCAAGCTCTTCCGGCATATGCAATGTCTGTATTCAGGATTCCGAAAAAAATATGCAAAGGAATCACGGATGCAATAGCGCAGTGTTGGTGGGGTGATGACATCAGTAATAAGAAGATGCACTAAGAAGATGCACTGGTTTGCCTGGTGGAAGCTTTGTGTCCCAAAATCTAGGGGAAGGATGGGGTTTAGAGACCCTCATTGTTTTAATTTGGCGATGCTTGCGAAGCAAATTTGGAGATTACTGGAGGCACCAGATAGCTTGTGTGCAAGAGTTCTGAGGAGTAAGTATTACCCTGATGGTAAGATTCTTAATGCAAAACTTAAACCCGGTTCTTCCTTCACGTGGCAGAGTATATTGTCTGGTCTGAACACTTTTAATAAGGGGGCGATATGGCGTGTTGGAGATGGGCAGCAGATTCAGATCTGGGAGGATGCATGGCTTTCATGTAGTAATTCTGGAATGGTATTAACACCTAAGGGTCATTGCTTACTAAAATATGTCTATGAACTGATTGATCCTTGCACAGGGAGATGGGATGTTGATCTGATTCGTAGTATCTTTTGGGAGGTTGATGTCCAACAAATATTGGCGATTCCATTGAGTCAGCATGGTATGGGCGATTTTGTGGCACGGAAATTTAACAAGAATGGCCTCTTTTCAGTTCGATCCGCATATCATGTGGAGTGGGAATCGACATTCGGTGTATCCATGGAACGATCGGATGGGGCCGGATCATCAGGTTTAAACAATGTTTGGAGAGACATGTGGAAATGTGCAGTGCCAGCAAAGGTGAAAATTTTCGCCTGGAAATGTTTACATGTCATTCTTCCTTGTTATGGTGTATTGGCCAACCGTCATATTATGAATAATTGCCTGTGCCCGGTCTGCAAAAAATATTGCGAGGATATTAAGCATGTCTATTTCAGTGTGCGGAAGCAAAGGAAATCTGGGTCAAACTCGGTTTGATAGAAGTGGTCAAAGAAGCTTGCGAGGTCGATCGGTCTGGTAGTGCTATTCTGGATTATTTGTTAGCAGGGAGGTTTAAGAATCCAACTGATGCATCTGTGAAGTACATAAAAGAAACAATTTTGACATCGGCTTGGTACATTTGGTGGAGAAGAAGACAAACGGTCCATGCAGAAAGTTTGCAGTCCTTGTCACATGCAGCGCTATCAATTCAAGTTTTGGTGTCAAATTTTGGTAAAGCATCAGGTAAAGAGTCCCAACCAAAGTCGAGTATCTCGAAGAGGGCGACTACTGGATTTATCTCTGTAAATGTTGATGCAAAGTTTGATATTGACTTTGGCTCTGGAGCTACTGGCGTGGTGATTAGAGGTGATAAGGGAAGATTTCTAGCAGCAGGCTCCCAGATGCTATTTTTTAGCCCATCCCATAACCAATAGATAACCACCTAGGTTCCAGAGAATTTCCAAGCGCGCCTTCTAAACCGTGACGGAGGGAGTACGTGTAGAAGTAGGAAACCAAATCACCCCTTCTTCTTTCTTTTTTTGCAGGACCCTTCTTCTTTTTTTGAATGCCATTATGGCTTGTTTTAAACCTTGTCCACAAGATGGCACTAAACCTTGTCTATTGTGGAAACGCACGCAAATTTAACTGTGCCTTCTAAACTGTGACGGAGGAAGTAGATGTTTGGAGGTTGGAGATACTATTATTTTGGAGACCAATTAGTTAAATTGGAAGATGTTTTTGTTGCACATATATGGATACAAAATCTAGTCGGAGACAAAGATTGTCAACGAGGTTTGACCAGCTATTATTTTGATCAGAAGGGACGTCCACAAGATGGCACTAAAAAGAGAGGCCATGTGCCATACGGTCAAGGCAAAGTACATGCACGTACAGGATTAATTCCTGATGCCACCAATCCATGGGTTCCACCGTGAAGACGTGCGGCAACAAACAAGTTTATTTTTTAGTTGGTTTATTCTGTTAGATTCTAAGTTGGTTTTAGATAATTAATTAGGTACGAGTCCGAGATCTTTAGGCTTACGCGTGGGTTGTAAGCCTATATATAAAGGCATCAATGGTCATTGTAAGGGGAGGTTATTTTGAGATGAATTAAACACTGCGTGTGTTTCGGCCGTCGGGCATTATCGAGTTTAGAGAACTTTTGTCAAAAATCCCTACTGGCTGTGAGTTCATGCGACGCGACGCGCTGGGGATTACAAGCTGAGCCTGTACGGTTCGTCCATGTTATTCTTTCGGATTGAGGGGTTGGCGTGTTGTTTCCGTGGGATTTGCGAACATCTTCGTAAACCCGCGATTTGTTTTTGCTGCAATGGAGTTTTGTGTCGTGAAAGATTGGGCCAACAACGGACCGACCCTCGTCTCGAGGTTCGCTCCTCATCAATTTGTGAAATATAAATTGAGATGTACTGAATAAAGAATAAAATGATCTGAAATTTCACTCGAAATTGCATCATAACATGTATATGAAACATTTGGCTGAAGTTGTGAATTTTTTAAATAAGTTATCTATTTTTAAAAAATCTTTAATTTAGTGAATGTTGAACATTTTTTGTATAAACGCACCCATCAAACTTTTAATTTAAATGTGTACATAAGATGGCAAATTCATAGTAAAACAATCTGCTGCTGCTGCACTAAACATCTGATTGCTGAGATAGATGAGCAACGAATAAATTGTCAATAATAGATAGTTGGGAAATGGAAAATAGATCCATGCAGATGATGTATGCATGTGTAGCGTGTGCTAGCGTGTTCTTTTTTCATCTTGGTTGGTTGGTAATGTGAGGATCCAGGATATGTGTAGTGCACTGAGTTCAAGAACTGTCATTGGTGCGGTTTGAGTCGTAACGGTCCATATTCCTGTACTTGAACATGTGTGCATTGTTGCCTGAAATTCAGAGCTTGATTAATAGTACATGGAAGAACAAACATGTGTGATTCTGCAAGTGGGACATGTAAACTTGTTATTCAGGCTTATTTTTTTGAGCAATAGAGCCGGGGAGCTCCTCCCTGTTGATCCAGAAAAAAACTCGAACATAAGCGTAATGGCACCGAACCGGAATACATAGCAGAATTAGCACTTGTAAACAATAGACAGAAGCAACTTTGGTCTTTGTGCCGCCAAAATGAAGAGCGGGCTGGTGTGCATGCATCAATGTACGTAATCTGAATTCTGAACGCTTTTCTATGTAGTACTTTCTTTCCTTGTCTGAAAAACATGCATGCATGCATGCATGAGAGCGAGATTACAGGCTAAAGCCAGCATATATTCTGAAGTTGATCAATCATGCATGCATGTACACGGTGGTGAGCATACCAAACGGAAGCACACAGAGAAACAGCTAGCAGATTAAATCATCATATATAGGATCGTCCAGGTTACATCTTTTTTATTTTTTGATTGACGATAAAACTCAGGCGCTCTGCCATGCATATTTCAGAAGTCGAAACCAAACACGGTGGAACACTACATCCAGTTCGTCAACACTCAATACCGTATCTCGATCGAGCCTCACATCGTGCATAAGATAGAATCATACAACACTCAATACAGTCAGTCAGGCATGGGTGGTGCCTCATGAGCTGAACTAATCGGTCCTCAATCCTCCTCACCTCCCAAAAGGAGGGCCAGAAAGCTGGCAAAGTCGCCCGCCAATGAAGAAGATGGTCGAGTAGATCATGAGGATGTTGTCGGGGTCGGCAGCCAACGTGAGGATGAAGTGGACGGCGATGGCGAGCTCCAGCTCGAACGCGCGGACACGGCGGTGGCGGCCTGGGACCAGCAGCGCGAGCGCCGAGCTGCCTGAGTCGCAGCGCAGTACACCATCCGGGTAATGTCCGTCGGCTGGACGCACTGCATGAACATGATGGATATGGATCGGCCGAAGCACCCAAGGGGATATAGTACGTACGTAGACGTACGGGTCGTAGTACTCACCGTCGCTGGACAAACGGATGCTCAAGCCGTGCTTCCCTGATCCCTATGCGATCGATAGGGTTCATCGTCTTGGAGCTTTTTAACAAGCCGAGGCGATTCTTCGAGCGAGACAAAGCGAAGCAAAGCGATGCCGTGTGGGCCCGCCTCAGCACCCACCACGTGTCGAGCCTCAACTTTTTACAGCTCATCAATTAAGTTCTATTATTATTACAAACCCATTTACTCCTATTTACTACTCCATATCCCATACCACTTTATGCCGGAGTGAAGGCATGTCATCAACCTTCATTTTAACAAGGATCATGCTGAATTTTGTAGGCCTTTGAAGCCCCTGATCCCTATTTACTACTCCATTTTATAGAGTCCATGGAGTATCTTCTTTGTCTTTTTCAGGCTAGAAAGGGATATGAGGCTTCAAAGGCCTACAAAATTCAGCATGATCCTTGTTAAAACGAAGGTTGATGACGATTGATGACATGCCTTCACTATGGAGGCAGTACGTGCTATCCAACTTCACAAGCTTTTACTAAGGCATAAACTGGTGAGCTATAAGGGCATTTACAATGGTGGCATATTGATACATATGCCCCATAACAAAAAGTAATTTGAGGCATGTATATTTATTTTTTCTTCCCAATGCAAGCCATCACTAGTGGGCCTCATTAAGAAATAGAAAAAAAAAAGACTCTAGTACACATGCATCTTTACTTTTCATTCCAATCTTTTCAGCTTTTGTCACCGGACCACATTTTTCTCTTCAAGCACCCGCCTCCTGGAGAGGATCCCGCTTCCCTATCCGAACCTACTTTACGTCATATCCGATCCTACATGGCATGTGAGGCATCACCTTGAGGCTATGCATACATGCCCTAATGTGATATCCAACCACACACGTTTTTACAAAGGCATAGAGTGGTTAGGCATCATGTGCTATCCAACCCCACAAGTTTTTAGTAAGGCATAAAGTGATGAGGCGTCATGTGCTATCCAACCCCGCAAGTTTTTAGTAAGGCATAAAATGATGAGGCATCATGTGCTCCAACCCCGCAAGTTTTTAATAAGGCATAAAGTGGTGAAGCATCATGTGCTATTCATCCCCGCAAATTTTCAAGGCATCATAATCCTCTAGTGAGCTCTCTATCCTTCCACACTTTTTCTAATTCCTAGACGGGGACAACAAACCCGAACCATTTTCTGTGGATTTTCCTTCTTTTTCTTTAATTTGGAAAGTAAGCGGACTTTTTCTTCTTTTCCTTTAATTTGGCAAGAGACCCGCTCGTTTGCACCAGTCAGCTTTGCTCTAAAAAGCAACACTTGACCAGATGTTGTTGGACTAGCCGAGCCAGGGCCTACATGCATGGCCAGTTAGTTCCATTAAGAATGTGTGACAGTCACTGTTTAATTTGTTCTGAGCATATGAAAAGGCATATTTTAACGTGGTCCCTCTTACCTCCTCTTTTTACATGTGAGGTAAGAAGATAAGAGTTAATCAAGCTATTCACTAATGAGATCAACGGCTAAAATCATATGAAAAATTAACCGAACAAAAATCTGAAACTCTCAAACACATGAGACATATCAACATCCAGCAAGAAAATCAAGAACATAGCAAATTAACCCCTTGCATATGATCCAAAGAAAAAAATCGATGGAGCAAACTGAAGTAACAAAGAACCTGCAGGTCAAGCCATAGCAGGACACAAACATGATAAACACCGTAGGTTCATGAGTGAAAACCAAAATGTTCATGATGTCAAAAAATGTCCGTGATTTCCAAAAATGCGAGCCAATTTGGATATTTATGAACATTTTTTGAATTTGATGAACATTTGTAAAAATTATGGTGAACAATTTTGAATAAGATAAACATTTTTTTCAAAAAAACTGGATGAACAAATTTTGATTTCGATGAACAAAATTTGAATTTTTTGATTTTTTTAGAAATTAGTGAACAAATTTCGCAGATCAACCAATGACAAGATCATCTGCAATCCGATCATATGGGGAAAGGATCATCATAGATTATATTATACTCCCTCCATTCCTAAATATATATGTCTTTTTAGACATTTTAAATAGACTACAACATATGGATGTATGTATACATGTTTTAGAGTGTACATTCACTTATTTTTCTCTATATGTAGTCACTTGTTGTAATCTTTAGAAAGACTTATATTTGGGAACGGAGGGAGTAGAAAAAAAAACAAGATCATCTCATCTGAACCCCTATGAACCTAGCTTATAGTTATGTTCTACGTAGATTGAACGGTCGCTGGATTAATAGATTTAATAGGTCCACCGGATCGAGGAGGCTAGCATTTTCTTATTAATGTAGGAATTTTTAATATATTTCTCTATGTTTGACCCGTATTGTGCTTTTTGTGATAAAATGAATTCAAATTTATCAAATCATGACCAGAGTATAATTCAAATTCATTTAAATTTTAAATTTCATTTGAAAATTTTCTGAAATAAACTGAGATGTTACAGAATAAATAATAAAATGATCTGAAATTTCACTCAAAATTGCATCATAACATGTATGTGAAACATTTATCTGAAACTGTGAATTTTTAAAATAAGTAATCTATTTTTAAAAATTCTTTAATTTTGTAAATGTTGAACATTTTTTGTATAAACCCACCCACCAAACTTTTAATTTAAATGTGTGCAGAAAATAGCAAATTAATAGTAATACAATCTGTTGCTGCTACACTAAGCATCTGATTGCTGAGATACATGGCAACAAATAAATTGTCAAATTATTACATAGTTGGGACATGAAAAGTAGATCCATGCAGCTGATGTATGCATGTGTAGCGTGTGCTAGCAAGTTTTTGTGTCATCTTGGTTGGTTGGTAATGTGAGGATCCAGGATGTGTGCAGTCCACTGAGTTCAAGAACTGTCACAGGTGCGGTTTGAGCGTAGCAGTCCATATTCCTGTACTTGAACATGTGGGCATTGTTGTCTGAAATTCAGAGCTTGAATAGTACATGGAAGAACATACATGTTTTTTTCTTTTTTGAGGTAAACATACATGTGTGATTCTGCAAGTCGAACATGTAAATCTGTTATTCAGGCTTCTTTTTGAGCAATGGAGCCGGGAGCTCCTCCTTGTTGATCCAGGAAAAAACTCAAACATAAGCGTAATGGCACCGGAACCGGAATATATATAGCAGAATTAGCACTTGTAAACAATAGACAGAAGCAACTTTGGTCTTTGTGCAGCCAAAATGAAGAGCGGGCTGGTGTACATGCATCAGTGTAATCTGAAGGTTTTACTCTGCACTTCCCTTCCTTGTCTGAAAAACACATGCATGCATGCATGAGAGCGCGATTACAGGCTAAAACCAGCATATATATTCTGAAGTTGATCAATCATGTACAGAGTGCTGAGCATACCAAACTGAAGCATACAACATAAATAAAACAGCTAACAGATTAAAGCACCACAGGATCGTCCAGTTTACACCTTTTTAAATTTTTGGACGATAAAAGGCAGGCGCTCTGCCATGTTTCAGGAGTCGAAACCAAGTACTAGTCGATGAGGGATATCTACCCGGTTAACAGAATACAGTACACTACTAGCTAGATTAATACAGCACTCGATCGATCATCACAGCATAAGCTCCTAGAAGGCTAGAACCACTCATCAATGCCTACGTACTACTCGTCAGTCAGTCTCAGTCATGGGTGCCTCATCTAAAGAGCTCAACTAATGGGTCCTCAATCTTCCTCACCTCCCAACATGAGGGCCAGGACGCTGGCGTAGTCGCCCGCCATGAAGAAGATGGTCCAGTAGATCATGACAATGTTGTGGGACTCGGCAGCCATCATAAGGACAAAGTGGACGACGATGGCTAGCGTGAGCACGAGGTAGGCGAGGGCACGGCGGACGCAGCGGTGGCGGCCTGGGAGCAGCAGCGCCAGCGCGGCCGCGGCCGCCTGAGACGCAGCGCAGGACACCATCCCGGAAATGTCCGTCGGCTGGACGCACTGCATGAAAGAATATGATGGATGGATCGGTCGGAATGCCAAGCATCCAATACGTAACGTAGACGGGTGGTATTTAGTTGTTACCATGTCGCAGGGGACGTGGTGGTAGGCGAGGGCGAAGGAGGTGAGGAAGACGCCGGCGGTGAGGAGCGCCCAAGCGCTGACCAGCCGGGCAACATCCGGGACCGGGATCTTCTTCTTGGCCATGGTCTCGCCGTCGACGTCCATGGTGGATCCAGCCCTTGGGACTCGATGGATCCAAGGTAGCTAGCTAGCTAGCTAGGACAAGAGCACACGATTAGAAAAAGGAGACGGAGGGGAGACAGACGACGAAAGACAAAGTTAGCAAGATGTCCGGCATGGAACAGAGAGAGGGGAGTGACTCACCGTCGCTGGAGATGTTGAAGGTGCTTCCGTCCCCTGCTCCCTATAGCTATGTGAGAGGGTC
Organism: Triticum urartu; assembly: GCF_056163025.1. Classification (NCBI taxonomy): domain Eukaryota; kingdom Viridiplantae; phylum Streptophyta; class Magnoliopsida; order Poales; family Poaceae; genus Triticum; species Triticum urartu. The sequence goes on along the minus strand of NC_141877.1, from coordinate 43,848,148 downwards.
GTGTTGAAGGAGCTAATTGGAGGCGGCTGCATGTGGAGCCTCTTAACAAGCCGAAGCGATTGGAGCCAAGCAAAGCGACGCCGTGTGGGCCCGCCGAAGTGTCGAAGCGAGACACGCGTCATCAATTAAGTTCTCTCTGTTATTACAAGCCCATTTATTCACTATATATCTTCTTTCTCAGGCTAGAAAGGAAGATGGGGCTTCAAAGGTCTACAAAATTCAGCGTGATCCTTGTTAAAAAATAAAACAGGTTGATGACATGCCTTCGCTAAGGCATAAAGTGGTGAGGCATCATGTGTTTTCCAACCCGTAAGTTTTTACCAAAGTATAAAGTGGTGAGGCATCGTGTGTTTTCCAACCCGTAAGTTTTTACCAAAGCATAAAGTGATGAGACATCGTGTGTTTTCCAACCCGTAAGTTTTTACCAAAGCATAAAGTGATGAGGCATCATGTGCTATCCAACCCCGCGTGTTTTTTCCAAGGCATAAAGTGATGTGGCATCATGTGCTATCCATCCCCGCAAGTTTTCAAGGCATCATCCTCCTCTAGAGAGCTCTCTCCTTCCACACTTTTTCTAATTTCTAGACGAGGACAACAATCCCAAACCATTTGCTGTGACTTTTCCTTCTTTTATTTAATTTGGCAAGTAAATGGGTTTTCCTTCTTTTCCTTTAATTTGACAAGAGAGACCCGCTTGTCTGCACGGATTAGCTTTCCTCTAAAAAAGCAACACTTGACCAAATGTTGTTGGACTAGCCGAGCCTACGTGGCCAACTAGTTGCGTTAAGAATGTGTGACAGTCACTGTTTAATTTGTTCTGAGCATATGAAAAACAAATTAGTCAAAAGTCTGAAATTCTCAATACATGAAACATGTCGACATCCAGCAAGAAAATCAAGAACCTAGCGAATTAACCCCTCACATATGACCCGGAAAAAAAAATCGATGGAGCAAAATTGACACAGTGGTGGCCATACCAAACTGAAGTAACAAAGAACCTGCAGGTCAAGCCATCACAGGATCATCCAATCCAATCTACGTCTTAACAGAACACAAACACGATGATCACCGTAGGGGGGTATAAAATATTTCCAGTTAGCTTCATACCCTGTATGACAATTGCTCTGCATAACCCATGGTGCAAAACACAGAATATGCAGATGATAATGATGACCACAGCAAACTGAAATACACGTAGATACTACAGATCAAACCATCACAAGATTATCTGCATTCTCGATCATCTGGGGAAAGGATCATCATAGATTATTCAAAAAAGGAAGAAAAAATGATCATCTGCTAACTCACTTTAGTACATCTTAACAGAACAAGCACAAAACGATTGATGCAGCGAGTTTGGGGAATCCTATAAGGTTCAAACACACATGCGGTTCAAACTTCAACAGAATCTTACCAGCTGAACGACATTCCCATGCATGCACGGCAAGATTCAGAGTAAAAGTCTGAAGTAATCTAGATGCAATCTGATCCATCTTAAACAGTACTGATGCATGCAGGAACGAAATTAGCACAAGCAAGACCAAAAGTTCAGCAAACAGTCCGTGTAATTAAGCAGAGGTCTCTAGACCAATAAGAAAGGGCAACCGGATCCGTCAAATTCGAACCAAAATTCATTCAAGCCGTACTGGATAACGAAACAACCATTCGGTGCCACAAAATGTCATCAAAAGTGGAAAGGGAACACACATTGCTCATCGCGACATCCATACGACTGCCCAATCTCTCATCCAAACCCCTATGAACTAAAAGACTGCCCAATCTCTCATCCGAACCACTACGAACTACTCCAGTAAATGATCTTAGATCTGGTCCAGAGAAGGTCTTGGACATCAGACATGGTTGTAGACGCTAATTATTTAGTAATACAAGAATTATTTCGCAAAAGAAGTAAGACCTTGTGTGGCTTTTTTTTCGTCGAAGCTAGACATAAACATATGTATATGTACTCCTAGCTACATCTGTCTTGCTGTCACAAAATGAAAAGGAAGAAGAAAGGTACACCTAGTCACCTATATTAAAACACTTTTGCTTCAGTACCCCCCCCCCCCCCCCCCCCCCCCCCCCCAATATGATCCGGTAAGTCAAACTGCTTGCTATATATATGAACAACAGGTACTCCTTCAGTAGTTACCTTGACAGCCATTGTTGAGGTAGGCGTTGCCCCCATACCCCAGGGAGCACTAGCACAAGTACCCAGGTCCATTGCTCGCACTCTCACAGTAACTGTTTGCACTAACACAAGCATAGTTTTTTTGAGGGCTAATGGCAGGTGCTCTGCCTTTTCATTATAGATTAGGAATTTACAAGAGAGAAGTCTGAAGCCCTAGGGCAGACAAAAAGAGAAAAAGAACAGAATTACATAGCTAGAGGCCTCGAAAAAGCCAAGTCCAGGTATGTTAAGTCAGACCTGACTAAGCAAGCCACCATATCAGCAGTTGAAGAAAGGTTTTGAAAGATTCTTCGGTTTCGCTCGTTCCAGATGTTCCAGGCGAAGAAAAGCGCAGCTGCTGCCTTGTTTTGTTGCCCGTAGGCAAAGCTTCTCCCCCAGGATGTGGTAGAGGTGAACGGCAAGGTTGTTTGTATCTTGACAGTTAGGGAGGATGACAATAATCTTTTGCCACACTTCCTTTGCAAAAGGGCAGGAACTGATCAGGTGGGCGGCAGTCTCAATCGTTTGATCACAGAGGGAGCAGGTGTCATTGTGTTCACATCCTCTCGCACGGAGACGATCAGCAGTTGGCAGTCTATTTTGAGCTAGCAGCCAAGCAAAAAATTTGATTTTTCCCTCCACCTTTGCTTTCCAAATGGCATTTAACTCTGGCTTCGCAATGGTTCCGATGAATTGGGCATCATAGGCAGTTGCAACAGTGTACGTTTTGCTGTCGTTCCATCTCCATTCAATGTCGTCTGGTTGATCCAAAAGAGTAATCCCTTGAATCCGGTGCCACAGGTCAATAAAAGAAAGCAGGTCTTCAGTGGTGCTAAGACGTTCGATTCCTTTCATCCAGCGGCCTTGGTGGAGAGCAGCAGCCACAGAAGAATTTTTCCTCCTTGCAAGCTTGTGGAGGTTTGGGGCAATGTCCTTAGGAGCTGTTCCACTTAACCACGTACTACTCCAAAACTTGGCCCTTTGACCGTAGCCGAGCTTGACAGTTGTGGAGGTGTTGAAAAGCTGCATGTCAGTACAAGTGCAAGGGAGTTGCGATCCAACCCAAGGCCTGTTGGGGTATTTCCAAGAGTACCAAGCCCACCTTAACCTCAAGGATCTGCTGTAAAAAATGAGATTTTTGACTCCAAGACCCCCAAGCTTTTTGGGGGAGCAGACTTGTTGCCAATTGACCGCACATTGGCCTCCTTTGGCCTCTTCTTCTCCTTTCCACAGGAAGCTTCTTCGAAGTTTGTCAATCCTCTTTACAACCCATTTGGATGGCGTAAAAATGGTCAGATAGTATGTTGTCAAGGAGGTTAACACAGAATTGATAAGGGCCAGCCGCCCCTTCTTGTTAAGTAATTTGCCCTTTCAGCCCGCAAGCTTTGCTGCAACTTTATCAATGAGCATTTGAAAATCCACCCTGCGAAGCTTGCGAATACTCAAAGGTAGCCCAAGGTACTTGCATGGTAAGGAGCTGGTTTCGCCCTCGAAGTCAGCTAGAACCTCATCAATAACCTGGTCTTCACACCCAATTGGGTATGCTGCTAGCCAGAGTGCTTTCTTAAGGGGAAGAAGTATTCAAGAGAATTTTCTTTATGTCCAAAACCTCATACAGAATCTACACCTTGCAAAGAAACCCACCTTATTCCTGAAGCTAGATATTGCAAAAGCTTTCGATTCGGTCAAGTGGGATTATCTTCTCGATGTTTTGAAGCATGTGGGATTCAGCCAGAGATTCCGAGATCTGATAGCTATCTCACTTGCCTCTACCTCTTCGCGGATCATCCTAAATGGTGCTCCTGGTACACCTTTTCTGCATCGCCAAGGCCTGAGATAGGGTGACCCACTTTCGCCGTTGCTGTTCTTGCTAGCCATCGATCCACTACAGAGAATTCTTGACAAAGCTACGGAGGAACATATTCTCAGCCCAATCAACCATCACACTGCATCTGTCAGAATCAGCCTTTACGCAGACGACGCTGCCCTGTTCGTGAACCCTATCAAAGCTGAAGTGTCTGCTCTTCAAACCATCCTGGCGGCCTTTCACAAGCATAGTTTCCTGGCTCAAGGCACGACCCATTTCTGACCGCCCAGTTCACGATGATAGGTGCACCATTCTTCGCCCTCTTGTTGATGAACCCAAGCTTTCCGACAAGGTCATGGCGTAGAAACATGGGTTGAATCCCCACACACTGCTACTGTTAGTCGAGAAGGCCAGCCCGATGGCGGTGAGGTTGGTCAGGATGGACACCTCACAGCAGCCTGTCCCGGTGCACGGGGATCCGTCTTGGGACGCACCGCTGGCACCATCGCAGTAGGAATAGCAGCCGGCAAGGTACATGCTGTTGTTCCCAAAGAAGCCGCCAACGAGCCCCAGGGTGTTGCAGCCAATGACTGTGAAGTGGTTGCGCCCAGGGGATGGGATGAACGGTGTGTCCTGCAGGTTGAACCACACAGTGCCGTTGTTGGTGGCTGATACCACGGCATTCGATGTAATAGGATTGACGATTAGTTTACCTATCTATATTTTGTCAGCCGGTTGTGGCTTTTGGGCATTTTTTTGTTTTTATTGCTCTTCGTGAGCCAGCTTTTCATTTTGTTGGGGACTGCAAGACATTATTGAACCACTTTATTTTATAATAAATATGGCTGTATGCATCGTTCTGATGCAGAGGCCGGGGAGTCCCCCTTTTCGAAAAAAAACCACGGCACTTGATGTGAAGCAGATGTAGCTGATCGGGAATAGCACCCGCATCTCACCACGCTCAAGTGAGATATCAACGACGTCTACAGCCATGCCGGCCGGGGCCCCCACCGTCGGTCGTGGCGGATAAGAGGCATTTCTACAGTCGAGATTGAAGAAGCTGTTGAGGCTGACTGAGGCGCACTGCGCCCCGATGCCGAAGGGGTAAGGGATGAGCACGTCGCCGCACTTTTCAGGGCACCCAGGTAGCGCCAGCGATGTGGTGCCACCCACAGCGGGTGCCAATGCCATCACCAAGAAGACTAGCTCTAGAAAGAACACTGGGACCGGTGTTGGATGCATGGATCGCGCCATCACTTGCTTAATTTGGGGATTTTGTGTGAGTGTGCCGACTGCTGAGCCCCTGAGCTTTTCCTTATATGAAATGAATCGTGCCTTGCCATATAATGTAGTGGACTCCTATAAACGCGTACAAATGTCAGCAACTGATGTAAGTCTACTTACAAGTTCCTTCGACGGTGAGCTAAAGACTTAGCTTAATGCCCATAACTCTCATGTTATAAGTCAGATGCATTGATATAGAACATGCTAACTAGCAAGGAGGTAAGACTTTGTCTTAGTCGTCCCACTCAAGCAAGTCTAGACGCGTGTTGTAGCATAATACTTTTTTTTTGAAATGGTCAACCGGGGGGGGGGGGGGGGGGTGGGGGGGGGGAAGGCTCCCCACCTGAATATATTTCAAAGTGGCCTTAATGCCATGAGATTGATCCGGTTTATAAGGAAAATCGGATCGAAAACCTAGACAATTAGACCCTGTTTATGAGGAAAACCGGGCCGAAAACCGTACAAGAGAGGGTAAAAGAAGAGAAACCAAAACAAAAGACGCCCAAGACAAGGCACGCCTAGCTAGCAACCCGAAGAACATCACCACGAGAGGCACAAGTAGATGAGGGGAGTCGTCGAGGGGTCACAATACCAAGACTTGACAAGCGGCCTAACGCACCACACCGGCGTGCGTACCGAGCGCGCAATAGAGGAGCATCCACATCAACGAGTGACTAGCACGAACCTTGACGGGGAACTCCGCCATAAAGAGTCGGAAACGATTAGCAAGTTGGGGAGGAAACTTGCGGCATCATTGAGCAAAGATGAACCGGGACAACGCCAAGAGCACGAAGCTCGCTGCACCACAACGGTAGCCATGGAGGTCTTGAGCATGCACAGCAAACGGGGCGACACCGACGAACACCACCACAGACGAACACATACCACCGTCGACCCAACCGGTCGCACCACCTACCACCAACATCCCTGCAGCAACACCCACACGTCAACCAAGCAGACCCCGAGATGATGCCTTCAATAAGGGCCGCGACGTCGGATGCGCCGCCATCATCCGCACCAGGAGGACCTGGGATAGGGGATTCCCCCGAGGTCTCAACTTCCATCTTCATCTGACCAATCAAGGAGAGCCTTGAACGTTGGCCGTCTGGTCACCACCCAACAACACCCCGTAGAGGGGAGAGGTGTCGTACAGGAACGAGGTGGTCCAGAGAGGATCCCACCCCGCTAACCCGGCTTCTGATGGAAGAATCGAACCACTCCAACGAATGGTCAAGCCAAGAAGTCGTAGGCAAAGCAGCACCTCCTCACCGACACCGACCACACCACCGTCGACCCCAGCCAGTCGCACCACCACCACCATCCGACCCGCAAAGAGCAGCGACCACACAAATCCACCAAATCGATGCCTTCAAGAAGGATTGCGACGCAAAAATGCGCCGCCATCGACCGTTCCGGAAGGACCAGGAACAAGGGTTTTCCCTGGAGCTTCGAAGGGAAAGTCACCTTGACAGTGACGCCTCCAAGGAGGTAAGCGACACCCGCGGGCGTCACCATCGCCGGCTCCGGTCAGAGCAGAGGCTTTCGCCCAAGTGAGCAGACCGCCTTCGAGAAGCACCGGTAGACCGCGATACACTGCTTCCTGCACCACCACAGAGCAAGGTCCACTGCAGCCCGCCGCCACACATGACCAGATCCAGTCCACCGCAGGCCAAATCTAGCCGGATCCAGCCTGCCCACACCGCCCCCCACCAGGAACGCGCCGGCAGAGGCCACCGGGAGGGAGCAGCGAGCGCCTCCACACCACCGTCCCCAGCCTCCACCAGATGAACCGCCGCGCGCCGGAGTCACGCCACGCCGGTCGCCGCCACACGGGGCTCCCCCAGCCCGTGAGCGCGCCACACGAGGAACGGCAGCCCGCCGCCGCCAGATCCGCGCGGGCTTTGCCCGGCGGGGGCTATTGGCGGCGGCGAGGAGGGGGGGAAGAGAGGAAGGGTGGGTTGCCGGGGGAGGGGGCGCCGCCGCCCGAGCCGCCCTGGGGAGAGACGGCGCGGGGGGAGGGGGCGGGGGGGAGGGGCTTCGAGTTTCCGGCTAGCATAATACTATAATACTGAATTACTGAATGTACATGTACCTGTTTGCACTTTGCACACACACACACAAAAAGTTAACTTCTAACATGTCCATCATATAACTAAGATAAACACCACGGAGCAGCTACATGTCAAAATATACCATTGTATTCAGAAATAGAATAGCATTAATTAGTTGTATATCTGTACGCTGTAAGACCTACTTGCATAGCTCTAAAGTCTTCAAGGTGAATTTGTTATACAACTATAGTTGTTACTGAAAGCTGCCACAAAAACTAGTCTCTAATCTCTACCGATGTGAGAATTTACAGGCCCTTCTATTTTTCATACTATTTTGTCTGGAAATATAAAATTAGACACCTTGACCTGTTCACTTCTCAAGAATAGCGAAAAAATCACAGGCTCCGAATTTAACTCTCAGTAGCTTACGTGACTACGTGAGGACCTTCCATTACCTGTTTGGACCTAGATAGGATGGTCTGGAACCAGGTCTGATGACTGATGCTCCCATGCATGATCACAGATTGTAGACAAGATTTTTTGATTTCTATTTGAACTGAAACCAGGCTCACACTTGTTAGCATGCACGTAAGCAGTCCATGGATCATCGTTTCTTCCTGCCACAACAACATAGAACTAATGCCTGTGAAAACAGTCAATTAAGATGAACATTGAAAAGTAAAAGATTTGCATTTCAGTCCAGCTATGCACTTCAAACTGTTGCTGGCTAGCTATCTTGACTTTACTAGTTGTCCGAGTAGTACTTCCATCTAGTTTATTATTGCAGAAGAAAGTTCCAAATTGCAGTGTCTAACAAAGCATATGACATATGCTGACATGTGGGACGATAAAAAGAGTTATACTTTAACCAGCATATGAATAACCTATAAACTAGTGAAAACTTTTCCAGATTGTAAGCAAATATGTCATCCTTTTTCCAGTTGTGAGACCCAAGTGAACTAATCGAAATTTTCAATAAAAACACGCAAGTGAATTAATCAAAACTTTGCTGCATGTTATGACTTTCAACTCTGAACGCTAATATTAATACAAACTGATGAAGATTTCTCCAGATTATAAGCAACTCTAGCATCTTTTCATAAATCTCAGAGGAACTTCTCGATACAAAGGATTAAGCAAACTAGCTAATTTAAGTTTCTTACTAAACATTTTGATTTCCAGCTATGAGGACGCGTTTTATTTGGCAGTTTTCTGGATGAAACTAAACAAATACAGATTTTAGGGAAGAGCTTTCCAGTTAACACTGATCTCACCCATGAAATGGTTAATCAACAATCATGCAAAACAACTGTAAATAATAATATCTGATGCATCAGCACCAGACTTTGTCATCTGCTGTTCACAATGACATAGCAACAAAGAAACATGAGATGGCATTGGCTTTAAGTTAGCAAGTTGGAAAGATAGTGACACATCCACCACAAAAGAAAAGACAGTGCCATAGGAAAGTACTCCTAACTACCAAGTCTCCAACTTTAGATGATGACAAAGAAGTTGCCATAAAGAAGTCCATGGTAATCAATACGACTGCAGAGAATGTTTTGTAAATGATGACAAAGAAGTTGACATAAAGATGATGACAAAGTTGCCATAAGAGCAACTCCAACGGGCCGACCCAAACGGACGGCGCTTTTGTCCGCTTTTTGTCCGTTTGGGTCGGCCCAGCGGACACAAATGTCCGGCGCTGTGTTTGGGTCGGCGCGAGCGTCCAACGCTGACCCGACCCATTTCATCGGCGCGCCAAAAAAAGTATTGTAAGCATTTTGAAAATAAATACATGCATTTAATTAAACATAAAAGCCGGCCACGAAGGCCGGCGAAAGTCCACATTACATTAATTAAAATACTAAAAACTAGAAGACGTGCTGCCCTAGGCGTCCTCGGCGGCGGCGGCGCCTGCGTCGGGACCGGTGAGGTCGATCAACGTCGGCGCAGGGCCGGCCCAGGGGAACGCCGTGTTCCAGACGGCGGTGATGTCGGGCTTTGCCGCCGCTGCCCGCGCCACCGCTGCCTGGGCCTGGCGCGCCTCCTCTTCGGCCTCGCGCTCGAGCATCTGCAGGCGCTGGCTCTCCCGGCGGTCCTCGGCAAGCCGAACGCGGCGCCAGTGGTCGAGGTAGGCCGCCTCCTGCTTCTCTGTCGCCCCGAGCCAGATCGCCGGAGCGATGACCCACTCGCGGACTACTCCGGTCCAGGAGTAGCGCTCGATGTAGGCCGGCTCCTCCGGCTCGGCTTTGGGCGGGGACGGCGGGGCCACCGGCGGCACGACGCAGTCGCCCGCCGCGGAGAGGGCCATGGCCTCCGCCATGGCAGCCTCAAAAGCCGCCTCATCCGCCTCCCTCCACCGCTCCTCCTCCTCGCTCTCCTTGATGGCCGCCGGGTAGGCGGCCTCGGCCTCCTGGTCCTCGTCGTGGACGACGAGCGCGGGCGGCGGCAGGCTGTGGTCGACGCCGCGGATGCTGCGTCGCCTCGCCTCCTCGTGCTCGATGGCGAACCATCGAGCCCAGTTGAGCGAGTCGACGGCGAAGCGCGGGTCGGCGTGCTGCTCCTCGCTCAGCAACGCACGCCGGCGTCGCACCTCCTCCGCATGGGCCCTGGCTGTCCGCGGCGCCGCCGGCACTGGGATCCTCTCCGGATCCAAATGCCAGTCGTGCGGCAGCGTCACGTCTGGGTACGGCAGAGGCACGCGGTGGTGCCAGTGCCACTCGGCCTGGTGCACCGGCACGTTGATGCGCTGCCTCTGCCGGGGAGCGCGCGCCGGCGCGGGGAGGGCGGGGAGGGAGGGGGAATGGCGGGCGGGGGCTTTGCCCTTGCGGCTGCTGCCGACGCCGGAGAAGAAACCCATGCTGGCGGTGGCTAGGGTTGTCGCCGGCGTGGGGGCAGGGGTGGCCAGATGGGAACGGGGGGCGAGTGGTAGTGGATGAGGACGGCCCTGCCGCACGCCCGGCTTAAAAAAGGACGACCGCCGTCGCTGACGCGTGGGCCTAAGGTGGGCGGTCGTCATAAATTATGTTGACCGTGGTAGTTGGACAGCCGCCAGGTGGGGACGCGGCGGACGGCGAGGAGACGCGCGGCGCGTCCGCTTCGCGTCCGCGCCGACGCATTCCAGGCGCAATTTTGGGCCGGAAGTGGGTCGGCGCAGACGCCGGGCGGACACGATTTGAGTTTGGGTCGGCGCGTTGGGCCGCCACTTTTGTCCGCGCCGACCCAAAACGGACGCGGGCGGACGAATGGGTCACCCCATTGGAGTTGCTCTAAACATTGTTGCAGATTAACCATAGGAACATGGCGAGGTTACTCTGTTGCTGCTTGGAGGTAGATGTACCTATGTTGGTGTATGAATTCATATCAAATGGTGTACCCTCTTTGAGTTCCTTCATTACAATGATCACAAATCACTAATCCCGTTGGCACTTCAACTGAAAATGGCTATGCAGTCAGCAGAGGCCATGCTTATGTTTCATCAACTTCTCGCACAATTATCCACAGGGATGTCAAATCACTCAATATACCACTGAATGATGACACAGTGCAAAAGTTGCAGATTTTGGAGCATCAGTGAAGTCCCTAGATAGAGATGATTTCATCATGTTTATCCAAGAGACTCTTGGCTACCTTGGCCCTGAGACTTGGCAGTCATCACCTTACTGACAAAAGTGATGTATATAGAAAGAAGGCTATATACAATGATGCTTTTAATGGAAAGAAATTACTATGTCACACTTCCATCTAGATGTTCCACCTGAACAAGCTTAGCAATATGCTGGACTACTAAATAATAGAAGATGAAGTAATGGTAGTGCTCTGTAAACTATCTGAATTCACCATGCTTTGCCTGAGCCCAGGTGGACAAGAGAGGCCAACATTGAAAGAAGTTGCAGAGCACCTACAAATGTTGAGGTGAATACAGATGCAGCTAGTCACAAAATCAAATACAAGGAGGATTATCAACGACTGCCATTTCAGACAGGATCAAATACCAGAGCATGGAGAGAATCAAACTAGTACTGGACGGAGATATTGCAAAAAGATACCAGTATCTGATAATTATCAGCATAATAACCAGTAATTACTAGCTGAATATATGCTGAAACTTTGCTAGAAAAAAAAACTAGTGATCCAAATTGTACCTTTTTGGGTCCAGCACTGTAACTCAACTGAGATTTAATGTATGTATGCTGATTTCATGTAAGATAGGCACTGCTCCCTCTTGCTACTTTATTGCAGAAAAATCATAAATATGTTTGAAATTCCAAAGTAACATATTCTTTCTAATTAAATCCTTCAAACAGAGTAATTATCCATACAAACGATACAAGCAGTTACACGGCCAGCACCAGTTTGCGCATCTCCAAGCTACCGTCTGTCATCTCATCCAAAGGGAGAACGACTGACGACGGTGATGCTCCAAAGTTGCTATCAAAGCCACAACCATTCTCGCCATTACTGGCTGCATGTATTTGGTGTCTCCAAAGCACCTGCAGGCGTTCTGCTACTTCCTTCATCGTCAGCCTGTCGTCTCCTTTCGTGCTCAGGCAGTGCACGGCGAGGACAGCAAGCTTCTCAACAACCACCGTGGCAACAGCATCGTCTGCAATCTCAGAGTCCAGCATTGTCCGGTGCTTGCGCTGGTGAAACATAAGGAGAAAATTATGGGTCAAGGATTTCTTTTCATTGGAAGAGTTATCGGCATACAGAGCCCTCTTTCAGTTCCAGGAGAACGACCCCAAAGCTGTAGACGTCACTCTTGTCAGTGAGAAGGTGGCTGATGAAGCTTTCGGGGTCAAGATACCCGAGGGTTCCCTGGACGAGCATGATGAACGAGTTTTCATCCATGGACTTGAGTGCTGACGCTCCAAAGTCTGCAACCTTGGCATTGCACTAATTGTCCAGAAGAATGTTGGCCGATTTGACATCCCCGTGCAGGATTGTGCAAGATGTCGACGAGTGCAAGTAAGGATGGATGGGAACGTCACATTCAAGGCGGTGAGGATGGTTGGGATGGAGGATGGATGCCTCGCAACTGTTATAAAATGAGCAACTTATCTTCACTGAGGGCCAGAGGCCAGTACATATACATGTGTGGCAAAGTGCAGAGAACCCCTTATACACTGGGGATATGCAGACAAGTGACAATACACATCTAACACCCCCCCCTCAAACTCATGGTGGATCAACAACACTGAGTTTGGAGAGAAGAAAACCATGCTGCGCTCGAGTTTGTGCCTTGGTGAAGAAGTCCGCCAACTGTAACTCGGAAGGCACATAGTGAAGAGCAAGAGTCTGATCCTGCACAGCAGCACGCACAAAGTGGGCATCCACACCTATGTGCTTGGTGAGCTCATGCTTCACCGGGTCACGCGCAATACTGATAGCACCGGTACTGTCGGACAGGAGAGGAGTTGAGGTAGTAGCAGACACACCAAAGTCGTCAAGTAACCACCGTAACCAGATCACCTCAGCCGTCAACATAGCCATGGCTCGCAACTCAGCCTCTGTGCTCGAGCGAGAAACTGCAGTCTGTTTCTTTGTCTTCCAGGCAATAAGAGAGCCATCAAGAAAGACACAGTAAGCAAACAGCGAGCGTCGATCAGAGGGATCACTAGCCCAGGTAGCATTAGAGTAGGCCTGGAGCTCAAGAGAGCTGGAGCGGGGAAAAAAGGCGCTGAGAGATCGTGCCACAAAGATATCGTAGAACACGGAGGAGGTGACTATAGTGGACAGAGGTGGGAGCTGAAACGAACTGACTCAGGATGTGGACAGGATAGGGGATGTCATGACACGTAACAGCAAGATAGACAAGGCTGCCAACGAGGTGACGATAGCGAGTGGGATTAGGAAGAGGGTCACCATCAGATGCACGAAGCTGAACGTTGAGCTCCATAGGAGTGACAACTGTGCGCTCATCACCAAGAGCAGCGCGAGCAAGAAGATCCTGAATATATTTTTCTTGGAAGATGTAGAAGCCATCAGGGGTCGAGGAGATCTCAATCCCAAGAAAATAGCAAAGTGGACCAAGATCAGTCATGAGGAACTGGTCTCGAAGGCGAGCCTTAACAAAGGCAATGTACTCAGAGTCGTCACCAGTGATGATCATGTCATCAACATAGAGAAGGAGAAGAGTCCGACCACAAGGAGACGTGTGAACAAACAATGCAGGATCATGATCACTGGGCAAGAAACCAGCCGCAGTCACCACAGAGGCGAAACGCTCAAACCAGGCGCGAGGGGCCTGTTTGAGACCATATAGGGAGCGGCGAAGTCTACAGACCATACCATCAGGAGCATAGTACCCCGGTGGTGGCTGCATAAAAACCTCCTCACGCAACTCGCCATTGAGAAAAGCGTTCTGAACATCAAGTTGAGAGATAGACCACCGACGAACAGAAGCTACAGCAAGAAGAGTGCGGACAGTGGTCATGTGGGCCACAGGAGCGAATGTCTCATCATAATCTCGCCCCTGCTCCTGCTGAAAACCACGGGCCATAAGACGAGCTTTGTAGCGCTCAAGAGAACCATCGGAGCGAGTCTTAACCTTGTAGACCCACTTGCAGGTGATGGGACGGACATCGAAAGGAAGGGGAACCAGATCCCATGTGCCAGAGCGCTCAAGTGCAGCAAGCTCTTTAGCCATCGCAAGCTGCCATTCAGGCTAAGTCATGGCAGTCCGATAGGAAGTGGGCTCAGTAATAACAGAGAGACCGTACCGATCAGGGGAGTAGCGATCAGGCGGGGGCGAGGCCGAGCATGGAGGTTGTGAACCGGGGGAGGCATGAGAGGAGGTGCACCAGAGGTGGAAGGCTCGTCAGAGGAGACATCCTCAGTACGATATCGGCGAGTATAGTGGAGAGGAAATGGTGAGAGAGGGCGACGGACTGGAGATGATGGTGGAGAAGTGGAGGAGGAGGATGGAGAAGACGGGGTCGGTGGTGAGTTTGAAGGAATGAGAGGTACCGGAGGAAGAGGTGACACATAAGGCACAGAGCAGGATGCATCAGGAAGGAGATGGAAAGAAAGGTCATCCACAGAGAGACTCGAGGAAGAAGAACGTGGGTAGTAAGAACGAGACTCACCAAAAGTCACATCACGCGAGATGCGCAAGCGACGACCCACAGGATCCCAACATCGATATCCCTTGTGCTCGTCACCGTAGCTAAGGAAAACACACTCAACCGACTGAGCAGTCAGTTTGGTGCGTTCTCAGGGGGCAAGAAGAACATAGCACACGCATCCAAACATACGAAGAGCTGAGTAGTCAGGAGAGCGACCAGTGAGACACTCCATAGGAATACCACCCTGCAGAGCAGAAGATGGCTGAATGTTGATGAGATAGGTGGATGCAGAAATAGCCTCAGCCCAAAAATGGGGTGGAAGGGAAGTAGCAATCATCAGCACACAAGCCGTCTCAAGCAAATGATGATGCTTTCGTTTGGCAACGTCATTCTGAGCATGAGCACCAGGACAAGAGAACTGGACAAGAGTACCCTGTTCCGCGAGAAAACCACGCAACAGCTGAGAGATATACTCTCCAGCGGAGTCAGCACGAAAAGTACGAATGGGCATGGCAAACTAGGTGTGAACCATGACAGCCAAACGTTTGTATATAGGGAGAACCTTGCTACGAGATTTCATGAAGTAGAGCCAAGTGTAGCGAGAGAAATCATCAATAAACAAAACATAGTAGCGATGACCACCTTTCGAATCAAAGGGAGCAGGACCCCAGACATCAGAATGAACTAAGTCAAAAGGACGTTGAGATACAGATTCACTAGTAGGATAAGGTAATTGAGTCTGTTTGCCAAGTCTGCAACCATTACAATGTAAGGAGACATCTCCAGATACAGACCCTAAGAGGCCCTGACGAATTAACGAAGACAAGCGAGAGCCACAGATGTGACCAAGGCGATGATGCCACTGATGGAAGGACGCAGACGAAGAGGCAGCAAGAGCATGAGAGCTGGCAGAAGTGGTGGCAGCGGAAGGAACACAAAGCCAGTCAACCTCCCAAAGGCCCGCTGACTCACGGCGCCGAGGGCCAGCACCAACCAAAGCCTTGGTGCGACGATCCTGAATGGAGCAAGAGTCGGTATCAAGAATGACACGACAACCAGAATCAGTACGTTAGGCAGCGGAAAAAAGATTCATGGTAAGGCGAGGAACATGTGAAACACTCGAAATAGAAAAAGATGGAGTGGAAAGAATACCACGACTAGCAACGGGAAGAGATGTGCCATCGGCAGTAAGAACATTAACAGGCGAATCAAGAGGTCGAAGAGAAAACAACGTGGAAGAATCAGAAGACATATGAAAGGAGGCTCCAGAGTCCAGAACCCACGAAGATGTACCTGACTGTGTAGATGCCGGTGATGGTGAGGAAGGGGATGCAGTCACAGCAGTAGCAGAAGCAGTCGACGAGGAGCCTGAGGAAGCAAGAAGACGCTTGAGGCGAACAATGTCATGGTCAGTGAGTGACGGAGTCGAGGAAGATACAAGAGTCCCGCTGAAGGAGGAGCGCCTCTGGTCTCGCTTCTTCTGGCGACAATCAGACTCTGGGTGACCTGGCCGGAAGCAGTAACCACAGACAGTGTCACGGCGCAACGTGCCCTTCTCAGCATAAGGAGGACGGCTCACCCTCCCCTAGAGGAGTATGCAGGAGCGGCGGAGTAGTGAGGCGAGCAGACGAGGCAGGAGCCCGAGCGGCCAGTACTGACGGAACCAGAAGCAACCCAGCAGAGCGAAGGCGGGTCTCCTCAGCACGAAGCTCGGCAAGTATCTCGGAGATAGGAACACGACCACGAGCAAGCAAGTGAGCACGGCGAGGCTCAAACTCAGACCGGAGGTGAGATAAGAACTCATGGACCCGCTGAAACTCCAGATCAGACCGAGTAGTCTGACAGCAACGACAGGCTCCACAAACAACTGTCCGAAGAGAGTCAAGCTGGCGCCAGATGGCAGAGCACTGTGAATAGAACTCATCAACAGAAGAATCACCTTGCTGGAGTGCGTGCTCCTGACGCACCACAGAGAGGTAGAGAGCATCACCAGAGGGCTGATAGCGCTGACAGAGATAAGACCACATCGCTACAACTGTGCCAAGTCCCATGAACTCGGAAGCAAACTGAGGGAGGAAACTCGCAGTGAGAACAGCAGCAGCTCGAGCATCATCATTGCACCACTGAGTGTAAGCAGACAGATCATCCCGGTACACAGAGAGGGCATCGAAATAAGCGGATACCTGCTGATCACAAGCATCAACCACAGCATCATCCAGTGCCTTGGCAGCATCCCGGTCAGCTTGAGAAGTATCAGCAGCAAGGACCGGCGGCACCGGTGGGATTGGGGCGACGGGCGCAACAGGGCATGGTGGACAGGGGATCTCGCTAGAAAAAACACCCCACAGAAGAAGACCACGCATATGAATGCGCATGAAGCTTACAAACTCGGCATAGTTGGTGCCATCAAAAATCACCGAGCATCAAGGAACAACCACATAGCCTGAAGATGACATACTGAGATATCCCCTTTTTATCTCACTCCCTTTTTTTGGTCAATAGACAGAAGGGGCCCGATCTAGATCGGGCCAAGGCGCACTCGAGCCCAAAACGCGAGCAGACGAGCCGCTCGATCCAGAAGCGGAGCGAGCCCGATGCAAGCGAAGAGCGAGCGAGGCAAGAGGGCAGTGGCGGCGACCAGCCGGTCGATCCAGAAGTAGAGATCGAGCCGGAGGGAGGCAGAGCCAGAAGCCGGGCAGAAACGGAGGCCGAGCCGGGCGGGGGCAGAACCAGAGGGGCCGGGCGGCGACCGGGCAGGAGAGGGTCGAGCAGCAGCAGGGTAGAAGAGATCCAGCCGGCGGCGGCTAGGCAAGAGAGGGCCGGGCAGCCGGCGGATCCAGGCGAGGACGAGGGGGATGCCGCTAGACGTCCTGCTGGCGACGAAGCAGGGCAAGGATAAGCGGGATACGTCACGTTGCTAGGAATGGGGACTAGCAGCAGCGGCGATGAGGGTGGAGCACGCACGGAGTTGCATCGTGCGGGAGAGAGGTAAACCTAGCATCTGATACCATATTATAAAATGAGCAATTTATCTTCATTGAGGGCCAGAGGTCAGTACATATACATGTATAGCAAAGTGCAGAGAAACCCTTATACATTAGGGATATACGGACAAGTGACAATACACGTCTAACAGCAACAACGTGATGTCTTCGCAGTAGGAGTAGCAACCGGCGAGATACCGGACCATGTCCCCACGGCTACCGCCAAGGAGCCCAAGGGTGTTGCAGCCAATTACGGTGAAGCGATTGTGTTGCGCCTTGGGGATGGGAGGAACGGCGTGTCGCGCAGGCTGAACAACATGGTGGTGGTTGCCGATTCGACACTTGATGTAAAGCAGATGTAGCTGACGGGGATGAGCACCCGTATCTCTCCAAGCTCCAGCGAGATGTCGGCGACGCTGATAGCCACGTCGCCCGGGCCCCCCACCATCGGCTGTAGCTGGTGAGAGGTGTTTTTGCAGTCGAGGTTGAAGAAGCTGTTGAGGCTAACCGCAGTGCATTGCGCGCCGATGCCAAAAGGGTAAGGGATGGCCACATCGCCGCATTTGTCAGGGCAGCCTGGCAGCGCGACCCACAGTGGGTGCCAATCCAAGAAGAAGACAATTAGTTTCAGGAAGGATACTAGGACCAGTGTTGATCCTTGTTGCTGCAAGGTTGGATGCATGGCTAGCTTGCTTCATTTGGCGAGGTTGTGTAGGACTGTCGATCACCCGAGCTTTTCTCATGTTAGAAGCAATTTGACTTGGCACATGATGCAGCCGGCTCCTATAAAAGAAAATACAATGCCAATACAAGTTGAAGTTTAATATAGGATGTTGTAATTGCATGATGTATTGATTCGGTGCAATGTGCACGGTATATATAAGTACAAGGTGAGGCCTCTACCTCAATCTATACAACAAAACTAGAGAGGTGGGCCTAGTCAATATACATGCACAAATAACATACTCAACACCCCCCCCCCCCCCGGCAGTCGAAGCGGCACCACGGCTGACGCAAAGACTGGACCGGAACTCCTCAAATGACGCCGTAGGCAAGCCCTTGGTCATGATATCGGCAAATTGTTGGGAAGTAGGGACGTGTAAAACACGAATATGGCCAAGGGCCACCTGTTCCCGAACAAAATGAATATCCAACTCAATATGCTTGGTCCGTCGATGATGTACCGGGTTAGCGGAGAGGTAGACCGCCGAGACATTGTCGCAGTAGACCACCGTGGCACGGTCAACAGGACAAAAGAGCTCCTGAAGCAGCTGACGAAGCCACGAACACTCGGCGATGGCGTTGGCCACCACACGATACTCAGCTCAGCACTGGAACGAGAGACCGTAGGCTGCCGCTTGGACGACCACGAGATAAGTGAGGGTCCAAGGTAGACACAATAGCCTGAAGTGGAGCGAGAGTGTCAGGGCAGCCTGCCCAGTCTGCATCGGAGTAGGCGGTGAGGGTGGTGTCGGCGGAGGCATGAAGCATGACGCCAAGATCCATAGTGCCACAGATATAGCGGAGAATCCGCTTGACGGCAGCCCAGTGAACATCTCGAGGAGCATGCATATGAAGACACACCTGCTGCACGGCATACTGGATCTCCGGTCGAGTCAGGGTGAGGTACTGGAGAGCACCAACGATAGACCGATAGAAAGCAACATCCGAAGCAGGAGAACCATCCGTGGCAGAAAGCTTGGCCTTCATATCAACAGGCGTAGCGGCGGGCTTGTAGTTAAGCATGTCGGCGCGCTCCAGGAGCTCGTGGGCGTACTTCTGCTGATGAAGAAAGAAGCCATCCGGACAGCGCACCACCTCGACACCGAGGAAGTAGTGCAAAGGACCCAAGTCCTTGATGACGAACTTAGCGCAAAGACGAGTCGTGAGCTGACTGAGGAGACCAGCCGTACATGCCGTCAGGATGATGTCATCGACATAGAGCAGTAAGTAGGCCGTGTCAGAGCCCTGATGATAGACGAAGAGCGAGGTGTCCGAGCGGGTAGAGCGGAACCCAAGCTGGTGGAGAAACGCCGCGATGCGCTGGTACCAAGCGCGCGGAGCCTGCTTGAGTCCGTATAAGGACCGCGAAAGTAGGCACACGTGGTCGAGAAGCGTCGGATCAAAAAACCCGGTGGGCTGCTGGCAGAAGACCTGCTCCTCGAGGTGACCATGGAGGAAGGCGTTGGAGACGTCCATCTGGTGCACCGGCCAAGCACGGGAGACCGCAAGGTGGAGAACCGTGCGTATCGTGTCGGGCTTGACGACCGGAGCGAAGGTGTCGGTGAAGTCGATGCCAGCACGCTGTCGGAAGCCACGAACGACCCAGCGCACTTTGTAGCGATCAAGGGTACCATCAGGACGGAGCTTGTGTTTGAAGACCCACTTCCCGGTAATCACGTTGGCGTGCCGGGGACGGGGAACAAGCTGCCACGTCCGGTTGCGCAACAAGGCGTCAAATTCCTCTTGCATCGCAGCCATCCAGAGCGGGTCACAAAGAGCGGCTCGAACGGAGGACGGCAACGGCGATGGCTTAGAGGTGGACGCCGCATGGACGTAGTCATCGAGGCGTAGCGCGAGCTCAGGCGAAATATGCCCGTACGGGCGCGGGTGACCGGACCGGCCACAGGCGCCAGGGGGGCTGCGGGCACCGGGGGAACCGTGGGTGCCAGGGGGGCCGCAGGCGCCGGGGGCGCCGAGGAGTCCGTGGGCGCCGGGGGCGCCGAGGGGGCCGCGGGTGCCGGGGGGCGCGGAGGCCGGTGCCGCGGCTGTAGGAGGCGCCGCATGCGGGGTGCGCGCCTCAAAGCCAGGGGCGGGCCAAGAGAGGCGCGCGACCGCCCTGGGAGCGGCGTCGAGGAGCCCGCGTCACCGGTGGCGGGAGGAACAGCCGGAGGTACCTGCTGAAATGGAAACACATGCTCATCAAAGTAAATGTGCCAGGAAGTGAACACACGGTGGGAGACGGGATCGTAGCACCGATATCCCTTGGAGTTGGAAGGATAGCCGATGAAGATGCAAGCGACAGAACGAGGTGCGAGTTTGTGAGGAGCGGAGTCCGCAGTGCTAGGATAGCAAAGGCACCCGAAAATACGCAAGTCATCATAAGATGGGGGCGTACCGAAGAGAAGATGGTGAGGTGCATAGTTCCACCGTGGGCGGCAAGGGCGAAGGTTAAGGAGAAGTGAAGCAGTAGCGAGTGCATCCGGCCAGAAATGAGGCGGCACATTAGCGTGGAACAGGAGCGTCTGAACGCAGTCGTTCAGAGTGCGAAGGACGCGTTTGGCTCGACCGTTCTGCTGTGAAGTATACGGGCATGTGAGACGAAAAACTGTGCCGTGGTGCGACAGAAAAGTGCGGAAAGCAAGATTGTCGAACTCTTTTCCATTGTCAGTCTGAAGAGTAAGGATGGGACGCCCAAACAACGTGCTGACATAGGAGTAAAAGGCCGACAAAGTGGAGAGTGCATCCGACTTTCGTCGTAAAGGAAACGTCCACACATAGTGAGAATAATCATCAAGAATAACCAGATAATACAAATAGCCCGAATTACTAGGAACTGGAGAGGTCCACACATCGCTATGAATCAACTGAAAAGGAAAAGAAGCTATGGTGGTGGAGTTATTAAATGGAAGGCGAACATGTTTGCCGACACGACAGGCATGACAGGTGTTATCCTCTATCTTATTACAACTGAAACTGAAACTCCTAAGAATATGACGAAATGTGACGGGGTTGGGATGACCCAAACGAGCGTGCCAGAGATCGACGCCGGCGGAGAGAGCAACCGGTGCGATGGTGGAGGTGGACGACGGATGCACCGGATAGAGCTCGTCGAGGCTGTCACATCGGTGAAGTACCATCCTGGTTCGCGCGTCCTTAACACAAAAACCAAGCCCGTCAAATTCAACAGTAACAGGATTTTCACGAGTTAAACAACGAACGGAAATAAGATTCTTAATAAGATGAGGTGACACAAGTATGTTAGACAAAGTAATAGGCATAGAAGTGGAAGGAAAAGAAGTGTGCCCGACATGTGTGATAGGTAGTGTGGAACCGTCGCCGACAATGATGCGGCGGTCGGTGGTGACAGGAGTGAAGGAGGCAAGATTACCAGGATGAGCAAACATGTGAGCCGTAGCCCCGGTGTCCATGTACCAATCACCGCCTCCAGTGTAGTTGGTCGGTGTAGGCGCAGCGTGCAGCGCGGCGAGGAGTGTCGGATCCCAAGGTGCCGGTGGCAGGGCCGATGACGGGGCCGCAGGGAGACCGTAGGCGCCATTTATCTGCGATGGTGGGTATCCTCCGTACGGCTGCCGAGCCGCGTAGTACGCCTGGTGCGCCGGTGGGCACGGCACGGGAAGTGTCGGTGCAGGAGCCCGTGGAACCGGCATGGTGTACGCATGGATGACACCGGTTCAGGGGTTGTAGCCGGAGGGCCATGGTGGCGGCACCTAGAACTGTTGTGGCGTCTGAAACTGTTGTTGCTGCTGGCCAGCTTGCGGCGGCTGCTGCTGCTGCTGACCGCCGTGGCGGCCACCACGCCGGCCCCCGCGGCGCTTTTCAGCGGGAGGAGCGGGGGGCACGGGCGGGCCGTACGACAGTGGCAGGAGCCCCGGCTGCTGGGGCACCGGGAAAGGCGCCTGATGACGCTGCTGGGGCGTCGGGGCAGCGGGAGGCGCCGGAGGCCCGCCGCGGGTGGTGCCGACGGCGAGAGCGGTGTGGATGGCGTGCATCTTCACCCGCTTCATCCGCCCCTCCTCCAAGCGGAGGTACGCAACGAACTTGGCGAAGAACGGGTTGGGGATGAGGCTGAGGTTTCGCGCGGCATTGCCGAAATCCTCGTTGAGCCCGGCGGTGAGCGTGCTGAGAAGGAGGTCATCATCAACCTTGGCGCCAATATCGCGTAGCTCATCGGCGAGAGTCTTAAGGCGGTGACAATAGTCGTCGATGGAGGTGTTGTCCTGATGACACCCAAAGAACTCTTGCTGCAGAAAAATACGACGCTGGAGCTTGTTGTCGGTGAAGAGCCCGTTCAGCTTGGTCCACACGGCGCAAGCATCATCACCGTCCATCACGACCGTGTGGAAGAGGTCGGGCGTGATGGTGAGGAAAAACCAGCGGATGATCGTGGTGTCGATGATGGACTAGCCATGAAACTCAGGAACGAGGCTGGAGTCGACAGTGCCGTCCACGTGGTCCATGAGATGAAATACGTCTTCCACGCATGATAGGAGGAGTCCGCCTGGGAGAGACGAACCGGCACCCGCTCGAAGATGTTGAGTTTGCGGATGTCGTTGACGTCCGGAGGGTTGGCGTCGGCGAATGAGTTGGAGTTGGTGGACGCGGAGGAGGTGATGGACGACATAGCGGAAACGGGATGGTGCGGGCGACTCGGTTGACTCGGGTGTAGCGGCAGGCGTGGGATCGGGCGTGGGCGGCAGGTGGCTCGGCTTCGGGAGATGTGATGGGAGAAGCAGGCGAGCGAGCAGGCTTGGTGGCTAGCGGTTGGCGCAATACGGCGATGAAGGAAAGCGAGGTGCGGCTAGCGATGCAGGAAGCAGCGCGGATGGCGATGCAGGGATGAGACGGCTAGCGATGCAGGAAGTGGCGCGGCTGGCGATGCAGGGATCGAGCGCGGGATCGTGGCGCGGCACGGGCGTGCGGAATCGCGCGGGGTTGCGGCGGCCGAGTGGATGGGCGGCGGCAGGGGAGATCGAGCGGCAGCGGCGGCGGCGACACGGGTGGCGCGCGGCGGCGTCGGCAGCGGAAGGCTAGGTTAGAACCTAAAAACTGATACCATATAGGATGTTGTAATTGTAAGATGTATTGATTCGATGCAATGTGCATGGTATATATAAATACAAGATGAGGCCTCTACCTCAATCTATAAAACAAAACTAAAGAGATGGGCCTAGTCAATATACATGCACTAATAACATACTCAACATTTAATGATTGATATACCCAACTTTTTTTCCTTCTTTTTTTGAAACAAGCTGATATATGTCTGCCAAAAAATTAACTAACCAGGTAGTAGGTGGTGGTTTGTCCTAGTCAACTATTAATCCCACCCAGTGTGAAGTCTACTTTTACTAAATTACTGATTTTTGTACATATCTGTTTGTACAAAAATATATCTAGTCCTCTTCTATCATGTACGTCATATCACTCAGGTAAACACCACCTATAACCTACCTACATAGAATAGCATTGGTTGCGAATTTCTTAGGCTAGTTGTAATGGGGAGTATCATATACTAGTATCATCCATATGATACTAGTGTATAATACTACCTCCCTAATGCATAGTATCACATATTAGTATCATGTAGTACTCTATTTATTGCCATGTATGACACAAAGTAGCATAGCATTTATTATGATACGGTATCATGATATGATACTCCACCCTCTCTTTCTTCATTTAATAGTATGACACCTTATCAAAATTGCCTAGTTGGCATGCATAATACTAATTATGATACTACCATTACGACCAGCCTTATGCAACTATAGTAATTATTGAAAGCTATCACAAAAAACAATATTATATAATCTATATCATTGCAAGAATTTATAGGCCCTTGTTTTCGTATCTTTTGTGAGGAATATAAAATTAGGCGCCTTTATCAGTGCAATCCTCAGGGATTGTGATCAAAATTAAATCCTATCAATTCAACTCCTGTTAGTTTATTTCGGGACCTTTCAATACCTGTTTGGACCTAGATATTCGATTTAGACGCCTTTGCAGCCAGGCTGATGGTCCCATCAATATTCAACTTCTAATCGGACTGACATTATGCATGTAAGAAGTCCCTTTTCAGGCCAGGAAGCGCTTCACATCCAACCTCCAGGTATCATCACTTCAGCTCATGAATCATTGTTTCTTAGTGCCACGATAATATAGAATAATGCCTGTGATATAACTGTAAATAAGACGAAAGATTGATCAGTAAAAATATTTTTCGGATTCCAGCCAAGCTATGGACTTCAAATTGTGCTGGCTAAGCTTATTTGACTTTACAGGTTGACCGACTAGCGATTCCATCTACTTTGCTGTTGCAGAAGAAAGTTCCAAACTAAAGTTTCTACTCAAGCATCTGGCAGGCTTTCACATGTGGGACGATACGGTAATTAAGAGTTATACTTTAAACAGTAAATGGATAAACCTATGAACTGGTGAAAGCTCTTCCAGATTATAAGCAAACCTATGTTGCCTTTTTTTCTAATTCAGAGAAACTTCCAATCAATACGCATAAGCAAGCTAATCAAAAATCTGCACAGTTTGATTTTTGACTTTGGATACTAAATAAATACAAACTGATGAAGATTTCTTCAGATCATAAGAAACTCATATCATATACTCCCTCCGTTCCGAATTACTTATCTTGGATTTATCTAGATACGGATGTATCTAGACTCATTTTAGTGCTAGATACCTTCGTATCTACATAAATCTAAGACAAGTAATTCGGAACGGAGGGAGTATTTTCTTCCAATTTCAGAGAAACTTCTCCATACAAAAAAGAAGAAGCAAAGTAGCGTTAATTTCGTACTATGCATTCCAATTTCTAACTTTGAACACTACAAAAAACAGCATTCAGGCAAGTCTCCCAATTAACAGCTTAACACTGAATCACTGATATAACCTAGATTCACCTAGGTTCTTATAGCAAGGTGAAGATGTAGCACCTAGTAGATTCTAATCAAATGCGAGCATATGAACAAGTGAACATTCATGAAGAGATAAACTTTACCGGAGCTCCGATTGTTAGAATAAATCCGAGGTATACCGTTGATTATCCAAGGACCAAGCAATCACACGAGCACGACACCGAGATTTGTTAACGAGGTTCACCGATATGGCTACATCCCCGGAGCCTGACTACGGGCGCTCCTCCCCGTGACACCGCTATAATACCGCACCCGGTCGCCCTGGACACCGGCACATGTCGCCGGCTTCCCCTGCATTCCGGTGCTATTATGTTGGCATAGGTTACATCGTATGTCTACCCCCGCTATATATGAGAGGCCTAGGATACAAGTGTCCTATTAGGACACAACTCCACATCCTATGTAAACACAATACAACTCCTAGTCCAACTGTAACCTACCGTGTACACAATATTCGACACAACTCTAACAAACTCCACCTTGGCGAATATTCTCCACCACCCTGGATTTGTCCATGCGTCAAACTTCCATATACATTGGACTTGAGCTTATCCCATGAGTATCGCTGCTACTCCAAAGACTCCATGTGACTCCACCTGCAACTTGTAGTCCCTTCTTTTCTTGACCACTGTCAACACTCGAGCAAAATTAAGTTCCTCTTTACTCTAGTGTATGCTCCCAACTTCCAGAGCTTCGTTCAACACATCACACACTGATCACTGACCTGCGTGAAATTGAACAACTCACATATTGGGTGTCACACATAAGAGTTACCTAAACTCAATATCACCGCTCCTTTCTTGACCGTCTGTCTGAATTTGGAGGAATTTCACCATTGCTTGTAATCATCCCGAGTCAAAATCGCAGTTGTCTCACCACATGTATGACCATCAGAGCCTTGGCCCGTCTCCATGCCCCGTGCGTACCACACGCCTCGCCGCTATTACCGCGTCGAGCCTCCGCTATCCCGTTCGAGTCTCAAGGGTCGCGAAACCACACCACTCAACCCCCACTGCAGAGTACCACCGATCAACACCGACCGATGACGAGTTTCACGTTTCCATCAGACCACTGGCTCCAATCCGAATTACGTGTCCCTCGCTTTTCCCGCTGAATAGGCTTCGACTCTCTGTGCACTTACGCCGTAGCCCCTCAATCAGCACCGAGTGAAGTCCTCCAGACTCCAGCTCCACCTTCAACATGACTCCATGGTGGTTGTACGTGCCACCCCGCGCCCCGTCGACTTCAAGCTCCGTGTGTCATCACCTTGAATCAACCCCGCGTCATAGTCTTGTCGAAGCCACACAAACCATCGGGTCTGTGCCACGTGTTTCCACGTCTAGAAATTGGTCACCATCGGCATCACGCTCCTATGTCGTCGTCGCCGATCCCATCACCGTCTTCTGTACCAACCGACTCGCGTCGATCCATCAGACTGTCCAGTCCGACCCAGCCGAACTTGTTCGACTGCATGACACGCTCGAGGCTCCCAAATCGTCTTCCAAGAATTTCCATCCATCACATGATAATTCCATCTTAACTGAATTGACTTCCCGCAACGCCTTCAAGCATCTCTGTTGTGCCAACAAAAATTTCATCCGTGTCTGTCATAACCCAAGGTTTTTAGTTCCGATGAACTTCTCCACCTTAAACCCGATGCCCAATAGCGTCATGATTCTTTGTATGGCTGACCTTGCGAAAATTAACCGAGCTTCTTTCCACTATGCCAAAGTACATAAGCAAACACCTAACGTGGTCACCTCCCAGTACTAGTAGCAATTCAACCAAAACAATGTTGGTCTTCATCGTGGTGTAGCTCCTAGGCTCAACTCTCAATGCTAGCTATTTGCTTTGTCAAATCCTTAGCCTTCCTGATGTACGCATATCCCTTGATAGACTTTTTCCTTGCCAATTGATCTGCCTCCGTCCGTGTCACACAAGGACCCGGTCCATTTTTTTTTACAAACAAAACTCGTTTCGCTGCTTTGTTGCGCTTCCTGCGTGCTTCACCGGCCAACTGAACCTGCTCGCGTTGCACGCCTTGCCCTGCCCACCTGCACGGATCGCTACGGCCAGCCCCGCCTGGGCTTGCCTGCCCAATGAGCCACCAAGCGCCAGCGATCTCAGCGCCCGCCTAGAGTATGCTCGCACCATCAATCCGTCGACTGACCACCGCACGAATCTCCTGACGCCGCTGATTTTGATCGCACCTCGTCGAGACTCTGAACAAACCGCCGCCAGCTTGCACGCATTACGCCCCGCTGCTTCCATCGATTTGTTCGACCGCCGCTTTCGTCCGCTGATACACGATCGTCTCCCATGACGAACTAAATCAACGAACCAACTCGGCTCAACGCAACAGCCTCTTCGTAACCTTGCTCATGATACCACTTGTTAGAATAAATCCGAGGCATACCGTTGATCATCCGAGGACCAAGCAATCACACGAGCACGACACCGAGATTTGTTAACGAGGTTCACCGATATGGCTACATCCCCGGGGCCTGACTACGGGCGCTCCTCCCCGTGACACCGCTACAATACCGCACCCAGTCGCCCTGGACACCGGCACATGTCGCCGGCTTCCCTTGCGTTCCGGTGCTATTATGTTGGCATAGGTTACATTGTATGTCTACCCCCGCTATATATGAGAGGCCTAGGATACAAGTGTCCTATTAGGACACAACTCCACATCCTATGTAAACACAATACAACTCCTAGTCCAACTGTAACCTACCGTGTACACAATATTCGACACAACTCTAACACCGACCACATCATCCCACGCAGCCGACTGAAGAGTGCGCTGTCGATCTCTGTCAAACCTGCATCGCCAGGAGGTGATGCGGTGGACGCGTGATGGTGGGTCCCCTCCGGCCAGTTGGCACGGGCCCACCAGTCAGGCCAGGCGGACAAGTGGAGCACCGCTATTTAGCCAGCTGTTGGCCAGTAGACAGGGCATGTGATTTGTATACTGAATTCCGAACCTCTCCTACCTAATCTGTACCTCCTTCCTTGGCGAGAACCTTCTCCCCCAAGTCTCGATCTCATCCCCTTTCCCCTCCCGATCCAATCCTGCGAGGATGAGTTCGTGACAGTTGGTAATCAGAGCTCAGGTTTTGCCCCCAGAAATTTCGTTGCCCTCACATCCTCTCGATCCCGCCGTAACATCCACCGCTGCGGGTGCGGTCTTGCTCCGGCGAGATCCGCTCGAAATCCCCAGCGGGGTTGGCCTGATTTGGAGCAAGGGCGACGGCGCCGCCCAGCAAACCTTTCGCCCAGACCCGTCACATCATCACCGCCATGTCGGAATCCACGGGAGAACTCAAAACCATGCTGCATGCGCTCTTGAAGCGCTTCGATGAGACCACGCTTGCAAGCGACAAGCAGCGCGAGGCCCAGATCGCGTTCAACACGCAGGTCTCCGCGGATCTGGCGCACATCCGCAAGCAGCTGGACCTCACCCAAGCCGACGTCGACGAAGTTCGGCAGCAGCAGCGCGAGCCACCACCTTCGCTGCCCGCAACCGATCGCCATCGCCCGAACACCGCCGACCACCATGACGGCGACACCCAAGCCTCTGCGGTGACTTCGCTGGAGCACGACCGCGGCGCTCGTCCTCAAGGCCCAGCCGTCCGCCTCGCCAACAACGGCCCACCGCTGCTACCCACGCGACACGCCCTGTCCTACGCGGGCGTGGGGCAGACGAACGCGTTCATGGCGGGCCACGACGCGCACACCGGACAGCGCGAGGAGTACACGGTCAAGCCACCGAAGCACGACTTCCCGCACTTCGACGGCGACGCGCCCAGTCTCTGGATCGACCGCTGCATCACCTACTTCGACCTCTATCGCGTTCCTCCACACAGCTGGGTGACAACGGCCTCGCTCTACATCGACGGCCACGCCGCGCACTGGTACCAGGCGTACCGACAGACTCATCGCTCGCCGTCGTGGCAGGAGTTCACTGCGGCAATCATCACTGAATTCGCGCCTGACGAATTCGAGATGGAGATGCATAAGTTGCTACAACTACGCCAAACCGGCACCGTCGCCGAGTACCGGGCGGCGTTCGAGACCCACATGTACCATTTGCTCGCCCTCGATGCGTCGCTCAACCCCAAGTTGTTTATCACCCAATTCCTACTGGGCTTGCGCGACGAGTTACGGGCTGCAGTTCGCCTTCAGGAGCCATCCAGCATCACGCGCGCTGCGGTGTTGGCCCGGATCATCGAAGAAGAAGCCAGCACGCAACGTGCTCGACCGCGGATCATTCCGGCGGGGCGACCACCCCCTCCACCACCGCCGCCACTACTGCTTCCTCCTCGAGCCATGGGGGCGCACGGCCAGGCGGCGCGGCCGCCCCCAAGGATGACTTGGCGCGCGAGCGGCAACTGCGGGAGCACCGCCACGCCAATGGACTCTGTTTCAAATGCGGTGATCGCTACTCCCGCGACCACCGATGCAAGCCGGCCACACAACTCCTCACAATTCAGGTGGGTGACCACGGAGAAGTACTGAGCGACGACGCGGTGCACGCTCTGGACCTGCTCGACGCACCAGCTGATCAAGACCCTGAAACCGAGTGCTGCGTGCTCTCCACCCATGCGGTCGCCGGCACCGAGTCGCCGCGCACCATTCGTCTATGCGCGCTCGTCGGCAATCAAGTCATACTGCTGCTGGTGGACTCAGGGAGCACGCACAGCTTCATCTCCCAGGTGTTCGCCGAGCGCGTGCATGCCCAAACTGTTCCCGTGCCCGCCGTGGAGGTCCGTGTGGCCAACGGGGAACGCATGACCTGCAACAGCATGGTGCAAGGGCTGAACTGGTGGATTCAGGGCCACACCTTCACCACCGACATGCGTCAACTGGAGTTGGGCGCCTACGACGGCGTGCTCGGCATGGATTGGTTAGAGCAGTTCAGCCCCATGAGCTGCCACTGGCTCGACAAGACACTAACCTTCGAGTACTAGGGCGCCATGATCACCCTGCAAGGTGTTCGACCAAAGCAGCCCGAGCAAGTGGAGGAGATCGAGCCCGAGCAGCTGCGCAAATGGCACGCCGGCAATGACATTTGGTACATGGCTGTGCTGGATTTGCCCCGCGCAACCGAGCCACCTGCAACCAAAATTCATTCAAGTGTTCAGAGTGTTCTGACGGACTTCGCCGACGTGTTCGCCGAACCAAAGAGCCTACCTCCTCACCGCCGCTACGATCATGCGGTCACTCTAGTGGACGACGCGCGCCCTGCCAACTCGCGTCTGTACCGCTACTCGCCATTACAGAAAGACGAGATCGAGCGCCAAGTCCGCGAAATGCTCGAGTCAGGTGTCATCGAGCACAGTATGAGCCCGTTCGTCGCGCCTATGCTGCTCGTCAAGAAGAAGGACGGCACCTGGCGCTTTTGCGTCGACTACCGCCGGCTCAACGACGCCACGGTCAAGAACAAATTCCCACTGCCCATCGTCGACGAGCTGCTCGACGAACTGGCGGGAGCGGCCTTCTTCTCCAAGTTGGACCTCCGCGCTGGTTACCACCAGATTCGCATGCGCGCAGGCGACGAAGAGAAGACGGCGTTCAAGACACACCATGGCCATTTCCACTTCAAGGTCTTGCCGTTCGGGCTGACGAACGCACCGGCCATGTTCCAGTGCCTGATGAATGCAATCTTCGCCAAGTACGTGCGTAAATTCGTGATCATATTTTTGGATGACATTTTGATCTTTAGTGCAACTTTGGAGGAGCACCTGGAGCATCTTCGCCTCGTCCTCACTCTACTCCGCGAGCACCAGCTGTACGCCAAGGAGTCCAAGTGCTCGTTTTCTCAAGATAGCATCTCCTACCTCGGCCACATCATCTCCAAGGACGGCGTCGCCACGGACCCGGAGAAGACACAAGCTATGGTGGCATGGCCGACCCCTTCAACTGCCACCGAGCTCTGCGGCTTCCTCGGCCTCACCGGCTACTATCGCAAGTTCATCGAGCACTACGGCATCATTGCCAAGCCGCTCACGAGCTTGCTCACCAAGAAGGGCTTCGAGTGGACCGAGAGAGCGCAGGCGGCATTTGACCTCCTCAAGCGCGCCATGGTGACCACGCCGGTGCTCGTGCTCCCAGATTTCGCATGACCGTTCGTGATCGAGACGGACGCTTGCGACACTGGCATGGGCGCGGTGCTGGCACAGGAAGGGCACCCGGTGGCGTTTCTCAGCAAGGCCCTAGGCGTGCGAAATCAGAAGCTGTCGGCGTACGAGAAGGAGTTCATCGCCATCATGATGGCGTCAAAAAGTGGCGTGCGTACTTGCAACGGGGCCCGTTCACCATCGTCATGGATCACAAAAGCCTCTGCAACCTGCAAGATCAGCAGCTCGCCACTGACCTGCAGCGCAAGGCCATGGCCAAGCTGGTGGGACTCCAATTCAAGTTCCGCTATCGTCGCGGCAGTGACAATGGCGCTGCGGATGCCCTCTCTCGCGTGGGTGCGTCTCTGAACCTGGATGCGCTCTCCATCTGCCAGCCCGCATGGGTTCAAGAGGTGGCAAACTCCTACGCCACAGACGCCGAGGCACAGGATCGCCTGGCACGGCTCGCGATCCACAGTCCCGACGACGACGGGTACGAGCTCTACAAGGGACTCATCCGCAAGCAGGAGCGCTTGTGGATCGGCAAGAACACGGCCTTGCGCACCAAGATTATCAGCGCCCTGCACGACAGCGCGGCCGGTGGCCATTCCGGCGCGACGGCCACATACCAACGCATCAAGAAGCTTTTTGTGTGGGACGGCTTGAAGACCGACGTCACCGACTATGTGCGGCAGTGCCCAGTGTGTCAGCACGCCAAGCACGAGCAGTCCAAGCCTGCGGGCACGCTTGCACCCTTGCCCGTGCCGACCGCTCCCTGGCGCGACCTCACCATGGATTTCGTGGAAGGATTGCCGCCATCGGAGGGCTTCGATTCTATCATGGTGGTCGTGGATCGCCTCACCAAATCAGCGCACTTTATTCCGCTTCGTCATCCCTTCAAAGCTCCTCAGGTGGCCAAGGTCTTTTGGGATCACGTCGTCAAGCTGCACGGCATCCCAAGCTCCATCGTCTCCGACCGCGATCGCGTCTTCACCAGCGCTCTCTGGCGCGAACTCTTTGCCAGTGCGGGCACCAAGCTGCTCTTCTCCACTGCATACCACCCCCAGACGGATGGCCAGAGCGAACGCGTCAACCAGTGCATGGAAATGTACTTGCGTTGCGCGGTGCACGACGCGCCCAGGCAATGGCGTCGTTGGCTGCCGACCGCCGAATTCTGGTACAACTCGTCGTTTCACTCCTCGATCAAATGTTCCCCCTTCAAAGCTCTGTACGGCATCGAGCCCAACCTGGGCGCCATGGCACTCTGGGACGACAAGACGATGCCCATGATCAATGGTGAACCGTGGGACTGGGGCGTGCACACGGCAAGGCTGCGAGATCACATTCTGCGTGCCCAACACAGATTCAAGAAGCAGGCCGATCAACATCGCACAGAGCGCTCCTTCGAGGTGGGCGACAGTGTTCTCCTCAAGCTCCAACCTTACGTGCAGTCATCAGTGGCGAACCGACCCTGTGCAAAATTGGCATACAAGTACTTCGGGCCATTCGTAGTGCTCGACAAGATTGGCAAGATGGCGTACAAGCTGGAGTTGCCGGCGGACAGCAGAATCCATCCAGTCTTCCATGTGTCCCAGCTCAAGTCGTTCACCCCGAACTACACTCCGGTCTTCTCCGAGCTGCCGCGTCCTCCAGACCTCGCCGGCCACGACGACGAACCGATGGAGATCCTGGAGCGGCGCATGGTCAAGCGTGGCAACAGTGCTCTAGTGCAGATCAAGGTGCGCTGGCGCAACGATGACACGGTGACGACGTGGGAAGACTATGACACCCTACGCCGCCGTTTTCCGCTTACACCGGCGTGGGACGAACCATCTTCCGGCGACGCGGAGCAGTACGCTGAATCTGAAGACGGCGCTCGTTCTGAAGGAGTGGGGAATGTCAAACCTGCATCGCCAGGAGGTGATGCGGTGGACGCGTGATGGTGGGTCCCCTCCGGCCAGTTGGCACGGACCCACCAGTCAGGCCAGGCGGACAAGTGGAGCACCGCTATTTAGCCAGTTGTTGGCCGGTAGACAGGGCATGTGATTTGTATACTGAATTCTGAACCTCTCCTACCTAATCTGTACCTCCTCCCTTGCGAGAACCTTCTCCCCCAAGTCTCGATCTCATCCCCTTTCCCCTTCCAATCCAATCCTGCGAGGATGAGTTCGTGACAATCTCTTCTTGGCACCTCCCTTCGCCGATCCAAACGCCAGACGGCGTCGCCATTTTGGCCAGCGCAAAAGGCCCAAGAATGCATGGGTCCTCCGCGCCCAAGGCGGCGCTACTCGCGACGGAGCCGGCCGGCGCGTCGAACATATGAGGCGCCCAAATTCAGCATCGGCATCTCCGAGGAGCCGCCGCCGCTCGCTCGCTCTTCGAACAGGGCCCTAGCCCTTCAAGTCTCTGCCTCGGCAGCAGCAAGTATCCTCTTAACGGCGGCGCCTCGCGCATCCGCCGACCAGCGGAGACTCCGGCGCAGGGCAGAAGATAGCAAGGACCCCCTCAAAGCGTATTCTGACTTGACGCCAGAGATGTTGATTGACGTAATGCCTGAAGCACAATTTTTCAGGGCCACTTTAATTTGAAGAATTTCATACAAATTCTTTAGGGTTGTCTTTTAAAAATAAAAACAATTTTCTTTAAAGTTTGTAACTGTAGAAAAATTTTAGTGAAAAAATTTATTGGGTGCAACCTCCACATCAATCTAATCAGTTTTCTTTTTTTGAGGATCCGTCTAATCAGTATTTTCTTTTTTGCGAGGATCTGTCTAATTAGTTTTCCTTTTTGTGAGGATCCATCTAACCAGTAACAATATGATTTTTTTATGTAACTATCCCTAGTTTTTATTTTTAAGATGTACACCCATAAGCATACATAATGATACAGAAATGAAACACGTATAAGCAACAGAAAACAAGTAGGATACAAGTGCTTGTACTGCTGCATACCACCCTCGTTGTAACTACCAAGCACTCACGACCTTCACCGTCGCCGGAGAAGAGCTCCAAAATTGGTCCACATCTTAGCACTGAAGAGACCCCTAGCCAGTAGGCGTTAACAAGCCGTGATAAATACCGACCCCGAAAGACTAGATTTAGCCCGATAAAGAACATCGGCCGGAGGAGCCCTCCGAGACTGCTCAATGTTGGATCCGAGGCCAACACCAACCCGCTCTTCAACAAACGGCCCGATCCTCCGCCATCTTCCACATATCCACAACAATCATCACCATCGCACTTCAAGAGTAGCCCATCCCCGCCATCACCCCATGCCGGATCGAAGCCGCTCCAACAGCTTCATCAAAGCATATTTTGACTTGACGCTAGAGATGTTGATTGACGTAATTTCTCAAGCACATTTTTCAGGGTCACTTTAATTTAAAGAATTTCATAAAAAGTTGTAGGATTGTAATTAAAAAATGATTTTCTTTAAAAATTGTAAGTTTGCAACTGTAGAACCTTTTTTAACTGTAAAATGTATCTAATCTAATCAGATATTTTTTCAAGGATCCATCTAATAAGTTAGAATAGGATTTTTCAAGTAATTGATCCTACTCACAGTGTGTTTAATTATCTATGCCTACCTAATAACAAAGAGGTTATTGGTTCTTGCGGTACGTTGCGGAAATTGTCTCCAAAGTTGCAGTTACCCACCAATATCACATATAAGTGATAAAAAAATGTTTCATACCGGGGAATCCCCGCCTAGGCCGACCCATCCGGTAGGACCTCCTATACTATGGTCTGCATTGGGAGAAGATGCAGCACGCCCGTTTGGGCCAGCCCATGTCCGGGCGGCCTGTTTTTTTTTCCTTTTCCTTTTCCGTTGCTTTTTTGCTTTATATGGTTTGGAATTAAAAAGGTTCCAAAAATTAAAACAAATGAGAATTTTGATATAATATGTTTAATAAATCATAAAATGTGTGTGGGTTCAAAAAATATCCATGATTTTATAAAAAAATGTTTGCTTATTCAAAAACTATGCTTGACTTACAAAATAGTTTATTTGTTCATAAAATATTCGCTGATTTAGAAAATGATCATGCATTTTAAAAAATATTCGTTAAATCAAATAATGTTCGTGAATTTCAAAAATTGTTCCACCAATTTTTAAAACAATGTTCGTTCGTTCTAGAAATGTTCTAAAGAAAATTGTTTAAGAAGTTCACAATTTTTTAAAAAAGATTGCAAATAGTATAAAATGTTCATGAATTCAAAAAATGTTCTCGATTTTAGAAAATGTTCAAAATTTTGTAAAAGTGTTCATGAGTTTGAAAAATATTCACGATTTCAAATATGTTCACGAGTTTTAGAAAATGTTTATGATTTTTCACAAAATTGAGAGTTATAGTACATCTCAGTGATGCAGCAAAATGTGATCATGGCTATTGAAGATTATGAATTTTTTTTCTGCCGTTGCAACACCGGATCCTTTTGCTAGTACTACCCCGTAAACAAATATAAGAGCGTTTAGATAAATAGTGATCTAAACGCTCTTATATTTGTTTACTGAGGGAGTATCACATAAACACACCATACAAATCCCACAAACACACAAACTGTTCGTACAAAGTACGAACGATACAAGAACATAAACGCCCAGCGCCAGTTCTCACGTCTCCAAGCTCCCATCTGTCACCTCGGCCGAAGGAAGAACCACCGGCGACAGGGATCCTCCACCGAAGTCATCATCCTTGTCACCATCACCGGCCTGGCGCATCTGGATCCTCCACAGCACCTGCAGCCGCTCCGCGACTTCCTTCATCGTCGGCCTGTCGTCTCCTCTCACGCTCAGGCAGTGCACCGCGAGGGCCGCGAGCTTCTCAACGACCACCATAGCGGCGGCATCCTCTGCGATCTCAGAGTCGAGCATCTTCAGGTGCATGTTCTGGTCGAACATCAGGAGGAAACTATGGGACAAGGATCTCTTCTCCTTGGAGGACCTATCGGCATACAGAGCCCTCTTCCTCGTCAACAGCTCGAGGAGAACGACACCAAAGCTGTACACATCACTCTTGTCGGTGAGGACATGGCTGATGAAGCTCTCAGGGTCGAGGTAGCCGAGGGTTCCCTGGACGAGCATGATGAACTCGCTTTCGTCCATGGACTTGAGCGCCGATGCTCCAAAGTCTGCAACCTTGGCATGGCGCTGATCGTCGAGCAGAATGTTGGCGGATTTGACATCCCCGTGCAAAATTGTGCGGGATGTCGATGAGTGCAGGTAAGCAAGAGCTTCTGCTGATTGTGTGGCGATCTTCAGGCGGAGATCAAGTGGAATTGGTGACAGATTGTGATCAGGCCCACCATGAAGAAACTCATATAGTGTCCCATTGGAGACGAACTCATATACCAACACTGGGACATCTATATCCAGGCAACAGCCTAATAACCTCACGATGTTCCGGTGGTTGATCTGCGACAAGATTATGATCTCATTTACGAACTCGTCCCTGCAATCATCATCAATCACTTTGGACTTCTTTATAGCAACCTCTCTGAGGTCATCCAAAGTACCCTTGTAGACCATTCCATGGCCGCCGCATCCAAGAACTCGATCTTCGTTGTAGTTGTCAGTGGCTATCTTGATCTCCTTTTCTGTGAGTATGCGGACGGTGTCAACCTGCCTTGACCTCATCTCATCATATAACATGAGCCCTCCATTTTGTTTGAAATACTCATCTTTCTCCTTCCTGTGCTTTTTTCTTTGTAATTGCATAGCCAAAAAGCATGCCAAGGATATTATCACAACGGCAGAAACGCTCAAGCCTGCAAAATCATATAATTTTATTTAGGCATGTGAAATTGATATTGAGATGTTTCAACTCATCAAATCAAGGAGAAATATATGAATCTGTAAGTTAGACAAAACAAAACAAACGAGAGTTGAACTTGCCTATCAACAGCTGTTCATCTCGAGAATACAGAGGTCGGCATCCGAACTTTGTACCATCAGACTTGGTTCTTTTCTTGCATTTACAATCATAGCCTCCTGGAGTGTTAAGACAGACTCCGTTCCTGCAAGGATACAACTCTTCGTATTTGGGGTCCTGCTCACGCAGCATGCATTCATCTATATCTGAACATGATCAACAAAACCATTGCACGCAATCAGGTAAGTCAAACTGCTTGCTATGTATGACCTACAAGTACAGTAGTTACCTTGACAACCGTTGTTCAGGTAGGCGTTACCCTCGTAACCAGGGGAGCAATGGCACAAGTACCCAGGTCCATTGCTCGCACTCTCGCAGTAACTGTTTGCACTGACACATGCATAGTTTCTTTGCTCCAGGCATGATCCGTTCCTAACCGCCCAGTTCACGATGACAGGTGCACCGTCCTTTGCCCTGTTGTTGATGAACCCAAGCTCGCCAGCGAGGTCACGACGCTGGAACCTGTACCATCCGACCTCAGCGACCATGGCATAGAAGCATGGATTGAATCCCCACACACTGCTACTGTTAATCGGAAACGCCACATTGAAGGCGGTGAGGTTGGTCGGGATGGATGCCTCACAGCAGCCCGTCCCAGTGCATGGTGCTCCGTCGTCTGATGCACCACTGGCACCATCGCAGTAGGAGTAGCAGCCAGCAAGGTACTGGCTCGTGCCTCCACGGAAACCACCAACAAGACCCAGAGTATTGCAGCCAATAACCATAAAGCGGTTGCGCCCAGGGGATGGGAGGAACGGCGTGTCCTCCAGGCCGAACCCCACGGTGTTGTTATTGCTCGCCGATACGGTTGCACTTGATGTGAAGCAGATGTAGCTGACAGGGATGAGCACCCTCATCTCTCCGCGCTCCAGCGAGATATCAGCAACGTTGACGGCCACATCGGCTGGCCCCCCAACCGTCGGCCGCAGCGGGTGGGAGGTGTTTTCGCAGTCGAGATTGAAGAAGCTGCTGAGGCTGACCGCGGCACACTGTGCGCCGATGCCAAAGGGGTAAGGGATGGGCACATCACCGCACCTGTCAGGGCAGCCTGGGAGCGCCAGGGACATGGCACCACCCGCA
The DNA here is from genome assembly GCF_056163025.1 of Triticum urartu. Taxonomy (NCBI): domain Eukaryota; kingdom Viridiplantae; phylum Streptophyta; class Magnoliopsida; order Poales; family Poaceae; genus Triticum; species Triticum urartu. Next base: position 43,809,975 of record NC_141877.1, on the reverse strand, counting down.
GGTTTTGCCAATGCCATCACCAGGAAGACTACAATTAATTTCAGGTAGAGCATTACAACCAGAGCTGGTGTTTGCTGCTGCAAGGTTAGATGCATGGCTCACGCCATCCCTTGCTTAATTTGGCGATTGTGTTGAGTGTGCTGACTGCTGAGCCCCATGCTTCTCCTTTTATGAGATAAATTGCACCTTAGCATACCACGCAATCAGACTCGGCCTATACAACAGATACAGTCACATCAACTCAAGTATTCAAAGGTGAATTCCGATCAAGTAAAAGTCTAAATCCATGTTGCAGTATGATGGTTGATATGTCCAACCTTTTTATTTTGTTTTTTCGAGATGAGCTGGTGTATGTATGTTAAAATGGTCTGACTAGCTAGGTGGTGGTTTGTCCTAGTCAAGTATTGACCTCACCCCAAGTAAAGTCTATGTGCAAGGTGTTGCCATTTTTCCCTTAAATAGTGAGTCAAAGCCTCAGCCTAATATGAATAATTCTCTTGTTAGATGTCAGAATTTACTACTTAGACGCATGCAGTGATGTACAACGGGCTAAATCGACAGGAGGTAGAACTTTGTTTTAGCCGTCCCAATTAAGCACATCTGGACAGAAGTTGTAGCAGAATACCATAATACTGAATTACTGGTATCATGTATCTGTTTGTGCCATAAAAAAGTCTAGTTTTGATTATTATTACTATTATCTGAGGTAAGAATTACCTAGTTAACTCGGATCATGCCCATCATATAACTAGGGTAAACCTCACGTAACGTAGCTACATGCTAGAATATATGTGTGTGTGTTTTCAGAAGTAGAATAGCATACGTTGTATAGCTCTACACGGTATAGCTCTAAAGTCTTCAAGATGAATTTTCTTATGCAAGAATTATATATTAGACACCTTGACCAGTTCAATTCCCAGAAATTGTGAAGAAACCGCATGCACCAAAATTTACTAACATTAGCTTATGAGGACCGTTCAGTACCTGTTTGGAGCTAGATAGGATAGTCTGGGACCAGTTCTGATGCTTGCATGCATATTCGGCTTCCAAGTCCCAACCGGACTGAAGCTAGGCTCACACTCGTCAGCATGCGTGTAAACAGTCCATTTTTTCAGGCCAGGGGGGCTTCAGCATGCAACCTCCAGGGTATCACTTTGGCGCATCTGCGCAAGGATCATCGTTTCTCCCTGCCACAACAGCAAAAAACCTAATGCCTGTGAAAGCTGTGAACGGAGATAAACGGTTGAACAGTCAAAATATTTTCAGATTTCAGCCTAGTTATGCACTTCAAACTATTGCTGGCTAAGCTTATCTTGACTTTTCAAGCTGATCGACTAGTGCTTCCATCTAGTTTGTTATGTAGAAGTTCCAAACTACGGTATCTGACCAAACAGATATGACATGCATTCACATGTGGGACATTAAACTACGAGCTATACTTTGACTGGCATATGAATAACCTATAAACCGGTGAAGACTTTTCTAAATTATAAGTGAACTAATCAGAACAACATATAAACCATCATCCTTTACTCAATTTCAGAGAAACCTTCAATAGAAACGAGGGAGCGAACTAATCAAAAATATTATATGCATTGTGATTTTCAACTCTCAATACTAAACAATACAAATGGGTGACAAGATTTATCCAAAATATAAGCAACTCTGGTATCACTTTCTTTCACTCTCAGACACTTGTCAATACAAAGGACTAAACAAACTATATTTCTGTTTCTTAATAAGCACTGCGTTTTCCAACTTTGAACACTTAAACAATACAAAATTCAGGTAGAAGTATCCCATTCAACGCTGATCTCACCCACGAAATAGTTTATTTTTCTCAAACACACCTAAGTGTGCGCCGCTGTCACCCATGAAATAGTTAATCAACAATTATACAAATCAACTGTAAATAGTAGCTCATACATAAGCACCAGTCTGAGGATCCATGGTCTATCAAGCCTAGGGTACACAATCAGATAGCAACGAAGGAAAATGGGATAGCGTTGCCTAAGTTGGCAAGTTAGAAAGACAGCGCCGCAGGAAGTAACCACCAAGTTTCCAACCATGAAAGAAGCATTCATCCTCCTGATTCTCATCGCCTTCAAAGTGGCGGCGCTATCTGCAACCACTTCTGGGATCTCCATAGCGTTGCCGGGGTGCCCTGACAAGTGTGGCAACGTGTCAATCCCATACCCTTTTGGCATCGGCAATGGCTGCGCCGCAGCTAGCTTGAACAGCTACTTCACCGTCACCTGTAACAGCACCTTCCAACCCCCACGACCAATGATTGGTGGCCCTTCGGGGTTATCAGAGATCATTGACATCTCCCTGGAGCGTGCTGAGATGCGTGTTTACGGCCCCGTCAGCTACAACTGCTTCGCGTCGAACACCACAATCATGGACAACTACACCAGCGGCTTCAACTTGGTGGGTACGCCGTTCATCCCCTCAACCAAACGCAACCGCTTCATGGTCATTGGCTGCAACACCATGGGTATCATTGGTGGCTACCTGCACAGCAACCCAGACCTGTATGTGGCCGGCTGCTACTCCTACTGCCAGGGCATCAACAGCACGTCTAACGGTGCCCCGTGCACTGGGAAGGGCTGCTGCGAAACCACCATCACCCCAAACCTCACCGACTTTGCGGCGCTCTTGATCATCAACCAGAGCAGTGTATGGACATTCAACCCATGCTTCTACGCTATGCTTGCAGAGGTTGGATGGTACAGCTTCAGGCAGCAGGACCTTGTCGGGCGTCTTGGGTTCATCAACGAGAGAGCCAAGAGAGGTGTCCCTGTTATTGCTGACTGGACCATCAGAAATGGCTCCTGCCCAAAGGATGGAGCAACGGCGCCAATGGGTTATGCATGTGTCAGTTCAAACAGCTATTGTGTGGGTGCAACCAATGGCCCAGGCTACATGTGCAACTGTTCTGAAGGATATGAGGGCAATCCTTATCTCCCCAGAGGCTGTCAAGGTGAATTATTTACTAATGGAATTTCTCTTAATTTTAGAAATCGGGATAAGCAACTGTCACTGCAAGCATATTTCAGTAGATTTTTGTTCCTTCTTAAAAAAATCTTTAGCTTCCTTAATATATTTTAAGTTTTGGTTTAATTATGGCTTTATGCCACTATATATTAAATTTATAATTCTTTTCAGACATAGATGAGTGCAAGCTGCATAAGCAAAACTCCAAGTATACAGAATTATACCCATGCAGAAATGGGGTATGTCGCAACATACCAGGAGGTTATGTATGCAAATGCGGGATAGGAAAAAAAACAGATAGCAAAAATTCCGGATGTCAACCTGTGCTAACCCAAGCTGAACAGGTGGTTATAGGTAAGCAACATACCCGAGGGTATACTCTTTCTTTATCCAAGGTGCATTTACATGCTTTTGATGAGTTGAAGCATCATAATCATTCTGCAGGCCTCAGTGTTTCCTCAGTTGTGGTGATAGCATTGGCATGCCTGTTGGCCATGAAATTTCAAAGAAGAAAGCACAGGAAGGAGAAGGACGAGTATTTTAAACAAAATGGAGGTCTGAAATTATATGATGAGATGAGGTCAAGGCAAGTGGACACCTTTCATATACTTACAGAGAAAGAGGTAAAGAAAGCCACAGAAAACTACAGCAACGATCGAGTTCTTGGTTGTGGGGGTCATGGAATGGTTTACAGAGGAACTTTAGGTGATGGCAAAGAAGTTGCCATAAAGAAGTCCAAAGTAATCAACGACGACTGCAGAGAAGAATTTGTAAATGAGATAATAATATTGTCACAGATTAACCATAGGAACATCGTGAGGTTACTTGGTTGCTGCTTGGAGGTAGACGTTCCAATGTTGGTGTATGAGTTCGTATCCAATGGTACCCTCTTTGAGTTCCTTCATAGCAATGATCATAAATCAATAATCCCATTGGATCTTCGACTGAAGATTGCTACACAATCAGCAGAGGCCCTTGCTTACATCCATTCATCAACTTCTCGCACAATTCTGCATGGGGATGTCAAATCACTCAATATACTTTTGGATAATGAATACAATGCAAAAGTTGCAGATTTTGGAGCATCGGCACTGAAGCCCATAGACAAGGATGATTTCATCATGTTTATCCAAGGAACTCTTGGGTACCTTGACCCTGAGTCTTTTGTCAGTCATCACCTTACTGACAGAAGCGATGTCTACAGTTTTGGGGTTGTTCTTCTAGAGCTACTAACAAGAAAGAAGGCTATATTCATTGATAATCTTAATGAACAGAAAGCGCTATCGCATGCCTTCCTCATGACGTTTCACCAGAAGAAGCTCCGCGATATATTGGATGATGATATAATAGAAGATGAAGTTACGGTGGTGCTCGAGAAACTAGCTGAACTCGTCATGCATTGTTTGAACCCAAGAGGAGATGAGAGGCCAACAATGAAGGAAGTAGCAGAGCGTTTGCAAATGTTGAGGAGAATCCAGATGCAGCAAGTCACCACACCAAATCCTATGAGGACGCAATACCCTGATGGAGAATCATCAATGTCTATAGCTTCTGACGAAATGAAATACCAGAGCACCAACACAGCCAAATTGGTCCTAGATGTAGATCGTGCAAGATGACTACTGTATGTATCTTCCTTGGCCTGCTGGGGTAACAGTGAATGTACTTTCTTGTGAAACACTAGTCACATCTTTCATTATCACTGTATTTGTTTCTTTATGTATAATGGTTATCTCATGATTTCTAGGACAGCTCTGTAATTATGCTGCTGTGTGTACACATAGTTCATCAACAGTCATGGATTTTGTCTATTTCTAGTACAATTTCTTAGAAATCTACCAGCTTCAATTTTACTCACTGGTTCATATAAAATATTTAGTGCATGTTGAGTGCATACGTTTTAAGGCATTTGGGCATGATTGGGTTGATCTCCAGAATAGTCTTGGCGTATTACACACATGCCCCGCAAATTACTCTTTAGAATTAAGAAATTATTAACCACCAGGCGAAATCATCTGCTCATCTGCACCTAAGCCAGCTGCAATAGACAATGACAGCTGCTGGTCACCAGGCTGGAGCCCTATAGCTGAGGCCAGCAGGAAAAGCACATAGGTGAAGGTTGAAGCCCCGCTTTGCTCATTGGTGATGTTGAGCTGAAGGTTGGATATGCAGAACCCAGGAAATGTATTGTGGTCCAGAAAGCATGATATCACTGAGCCCAAGGTGCTTTTAACCACCCGTAAGTGGACTTAGTTGATGCGGCATCATATATCACGTACAGTTTTGGGTCGAGGACTGGGGCTGAAGAAGATAACAACTGAATACAAATCTTCACAGGGAGCTCATATTTTTCATCGATAATAGAATCACAATAACTCAAGGAAGAGAAAACCCGGCATACCTAATAAGGCGCCTAATAGACTACTGCCATCTAGACTGCAGGAAAACAACTACACGCATCTAGCCTACCCAGGCATCTGGACTGAAGGAAATATAACAAAGCCAAAAAAAAAACAGAGAAAGGTTCTAGAATCATACTCCAATATGGTACAGCTGTTTCTAAGACTAACTAGGGTCAATTATGCAGAGGGCAATCCATGTATCTATTTTGATAAATGAAAAAATGCACAGGGTCACATAGCTTATTTGATCACGTACCTTATTACATATATAGATCAAATGTAGATGTGCAAGTCATGAAGAGCCAATTGAACAGGTATCAATTCCCTGCACATACAAATTATAACACGTGAGTGAGTACAGGTACCCCTCAGATAAGTCAGCATGTGCCAAATATATCATGATTATCCTAAGACGGCATTAGCTCGATGTCAAGCTATGCAAATATTCAAATATGCTCTCAAATGTTAGCATCTAAATTTTCTTAGGAATATCCTCCTGACAACAAGTGTTATAAGTCATAACATCATGACATTAGCATAAAGCAAAAGAATGACATTTGGGGAAATGGAAAGGATTGCTTGAACTGTGGAAAAGCAACCAACCTGATCAAACATGTGTATGGTGAGGCTATTCACAACTTGAGTGGATGACGTAATATATTGGTCAAGTAAATATTAGAGAGCACATGATCAACAAAACCATCGTCCTTATACACCTTAGTTACCAGAGAAATCAGGTATACATGCACATATCGACGACATAGCAGATGGCGAGATGCAACAAATAAATAGGAATTCAGCTCATGTATCATTTTTGTCTACCACTTAGCAAGTCAGCATACGGTGGAGAAATATTACAGATACATTCTATTTGTGAAACAATGACCTGCTACAAATGAGCCATTTCACGCTCAAGAGCTCTGACGCGTTTAATCCAAGTCATAAATATTATTTCTCCACATAACAAGACTCAAAGTAAAGTAAATACACGACAACAGGAAATATAAAAGGTAAACAAAAACAGATGTGAAGTGCCTAATATAGAGAAGCCTAATTCAGATATTGGCTATCCTCTCTTCGCTGCAGCTCAATTCCCCTCCCTTAGATCGGCATGCCTTTGGGCACAATCTGGTCCTTTATCCACATGTAAATAGGCACCAGAACATAGTACGCGGCACATATTGTTCCCATGAGGAAGCGGAAGAAAAAGGTGATAGGATTCACGGGCTTGCTGACATCTTCAGCCTTCGGACCAAGCTGTGAGAAGAAAAAAAAGATGAAAACCTCTTAATATAGAACCATACAAAAACATGAAAGAAAGTATCTAAATGCAGACAATATGAAGGTCCATTATTCACTCTCAAACATGCAGTAAGTTATCCCTTTCTGACTGCTACTTTGTATACTTGTGGATAACCAGGCGGCAACAAGGTCCAAAAAATTATGAAATGCAAAAAAGAAAAACTATCATGTCTTTGCATATGCTTTATCTAAGAATAGCAAACAGTAGTAACTGTTTGATAAAAAAAATGCTTAATCTAGTTTAACTACTTAGGTCCAGTCTACTGCAATGGAAGTACAAGTTGCCGTAACAAGACCCATCTTGACAAAACATATCAAAATGTAGGGAGAGTTGAAAATGTTAATCTGCAAGCCATTTTTAGCAAAAACTTGCCTGTAAAGGGGAGTCCCCGCTTTCTCTCTTGACACCCGTCACGGAGCACCCCATGATCAGGCCATGCCTACGGACACCACGGTACCACTTCGGTCCAATCCTCTTGAGCTGAACATCCTTGAACCCTGCCTTCGTGAACCATTCAATATACTCCTCTTCAGTGGGGAACAGCATCCACATATCGGCAAAAAAGCGAGACAGCCAAAAGGTTGGGTGCACGGGGCCGATCAAACAAGCTTTCCCGCCGAGCCTGAGGACCCTGTAGGCCTCCTTGATTCCTCGCTGCGGGTCAGGCCAGTACTCAATGCTGGAGGCCAGAAAAATCGTCAGTCATGACAGGACACAAAATTCAGCATCCTATAGTACAGAGTAATTTGTCTACCACAACAATTAACAAACAGCGTTCGTATAAGCATGGCATAGCAGAGCAGAGGAAGAGGGGTTGATGAGATTACCTGCCGGCGGAGACGTATCGGTCGAAGGTGTCGGTGGGGAAGGGGAGGTCCTCGGCGTCGCCCTCCATGATGTCGACCCCCTTGAGCGCCTCCTTCTGCCTGGCCTTCTCGAGCTGGTGGGGCGACTGGTCGAGCAGCGTGACGTTGGCGGGGTCGACGTGCCTGACGATGCCGAGCGTGGTGAAGCCCGTGCCGCCGCCGACGTCGACGACCTTGAGCTTGCGGCTGTGGAGGTCGGCGGGCTCGAGCGCGTCGTCGCGCATGTCCTCGGTCCAGTGGCCCGGGTTGATGACGTGGTCGTAGACGATGGAGAGGAAGCGGTAGAACCAGAAGGCCTCCTTCTTGTGCTGGATGAAGCGCGGCGCCGAGGCGGGCCGCGCCGCCGCAGCGGCCGGGGGCGAGGAGGCCGCGGCGCACCTGAGCAGCGGGGACCGGGCGCCCGAGGGGGCGGCGCGCCTCGCGAGGGCGACGGGGCGGAGGGCCGGCCTGGAGGGGCCGAGGCCGAGGTAGCCCAGCCCGGCGGGCGCGCGCACCCTCAGCGCCCCGCGCGGCGCCAGGCTCCCGGCGCCGCTCGGCGCGTGCGCGGAGGCCATCGCCATTGCCTTAGCCGGGAGGGAGTGGGGTGGAGCTGAGACGCCGCCGCCGCCGCGTCGAGGAGTGGAGGGGAACGGAGGGCAGCGGATGATGGGGGCGGTGGGAGAGTGGCGATTGGCGAGCGAGCGAGCGAGGTCACGGGCGGATGAGTGGTGGGTGGACGGGGCGTCCTTCGTCCCACGTGGCGACACGTGCGCGACATGTGCAGGCTAGAGTCTATGACTGTGGGTCCATGTCAAAACCCAAACTCATCTAGAGTAGTACAATTGAAAGAAAACATCTTCTCAAAACAATATTAGAAAAATATATAAAAAGCTGAGTTGGTGATGATGGTGTGCCTGCCATCCTTCGTTTACAATTGTTCGATTTGCATCCAACGTGTCTGAGACAAACTATGTCAGTTTTACAAAAAGACCCCCCGCACTCCATTACTCGTTGGTAGATAACCCCTGCCTCTCACCTCATCTAGTCATGTCATGTCACCTCTTGGTGTTGTCTACCTCCAACGCCTATTATGCCTTCGCTTGGGCCGCATTGCCGACCACCACCACGACCCCCTACTCCTCGCCATCTCCTCTGCCATTTTCCAAGTCATCCTGAGTTATATTCATAGTTGTCGAGAAAAAAATAAACAAAATCGATATTTAAAAAAAAATTGAAGATGATTTTTTGCAAAGCACAATAAGTGTTATTTCTTCATGAAGTTTTGGATGCAGGTTAAACACTTGAATGCTTTTATTTGCAAAAGATATTTTTTATATATTTTCCTACATTTACTATTTATCCGTATGCTTGTGAGCTCTAGAGAAAAATGGATATCTGAAAAAACCTATCAATATTTATTAAACATGAGATGACCCGGATCAATGCATTCCAATGTTGCATGCAACGCACGAGCACCTTACTAATATTAGAAAAACAGAGAAATGGCATGAATCGATTTTCAGTCGCTCGTGATATTTTTTTCTTTTTTTAGGAAAACAGTCGCTCATGATAGTTTTTTTTGAGCATCAGTACAGACACAAGCGCTCATATACACGCGCATACACTCACCCCTATGAACGCACACACGCACACCCTACCTCTATGAGCATCTCCGAGAGACTGAGCCGGCATATCATCTTGAGATTTACGAAGTCACCGTAAGCGCCTCGTCGTCGACGGGAACGTCTCCTCCCACTGAAAACGTATCGCCGGAAATCCTGAAATAAATCCAGAAATAATGCGAGCACCAGGATTTGAACCCTGGTGGATTAGGGATACCACTGTCCACCTAACCAACTCAATCACAGGTTGATTCGCCGCTCATGATAGTTACTCCGGTGTCAATAGAGAAAATGGGAAAGAGAGAATCTATGAATAGCCAACTTTAGAAATCAAACTCATTCTCCTTGTAGTCGTCCACGGGTTTGGTTCAAACCGTGGGCGAGCCGGCCTAGGTCAGGCACCAATCTGGACTTGGGTTCTCAAGATCTTATATCGAGATCATGTTCTTAATGTTGACTTCTGTATGTAAAGTTAAACTCAAGACACACCTATGTGATTTGTCTGTAAAAGACACTAAACTAAACCCCACGCACCCACCCCCACGTCGCCAACCCTAGGCGACACGGGGGGCGACTGCGCCACCGGCCCTAGGCCCCCTTCCCTCGCCTCCTCCGTCCTCCCGCCGCCTGAGGTCTCACCGGTGAAGCCTGGCCTATGATGGCGGCAGCGGGGCCTTATCCCTCGCGCGGTGGTGGCGTTTTTTTCGGGCGGCGGCGGCGCATCGTTCGATGCAGATCCGGCGGCAAGGAGCAGCGAGATCCCTACGGCATGCGTGACGGCGGCATCAGCGGAGGCGCAACCTCCCAGCAGCGGAGTCGCCGAGATCGCCGATCTGGTCTTGCCCAGATGGGCTTGGGTGAGCCGGCGGTTCCGGTGTGCATCTACAGGCAAGCGCGGTGGGCCTGACGGCGCCAGCTGTAGGCACCATGGTGGTGCTATGGCCGGTAAGGCGGCGGCGGCCTAGACTCCTTTCATCCAGTCCCCGACAGAGATGACGGCAGTCCGTGCACGAGATGCTTGAGGGAGGATCTTCGAACCGATCTGGGTGAAAACCTGCTCTCGGCTAGCTGCCAAGGCCGGCAGTGGGGGCGTTGTCTGCGTCGTTTCCTTCTTGAAGGCATCGCCCTGGAGAAGTTCAAGGCCACTCTATGCTACCTCTGGGGGGAAACCCTAAATCAGTAGATCAGATGACAGCGACGCTATGGTGTTATTTCCCTCTTGCGCGTGTCATTCGTGGAGGTGTACAAGGACAGAGGGACCAGTGGAAGGCTTTTTGGTGGAGCGGTGCTTCAGCTTACACATTGATGGCGACGGATCTTGGCGGCATGGCACCGTGAACACTCGACGTCTGATGCGCAGAAATGGACTCGTGCAGTGAGGTGGCGCTGTCTGGCATCGTGGTGGCGTCGACGGTAGCTAGACCGGGCAAGATTGATGCAGCAGTACAACATTGAAGATGGATTGGTGGCAGGTGGCTACGGCGGCCTCATACCTGATACGTCTCCAACGTATCTATAATTTTTAATTGCTTCATGCTATATTATGTACTCCCTCCTTCCATTTATATAAGGCCTAATGCGTTTTTCAAGACCGCCTTTGACTATTAATAAAATTAATACTACATGACATGCATAATATGAAAATTATATCACTGAAAGCTCCTTTCACATATGAATTTGATGATGTGCTTTGTGTAAGTTGCATGTCATATATTATTGCTCTAACATTTGGTCAAAGTTAGCCTCGAAAAACGCATTAGGCCCTATATAGATGGAAGGAAGGAGTACTGTTTTGGACTATATTGGGCTTTATTTTCCACTTTTATATTATTTTTGGGACTAACTTATTAACCGGAGGCCCAGCCCAGACTTGCTGTTTTTTGCCTATTTCAGTGTTTCGGAGAAACAGAATATCAAACGGAGTGCAAACAGAATGAAACCTCCGGAAACGTGATTTTCTCATCAGATAAGATCCAGGAGACTTGGACCCTCTGTCAAGAAAGCCACGAGGCGGTCACGAGGGTGCCCCCCCTAGGGCGCGCCCCCTGCCTCATGGGCCCCTCGAAACTCCACCGACGTACTTCTTCCTCCTATATATATCCACGTACCTCCAAACGATCGGGGACAGAGCCAAAAACCTAATTCCACCGCCGCAACTTTCTGTATCCACGAGATCCCATCTTGGGGCCTGTTTCGGAGCTCCGCCGGAGGGGGCATCGATCACGGAGGGCTTCTACATCCTCATCCAAGCCTCTCCGATGAAGTGTGAGTAGTTTACTTCAGACCTACGGGTCCATAGTTAGTAGCTAGATGGCTTCTTCTCTCTTTTTGGATCTCAATACAATGTTCTCCCCCTCTCTCATGAAGATCTATTCGATGTAATCTTTTTTTTATGGTGTGTTTGTTGAGACCGATGAATTGTGGGTTTATGATCAAGTATATCTATGAATAATATTTGAATCTTCTCTGAATTCTTTTATGTATGATTGGTTATCTTTGCAAGTCTCTTCGAATTATCAGTTTGGTTTGGCCTACTAGATTGGTTGTTCTTGCCATGGGAGAAGTGCTTAGCTTTGGGTTAAATCTTGCGGTGTCATTTCCTAGTGACAGAAGGGGCAGCAAGGCACGTATTGTATTGTTGCCATCGAGGATAACAAGATGGGGTTTTTATCATATTGCATGAAACTATCCCTCTATATCATGTCATCTTGCTTAAGGCGTTACTCTGTTTTTAACTTAATACTCTAGATGCATGCTAGATAGCGGTCGATGAGTGGAGTAATAGTAGTAGATGCAGAATCGTTTCGGTCTACTTGTCTCGGACGTGATGCCTATATACATGATCATACCTAAATATTCGCATAACTATGCTCAATTCTGTCAATTGCTCAACAGTAATTTGTTCACCCACCGTAGAATACTTATGCTCTTGAGAGAAGCCACTAATGAAACCTATGGCCCCCGGGTCTCTTTTTCATCATATTAATTTCCATCACTTTATTATTGCTTTGCTTTTATTTTGCCTTTTACTTTTCACTTTGCATCTCTATACCAAAAATACCCAGAAAATATTATTTATCATCTCTATCAGATCTCACTTTCATAAGTGACCGTGAAGGGATTGACAATCCCTAATCGCGTTGGTTGCGTTGAGCTATTGTTCTTGTGTAGGTATAAGAGACTTGAGCGTAGCCTCCTACTGGATTGATACCTTGATTCTCAAAAACTGAGAGAAATACTTACGCTACTTTGCTGCATCATCCTTTTCTCTTCGGGGAAATCCAACGCAGTGCTCAAAAGGTAGCAATACCCGGCAGGCGTCCTGGTTGAGAAGTGCGCCGGACTGGTGGGTGCCCCATACCCGGCAGGCGTCCTGGTTGGGACCTGAGGTCTTAAATGGTAGGTTTGACTGCAAGGTCTGTTTTGGTATTAGGCCCAGACTATCAGCATCCCTTCATCAACTAAATAGAAGTAGCAACAGATGTTGCCTAAACGATGGCTTTAGTCTGACTGTTGTATTACTTTACAAGGTCTTATGTGAATAATTAATAAAGTGGCTACATGCATCGTCCAGATGCATGCAGAGGACGGGGGTCCTCCTCCATTTCTAAAAAAAATTGATGACTAGAAATGCAACCCTCACTTTTGGACGTGCATTTGCTCCGTACTTGCACTTGCGCAAATGAAACTTTCACTAGGAGCCTTTGCGAAACAAACAGAGTGAGCACCCTAGGTATGTGAACTATTCATTGTTGGGAGCTCACTCCGTTTGCCATGCATCTCAGCTTTATTTTGAGGAACTAAACTCCTTTGAAAGATAAACAAAACCTTTATTTTGAGGAACTAAAACTCCTTTGAAAGAGAAAGAAAACCGCCGGAGCTCTTGCACTATTTTTTTTAAACAAGGATCGTAGCCAAATGGCTTAATCTCGCAAGTATAAATAGAGCTATCGTCCTACGCTTAACGCCAATTATACATTGGGAGGTGAAGATTTTTGGAATGACATTGTGCGTGTTAATAGAATGACTGCAATCTATCACCAAAATAGTACTAGTGAAGGCCTAGACCTAGGAGCTATGGTCGCTCTCTTGATTCTTGTGTTAAGCCTTTTTAGTTATGTTTAGTTTGTCGTTTAAGTTTTCCCTTCTGGATGGAGTCCAAAGCCTTCAAACAGTGCACACTGAGGGATAATGGGTGTGCTTTGAAAAGGACGCATACAACGACCCTTCTCCCCTCATGGAGGAGGAACTGACTATTACTCTATCCACCATTATTAAAACTTGAAAACCCTTGAGATCTCCTTCCCGTGGCCCTAGACTTCAAACCAAGTTCGAAAAGAAATAGGAGAAGCCGATCTATGATCCCACTGAGCCAAAAAAATTGATTAACTTGCACATCTTGTTACTCTTGGAAAACTTCCTAGTGTGGATTTTCTCTGGGAAGTTTCTCAAAGTTTGGAAATCACCTCAAAACCTATCTAGTGATTAATCTCATACTTTGTTAGCAGAGGCTCAAGGAGGGATTAGCGTTTTCCCAAGGGCGTGAACTTCAGGATACATCATCGCGTCATCATGCCATTGGTTACTTCCGAGCTTATTCACATGCTGAGTGTTACCTGCGAGCTACCTTCTTCCTATAACCACCCCCCCCCCCCCCCCCCCCGCCCACACACACACATGGTTGACATATTTGGTCCTTCAACCTGTACCAAATTAAATCTGCACTCAACTTATGCAGTCACACGTTTATCATGGTGCTTAACATAAGATACAATGGTACATACGTAAAGACTTGAAAACGGTCAAAAGAGATGCCTTATATCCGCAATGGAAAACACAATCTCTATTGAAAACTTATTCATCAATACTTGTGTCCAAAACACATGGACTAGCCTCCAACACAATGCCAACTCTAGGGAAATACAATAAGGATGCCGAGCTATGAACTATCATTAATGGAACCCAACTTTTATGTGTCAAAGGTACTCAAATGTATCGTAGATGGGCCAACAAATACAAAAATGTTGTGCCGCCACACATGATTTTCCAGATCAAAATGTTGTCTATCTACCGAGTGCAAAGTATGCATGAAATCCCAGTTGATTGTTGACCCAAGAACATGGAAGGCATACTTAACAGTGGAAGAACTAGTAAACAAGCAACGCAACAGAACCATTGAAAGATATTTTTCACATTCTAGAATTTTCTATTGAGTACGTAGATATTATTCCTTTTATTTACTTGCGCACAAAATAGGCAATCATGCATTCTAAAAGCCTCGGTCAAATTTATACCTATTTGGCATGATATTCAAGGAAACTCTAATGGATACAAAAAACAAGACATATTTGCGATTCATCTAAATGACATAAATAAATGTGTGAAAGTTTATGTGTTTGTTATTTTTTTATTTTTCTCTTATTTAGAACAATTTATTTAAAAAATAGATAAAGAGGCATGCCTCGAAAAGAAAATAAGTATGTCAAATTCCTTGCAGTATATTCTTCCAATTTAGTAAAATAATCAATTTTTTCATGAATTATATTAAAGTGATATAATAGAAATGATGTATCCTAATATTTGGATGTACCATTACATAGTGGCAGTATAATATAGAGTTGTAGTGATTAAGGGCTTGTTTTGAAACTCTCCAGCTCGCAACTTCACAAACTCCAGAGTCAAAACGCAGCCAACGATTAGCTCCTATAAGCTAATTCATGAAATTGTTTCGGCTCGTAGTGTATTTTTGAGAAGCGGCAAAAACCAACATCGACGTTTTATAGAATCTGGAGTTGTCCTTGATAACCCACAAGTATAGGGATCGCAACAGTTTTCGATAAGTAAGAATGTCGAACCCAACGATGAGCTAAAGGTAGAACAAATATACCCTCAAGTTCTATCGACCACCGATACAACTCTACGCACGCTTGACGTTCGCTTTACCTAGAATAAGTATGAAACTAGAAGTACTTTGTAGGTGTTTTCGGAAAGGCTTGCAAAAAAGTACAGAGCACGAAAATAAAACTAGGGGCTGTTAAGGTAAAGAAGCAACTAAAGTAAATATAGCAAGTGTGGAAAAGTGGTGGTAGGAGTTGCGAAATTGTCCCTTAAGCAATTGACTATTTTACTAGACCTATAGCAAGTATTATGTGGGAGAGGCCACTGCTAGCATGTCATCCCTTATTTGGAATTCTATGCACTTATGATTGGAACTATTAGCAAGCATCCGCAACTACTAATATTTATTAAGGTAAAACCCAACCATAGCATTAAGATATATTGGTCCCCCTTCAATCCCGTATGCATCAATTTCTATGCTAGGTTAAAGCTTCTGTCACTCTTGCCCTCCAATACATAGTCCTACCAACATACAACTAACCCTATGGTGTGATCCACGCGCGCGCTCATATGATGAGCACCAAAGGACATCAACATTACCACAAGCAAATTAAATCAATCATAGCAATTCATCAATCACCGGTAGGACAATGAAAATCTACTCAAACATCATAGGATGGCAACACATCATTGGATAATAATATGAAGCATAAAGCACCATGTTCAAGTAAAGGGTACAACGGGTTGCGGGAGAGTGGACCGCTGTAGATAGAGGGGGGAAGGTGATGAAGATGTTGGTGAAGATGGCGGAGGTGTTGGTGAAGATCGCGGTGATGATGATGATGGCCACGGCTGCGTTCCGGCGCCACCGGAGGAGAGGGGGAGAGGGGCCCCCTTCTTCCTCTTCTTCCTTGACCTCCTCCCTAGATGGGAGAAGGGTTTCCCCTCTGGTCCTTGGCCTCCATGGCATGGGAGGGGCGAGAGCCCCTCCGAGATTGGATCTGTCTCTCTGTCTCTCTCTATTTCCGTGTTCCCAGATTCTTCCCTTTCACCGTTTCTTATATTCCCGGAGATCCGTAACTCCGATTGGGCTGAAATTTTAACACGATCTCTATCCGGATATTAGCTTTCTTGCGGCGAAAGAAGGGCACCAACCGCCTTACGGGGTGGCCACGAGGGTCAGGGGCGCGCCTGACACCCTGGGGCGCGCCCCCTACCTCGTGGGCCCCTCGAGCATTGTCTCGCGTGGATTCTTCTTCCCAAAAATCATATATATTCCAAAAAAAATATCCGTCAGTTTTTATTCCGTTTGGACTCCGTTTGATATGGATATTTTGCGAAACAAAAAACATGCAATAAACAGGAACTGGCACTGGGCACTGGATCAATATGTTAGTCCCAAAAAATAGTATAAAAAGTTGCCAAAAGTATATGAAAGTTGAATAATATTGGCATGAAACAATCAAAAATTATAGATACGACGGAGACATATCAGCATCCTCAAGCTTAATTCCTGCTCGTCCTCGAGTAGGTAAATGATAAAAAAGATAATTTTTGATGTGGAATGCTACTTAGCATAATTTTGATCATATGTCTAATCATGGCATGAATATTAAGATACGAGTGATTCAAAGCAATAGTCTATCATTTGACATAAAAACAATAATACTTCAAGCCTACTAATAAAGCAATCATGTCTTTTCAAAATAATATGGCCAAAGAAAGTTATCCCTACAAAATCATATAGTTTGGCTATGCTCCATCTTCACCACACAAAATATTCATATCATGCACAACCCCGATGACAAGCCAAGCAATTGTTTCATACTTTTGACGTTATCAAACCTTTTCAACTTTCACTCAATACATGAGCGTGAGCCATGGACATAGCACTATAGGTGGAATAGAATATGATGGTGGAGAAGACAAAAAAGGAGAAGATAGTCTCACATCAACTAGGCGTATCAACGGGCTATGAAGATGCCCATCAATAGATATCAATGTGAGTGAGTAAGGATTGCCATGCAACGGATGCACTAGAGCTATAAGTGTATGAAAGCTCCAACTGAAACTAAGTGGGTGTGCATCCAACTTGATTGCTCATGAAGACCTCGGGCATTTGAGGAAGCCCATCATCGGAATATACAAGCTAAGTTATATAATGAATATTCCCACTAGTATATGAAAGTGATAACTCAAGAGACTCTCTATATGAAGAACATGGTGCTACTTTGAAGCACAAGTGTGGAAAAAGGATAGTAGCACTACCCCTTCTTTCTTTTTCTCTCATTTTTTTGTTTTTTTTTTATTTTTTTGGCGGGATTCTTTGGCCTCTTTTTTTATTTGGGATTCTTTGGCCTCTTTTATTTTTTTGTAAAGTCCGAAGTCTCATCCCGACTTATGGGGGAATCATAATCTCCATCATCCTTTCCTCACTGGGGCAATGCTCTAATAATGATGATCATCACACTTTTATTTACTTACAACTCAATATTACAACTCGATATCTAGAATAAAGATATGACTCTATATGAATGTCTACGGCGGTGTACCGGGATATGCAATGATCTAGCGTAGCAATGACATCAAAAAACGGACAAGCCATGAAAACAACATGCTAGCTATCTTACGATCATGCAAAGCAATATGACAATAAATGCTCAAGTCATGTATATGATGATGATGGAAGTTGCATGGCAATATATCTCGGAATGGCTATGGAAATGCCATAATAGGCAGGTATGGTGGCTGTTTTGAGGAAGGTATATGGTGAGTTTATGGTACCGGTGAAAGTTGCGCGGTACTAGAGAGGCTAGCAACGGTGGAAGGGTGAGAGTGCGTATAATCCATGTACTCAACATTAGTCATAAAGAACTCACATACTTATTGCAAAAATCTATTAGTCATCGAAACAAAGTACTATGCGCATGCTCCTAGGGGGATAGATTGGTAGGAAAAGACCATCGCTCGTCCCTGACCGCCACTCATAAGGAAGACAATCAACAAATAAATCATGCTCCGACTTCATCACATAACGGTTCACCATACGTGCATGCTACGGGAATCACAAACCTCAACACAAGTATTTCTGCTAATCCACAACTACCCACTAGCATGACTCTAATATCACCATCTTTATATCGCAAAACTATTGCAAGGAATCAAACATATCATATTCAGTGATCTACAAGTTTTATGTAGGATTTTATGACTAACCATGTGAATGACCAGTTCCTATCATCTCTCTAAATAGATATAAGTGAAGCAAGAGAGTTTAATTCTTTCTACAAAAGGTATGTCCACACTCTAACAAATATAAGTGAAGCAAAATAGCATTCTACAAATGGCGGTTGTCTATGTAAAGAGAAACATGCAATCCAAACTTCAAATGATATAAGTGAAGCACATGAAGCATTCTATAAAGACATACTCAAAAAGATATAAGTGAAGTGCAAAGAGCATTCTATAAATCAACCAAGGACTATCTCATACCAGCATGGTGCATAAAAGAAAAATGAAAACTAAATACAAAAAACGCTCCAAGATTGCACATACCGATACTTGTTGAAGAAAGAGGGGATGCCTCCCCAGCATCCCCAAGCTTAGACGCTTGAGTCTCCTTGAATATTTACTTGGGGTGCCTCGGGCATCCCCAAGCTTGAGCTCTTGCCTCTCTTCCTTCTACTCACATCGAAACATTCTCAATCATCGAACACTTCATCCACATAAAACTTCAACAGAAAACTCGGTAAGATCCGTTAGTATAATAAAGCAAATCACTACTCTAAGTAATGTTGCAAATCAATTCATATTTTTTTGCATTGTGTCTACTGTAATATAACTTTTTCATGGCTTAATCCACTGATATAAATTGATAGTTTCATCAAAACAAGCAAACTATGCATCAAAAACAGAATCTGTCTAAAACAGAACAGTCTGTAGCAATCTGAACATTCACCATACTTATGACACTTGCAAAATTCTGCAAAAATTAGGACAAATAAAAAATTTGTACAGAAAGACAGTGCAAAAATAATCAGAACCATTTGACATTCCAATAAAAAATTAAAATTCACGCACTACAGCCAAAGTTTCTGTCCTACACCGCACAAACCAACAAGCATCGTAAACATCCTAAAGGCAAACATTGGCACATTATTTTTATAATACAATGGAATTGTAAAAGGGGATAATTATTTTTGTTAAAAAGTTTCTGTAATTAAGATTCATAAAATTCCCATGGGCATGAACAAAGTTCAAGGACGTCCCCCATTTTCACAATGCTCGTCTCTATCACTTTCACTTTCCTTTTTGGAAAAAATTTGGGTTCCCCTCTTTATTTTTGTTATTTTTAAACTATATAAAAGCACTCAAAAGAAATAAATGACTCTCTAAAACTTCCGGGTTGTCTCCCTGGCAGCGCTTTCTTTAAAACCATTAAGTTAGGCATATAGTGCTCAAGTAGTGAATCCACCCGGATCCCAAGGTATATCAAAGTCAATTTTAATTAGCAATGATTTGGCATTTAGTAGTGAGCACAAAGCAACATATATCATGCAACAACAAAGTCTAACTCTCTTCCTATGCATCGGCATGTCATAAAAGAACAATTCATGCACACAAAGTAAAGGCCAATGCATAGTATAAACAGTTTCTTGCAATTTTACCATGTTGGAAACATA
Organism: Triticum urartu; assembly: GCF_056163025.1. Classification (NCBI taxonomy): domain Eukaryota; kingdom Viridiplantae; phylum Streptophyta; class Magnoliopsida; order Poales; family Poaceae; genus Triticum; species Triticum urartu. Next base: position 43,790,286 of record NC_141877.1, on the reverse strand, counting down.
GAGAGGTGGAGATATAGTTCCTCTCTCATAATAATTGCAAGTAGGAGCAGCAAGCACATGCATATTATACCCATTAAAATCATCATGTGCAATGGTAAAAGGCAACCCATCAATGTAATCCTTAATAAGTGCAAACTTCTCCGATATAGTGTAGTTTGGAGAATTCAAAAAGATAATAGGACTATCATGCGTGGATGCAATAGCAACATTTCATGTTTAACATAAGGAACTATAGCAAGTTCATCTCCATAAGCATAATTTATATTGGCATCTTGGCCACAAGCATAGCAAGCATCATCAAAAAGGAATATTTCAAGATAATCAATGGGATCATAATAGTCATCATAGCAATCATCCTTCGGTAAGCACGAAGGGGAATTAAACAATGTATGATTTGAAGAGTTACTCTCATTAGAAGGTGGGCACGGGTAGCTAATCCGCTCTTCCTCCTTTTGTTCTTCGCTCTCCTCCTCATCTTTTTCATCCAATGAGCTCACAGTTTCATCAGTTTCTTCTTTCATAGACTCCTGCAAAATATTAGTCTCTTCTTGGACAACGGAGTAGTACTCAATATATGGTTCAACATAGGCATTAGAAGCATAATTATCATAGCAATATTTAAGTATGGCAAAAAATTTAGATTTGTAAAGAGTAACATCATACTTTTCAATCAAAAAAGCAATTTCGTAAGCACCCTTAAACGCAACAAATTCTTCAATTTGTTGAATATCATAATAACTATAAACACCCTTAGCATAAGAGGATACGATTCCATTATCACTAAACAAACATTGGTAGGGAAGGTGTTTCTTAGGGTCTTCAGAACAACAAGTATAATCATATATTTCACATAAATTCCAAGCATAGCATTTCAAACGATGAATTTGATCCAGTAAAGTTTTCCCTTTTTCAGATATTCGGTGTCGCACAAAACAAGCATGCTCATCTAAAGATTTGCCCTCAACTAAGCTAGTTGGGGTTTCAGCACGAGCACATAGGGATCGAAGATGATCCAAGTAATAAGCTTCAGCAGTGTGATAGATTTTGAGTGGTTCTTCAACCATTGGTTTAGTAGGTACAACTAATTTTTTTGGTATTTTGCGTTTTCTACCCATAACTAAAGATAGAAAACAACTAAGAACAATAAATAAAAATTACTTAGTGATAAAGCAAACAAGCACACACGAGAATATTCACCCCATGCTATTGCTCCGCGGCAACGGCGCCAGAAAAAGGTCTTGATAACCCACAAGTATAGGGGATCGCAACAGTTTTTGATAAGTAAGAGTGTCGAACCCAACGAGGAGCTAAAGGTAGAACAAATATTCCCTCAAGTTCTATTGACCACCGATACAACTCTACGCACGCTTGACATTCGCTTTACCTAGAACAAGTATGAAACTAGAAGTACTTTGTAGGTGTTTTCGGAAAGGCTTGCAAGAAAGTACAGAGCACGAAAATAAAACTAGGGTCTGTTAAGGTAAAGAAGCAACTAAAGTAAATATAGCGAGTGTGGAAAAGTGGTGGTAGGAGTTGCAAAATTGTCCCTTAAGCAATTGACTACTTTACTAGACCGATAGCAAGTATTATGTGGGAGAGGCCACTGCTAGCATGTCATCCCTTACTTGGAATTCTATGCACTTATGATTGGAACTATTAGCAAGCATCCGCAACTACTAATGTTCATTAAAGTAAACCCCAACCATAGCATTAAGATATATTGGTCCCCCTTCAATCCCGTATGCATCAATTTCTATGCTAGGTTAAAGCTTCTGTCACTCTTGCCCTCCAATACATAGTCCTATCAACATACAACTAACCCTATGGTGTGATCCACGCGCGCGCTCATATGATGAGCACCAAAGGACATCAACATAACCACAAGCAAATTAAATCAATCATACCAATTCATCAACCACCGATAGGACAACGAAAATCTACTCAAATATCATAGGATGGCAACACATCATTGGATAATAATATGAAGCATAAAGCACCATGTCCAAGTAGAGGGTACAGCGGGTTGCGGGAGAGTGGACCGTTGTACATAGAGGGGGGAAGGTGATGGAGATGTTGGTGAAGATGGCGGAGGTGTTGGTGAAGATCACGGTGATGATGATGATGGCCACGGCGGCGTTCCGGTGCCACCGGAGGAGAGGGGAAGAGGGGCCCCCTTCTTCCTCTTCTTCCTTGACCTCCTCCCTAGATGGGAAAAGGGTTTCCCCTCTGGTCCTTGGCCTCCATGGCATGGGAGGGGCGAGAGCCCCTCCGAGATTGGATCTGTCTCTCTGTCTCTCTCTATTTCTGTGTTCCCAGATTCTTCCCTTTCACCGTTTCTTATATTCCCGGAGATCCGTAACTCCGATTGGGCTGAAATTTTAACACGATCTCTATCCGGATATTAGCTTTCTTGCGGCGAAAGAAGGGCACCAACCGCCTTACGGGGTGGCCACGAGGGTCAGGGGCGCGCCCCCTACCTCGTGGGCCCCTCGAGCATCGTCTCGCGTGGATTCTTCTTCCCAAAAATCATATATATTCCCAAAAAAAATCTTCGTCGGTTTTTATTCCGTTTGGACTCCGTTTGATATGGATATTCTGCGAAACAAAAAACATGCAACAAACAGGAACTGGCACTGGGCACTGGATCAATATGTTAGTCCCAAAAAATAGTATAAAAAGTTGCCAAAAGTATATGAAAGTTGAATAATATTGGCATGGAACAATCAAAAATTATAGATACGACGGAGACGTATCAGTCCTCTATTTACAAAATGTCGCCACCGCCAAGGAAAATGTTTCGCGCTAGACCTTCGACGTACACCCATGCTTGTGCACATGACCGAGTCCTCCCGCCCGATCGAATCGTTTTCCCTCTCCTAGGCTGCCTCCAGCCAACCCAAAAGGGAACCCAATGAGCTTCTTGCCTCCCAGCTGGGATGCAACATTGGGAGAAGCCAGCATTGCTCCCGAACGGTTTTCGATCGCCGGGTGAAGCGAGAAGCTAACTCGAGAAGCTGAAGTTGCAGATTTGGTGGAGTTGGGAGAGTTTCAAAACATGTCCTAAGATTATGTGTCAAAAATATGAATTGTGATTATAAAGAGGTAAAAAAAGTTTAGTCTAAATAAATGATATTTGTATTAAATATTATTCGGTAATATGTTATTTAGACTAAATACACCGCATAATGACTTACCAATACCGAGGCCATGCTGGATAGAATGGCACATGACAACAAGCTTGCTCTAAGCGCTTCTCCGATGCATGCTTCTAAATAGTTCTACTATACAGTTAATCATGATGGAGATTGTATTTTCCATGACGTTGAAAGGAAAGGATTGATTGACTGCAGGAATCCTCAATTCAGTGACAATGCTCTCCAGTGGTCATGCATTGAGTTGAGTTGTGATGGGTGGTTGCGACGGGATTCTCACCGGGTAGTGAATATATAGGTGGTCGGAGTAGAGACAAGCTGCAGATCGGCCCACAAAACTTAGATAGGTGAGATACTAAAATATTACTACCTCCGTTCTAGTTTATTACTTCTCTTCGTATTTTATGTCAAATTTTAACCATCGCTTTAATTAACAAAATGTTAATGCATGTCACGAAAAATTATATCATTGGACTCGCATTTGAACATAGTTTTCGATGATATTATTTTTACTACGTATAGCTTATATTTTATTAGTTCAAATCATGGTCAAAATATGACCCTAATTACGAGGGGGCTAATAAATCAAGACTAAGATAGTAAGCCTTTTGTCCAATTGAGCTGGTAACATAAGAGCAACTCTAGCAGACCCCGCATCCGGCCGGCCCGCAAAACGCGTTTGCAGTTCATAGAAAACCGTTTTTACGGGCTGGCTCAGGCTGCCACAGATGCAGACCCCCCAAACGGACCCGTAAAAAGTATATTCCCGGAATATACTTTTTACGGGTCGGCTTCTGCGGCTTCTCCTCGGACACCGCCACGACGACCCGCAAACAGAAAACGACAGTTCTCGCATTTGACATAGGTTTCCACAAATAAGTTCAAATTCAAATGACATAACACAGTTTTACGCGCAAATAAAAGTCAAGTTCAGTACGTCAAACACAAAAGAGGGCAATGCAAGAGTTTGCGCCCATGTCCGGCACCATCTTGGTCGAACTTCAGTCCGCGCCATCGAGTCCATCTTGAAGTTCATCGCCACCAACGAATCCACCTCTGGCGCTTGTTTCAAGTCCCGCCCCGAAATCATCAACATTGCCACCATATGGAGCAGAGAAAACATCTCTGGAACTATAGCACGCACCGGCCGACGCAACCATTCTCCTCTTCAATATTTCTCTCCTTGCCATATCATGCCATGTTTTGGTGAGATCTTCCATGTCATTGCGGTTTCATTGACATGATCTTGTTCTCTTCGGTGAGAAGCTTGGACATGGCTTTGTTTTCTGCAGCGCGTGCTCTTCTCTCCTCAATGGCAGTTTTGCGCAGCCCCTCTTCCTTGAGCAATTGCCACTTTTCTTGCTTCTCCTTTGCCTTCTTCTCAACCAACTCTTTCTTGATCTCCAACGACTTCAATAACATCAACTCGTTTGATTGCACCATGGCATCAATCTTCTCCCTCAAGATCGATGCTTCTTGCTCTCTCTTCATCTTCTTCTTAGTCTTCTTCTCGCCATCGGGCTTGTGCAAATTTCTTGGGCCATCATCATCCTCATCTTCATCCATGTTTGTAAGTGAGCCTCTCTTTGGTGGGGATTCTTTGTCGATCAACTTCCACTTCTCGCACTTTTGGAGCAACTCCCAACAATGCTCTAGTTTGAAGAATCTGCCTTCCGAAGCTTCCATGTCCTTGTATCTATATTGAGCAATCTTGTCCTACACAATGTGAACAAAGTGATGCAATCATTTTCCATGATGCAAATATGATGATGCACAACTTGAACAAAGGAAAAACAAACTCACATAGTCGGATTCCACGGTTCCACTTGGAGGTGCATTGCGTACTTGCTCCAAGCAAGCAGCCCAACGGCTGCACATAGGCTTGATATTCTCCCAACGCCCTTGAAGTGACCGAAATGTGTGTGGAGTCCTATTGGGATGCTTTGCCATAATGAGGAAGTATTGATCTTCGATCCTTTGCCAATATCTCTTGGCGGTTTGAGAAGTACCCATGCATGCATCAAGAGACACCGCACTTCATGCTTTGATCAAAGCTTGATCTTCCAAGATCGTGTAGTTCTTCGATCTTTGGCTTTTCCCGGTTCTTGTTTGCTATTGCTCATACGCTTCCGCTTCGATCTCCTCCAATTCTTTCTCACAACCATGATCGTTCACGCCACCCTCCGTTTCATTGTAGTCGAATGCTGCGAATGGGGCTTGATCAATGTCATCAGCGTTGGTGTCCAACAAGTTCACGAACTCGGCAGTTGCATTGTTCGAACCACCGCTATAGTGAACGATAACAAGTCATGAGCTATCGCAAAAAATGGCGAAAAATGAAAGGAAATCGCCATGATCGAAGACGCATACCTTCCGGCCATTTCGTTGAGCACCTCGCTTGTGAAGGAAATATGCCCTAGAGGCAATAATAAAGTTATTATTTATTTCCTTATTTCATGATAAATGTTTATTATTCATGCTAGAATTGTATTAACCGGAAACATAATACATATGTGAATACATAGACAAACAGAGTGTCACTAGTATGCCTCTACTTGACTAGCTCGTTAATCAAAGATGGTTATGTTTCCTAACCATGGACAAAGAGTTGTTATTTGATTAACGGGATCACATCATTAGATGAATGATCTGATTGACATGACCCATTCCGTTAGCTTAGCACTTGATCGTTTAGTATGTTGCTATTGCTTTCTTCATGACTTATACATGTTCCTCTGACTATGAGATTATGCAACTCCCGTTTACCGGAGGAACACTTTGTGTGCTACCAAACGTCACAACGTAACTGGGTGATTATAAAGGAGCTCTACAGGTGTCTCCGAAGGTACATGTTGGTTGGCGTCTTTCGAGATTAGGATTTGTCACTCCGATTGTCGGAGAGGTATCTCTGGGCCCTCTCAGTAATGCACATCACTTAAGCCTTGCAAGCATTGCAACTAATGAGTTAGTTGCGAGATGATGTATTACAGAACGAGTAAAGAGACTTGCCGGTAACGAGATTGAACTAGGTATTGAGATACCGACGATCGAATCTCGGGCAAGTAACATACCGATGACAAAGGGAACAACGTATGTTGTTATGCGATCTGACCGATAAAGATCTTTGTAGAATATGTAGGAGCCAATATGAGCATCCAGGTTCCGCTATTGGTTATTGACCAGAGACGTGTCTTGGTCATGTCTACATTGTTCTCGAACCGTAGGGGTCCACACGCTTAAGGTCTCGATGACAGATATATTATGAGTTTATGAGTTTTGATGTACCGAAGGAGTTCAGAGTCCCGGATGAGATCGGGGACATGACGAGGAGTCTCGAAATGGTCGAGACGTAAAGATCGATATATTGGACGACTATATTCGGACATCAGAAAGGTTCCGAGTGGTTCGGGTATTTTTCGGAGTACCGGGGAGTTACAGGAATACGGGAGAAGAAGTATATGGACCTTATTGGGCTTTAGGGGAGAGGGAGAGGCAGGCCGCGCCCCCCCCAAGGCCTAGTCCGAATTGGACTAGGGGAGGGGCTGCGCCCCCTCCTTCCTTCTCTTCCCTCTTCCCCTTCCTTGTCTCCTACTCCTACTACATGAAAGGACTCCTAGTTGGACTAGGAAAGGGGGAATCCTACTCCCGGTGGGAGTAGGACTCCCCTAGGGCGCGCCATAGAGAGGGCCGACCCTCCCCTCCTCCACTCCTTTATATACGGGGGCAGGGGGCACCCCATAGACACACAAGTTGATCCACGTGATCGTTTTCTTAGCCGTGTGCGGTGCCCCCTTCCACCATAATCCTCGATAATATTGTAGCGGTGCTTAGGCGAAGCCCTGCGACGGCAGAACATCAAGATCGTCACCATGCCGTCGTGCTGACGGAACTCCTCCCCGACGCTTTGCTGGATCGGAGCCCGGGGATCGTCATCGAGCTGAACGTGTGCCAAGAACTCGGAGGTGCCGGAGTAACGGTGCTTGGATCGGTCGGATCGGGAAGACATACGACTACTTCCTCTACGTTGCGTCAACGCTTCCGCTTCGGTCTACGAGGGTACGTAGACAACACTCTCCCCTCTCGTTGCTATGCATCACCATGATCTTTCGTGTGCGTAGGAAATTTTTGAAATTACTACGTTCCCCAACAGTGGCATCCGAGCCTAGGTTTTATGCGTTGATGTAATATGCACGAGTAGAACACAAGTGAGTTGTGGGCGATATAAGTCATACTGCTTACCAGCATGTCACACTTTGGTTCGGCGGTATTGTTGGATGAAGCGGCCCGGACCGACATTACGCGTACGCTTACGCGAGACTGGTTCTACCGACGTGCTTTGCACACAGGTGGCTGGCGGGTGTCAGTTTCTCCAACTTTAGTTGAACCGAGTGTGGCTACGCCCGGTCCTTGCGAAGGTTAAAATAGCACCAACTTGACAAACTATCGTTGTGGTTTTTGATGCGTAGGTAAGAACGGTTCTTGCTAAGCCCATAGCAGCCACGTAAAACTTGCAACAACAAAGTAGAGGACGTCTAACTTGTTTTTGCAGGGCATGTTGTAATGTGATATGGTCAAGACGTGATGAGATATAAGTTGTTGTATGAGATGATCATGTTTTGTTGAAGTTATCAACAACTGGCAAAATCCTTATGGTTGTCTCTCTATTGCATAAGATGCAAGCGTCCAATAATTGCTTTACTTTATCACTATGCGATAGCAATAGTTGCAAGAACAATTGTTGGCGAGACGACCACGTGACGACACATTGATATAGATCAAGATGATGGAGATCATGGTGTCATGCCGGTGACGATATAGATCATGACGGTACTTTGGAGATGGAGATCAAAGAAGCAAGATGATGATGGCCATATCATGTCACATATTTTGATTGCATATGATGTTTATCTTTTATACATCTTATTTTTGCTTAGTTTGACCATAGCATTTTAAGATGATCTCTCACTAATTATCAAGAAGTGTTCTCCCTGAGTATGCACCGTTGCAAAAGTTCTTCGTGCTGAGACACCATGTGATGATCGGGTGTGATAGGCTCTACGTTCAAATACAACGGGTGCAAAACAGTTGCACACGCGGAATACTCAGGTTATACTTGACGAGCCAAGCATATACAGATATGGCCTCGGAACACGGAGACCGAAAGGTCGAGCGTGAATCATATAGTAGATATGATCAACATAGTGATGTTCATCAATGAAACTGCTCCATCTCACGTGATGATCGGACATGGTTTAGTTGATTTGAATCACGTGATCACTTAGAGGATTAGAGGGATGTCTATCTAAGTGGGAGTTCTTAAGTAATATGATTAATTGAACTTTAATTTATCATGAACTTAGTCCTGGTAGTATTTTGCAAATCATGTTGTAGATTAATAGCTCACGTTGTTGCTTCCCTGTGTTTATTTTGATATGTTCCTATAGAAAATTGTGTTGAAAGATGTTAGTAGCAATGATGCGGATTGGATCCGTGATCTGAGGTTTATCCTCATTGCTGCATAGAAGAATTATGTCCTTGATGCACCGCTAGGTGACAGACATATTGCAGGAGCAGATGCAGACGTTATGAACGTTTGGCTAGCTCAATATGATGACTACTTAATAGTTTAGTGCACCATGCTTAACGGCTTAGAATCGGGACTTCAAAAGACGTTTTGAACGTCATGGACCATATGAGATGTTCCAGGAGTTGAAGTTAATATTTCAAGCAAATACCCGAGTTGAGAGATATGAAGTCTCCAACAAGTTCTATAGCCAAAAGATGGAGGAGAATCGCTCAACTAGTGAGCATGTGCTCAGATTGTCTGGGTACTACAATCGCTTGGATCAAGTGGGAGTTAATCTTCCAGATAAGATAGTGATTGACAGAATTCTCTAGTCACCATCACCAAGTTAGTAGAACTTCGTGATGAACTATAATATGCAAGGGATAACGGAAACAATTCCCAAGCTCTTCGTGATGCTGAAATCGACGAAGGTAGAAATCAAGAAAAACATCAAGTGTTGATGGTTAACAAGACCACTAGTTTCAAGAAAAGGGCAAAGGGAAGAAGGGAACTTCAAGAAGAACAGCAAGCAAGTTGCTGCTCAAGTGAAGAAGCCCAAGTCTGGTCCTAAGCCTGAGACTAAGTGCTTCTACTGTAAAGGGACTGGTCACTGGAAGCAGAATTGCCCCAAGTATTTGGCGGATAAGAAGGATGACAAAGTGAACAAAAGTATATTTGATATACATGTTATTGATGTGTACTTTACTAGTGTTTATAGCAACCCATCAGTATTTGATACTGGATCAGTTGCTCAGAGTAGTAACTCGAAACAGGAGTTGCAGAATAAACAGAGACTAGTTAAGGGTGAAGTGATGATGTGTGTTGGAAGTAGTTCCAAGATTGATATGATCATCATCGCACACTCCCCTATACTTTCGGGATTAGTGTTGAACCTAAATAAATGTTATTTGGTTTTTGCGTTAAGCATGAATATGATTTGATCATGTTTATTGCAATACGATTATTCATTAAAGTCAGAGAATAATTCTTGTTCTGTTTACATAAATAAAACCTTTGATGGTCATACACCCAATGAAACAAGTTCGTTGGATCTCGATCGTAGTGATACACATATTCATAATATTGAAACCAAAAGATGCAAAGTTAATAATGATAGTGCAACTTATTTCTGGCACTGCCGTTTAAATCATATTGGTGTAAAGCGCATGAAGAAACTACATGCTGATGGGCTTTTGGAATCACTTGATTATGAATCACTTGATGCTTGCGAACCATGCCTTATGGGCAAGATGACTAAAACGCCGTTCTTCGGAACAATGAAGCAAGCAATAGATTTGTTGGAAATCATACATACTAATGTATGTGGTCCGATGAATATTAAGGCTTGCAGCAGGTATCATTATTTTCTGACCTTCACATATGATTTGAGCAGATATGGGGATATCTACTTGATGAAACATAAGTCTGAAACATTTGAACAGTTCAAAGAATTTCAGAGTGAAGTGGAAAATCATCGTGACAAGAAAAGAAAAAGTTTCTACGATATGATCGCAGAGGTAAAATATTTGAGTTACGAGTTTGGCCTTCAATTAAAACAATGTGAAATAGTTTCACTACTCACGCCACCTGGAACACCATAGTGTAATGGTGTGTCCGAACGTCATAACCGTACTTTATTAGATATAGTGCGATCTATGATGTCTCTTACCGATCTACCACTATCATTTTGGGGTTATGCATTAGAGACAGCTGCATTCATGTTAAATAGGGCACCATCAAAATCCGTTGAGACGACACCGTGTGAACTATGGTTTGACAAGAAACCTAAGTTGTCGTTTCTTAAAGTTTGGAGTTGCGATGCTTATGTGAAAAAGTTTCATCTCGATAAGCTCAAACTCAAATCGGAGAAATATGTCTTTATAGGATACCCAAAGGAGACAGTTGGGTACACCTTCTATCACAGATCCGAAGGCAAGACATTCGTTGCTAAGAATGGATCCTTTCTAGAGAAGGAGTTTCTCTCGAAAGAAGTGAGTGGGAGGAAAGTAGAAAACTTGATAAGGTAATTGTACCTTCTCCCTTATTGGAAAATGGTTCATCACAGAAATTTTTTCCTGTGACTACTACACCAATTAGTGAGGAAGCTAATGATGATGATCATGTAACTTCAGATCAAGTTACTACCGAATCTCGTAGGTAAACCAGAGTGAGATCCGCACCAGAGTGGTACGGTAATTGACCATGACGAATCTACAAACTATGAGGAAGCGATGATGAGCCCAGATTTCGATAAATGGCTTGAGGCCATGAAATCTGAGATAGGATCCATGTATGAGAACAAAGTGTGGACTTTGGTGGACTTGCCCGAGGATCGGCAAGCCATTGATAATAAATGGATCTTCAAGAGGAAGACGGACACAGATAGTAGTGTTACTATCTACAAAGCTAGAATTGTCGCAAAAGGTTTTCGACAAGTTCAAGGTGTTGACTACGATGAGAGTTTCTCACTCGTATCTATGCTTAAGTCTGTCCGAATCATGTTAGCAATTGCCGCATTTTATGAAATCTGGCAAATGGATAAACAAAACTGCATTCCTTAATGGATTTATTAAAGAAGAGTTGTATGTGATGCAACAAGATGGTTTTGTCAATCCTAAAGGTGCTAACAAAATATGCAAGCTCCAGCGATCCATTTATGGACTGGTGCAAGCATCTCGGAGTTGGAATATACACTTTGATAAGTTGATCAAAGCATATAGTTTTATACAGACTTGCGGTGAAGTCTGTATTTATAAGAAAGTGAGTGGGAGCACTACAACATTTCTGATAAGTATATGTGAATGACATATTGTTGATCAGAAATAATGTAGAATTATTCTGTAAAGCATAAAGGAGTGTTTGAAAGGAGTTTTTCAAAGAAAGACCTCGGTAAAGCTGCTTACATATTGAGTATCAAGATCTATAGAGATAGATCAAGACGCTTGATAAGTTTTTTCAATGAGTACATACCTTGACAAGATTTTGAAGTAGTTCAAAATGGAACAGTCAAAGAAAAAGTTTCTTGCCTGTGTTACGAGGTGTGAAATTGAGTAATACTCAAAACCCGACCACGGCAGAAGATAGAAAGAGAATGAAAGTCATTCCCTATGCCTCAGCCATAGGTTCTATAAAGTATGCCATGCTATGTACCAGATCTATTGTATACCCTACACTGATTTTGGCAAGGGAGTACAATAATGATCTAGGAGTAGATCACTGGACAGCGGTCAAAATTATCCTTAGTGGAATAATGATGTGTTTCTCGATTATGGAGGTGGCAAAAAGGTTCGCCGTAAAGGGTTACATCGATGCAAGTTTTAACACTGATCTGGATGACTCTAAGTCTCGATCTAGATACATATTGAAAGTGGGAGCAATTAGCTAGAGTAGCTCCGTGCAGAGCATTGTAGACATAGAAAATTGCAAAATACATAACGGATCTGAATGTGAAAGACCCGTTGACTAAGATTCTCTCACAAGCAAAACATGATCACACCTCAGTACTCTTTGGGTGTTAATCACATAGCGATGTGAACTAGATTACTGAATCCAGTAAATCCTTTGGGTGTTGGTCACATGGCGATGTGAACTATGGGTGTTAATCACATGGTGATGTGAACTATTGCTGTTAAATTACATGACGATGTGAACTAGATTATTGACTCTAGTGCAAGTGGGAGACTGAAGGAAATATGCCCTAGAGGCAATAATAAAGTTATTATTTATCTCCTTATTTCATGATAAATGTTTATTATTCATGCTAGAATTGTATTAACCGGAAACATAATACATGTGTGAATACATAGACAAACAGAGTGTCACTAGTATGCCTCTACTTGACTAGCTCGTTAATCAAAGATGGTTATGTTTCCTAACCATGGACAAAGAGTTGTTATTTGATTAACGGGATCACATCATTAGATGAATGATCTGATTGACATGACCCATTCCGTTAGCTTAGCACTTGATCGTTTAGTATGTTGCTATTGCTTTCTTCATGACTTATACATGTTCCTCTGACTATGAGATTATGCAACTCCCGTTTACCGGAGGAACACTTTGTGTGCTACCAAACGTCACAACATAACTGGGTGATTATAAAGGAGCTCTACAGGTGTCTCCGAAGGTACATGTTGGGTTGGCGTATTTCGAGATTAGGATTTGTCACTCCGATTGTCGGAGAGGTATCTCTGGGCCCTCTTGGTAATGCACATCACTTAAGCCTTGCAAGCATTGCAACTAATGAGTTAGTTGCGAGATGATGTATTATAGAACGAGTAAAGAGACTTGCCGGTAACGAGATTGAACTAGGTATTGAGATACCGACGATCGAATCTCGGGCAAGTAACATACCGATGACAAAGGGAACAACGTATGTTGTTATGCGGTCTGACCGATAAAGATCTTCGTAGAATATGTAGGAGCCAATATGAGCATCCAGGTTCCGCTATTGGTTATTGACCGGAGACGTGTCTTGGTCATGTCTACATTGTTCTCGAACCATAGGGTCCGCACGCTTAAGGTTTCGATGACAAATATATTATGAGTTTATGAGTTTTGATGTACCGAAGGAGTTCGGAGTCCCGGATGAGATCGGGGACATGACGAGGAGTCTCGAAATGGTCGAGACGTAAAGATCGATATATTGGACGACTATATTCGGACATCGGAAAGGTTCCGAGTGGTTCGGGTATTTTTCGGAGTACCGGGGAGTTACGGGAATACGGGAGAAGAAGTATATGGGCCTTATTGGGCTTTAGGGGAGAGGGAGAGGCAGGCCGCGCGCCCCCCCAAGGCCTAGTCTGAATTGGACTAGGGGAGGGGCTGCGCCCCCTCCTTCCTTCTCTTCCCTCTTCCCCTTCCTTATCTCCTACTCCTACTACATGGAAGGACTCCTAGTTGGACTAGGAAAGGGGGAATCCTACTCCCGGTGGGAGTAGGACTCCCCTAGGGCGCGCCATAGAGAGGGCCGGCCCTTCCCTCCTCCACTCCTTTATATACGGGGGCAGGGGGCACCCCATAGACACACAAGTTGATCCACGTGATCGTTTTCTTAGCCGTGTGCGGTGCCCCCTTCCACCATAATCCTCGATAATATTGTAGCGGTGCTTAGGCGAAGCCCTGCGACGGTAGAACATCAAGATCGTCACCACGCGCGTCGTGCTGACGGAACTCCTCCCCGATGCTTTGCTGGATCGGAGCCCGGGGATCGTCATCGAGCTGAACGTGTGCCAAGAACTCGGAGGTGCCGGAGTAACGGTGCTTGGATCAGTCGGATCGGGAAGACGTACGACTACTTCCTCTACGTTGCGTCAACGCTTCTGCTTCGGTCTACGAGGGTACGTAGACAACACTCTCCCCTCTCGTTGCTATGCATCACCATGATCTTGCGTGTGCGTAGGAAATTTTTGAAATTACTACGTTCCCCAACAGCTTGCGGGGGGAGCAGCACCATTGAACGGCATTGCCGGGGCACCTCTTTCCGGGATGGAGTGAGAGGATGAAGAAGGCGACTTCTTTGTAGCTGGAATCTTCCTCCACTTTACGTCGGCAACCTTGGCGACCTTCTCCGCCACCGATTGGGATCGCGCTACGGCGTTGGCGCCCGGAGCGCGGGCCTTTGCGGCGGGGGCAGCCGGATTCCTGCCCTGCACGACCATGTTGCCCTGCCGCTTGCGGGCAGGCGCGACGTTAGCTTGGGCGGCGGCGGCAGGGCCAACATGGCCGGCGACAAGATCCGCCCGAGGGGAAGGAGCATGCGCGACCTCGACGGTGACGGGGGATAGCAGGGAGTCGTCCATGGCGGCGAGGGACGGCCGGGGAGGAAGCACCGGAGCATGCGGAGGCAGGGCAATGGTGACGGAGGGTGGGAGGAGCGGGAAAGGGCGCGCGGAAATGTCCCTCCCGCCAAATCTCGCTGCGGATAGGGACTGAGCTCGAGTCGGCCTCCCAACCCGTGAAACTAGAGGTTAGGGGAGAAGTTTTGCCATTCCCCGCAAAAAATATTTGTGGGCCAGGGCGGGATGCAGGGTCTGATCGGGCAGGTTTTCCCGCCCCAACCCACACTTTGACGGTTATTTTGCATGCCAGAACGGGATGCGGGGTCTGGTAGAGTTTCTCTAACAATGACACTCAAATTGGTGAGCAAATTAACCGGCAGATGTTTTTTATCCCTTGTGGTGTCTTGGTCCGCGAGAACTATGTCTCACATTAAGCGAGACGGTAGCAACTTTTGCTGAAGGACTTTCTTTTGTCTCCCGGGTCTCCTGAATAGGAGGTAGCGACGCTAGCCACAACCATCAGGTCTGGTTTGTGATGACCTGTAGGGTGCGACCTCCTCGTTTTAGGCCTTTTTTGGTTCATAGGATAGAAATTTTATAGAAATAGGAAAATCATAGGAAGTGAGATGACATGCATGTGCATAGGATAGATTTTTTTTCTAGGCTAATGTTTTTTCCCTTCAAAACATGAAGAATTGATTCCTATCCTACATAGGAATAGGAATCCATTCCTACAAACCAAAGGGCTTCAAAGGAATTTTTCCTTTGCAAAACCTATCCTATAGAATTCCTACAAAAATCCTACAAACTAAAGGAGGCCTTAAGGTAAAAGAGCCGAATTTCTTCATCGTTTTTCTGTTTTATCAAGCTTTTCTTGGTTTGTTCTTCTTCTTTTCGTTTTCTTTTGTTTCTTTCTCTTTTTCTTCTCTAGTTTTTAATTCTTTTTTCATTTTTTTGCATTTGTTTCTTCAGATTTTATTTTTCATTTTCTTCTTTCTTTGGTTTATTAGTTTTCCTTTTTTATTTTTGGTTTTCTATGTTTCTTTTGGTTTCATTCTACTTTTTTTGTATATGTCAGCAACATTTTTCCAATACATGTTTAACATTCCTCAATACAAAACTAACATTTTATTCTACTTTTTTCTATATGTCAGCAACATTTTTCCAATACATGTTTAACATTCCTCAATACAAAACTAACATTTTAAATATATATTGTCAACATTGTTTCTATACACATTTTTTTAACAATTTTCAAATGCTTGTTTAACAATTTTTATATACAAGATTAACTTTTTTTGGATACATGGTCAACAGTTTTTTATACATTTTTAAAAAATGCTTGATTAACAGTTTTCAAATAAAAAGGTTAATATTTTTTAATAGATGGTCAACATTTTTTCTATACACATTTAACATTTTTCAAACGCTTGATTAACATTATTCAAACACTTGTTCAACATTTTTTCAAATGCTCGATTAGCCTTTTTATATACATGATAAAAAAAATTCATTATTTTTTAATAAATGATCAACATTTATTATATACACATTTAATATTTCTCAAATATTTGATTAAATTTTTCAAATAATTTTTCAACATTTGTGTTTCAAATTATTGACTAAATTTTTTATATACATGATAAAAAACCCATCATTTTTAATAAATGATCTACAATTTTTCTATACACATTCAACATTTTTCGAATGCTTGATCAACATTTTTTTCAATTATTTTTCAGCACTTTTCAAAAACTTGTTCAATATTTTCCTAATGCTTGATTAACTTTTTTAAATACTTTTTTCAATATTTTTTAAATATTTGTTCAACATTTTTCAAATACTTGTTCAACATTTTCTGAATGCTTGATTAACATTTTTCATATACTTGTTCAACATTTTCCAAATGTTTTTTTGTAGAGTGTTTTGTGTAATATATATTTAAAATATTTTAAACTATAAGCAGAAGTATAAAAACAAGAAAACAACGAAAACAGAAAACAGAAAAAGAGGCTGTGGCCTCCCGTGCGCATGGGCCGACCCATCTCGGCCGTCCCCTTCAGCGAGTCAGAACCTAGACTCGCTGAAGGCGAGATACAGGGGCTCCCGTCTCGGGCGATACATACACATATTGTTTGCGTCGTTGTTTATGGAAATGGGCTTCCACCAGAATTCCCATGCAAAGGCGAACCCTCCCCCAAATGGTAACGAGAAAAGGACGAAAGTACTCCCTCCGTTTCCTAAATATTTGTCTTTTAGAGATTTTAAATGGACTACCATATACGGATGTATATAGACATATTTTAGAGTGTAGATTCACTCATTTTACTTCATATGTAGTCATTTGTTGGAATATCTAAAAAGATAAATATTTAGGAACGGAGGGAATATCAAGGATTGACTGTAGCTTCAAGAAATGCTCCAATAGACGTATGAAAATGGTCATCTGTCTTCCTCTTCATCACAATGATGCGGCCTCTGCTGCCGGCCTAAGGTTTGTGAGCTTTTTTTTTCAAGATTATGATCTTGGATTTATGGATCTTTCAGCGGCGATGACTTTGAGGTTTCTTCTCCACGGCGATGGTACGACAGTAGCGCGTCCTTGATGACTTCCCATGCGCGGTAAAAAACGACCGGCTAGCTCAGGCGATGGGGAGCGCCATCTCTCTGTCGTTGGTTTGATTAAAAGTTTTGGAGCATTTTTGAAAGAAAAGAAAAATGCTCAATTACTTATATACAGGCCGTCGTGTTAGAGATTGAACTGCCTCGTTTGAATTCTCTGTTTCAAATGACATCCACGGTCGGTTTCGAAGAGGCGGAGTTGCTCGAGAAAAAGGAAATCCAGATGGAAAGAGGCAGTATGGCATGCCCTTGGGATCAGGCACAGATTAAACGGCCAACTGACCGAACAACCAAAAAATCAACTCTCGAAGATTTGATGTTGCAGCTGATGTGGTTAAGGATAACCGGGAACATAGATGCCCCATTTGGGACAAAGGGGGGAACACAATTTTTTTCAAGAAACGATTATTATATAAAACATCATTTTTTTTCTTTTTGAGAAAAGACACCAAAAAGTCACCTTATATCTGATACGCAATTAACAAGTAAAATGGTACAGTAGTAAGTACTCTCTCCGTAAAGAAATATAAGAGCGTTTAGATAACACTCTTATAGTATTTCTTTTTTTTTTTTGGGGGGGGGGGGGGGGGGGGGGGGGGAGTACAATAAAAATATAGCAGGAGACAAAACTACCAGAAAAAACATACCACATCAAAACCCATATTGGTCGTCTTCTTCCTTAGATTAATTGAATTTCAGAGGGAACCAAACATGAGGTCTTGCCTCATGTTTTTTTTTTTCCTTTCTTTGTGTCTCACAAGTCCACCTATGGTCTTGGTTCCTACAAGAAACCAAGATACATTCTATGGTTTTCTATTTTCCTGCGTTCTAAACTTTGATGAGTCGAGTGTTCGTTGTACCGTCTGCACCAAGATGCGTCCGGTGTAGGAAGCCTCTAGATAATGAGAACATTCAAACGTGGGACTACCCAAATAAAATCGAAACAGAATCTGCGAGGTATTTCTTGCTTGTTATTCATTTTGAATCCGGTTTGTAAATGATTCAATCATTTTGAATGCACGAAAATTTGATGTCTCCTCCATTTTCTTCTCGATAGGGGCTGGATTGTAACAGCAACTGCAAACTGGGTGGTACAGGCCGCTGCTTCGACGATGGTCCTGAATTAAAATGTCAAGGAAAATCATGAGGGTGAAGTGGAGCAAAAAGCAGTAACATGATTGTGCAGGTACATTAAGCACAAAAGAAGCGAGTCCCACAAGTGGGTAATAATGAACAGGCAATATGTTTGATCCCTATAGACTTGTATTCCTCGAAGTGTCAATAAACATCTCAAGAAAGTGTTGAGTAAACATGTAGAATTGTACCTCAACACGTTTACAGATCAATGTAGACACGCAAGCCATCGCGAGCTAACTGCACATCAATCCCCTCTCTGCATGCAGAGTACAGTCCATGAGCATGCATGCACTTTAGGAACTTACAGTTACAGCAGAGTGAAATGAGTAGTGACTATTTTAAGACAGCATCGCTTGTAACATTCACGAAAGTGTGCAAGTACAGTTGTGTGGTTCATGCCGCCTTATTTGGGGCATGACCGTATGAGCTTGTGGATGTAATAGCTGAAACAATCCTGCGAGAAGGCCTACCTTCTGGACCATTCTTCCAGTGTCTGGTTGTCCTTGTGATGGTCCATCTCATGAGTCAACCCAATGAGCAATGCCTTCTTGGGGAATATCCTCTTAATAGCATCCAGTGTCTGCATGGTACAATATTAGCCAAAAAGGGAGAGCAAGAAATTTGACAAGAAAAAATAGGAGGAGAACGTTCAAATTCCTTGAGTTGTGCAAGAGGAAACTAACCTGATCCCAACAAAGATGCACGTTATGAGAACCAGTCTGTTCACACATAGAGAAGAATGTCAGAGCCCAACACAAGTATATATGTCACTCATCAGAATGAAACAACCAAACATGGCTAAGTAATGTAATATTACATGCTCTCAAGCAACCTCTGGTTTTATCAAATTGCTGTCAATTAATCAAACAGAGAAGGATTGCTTCCAACAGTGACTGAAGATTACGAATCACATGGAGAATCAGCCGTATATTTTTACTTATCATATAAAAAGCAGCATCACAGTATGTGCAAGTCTTGGCATTTGCATCTTTTGAGTACGTGCTTTTGGAAACATTTAGAATATAAACTCTTTCTGTAAACAAGGGTGCACACCCCTATGGGCATTAGAACATATTTGTGATTTTTAATATACAAACAGTATCAGCATGTTGCACATTCAGCGCCCTACTTCGAACAATTTGACTACATCTTTGCAACATCTCAAACACAGTTATGTAGCCCATGAAGAAATAGGTCTCACCCAATACAGTCAGAGAACCGAGATTTCCTGCGTATATTTGTTAATTCAAGCATCAGGAAAAAGGCATGGTAGTTTACGGTGTTAGATCCTTGATATATAGTATATACTCCCTCCGTCCCATGATACAAGAGCGTTTTTGACACTACACTAATGTAAAAAACGCTCTTATATTATGAGACGGACGGAGTATATGTTATCATGTATGGTCCCCTCAATATTCTGATATGTATTTGTCCTTGCTGTTTTTGGGCCAGCAAACTTTTGGCTACTGGTATTTTTGGGCTGGTGGTACATGGGCATTGATATACTTGCGTTATTAGTCAGCCTCCCTAGTAAGATGGGATTTAATAAAAGTTCCCTTGTTTTACAGAAAAGAAAGGTCAAATGTGTAACGAGCAAAGCCAGTTAAATTGAAGGAATTGGTTAACAAACTCAGCAGTCAAGAATGAGAAATAAGATAGAACATATCACTTGCCCAGAACCAAATTATATAAGCAACCCAAAGGAAAAAATACGTGTATATAACTGAGGAACTCAAGAAACTAACCCTGTATAGGCAGTCCAAGATGAGCAAATCTAGCTGCCCCCCTCCAGACATTGAAATTGCTGAAAAGCATGTGTACATGAACACCTTAATGAAGGTTTCTAGATAGTGAAAACAAGCAAGAGAGGGCACAAATGGATCTACCAGATAACAGCTTTCATCAAAGAAAATAATGCCTCCCTAACAGAGGAAGGACAGAATAGCATAGAAAGAGCTCACAATTCATTCATGCCAAGCTTATGGATAAATATTTAATTCAAAAACTCTATGCTCAAGTATACAGGTCCATAAATCAAGATTGCACTATAATTTCTGCTGCAGGGTACTTGTGTGTTATGGCGAACACCACACAGAGAGAATTTATTGATCACTCTAAAAAGGTTCGTTGTAGTGGATTTCATTTCAAAAATATATATTAAGTGAATAGTGTGATATGTTTTCATGTTGTGATAAAAATTTGTTCTAAAATGCAAACAATCAGCACATGCGCTGTGAAACACAGAGCTAATTATAAAATACAGTTGATCGAGTAGCATTAGGAGGGGAAGAAGGTTTACCATCTTCTGTGCTAGGAGGAAACCGTGAAACATCGGATATATAAGCAACTTTAGATTTTCTTCCGAAAAGGAAACCCAGACAAATGTAGTCCTCTCCATGGATCACCTGAGAGATATACAAAACTAAGAGACAGGGACGAAGCAAGAAAACACAAAGTTGATAGAAAAATGCACTTCTTACCGGCAAGGGAACAAACTGTAGGCCTGAGGCAGTAAACGGTTTCTGAAGATCACTCTCAATTATTCTCCAGTCAAGTTGAGCAACCCGCCTGACCTCCTCCCCTTCCTTTAGTTTCTTTTTGACCAAGTATGGAAACTTTTGGGAAATGCTGTTTCAAACTAAGCATGTGAGTTTGATAGTACAAATTCTCACTTAAGACCCTACTAGATAGTACAAATCAAGGTAAATGGTATAAAGAGTACACAGAGCTAAATAGTTAATGTAGCATAAATCATAAAGTAGTATATTATGGCATGTCAGAACTAAAAGAGTACATGACATGTACCACTGATAAGGCTCTCTTACAATAGACTAACATGAAAGTCTAAAATGTCAGCAAGAACTAAGTACCTGTCCATGGCATATTGGGAGAGATAAATAGGGGTTGGATCAATATCATTTGTAGGACTAAATGGCTGTACAACCCGAATATCATCAAGTCCCAAGATCGCATCTGCGTGCTCATGAGTCAGAATAATCTGTAATAAATAAATTATAATAAATTAAAGGTGTCAAATGTCAATGCATACACAACCATGGCAGTTTTTTGTTTACTATTGCAGATATCTAACTGTTGGCACTTTGGTCATCCAATAAACCATATCAGATAAGCTAAATGAAACAAGAACACAATCAAGAACTCACAGAATCAACACAGGGGATTTTGTGGCAAACAAACCACCGCAGAACTTGTTCTCGGAATGTCTTCCCAACATCAATTATAATATACTTGTGTGCACCTTCATCTTGGCAATAATCAATCAGAAGAGAAGTATTACACCTGCACAAAACCAAGTGACAATGTAGTCCCAGAAAATGCATACATAAGCATGATTATAGCTACTCCCTCATTCCATCTATATAGGGCCTAATGCGTTTTTTAAGACAACATTTGACTATTGATAAGATTAATAATACATAAGATGTACAATGTGAAAATTATATCATTGGAATCTCCTATCACATACGAATTTGATGGTATGCTTTGTGTAACTTGCATGTCATATATTATTGCTCTAACATTTAGTCAAAGTTGGCCTCGAAAAACGCATTAGGCCCTATATAGATGGAAGGAGGGAGTACAAACTATCACGGGTGCATTAATACTTGGAAATATTTGGAAAGAAGTGTGCCAAGCAATTATATATTAAAGCAGCTACATTCATCTCGAAAGGCGAAAGAAAGAAGTTGAAATCGACTTGGCTCCAAATATACAGAAATAACTTTGGTAGCATCCTGCCTAGATCAACCAGGACAATATATCTAGTCACAGAGAAGGTTTTGAACAAGAACATCAAATTGCATATATGAGCAATTGAGCATGTAGCATGCTAGCTTATAATCCTATCAAAGTGGCTCATCTCCCAAAAAACATTTTAAACTAAAGGTTGTTGCATGAGATAGGTAGCCTTCAATATGCAGTACAAAGTTCTTCAAGATATCATCAAACCAAACAGACCAATCACTGATCCTATTTCCATGACATCGCGAAGCAGCATGTAGAACTTGTGTCCCTCATTCTAGGTGCTAAACATATCTTTTTTTTTATCTCATCAATAGATGATGTTACCATGTAAGTTGATTTTTTATAAGTTACTAATTTCCCAGCATTAAATACAGCATTGATCTAGTACCGTGCAACCAAATTTCATGTATTCCCTGTGCCTGTATGAAAGAAAAGGCTATACTCACTACTAGCTTTGAATGAAACACACAATACCAGGTAAATAACTCCATGTTGGCATGCAAAGTCTCAAACCTGAATCCACTTGTTCATAAATCCAACATATATTTCCCCTCGGCTAGCTCAAGTGTTATTGGAACACAACAGGGCAATACTTCAGTCTCAGTCCCATTCAAACTGAAAACAGTTCAGAGCATTACCATGTAGTATAGTGTTCAGCACATCCCAACATTTTTCCTCAATCACATGATAACAGTTACTGCTAAAATGCTCCTATGCCTCAAAATTGACACTACATACCACGAGAATGCACCGCTTATAGCCTTATAGGGAACAACATCACGCAGAGCAGAGGTGTCCGGTTCTGAATCTGAAGCACGGAACAACAGCTTCCTACTGATGGCGCCAAACTAGCAGACGTTCCAGATCCAGGCAACAACCACCCTACTCGCCCGGGGAAATGCATGATTGATTGACCATGTACGCGATTCACAGAAACGACCCAACCTAAAGCCCGCCTTAGGATCCGCGCCATCGGCGAGAAACCACTGATAACCCCACGTCGCCGCACGGCAACAGAGCACCCCGATACCGACGACGTGCAGAGGTGGGGAGGGGGAAAGGGGAGGGGGAGGGAGACGATACCTGTAGTTGGGGTTTAGCTCCGGGGGCACGGAGAGGGACTGGGAGCAGACGGCGCAGGGCGGGTCGGAGGGCTGAATCAGGCACCGCGCGTTGGGGACGGCGCTGGAGCAGCCCGTGCCCAGAAATACCAGCGAGGACGAGGACGAGGACGAGGACTGCGGTGGGGGCGGAGGACTATCGTCGCCGGCGGCGGAGGGGTGGCCGTTGGGGACGGCGGCGGTGGCCATTAGTCTGGCTTAGCCGGAGCGGGACCCCGACCGGCGGCGAGACGAAAGGTGTATGGACGAAAGGGAACGAGGTGCGACGATTTTGCACAAAAGCACCTGTAAAGTGATGGTTTAACGCCGATAGAAAAGATTTTGTGGGGTGGGGGAGGGGGGGGGGGGGGGGGGGGGGTTGGGGGTTGGGGTGGGGGGTGGGTTTGGGTTGACATCAAATTTTAGCTTTGCCATTGTTTCGGGCAAAGCCAACAATTTAGTTACCACATTATTATGTCAGCCTCTTAAAATGTTAGAAAAATTCTGGCAAATTTTAAACACTCGCATGTTGAAATGTTGGCGAGCCAACTTTTGGTATCTAACTAAGCATCTCCAACACTATTTTTGGAAAACGATGACTGAGGAGTGTTCTCTTGTTAGGAGGTTCTAGAAAACGCCCCCACAAGCATTGGATTCAGATCACGTGGATAGCAAAAAGAAAAAAGATCGCTTGCTTTTTTTAGATACACGGCAATTTTTTACTTTTAATCATAGCGACTTCTCCTCAAATTGCATGTCAATTTGAGCATTCGTTAGGAAATTCTTCCGGCGAACGTTTGTAGATATTGCGGCCCCTTTTTTTGGCATTTTTTATAGCACACAACGACAGATCCAAGCGCGAGGGGGCCACACCATGGTTGAAAATTTTGCTAATATACCCCTCAAATTTCCTTAAAAAAATGCATATACACCCTTCAAATTAGTGTTTGCCCTCCCCCCCTTCAATGGTTCCTGGCTCCGTCCCTGGTAGCACGTGATGACTCCTTTTCTTAGAATACACAGTTGAACCCAACCTCAAGCACTAGTGAATTATGAGATGGAGTTGTCGGTCACACGGTCCAAATGAAAAGTGGTATAGATCCAAGGAAGAAAATCTTCATCATTAATGGTTAGGATAGGGTAGAGCTAGAATTAAAACTTGAAATTCACGAGTTAAACAAGTAGCTTCGATGGCTAACGAGTAAGAGCTGAGATTTAATATGAGATGGCTTACATAACAAATTCAACGAGCGTTCATTTAACTCGTTAAACTCGGTCCAAATCAACTCATCACACCATCTCACCCAATCACCTAGCCAAACTTCCCCAAAGCCCCATCCTCGATGTCCAGTACCCTACTTTCCATAGCGAGTAGTGACGTCGGCGCCTTCTGTTCCTCTCGTGGCCTCATCTCTCCCATGAGTTATGACAAGGAGAGGCGGCACATTTTTTGTGAATGTGTAATGTGTAATTTGTCTACCCATTGTATGTTATTTATTTGAGAGAGAAGCATCTAGTGAAAACTATGACGCCGGGCCTATCTTTATCATATTACTAAAACCAAAAATACCTTGCTGCAATTTATTTAATTTTCTTTTGTTTTACAATTTACTATCTATCACTACCAGATTTGATCCTTGCAAGTAACAAGTTCAAGGGGATTATCAACTCTCTTGTCCACGTTGGGTGCAAGTATTTGCTCTTGTGTGTGCAGGTGCTGTTCATTAGGATTTACGTGGTTCTCCTTTTGGTTCGATAAACCTTGGTTCTCAATGAGGAAAATACTTACCAGCTACTATATTACTTCACCTTTCCTCTTTGGGGAAAATCTCAATGTACCTCACAAGTAGCACCCATCGAGTGTTCTTCACTTTGTATTTGCGTGAAAGATGATGTGGTGCGGACTAATACTTCAGAACATCTTCCTTTGGTTTTGTCTCATCTATTGCAGGAATTCGCGCATGTGTTCCCCAACAAGCTACCTCTGGGCCTACCTCCTTTGCGCGGAATTGAACACCACATCGACCTCATTCCCGGTGCACCCCTCCCGAACAAGGCACCTTATCGCGTCAACCCCGACGAGACCAAAGAGATTCAATGGCTAGTGCAACACCTCATGGAAAACAGGTATGTGTGCGAGAGTTTAAGTCCATGTGCCGTTCCGGTCATACTTGTGCCCAAGAAAGATGGTAGTTATCGCACGTGTTTTGACTGACATCCCATTAATGCTATCACCGTTCGTTATCGTCACCCTAAGTCCACGCCTAGGTGACATGCTAGGTGAACTTAGTGGAGCCACCATTTTCTAAAAATTGACCTTAAAAGTGGCTACTATCAAATTCGCATGCAAGAAGGTGATGAATGGAAAACGGCGTTCAAACAAAAATTGGTCTATATGAATGATTGGTCATGCCTATGGGATTATCTCAAGCGCCTGCACTTTTATGAGGGTCATGCACTATGTTCTTCGGAAACTCATTGGCATTTGTGTTGTGATATACTTTTAGATATACTTGTCTTTAGTCAATCTCTTGAAGATCATATCACCCATCTTAGAAAAGTATTGCAAATTCTTAGAAATGAGCGACTTTATGTGAACATGGGAAAATGCACTTTTGGTGTTGATAAGCTTATTTTCTTGGGTTTTTTCATCGGCTCTAAGGGTGTTGACACTACAAAAAAAATACACTTTCGTGATGATACGTGTTTGTCACAGTAGGTCGCCTTTTTTGTCATGCATGTACATTCATGACGATTTTATGACAGAATCAAGATAGTCATACCTGTGCTGTCATAAAAGTGTTCCATGACATTACCAAAATTATCATCACGGAAGTGTCCACTTCCATGACGATAAATCACGCGTCACTGATACGTCTCCAACGTATCTACTTTTCCAAACACTTTTGCCCTTGTTTTGGACTCTAACTTGCATGATTTGAATGGAACTAACCCGGACTGACGCTGTTTTCAGCAGAATTACCATGGTGTTATTTATGTGCAGGAGCAAACATTCTCGGAATGACCTGAAATTTCACGAGACACTTTTCAGAAAATAAGAAAAATACCTGCCAAAGATGAAGGCCAGGGGGCCACCACCTTGCCACGAGGGTGGGGGCGCGCCTGCCCCCCTAGGGCGCGCCCCCTACCTCGTGGGCCCCCTGTTGCCTCTCCGACTCCAACTCCACCTCCATATATTGAGTTTCAGGGAGAAAAAAAATCAGAGAGAAGAAATCATCACGTTTTACGATACGGAGCCGCCGCCAAGCCCTAAAACCTCTCGGGAGGGCTGATCTGGAGTCCGTTCGGGGCTCCGGAGAGGGGAATCCGTCGTCATCATCATCATCAACCATCCTCCATCACCAATTTCATGATGCTCACCACCGCGCGTGAGTAATTCCATCGTAGGCTTGCTGGACGGTGATGGGTTGGATGGGATCTATCATGTAATCAAGTTAGTTTTGTTAGGGTTTGATCCCTAGTGTCCACTATGTTCTGAGATTGATGTTGCTATGACTTTGCTATGCTTAATGCTTGTCACTAGGGCCCGAGTGCCATGATTTCAGATCTGAACCTATTATGTTTTCATCAATATATGAGTGTTCTTGATCCTATCTTACAAGTCTATAGTCACCTATTATGTGTTATGATCCGTTAACCCTGAAGTGACAATAATAGGGATACTTACCGGTGATGACCGTAGTTTGAGGAGTTCATGTATTCACTATGTGTTGATGCTTTGTTCCAGTTCTCTATTAAAAGGAGGCCTCAATATCCCTTAGTTTCCGTAAGGACCCCGCTGCCACGGGAGGGTAGGACAAAAGATGTCATGCAAGTTCTTTTCCATAAGCACGTATGACTATATTCGGAATACATGCCTACATTACATTGATGAACTGGAGCTAGTTCTGTGTCAACCTAGGTTATGACTGTTACATGATGAACCGCATCCGGCATAATTATCCATCACTGATCCGGTGCCTACGGGTTTTCCATATACTGGTTCTCACTTATTTACTTTCCCGCTGCTACTGTTACAATCACTACAAAATACCAAAAACATTACTTTTCCTGTCTTTACTTTTGTTGCTGCTACCACCACTATCAAATTACTGTGCTACTAAACACTTTGCTGCAGATACTAAGTTTCCGGGTGTGGTTGAATTGACAACTCATCTACTAATACTTGAGAATATTCTTTGGCTCCCCTTGTGTCGAATCAATAAATTTGGATTGAATACTCTACACTCGAAAACTATTGCGATCCCCTATACTTGTGGGTTATCAAGACTATTTTATGGCGCCGTTGCCGGGGAGCATAGCTCTATTCTTTGAGTCACTTGGGATATATATTTGCTTATCATTATGAAGAACTTGAGAGATCCAAAAACCAAGATCTATCCCTCAACTACGAGGGGAGGTAAGGAACTGCCATCTAGCTCTGCACTTGATTCACCTTTTGTGTTAAGTAAGCTTGCGACACCTACACCTGCTTCTGCTATTCGTTCTGATATGTCGCATGTTATTGATGATGCCACTTCTGCTATGCATGATACTTATGATGAAACTACCTCTATGCCTGATACTACTATGCCACTTAGTGATTTTCTTGATGAACAACTTGCTAGGGCTAGAGAAATTGAAAATATTGAATCTGGTGATACTGATGAGAGTGATGATGAAGAACCACTTGCCATTCCCAAGGGTTATGTTTTTGATCAAGATGCTTCTTTAGCTATTTTAGCTTGCAGAAATAGAACTGAGTAAGCAATCTCTAAATGATAGAATGAAACATGACCCTGCTTTTGCTACTTCACCTATCTTTGTTACTGATAAGGATTATGAATTCTCTGTTGATCCTGATATAATTACTTTGGTTGAATCTGATCCTTTTCATGGTTATGAATCTGAAACTGTTGTGGCATATCTTACTAAACTGAATGATATAGCCACCCTGTTCACTAAAGATGAGAGAACTCGTTACTTTTACATCCTTAAAATATTTCCTTTCTCATTAAAGGGTGATGCTAAGATATGGTTTAATTCTCTTGATCCTGGTTGTGTGCGTAGTCCCCAGGATATGATTTATTACTTCTCTGCTAAATATTTCCCTGCTCATAAGGAACAAGCTGCTTTAAGGGATATATATAATTTTGTGCAAATTGAAGAAGAGAGTCTCCCACAAGCTTGGGGGAGGCTTCTCCAATTATTTAATGCTTTGCCTAATCATCCTCTTAAGAAAAATGAAATACTTGATATCTTTTATAATGGACTAACCGATGCCTCCAGAGATTACCTGGATAGTTGTGCTGGTTCTTTTTTCAGGGAAAGAACACCGGATGAAGATGAAATTCTATTGAATAATATGTTGACAAATGAAAATAATTGGACACCTCCGGAGCCAATTCCTGAGCCTATTCCTAAACCAACTCCGAAGAAGAGGGGTATTCTATTTCTTAGTCCTGAAGATATGCAAGAGGCAAAGAAATCTATGGAAGAAAAGGGTATTAAAGCTGAAGATGTTAAGCATTTACCTCATATTGAAGAAATACATGATCTTAATTTGCCGCCTGTTGAAGAAACATATAATCCAAATACTTTACCTATTGAAGAAACTCATGGTCTTGATAACCCGACACAGGTAGTAAAGGTAAATTCTCTCTATAGATATGATAAAGCTGTAATCCCATTTACTAAGTTTGCTAGCCCATGCTTAGATGAGTTTGATAAATTTATGGCTAAGCAAGAAGATTTTAATGCTTATTTTGGTAGACAATTAAAATATAATTCAAATATGCTTGGACACTTGGGTGATTATATGGCTAATGTCAAAGGTGAACTTAAACTTATTAGTAAACATGCTTCTATGGTTACCACTCAAGTAGAACAAGTACTTAAAGCTCAAAATGATTTG
This sequence comes from Triticum urartu, assembly GCF_056163025.1. Classification (NCBI taxonomy): domain Eukaryota; kingdom Viridiplantae; phylum Streptophyta; class Magnoliopsida; order Poales; family Poaceae; genus Triticum; species Triticum urartu. Next base: position 43,761,247 of record NC_141877.1, on the reverse strand, counting down.
CTCAATGAATTGAATAATAAAGATAATGATTATGCTGTTAGAGTGGCTACTAGAACTGGTAGAATGACTCAGGAACCTTTGTATCCTGAAGGCCACCCTAAGAGAATTGAGCAAGATTCTCAGAGAAATAATTTAGATGCACCTAGTTCTTCTAAAAAGAAGAAAAAGAAAAATGATAGGACTTTGCATGCTTCTAGTGATCCTATTGTTGAAACACCTGAGAATCTAAATGATATTTCTATTTCTGATGCTGAAACACAACCTGGTAATGAAACTAAAACTAGTGATAATGTTAATAATAATGTTCATGATGATGCTCAACCTAGTAATGATAATGATATAGAAATTGAACCTCCTGTTGATCTTGATAACCCACAATCAAAGAATCAACATTATGATAAGAAAAACTTTGTTGCTAGGAAACATGGTAAAGAAAGAGAGCCTTGGGTTAAGAAACCCATGCCTTTTCCTCCCAAACCATCCAAGAAAAAGGATGATGAGGATTTTGAGCACTTTGCTGAAATGATTAGACCTATGTTTTTGCGTATGCGATTAACTGATATACTCAAAACCAATCCTTATGCTAAGTACATGAAAGATATTATTACAAATAAAAGAAAGATACCGGAAGCTGAAATTTCCACCATGCTTGCTAATTATACTTTTAAGGGTGGAATACCAAAGAAATTTGGAGGTCCAGGAGTACCCACTATACCATGCTCCATTAAAATAAATTATGTTAAAACTGCTTTATGTGATCTTGGAGCCGGTGTTAGTGTTATGCCTCTCTCTTTATATCGTAGACTTGATTTGAATAAGTTGACACCTACTGAAATATCTTTGCAAATGGCTGATAAATTAACTGCTATACCTATCGGTATTTGTGAGGATGTGCCTGTTGTAGTTGCAAACGTTACTATTTTAACGGACTTTGTTATTCTTGATATTCCCGAGGACGATAGTATGTCTATTATTCTTGGAAGACCCTTTTTGAATACTGCAGGGGCTGTTATTGATTGCACTAAAGGCAATGTCACTTTCATGTTAATGGTAACGAGCATACGGTACACTTCCCGAGGAAACAACCTCAAGTTCATAGTATCAACTCTATTGGAAAAATTCCATCGATTATATTTGGAGGTTTTGAATTTCCTCTTCCTACTGTCAAGAAGAAATATGATATTCTTATTATTTGGGATGTGCATATCCCCATTGAGGTAACATAATGTTATTTGAAATTTCTCCGGTTCCATGTTATTCGGAATGAGTTCGTTAACAAGACTTGATCAACCTTGTTAGTGGATTCCTTTTGACGATCATGAAATGGATGAAACTAGAAGGCACAACCTCCTGTACCCCACTTTTACTTTCTATTATTTATAAAAATAAATATTTTTCTGTCTGTTATCTGATTATCCGTGCAATATAAAAAATACCTCGAAAATAAAAGTTCCCCAAATGCCCTGAAAATTAAATATGATTTTTTCTAAAATATTTGAGGATTTATGGAGCTGAGAACATACCAGGGGGGCCAACCACCTGCCCACGAGGGTGGAGGGCGCGCCCACCCCTCTAGGGCGCCCCCCTGCCTCATGGGCCCACGGTGGCCCTCCTCCACTTATCCTTTCACCCATACACTTCATCTTCCTCCCCCAAACACGAATAACCAGCTCAAACCTGAGTCCAAGCTCTTTTGCTACCATTTTCGATCTCCTTGCTCAAAGCACCTCTCACAAAACTGCTTGGAGAGATTGTTCCTTGGTATGTGACTTGATAACCCACAAGTATAGGGGATCGCAACAACTTTCGAGGGTAGAGTATTCAACCCAAATTTATTGATTCGACACAAGGGGAGCCAAAGAATATTCTCAAGTATTAGCAGCTGAGTTGTCTATTCAACCACACCTGGAAACTTAGTATCTGCAGTAAAGTGTTTAGTAGCACAGTAATTTGATAGTGGTGGTAGCAGCAACAAAAGTAAAGACAGCAAAAGTAATGTTTTTGGTATTTTGTAGTGATTGTAACAGTAGTAGCGGGAAAGTAAATAAGCGAGAACCAGTATATGGAAAACCCGTAGGCACCGGATCAGTGATGGATAATTATGCCGGATGCGGTTCATCATGTAACAGTCATAACCTAGGTTGACACAGAACTAGCTCCAGTTCATCAATGTAATGTAGGCATGTATTCCGTATATAGTCATACGTGCTTATGGAAAAGAACTTGCATGACATCTTTTGTCCTACCCTCTCGTGGTAGCGGGGTCCTATTGGAAACTAAGGGATATTAAGGCCTCCTTTTAATAGAGAACTGGAACAAAGCATTAGCACATAGTGAATACATGAACTCCTCGAACTATGGTCATCACCGGGAGTGGTCCCGATTATTGTCACTTCGGGGTTGCCGGATCATAACACATAGTAGGTGACTATAGACTTGCAAGATAGGATCAAGAACTCACATATATTCATGAAAACATAATAGGTTCAGATCTGAATTCATGGCACTCGGGCCCTAGTGACAAGCATTAAGCATAGCAAAGTCATAGCAACATCAATCTCAGAACATAATGGATAGTAGGGATCAAACCCTAACAAAACTAACTCGATTACATGATAAATCTCATCCAACCCATCACCGTCTAGCAAGCCTATGATGGAATTACTCACGCACGGCGGTGAGCATCATGAAATTGGTGATGGAGGATGGTTGATGATGACGACGGCGACGAATCCCCCTCTCCGGAGCCCCGAACGGACTCCAGATCAGCCCTCCCGAGAGGTTTTAGGGCTTGGCGGCGGCTCCGTATCGTAAAACGCGATGATTTCTTCTCCCTTATTTTTTCTCTCCGAAAGCAAATATATAGAGTTGGAGTTGGCGTCAGAGGGCATCCAGGGGGCCCACGAGGCAGGGGGCGCGCCCTAGGGGGGGGGCGGGGCGCCCCCACCCTCGTGAGAAGGGTGTGGGCCCCCTGGTCTTCATCTTTGGCGAGGATTTTTTTTTATTTTTTCTAAGATGTTCCGTGGAGTTTCAGGTCATTCCGAGAATATTTGTTTTCTGCACATAAAACAACACCGTGGCAATTCTGCTGAAAACAGCGTCAGTTCGGGTTAGTTCCATTCAAATCATACAAGTTAGAGTCCAAAACAAGGGCAAAAGTGTTTGGAAAAGTAGATACGACGGAGACGTATCAACTCCCCCAAGCTTAAACCCTTGCTTGTCCTCAAGCAGTTCAGTTGACAAACTGAAAGAAAGAAAGAAAAACTTTTACAAACTCTGTTTGCTCTTGTTGTTGTAACTATGTCAAGCCAGCATTCAAGTTTTCAGCATAGATCATGACTAACCATATTTTCAATAATTCTCAGGTCTCATAATTACTCGTATCAATAGCATAATCAACTAGCAAGTCATAATAATAAATCTCGGATGACAACACTTTCTCAAAACAATCATAATATGATATAACGAGATGGGATCTCGCTAGCCCTTTCTGAGACCACAAAACATAAATGCAGAGCACCTTTAAAGATCAAGGACTGACTAGACATTGTAATTCATGGTGAAAGAGATCCAATCATAGTCATACCCAATATAAATTAACAGTGATGAATGCAAATGACGGCTGTGCTCTCCAGCTAGTGCTTTTTAATAAGAGGGTGATGACTCAACATAAAAGTAAATGGATAGGCCCTTCGCAGAGGGAAGCAGGGATTTGTAGAGGTGCCAGAGCTCGGTTTTGAAATAGAGATAAATTGTATTTTGAGCGGTATACTTTCATTGTCAATGTAACAACTAAGAGATGGCGATATCTTCCATGCTACACACATTATAGGCGATTCCCAAACAGAATGGTAAAGTTTATACTCCCCCTCCACTAACAAGCATCAATCCATGGCTTGCTCGAAACAACAAGTGCCTCCAACATACATCAGGTCCCGGGGGAGTTTTGTTTGCAATTAATTTTGATTTAGTTTGCATAAAGCATGGGACTGGAATCCCGGTGACCAGTCATTTATCTCGTGAATGAGGAGCGGAGTCCACTCCTCTTGAGAATAACCCGCCTAACACGGAAGATAAGGATAGCCTTAGTTGATACATGAGCTATTCGAGCATACAAAACAGGATATTTATTTGAAGGTTTAGAGTTTGGCACATACAAATTTACTTGGAACGGCAGGTAGATACCGCATATAGGAAGGTATGGTGGACTCATCTGGAATAACTTTGGGGTTTAAGGGATTGGATGCACAAGCAATATTCCCGCTTAGTACAGGTGAAGGCTAGCAAAAGACTGGGAAGCGACCAACTAGAGAGCGACAACAGCCATGTACATGCATTAAAATTAATAAACATTGGATGCAAGCATGAGTAGGATATAATCCACCATGAACATAAATATCGTGAAGGCTATGTTGATTTATTCCAACTACATGCGTGAACATGTGCCAAGTCAAGTCACTTAAATCATTCAAAGGAGGATACCACTCCATCATACCACATCATAATCATCTCAATAGCATGTTGGCACACAAGGTAAACCATTATAACTCATAGCTAATCAAGCATGGCACAAGCAACTATGATCTCTAATTTTCATTGCAAAAATGTTTATTCATAATAAGCTGAATCAAGAACGAGGGACTCATCATATTTACAAAAACAAAATAGGTCGAGTTCATACCAGCTTTTCTCATCCCAGTCAGTCCATCATATATCATCATAATTGCCTTTCACTTGCACGACCGAACGGTGCGAATAATAATAAGAGTTTACGTGCATTGGACTAAGCTAGAATCTGCGAGCATTCAATAAATAGGAGAAGACAAGGCAATATGGGCTCTGGGTTAAATCAACAATAATGCATAAAAGAGCCACTTCAACAATTTAATAATGGTCTTCTCCTACTGACCTCCAAAGAAAAGAAATAAAACTATTTACATGGGAAAGCTCCCAACAAGCAAAAGAAGAACGGGAAATATTTTTGGGTTTTCTTTTTAATTATTACTAGTATAGCAGAAAAATAAACTACTACTAATTTTTTTTGGTTTTTCTTAAGGTTTAACAAACACACAAGAAGAAAGCAGGAAAAAGAACATAAACTATCATGGATATTACAGTGAAAAAGTATGAGCACCGACATCTAGTAATGAGTGTGTGTGAACATAAATGTAATGTCGGTGAGAAATACGTACTCCCCCAAGCTTAGGCTTTTGGCCTAAGTTGGTCTATGGCCATGGCTGGCCTGGCGAATATCCATAATAATAGTTGTTGGGGTCGTACTGCTACGAAGAATAGTTGGGATCATACTGATGTGCAGCGGTTATTGCCTGCTATGCTGCAGCGTGGAGTCGAGCTGCCTCCGCTCTCCTCTCGTACTCTTCTGCCTCCTCTCTGGTAATAACATATCTTCTTTTTGTCTGTGAATCAAAGAACGCAGGAGCAGGGAGAGTAATACGGAAAACACGTCGTTTATAAAAAATTAAACGATATAAGAGAGGTGATTCAGGCCTCTCGACAAACTGGTGCGAAGACATAGAGTCATAATCTAAATATGCAGGAGGCAACTCCGTATCACCCTCACGAATGTCTATTTCAAGAAAATGAGCTAAGCGGGTTGCATAAATTCCTCCAAAGAAATCTCCATTATGTCTATTATGATGCAACCTACGAGCTACAATGGCTCCCATATGATAAGATTAATCTCCTAACACAGCACTCCTAAGAATGCTAAGATCAGGGACACACATGTGACATGCTTCATCCTTAGCATTTATGCATCTACCGATGAAGAGAGCAAAATAATGTATAGCAGGAAAGTGAATGCTCCCTATGATAGCCTGCGTTATATCTCTAGATTCCCCCACAGTTATACTAACAAGAAAGTTTCTAAATTCAGATTTAGGGGGATCCCTAATACTGCCCCATGATGGAAGTTTGCATGCAAGAGTGAAATCCTCTAGGTCCATGGTATAAGATTTGTCATAAAGATCAAACATGATTGAAGGAGAATTACGCGAAGATGAATACTCAAACCTCCTCACAAATCAACTTGTGAGATCATGATACTGGGGGCATTTGTTAGCCTCAAAATCCTCAAGACCGACATTGCGCAAATATGCTTTGAATTCTTCTTTAATTCCCGCACGGTCCATAAAATTTTACGACAGCCATTTGCAAGGCCGTACTGGAGCGTCTCTTGGTGGATCATCGTCAGCATCACGCATAGCAATCCTGGGTCCTTGCTTCTTAGAAGAACCACCTTGGAACATCTTCCTAAGCATATTGTTTTTCTCTGAAAAATTCTGAAATTTTTAGTAACTTCAAAATAAAAGTAAACCAAACTCAATAATATTGATAGCAACTACTCCTACAAGTGCCTAGGGCCTATATCATGCATCAAAACTACCTTTGACCATATAAATTTGACATGCAAGCTCAAGAACAGGGTCACCTATGCAGCACAAATTTGCAAGGAATAAAGCACTAGAACAAAAACTAATTGGACCAATGGAAGAGTCACATACCAAGGAACAATCTCCCCAAGCAGTTTTGCGAGAGGTGCTTTGAGCAAGGAGATCGAAAATCACAACAAAAGTGACTGGAACTCGTGCTTGAGTGGGTTTTTCGGGTTTGTGTGAGACAGAGGAAGAAGATGGGTGCTGGGATAAGTGGAGGAGGGCCACCGTGGGCTCATGAGGCAGGGGGGCGCGCCCTAGAGGGGGGGGGGGCGCCCACCACCCTCGTGGCCAGGTGGCAGCTCCTCCCGCGGTATTTTTTGCACAATATCAAATATTCCCGAAAAAATCATATTAAATTCGCATGTCATTCCGAGGACTTTTATTTTCGGGATATTTTTATATTGCACGGATAAGTCAGGAAACAGACAGAAAAATACTATTTTTACTTTATTTCTACTAATTAACAGAAAATATAGAGAGGGTACAGAAGGTTGTGCTTCTAGTTTCATCCATCTCATGCTCATCAAAAGGAATCCACTAACAAGGTTGATCAAGTCTTGTTAACGAACTCATTCCGAATAACATGGAACCGGAGAAATTTCGAATAACATTATGTTACCTCAATGGGGATATGCACATCCCCAATAATAAGAATATCATATTTCTTCTTGACAGTAGGAAGAGGAAATTCAAAACCTCCAAATATAATCAATGGAATTTTTCCAATAGAGTTGATACTATGAACTTGAGGTTGTTTCCTCGGAAAGTGTACCGTATGCTCATTACCATTAACATGAAAAGTGACATTGCCTTTGTTGCAATCAATAACAGCCCCTGCAGTATTAAGAAAAGGTCTTCCAAGAATAATAGACATACTATCATCCTCGGGAATATCAAGTATAACAAAGTCCGTTAAAATAGTAACATTTGCAACCACAACAGGCACATCCTCACAAATACCGACAGGTATAGCAGTTGATTTATCAGCCATTTGCAAAGATATTTCGGTAGGTGTCAGCTTATTCAAGTCAAGTCTACGATATAAAGAGAGAGGCATAACACTAACACCGGCTCCAAGATCACATAAAGCAGTTTTAATATAATTTCTTTTAATGGAGCAAGGTATAGTAGGTACTCCGGGATCTCCAAGTTTCTTTGGTATTCCACCCTTAAAAGTATAATTAGCAAGCATGGTGGAAATCTCAGCTTCCGGTATCTTTCTTTTATTAGTAATGATATCCTTCATATATTTAGCATAAGGATTTGTTTTGAGCACATCAGTTAATCACATACGCAAAAAGATAGGCCTAATCATTTCAGCAAAGTGCTCAAAATCCTCATCATCCTTTTTCTTGGATGGTTTTGGAGGAAAAGGCATGGGTTTCTGAACCCAAGGTTCCCTTTCTTTACCATGTTTCCTAGCAACAAAGTCTCTTTTATCATAACATTGATTCTTTGATTGTGGGTTATCAAGATCAACAGCAGGTTCAACTTCTACATCATTGTCATTACTAGGTTGAGCATCATCATGAACATCATCATTAATATTTTCGTTAGGTTCATGTTCATTACCAGATTGTGTTTCAGCATTAGACATAGAAATATCATTTGGATTATCAGGTGGTTCAGCAATAGGTTCACTAGAAGTTTGCACAGTTCTATCATTTTTCTTCTTCTTCTTTTTAGAAGAACTAGGAACATCAATATTATTTCTTTGAGAATTTTGCTCGATTCTCTTAGGGTGGCCTTCAGGATACAAAGGTTCCTAAGTCATTCTACCAGTTCTAGTAGCCACTCTAACAGCATAATCATTTTTCTTACTATTCATTTCATCAAGCACTTCTTTTTGAGCCTTAAGTACTTGTTCTACTTGAGTGGTAACCATAGAAGCATGTTTGCTAACAAGTTTAAGTTCACCTTTGATATTAGCCATATAATCACCCAAGAGTCTAATCATATAAGCATTTTCTTTTAATTTTCTACCAAAATAAGCATTGAAGTCGTCTTGCTTAAACATAAAGTTATCAAACTTATCCAAGCACTAACTAGCAATTTTAGTAGGAGGGACTTCAGCTTTATCATATCTATAGAGAGAATTTACCTTTACTAACTGTGTCGGGATATCGGGATCAGGAGGTTCTTCAACAAATAAAGAATTAAGATCATATGTTTCTTCAACAGGCGATATATTAAGACCATGTATTTCTTCAATAGGAGGTAAATTCTTAACGTCTTCAGCTTTAATACCTTTTTCTTTCATAGATTTCTTTGCCTCTTGCATATCTTCAGGACTGAGGAATAGAACACCTCTCTTCTTCGGAGTTGGTTTAGGAATAGGCTCAGTAATTGGAGCAGGGGCTGGCTCAGGAGCTGGCTCAGGAGGTGCCCAATTATTTTCATCTGTCAACATATTATTCAATAGAATTTCAGCTTCATCCGGTGTTCTTTCCCTGAAAAGAGAACCAGCACAACTATCCAGGTAATCTCTGGAAGCATCGGTTAGTCCATTATAAAAGATATCAAGTATTTCGCGTTTCTTAAGAGGATGATCAGGCAAAGCATTAAGTAACTTGAGAAGCCTCCCCCAAGCTTGTGGGAGACTCTCTTCTTTAATTTGCACGAAGTTGTATATTTCCCTCAAAGCAGCTTGTTTCTTATGAGCAGGGAAATATTTAGCAGAGAAGTAATAAATCATATCCTGGGGACTACGCACACAACCAGGATCAAGAGAAATAAACCATGTCTTAGCACCACCCTTTAATGAGAACGGAAATATTTTGAGTATATAAAAGTAACGCGATCTCTCATCATTAGTAAACAGGGCAGCTATATCATTTAACTTAGTAAGATGTGCCACAACAGTTTTAGATTCATACCCATAAAACAGATCAGATTCAACCAAAGTAATTATATTAGGATCAATAGAGAATTCATAATCCTTATCAGGAACACAAATAGGTGAAGTAGCAAAAGCAGGGTCAGGTTTCATTTTATCTCTAAGTGATTCTTTATTCCATTTAACTAATAACCTCTTAAGCTCATATCTATCTTTGCAAGCTAAAATAGCGGCAGAAGATTCCATATCAAAAAGATAACCCTCAGGAATAACAGGCATATTTTCATCATCACTATCATCATTGTATTCAGATTCAATAATTTCTTTTTCTCTAGCCCTAGCAATTTGTTCATCAAGAAATTCACCAAGGGGCACATTAGTATCAGGAATAGAAGTAGTTTCATCATAAGTATCATGTATAGCAGAAGTGGCATCATCAATAACATGCGACATATCAGAACGAATAGCATAAGCAGGTGTAGGTGTCGCAAACTTACTCATAACAGAAGGTGAATCAAGTGCAGAGCTAGATGGCAGTTCCTTACCTCCCCTCGTAGTTGAGGGATAAATCTTGGTTTTTGGATCTCTCAAGTTCTTCATAGTGTCCAGCAGATATATATCCCAAGTGACTCAAAGAATAGAGCTATGCTCCCCAGCAACGGCGCCAGAAATTAGTCTTGATAACCCACAAGTATAGGGGATCGCAACAGCTTTCGAGGGTAGAGTATTCAACCCAAATTTATTGATTCGACACAAGGGGAGCCAAAGAATATTCTCAAGTATTAGTAGATGAGTTGTCAATTCAACCACACCCGGAAACTTAGTATCTGCAGCAAAGTGTTTAGTAGCACAGTAATATGATAGTGGTGGTAGCAGCAACAAAAGTAAAGACAGCAAAAGTAATGTTTTTGGTATTTTGTAGTGATTGTAACAGTAGTAGCGGGAAAGTAAATAAGCGAGAACCAGTATATGGAAAACTCGTAGGCACCGGATCAGTGATGGATAATTATGCCGGATGCGGTTCATCATGTAACAGTCATAACCTAGGTTGACACAGAACTAGCTCCAGTTCATCAATGTAATGTAGGCATGTATTCCGTATATAGTCATACGTGCTTATGGAAAAGAACTTGCATGACATCTTTTGTCCTACCCTCTCGTGGTAGCGGGGTCCTATTGGAAACTAAGGGATATTAAGGCCTCCTTTTAATAGAGAACTGGAACAAAGCATTAGCACATAGTGAATACATGAACTCCTCGAACTATGGTCATCACCGGGAGTGGTCCCGATTATTGTCACTTCGGGGTTGCCGGATCATAACACATAGTAGGTGACTATAGACTTGCAAGATAGGATCAAGAACTCACATATATTCATGAAAACATAATAGGTTCAGATCTGAATTCATGGCACTCGGGCCCTAGTGACAAGCATTAAGCATAGCAAAGTCATAGCAACATCAATCTCAGAACATAATGGATAGTAGGGATCAAACCCTAACAAAACTAACTCAATTACATGATAAATCTCATCCAACCCATCACCGTCCAGCAAGCCTACGATGGAATTACTCACGCACGGCGGTGAGCATCATGAAATTGGTGATGGAGGATGGTTGATAATGACGACGGCGACGAATTCCCCTCTCCGGAGCCCTGAACGGACTCCAGATCAGCCCTCCCGAGAGGTTTTAGGGCTTGGCGGCGGCTCCGTATCGTAAAACGCGATGATTTCTTCTCCCTTATTTTTTTCTCTCCGAAAGCAAGTATATAGAGTTGGAATTGGTGTCGGAGGGCATCCAGGGGGCCCACGAGGTAGGGGGGGTGCCCTAGGGGGGGGCACTCCCCACCCTCGTGAGAAGGGTGTGGGCCCCCTGGTCTTCATCTTTGGCGAGGATTTTTTATTATTTTTTCTAAGATGTTCCGTGGAGTTTCAGGTCATTCCGAGAATATTTGTTTTCTGCACATAAAACAACACCATGGCAATTCTGCTGAAAACAGCGTCAGTCCGAGTTAGTTCCATTCAAATCATACAAGTTAGAGTCCAAAACAAGGGCAAAAGTGTTTGGAAAAGTAGATACGACGGAGACGTATCATGACTCATCCATTGGTCCAATTAGTTTTTGTTCTAGTGCTTTATTCATTGCAAATTTTTGCTGCTTAGGTGACCCTGTTCTTGAGCTTGCATGTCAAATTTATATGGTCAAAAGTAGTTTTGATGCATGATATAGGCCCTAGGCACTTGTAGGAGTAGTTACTATCAATATTATTGAGTTTGGTTTACTTTTATTTTGAAGTTACTAAAAAAAAATTCAGAATTTTTCAGAGGAAGAAAAATGCTTAGGAAAATGTTCCAAGGTGGTTCTTCAAGGAAGTAAGGACCCAGACTTGCAATGCGTGATGCTGACGAAGAGCCACCAAGAGACGCTCCAGTGCGTCCTTGTGAGTGGCCTTCTAAAAATTTTATGAATCAAGTGGGAATAAAAGAAGAATTCAACGCATATTTGCGTAACGCTGATCTCGTGAGATTCGAGGAAGAGAAGTGCAGTCAGTATCATAATCTCACTAGTTCCTTTGTGAGGAGGTTTGAATTTTCAACTTCACGTAATTCTCCAACTGCCCTGTTTGATCTTTATGATAAATCTTATACCATGGACTTAGAGGATTTTACCAGTGCATGCAAACTTCCACAATGGGGTAGTATAAGGGATCCTCACAAATCTGAATTTAGAGATTTTTTGCTAATATAACTGTGGGAGAATCTAGAGATATTACACAAGCTACCATAGGGAGCATTCACTTTCCAGCTATACATTATTTTACTCTCTTCATAGGTAGATGCATAAATGGTAAAGATGAGGCATGTCACATGTGTGTCCCTGACCTCAGTATTCTTAGGAGTGTTGTGTTAGGAGATAAATCATATAATTTGGGAGCCATTGTTGCACGTAGGTTGCATCTTAATAGACGTAATGGATATTTCTTTGGTGGAATTTATGCAAACCGCATAGCTAATTTTCTTGGTATAGATATACGCGAAGATGATATTGAATTACCTCCCGCCTACCTAGATTTTAATGCTATGGTTCACCACCAGTTTGTCGAGAGGAACGAATCACCTCTCCAGTATCAACTAATCTTTGGCAGACGCCGTGCTATCCGTATTACTCTCCCTGCTCTTGCTTTCTTTGATTATCAGGCAAGAGGAGGATATACCATTACCAGAGAGGAGGCAGATGAGTACGAGAGGAGAGAGGAGGCCGCTCGTCGCCACGCTGTGGCTCAGCAGGCAATAGCTGCTGCATCACAGTACGACCCCAGTTACTATTATGGATATCAGCCAGGCCAGCCTTGGCCATAGACCAACTTAGGCCAAAAGCCTAAGCTTGCGGGAGTACGTATTTCCCACCGGCATTACATTTATGTTCACACACTCATTGCTAGATGTCGGTGCTCATACTTTTTCATTGTATCATCCATGCTAGTTTACTTTCCTTTTTATGCTTTCTTCTTGTGTGTTTAATAAACCTTAAGAAAAACCAAAAAAATTAGCTGTAGCTTTTAATTAGTTTACTTTCCATGCTTGTAGTAGTAATTAAAAAGAAAACCCAAAAAGATTTCCTGTTCTTCTTTTGCTTGTTGGGAGCTTTCCCGTGTAAATAGTTCTATTTCTTTTCTTTTCTTTGGGGGTCAATAGGAGAATACCATAATTAAATTGTTGAAGTGGCTCTTGTATGCATTATTGTTGATCTGACAAAAGAGCCCATATTGCCTTGTCTTCTCCTGTTTATTGAATGCCTGCAGATTCCAGCTTAGTCCAATGCACGTGCACTATTATTATTATTCACATCATTCGGTCGTGCAAGTGCAGGGCAATTATGATGATATATGATGGACTGGCTGAGATGAGAAAAGATGGTATGAACTCGACCTCTTTTGTTTTTGTAAATATGATTAGTTAATCGTTCCTGATTCAGCCTATTATGAATAAAAATATTTACAATGACAACTAGAGATCATAGTTTCTTATGCCATGCTTAATTAGCTATGAGTTATAATGGTTTACCTTGCGTGCCAACATGCTATTAAAATGGTTATGATGTGGTATGATAGGGCGGTATCCTCCTCTGAATGATTTAAGTGACTTGACTTGGCACATGTTCACGCATGTAACTGAAACAAAATCAACATAGCCTTCACGATATTTATGTTCATGGTGCATTATATCCTACTCATGCTTGCATTCGGTGTTGATTAATTTTAATGTATGTTCATGACTGTTGTCGCTCTCTAGCTGGTCGCTTCCTAGTCTTTTGCTAGCCTTCACCTGTACTAAGCGGGAATACTGCTTGTGCATCCAAATCCCTTAAACCCCAAAGTTATTCCACATGAGTCCACTATACCTACCTATATACGGTATCTACCTGCCATTCCAAGTAAATTTGTATGTGCCAAACTCTAAACCTTCAAATAAATATCCTGTTTTGTATGCTCGAATAGCTCATGTATCAACTAGGGTTGTCTGTATCTTCCATGTTATGCAGGTTATTCTCAAGTGGAGTGGGCTCTGCTCCTCACACGAGATAAATGGCTGGTCACCGGGATGCCCAGTCCCATGCTTTATGCAAACTAAATCAAAATAATTGCAAACAAAACTCCCCCTGGGACTCTTGTTAGTTGGAGGCACTCGTTGTTTCGAGCAAGCCATGGATTGATGCTTGTGGTGGAAGGGGGAGTATAAACTTTACCATGCTGTTTGGGAACCGCCTATAATGTGTGTAGCATGGAAGATATCGCCATCTCTTGGTTGTTATGTTGACAATGAAAGTATACCGCTTAAAATATTATTCGCCTCTGTTTCAAAACCGAGCTCTGGCACCTCTACAAATCCCTGCTTCCCTCTGCGAAGGGCCTATCTATTTACTTTTATGCTGAGTCATCATCCTCTTATTAAAAAGCACTAGCTGGAGAGAACTGCTGTCATTTGCATTCATTACTGTTAGTTTACATTGAGTATGACTTGACTGGATCTCTTTTACCATGAATTACAATGTCTAGTCAGTCCTTGGTCTTTAAAGGTGCTCTGCATTTATGTTTTACGGTCTCAGAAAGGGCTAGCGAGATACCATCCTGTTAAATCATATTATGATTGTTTTGAGAAAGTGTTGTCATCCGAGTTTTATTATTATGTCTCGCTAGTTTATTATGCTATTGATATGAGTAAACTTGAGACCTATGCGTTATTGCAAATGTGGTTAGTTGTAATCTTTGCTGAAAACTTGAATGCTGGCTTTACATATTTACAACAACAAGAGCAAATAGAGTTTGTAAAAGTTTTTCTTTATCACTTCAGTTTGTCAACTGAATTGCTTGAGGACAAGCAAAGGTTTAAGCTTGGGGGAGTTGATATGTCTCCAACGTATCTACTTTTCCAAACACTTTTGCCCTTGTTTTGGACTCTAACTTGCATGATTTGAATGGAACTAACCCGGACTGACGCTATTTTCAGCAGAATTAGGATGGTGTTATTTATGTGTAGAAGCAAACGTTCTCGGAATGACCTGAAATTTCACGGAGACACTTTTCAGAAAATAAGAAAAATACCTGCCAAAGATGAAGGCCAGGGGGCCACCACCTTGCCACGAGGGTGGGGGCGCGCTCCCCTACCTCGTGGGCCCCCTGTTGCCTCTCCGACTCCAACTCCACCTCCATATATTGAGTTTCGGGGAGAAAAAAAATCAGAGAGAAGAAATCATCGCGTTTTACGATACGGAGCCGCCGCCAAGCCCTAAAACCTCTCGTGAGGGCTGATCTGGAGTCCGTTCGGGGCTCCGGAGAGGGAATCCATCGCCATCGTCATCATCAACCATCCTCCATCACCAATTTCATGATGCTCACCGTTGTGCGTGAGTAATTCCATCGTAGGCTTGCTGGACGGTGATGGGTTGGATGGGATCTATCATGTAATCGAGTTAGTTTTGTTAGCGTTTGATCCCTAGTGTCCACTATGTTCTGAGATTGATGTTGCTTGACTTTGCTATGCCTAATGCTTGTCACTAGGGCCCGAGTGCCATGATTTCAGATCTGAACCTATTATGTTTTCATCAATATATGAGTGTTCTTGACCCTATCTTGCAAGTCTATAGTCACC
Organism: Triticum urartu; assembly: GCF_056163025.1. NCBI lineage: Eukaryota > Viridiplantae > Streptophyta > Magnoliopsida > Poales > Poaceae > Triticum > Triticum urartu. The sequence continues at coordinate 43,745,802 of NC_141877.1, read as the reverse complement.
TATTATGTGTTATGATTCGTTAACCCCGAAGTGACAATAATCGGGATACTTACCGGTGATGACCGTAGTTTGAGGAGTTCATGTATTCACTGTGTGTTAATGCTTTATTCTGGTTCTCTATTAAAAGGAGGCCTTAATATCCCTTAGTTTCCGTAAGGACCCCACTGCCACGGGAGGGTAGGACAAAAGATGTCATGCAAGTTCTTTTCCATAAGCACGTATGACTATATTCGGAATACATGCCTACATTATATCAATGAACTGGAGCTAGTTCTGTGTCACCCTAGGTTATGACTGTTACATGATGAACCGCATCCGGCATAATTCTCCATCACTGATCCATTGCCTATGAGCTTTCCGTATATTGTTCTTCGCTTATTTACTTTTCCGTTGCTATTGCTATCATCACTAAAAAATATCAAAAACATTACTTTTACTACTGTTATCTTTTGCTACCGTTATCACCACTATCATATTACTTTGCTACTAAACACTTTGCTGCAGATATTAAGTTTCCAAGTGTGGTTGAATTGACAACTCAGCTGCTAATACTTGAGAATATTCTTTGGCTCCCCTTGTGTCGAATCAATAAATTTGGGTTGAATACTCTACCCTTGAAAACTGTTGCGATCCGCTATACTTGTGGGTTATCAGTCACAGAAGTGCTTTCGTCAAGGTGACCGACACGTGGCATCCGCCGTAACGGAACGCCGTTAAGCTATCGGGTCGGATTTTGGATCCGATAACCCGTTAACAGCCCTGACCAATGGGAAATTTCGACGTGTAAAATTCTAATTGGCCGAAGGGAACACCTGTCAGCTCGTCAGTGGGCCAGATGTCGCCCGTCCATTGGAGGAGATATGCCTATGATACGTCGACACGTGGCTGGGCCCAACAGAGGCCCATATAGGTTAAAAAGGCCGGCCCAGGCAAAGGCCCGTAGAACTTAATCAGGTACTAGTGGGCCAGTCCAATAATAGCCTGCTTAATAAAGGCCCATTTACGGTCCGAAGCCAGATCTGGCTCGTTAATTGTTCGCCCAATATTTGGGCCCATTTACGGCCCGAAGCCAAATCTGGCCCGTTAATTGTTCGCCCAATATTTGGGCCCATTTGCAGCCCGAAGCCAGATCTGGCCCGTTAATTGTTCATCGAATATTTGGGCCCAACTACAGCCCAATGACTTTCGGCCTGTTAGAGGCCTGATGTAGACATGGGCCCATTTCAGCCCGGTGTGACTTTCGGCCTGGGAATGGCCCGTGCTGCCCATGGGCCATATATGGTCCGACGGGACATCAGGCCCACTAACGGCCCGTGCTAAAGGTGGCAACAGTTAAGCCCAACGTGACTTTGGGCCTGTTAAAGGCCTGTCGCGTAATTCAGCCTGTTGGTGTCTGTGCTAAGCTTTCGGCCTCTTAAAGGCCCATGATATCAGTGGGCCAACTAAGGCCTGAGATATGTTTTGGCCTGGTAACAGCCCGTGAGCTAACTGGGCCCAAAACGGCCCGGTCTACATTTCGGCCTGCTGAAGGCCCGTCGACAACTAGTGAAAATGGAGGCCCAACATGCATTTTGGCCTGCTAAACGCTCGTGGTTTCATATCGGCCGTAACAGGCTAGTACAATATTCAGCCTGTTAATGGCCCAACGCTACCTGGGCCAAACTAAGCGCTGGGTCGACAAAAGGCCCAACTAATATATATGCCGGTGTAAGTTTGGGCCTGGCGCAATGTGTGAAGGCCCCAATCATTCGGGCCCAAGGAAGACGCAGGCCGGCCCAATTGTGGCCCGCTAAAAACTTGGCCCGTTAGAGTCGAATGTTTCGGTCCGGTCGACTACATCTGATTTTTTTCAGATAGCGAATGATGGCAGTAACTAGTAGGAATTAAGAACAAACCTACTCTATACAATAAAGAAATTACGGCATAGTAACGAAGAATAAACCTACACTATACAATAAAGGATTTAAGGTATATTACATCCACTGGGCATCGAAGTTCGCCACCAGTGATCATAAAGCGCAACGAAGAAGCAGACTACAAAAACTGGGCACCATTGCAGCGTAACAAAATAATACTGAACCGAGACCACTTTCAAGACAGTTCAAGAAAGGTTAGCCTTGCGGGGTAACTGCTGCGCAAGATGCTGAGCAAGGCTGTGAGACCGGCCTAGCATGTCAGTCACAGCTTCCAGGTGTAGCTGTTTAGCGATGAGGTTCTCATTAGTGTTCTCCGCAATCTTTCTTAGAGATAGGACTTCAAGTCGAAGTTGAGTTGCAGAATGCCTTTCTGCTAGAACTTGGGACTGAAGAAGTCGAACTGATTCAGACAACGAATTCTGTGAGCTTGTCTGACTGTTAGTCTCAAGTAACTTGAACAATGCATCAAGACAATACTTTGGGGTTGTCTCGCTATCTTCAAGATGTTTTGCCTTCTTTGCTGCAATATATGTTGGGTTTGTCTCACAGCCTTCAGCAGACTTGTGCATGCCATCAAGCATATCACCCTGAAACAAATGACAGGTTTTGCACGTGTATAAACAAAGATGATAACTATTTTGTCAATTATATCCAATTTCAAATTAGAAAATAAAAAGTAAGTTCAAAATATCAATAGCATAATTTGGCATTGTTCATAATGCGGGGAGCTTCACCACACTACTGGATTACCATATCAACATAACAAGCATAGATGAAGGGCAAAGAAAAACATTGTATCTATTTTGGATAATGTGCATGGCATGTTGTTCATATCATCAACCACATCAGTAAGATAAAACAGGAGATGACAAGGTGCAAACGTGGGCTGCTTCACCACACACTGGATTATAGATCCACAAAAACAAGCATAAATATAGGGAGTATTAAGTAATGTGCATGGTATGAATAAGGAATTTGGTTTTACAAGTAAAACTTAGAACTTACAATTCTTACGAACATGCATTTTGGTAGAAACAACAAACTAAACAGCAGTAAACGATAGGGAGTATGAGCAAATTAAACAGCAGTTGAGGATAAAGGCTTTAGAAGGACTGACTTACATTAACAGTTAACACCGGCTTTATAATGCCCTTCTCCATGTCAAGGGAAGGATAACTCAAGAATTTCAGCACAAAATCTTCTTCATAAGCATTGCCCGTACTCTACATTTTGTAGAGAGTAATTATAGATATGATAATACTGGAAGGGATAGAGGATAATGAAGATAATATGCAGATTGATGCTACATAATCAACTACCAACCCCTGAAAGTACAAGCGTCATAGGACAAAATGTACTGACAAGAGCAATGGGCTACACTTCTGCACTGGCATTGTCTATGTATTCTACTTGTTGGTATGATTAAATATAGATGTGATCTTTTTTAGTAAATGGTGGGCGAGGGAGATAAGATGCAGAATGCTACAAAATGAACCAATCCCTCTTCCCATAATACAAGAGTGTTTTGAACACTGGTGTACTGTACAAAACATTCTTATATGATGGGACGGAGGGAGTAGCTGTTAATGTAAGTACAGTGATAGACCACGTTCAGTCCTTACAAGAGGACTGCAAAGCTAAACCTCTTCAAAAGCATTGGGTTGATTCTAAATTTATGTAAGAGTCCATACAGATCTTATAATGTCCACCAAATGGACGATTACAAGGCTAACATGTGCAGTGATGCTACATAATCAAACATCTATGAAAGTAAGTATGGTCATACAGGGCAAGAGGTACTCACAAGAGCAATGCAATGTGCAGTGTAGTTGCGAGACTCTATGGTCCCTTGAGAACGAATGTTCTTCTGCTAACAGTTTTTGTACAAGTGAGACATTAAGGCAAATGCAGAAATGTAGTTCAAATTGTGATGTGATATCATAGACAGTACCTTACGCTGCAGCCGAGACCAATGTGTAACAAGATTATTCCAGTCACCGTTGGATAAATGTAGCACCGGAGACTTTACAGAAATTTCGTTCAGAGGGTGCTTGAAAAGCGCAACCAACCCTTGCTCGTCATCACAATCCAGTTTGCTCCTCACCTATTTAAAAGAATGAAATCTTGTGTCTTCTGTCAGTAGAAACATATGCAGTAATGACCATGAATAACATTAGTACATTACTTACGCGTAAGTTGCGGAGGAAGACTGGAAATTGTTCTGTGTCTATGGTATAATCTTTCCATGAAGGAAAGATGCGCACAAAGTTCCTGACAACAACATAAGCTTCGTCTTCTAAACTGGGAAGAAATGGAACAGGGGTCCTATTTGCTGCAATTGGGGCTCTCTCTGGTTCGAAAAGGGATTTGGCAACTGGATTTGGTGTACTCTTTGCTGGAATGGGGGTTTTGCGTCGTACAGCTGGTGCTATGTCAACTGGCATAATCATACTGTTTGCTGCAGTTGGGGTCTGCTGAGTTGGGGCATCAGAAATGACCAGTGTAGTAGGGCTAGAGTCTGCTAGAGTTGGGGTATTTTGTGGGTCAGGTGATATTGCAACTACACCTAATGGGCTATTTGATTTATCAGGTGCCACTACCTTTTCCAAATACTTTGCTTGTGCTCCTCCACGATCAACAATCGCCCTCTTCCTGTTGAACGTTTGATACACAAGAACAACATCTGAATGGATAAATATGGTATGATGACAGATGGAATATGTACTGAAAATGGATAGGCAGGGCGTATTCACATACACGATGTGTAAACTAAGCTAATGGCAGTTCAACAAAGTAGAAGCAATGCAAAGCATCAGTTGCAAGGATATGTACGAGCAATGTAACCTTGAAAAGTTAGAGCAAATACCTTGATGGGTGAATAAGATAGGGCATTGATATGCCTCCAACGCAAGGGGTCCTATTTGCTCCATGCTATATTATCTATTGTTTTGGGTGTTTATGGGCTTTATTATACACTTTTATATTATTTTTGGGACTAACCTATTGACCCAGATCCCAGTGCCAGTTTCTGTTTTTTTTGCCGATTTTAGGGTTTCGAAGAAAAGGAAAAATCATACGAAGTCCAATTGACCTGAAACTTCAGGAACTCATTTTTGAAAGGAAAGAAGCCCAGAAGACTTGAAGTGCATGTAAAGGAAGCTTCGAGGAGGCCACGAGGTAGGGGGCGCGCCCACCCCCACGGGCGCGCCCTCCACCCTCGTGGGCCCCTCTTGGCTCCCCTGACGTACTTCTTCCACCTATATATCTCCATATACCCTAAAGACATCCGAGAGCACAGTAGATCGGGAGTTCCGCCGCCGGAAGCCTCCATAGTCACCGAAAGCCAATCTAGTCCCGTTCCGGCACCCTGCCGGAGGGGGAATCCCTCTCCGGTGGCCATCTTCATCATCCCGGTGCTCTCCATGATGAGGAGGGAGTAGTTCTCCCTCGGGGCTGAGGGTATGTACCAGTAGCTATGTGTTTGATCTCTCTCTCTCTTTCTCTTGTGTTCTTGAGGTGATACGATCTTGATGATCGCGAGCTTTGCTATTATATTTGGATCCTATGATGTTTTCTCCCCCTCTACTCTCTTGTAATGGATTGAGTTTCCCCTTTGAAGTTATCTTATCGGATTGAGTCTTTAAAGATCCGAGAACACTTGATGTATGTCTTGCCGTGCGTATCTGTGGTGACAATGGGATATCACGTGATTCACTTGATGTATGTTTTGGTGATCAACTTGCGGGTTCTGCCCATGAACTTATGCATAGGGGTTGGCACACGTTTTCGTCGCGATTCTCCGGTAGAAACTTTGGGGCACTCTTTGAGATTCTATGTGTTGGTTGAATAGATGAATCTGAGATTGTGTGATGCATATCGTATAATCATACCCACGAATACTTGAGGTGAAATTGGAGTATCTAGGTGACATTAGGGTTTTGGTTTATTTGTGTCTTAAGGTGTTATTCTAGTACAAACTCTAGGGCTGTTTGTGACACTTATATGAATAGCCCAACGGATTGATTGGAAAGAATAACTTTGAGGTGGTTTCGTACCCTACCATAATCTCTTCATTCGTTCTCCGCTATTAGTGACTTTGGAGTGACTCTTTGTTGCATGTTGAGGGATAGTTATGTGATCCAATTATGATATTATTGTTGAGGGAACTTGCACTAGCGAAAGTATGAACCCTAGGCCTTATTTCCTATCATTGCAATACCGTTTACGCTCACTTTTATCATTAGTTACCTTGCTGTTTTTATATTTTCAGATTACAAATACCTTTATCTACTATCCATATACCACTTGTATCACCCTCTCTTCGCCGAACTAGTGCACCTATACAATTTACCATTGTATTGGGTGTGTTGGGGACACAAGGGACTCTTTGTTATTTGGTTGCAGGGTTTCTTGAGAGAGACTATCTTCATCCTACGCCTCCTACGGATTGATAAACCTTAGGTCATCCACTTGAGGGAAATTTTCTACTATCCTACAAACCTGTAACACCCCCAGTGTCATGCTATAGTACTCCCTTGTTAATGGTGCCATGACATCATGTTACTGTTGCTAATCTTCACTTGATCCAAATTGCAATTCAAATTCGAATCCAATCTAAAGTCAAAATTTCAAATTCGTCAAACTTCAAAATAAAAATGTTCAAGGTGTGGAAAATAATCCATGTATATTTTTCATGTTGGAAACAATCTCTTTTGGATTCCCAAAGTGCCCCTGGAGTGGTCCAGCAGCATTTAAAATTGGCCTTTTCAATTTCTATAATGGTTAGACATCTCCTTTTCACTCCATACTTTTTGTTCCATCTCATTATATTGTGTTAGAATTAGGTGCCAAGTTTCGTTCAAAACAAAAATCATTTGTTACTAAAAGAAAATACGGAGCCGAGGCTAAATTTTAATAAACAAAAAGTTTAAAAGGAAAAGAAAACTGTTAAAGAAAACAAACGTGAGAGAGAGGCCCACTACCCCCTGGACCTTAGCCATCTGGCGGCCCAACCCCGTAGCCCACCTCCCCGGTCGTCCTCCTCTTTCCCTGTTCATCGGACCGGGGCTCCTCCCGCGCGTCCCCGCCGCACCACATCGTCGGTGTTGCCCCGGAGGGGATAAGAACGACGCGACCCTCCCCCTCGGCCTCGTCAGCTCCCCCTCACACAAATATCTCCCACTCCCCTCCCCTTCTCAGATCCGCCGAGATGTGCTCGCCCGAGCGGGCTCGTCGTCGTTGCCACGCCGTGCGCGTGGCCACCGTCCCTTGTACTTCGTCCGCTCATGTCCCGGGAGGTCCTCGGCATCGACTACGTCGCCTGCGTCGCGGGGTTGAAGATGACGGGACGCCTCGATGTCGTCTTCTTCTTCCCCTCCGTCCGCCTCGATTGGGTCGCCGTCGCCTTCTTCGTCTCTGGCCGCCGCGCGTCCTCCCCGGGCCTTCTCTGCAACGGTCGTGAGCCCCCGATTCTCCTCCCTCTCCCCGTAGCCGTAGCCACGCCGCCACTGCGCCATGCTCTGCCGCCCGTGCGTGCCCGCGTTGGCCGCCCCCATGCGTCCCGCGGCCCCCTGTAGTCGTCGTCGTGCCCTCCTGGCATCGCGTCCGTGCCCACCACGCGAAGCCTGCGAACCTAACGCGCACCGGCGCACGCCCTGCGCCTGCCTACGCCCGATGCCGCTGCTACCTGCTATGAGCTGCGCTGCTGCTGTCTGCTTCTGCTGTCGTTGCCCCGCTGTGCCTCTGCCCCCTCGACCGCTCTGCTGCGCGCGCCCAGCCGCCATGGCCCTCCTCCGCCAGCAGCCCCACTCGCAGCCGCGCGGCCCTCGCCGCTGCAGCTCGTCGCCCGCTGCCCTCGCTGCTCCTCGGGCGCTTCTCGCCCAGCGTGCTGCTCCGCCCGTCGCTAGCCGCTGCTCCCGGCGTTCCCTGCCTCGCGCCCTCTCGCCCCGCTACTCTGCTTCCTGCAGCCGCGCTGCTCACCACCACTGACGATGCCGCACGTGGGCGCCCGTAGCCGGTGCCTGCTGCAATGCTGCACAGCTTCAGTAACATTCAGTTACTGTAGCTATTGCTAGCTTTTCATTTTCTACAATGACTAACCCTCTGGACGGCCCCTAAACATCGACTAAACGACTTTTAACTGGAGCAAAACTATTATGGGGAGGTAGTACACTTGACAATGCTCAAATGTTTCCATTGGGCCAAATCCATTTGGTGCATGCATTAAATTCGACGAAAATCACAAAATGCTATCTTTTGTTAGCAGAAACAGAGCTGTGTGCGTGAGTGTGTTGTGTGTGTGCATGGGAGGCAGGGCTGGCTCACTACCAAGTGGGGATGGCCCTGATTAGTTTAGGCTGATTAAATACTTAGTGGTCAGAGTAGTTAGACTAATTAGTACTACTTAGGATAATTGCTAGCCTATGTCATGTGGCCCCCTATGTTAATTTTAACCCCTCCATTTTAGTTTAGCCATCAATTAAATTATGTGCCAATGACATGTGGGCCACATCCCCCTTTTTGACTAATCATTTTGACTTGGTCAAATTTGGATTACATTAACTAAAAATATTCCAGAAAATCTTTAAATCTTTGATAATTGATATAAAATAAACCGTAGCTCAGATCAAAATACTTCCTACATGAAAGTTGCTCAGAACGATGAGACAAATAAGAATACGCGATCCGTTTACCTGTCAGATGTGTAACACCCTCGATGCGACTATAGCTCCCACGTGTCGAAGCACGACTTAGAGACATAATCGCATTGAAGGCATATGTCGCAAGTGAGGTAATCTTCACACAACCCATGTAATACATAAGGGAAAGAGATACATAGTTGGCTTACACTCGCCACTTCACACAATTACGAGAATAAAGCATTACATCATACAAATACAATCAAGATCCGACTACGGAACCAAAATAAAAGAAGAACCCCAAATGCGACAAAGGTCCCCGATCGACCCCAACTGGGCTCCACTACTGATCAACTAGAACGGAAACAACACAAAGGACAAGATCTTCATCGAGCTCCTCCTGAGCTTGGTTGCGTCATCTGCACGGACTCATCGGCACCTGCAAGCTGGTTTTGGAAGTATCTGTGAGCCACAGGGACTCAGCAATCTCGCACCCTCGCGATCAAGACTATTTAAGCTTATGGGTAAGGTAAAGGTATGAGGTGGAGCTGCAACAAGCGACTAGCATATATGGTGGCTAACATACGCAAATGAGAGCAAGAAGAGAAGGCAAAGCACGGTCGAGAAACTATGATCAAGAAGTGATCCTATAGCAACCTATGTCAAGCAAAACTCTAACAACCGTGTCCACTTCCCGGACTCCGCCGGAAAGAGACCATCACGATTACACACGCGGTTGATTCATTTTAATTAAGGTCAACTTCAGGTTTTCTACAACCGGATGTTAACAAATTCCCATCTGCCCATAACCGCGGGCACGGCTTTCGAAAGTTCAAATCCCTGCAGGGGTGTCCCAACTTAGCCCATCACAAGCTCTCACGGTCAACGAAGGAATAGACCTCCACCCGAGACATTCCGATCAGACTCGGTATCCCGGTACAACAAGACATTTCGACAGGGTAAAACTAAACCAGCAACACCGCCCGAATGTGCTGACAAATCCCGATAGGAGCTGCACATATCTCTTTCTCAGGGCACACTCAGATTGTCCTAGGTACGGGTAAGCCAGCCCAGAGTTGCCCCTGGTGGCCACCGGCAGCTGACAGGTGGACCAACACTCAGAGGAGCACTGGCCCGGGGGGGGGGGGGGTAAAATAATGATGACCCTTGGGCGCGCGACCCCCAAGGGAAAAGAAAAGGCTAGGTGGCAAATGGTAAAACCAATGCTGGGCATTGCTGGAAAAGCTTTACTTAAGGCGAACTGTCAAGGGGTTCCCATAATAGCCCAACCGCGTAAGGAACGCAAAATCCGGGAACATAACACCGATATGACGGAAACTAGGGCGGCAAGAGTGGAACAAAACACCAGGCATAAGGCCGAGCCTTCCACCCTTTACCAAGTATATAGATGCATTAATTAAATAAGATATATTGTGATATCCTAACAAGTAAACATGTTCCAACAAGGAACAACATCTCCATGTTCCAACATGGAACAAACTTCAATCTTCACCTGCAACTAACAACGCTATAAGAGGGGCTGAGCAAAGCGGTAACATAGCCAATCAAGGGTTTGCTAGGAACATGATGGGTTAGAGGTTTGACATGGCAATTTGGGAGGCTTGAAAGCAAATGGTAGGCATCGTAGCATTGGCATAGAAAAAGAGCGAGCATCTAGCAAAGCAAAGATAGTAGTGATTTCGAGGGTATGATCATCTTGCCTGAGATCCTGCAAGGAAGAAGAATGAGTCCATGAAGAAGACAAACGGGCGAAGTTGAACGGATCCTCACAAACGCGACATTATCGGAACCAACCCGAAGAAGCAACACCGGAAAGAAGCAAACAATCATGGTAAACAACCACCACATAAACATGGCATGATGCACAATCAAGTATGATGCATGTCCGGTTTAATGAAGCATGGCATGGCAAAGTGCACAAACAATCCTACAAATTAAGTGGAGCTCAATATGCAACGGTGCATATTGACGAAACACCACGACAAGTTATTTAGTTCGATCTTGTTTATGTACCCAACAATATTAAATGTTGTTAAGCATGTCAAGAGGTGAAACATAAAGGGATTGTCTATCTAAACAATTTAAATGGGGCCGGATATAGCAAACAACAAATCCGGTAAATCCCCATATGCATTAGTAAATTAATGCAAACAACAATTTAAATATTTTTAATTGTTGTTATCATGATGCAGATGACATGAACAAGTTTATGCAATTTTTATTAAAACTTGACAAGAGCATTATTATGAAGCATTTGACATCGTGGTGGAAAGGAAAAGGGTGCCACGACGACGAATCCGAAAATGATGCCACGACAACATATCGATTCTCCGGTAGCCCACGGGGATACCGGTGCAAAAGGAAGTGACGGGGGCGTGTCATGCAAGGATGGTGGGGTGCTCCCGATTACGGGGTTCCCACATGTCGGTGGCAAGGCAAAAGAGGGGCAACGTGCACGGAACAGCTCCGACACGGAGCAAACACGAGCATTTCAAACATCGCAAGCATTCGTTCACGGGCGTCGTCTCGGGGTTATACCTTCGAAGCGTGCGTTATCGGAGCGGTTTGAGTTCAAAGCGGTGTAGGGGAAGTAGACGTTCTCGGGACGTTCGGTAGTGGAAGTAGAGGCACACGACGTCTTGTCGAAAATCACGGCGGCGGTAGTTGTCACACGTTGTAGTTGAACTTGATGGAACCAAAGTCCACGAGGGTAGTTGTGGTACTCGTCGCGTTCCGAAACCGAAGTGGTACTTGACAATATCCGGGACGGTCTTGACGTTTCGGTGCGGTGTAGTGGTACATGTCAATGGTCATCGTGGTACTTCGTTCCGGTCCTGTAGTCGTACTAGGCATCGGTGGACCTTCGAGGGACTTGCGTATCCGAAAGGGTACTTGGCGATCGACGGACGTTGTGGTACTTGTCGGCCCGGGTCTTGGCGTATCCGTGTTCTCTCAAAGCAGTTGTACAGTGCAGTGGCCTGGAGCGGCACCGATCCAGTCAACGCAGCAGTTCTCCTCCCGTTCGAAGTACAGGAGGCCGTCCATGGAGGTTGAGGCCGCGATGTCGGCTGACGAACTGAAGGAGGCGACACCTCGACTCCTGCAGCAAAACGACGGCGAGGCGGAGAAGGGGCCGGCAGGCAGTAGAGGTCACGGGGAACGCAGGGGCCGCCGGCGAGCTCGCTCGGGGAGCTCCTCGGGTGCATCTGATCGAGGTCGAAGCCGATGCGCCGAGGGGCATCGGGCTTCGCAGGTGGAGCTGAGGTTGTGACGCAGCGACGGTCGTCTGAAGCGGGGACGCGAGGCCCTGCCGGCGGGATCCGGCCGGGAATGGGCGGGGCGGCAGAGGAGCTTGGGCGCCGGACCGCTGTTGTTGGTGACGCCGATAGAGCAGGCAAGGCAGGGAGATGGCACGATGCTTGCCGGAGGGAGTAGCAAGGCAGCGCCATGGAGGGGCACGGCTGGCCAGGAGGAAGAGATGGGGAGCTAGCGAGGAGGCTGGGCTGAGCGAGGGCGCTCGCTGGCGGCATGAGGGAGGAGAACGAGAGAGAGAGAGGGCGGCGCAAGGGGAGGCAAGTGAGGGCTCCTCCTTGACGGCGCTGGAGGGAGGATGAGAGGGAGAGGTATCGAGCAGAGGGGTCGAGGGAGATGGGGATGGCGCGGTCCTGGGAATCGAGAGGGAGATCGAGGAGAGGGAGATGGGATCGGGCAGAGGGCGCGTGCGTTGGCGGCGCTAGAGGAGGAGGCGAGGGAGAGCGGGGGTTGGGCTAGGGTTAGAGCAGTTAGGTGGGTCAGTGCTGGATGGGCCTAGTGGCATGCGGTTGATGGGCTTCTTCTCTCCCTTCTTCAAATCTCTTCCAAAAACAGAAAAGCAAAGAAAGAAAGGGAGAGAAAATAAATGAGTGGACAAGAATTTGGACATGGGGATAATTTTCACGGACTCGGAAAAATGTGCGTGGTCCGGGAAAATAGAAAAGGTCAAGTTTGAAAGATTAAATTCAAATTCCTTTGAATTTAATTCAAAAGGTTTGAACTAGGACAGGTTTTTCAAAGTGCCCAAAAATGTTGAGAATTTAGGTGGAGCTCCGGAAAATGACGAAAAGACATATGGCAAAGTTAAAGGCCAAGAGACGTGATGACTAAAGCATTGGGATTTTGCAAGTGTGTTAAGGTGAATTCCAAAAGAATGGAATATTTATTATAGCTCCCTAATAATATTGGGAGTATATGTTATATAGAGAAATCACCAGGTGAACTCCCTCGATTTAAATGGACCGAAACTCCATATGATTTATTTATTTGATTTGAGATGCAAAGATTAAAGACATGATGACATGATGCAAATGCTCATGATGCAAAGATGAAAATAATGAACCAAACAAATCACACGACGAAACCCGGAAACATGGAAGGCATCTGAAGCTCCGGTCTTGGGGCGTTACAAGTTGCCTCTAACTATCTGAACCTGGAACATTCCCCCTCCGGTCATCTGTCTCACACAGGTCCAAAACTGGGAAAACATTCCCGGTTGAATTCCCCCTTCACCTATATCGTGCAGCCATACGTTAGGTCACACCCGGCACATCATATTGCCACGTTATGCTTTGTGATGCTATGTTTGCTTTATATTTACTGTTTCTTTCCCCTCTCCTCTCCGGTAGACCTCGAGACCGATGCTGCCCTTGTGATCAACTACGTCGACGACGACCCCCCCCCCCTTGCCAGAGCAACCAGGCAAGCAAACCCCCCTTGAGCATTCCGATATCGCCCATTTCTTTCCCTCTCATGCTTGCATTAGAACTGCTACTGTTTTCTGTATGATCCTACTCTGATGCATAGCCTGTTGTTGTTACCTGCTTTCATACCTTACCTGCTTATCCTAAACTGCTTAGTATAGGATGGTTAATGATCCATCAGTGACCCCCACCTTGTCCCAATTGCCTTGCTTTATGTTTGATGACTCGATCAACACGATCGACGTCCAGGCCCCGACACTTCACATCACCCCCCTAGTTGTACGACTCTGCAGAGTTACCATCGAGTGCCGAGGGTGGAACCTCTCACATCACTCCGGATGAGATCTCTGTAGTGTAGCTATCCGGTCGTGGTCATCGAGGGTGATTTCCTCCTTAACCACCTCCGGTACGGCTCTGTCCTGCAACCCCTCAAGTGTGAACCTCGAGGGTGGATCCTCTTACGTTCACCTTGATGACAACATCGAGTGGAATTCACCGAGGGTGAACCTCGGGCATTGAGCTTAATAGTGACTGATGTGGAGTCGGGTTGACCTGGAAGGTGCCCGCGAGATACTTATGAGGCGTGGCCAGGCATTCTTAGCCCTTGTCGCAAGTACTCGAGACGGGGCGACAGGGTTGAAGGAAATATGCCCTAGAGGCAATAATAAAGTTATTATTTATTTCCTCATATATCATGATAAATGTTTATTATTCCAGCTAGAATTGTATTAACCGGAAACATAATACATGTGTGAATATATAAACAAACAGAGTGTCACTAGTATGCCTCTACTTGACTAGCTTGTTAATCAAAGATGGTTATGTTTCCTAACCATGAACAAAGAGTTGTTATTTGATTAACAAGGTCACATCATTAGTTGAATGATCTGATTGACATGACCCATTCCATTAGCTTAGCACCCGATCGTTTAGTATGTTGCTATTGCTTTCTTCATGACTTATACATGTTCCTATGACTATGAGATTATGCAACTCCCGTTTACCGGAGGAACACTTTGTGTGCTACCAAACGTCACAACGTAACTGGGTGATTATAAAGGTGCTCTACAGGTGTCTCCAAAGGTACTTGTTCGGTTGGCGTATTTCGAGATTAGGATTTGTCACTCCGAATGTCGGAGAGGTATCTCTGGGCCCTCTCGGTAATGCACATCACATAAGCCTTGCAAGCATTACAACTAATGTGTTAGTTGTGAGATGATGTATTACGGAACGAGTAAAGAGACTTGCCGATAACGAGATTGAACTAGGTATTGGATACCGACGATCGAATCTCGTGCAAGTAACATACCGATGACAAAGGGAACAACGTATGTTGTTATGCGGTCTGACCGATAAAGATCTTCGTAGAATATGTAGGAGCCAATATGGGCATCCAGGTCCCGCTATTGGTTATTGACCGGAGACGTATCTCGGTCATGTCTACATTGTTCTCGAACCGTAGGGTCCGCACACTTAACGTTACGATGACAGTTATTATGAGTTTATGTATTTTGATGTACCGAAGGTTGTTCGGAGTCCCGGATGTGATCATGGACATGACGAGGAGTCTCGGAATGGTCGAGACATAAAGATCGATATATTGGACGACTATATTCGGACACCGGAATTGTTCCGGGTGATTTCGGATAAAACCAGAGTGCCGGAGGGGTTACCGGAACCCCTCGGGGAAGTAATGGGCCTTATTGGGCTTGAGGGGAGAGAGAGGGCAGCAGCCCAGGAGGTGGCACGCCCCCCCTCATGGGGAGTCCGAATAGGACTAGGAGGGGGGGGGGGCGGCCCCCCTTTCCCTCTCCCTCTCCCTCTTTTTCCTTCCCCTCCCTATTCCTAGTTGGACTAGGAAAGGGGAGTCCTACTCCCACTAGGAGAAGGACTCCCCCCCTCTCCTTGGCGCACCCAAGGGTCGGCCGGCCTCCCCCTTGCTCCTTTATATACGGGGGCAGGGGGGCACCCTAGAACACACAAGTTGATCTTCGTGATCGTTCCTTAGCCGTGTGCGGTGCCCCCCTCCACGATATTACACCTCGATCATATTGTAGCGGTGCTTAGGCGAAGCCCTGCGACGATTAAACATCAAGATCGTCACCACGCCGTCGTGCTGACGAAACTCCTCCCCGAAGCTTTGCTGGATCGGAGCCCGGGGTGCGTCATCGAGCTGTACGTGTGTCAAGAACTCGGAGGTGCCGGAGTAACGGTGCTTGGATCGGTTGGACAGGGAAGACGTACGACTACTTCCTCTATGTTGCGTCAACGCTTCCGCTTCGGTCTACGAGGGTACGTAGACAACACTCTCCCCTCTCGTTGCTGTGCATCACCATGATCTTGCGTGTGCGTAGGATTTTTTTTGAAATTACTACGTTCCCCAACAGTGGCATCCGAGCCTAGGTTTTATGGTTTGATGTTATATGCACGAGTAGAACACAAGTGAGTTGTGGGCGATATAAGTCATACTGCCTACTAGCATGTCATACTTTGGTTCGGCGGTATTGTTGGATGAAGCGGCCCAGACCGACATTACGCGTACGCTTACGCGAGACCGGTTCTCCCGACGTGCTTTGCACATAGGTGGCTTGCGGGTGACTGTTTCTCCAACTTTAGTTGAACCGAGTGTGGCTACGCCCGGTCCTTGCGAAGGTTGAAACGGCATCAACTTGACAAACTATCGTTGTGGTTTTGATGCGTAGGTAAGATTGGTTCTTGCTTAAGCCCGTAGCAGCCACGTAAAACTTGCAACAAACAAAGTAGAGGACGTCTAACTTGTTTTTGCAGGTCATGTTGTGATGTGATATGGTCAAGACATGATGCTAAATTGTATGAGATGATCATGTTTTGTAACCGAGTTATCGGCAACTGGCAGGAGCCATATGGTTGTCGCTTTATTGTATGCAATGCAATCGTGCTGTAATGCTTTACTTTATCACTAAGCGGTAGCGATAGTCGTGGAAGCATAAGATTGGCGAGACGACAACGATGCTACGATGGAGATCAAGGTGTCGCGCCTGTGACGATGGTGATCATGATGGTGCTTCGGAGATGGAGATCACAGGCACAAGATGATGATGGGCATATCATATCACTTATATTGATTGCATGTGATGTTTATCTTTTATGCATCTTATCTTGCTTTGATTGATGGTAGCATTATAAGATGATCTTGAAGGAAATATGCCCTAGAGGCAATAATAAAGTTATTATTTATTTCCTTATATTATGATAAATGTTTATTATTCATGCTAGAATTGTATTAACCGGAAACATAATACATGTGTGAATACATAGACAAACAGAGTGTCACTAGTATGCGTCTACTTGACTTGCTCGTTAATCAAAGATGGTTATGTTTCCTAACCATGAACAAAGAGTTGTTATTTGATTAACGAGGTCACATCATTAGTTGAATGATCTGATTGACATGACCCATTCCATTAGCTTAGCACCCAATCGTTTAGTATGTTGCTATTGCTTTCTTCATGACTTATACATGTTCCTATGACTATGAGACTATGCAACTCCCGTTTGCCGGAGGAACACTTTGTGTGCTACCAAATGTCACAACGTAAATGGGTGATTATAAAGGAGCTCTACAGGTGTCTCCAAAGGTAGATGTTGGGTTGGCGTATTTCGAGATTAGGATTTGTCACTCCGATTGTCGGAGAGGTATCTCTGGGCCCTCTTGGTAATACACATCACATAAGCCTTGCAAGCATTACAACTAATGAGTTAGTTGCAAGATGATGTATTACGGAACGAGTAAAGAGACTTGCCAGTAACGAGATTGAACTAGGTATTGGATACCGACGATCGAATCTCGGGCAAGTAACATACCGATGACAAAGGGAACAACGTATGTAGTTATGCGGTCTGACCGATAAAGATCTTCGTAGAATATGTAGGAGCCAATATGGGCATCCAGGTCCCGCTATTGGTTATTGACCGGAGATGTGTCTCGATCATGTCTACATTGTTCTCGAACCGTAGGGTCCGCACGCTTAACGTTACGATGACAGTTATTATGAGTTTATGCATTTTGATGTATCGAAGGTTGCTCGGAGTCCCGGATGTGATCACAGACATGACGAGGAGTCTCGAAATGGTCGAGACATAATGATTGATATATTGGAAGCCTATGTTTGGACATCGGAAGTGTTCCGGGTGAAATCGGGATTTTACCGGATTACCGGGAGGTTACCGGAACCCCCCGGGAGCCATATGGGCCTTATTGGGCTTTAGTGGAAAGGTGAAAGGGGCTTCCCATGGTGGGCTACGCGCCTCCCCCCCTCCCCTAGTCCTATTAGGACTAGGAGAGGTGGCCGGCCACCTCTCTCTCTCTTTCCCCCTTGGGAATCCTATTTGGAATAGGATTGGGGGGGGGAGTCCTACTCCCGGTAGGAGTAGGACTCCTCCTGCGCCTCCATAGGGCTGGCCGCACCCCTCCCCCTTGGCTCCTTTATATACGGAGGCAGGGGGCACCTCTAGACACACAAGTTGATCATTGAGATCGTTCCTTAGTCGTGTGCGGTGCCCCCTGCCACCATATTCCACCTCGATCATATCGTTGTAGTACTTAGGCGAAGCCCTGCGTCGGTAGAACATCAAGATCGTCACCACGCCGTCGTGCTGACGGAACTCCTCCCCAAAGCTTTGCTGGATCGGAGCCCGGGGATCGTCATCGAGCTGTACGTGTGCTAAGAACTCGGAGGTGCCGGAGTAACGGTGCTTGGATCGGTCAGATCGGGAAGAAGACGTACGACTACTTCCTCTACGTTGTGTCAACGCTTCCATTGCGATCTACAAGGGTACGTAGATCATACTCTCCCCTCGTTGCTATGCATCACCATGATCTTGCGTGTGCGTAGGAAAATTTTGAAATTACTACGTTCCCCAACAGTGGCATCCGAGCCTAGGTTTTATGGTTTGATGTTATTTGCACGAGTAGAACACAAGTGAGTTGTGGGCGATATAAGTCATACTGCCTACCAGCATGTCATACTTTGGTTCAGCGGTATTGTTGGACGAGACGACCCGGACCAACATTACGCGTACGCTTACGCGAGACCGGTTCCCTCGACGTGCTTTGCACATAGATGGCTTGCAGGCGACTGTCTCTCCAACTTTAGTTGAACCGAGTGTGGCTACGCCCGGTCCTTGAGAAGGTTAAAACGGATTCTATTTGACAAACTATCATTGTGGTTTTGATGCGTAGGTGAGATTGGTTCTTGCTTAAAGCCCGTAGCAGCCACGTAAAACTTGCAACAACAAAGTAGAGGACGTCTAACTTGTTTTTGCAGGGCATGTTGTGATGTGATATGTTCAAGGCATGATGCTAAATTTTATTGTATGAGATGATCATGTTTTGTAACCGAGTTATCGGCAACTGGCAGGAGCCATATGGTTGTCGCTTTATTGTATGCAATGCAATCGCGATGTAATGCTTTACTTTATTACTAAGCGGTAGTGATAGTCGTGGAAGCATAAGATTGGCGAGACGACAACGATGCTACGATGGAGATCAAGGTGTCGCACCGGTGACGATGGTGATCATGACGGTGCTTCGGAGATGGAGATCACAAGCACAAGATGATGATGATGGCCATATCATATCACTTATATTGATTGCATGTGATGTTTATCTTTTTATGCATCTTATCTTGCTTTGATTGACGGTAGCATTATAAGATGATCTCTCACTAAATTATCAAGAAGTGTTCTTCCTGAGTATGCACCGTTGCCAAAGTTCGTCGTGCCCAGACACCACGTGATGATCGGGTGTGATAAGCTCTACGTCCATCTACAACGGGTGCAAGCCAGTTTTGCACACGCAGAATAGTCAGTTTAAACTTGACGAGCCTAGCATATGCAGATATGGCCTCGGAACACGGAGACCGAAAGGTCGAGCGTGAATCATATAGTAGATATGATCAACATAACGATGTTCACCATTGAAAACTACTCCATCTCACGTGATGATCGGTTATGGTTTAGTTGATTTGGATCACGTAATCACTTAGAAGATTAGAGGGATGTCTATCTAAGTGGGAGTTCTTAAGTAATTTGATTAATTGAACTTAAACTTATCATGAACTTAGTACCTGATAGTATCTTGCTTGTTTATGTTGATTGTAGATAGATGGGTCGTGCCGTTGTTCCGTTGAATTTTAATGCGTTCCTTGAGAAAGCAAAGTTGAAAGATGATGGTAGCAATTACACGGACTGGGTCCGTAACTTGAGGATTATCCTCATTGCTGCACAGAAGAATTACGTCCTGGAAGCACCGCTGGGTGCCAGGCCTGCTGCTGGAGCAACACTAGATGTTATGTACATCTGGCAGAGCAAAGCTGATGACTACTCGATAGTTCAGTGTGCCATGCTTTACGGCTTAGAATCGGGACTTCAACGACGTTTTGAACGTCATGGAGCATATGAGATGTTCCAGGAGTTGAAGTTAATATTTCAAGCAAATGCCCGGATTGAGAGATATGAAGTCTCCAATAAGTTCTATAGCTGCAAGATGGAGGAGAACAGTTCTGTCAGTGAGCATATACTCAAAATGTTTGGGTATAATAATCACTTGATTCAATTGGGAGTTAATCTTCCAGATGATTGCGTCATTGACAGAATTCTCCAATCACTGCCACCAAGCTACAAGAGCTTCGTGATGAACTATAATATGCAAGGGATGAACAAGACTATTCCCGAGCTCTTCGCAATGCTGAAAGCTGCGGAGGTAGAAATCAAGAAGGAGCATCAAGTGTTGATGGTCAACAAGACCACTAGTTTCAAGAAAAAGGGCAAAGGGAAGAAGAAGGGGAACTTCAAAAGGAACGGCAAGCAAGTTGCTGCTCAGGAGAAGAAACCCAAGTCTGGACCTAAGCCTGAAACTGAGTGCTTCTACTGCAAGCAGACTGGTCACTGGAAGCGAAACTGCCCCAAGTATTTGGCGGAGAAGAAGGATGGCAAGGTGAACAAAGGTATATGTGATATACATGTTATTGATGTGTACCTTACTAGAGCTCGCAGTAGCACCTGGGTATTTGATACTGGTTCTGTTGCTAATATTTGCAACTCGAAACAGGGACTACTGAATAAGCGGACACTAGCAAAGGACGAGGTGACGATGCGCGTCGGAAACGGTTCCAAAGTCGATGTGATCGCAGTCGGCACGCTACCTCTACATCTACCTTCGGGATTAATATTAGACCTAAATAATTGTTATTTGGTGCCAGCGTTAAGCATGAACATTATATCTGGATCTTGTTTGATGCGAGACAGTTATTCATTTAAATCAGAGAATAATGGTTGTTCTATTTATATGAGTAATATCTTTTATGGTCATGCACCTTTGAAGAGTGGTCTATTTTTGATGAATCTCGATAGTAGTGATACACATATTCATAATGTTGAAACCAAAAGATGCAGAGTTGATAATGAAAGTGCAACTTATTTGTGGCACTGTCGTTTAGGTCATATCGGTGTAAAGCGCATGAAGAAACTCCATACTGATGGACTTTTGGAACCACTTGATTATGAATCACTTGGTACTTGCGAACCGTGCCTCTTGGGCAAGATGACTAAAACACCGTTCTCCGGTACTATGGAGAGAGCAACAGATTTGTTGGAAATCATACATACCGATGTATGTGGTCCGATGAATATTGAGGCTCGTGGCGGATATCGTTATTTTCTCACCTTCACAGATGACTTAAGCAGATATGGGTATATCTACTTAATGAAACACAAGTCTGAAACATTTGAAAAGTTCAAAGAATTTCAGAGTGAAGTTGAAAATCATCGTAACAAGAAAATAAAGTTTCTACGATCTGATCGTGGAGGAGAATATTTGAGTTACGAGTTTGGTGTACATTTGAAAAAATTGTGGAATAGTTTCGCAACTCACGCCACCCGGAACACCACAGCGTAATGGTGTGTCCGAACGTCGTAATCGTACTTTAGTAGATATGGTGCGATCTATGATGTCTCTTACTGATGTACCGCTATCGTTTTGGGGATACGCTCTAGAGACGGCCGCATTCACGTTAAATAGGGCACCATCAAAATCCGTTGAGACGACGCCTTATGAACTGTGGTTTGGCAAGAAACCAAAGTTGTTGTTTCTTAAAGTTTGGGGCTGCGATGCTTATGTGAAAAAGCTTCAACCTGATAAGCTTGAACCCAAATCGGAGAAATGTGTCTTCATAGGATACCCAAAGGAGACTGTTGGGTACACCTTCTATCACAGATCCGAAGGCAAGACATTCGTTGCTAAGAATGGATCCTTTCTAGAGAAGGAGTTTCTCTCGAAAGAAGTGAGTGGGAGGAAAGTAGAACTTGACGAGGTAACTGTACCTGCTCCCTTGTTGGAAAGTAGTACATCACAGAAAACTGTTTCTGCGACACCTACACCAATAAGTGAGGAAGTTAATGATCATGATCATGAAACTTCAGAACAAGATGCTACTGAACCTCGTAGATCAACCAGAGTGAGATCCGCACCAGAGTGGTATGGTAATCCAGTTCTGGAAATCATGCTACTAGATCATGATGAACCTACGAACTATGAAGAAGCGATGGTGAGCCCAGATTCCGCAAAGTGGCTTGAAGCCATGAAATCTGAGATGGGATCCATGTATGAGAACAAAGTATGGACTTTGGTTGACTTGCCTGATGATCGGCAAGCAATTCAGAATAAATGGATTTTCAAGAAGAAGACTGACGCTGATGGTAATGTTACTGTCTACAAAGCTAGACTTGTCGCAAAAGGTTTTCGACAAGTTCAAGGAGTTGACTACGATGAGACCTTCTCACCTGTAGCGATGCTTAAGTCTGTCAGAATCATGTTAGCAATTGCCGCATTTTATGATTATGAAATTTGGCAGATGGATGTCAAAACTGCATTCCTGAATGGATTTCTGGAAGAAGAGTTGTATATGATGCAACCGGAAGGTTTTGTCGATCCAAAGGGAGCTAACAAAGTGTGCAAGCTCCAGCGATCCATTTATGGACTGGTGCAAGCCTCTCGGAGTTGGAATAAACGCTTTGATAGTGTGATCAAAGCATTTGGTTTTATACAGACTTTCGGAGAAGCCTGTATTTACAAGAAAGTGAGTGGGAGCTCTGTAGCATTTCTGATATTATATGTGGATGACATATTACTGATTGGAAATGATATAGAATTTCTGGATAGCATAAAGGGATATTTGAATAAGAGTTTTTCAATGAAAGACCTCGGTGAAGCTGCTTACATATTAGGCATAAAGATGTATAGAGATAGATCAAGATGCTTAATTGGACTTTCACAAAGCACATACCTTGAAAAGATTTTGAAGAAGTTCAAAATGGATCAAGCAAAGAAAGGGTTCTTGCCTGTGTTACAAGGTGTGAAGTTGAGTCAGACTCAATGTCCGACCACTGCAGAAGATAGAGAGAAAATGAAAGATGTTCCCTATGCTTCAGCCATAGGCTCTATCATGTATGCAATGCTGTGTACCAGACCTGATGTGTGCCTTGCTATAAGTTTAGCAGGGAGGTACCAAAGTAATCCAGGAGTGGATCACTGGACAACGGTCAAGAACTTCCTGAAATACCTGAAAAGGACTAAGGATATGTTTCTCGTATATGGAGGTGACAAAGAGCTTACCGTAAGTGGTTACGTTGATGCAAGCTTTGACACTGATCCGGACGATTCTAAATCGCAAACCGGATACGTGTTTACATTAAACGGTGGGGTTGTCAGTTGGTGCAGTTCTAAACAAAGCGTCGTAGCGGGATCTACATGTGAAGCGGAGTACATAGCTGCTTCGGAAGCAGCGAACGAAGGAGTTTGGATGAATGAGTTCATATCCGATCTAGGTGTCATACCTAGTGCATCGGGTCCAATGAAAATCTTTTGTGACAATACTGGTGCAATTGCCTTGGCAAAGGAATCCAGATTTCACAAAAGGACCAAACACATCAAGAGACGCTTCAATTCCATCCGGGATCTAGTCCAGGTGGGAGACATAGAGATTTGCAAGATACATACGGATCTGAATGTTGCAGACCCGTTGACTAAGCCTCTTCCACGAGCAAAACATGATCAGCACCAAGGCTCCATGGGTGTTAGAATCATTACTGTGTAATCTAGATTATTGACTCTAGTGCAAGTGGGAGACTGAAGGAAATATGCCCTAGAGGCAATAATAAAGTTATTATTTATTTCCTTATATCATGATAAATGTTTATTATTCATGCTAGAATTGTATTAACCAGAAACATAATACATGTGTGAATACATAGACAAACAGAGTGTCACTAGTATGCCTCTACTTGACTTGCTCGTTAATCAAAGATGGTTATGTTTCCTAACCATGAACAAAGAGTTGTTATTTGATTAACGAGGTCACATCATTAGTTGAATGATCTGATTGACATGACCCATTCCATTAGCTTAGCACCCGATCGTTTAGTATGTTGCTATTGCTTTCTTCATGACTTATACATGTTCCTATGACTATGAGACTATGCAACTCCCGTTTGCCGGAGGAACACTTTGTGTGCTACCAAACGTCACAACCTAAATGGGTGATTATAAAGGAGCTCTACAGGTGTCTCCAAAGGTAGATGTTGGGTTGGCGTATTTCGAGATTAGGATTTGTCACTCCGATTGTCGGAGAGGTATCTCTGGGCCCTCTTGGTAATACACATCACATAAGCCTTGCAAGCATTACAACTAATGAGTTAGTTGCAAGATGATGTATTACGGAACGAGTAAAGAGACTTGCCAGTAACGAGATTGAACTAGGTATTGGATACCGACGATCGAATCTCGGGCAAGTAACATACCGATGACAAAGGGAACAACGTATGTAGTTATGCGGTCTGACCGATAAAGATCTTCGTAGAATATGTAGGAGCCAATATGGGCATCCAGGTCCCGCTATTGGTTATTGACCGGAGATGTGTCTCGATCATGTCTACATTGTTCTCGAACCGTAGGGTCCGCACGCTTAACGTTACGATGACAGTTATTATGAGTTTATGCATTTTGATGTATCGAAGGTTGTTCGGAGTCCCGGATGTGATCACGGACATGACGAGGAGTCTCGAAATGGTCGAGACATAATGATTGATATATTGGAAGCCTATGTTTGGACATCGGAAGTGTTCCGGGTGAAATCGGGATTTTACCGGATTACCGGGAGGTTACCGGAACCCCCCGGGAGCCATATGGGCCTTATTGGGCTTTAGTGGAAAGGTGAAAGGGGCTTCCCATGGTGGGCTGCGCGCCTCCCCCCTCCCCTAGTCCTATTAGGACTAGGAGAGGTGGCCGGCCACCTCTCTCTCTCTTTCCCCCTTGGGAATCCTATTTGGAATAGGATTGGGGGGGAGTCCTACTCCCGGTAGGAGTAGGACTCCTCCTGCGCCTCCATAGGGCTGGCCGCACCCCTCCCCCTTGGCTCCTTTATATACGGAGGCAGGGGGCACCTCTAGACACACAAGTTGATCATTGAGATCGTTCCTTAGTCGTGTGCGGTGCCCCCTGCCACCATATTCCACCTCGATCATATCGTTGTAGTGCTTAGGCGAAGCCCTGCGTCGGTAGAACATCAAGATCGTCACCACGCCGTCGTGCTGACGGAACTCCTCCCCAAAGCTTTGCTGGATCGGAGCCCGGGGATTGTCATCGAGCTGTACGTGTGCTAAGAACTCGGAGGTGCCGGAGTAACGGTGCTTGGATCGGTCAGATCGGGAAGAAGACGTACGACTACTTCCTCTACGTTGTGTCAACGCTTCCGTTGCGATCTACAAGGGTACGTAGATCATACTCTCCCCTCGTTGCTATGCATCACCATGATCTTGCGTGTGCATAGGAAAGTTTTGAAATTACTACGTTCCCCAACAGATCTCTCACTAAAATTATCAAGAAGTGTTCTCCCTGAGTATGCACCGTTGCGAAAGTTCTTCGTGCTGAGACACCACGTGAAGATCGGGTGTGATAGGCTCTACGTTCAAATACAACGGGTGCAAAACAGTTGCACACGCGGAATACTCAGGTTATACTTGACGAGCCAAGCATATGCAGATATGGCCTCGGAACACGGAGACCGAAAGGTGGAGCGTGAATCATATAGTAGATATGATCAACATAGTGATGTTCACCAATGAAACTACTCCATCTCACGTGATGATCGGACATGGTTTAGTTGATTTGGATCACGTGATCACTTAGAGGATTAGAGGGATGTCTATCTAAGTGGGAGTTCTTTAAGTAATTTGATTAGTTGAACTTAAATTTATCATGAACTTAGTACCTGATAGTATCTTGCTTATGTATGTTTGATTGTAGATAGATGGCCCGTGCTGTTGTTCCGTTGAATTTTAATGCGTTCCTTGAGAAAGCAAAGTTGAAAGATGATGGTAGAAATTACATGAACTGGGTCCGTAACTTGAGGATTATACTCATTGCTGCACAGAAGAATTACGTCCTGGAAGCACCGCTGAGTGTCAGGCCTGCTGCTGGAGCAACACCAGATGTTATGAACGTCTCGCAGAGCAAAGCTGATGACTACTCGATAGTTCAGTGTGCCATGCTTTACGTCTTAGAATCGGGACTTCAACGACGTTTTGAACGTCATGGAGCATATGAGATGTTTCAGGAGTTGAAGTTAATATTTCAAGCAAATGCCCGGATTGAGAGATATGAAGTCTCCAATAAGTTCTATAGCTGCAAGATGGAGGAGAACAGTTCTGTCAGTGAGCATATACTCAAAATGTCTGGGTATAATAATCACTTGATTTAGATGGGAGTTAATCTTCCAGATGATTGCGACATTGACAGAATTCTCCAATCACCGCCACCAAGCTACAAGAGCTTCATGATGAACTATAATACGCAAGGGATGAATAAGACTATTCTCGAGCTCTTCGCAATGCTGAAAGCTGCGGAGGTAGAAATCAAAAAGGAGCATCAAGTGTTGATGGTCAACAAGACCACTAGTTTCAAGAAAAAGGGCAAAGGGAAGAAGAAGGGGAACTTCAAGAAGAACGGCAAGCAAGTTGCTGCTCAAGAGAAGAAAGCCAAGTCTGGACCTAAGCCTGAAACTGAGTGCTTCTACTGCAAGCAGACTGGTCACTGGAAGCGGAACTGCCCCAAGTATTTGGCGGATAAGAAGGATGGCAAGGTGAACAAAGGTATATGTGATATACATGTTATTGATGTGTAGCTTACTAATGCTCGCAGTAGCACCTGGGTATTTGATACTGGTTCTGTTGCTAATATTTGCAACTCAAAACAGGGACTACGGATTAAGCGAAGATTGGCTAAGGACGAGGTGACGATGCGCGTGGGAAACGGTTCCAAAGTCGATGTGATCGCGGTCGGCACGCTACCTCTACATCTACCTTCGTGATTAGTATTAGACCTAAATAATTGTTATTTGGTGCCAGCGTTGAGCATGAACATTATATCTGGATCTTGTTTAATGTGAGACGGTTATTCATTTAAATCAGAGAATAATGGTTGTTCTATTTATATGAGTAATATCTTTTATGGTCATGCACCCTTGAAGAGTGGTCTATTCTTGTTGAATCTCGATAGTAGTGATACACATATTCATAATGTTGAAACCAAAAGATGCAGAGTTGATAATGATGGTGCAACTTATTTGTGGCCCTGCCGTTTAGGTTATATCGGTGTAAAGCGCATGAAGAAACTCCATACTGATGGACTTTTGGAACCACTTGATTATGAATCACTTGGTACTTGCGAACTGTGCCTCATGGGCAAGATGACTAAAACACCATTCTCCGGTACTATGGAGAGAGCAACAGATTTGTTGGAAATCATACATACAGATGTATGTGGTCCGATGAATATTGAGGCTCATGGCGGATATCGTTATTTTCTCACCTTCACAGATGACTTAAGCAGATATGGGTATATCTAATTAATGAAACATAAGTCTGAAACATTTGAAAAGTTCAAAGAATTTCAGAGTGAAGTTGAAAATCATCGTAACAAGAAAATAAAGTTTCTACGATCTGATCATGGAGGAGAATATTTGAGTTACGAGTTTGGTGTACATTTCAAGCAATGCGGAATAGTTTCGCAACTCACGCCACCTGGAACACCACAGCGTAATGGTGTGTCCGAACGTCGTAATCGTACTTTACTAGATATGGTGCGATCTATGATGTCTCTTACTGATTTACCGCTATCATTTTGGGGTTATGCTTTAGAGACGGCCGCATTCACGTTGAATAGGGCACCATTGAAATCCGTTGAGACGACGCCTTATGAACTATGGTTTGGCAAGAAACCAAAGTTGTCGTTTCTGAAAGTTTGGGGCTGCGATGCTTATGTGAAAAAACTTCAACCTGATAAGCTCGAACCCAAATCGGAGAAATGTGTCTTCATAGGATATCCAAAGGAAACTATTGGATACACCTTCTATCACAGATCCGAAGGCAAGACTTTTGTTGCTAAATTCGGAAACTTTCTGGAGAAGGAGTTTCTCTCGAAAGATGTGAGTGGGAGGAAAGTAGAACTTGATGAGGTAACTGTACCTGCTCCCTTATTGGAAAGTAGTACATCACAGAAAACTGTTTCTGCAACACCTACACCAATTAGTGAGGAAGCTAATGATAATGATCATGAAACTTCAGGACAAGATACTACTGAACCTCGTAGATCAACCAGAGTAAGAACCGCGCCAGAGTGGTACGGTAATCCTGTTCTGGAAATCATGCTGCTAGATCATGATGAACCTACGAACTATGAAGAAGCGATGGTGAGCCCAGATTCCGCAAAATGTCTTGAAGCCATGAAATCTGAGATGGGATCCATGTATGAGAACAAAGTATGGACTTTGGTTGACTTGCCCGATGATCGGCAAGCAATTGAGAATAAATGGATCTTCAAGAAGAAGACTGACGCTGACGGTAATATTACTGTCTACAAAGCTCGACTTGTCGCAAAAGGTTTTTGACAAGTTCAAGGGGTTGACTACGATGAGACCTTCTCACCCGTAGCGATGCTTAAGTCTGTCCGAATCATGTTAGCAATTGCCGCATTTTATGATTATGAAATTTGGCAGATGGATGTCAAAACTGCATTCTTGAATGGATTTCTGGAAGAAGAGTTGTATATGATGCAACCGGAAGGTTTTGTCGATCCAAAGGGAGCTAACAAAGTGTGCAAGCTCCAGCGATCCATTTATGGACTGGTGCAAGCCTCTCGGAGTTGGAATAAATGCTTTGATAGTGTGATCAAAGCATTTGGTTTTATACAGACTTTTGGAGAAGCCTGTATTTACAAGAAAGTGAGTGGGAGCTCTGTAGCATTTCTGATATTGTATGTGGATGACATATTACTGATTGGAAATGATATAGAATTTCTGGATAGCATAAAGGGATATTTGAATAAGAGTTTTTCAATGAAAGACCTCGGTGAAGCTGCTTACATATTAGGCATAAAGATCTATAGAGATAGATCAAGACGCTTAATTGGACTTTCACAAAGCACATACCTTGACAAGATTTTGAAGAAGTTCAAAATGGATCAAGCAAAGAAAGGGTTCTTGCCTGTGTTACAAGGTGTGAAGTTGAGTCAGACTCAATGCCCGACCACTTCAGAAGATAGAGAGAAAATGAAAGATGTTCCCTATGCTTCAGCCATAGGCTCTATCATGTATGCAATGCTGTGTACCAGACCTGATGTGTGCCTTGCTATAAGTTTAGCAGGGAGGTACCAAAGTAATCCAGGAGTGGATCATTGGACAGCGGTCAAGAACATCCTGAAGTACCTGAAAAGGACTAAGGATATGTTTCTCGTATATGGAGGTGACAAAGAGCTCATTGTAAACGGTTACGTTGATGCAAGCTTTGACACTGATCCGGACATTCTAAATCGCAAACCGGATACGTGTTTACATTAAACGGTGGAGCTGTCAGTTGGTGCAGTTCTAAACAAAGCGTCGTGGCGGGATCTACATGTGAAGCGGAGTACATAGCTGCTTCGGAAGCAACAAACGAAGGAGTCTGGATGAAGGAGTTCATATCCGATCTAGGTGTCATACCTAGTGCATCGGGTCCAATGAAAATCTTTTGTGACAATACTGGTGCAATTGCCTTGGCAAAGGAATCCAGATTTCACAAAAAGAACCAAGCACATCAAGAGAAGCTTCAATTCCATCCGGGATCTAGTCCAGGTGGGAGACATAGAGATTTGCAAGATACATACGGATCTGAATGTAGCAGACCCGTTGACTAAGCCTCTTCCACGAGCAAAACATGATCAACACCAAGGCTCCATGGGTGTTAGAATCATTACTGTGTAATCTAGATTATTGACTCTAGTGCAAGTGGGAGACTGAAGGAAATATGCCCTAGAGGCAATAATAAAGTTATTATTTATTTCCTCATATATCATGATGAATGTTTATTATTCATGCTAGAATTGTATTAACCGGAAACATAATACATGTGTGAATATATAAACAAACAGAGTGTCACTAGTATGCCTCTACTTGACTAGCTTGTTAATGAAAGATGGTTATGTTTCCTAACCATGAACAAAGAGTTGTTATTTGATTAACAAGGTCACATCATTAGTTGAATGATCTGATTGACATGACCCATTCCATCAGCTTAGCACCCGATCGTTTAGTATGTTGGTATTGCTTTCTTCATGACTTGTACATGTTCCTATGACTATGAGATTATGCAACTCCCGTTTACCGGAGGAACACTTTGTGTGCTACCAAACGTCACAACGTAACTGGGTGATTATAAAGGTGCTCTACAGGTGTCTCCAAAGGTACTTGTTGGGTTGGCGTATTTCGAGATTAGGATTTGTGACTCCGAATGTCGGAGAGGTATCTCTGGGCCCTCTCGGTAATGCAGATCACATAAGCCTTGCAAGCATTACAACTAATGTGTTAGTTGTGAGATGATGTATTACGGAACGAGTAAAGAGACTTGCTGATAACGAGATTGAACTAGGTATTGGATACCGACGATCGAATCTCGGGCAAGTAACATACCGATGACAAAGGGAACCACTACAATAAATATGTCAACTTATGACCTTCTGTCAGTGACCCTCGAAGAATTGGTCATAAATTTATGACCATTTTAGACCAATTGGTCAAAAGCTGTTCAGGGGGCTCCAAACCCTAAACCATTGCGACCATTTTGGTTAGAAAGGTCGTAATTTCCTTACACGAAATGGTCACAAAGCAAACAGTGCTAGTCCGCTGCCTTATTTCTAGTTGTTAATGACCAATATAGATGGTCATAGCCTTGTAGATTGTGGTGGGTTGTGATGACTAGGCGCCATCTCATCAGTTTTGCCTATGTGTCATGTCCATGTGGCAGTTTTTGCCCTAGGTTGTGAAGCAACCTATATTTCTATCATTCCCAAAATTCCCAAAAAAATCTCATAAATTCTTTGGAGCATATCTTCATCAAATATGTAAAAATCCTTCCTTGCCTAGTTCAAAACTAATTCAACAATATTCATTTTCCTATTCTGTTCACAACAACACTTTATGAAGGAAGTGCTATTTATATATTCTTGATTGCCCTCGGAATTTTTGGGCACTCTTTCCTATCCAAATCATTACCGCATGACAAAATTTAGCTCCATTTGCCTAGCAAATCTTCTTCGGCAAATTTCCAAAGTTTTTGTCCACCTAGAAGCATTGTGAAGAAAGTACCTTTTTTATATCTCTAAATGACATGAAATTTATACAGTTCCTTCATATGCCCAAATTATCACCCTCCTCCAAATTTCAGCTCAGTCAAATCATCTATGTGAGCCCAGGTTCAATTTATATTTTATGGCCAAATTGGCACGTTGCAAAGGAAGTGTTATATAGACCCCTCCTATTACCCTCAAACTTTTCGGGCACTCTTCTATACCCAAATCATTGCCACATGATAATATTCAGCTCAATTTTCCTAGTAAATCGTTCTCGGGAAATTTCCAAAGTTTCTACCTCGAGAGAAGCTTTGTGAAGTAAGTACTAGCTAGGCTTACCCAAATGATCTGAAAATTTACCAGCGCATGACCATACCAAAGTAACTTACCTACACCAATTTTGAGCTCATTTCATTCATCCAATCTCTCTCACTAGGTTTCCCAAGTTTTTGTCCATAGAAGAGCATTGTGAAGGAACTACTACTTTGGCATGTTCAAATGGTATAAATTTTCTATAATGCTTTCCTATTCCCAAATAACCATCCTCCACAAAATTTCAGCTCACTCCATTCATTATTTTGAGCCCAGCTTCAACATTCATATTTTTGTCCAGCGTGGTACTTTGCAAAGCAAGTACCACCTAGGATCCTCCTTTTGAGCTAAAAATTTGTGAAGACATTCTCCTTAGTAGATGATCATCCTCAGCCAAAACTCACGCCCATTGGCCATGTGCATTTCCCGTACCGCAAATCAAACACTTGGTTGCTAATTCATGTTTGAGCATCGATCGGTCTCCTCGTGAGAATCTTATGTTGTAATTTTCTTCCTAGCACCAACCCGGGGAGTGCCCAACCCACTAGACATGCCTAGGCCGCCCGAACACATGGCAACATTACAGTCACGCGGTGACCACGCGACGGGCATGCGAGTTTACGCGCTCTAGAGTTGGGGCCCTCGGCCACCGCCCAAACCTCGACGTATCGCCACCAAACCATGTATTTATGATTAAATAGTTCCTTATGTAACTAGAAATGATTTTTGGAAAAAATAAATAGCAAACTATGAGGCAGCTGCAGTTCAAATTTGACCCGCTTCCAGCTGAATCGGTGGAAATTTGTCTTTTTCACGAGAGGTGGATCAAAATTTTTTACACCCAACCATTTTGTCAATTGTGCATTAAATATGGCCTAGTATTTTATAAAAATAATTTGGTCCAATTTTGCAACAATTATTTGGTAGTTCCTTCACAAAAAAACCTCCTTTCGGGCACTCGAAAAATGGAAAATGGTTTTTTCGTCCAACGAAAATGAAAACTTCCTTAGGCAACATTGTTTGCCATTCCAATATGCACCCTTGTGCACAATATGAGATCATTTGAACAAACTATGCCACGAATGTGGCCATAAGATTGATCATTTGGCTTGAAAGCCATGAATCTTGTGAGATGATAGCTCATTTCTGAGAACACTTTTTTAAAATAATTGCCGTATTACAAGTTTGTTATTTTTCCTGGGAACTTGGCCACATATAATGACACAATGCGTAGGTTTCCCAATTTTTTGATTTTTTTGAATTTGTTATGCCCGTTTCAAAATGCGGTCAAAACGGCGGGCATGACCGTTCCTAGCTAGTGGTTGAATCTTGAAATTTTTTTGGTGTTTCTGTGATTAAATAGATACTTCTTTACCTAGAAATGAATTTTGGAAAAAATAAAGAGCAAACTATGAGGTAGCTACAGTTCAAATTTGACCAGCTTGCTACTGAATCGGCGGAAATTTGTCTTTTTCACCAGAGGTGGATAAAAGTTTTTGACACCCACCCATTTGGTCAATTGTGAATTAAATATGGCCTAGTATTTTATAAAATTGATTAGGTCCAATTTCTCAACAAATATATGGTAGGTCCTTCACAAAAAAACCTCATTTCGGGCACTCGGAAAATGGAAAATGTATTTTCCGTGAAAATAAAATGAAAACTCCCTTAGGCAACATTGTTTGTAATTCCAAGATGCACCTTTGTGCACAATATGAGGTCATTTGAACAAACTATGCCATGAATGTGGCCATAAGATTGACCATTTGGCTTGAAAGCCATGAATCTTCACGCGTGATAGCTCATTTTTGAGAACACTTTTTTAAAATAATTGCTGTATTACAAGTTTATTATTTTTCCTGGAAACTTGGTCACATATAATGACACAATGTGAAGGTTTTCCAATTTTTTGATTTTTTTTGAATTTTTTATGTCCGTTTCAAAATGGGGTCAAAACGGCGAGCATGACCGTTCCTAGCTAGTGGTTGAATCTTGGAATTTTTTTGGTGTTTCTGTGATTAAATAGATACTTCTTTACCTAGAAATGAATTTTGGAAAAAATAAAGAGCAAACTATGAGGTAGCTACAGTTCAAATTTGACCCGCTTCCTACTGAGTCGGCGGAAATTTGTCTTTTTCACCAGAGGTGGATAAAAGCTTTTGACACCCAACCATTTGGTCAATTGTGAATTAAATATGGCCTAGTATTTTAGAAAATTGATTTTGGTCCAATTTTACAACAAATATATGGTAGATCCTTGAGAAAAAACTCATTTTGGGCACTAGATAAATGATAAAAAATAGCTAGAAAGATCAGAAATGCATAAAAATTGGTGCTCATCCATATAATGTGGTCTAACTCAAGTGAAAATTTGTGTGGTGCCCTTTTGCAAAATATTTTTGGTAGCTGCTTCACAAAATTCCTCTATTTTTAGTACTTGGAAACTCTTTCATAAATCACTGATTTTCTGAGCCAATCAGAACTCTTCACACGGATCACTGCACTATAGCTAATCTGAACCGTCCGTATCCAGTCGATCCAACGCCTCTCACTCACCGTTCAGATCTCAGTAGCCTAGCCCAAACCCTAGCAGGCCGCCTCTCTCTCCCCCTCTCCCGAGAACACACCCGCCGACGCCTCTCTCTCCCCTCTTCCCATCCCGCCGCCGCCTCTCTCTCCCCCTCTCCCCAGAACACACCCGCCGCCACCTCGATCCATCCCCTCTCACATCGCCTCCGCACCCATCCCCTCCGCCGGCAAGGCGGTGATTCCGGACCCGCGACGGCGGCAGTGGGCTCGCAACCAAGCCCACACAGATCTAGGCCTCGATCTGGAGGGATTTCCCCCCTTCTCCATTGGCGGGGCGGGGCTTGGGCAGCCGCGGCTCCCCGTCATCCTGCCCGGCGTCCGCTGCTCCCGCGCCATGGAGGTCTGCACCCTCGGCAACATCTGCCCCGACACCGCAATACTACGAGCACCTCTCCCTCGATGAGCGCCGCGCCCTCGAGGGCGAGATCGTCCGCAAGTGCTTCGCTCGCACCGACCAGCAGGTACACCTCCCCCTCCCTCTCCGTCTCATCCTCCCGCCAGCTGAATCCAGCACCTACCTGTAGTCCTCGCCCCCCTCTTCTTTTCCTGGATCCAGGAACCCCATCTTCGTCCTGAACCTGAATCAAGAACGATGTTCCTTCGGATCTGGATCAAGATGGGTTTGATTTGTTGACCTCGGTTTTCATGCCCATCTCATGGGAACTCTGTGCCAATTGATGCAGTGCTCTTTCGTGGAGCACCGGAACTACAAGGTCGTCTACCGGCGCTACGCCTCCCTCTTCTTCCTCGTCGGCGTCGACAACGATGAGGTGCGGATTCCACCAGCACTCTGTCCCGTTTTCATTATTATTATTGTATTATGGTCACACCAATTAGATATTCTTAGCGAATCTAGATGCAGTCGATTCAGGAGAATGTGTTGTGTGCTCTGCTCTAATCATCTGGCTTTGCTAAACGGAACTTAATATGCACATGATAGGGTACTGGGTGATTCTACTGCCATTTTTCTTCTGTCTTTTTTCCATCTGCAATCCTTGCTAATTGAAAGAAATTATGTTTGGGTTAGATGCTGTGTACTAGTCGTATGTGCTGCAACCATTCTTGCACTTGATTTCAAATCAGAGTGTGGTTTGTTTCTCTATGATTTTTTGGAGTGTGGTCTATTCTATCTGAGGCGGCTCGTCGATGTAGGGTGATCGAGGAGAGGGGAGAGGCCTGGGCGAGTGGACCGGTCCGATCGGTCAGGGTGGTGACCAAGGAGCTGAGGATGTCGAGGAGGGCGGTGAACCCCGGCGGTCATGGAAGGGCGGCTGGACATGTGTAGGTGCCTCGTCAACCCGTGAACTCTCACAGGGTAATTAATCCGGTTCCCTTTTGATCTCTTCGCATCAATTCTGCTACACATCCCAGTAATCCTAGATTAATTTGGTTCTTTTGTTTTACTTATTGCAGGTGACACTACTTGGATAGAGAGTGTGTGTCTTTGATTATCCCATTTGACTTAAAGTGCATGCGAATAAATAAAAACTGCCTTCAATTGATCCATTAGATCAATGTGCATGTGAATACAAGTGTGACATGTCCTTCTAGCAAAATGTCCATAAACTGTCAACATTTACTCTCAACTGTGACATGACTGAATATGATGAACAAGTTGGGCTGTAGCTAGATATGTAAGAAATGTTATTTATTTTTGTTTATCTCCATCTATAGAAGTTTTGATTGGCATCGACTTTCTTCTTTGCCCTTTTCTGGATGCCCAACACTTTACTTTTCTATTACAAGTTCTGTAAATAGTCAAGAAAATAAGCTTGCTTTGTTTTCCTTTGTCGAACCAACTGACTTGATTTGTTTGCCAGCTAAAAGCTGCTGCTGAAGCTGTTGGGGAGGTCAACCTTGAGAGTTTTCCAGCTAAAAGCTGCTGAAGCTTCTTGTTTCCCTTGCATTTGTTAACTTGCACAGGGCATGATTGCTCTATTGTCTATTGTCTAGAAAAACTAATCGCCTACCTGGGTGGCATCTGCATCGTTCTTGCCAGATTATTTGTGTGGTCAAATGAAATGGTGAGTGGTATTAAAATGCTCATGTAGACAATGTTTAAGCATTAGAATGGTGCAGATATAGTTGCCTGGCAACTACGGTGTCTGTGATATTCGAGATCCAGCGTAAATAAGTGTTCATCAGAATAGAATGTGATGATTTTTATTGTTCTGGATCTATGACTTCGGTTGCATATCTTGTCAAACTCTTTTAGAGTTATCTTGATGAGTGTCCATGTCCCAATATTATGACTATCTCTAATGAGTATAAATATAAATTAATATAGCTGTCAATTTTAAGACAGAGCAATGTGTCAATGCATTTCACACCTATTGATTCATCAGGCTCGGTCAGTCGGTCTGATCCTATAGTATTTAAAACTGATAATTATGATGCATTGGTCCATATGGCCTTGTTTTTTGATGCATATATATATATATATATGATGTAGTTGATAGGACTTGATCTCAACCTCTCAAGTTTATGTTTCCTTGTGTGTAGGTAACTTGTTATTTTTATTGGCAAGCCTGTAATGAATTTATTAGATTTTTGCTCCTATTGCCGTGTACAGTATGTCACAGGCATGCAGAGCCTGTCATTGTTCTTAGTGTGCTGTTGTGATTCTTGAACGGTGTCAATGGTCGTGTACAGGTGTCTTTTGTAGTATAAAAAGGGCCACTATCAGCCGTAGGATTTGGATTCATGCTGTGAAGATCATGAATATATATCTTATTTTGCTGCTCTATGCCTCATTCGTGTACAGATTCCCTAGCAGTATTTTTTTTCGTCTGCCACTTGCGACTGCCGGGTTCCTGATGTGCTTCTCATGCCCCGCAGACCATTGAACTGTACGTGATTTTCAACGTGGCCACTGCCCTACTTCAGGTAAAATTTCACACTTTGATGAGGATTCATGAGCCCTGATTTGGGATAGACAAGTGTAGCATACTGAGTTCAGGAAATCAATTATGCGGCACGGCACCTATTAGGTGATTCATGAACACACAACCAGGATGATTCCTATCC
This sequence comes from Triticum urartu, assembly GCF_056163025.1. Classification (NCBI taxonomy): domain Eukaryota; kingdom Viridiplantae; phylum Streptophyta; class Magnoliopsida; order Poales; family Poaceae; genus Triticum; species Triticum urartu. Next base: position 43,708,868 of record NC_141877.1, on the reverse strand, counting down.
TACCTATGTTGTTCTTATTGCTTCCAAGCTAGTGATGGCGGTCGCAGGTGCAGTACCTGCTGGTTGTTACTATCGCTGGCAGTTAGTGTTCAACATCTATCGCTTTAGCACCAAGCGACTAAACAATGTTTTGGTAAAGCTTTCAGAAATCAGTTTGCAGTGTTGAATCAGTACACATCTTTTACCTTCAATTTGGTAGTATGAAAAACACATTAGTAAATCTGAGTAACTTTGACATATTTTCTCTATTAACTTGCACTGGATTGGTACCCGTGATTGCCTTGTACTTAATTCTGCTAACATTGATCTTGTTACTATTAATTTGTTATTTCCATGGTGTTTATGCTGTTTAGAATAAGATCCATGCATCAATTCTAAGTTCTCGTCTCTCTGAAGAGACACTTCTAGCTTCTATGACTCAGACTTGTTAACTATTGTTTCTTACTTTGTTAGCTACGACATATATTTTCCCCAGTTATTCTAATTCTTCTCTGATTCATGTAACAGGATGACAGTGGAAGCCATGTTGTTGTTTTGTTTGTTCCCAGCCCTGACTATGGTCGTCGAGCGAGTCCGGCATGTTGTTCATCTAGTAGAGCTTGTTAGGAGTCTGAATCTAAGAACTTGTAGAGTTTGTTAGTATTACAATTGTAGAGCTTGTTACACTTGTAGAGCTTGTAAAGCAGTATGGTCTTCTGTATTGGAATGGATAGAGCTTGTATTATGTGATCTGGTTGCTCTTATTTAAGTATCATGTGTGTTTTTGTCTCCGAAAATCTAAATAATGCTTGAAATATGAAGAATATGAGTCTGAATTGATGGGAACCTGTTACTAGAATCTGACAACTGGGACCCATCTGACTAGTGGACCCTTCTTTTGAAAAAAAAGAAAAACTAAATTCGTTTAGACAAAAAGGCCACAACCCAACAATAAAAAGGCTGCAATATTAGGCTTGGCCCATGAACCCAACCAAAAATTGACACACAGAAAAAAACACAAATAGGCCGAATTGTTGGGCTAGGCCCATGTAGAAAATCGAATTGGACCGGGTTGAATCTTGTGCCACGTCAGATTGCCACGCTGGATGCCTACGTGGCCCGGGGAGGTTGCTAGTGACCAAAACGCCACAGTGGACTTATTTTGGTCATAAACGTTTGCGACCATTCTAGAAGAAAGGTCGCTATAGTCAGTTTACGACGCCCAGCTTTTGACCTTATGTTTTTGGTCACAAAAAGGTCATAAATGGAAATTTGTGACCTTTCAGTGACCAATAGTGGTGGTCATAAGTTGACATATTTCTTGTAGTGAACAACATATGTTGTTATGCGGTCTGACCGATAAAGATCTCCGTAGAATATGTAGGAGCCAATATGGGCATCCAGGTCCCGCTATTGGTTATTGACCGGAGACGTATCTCGGTCATGTCTACATTGTTCTCGAACCGTAGGGTCCGCACACTTAACGTTACGATGACAGTTATTATGAGTTTATGTATTTTGATGTACCGAAGGTTATTCGGAGTCCCAGATGTGATCATGGTGATGACGAGGAGTCTCGGAATGGTCGAGACATAAAGATCGATATATTGGACGACTATATTCGGACACCAGAATTATTCCAGGTGATTTCGGATAAAATCGGAGTGCCGGAGGGGTTACCGGAACCCCTCGGGGAAGTAATGGGCCTTATTGGGCCGGAGGGGAGAGAGAGGGCAGCAGCCCAGGAGGTGGTGCGCCCCCCCTCATGGGGAGTCCGAATAGGACTAGGAGGGGGGGGGGCGGCCCCCCTTTCCCTCTCCCTCTCCCTCTCTTTCCTCCCCCCTCCCTATTCCTAGTTGGACTAGGAAAGGGGAGTCCTACTCCCACTAGGAGAAGGACTCCCACCTCTCCTTGGCGCACCCAAGGGCCGGCCGGCCTTCCCCTTGCTCCTTTATATACGGGGCAGGGGGGCACCCTAGAACACACAAGTTGATCTTCGTGATCGTTCCTTAGCCGTGTGCGGTGCCCCCCTCCACGATATTACACCTCGATCATATTGTAGTGGTGCTTAGGCGAAGCCCTGCGATGGTTAAACATCAAGATCGTCACCACGCCGTCGTGCTGACGAAACTCCTCCCCGAAGCTTTGCTGGATCGGAGCCCGGGGTGCGTCATCGAGCTGTACGTGTGTCAAGAACTCGGAGGTGCCGGAGTAACGGTGCTTGGATCGGTTGGACCGGGAAGACGTACGACTACTTCCTCTATGTTGCATCAACGCTTCCGCTTCGGTCTACGAGGGTATGTAGACAACACTCTCCCCTCTCGTTGCTGTGCATCACCATGATCTTGCGTGTGTGTAGGAATTTTTTTGAAATTACTACGTTCCCCAACAGGGGTCACATCGATCGTGAGTCTCTGCTCGTTACCGTGCGTTCCTAATCCACTACGATTTGGATATTTGATCCGAGGGGCCTCTGGCCTGATAGCACTAACCATCACGTGGGCATAGTATGGGCGTTCTGCGTGGTATACATCAGCTGAAGCTTAATAGACGTCAGCGACTGAGCGGCGCGCGCTGGGTTGGACTGGAAAGCACCTACCTTGTTGAAGGAGGTAGCTAGGTCTGCTCACCGGCCGCCCACGCAATGTGCAGGGGTTCCCGGGGAGATGGCCCATGACCCCTGGGGGCATAGGTTTAGTCCGGCGTGCTGGCCTCTCTATTAAGCCTAGGTCGGGTTGCGGCGTATTGTTTGGCCGAGGCCGGGCATGACCCAGGAAAGTGTGTCCGGCCGGAGTAATCAAGCGTGGTGGGTAAGTTGGTGCACCCCTGCAGGGAAGAAAACATCTATCGATAGCCTGTCCTACGGTAACGGACACTTGGAGTTGTATCCCGATCGATACAACTAGAACTGAATACTTGTGATGAGAACTGGATGATGATGAGAACTAGATTGTGATGATAACTGGATAGTATGGCTCTGGGATTGCTTTCTCGCAGGGAGTTGAGAAAGGATCTCTGGCCGAGGTTGATAACACTTCTACTGCCTTACTTTATGCTTCTCTACTCCCTCCTGTTGCTGCAAGATGGTGGTTTCCAAAAGATGCTAATCTTCGATAGGCTAGGCTTTTCCCTTCCCTTCTGGCATTCTGCAGTTTAGTCCACAGATACAACCCATTCCTTTGATACAGATGCATACTTAGTTTAGATCTGATGTAAGTCTTGCGAGTACTTTGGATGAGTACTCACAGTTTCTTTGCTACTTCTTTTCCCCCATACCTGATTGTTGCGACCAGATGACGGATCCTAGGAGCCAGACGACGCCACTGATGACTACTACTACCCGGAGGATGCCTACTACTACATGAAGACCGTAGACGACTAGGAGTAGTTAGGAGGCTCCCAGGCAGGAGGCCTTGCCTTTTCGATCGTTGTTGCTTTTGTGCTAGCCTTCTTAAGGTAATCTTGTTTAACTCATGTCTGTACTCAGATATTGTTGCTTCCGCTGACTCTTGTGTTTATGAGCTTATGTATTCGAGCCCTCGAGGCCCCTGGCTTGTAATATAAAGCCTGTATCTTTTTAATTTGTGTCTATAGTTGTGTTGTGATATCTTCCCGTGAGTCCTTGATCTTGATCGTACACATTTGCGTGTATGATTAGTGTATGATTGAATCGAGGGCGTCACAAAACCTCTACACTTGGAGGCCCAACAACGTCTACAAGAAGAAGGTTGTGTAGTAGACATCAAGCTCTTTTCTGGCGCCGTTGCTGGGGAGGTTAGCGCTTGAAGGTATATCTTTAGATCTTGCAATCAAGTCTTTTAGTTTCTTGTTTTTATCACTAGTTTATTTTATAAAAGAAAACTATAAAAAAATGGAATTGAGTTTGTCTCATATGCTTCACCTTTTTAATATCTTTCGTGAGTATGATGGAAAGGATAATTGTGCTCAAGTGCTAGAAGAAGAAATCTATAAAATGTTTGGCACTAAATATTTGAATGATGAGCATGATTGCAATGTTGTTGGTACGAATTCCTTGAATATCCATGATGCTAATGATATGCAAAGCCACAAGCTTGGGGAAGCTATGTTTGATGAAGATGATATATTTTGTCCCCCAAGTTTCGATGAGAAAATTTATTATGATGAAAGCATGCCTCCTATCTATGATGATTATTGTGATGACACGTATGCTTTAAAGAATAATGATAACAATGAAACTTGTCATCTTGATCTTAATTTTCAATCACATGATAGTTATTTTGTTGAGTTTGCTCCCACTATTATTCATGAGAAGAATTTTGCTTGTGTGGAGAGTAGTAAATTTTGTATGCTTGTAGATCATGAAAAGAATGATTTATGTGATGGTTATATTGTTGAATTCATTCATGATGATACTGGAAATTATTATGAGGGAAGAATATATGCTTGTAGGAATTGCAATAATATCAAGTTTCCTCTCTATGTGCTTAAAGTTTTGAAGTTATGCTTGTTTTACCTTCCTATGCAAGTTGATTCTTGTTCTCACAAGTTGTTCGCTCACAAAATACCTATGCATAGGAAGTGGGTTATACTTAAATGTGCTAGTCATATTCTTTATGATGCTCTCTTTATGTTTCAATTCTTATCGTTTATGTGAGCATCATTGAAATCATCATGCCTAGCTAGGGGTGTTAAACGATAGCGCTTGTTGGGAGGCAACCCAATTTTGTTTTTGTTCGTTGCTTTTTGCTCCTGTTTAGTAATAAATAAATTATCTAGCCTCTTTTTATATGTGGTTTTATGCTTTTAATTAGTGTTTGTGCCAAGTAGAACCTTTGGGAAGACTTGGGGAAAGTCTTGTTGATCTTGCTGTAAAAAAACAGAAACTTTAGCGCTCACGAGAATTGCTGCCATTTTTATTTGGAAAGTGATGTTTAGTTAATTATTTTTGCAGATGATTAATAGATAAATTCCTAAGGTCAAGAAATTTATTTGAGAATTTTATGAGTTCCAGAAGTATACGTTTTATCCAGATTACTACAGACTGTTCTGTTTTTGACAGATTCTGTTTTTCGTGTGTTGTTTGCTTATTTTGATGAATCTATGGCTAGTAAAATAGTTTATAAACCATAGAGAAGTTGTAATACAGTAGGTTTAACACCAATATAAATAAATAATGAGTTCATTACAGTACCTTGAAGTGGTGATTTATTTTCTTATACTAACGGAACTTACGAGTTTTCTGTTAAGTTTTATGTTGTGAAGTTTTCAAGTTTTGGGTAAGGATTCGATGGACTATGGAATAAGGAGTGGCAAGAGCCTAATCTTGGGTATGCCCGAGGCACCCCAAGGTAATATTCAAGGATATCCAAGAGCCTAAGCTTGGGGATGCCCCGGAAGGCATCCCCTCTTTCGTCTTCGTTCATCGGTAACTTTACTTGGAGCTATATTTTTATTTACCACATGATATGTGTTTTGCTTGGAGCGTCAATTTATTTTGTTAGTATTTGCTTGATGTTATTTAGAACAATGTTTTGCATCTTTTATTTCAATAAAAGTGTCATTGATAGTCTTTACTATGCCTATTTTAGAAGTCCACATGTTGCTGTTTGAAAACAGAAAGTTTACCGCTCTTGCAATAATTCCCTAGAAAAGTAAGAATGTGATAAAATGTTGAAACCTTTTTCATATTAAGCTCTGATAAATTTACTACAGTGGGAATTTCCTTTCATATTTTTTGGATTTAGGGAAGTATGGATGTTGCTGCATTCTTTACAGACTGTCCTGTTTAGGCAGATTGCTGTTATGTTTGCATTGTTTGCATATGTTTGCTTCTTTAATGATTCTATTTGAGGATAGGACTATTAAATATGCAGAGGCATTTAGTATGCAATGTTGTATAATAATTTTAGGGATTTGCTACAGTAGAGTATGATAAGGTTTTGGCAATGGTTTGTACTAACTTATCTCACGAGTCCTTGTTGAGTTTTGTGTGGATGAAGCTTTTGAGATTTAGGGAGACCTTGATATGAGAGGAATTAAGGAGACACAAAAGCTCAAGCTTGGGGATGCCCAAGGCACCCCAAGATAATATTTCAAGAATTCTCAAGCATCTAAGCTTGGGGATGCCCAGGTTGGCATCCCATCTTTCTTCTTCAACAATTATCGGTTAGTTTCGGTTGATCCTAAGTTTTTGCTTCTTCACATGATGTTTGCCATTCTTAGAATGTCATTTTATTTTGCTTTGCTTGCTGTTTGAATAGAATACCAAGATATGAAATTGTTAAATGTTAGAGAGTCTTCACATAGTTGTATAATTATTCGACTACTCTTGATCTTCACTTATATCTTTCGGAGTAGTTTGTCGTTTGCTCTAGTGCTTCACTTCTATCTTTTAGAGCATGGTGGTAGTTTTATTTTGAAGAAAAATATGAACTCTCATGCCTCACTTAGGTTATTTTGAGAGTCTTAAATAGCATGGTAATTTGCTTAAAATCCTAATATGCTAGGTATACAAGATTAGTAAAAACTTTCATATAGAGTATTGAATACTAAGAGAAGTTTGATGCTTGATGATTGTTTTGAGATATGGAGGTAATAATATCAAAGTCGTGCTAGTTGAGTAGTTGTGAATTTGAGAAATGCTTGTGTTGAAGTTTGCAAGTCCCGTAGCATGCACGTATGGTAAACGTTGTGTAACAAATTTGAAACATGAGGTGTTATTTGATTGTCCTCCTTATGAGTGGCGGTCGAGGACGAGCGATGGTCTTTTCCTACCAATCTATCCCCCTAGGAGCATGCACGTAGTGCCGAGGTTTTTGATGACTTGTAGACTTTTGCAATAAGTATGTGAGTTTTTTATGACTATTGTTGAGTCCATGGATTATACGCACTCTCACCCTTCCATCCTTGCTAGCCTCTTCGGTACCGTGCATTGCCCTTTCTCACATTGAGAGTTGGTGCAAACTTCGCCGGTGCATCCAAACCCCGTGATATGATACGCTCTTTCACACATAAACCTCCTTATATCTTCCTCAAAACAGCCACCATACCTACCTATTATGGCATTTCCATAGCCATTCCGAGATATATTGCCATGCAACTTTCCACCGTTCCGTTTATTATGACACACATCATCATTGTCATATTGCTTTGCATGATCATGTAGTTGACATCGTATTTGTGGCAAAGCCACCTCTCATAATTCTTTCATACATGTCACTCATGCATCATCGCAATCCCGGTACACCGCCGGAGGCATTCATATAGAGTCATATTTGTTCTAGTATCGAGTTGTAATCATTGAGTTGTAAATAAATAGAAGTGTGATGATCATCATTTTCTAGAGCATTGTCCCAAGTGAGAAAAAAAAGAATAAAAAAAGAGAGAGGCCATAAAAAAAGAGAAGGCCCCAAAAAAATTAAAAATTAAAAAAAATGAGAGAAAAAGAGAGAAGGGACAATGCTACTATCCTTTGCCACACTTGTGCTTCAAAGTAGCACCATATTCCTCATGATAGAGAGTATCTTGTTTTGTCACTTTCATATACTAGTGGGAATTTTTCATTATAGAACTTGGCTTGTATATTCCAACAATGGGCCTCCTTAAGTGCCCTAGGTCTTCGTGAACAAGCAAGTTGGATGCACACCCACTTAGTTTCTTTTGTTGAGCTTTCATACATTTATAGCTCTAGTGCATCCGTTGCATGGCAATCCCTACTCCTTGCATTAACATCAATCGATGGGCATCTCCATAGCCCATTGATTAGCCTCGTTGATGTGAGACTTTCTCCTTTTTTGTCTTCTCCACATAACCCCCTCATCATATTCTATTCCACCCATAGTGCTATATCCATGGCTCGTGCTCATGTATTGCGTGAAGGTTTATGAGTTTGAGATTACTAAAGTATGAAACAATTGCTTGGCTTGTCATCGGGGTTGTGCTTGATGAGAGCATTCTTGTGTGACGAAAATGGAGCATGACTAAACTATATGATTTTGTAGGGATGAACTTTCTTTGGCCATGTTATTTCGAGAGGACATAATTGCTTAGTTAGTATGCTTGAAGTATTATTATTTTTATGTCAATATGAACTATTATCTTGAATATTTCGGATCTGAATATTCATGCCACAATTAAGAAGAATTACATTGAAATTATGCCAAGTAGCACTTCGCATCAAAATTTTTGTTTTTATCATTTACCTACTCGAGGACGAGCAGGAATTAAGCTTGGGGATGCTGATACGTCTCCAACGTATCTATAATTTTTGATTGCCCCATGCTATATTATCTACTGTTTTGGATGTTTATGGGCTTTATTATACACTTTTATATTATTTTTGGGACTAAGCTATTAACCCAGAGCCCAGTGGCAGTTTCTGTTTTTTTGTGCCTATTTTAGGGTTTCGAAGAAAAGGAAAATCAAACGGAGTCCAATTGACCTGAAACTTCACCGAACTCATTTTTGGAAGAAAAGAAGCCCAGAAGACTTGAAGTGCACGTAAGGGAAGCTTCAAGGAGGCCACGAGATAGGGCCCCCCCCGGCGCGCCCTCCACCCTCGTGGGCCCCTCTTGGCTCCCCTGACGTACTTCTTCTGCCTATATATCTCCATATACCCTAAAAACATCCGACAACGCAATAGATCGGGAGTTCCGCCGCCAGAAGCCTCCGTAGCCACCGAAAGCCAATCTAGACCCGTTCCGGCACCCTGCTGGAGGGGGAATCCCTCTTCTGTGGCCATCTTCATCATCCCGGTGCTCTCCATGACGAGGAGGGAGTAGTTCTCCCTCAGGGCTGAGGGTATGTACCAGTAGCTATGTGTTTGATCTCTCTCTCTCTCTCTTGTGTTCTTGAGGTGATACGATCTTGATGTATCGCGAGCTTCGCTATTATATTTGGATCCTATGATGTTTTCTCCCCCCTCTACTCTCTTGTAATGGATTGAGTTTCCCCTTTGAAGTTATCTTATCGGATTGAGTCTTTAAGGATTTGAGAACACTTGATGTATGTCTTGCCGTGCGTATCTGTGGTGACAATGGGATATCACGTGATTCACTTGATGTATGTTTTGGTGATCAACTTGCGGGTTCCGCCCATGAACCTATGCATAGGGGTTGGCACACGTTTTCGTCGTGATTCTCCGGTAGAAACTTTGGGGAACTCTTTGAGGTTCTATGTGTTGGTTGAATAGATGAATCTAAGATTGTGTGATGATATCGTATAATCATACCCACGAATACTTGAGGTGACATTGGAGTATCTAGGTGACATTAGGGTTTTGGTTGATTTGTGTCTTAAGGTGTTATTCTAGTACGAACTCTAGGGCTGTTTGTGACACTTATAGGAATAGCCCAACGGATTGATTGGAAAGAATAACTTTGAGGTGGTTTCATACCCTACCATAATCTCTTCATTCGTTCTCCGCTATTAGTGACTTTGGAGTGACTCTTTGTTGCATGTTGAGGGATAGTTATGTGATCCAATTATGCTATTATTGTTGAGGGAACTTGCACTAGCGAAAGTATGAACTCTAGGCCTTATTTCCTATCATTGCAGTACCGTTTATGCTCACTTTTATCATTAGTTACCGTGCTGTTTTTATAATTTCAGATTACAAATACCTTTATCTACTATCCATATACCACTTGTATCACCCTCTCTTCGCCGAACTAGTGCACCTATACAATTTACTATTGTATTGGGTGTGTTGGGGATACAAGAGACTCTTTGTTATTTGGTTGCAGGGTTGCTTGAGAGAGACCATCTTCATCCTACGCCTCCTACAGATTGATAAACCTTAGGTCATCCACTTGAGGGAAATTTGCTACTGTCCTACAAACCTCTGCACTTGGAGGCCCAACAATGTCTATAAGAAGAAGGTTGTGTAGTAGACATCGGGCATCTTCTTCTGACTCCTCCACTAGGGAGCTACATTGACTTAGGTCTCCCTCTAGCTCAGAATCACCGTTAGGATCATATTCTGAGCATGAATCTGTAGGTGGAGAGCGTTTGCATTGCATTGCATCCAGACTTGATTTCGGTCCCTTAATGCCAAGTTTGACAGCCATGGCATTGTTCTGCTTTATTCTTTTCATGCGCGCAAGCTCATAATAATTATGATGCTGTTCAGAATCTGAGATTCATGAAAACATAAAAAGTAGTCAGATTATCTATGGAATGCATTGCGGATTCAACTCGGAGAGTGTCTCCCTATAAATCCCTGCGTATGCAAAGTTCACCTCCCCAACCGTGCCGACCAGACCACACACAGAAATACAAACCCCTTATGTCTCTATAACAGGCAGGCACACATTTCAGAATTGAAGTAGGAACATTAGAATCATATGAAATTCGTATTTGAACAAATAAACTAAGCAATTATGAGTGGCGTAATGTTTAGCTTTAAGGGTGGAGTGTTGGTAGTGCGACACAAAGCAAGTAGGTATATTGTATTCCATGTAAAAGATCGAAATCTATGTAAAAGCTGGAAATGACACTTTCTTTCTATACAATGCAGTGTTCATTACCCACACATGATGAAAGAGATCACATAGAGAAATACTATTCACTCATGTCTACGGTTCCATTATTTAGAAATAGGGTGTTCCACCCTAGAAGAATATTGACAACAAATATGACAAGGCAAGCATAGATGTAGTGAATCAATCATTTACTTGTGAGCTTACTAGGACAAGTATGCAGAATTGTAACTGCAGTAAGAGACCGTCCAAAATCTGAATGAAGAAGTTTGTCTAGCACTTATTGTTTGCAACTAATCGACGTGAATAATTGGATATTATATCGAATGATTAAGAAAGACAAGTAAAATTTTCAACAAACCTGGCTTGCAGTAGTAATCTAGGTCAATGTCACTACAATCAACAATCCAAAATGGCTAGTTTCTGTTCCGAGGGCCGGAATTTTGAAAACCCTATGAACTTTAGAGGTACTAAAGATTATCGAAATACATCTGAACCATTAAGTGTAGGTAGCACTGAGCACACAACAAACCCTAATGACAGTCCTGCCTAATGAGTAATGAATCAATTAGAAAATGGGTGATGAGGAGTGGCTGTTGAGTGTTGAGGACGTATCTCAGGATAAATCGGGTTGGCTTGGTGGGCGCTGCACGCTTGAGCCCTGAACGGACTGGGAAGGTAGGCACGGCGGTGCGCCCGGGCAGCGGCGACGCTGTTGGGCGAGTGGCTCCTGGCCTCCTGTTAGTCCGGCGTCTCCTCCTAGAGTCATGCCGTCCGGGGACGGCAAGTCGCGGGCGAGGCAGGCGGCTGGGGGCGAGTAGAGATCGGAAGCGCCCAGCAGAACAGAGGGGAATCGGGGCCTGGGACGACCCAAAATCCCAGGGTGGGCTGGCCCACCGTGGGCACCCTGTAGAGATACACACCCCAGCGGCGAACATGCATTTTCGAAACTAATTTAGGAACATTTAGCTGACCAATTAAACAACTCTGTTTTAATAATATCAGATTCGTATTTGAACAACTAAGCTTGTTTAGCTTGATGGGCCGAGCAGCGTTATTATGACATGAAGCACGTATTCTGATCGTATAGTGATCATAAAAGGGGGAAACTCTAAGCATATTTTTTCAGCAAAAGAGGGTTTCCCCTCCGATTTCTATTAAAGAAACCACCACGGAACCAACATGATCAATTAAACCCTAAGCATGATCAATTAAACCGTATTATGACTGTGCCATGGCAGATATGAAGCTGCAAACCGGAGAAATGATATTTAGCATCCATTGTTTGCTTTGAACTAAGAACTAAATTCTAAGAGCTGGAAAGAAAGTAGAGTAACCAAGTTAAGATCTATTTTCTGGTTGAGATCAAAAAGTTGAGGAGATATGAAGTACCACCTCTCTTGCGGCGCCGTGTAGGCATCGGGGGTGTGATGGCTGTCGGTGGCGTTGAAGCAGATCTGCGATGGTAGACGGGTGCATCGGGGGATAAGTCCCGTTGCGGTGGAAGAGAAGGTCGTGTGAGCGGCCCCGGCAAAGAGGACGACGACGCCGATGAAGCGAGAGGATGCGATGCAAGGCTATTGGTCCGTCGCCATGGATGAGAAACATCCATCTCTAGCAGTGGACGACGCGGTCTTGGTAGGCGCTCCAGCATGGTGGAGTACGGTGGCGATGGATGTGGTGGAGGACGGTGACGATGGATGGGGTGGCGGACGGAGGCTGGTGTGGGGATGGGTTCTTCTAGCGCGGACGGTGTATGAATGGGAAAATGGAGGGAGAGGTACGGGGAACCATGTTTTTGGGATGCGCCTGTCTGAAATATGGGAAAGTTACGAACTTAGCCCCTGTTTAAAATTTGGACATCTCGTCGGTTGGTGATAGGACGGTAATCTCGCATCTTGCCAATATTTGCCCAGGGCGTTTTCGGGCGAGGAGAGGGTGGTTGGCACCCATGGTTGGCACCCATGGTGTATGAACGGGGCTGGCAGGTAGGGCAGTTGTGTCACGTCTGAGTGAAGTTACAAACCTGCCCCTATTGAAAATATTTGCCTACATCAATTTCGGCCGAGTCAAGTTTGTTTTGCCACCCACCATGTATGAATGGGGAATGGAGGGAGAAACAGAGGTCTTTCGGACGAGCTTGAATCAAATGAGTTTTGCCGCCCATGTTTGACGCCCACCGTGTCGGAATGTGCTCAGAGGCGGTCGTGTCACGTCTAATTGAAGTTACTAACCTACCCCTATTTAGAGCAGTGGAAATCGGGCCGATGGATTGTCCGTGTAATGGGTAGACAGTAATTTCCATCTCCCAAACACTTGGCTTTGGGCAGCCGACATGGGAATGGACATTTTGCTGCTTCTTTCGAAATTTTGGGACAATAAGCATCCACGTTTACCCTGGCAACTAAATTTGAATCCATTTTGTATTCCTATATGAATCTTTATAAATCATTCTATGTGTTTTTATATATCTTCAAAAGGACGGCAAAGATGTATTCCACTGTCATATATGAATATGGTTTACAAATGCCGATACTCAAATTCAGAAACTAGAATCCAGTTTAAGGTGAATTCGAACATTTGGAACACTTCATGTCCAACTCAAATGTCACACGCAGCATAATGTGTACTCCCATTTAGATATGTACACAAGCGATGTATCAAGATTCAAATACTGAGTCAATCAACCAAGAATGTACAGAACTAACAGACATATAAATACTTATAGAGTATATTGATCAATAATATCAACTAACATACATAAGCCAGGCTGCTGTACTTTTTTTGGCTACAACAACATCCTTTTGTTAGCCAGCATCTTGGCCCTTTCCGATGCGTGCCACTTATGGTCCATCTATACTACTACTATTGCTGAATGCACATTCAACCCGATTGGCATATTTGTAGGTCTGGCACAGCAATCCAAATGAAATGTCTCCAAGTCTTATCAATTACTACAGACTTGTGCTCAAATAAAATTACAAACCAAAAAATAAAAAAACAATTATTACATGATCTCTAAAACAAATGGTTTGATTGATTACATGAACAGACAACACAAAGGTTATTCAACTATGGAAAGAACATTTCACCTATGATTTACCAAGTAGAAATTTAATTTCCTTTTTTCCTTCAGGACCTTAACAATCTGGTCAGTCTCAGCTTGCTTCGTTTTGAAATCCACCAAATATTTAATGGTTATCTTGAGTACTGCTTGTGATTGTGCTGTTTGCTTCCTCAAAATGTCAACTTCATCTCTAAGTGCAGAAGCAGAATCTCTTTCTACCACCAGTTTAGACTCTAAAGCATCAGCAGTTGGCAATTCATAATGCATGATTGGGCCGGTGCCACTGCTGTGGTATGATGCAACGTCCATGGGGACCTCGCTCTTTGATCTTGGGCTAACCTGTTTTGCCATTAAAGTTCCGATTGGATTCAGAAAAGTTGAAGTTAGCAAAACATCTCAACTGAGAGTTATAACAGCAAACCAGTTAAGCAAACAAGGAATTAAAGAGTTTCAATTGGATACTGAAAAGTAGTTATTAACATCATTGTAACCCGCTGTTGCAGCAGCAAAGCAGTTAAACAAACAAGTAGATATTTAAGTTAAGGCAAATAGGTAATTCTTAACAATAAGTATCAAACACATAGATAGGCGCAGTCTACAATATGATTAACAGGCTGTGCCATTAAGTAATCAGTAGCAAACTAAATTAAGCCAAGCAACGTAATTGAACAATTTTGCAATAAGTGGCTAACTAAAATTCCGAGAAGCAGGTAACTGAACTTATGCTAGTTCTTTGTACAGGCACACTGCAACTATTTTTTTCGCTTACAAGGTTGTACGAAGGAGTCCATAGCATCAATTTCTTGGATACGCAGTCCCAATACTTCTTTCTTGCCACACTGCATGGGTAAGTCGAATGGTTAATCTGGTAAGATGGTGCGTCCTTGATATGTTATATGAGGACGTGTAGTCAGACTAGTTGTAGCCAAACACATCACACTGGCTTTTACTGTATATTTCATGCGATTACTTTTGGCATATCGAGATCTAAGCAATCTACAATAGGATGAAAAGACTGGCATCCTCCACATTATTGGCGAACTCAGTTCATAGAAACAAGCAATTCAACCATTCTGTGGGTAAATCAAAAGCGCCACTGGAATATTTTTCACTATCCAATCATACATGCAAAAAGGGGCGACGCCACCATAGTGGCTGGTATGGGCGGCTACCTCAGGTGGCTGGAAAGTGTGCACCTAGTTTGAGTCGTCCAGGTTGGCCCATGGTAGTTTTGTTCGTCCCAACGCACGAGCAGGCAATGTAAAAAATGAAGAAAAATGTTTCAATTTGGATGGGCCAATAACTTAAGTACAAGGCAGGCCCTATAGTAGGCTCGCGGCCCAAACGAGCGCCTCCCTTATCGATCGACAGCAGGAAAAATCCCAATTCATTCGCTCCAGCCTCCAGTCTGGTTCGCTCCCAACCTAGCCGCCACTGGACAGACCGACACAGCACTTCCTCGCGCCCTCGTTGGAGGGCGGTCGCCGGGCTTCAAGCGAACGAAAGGACAAGAAGATGAAGATCCAACCCTGGGTGTAGCCTGCGTGGGAGGCAGCGGCGGCAGCACGGGCATGGCATCGAGCTTGCGCAAACGGACAGTCGCAGCTTGCAAGAGTAGCATGCGCAATGAGCAGGTACATCACATCCCTGATTATATCTAATTCAACTCTTCAATTTCTGCCCAATAGTTAAACCTGACGGTGTTGTAAAACTGCTTGTATGTAGGGAATCTATGAGAGAATGAAACCAATTTCTACTTATTTTATAACTCCCCCAATCAATACTGAACTGACTAAATCTGATGTATCTAATCAAGTTTCCGGTGCAAACATACAAGCTCATGTTGTTCTTGAGCCTGAAGTGTCTAATGAACAGACTGCTAATGAAGGATTTGATGCAAACATTTTACATGCTCCTGGTGATGAACATATAGTGTCTAATGAGGGATCTAATGCAAGCATTTTGCAAGCTCATTGAAGGATTTAGTGTCTAATGATGATCTACTATGTTCAGAGAGACAGAGATTTGCAGGCATTGATGACAAGCAAATTATAGTGCATTTTCATAGCTTGAGGAAACATCGAGGCCATCTACCAGAAAGTCCCCGTATCATGACAACATAGCATAAATACTTTTCTAATCTGTTGTTTGAAACTATTGGCATACTTGTGCAGGATAGATATATTGATATGCAGTTTGTGCACTGGTTATACATGCAATTACACTTTGATATTTTTAGCCAGAGAACGAATAATTCAAGCAGGTACAGACCATGTTTGTAGTCCTTGTACACCATGTTGCATTTTGTGATTTTTGGTGCTTGCATCATTTAGTGTTTATAATCTGAACTACTTTGGATCATTAGCTGGTTTTCAAAGTGCATGTAGCTTCACATTTCTCAAGTTATGTTGATTTCCGAAGTGCAAGTGCCTTCGTATTTTTTAAGTTAAATGTTCGCCCCTGGTAAGTTGAATTCGTGGATCAGCCACTGAACACAAATCATACACGAATGCAAGTACGAATTAAATGAAATGCAGGGACTTACGCTAGCTCGTTGTACAGGCTCACTGTAGCTCTGCTTGCGCTTGGAATGTTCCATGTACAAGTCCATGTTACCACTTGCTTGGATGTGCAGGCCTTGTGCTCCTTGCATCCCCCTCTGCATTTTTGACACGGCGAATGGTTGATCAAATAAGAGGAATCGACCTTGATGTTGTACCACAGGACAGATACTTACAAGGTTATACGGGTGTGCAGGATGTGTACCAGATCCCGTAGCGCCGTCATGCTTCGCTAAAAAATGGATTTGCTTGTTTCAAATGATATCTCCAGAAGAAATAAGAGTTAAAGTCAGAGTTGCATATGCGTGTAAGCTAAGAGAGTAGTGAAAGGATATCCAAACATCGTCGGAATAGTGCACAAGGGAGTGATGTGTGGATACCTAGTTCGGGCCGACGTTTGGGCATGCTCACCTAGCTAGAGTGTGGGTCACTTCAGAGCCGTCGAGGGTGATGCGGTGGCGTTGGCTGGCCGCGCATGGATGCAGATCTTGAGTGGCAGCGGAGCGCTACAATGCAGTGGACGAGACCATTGGTGAAGCCCCAACGGCCTCGGGGGGCGGAGGTGCGACGATGTGCTTGGTGAAGTAGCCCCGGTGAGCTGGGATGGCGTCAGTGAAGCGCACCTGATGCGGTGGAACTCGGTGTCTGTGAGGCACGTCGGTTGCGGCGGCCAACATTGTCGGTGGACCACCCGATGCGGTGGACGAGGGCGTAGATGAGGTAACTCCGGTGTAGTGGTGAAGCGCGACCGTCGTCTTCGTCGTCGTCGTCTGGCACAGAGGTGGGGAACGGTGGGGAAACAGACAAGACGAGGGGCGATTCGAGGGTTGGCGGTGAAATAGGGATTTGAGCAATCTGGGCGCGGAAGGGGACGGTGGAGAAGAGAGATTTTACAGGGATGGAATTGGGGCCGCCAGATATTTCAATTCGAAATGTGGAAGCGCGAACTTATATTGTCATCGTCCTTTTTTTTGGGGGGAGGGGGGTGAGTGGCTGGGTGCTACGCGTCCGTACGACACACGCGACCACCTCGACAGGACTATGCTTCGATGCCTTAAGGCACCTGCCTTTGTGTCCATGACATGTGGGCCAACAGGTGGCTGGACCACATGTCAGTGACCCAAAGGCAGTTGCCTTTAAGGCACCGAAGCAGCGTCCACCTCGACACGACCCTGGTCTGCCTGGTGCGCCTACATTTGAGAATGCAAACGAATCTTCTTTCATTTGCAAACGAATCTGTATGTATTACCATGCCCGTGTTTTCCTTGCAATAATTAGTCATTCCAAACGAGATACTCCATCCGTTCACTTTTGTAAGTCGTTTCAGACAACTTAAAATGAATTGTTTTGCACATTATCTGAAATGTCTTCAAGGTCTTATAAAAGTGAACAGAGGGAGTACTATAAATTAATTAATGAGGAGTTATTTGAAAAAAAAATTCGAAATGGTACCCACGCTAACGTGGATTATAGTGTGTGTCACATAATTAGTTATTTGAATTAGAGTGTGTGTCACGTAGTTAGTTATTTGAATTAGAGTGTGTGTCACGTAGCGATCTCCAATTCTAACGTGGATTTCGCATTTCACTGTATCCATGCTACTTTTTTTAATACAAATTCATATGTATGATGAACACCATGGTAGTGAGAAAACTTTTGGATGGATTCAAACATATGACCTACAAAATAGCACAACAAACTGAGTCAATGTCAACTTTTCGAAACTTAGTATGGCATGAATTCGAAATAATTACCCGTATGCCTGGCCCTTGGTTCAAATCTTACCATGTACACCGAATTGAACATCGATATTAAGTCTTGTACTATGTACATTCAAATATTGTTTTTAGCCCCCCCCCCACACAAACGCTACATACTTCCTGTATCGGTCAATCTTCCTCTCCTAACCACCTTAGGAAGCTATCGGTTTCCAACACACGTTCATTCTTTCTCTCCATGTTTCGATCTCTAAGTCTCTCAACTACACAACCCCTTTTTCCACTCTGTTACCAAATGTATTTACCTCAGACACCCGCCATTGCACCCCATGCCGAGCTCTCTCTCTCCCCCCTCTCCCTCTCACCCTCTCGCGCTAAATACATGCATTGCCTATCTAGCCCCCCCAACCTCTCGTGCGCATGCACACACGTTGTATATCTAGGTCACTCCCTCGAGACTGTCTCACTCTTTCTTCCGCACGGCGGGCCACACTTGCTCAATCTCGCTCTCTTTATCCGAGTCTCATTTAACCTCGTTTTCTTTCACACATAAATGATATATCTCCCTGTTCGGGCCTCGATCGACACACTCTATACTCTCTCACGCAGATCGTCTATCTAGGTCAGTCCATCCAAGCCGCCGCCACTCTTTCGACCTCATGGTGGGCCACGCTCACTCAATCTCTCTCTCTCTCTCTCTCTCTCTGTCTCTCCGTATGTCTCGATTGACCTCGCTCTTTCTCGGACAAAAACAATATATCACCATGTTTGAGCCCAATTCGACCTATTCACATTGTATACTCTCTCACGCACATCGTCTATCTAGGTCACTCTCTCCAACCCATCTCACTCTTTCGATCGCACGGCGACCCTATGTGATCGGTTGACCTTGCTTCCTCCCACGCACAAAATATATCTACACATCTGTGACTGGATCATCTCTCAAGCTCTATCTTACAGCCCTCACCCTTGCCAAAAAGCTCAATCGGACAATATATCTCCAGAGCATATATATATTTGTTCAATGAATGTCGGACCACACTCACTTTGTCTCTCTATCTATATGTCTCTCGATTGACCTCGCTTTCTCACACCGTATCTTCCACGCGTTGAAGCTACTACCTCTCCACCCCTCACAAAGCCGGAGCTATTTACATTGCGAGAGGCACTCCAACCTTGGATTAATTTGTGTAGGCATTTATTCCGGTCGGTTTAGATTATATTTTCGTAGCATTCGGCCCACAACTACTCCAAACACCGTTGCAACCCATGCAACTCCCCTAGTTGATTTCCCTCTGGCTCGGTCATCGCTCTCTCGCATGTCCTTTCTCGCCTTCAACATCGCACCATGGTATTATTGAAAAAACTATGTTGTTCTCTTTAATTATTATAAATAAGCTACAAAACTACACACCAATAGTCCACTTGAAATGGAACAAATTTCGACCCACAAATTAAAGTGCTACAAACTACACACCGAGGGGCCCACATGCCATGAAACAAATTTGGACCCATATACAAATTAAAAATAAAGGACGAGGATCGAACATGCGACCGGGCCTTCAAGCCGCACGTCAATAGGCAACATACGTAGAATAGCAATGTTTGTTGTACCCCCTTTGTTCACATAATGTTTTATATTACCACAGCCTAATTAATGGATAACATGTAATATTATTTTTAGTACTATTCGCCTTCACTTACTGGTGGGTTCCATGTGTGCTCTCTCTCTCTCCTCCCCTTCCGCGTTTAGACGCACGGGCAAACAGGAAGAACTCGCGGGCAATGTTGCCGTTGACCATATCTGGACGCGTTCACAAGTCAC
The DNA here is from genome assembly GCF_056163025.1 of Triticum urartu. Lineage (NCBI taxonomy): Eukaryota > Viridiplantae > Streptophyta > Magnoliopsida > Poales > Poaceae > Triticum > Triticum urartu. The sequence goes on along the minus strand of NC_141877.1, from coordinate 43,689,258 downwards.
GGCACCAGTTTCACGTATTAGCAGCACTAGTCAGTGTGTACGTACAATGCACGTTAATTTGGAAGTATATTAAGTGCATGCGGATATTAACTACTAGGATATTATTTGCGTGTTGTCATGTGATTAGCACTATTTTTGGCATGAAATTAACTGCACGCTAAACGTGTTGAGTGCTCGACATTGAAGCAGTCTAGGTCGTTGGATGACAAGGAATACATGTGACTTGATGATGTTTTATATTTAATTTGATACAGCTCTAGCAGAACATTCAATCAATCAAACCATACATTTCGTTCAGTCTGACTCCGACTTTAAATTATACGATGATTGATATAAAATAAACGGAAATGATAAACGTTCGGATTTTAAGTATGGCAATCCGAACGTTTTTCATGGCAAATTTAGATTACGCGGCGGCGGCAGCACTACTAGGAAAAGGGCTATAGATAGGATTGACACTAATGGCGCACCAGGGAAGTAGTGCGCCACTACTATATACTAATGACGCACCAGTTGGTGATGCGCCATTAGTGTGGAAGACACTAATGTGTGGAAGACACTAATGGCGCACCAGAAAACAGGTGCGCCACTAGTGATAATTTTTTTATTTTTACATACATACTAATGGCGCATCCTATGTCTGGTGCACCATTACTAGTTCTAACTAGTAATAGCGCACCAGACAAGGAGTGCGCCAGTACTGAATTTTTTATATTCTTTTTTTGCAAAACTACTAATGGCGCACCGATTCACCGTGCGCCATTATTAGTTTAAACTACTAATGGCGCACCCTGTAAAAGTGCGCCATTAGTATATATTTTGATATTATGAATATTTTTAAATATCATGGGCACTTTTTGATATCATGAATATTTTTAAATTTCATGGGCACTTTTTGAATTCATGAATATTTTTTCAAATTTGATGATATTTTTTCATATTCAATATGATAAAATATTGAATATTCATGAGGACACTCGATCTCGATCCCCCTCCATCTCGATCTCGATTCCCCCTCCATCTCGATCTCGATCCCACCCACGCCTCCTCTCCCCTCTTCATTTTAAAAAATAATAATAAAAAAGTATAGACTACAATTGTTGTTAAACAACAATTATTACTGTTTTTATAAAAAAATATTACTGTTTCATATTCATATTCATTTTCTAAAAAATTATTACATGCAACAAAAAAAATACTTATGGCACACCTCTGGCTGGTGCGCCATTAGTAAGATTTCCCCTAGCTAATTCCATCCCTCTCGCCAGATCCCCTTCATCCCTCTCCCTCGCCCCCTAGCTAATTCCCCCCGCTGCCCTGACCCACGCTGCCGCCGCCGACCCCCCGCACCCTCCGCCGCTCCACCGCCGCCGACGACCCACCGCACCCTCCCCCGCCGCCGCCGACCCCCCGCACCCTCCCCCGCTCCACCACCGCCGCCGACCCCCTGCACCCTCCCCCGGCCCGCTCCACCGCGGCCGCCGACACCCCGCACCCTCCCTCGCTTTTTGATAATATTTTCAAATAACAAATTTGATGATATTTTCAATTAAAAAAAATTGATGATATTAAAAAAACAAATTTGATGATATATTTTGTTCTAGTCCTCATGAAAATAACAAATTTGATAAAAAAACAAATTATTAGATGCAACAAGAAATAATGAAAAAAAGAAGTTACTAATGGCGCACCAGAGGAGGGTGCGCCATTGCTATCAGAGAAAAAGTTACTAATGGCGCACCAGAGAATGGTGCGCCATTGCTATGAGTGTTTTTATGGCGCACCCCTCGACGGTGCGCCATTACTAACATTCCCCCCTCTATAGCTGGATACCCGGCCCTTCGCCCGATACCTCCTTCCCTCTTCCTCGCCAGATCCCCTTCCATCCCTCGCCACACCTGCTCCGGCTCCCCCGCGCCGCCGCCCCCGCGCCCCCCGACCCGCGAAGCACGTGGCCGCCGGCCTCCCCACGACCAACCGAGGCGCCTAGGAGGACCGCCGTCGTCTTCCTCTTCGACTACGAGGACCCGGACGAGCTCGGATGCCCTCGAGCCACCCCTTCGACGCCGCCACCAACCCCGACCCCTCCAGCGACTGGCCACGCCCGCCCAGGTACCTCTCCTCCTTCCTCCCTCTCCACCCTTCCTCCCCATTCCCTCCCTCCCTAGTTCTTCTTGCTATATGGATCAGAACATATGGAGCATTACTATTGCTATATGGAGCATTACTATTGTTCTTCTATGAACCATTACCATTCCCTCCCTCCCTAGTTCTTCCTCCCCATTAATTTGCAGGATCAGAACAAGTTTGTAACATGATGCTCTACAATGTTGATTAGGTGCATTACTATTGCTATATGGAGCAGCAATTTACTATTGCTATATGCTCTAGTTTGTATCAATGTGATTGTAGTTTTTCTTGTCATCAAGTTTAGTTGATGTTTATTTAAATATAGCTTATATGATCAGCCAGTCTATGTATGATTGTGGCTTGAAGGTTCTGGAAGAACGTTTTTCCTTCAAATTCTATCTGGTGGCATTGTCCTAGACTCCCTAGTTGTGTTGTTAATTGTGCTTCTATTAAAAGAATTGGGAGTTACTCACTGTACTAGAACTCTGTAGGTTGAATTTTGGTTAAATAATACTGATGTTATGAGAATGTAAGCACCTATTATTGCTACTGATATCATTGGCTTATTGCTGCCTTTGTGCAATGCAGAACTGTTAAGAGTGATTTGGAGGATTCAAGATTCTGTGAAGCTCTTTTGACATTTAAAACTCAGAACTGAAGGTACTTAATAAACTCAAAAGCATTGATGATAACTCTTGTTGCCTAGAAACAGAGGTAGTTTACATATTGCATTGCTGGTGTTTGTTTATGTTCAGAGTTTAAGCATCTGTAGTGTAGTGTAGTGTAGTGAGCTTGTTCTAGTGTAGTGAGGTCTAAACCATTGCACGATGTAGTGTAGTGTAGTGAGCTCTGAACCATGTTTAGTGTTGAGTACTTCAAGTTTACTGAACCTATTCATTTTTGTGGACTTAGTGAACATGATAAGACAAGCCAGATGCTCTATTTTTAATTAACAGTAATCCATGATTAGCAACAGTTTCTTTCACTAATTTTCAGTTAAAAGCAATCCATGATTTTTTTCAGCTAAAACTATTCATGATTTTTTTGGGTGACCTATTAGATCTGGAATGGAAGCTCACATAAGTTGAGCTGATTTTTGTCCATATGAAAGCAGAGGACCATATGGTCTGTGGCCTTTTCATCCATATGAAAGTAGAGGCACATTGTGGTGCTAGTTTGCTGGGTTTTGTCTCCGACCATCGTGTCGTGATGATTTTGCAGGTACCCTGAGAGGCCCTTGAGTTTGCCGGAATGTCGATTAACTTCCGTTCCGGAAAATTCGGGTACTCCATATGTCTTATTTTCAGCAAAGGTCATGCTGAAATTTTCCGCGAATTTTAGCATGACTTTGCTAAAAATCGGACATATGGGGTACTTGCTACTAATGCATGGGCCGGGGTATCTTAGTACTTAATTAAGTAGGATCAACTGCCCCGCCATTCTTGCTGCATTAAACCATAGGTGGCAATAGAGCCAAGTGATTAGGCCCAACTTAGAATTGTCGTTAGCATCGATAAACCCTATATGATAAACCCAACATAGGTGGCAATAGAGCCAAGTGATTAGTGCCAAGTGATTAGGCCCAACCTAGGGTGCCTCGGTGTCGATGAGAACCTAAATGATGTACGCTTAGGCTTTTAGGGTGCCTCGGCGTCGACAAAACCTAAATGATGAAAGCTTAGGCTTTTAGGGTGCCTCGGTGTCGACAAACCGTAAATGATGTAGTTTTGAATTATGAACGTAGGATATGTCGTCATGATCATCGGACGACGAAAGTCTCCCGGCGGAGTGCGACTGGTGCCACGACGATCGAGGTCTGTGAGACATGCCTCACCTGGGTCCTTGTTGATACGCCTCCAGTTCTACCGCTATGTGAGTTTCTCAAACATAGTTATTAGCTAATTTATATTGTTTATTTCAAAATAGTTGACAACTTATTTCCATTGACAGCTTATTTTTATTGTTCAAAGAATGTGCGGGAGATGGTAGACAAAACCCACTACACCGATGGCTCCAAATTAACAACTTACAAGGAGAAAAATCATTTGGTCGGATTTTGTACTGACATTGAGAATTACAATATCTACAATCAAACTCCTCAACATTATGGTAAATACGTGCCACTAGTGCATGTGTTCAACTACGGTAACTACCATGGAGATACCCTGGTAAGATTTTTACTATTACGACATCCGTGCATCTTTTGCATACTTCTAAAACTAGTACATCATTGCTAACTATGAAGTTATTACTATGTTTTTCAACAGATAATCCCAGAGAATTGTGTGCCTCATATGATGTATCTGAAAGGTAGTGTTAATGTTTTGAACATACAGCCAGGTCGTCCTATGTCGTGGAACTGTCACGGCAGATGTCCTTAGTGTCAGGACTTAGTCGCGAGGCCAACGCATCTATGTGGTAGCTTGAGAGGGGTTGAGCGGGACGAGAGACGCGATGTTTTACCCAGGTTCGGCCCCCCACGGTGGAGGTAAAAGCCTACATCCTGCTTCATATATGTTGATGATGATCACAGTTACAAGAGTGCTTTATCTCGAGAGCTATTGTCTAAACCTAACTTGTCCAACTTGTGGAACTTGTCAATATTGTCCCTCTTGGGGTGCCCTGCCCCTCCTTATATATGTTGGAGGGGCGGGTTACATGTGGAGTCCTATTAGGATTAGGACTAGTCTACCTCTAATACAAACCGGATACAAGTCCAGGTCTTAGCTCCTTGTAAGATAATGTTCCTCATGCCTTTCCTCTTAAACCGGCCCACCGTTAAACGTGAACTGGCCTTCTGGGCTTTGGGCCTTGTCATCCGTCGATCCCGCACGCTGGATCACCAGTGAGTCATAATGACCAGGTGGGCTGCTTGTAAACCGCCAGGTCAGGGCGGGTCACCAGTAACTCGCCAAGTGTCAGCGGGGTCTTCAGATAAACCGCCAAGTCTGGCCGGGTTAACTTCCGGCCGGTTTACACCATGGGGTATATCCCCGACATTAGCCCCCAAGTTTAGCTTGGATTTATTCATGGTAAACTTATGCTACAAAATAAACACAAGAACAAATTTGATAGATTATGCTTCGGGTTAAGAATTTTTGTAAACCGGTACCTGATCATCCTTAAGTCCTTGTTATTTCCTCCTTCTGGGAAATCCAGGTCAACAGACCAGCTTCATAATCAATTTGCCGACATTGGCTTGTCACCAAGAAATATTGTGAAGAATAACTCCTTTGACTCAGCTCCGCCGGTTTAAGAAATATGGGTCTGAAAATACTTATCTAATATTCAGCCGGCTTGAAGATGTAAAACTTGCCGGTTTAATATTACCAAAATGGCCGGTTTATAAATATTGATGGCGCCGGGTCATAATTGTTGTCGACATTGGGTCATCTAATTGATCTTCCTGATTTGCTCAAAACTAATAAAATGAAGATGTTCCTCCTTTATATGCATAATACCTGTAGCCCCCAAGTCTTAAGAGGAGAACACAGTGATAACTTAAGACTTGCTCCAATAAGTGTTTCAACTTTGAAGAAATCCGGTTTGTTCATCTCGATCATATAAACTGAATACTCCATATATGTAGCCCCCAAGTGCCGGGTTGTCATGCTTGCAGCAACCTGGGACTTGCAATTGCTTATAAAAACTTCAATCAGTGTAGCCCCCAAGGGCCGGGTCATTATGCAATAATTAGCAGGGACTTTATAAATATAATCATGTAGACTTGAGTAGTGATGTGTAGCCCCCAAGGGCCGGCTTAGTAAGATAATAATGAACCAGGACTTGATATATACTTCAATGAAAATAACATCTGATAATGTAGCTTCCATCGTAGGGCTTGAACCCACATCCACAAGGTTAAGAGCTTTGTGTTTTACCAACTGAGCAATGGATCCTTCAATATTATGGACAAAAACTTGTGTACCTTGAATTGTTGACATGAGCAATTGGTAGCCCCCAAGGTCTGACTCATTATGATGTGATGAGTCGGGTCTTCGATGGGGTGAGCAAAAATTACTTTCCATTAGCCCCCAAGTGTCATGGTGCATGCTTGCAGCGACATGAGACTTGCATATTTGATATAATCTCAACTTAAATAATGTAGCCCCCAAGTGCCGGGTTGTAAGCCTGCAGCGACTCGGGATTATTCCTTCCATTGTAGAATAAATCATATCCTTTGATAAAATAATAGCCATTGCGCTAAAGCGACTTTGAAAATTCAATAATACCGGTTATTAATAACCATAAAAATCCAGCCATGTTGGCTATTCAAGATAATATAATCTGGTATGAAAACCTTATTCGTTCAATACCATAATGAAAATTCAGCCAAGTTTGGCTATTTGAATAATATAACCCAATGATTTATAAGCGCATAATTCCAATGGCGCAATCCAAATATATATATACTGGCGACTTATAGTCCAAAGCCAGGCCGGTTTAACAAACCTGTTTCTGCATACAACAAGTTTAAAGTGTTCTGGCGGTTTACCGCCGGACGGGTCATAATGCCCAACATATACCCTGGGTTTATAACCAAGGCTGCACTTAAGAATAATCAAATATGAAATATATCATACCTGTGACATTGAATCACATTGTTGGTTTTACCAACTTTTTTGTAGTAAAGGTGATAACCCCAATCTTGAGTACTGATAACTCCTTCCATATTGTGCCGGTTTAAGATAAAATCGTACCGGGTTGTGATAAACACCAGTTTAACCACATATAATACTGGCGACTCGTAGTCAAACCAGACCGGGTTGATAGTCTCCGGATTATAACTTGATCGTGTACTGACAACTTGTAGTTGACAGCCTAACCGGGTTGATAAACGCCGGTTTGAAAGCATCACAAATCTTATCAAAAGAAAGCAAAACTTAGCAAAAAGCAAATAAAACCGTTGTAGTCGAGGCTTTTCACGGGCTGCCAGGCCCCAAATCCGAGGCTTTTCATGGGCTGCCAGGCCACTGAGTTAAACCATTTTTGCAAAGCCTTTTAAGATGGTCCTCAATCCTTAACCAATCATCGTTTTAACTTTACAAGTTCAGGGTCTTCATTTTAGAGTAACTTGTCAAAGTTTGAAGGGTCATACCAAGTTTACCTGGGCGGAGTGACTTACTTAAATAGGCAGGTTAACCCGGGGTTTTAGGTGTATACACCAGGCTTCCAAGCCATGGCTTGATAGCCCATTACAAGTGTAGATTCTAAGTTCATTTCGATAGCAAAGAATCCCCAAGTAACGTTTTGAGCTATGCTCATTGGGTGCCTATGTTTGAGTTGTTGTTTTACAACACTCTCTTTGGCCCCAGATTGATTTGTCTTTGAGCCGATCAAAAGGTGTGACTATGGTTCGGATACAACCAAGCCCCCAAGTGATCAATAATATGATAAGCCAATAAGGCAGGATACCCATGTTTGAACCGCGCATCATGGCAGCAGGTCCTCTTTGGCAATTTTTAAATTTTTGCAAGAGATAAATTCTTCTTGAACCGGGATCTTGAACCAGATATTGAGAGCTTGGAGACATCTTTCCCTTGAACCGGATTTTAAACCAGAATCATCATTTTCAGCCGGAAATTTTCTGACGGCCTTTAAATTTGCACCAATATGGCGGTTTAGGGTCCTGCATTAAACAACTTTGCAAACCGGAGTAATTGCTCTTTTAAAGAAGGCAATATAAAATATATTGGGTGGGTTTCACCTGATATATCATGCCAGGGGTTATCCACCGTGGAGTTGATGATCACCGTCGTGAAGCTGAAAACAATCTTCACCGAGTCGGCCGCGGGTGCTGACAGATATTTCGGCTGCGGCGTTTTAAACCAGTGTGGATGAGAGAGTCAGCCGTGGCGTTGTAAACCGATGCGGTCGCGAGAGATGGCCACAATGCTGTAAGCCGGTGCGGTTGTTCGTTGAATAACGACGACCACTTGGGCCGAAAGATGTTGGCGTGCCTCCATCTCCGCGGTATAATATCACTTTTTGTCGCCCTGCATAAACAATATTGCAGACCAAGGCAGAGATAAACTTGTTTTTTTGACAAAAACAACATGTGCTAATAAATCAAATTTGGATGGATATCACCTGATTTGTTTGGACGACGGATGACAAGGACGACCGCAGCATCAGAGGCGGCTCAGACAGACAAGTCCGCCACGGCATTGTACGCCGGTGCGGACGGGAGAATCGGCCGCAGTGTTGTAAACCGACGCGCACGCGTGAACCGGCCACGAGAGCGGACGGGTGAGCCAATCACAGGCGCAGTCCCGGCTAATTGATGTAAACCGGGCTGTACGGGCGGCAGCTTGTACGCGTCCATTCACCGTGTAATGTGGTATGGACGATCACCGGGCAGGACGTTGCCAGCGCGTACTCCGTACCCATGGTATAAACCATGTTTTATAATGAATGAATAATTGTCCTGCATATCATAATATCTGGTCCAAAGTAATTGTTCCCTTGATAAAAACAATATATACCAAGAAATTAGATTTAGATGTATATCACCTAATGTTTTTTATCTGGACAACGGATGATCTGTTCGTCGCGACAGAGGCGGTTTACGTGTCTGGCGACTCAATATGGTCCCGACGGTTCAAGCAGAAACCCTCCGGGTTATTCTCCAGGTCTTTAAACGCCCGGCACGGGCGGTGCAGATGTATACGTTGCCTCCGACGCCGGTGCATGAGGACCGGATCATACCTTGGCCATGAGTCCGTTGACCTGTGTATAGCATAGCATATCGTGGAAAAAGCTTTGGATGATACTTAGTTATACCAGTAAAAATTTAGAAAAATAGCACCTGATTTGTTCGTATGGCAGATGATCCATATGTAATATCCATCAATAAATTTGGGAGTGAAGCGCGGCGGGAGGTGGAGCAGCGAAGACGATTTTGATGTGGCTGGGTGTGCAGTACTGCTGAACACGGGCCGGCCCTCGGTGAGCGGTGACTTAACACTGGCCGTAGCGGAAGCGGCTCATCGCGCAGTAAAGGGCTCAAAACAGAGACGAGACGAGTCAGCCCGCCGGTGGAGATAGCGTAAGCCGACTGCATGTTAAAGCGGCGGTGGCCGTTGACCACTGTGGTGACGTATCTGCTTCACGTGCACTACTACTTGAAGTAGTACCTTTCCTTCTATCTTTGCTCCATGCTCGTGGACGTTGCAGCAACAGCGTACACTGATACGCCTTGGGACTTGATGCGAGCGCCCGGATGATTGTTTCTCACATCCAATTTGTACTAGTAGCACTTGGTCCTTTTGAAAAAGCTGGCCGCAAACCTAGGGTGCCACGCCATGCAATAATGATGCTCCGAGTTGGGTTTGGACACGGACGACAGAACCGCCAAAGTCTTTCGGTCTCGGCGAGTTGCACCTCGTGTCGATTGATTTCAGATGCAAGATTTCGACCCTCAGCGGCAACGGAAATTAATCCAGCCCCGATGGATCATCTGGTGGTATCCGCTGGCGCATAAACGCGACCCTAATTTTCTCCTTTGATCTTTAAATCTTGTATACGTCGCTTTGACTGTTTGTTGATGATGTTGTCTTCTGCGTCGACTTCTTTTTCATCCGGAAAATTGCGAACTTCTCGATCCTTTTAGAGAAATCCCTTCAAGAACCCAACACCACCGTGCGCAGGCCCCACGGTGGGCGCCAACTGTCGTGGAACTGTCACGGCAGATGTCCTTAGTGTCAGGACTTAGTCGCGAGGCCAACGCATCTATGTGGTAGCTTGAGAGGGGTTGAGCGGGATGAGAGACGCGATGTTTTACCCAGGTTCGACCCCTCACGGTGGATGTAAAAGCCTACATCCTGCTTCATATATGTTGATGATGATCACAGTTACAAGAGTGCTCTATCTCGAGAGCTATTGTCTAAACCTAACTTGTCCAACTTGTGGAACTTGTCAATCTTGTCCCTCTTAGGGTGCCCTGCCCCTCCTTATATATGTTGGAGGGGTGGGTTACATGTGGAGTCCTATTAGGATTAGGACTGGTCTATCTCTAATACAAACCGGATAAAAGTCCAGGTCTTAGCTCCTTGTAAGATAATGTTCCTCATGCCTTTCCTCTTAAACCGGCCCACCGTTAAACGTGAACCGGCCTTCTGGGCTTTGGGCCTTGTCATCCGTCGATCCCGCACGCCGGATCACCAGTGAGTCATAATGACCAGGTGGGCTGCTTGTAAACTGCCAGGTCAGGGCGAGTCGCCAGTAACTCGCCAAGTGTCAGTGGGGTCTTCAGATAAACCGCCAAGTCCGGCCGGTTTAACTTCCGGCCGGTTTACACCGCGGGGTATATCCCCGACATCCTATGAATCTCAACTGTGCATACGAGATTTCTAAAAGAAGTGGAGACATGAAAAACAAAGGATGGAAAAAATGTATGGACAGTCGTAAGGAGCTTCTTGGAAGCAAAAGGAAGCGAAGCGCAAGAATTGGAGACAGGATGTTCTCCATTCTCCATAATGGAGAGTCAGGGTCTATATTGTTTTATGCTATTTTAGCTTAAATAGGGTATTTAGGTCCTGCCTAATACTGATGATCATGTGCTAAGAACAATTAAGTAGGGTTGGTTCGAAGACTATCAAGATGATGATCGTATGACTTGTTATGAATAACGAGTAGAAGTTGTATGATGATGATTAGTAGGACTTGTTAGGATTAGTATTACTTCCGACAAACTCGATACTCGCGGTCTCGAGACTTGTAATGTTTTATCTTTGTTCGGTCTTTTGAATTCGGAGACTAATATGATGAATTATATTCGGAGACTAATCTTCTATTGTATCCGATGAATCTGTTGTTGCTGTGTGCTACTGTCTATATTCTGTCAAATAATATATTTTGTAACATGTGCAAAAATCAGAAAAGTAAAAAAAAATAAAACCTAATATTCATACTAATGGCGCATCACTACAGAGTGCGCCATTAGTATGCCAATTATACTAATGGCGCATCCATCCACAGTGCGCCATTAGTGTGCCAAAGCACATGGTTAAATATGGCCCTTGGGAGGCACACTAATGGCGCATGGTGTTATATACTAATGGCGCACTGGATGGTGCGCCATTAGTATACCAGATACTAATGGCGCACCAGTGGTGCGCCATTAGTAAAAATTACTAGTGGCGTGCTAGTAATGGCGCACCAGTGATGCGCCATTAGTAGGCAAAACTGGTGCGCCATTAGTAGGCCTTTTCCTAGTAGTGCGGGGGCGTCTCGCGGTGGGAAGCGGCTCCTCTGCCGTGCTCTGTGTGTCGTCGGGCCACTGACCGACGGCGACGGCGGCGTCTTGCGCCGTTGTTGGCATACTTCTGGACGTTGGACTAGCTTCAAGGAAGGCCAAAATGTTCTGGACTTCGGAGCGAGTCAACTAGCGGGAGGAGGCGACTGGTGTTGGTGCAAGGAAGCGGTCGATGGCGGCCATCCATGCCGCTGAGGGGGGCACTGGCACCCGCGCAGGGAAAGGCGCTGTCAACGGCGCGGCGGAGACATTCGTGTGCACGGGCACCGACAAGGGGGTGCGCACGTCAGTGCGCGCGTAGGCGCATGCCCTGGCAGGTGCATGGGCACCGGCACGGGGGTGCGCGTCAGTGCACGCGTAGGCGCATGCGCTGGTAGGTGCACGGGCGTGTGAAAGTCGGCGGGGACCTCGTGGAACCCCGTGGGATCAAGCTCGATGACAATGTGCGGCTCCCAGCCCATCAATGCCACGGGGATGGGCGCTGGCGCAGTCGGGGTGACGGGAGGTGGAACGGGAGCGGGGACAGGCGCGACGTCTTCCCGCAAGGCCAGTTCAAGCTCGTCCCAAAGCGCCTTATGTTCTTGAGACTCCGGCTGGGTGTCTTCCTCAGGAAACTGGAACACTAAGGGCCGACCATCGTGATGCGGCATGGCGTACGTTTAGGTCAGGCTAGTTGGAGGTAGACGACAGGAGAATCAGAGAGGAAGAGAGAGGATTGTAGCGATACCGGGTAGTGCGGGGTTGATTTTAAACTGCGGCGCCGGTGACATTAAAAGTGGGAGCAGTTGGGACGATGGTGGGCGGCGGAGCCTGGTCAAAGGGCTCGCCTCCCAGTGAGCCTGCACTGCGGCCTGCTCGCACACCTCCCCGACAGCCGGCGCAGCGGTCTGCTCGCACGCCTCCAGTCAATTCACACGCTTGCTCAGATGACACCTGTCGATGAGAAGCGGGGACTCGTGGCGGCACGTAAACGCCCATGGTTTCAATAGTGAAAGCGTTCGCCTTAACGTGACAGATCTTTGTTCCAAAATACCTTGGCTCTTCATTTGTGCAACTTGTCATAAGCAGCTTGTCTGAAATTGAAGAAAAAACATACGAAGTAATATTTGTGCCGTATCACGTGACCATGCTTAGTTTCAAGAATTTATGCTCACTTTTGGATTTTCTGAAATTTAAGACCCAGGATTCGAAACAATATCATAACCTGCATCATGCAATAAATTTTCGAGCCGTACATCTGTCCTATTGTATTTTTTAAGAAAGGATTTGGTCAAACATTTTGCTTAGTTAGACTTCAGACAAGTTATATATGCAAAGTAAAATGATAATCCCTCTGTACCAGTGCATTGCCTATATATTAACTCAAGTACTAGGCACGAACAAACGGGCTCAATTCTGTGCTCATCCTGGTGTAGTAGTAGTACTAGGCAATGCAGTTGACGGGTGACCTTGACGAGCGGCGACCGAGGGAATTGAACCGTGCTCGGCATGGTAGGTAACATTGTCTAGTTACTAAAGCATCCCTCCGTTGTTCATCGGTAGTCATTATGGACCGGGGACATGAGGGGAATTTCCTAGGGCTGGAATTTTGGCCGCCAGATATTTCGACTTGAAACGGTGAGGCTCGACTGGTTGGGGTTGCCTAATGTGCGTACCACGCACGCCACCGAAGGACACGAGCCTGGTTTTTTAGGATCAACACGAGCCAAGGTCTGGCTGGTATGCCGTTGGATCCTACCATTCGAGAATACGAAAGGAACCTTTTAAATTGCTGAACGAATCTATGTGTATTCCAATACCCATATTTTCCTTGCAAATACTAATCTCAACGTGGTAATTGATTTATGACGAGTTGTTGAATTAGAGTGAGTTTGTGATATAGTGATCTCAACATGGATTTCACATTTCATGGTATCCCTAGTAAGTTTTCCAATGCAAATTCAAATTTAAAAGATGCACAATATGGAGGTGGGAAAACTTTGTATGTATCAAGCATATGTCCACACACACACACATAGAGAGACACACACGCACGAACACAACAACAATCCAATAAGTATAGTGCATCTATTTTTCCAAACCATGCATGTATGACACAAATTCAAAAATAATCCTTCTATTCCTTAATATTAGTCTTTTAGAGAGTTCAACAAGTGACTACATACGGAGCAAAATGAATGAATCTAGACTCTAAAATATGTCTATATACATCCGTATGTGCCAGTCCATTTGAAGCCTCTAAAAAGACTAATATTTAGGAACGAAGGGAGTAAAATGTAAGACACCCATGGTCCTCAGTTCAATATTTAAAATGAACATGAAACTGAAACATGAATATTAAGTCTAGTACTACAGTACATGCAAATGTTGTGTTTAGGCGGAGCTATGATTGTCGGGGGTCAACCCCTCGACCTTAGATAAAATTGTGGAGCTCTGTTTAGGGTTGTTTAGATTATATTTGTCCCCACCCTCCCAACCACCGATTGGCTGTGCACCCCCACCCCTCCTCCCTGGGAGAATATCATGTGCCCCCATACCTTAGATGCTATATGCCGATACGAGTTGCTTGGAGCTTGTAGATATGAGATATAGCAGCTCACATGATGTGTCTTAATATTTTTGCAGGAAACCTTGATGAGTTTGAGAATTGCACACAATTTGTACAAAAACTACCTAGATGCCCTTTGATCCCATATCCAATGACCTCGAAGCTCGTATCACCGTAGCATCTAAGATGAAGGAGGACATCATATTCTCCTGTATGTAAGAATATCATGTGCTACCACACCTTAGATGCTTTGGTGATACAAGCTCTTCGGAGGCGTTGGATTTGTGACCCAACACCTCCTCGGTGGTTCGAATGGTTTTTTGCAGAAAAGCCCCAAAAGAGTTCGGCCACTGCTTACAAGCACAAAGACTGCTCAGATGCCATTGGATTTCAGATCAAACGACCTCCAAGCTCATATCACCGTAGCATCCAAGATGCGATAGCACCTTATGTTTTCTCGCACGGGAGAGTATGAGGTGCTCCCGCACCGTAGATTCTATGGTGATATGAGTTCACTGAGATCTAACGGCCCACAGTAGGAGGTTTGAATGTTTTTGCAATATACGACTGATAGAGTTTGGGAAATGCGCAGAAAGTACAAGTACTACGCATGTGCCATCTGATCACTGATCATACGACCTAGATGCTCATATCACCGTAGCGGGTAATTAAGCTACGGGGAGCACCTAATATGAGCACCGGGGAGCTGTTGGATCGAAGATGCAGCAGCACACACGAGGCCTGAATATTTTATTTGCAAAAAAACCTTTGGAGAGTTTGGAAATTGCGCATAATTACAAAGACTACTCCCAAGCCATTGGATCTCGTATCACCATAGTATCTAAGCTGCGGGGTGGATGTGATATTCTATGCCGCTATCATTTTTGTTCGTAAACTTGCAAAATACGTGTCACTCGTGCCGTTACTTGTCTAACCGCGCAAAGTGTTTGTTCAAAAAAACCACCCTACACTGAAATATCGGAACAACACACGGGGGTCCCACTTGTCATTAATCAAATTTGGACCTAAAACTAACAAATCTGAAAGACGAGATTCGAACTGGCAACCTGGACTACAAAGCGTAAGTCGATAGCCTGAAAAAACGAACGGTTGTTGGCTTTGATCCATAACTTGATTTTATACAGTACTTGCGTTGAGTAGAGTGGAGGGAGTGCCTCGTCAACATGTGCAAGACCGTTGTCTCACTTACTGGTGGGCCCCAGGTCTGCGATCTCAATCTCTCTTCTCTCCATCGTCTAACCTTTGCACGGGCACACACGAAGAGCGGCGCTAGCTTGCCGTGGTGTTATTACAACTAAAAAAAGCTTGGAAAATAGAAGAATCTCCTAGAACAAGAGACGTTGTGGCTGGTCGAGACAGAGCTAACCACATCTATCCTTCGTGCCATGTTTGCATGATGAAGCTGTGTGGCTAGTGGGGTGTTTTTGACCGACTGGCTGGGTCCCGAGGTCAAACCATAGGTACTACGTCTGATATAGTATATTTTTACATGCACATTTTTCCTCCGTGCCGAGACGTGGCACACCCTACAGCGTGGTTTCGGGGTCCTCCCGGGTGGTGCACGCATATATTCTTTCTGACGTGGGACGCCCTACCGCGCGTTTTCTGGGCCTCCTCGGTCGTAGCGCCGAAGCAAGTAATTGAGTCATCAAATCACGAAAGACCACCTTTCCCGCCGAGTACATCAGTGAAGCACGATGGCTAGCTAGTTGGGCTAGTTCGACCGATTATCTAGGCCACCGCCACATTTTTTCACCCCTTTTTTTATCTACTTGCCGGCAGGTAAATTTAAATATCCACCGCGGCGTTTCCCTGGTGTTTGGGTGCGGCAGGATTTTTAATTTTTTGATTAACGGGAGCAGGCCCGGCAGGATTTTTAATTTTTTGATTGACGGGAGCAGGCGCGACAGCAATTAGTCACGATAACTCTGCTTGTAAAAACCCACTGCTCCCTGATGTGAGAAGTCGTCGACTGGTGTTTTACCGTGGTGAAAATCAAAAGATTCCCCGCTCCTTCCGTCTTCCTGTAGATTGCATTGCCTTTCAGCCGTTTCGCCCCCTTTGCTCCCTCTCCCCATTGCTTCTACCTGGTGCCATGGCAGCGCAGCAGATCACAGAGTCCGAGGTGAGGCGCCTAACACAGGAGCTCCATGCCAAGGATGCGGAGCTCAGGGCCAAGGACGTGGAGCTCCGTGAGCTCAAGGAGGAGAGGAGTGCCATGCTCCTCCATTATGTGCGGGAGTTCATGGAGCTTCAAAAGCGGCAGATGTCCACCACAAAGATGCTCGAGGCATCGGAGGCGTTGCTGCAGAAAGCGGGAGATATGATAGGCCGTCAGGGGTGCCGGCTGGAGCGCGAGCGGGCTGATCGTGACGAGGTCCAGGATCGCCTCAGCCACTTGGTGAACCAAGTTGCCACACACGTGTCGCGACTGCGCGATGCCTACCGTTGTGCCAGCGCGACGATGCCAGCCGTCGGGCTACACCCGTTCGACCACCCGGTCGACTTCAACGACCTGCGGCTTCCTGACCTGGTCTCCTTCTTCACCTATATCTTCGAGGAGCTAAGCCGTCTCCGCGCGATGGTGGGGGCTGAACTGGATAAGGAGGGGTTGCGGGCTGCCGTCGCCGTTGTCGGGCGAATCCTTTCAAGGCTCCGTCACCGGAATCCATTCGTGCCATTGGACGCCATCTTTGATGAGCTGGCTCCCGTCGACCAGGAGCGGGCTCTGCGGGCGGTTGCACCCTGCATCACCAACGCCGTGCGCCTCGAGAAGCAGAGGGACTTCGGTGGTGTTTAGGCGCCCTCTGCATGGGCATGTCCATGTCTCGGCCAACATGACCATTGGATCAAACTCAGACGGTGCAGATCAGTCACTGTAGCACAAAGCGTGTGGGTGTGTTTGGTTGCATTCTCATCTCAATATAGTTGTTTCCTCTTCGTGTATTTTTGTCAACCTACTAGTGTGGACTCATGCACCCTTCATGCACTCTACCAAACACCCAAAAGTGGGTCGAGAAGGGAACTTTTGCTCCCATCCCGTGCACCCTTCATACACCCTGCCTAACACTATTCGTGCTTCATATATATGGTTCATGTTTCGTGGAGTACAATAGCACCGTACTCTCCGTGCGCTGTGGACCCAGTTCTGTTAACATTGATCTCACCGTTCATTCTCGACCGGACAGTCAAAAAAGCGGTACTATGTTACATATAGGAGTAGTTGACATGCGCACAACATCATTTGTTATCGTCATATCTTACTACACTAGCAACAAGATTGTGTAGTACTGACGTATGAACCACTGCACATGCCTAGTAGTAGGAGAACTGTGTATGTTCAAGTGGCTACCGTGTTTCGCACTCCTCCATCGTAAGAGTGGAAACGCTTGCTGTAATCATTTTTTTCTTCATAAAAACAGTGGACACGCTCTACCGTGCGGATCCTCCTCCAGCCATGCACTAAATTACTCACTTTCGCCGACGTGTGGGACAGCCAGCACCTGGGTCCACCAGCCATGCACTAAATTACTCCGTAGTAGAGTGACGGTAGACTACCCCGATCGAACCGCCGCAGTAATGCCCAATGAGCCATCAAATCACAAAACCCCCTCCTTTCCAGCAGTAAGTTGGACGGACGAAGCAACCATCATTTCACTCTTCTCTCTCAGCTTCCTCTCTTAAAGAAAACCCCCACTCGCTTCGCTTCTCCCTCATCTCGTTCCTCCTTTCACTCTTCTCTCTCAGCTTCCTCTCTTGGATGGACGCGGAGCACCGGCCGACGTGATGTCTATGGCTCTGGACAAAACCGTCGAGGCTCATGGTACGAAAAAGCGCAAGCACCCCGCCGAGACTACCGCAGACAAGCTCAAAGCCATCGCCCTGTCCAAGCCCCCTCTCCGGGATCCCTCATTAAGCAAGTCTCGGTAATGTCTCTTGTTGACGATCTTTTTCTCAATCTTGATCGTGTTTTTTCATCTAACACGCAGTACTAGTACTGGTAATACAACTTTCTGGGTGATCTTGCATCTGATTTTAGTGTGCCAAATGACGGTTCTAAATTCCTCTTTTGACCAAAACATGCGAGAGGTTGACACCGATTTCTTATAGATTACTTTCAACTACTCCCTTTGTCCCAAATTTCTTGTCTGAGATTTGTCTAGGTACGAATGTATCTAATACTAAAATGTGACTTGATACATCCGTATCTAGACAAATCTAAGACAAGAATTTTGGGACGGAGGGAGTACTTTATGAACATCAATGCTACATTTTAAGAGGGTATATTTGCCTCAGTAACTTGTGTTATGGATATTGCATGTAATCCCTCTGCTCTCATGCCTTTGAAGACATGTTCTAGTGTCTTTGTTCACTCATTTCTGTGCGTATATGTAGTCATATATGGAGTATAATATCGAAAATCATCTTATATTTCTGAACGGAGGTAGTAATAAAATATGGTTTCTGTTTGAATTAGAACCAGGTCCGCGGTGGAGATGAAGTTCTCAAAGTCATGCCGTGTGAACTGGAAGACCTGATGATGAGTTCTACTGCTGAACTATCCAGCTGCTGTGTCCTTGTTGCCACGTGTCCTGAACTAGTGTTTTCCTGTAGCATTGTTGCCAGGCGTGTCCTCGAGGCTGTACTTGACCACAACAATTTCCTGGATGTGCCTTCGATTACGAAGGGTGTGGTTCTTGTAATGCTTCCCAACAAATCTGATGCGGCCTGTCTTCATCATCATGTTTATGAGTGGAAAGACCACTCTATTAGGTTCTCCAAGGTTGACAAGATGGTGATGGTGCATGTAGACATCTCACACGAAGTCCATGGCCTAGTCAGTTATGCGGGGTTCATCTCATAGGTCGGTGGAAAGAAATAGTCTGCAGAGTTTAGTTAGTGCAACTTTGCTTGTCTGTAGTAAGTACTATTGTTCAGTACTTGATTTGTGTTTGTGAACCCTGTATTGTTTATTAGTACTACCGCTTTTGGTGTGTGGTCAGTCCTGAGAACAGTATATGTTAATGTCTGTCCACTAAATTCAGTCTGTATATTTTGAAGTATCCAGATCATATTTTTTGTGAGGATGGTTTATCAGTTATGGTTACACTCCAATATCTGTATGCATTGCAGGGTTTATCGCACCCACCAGGATTTCCAGTCCCATGGATGTTCGGTCCATACGATTTGTCACGACCTTTGGACTGTCCTGCTTGTGGGAGTAGGCGATGCCCCTGCATGCCGCGCGTAGTTGAACGATCAATCTTCTGTTTAGTACTTCAACATAGTGATTTCCTGGTAAGGATTCACTCGTGTCACATCAAGTAAATCTTATTGATTTATTGTCTAAATCTTATTGATTTAATGTCATGTTTTCTTTCTTTTCCTGCAATTTTACGATGCAGGTTTTGCCATGTGTCATTCATCATAGAATAAACCGTTTGGTTTGCTCTACGATGGCTATTTTTACAGGTTTCACTTCTTATGTCATGTCAGTAACGAAGGCACTATCCATCACTTTGTCACATCCCTAGATTTTTCTTGCCATTAGTTGCCTTAAAGCATCCATGCATCATGTTTATTTTTCAATTAAATTTGAAATGGGGATGATCAAACCCTAGCACCACATGAAATTCAAATAGGTTCAAATAAAATCTTTTTCAAAGACCCCAAAATGCCCTTTGAAAATGTTCATGATTTATGATAAAGGTGAAAACCTCTGCCAAAAATGATGAGCATATTTCTTGGCCATTTATGGATTTTTGAATTAATTCATATTGTATTTGAGTTGGAGCAAATAAAATCTATAACTAATTTCATAGCTCCAAATATTTTGAAAGTAATTGTGGATCGCTGGTATATTGCAGAGAGCTCCCAAAATTATTGTCAGAATTTATATAAATGATTTAGTTTCCAAACTAAATCAAAACAGAGAAAAATAAATAGAAAAACAAAGTTAAATGAGAGAGAGAGAGAGAAGTGCTTACGTGTAGTCCACCTGGCATAGCCACCTGGCCCAGCACAGGAGGCCCAGCCCACAAGGGCATCCTTGTCTTCTACCCCTGCCAGAAGGCAGAGGCGAACCAGAGCACGACGCCGGCCGTGCCAGCTCCTGCTTCGCGCTGGCGAGCTCCCCTTCATCCCAACCGCGCCTAGAGAACGCGCTGGCCCCTCTCGCTTCCCCTCCTCTCTCTCGGTGCTCTCTCCCTCTCCTCTAGCTCCTCCCCCTCGTGTTCTCGCTGCCACCCAAGAGCCACCCGTCGCTGTCGTGCTTCGCTCGCGTGGCCGCCGTCGTTCCAAGCGCCACCGCCCTGTTCCAGAGATCCACCTCCTCGCGTTACTTCCTCCCGTTGACGCACGCGAGGCCGGGAGCAACAGAACGTCGCCCCCTTCGTCTCCATCGCCGTCTCTGCTTCGTCATCGCCGTCGTCGATTTGCCAGCCACAGCGCTTCCCCGGCCTCTTCTTCGACGTTCGGGTGAGCTCGTGAACGAAACCCCTCTCTCGCCCCGGCCTCGCACGTCCTCTAGCCGCCGTTCCTGCAAGCTCCCGAGCTCGCCACCGCTAGCCATGGCACCGCCGCGGCTAGAGCTGCCGCAACCCGCGTCCGGGCCACCAACGAGCTCCGCACCCTCCCAGGAGACGAACACCACCACAGTTCCCCCTCCCGTGTGCTGTAGCGTCATTTCCGCCGACGCCCGATCTCCGGCCGCCGCCCCGGTGCTCGCCGTCGTCGACTCCGGGCACCCCGTGACCTGCCGCTGCCTCTGCTGGATGCGCGGGAGCGTGGGCTTCCTCTTGGTGCCCTCAGCGCACCTAGCCACTGCCCTTGGCGCCACTCCGGCAAGCCACCGCTGCTCTGGATCGTCGCCGTTGTCTAACCGCCGGCGCAATCCGATGTGGCCGCGTGATTAGTGCTAATGACGCCTAACTAATCCCCTAGCTCACTGACACCTGGGCCCCACTTCCTATTTAACCTAGGTTTTATTTCTGTTTAGACTAAACTAATCCCACGGGCCCCACAGGTCAGTTTGACCTGGCCATGTCACACGTTGACCAGGCCCACCTGTCTGTGACCCTAGCTTGCACTGTGTCACCGACGTGTGGATCCCACACGTCAGGTTTGACCTGGACCCGTCCTGTTGACTGGATGACGTCATAGTGACATAGTGATGAGGTCATAAATGCTTTTCTAGATTTTAAATAAATCAGAAATGATTTATTTAATTTAGAAAATGTCCAAAACTTCAAAAATTCATAGAAGTTCAACCGTAACTCCAAATGAAATAAATTATATATGAAAAATGATCAGAAAAATCCAAGGAATCTGAATATGGAATTTTCATGCATGTTTGAACAACTTAACCTCATTGTCTAGTCCAAAACATGATAATGCACTATTTGAATTCATAGTTTGAATTTGAATTTGAACCTAGGTTTCAAACCAACTCCATTTAACATGTTGCTAGTTGCATTAGCTCAAACCACAGCATATTGACATGTCATGATCATGCATCATATTGTTGCATCGCAATGATTGTGTTCTTCCTTGTTTGCCGGTAAGTGTCCCCTCTCGGTAGACGCTACTCCGACGCTGTGATCGTTGACACTGATGAAGACTCAATGTTATCTTCAGAAGTGCAAGGCAAGCACAACCCCCTTGTTCATTCCGATACAAGCCCAATCTCTTGCTCCTGCTCTTTTTACTGCATTAGGACAACAACGATTCATCTGTTACTTGTTGCGGTAGTTGAACCCCTTATCCTCTGCATGACCTGTCATTGCCATAGTAAATAGATGAAACCCACTAGCATGAGTAGGAGTTGTTTGAGCCCTAATGTGCCTACTCATTCATGCTTGTTTGTCATGCCTGCTATTTCTTAGAGTTGTGTCAGGGCTGATTCATCGGGGATGAATTGCAACAGTGATGAACATGTCCTACTGTGTGTGAGCTAAGTGGGTGAACACGATTTGGTAAAGGTAGCGGTGAGAGGCCATGTAGGAGTACATGGTGGGTTGTCTCATTGAAACCGTTCTTAGGAACTGAGCTCTCTGTTTGTGATCCATGAAACAGTTACTACCATGCATTGGGCCCGAAACCAATGGACCCTCTCGGCTTCTTGATCACGCTTGTCCTCTGTCCAGGAGTTGCAACTAGTTTCTGGTGTTTATAGGATATGTGTTGGCGGCCGTGCGTAGCGCTGACCCTAGGGGTGGGCTATGATGCGGTAGATACACCGTGTCCGGGCATGCCGGGTGCCCATTTGGTGTCTCGGAACCCTGTACACATCGTCCGGGGCCGTATGTGGAAACCTCGACCGGACTCCCTGCGGATGGAACCTGGATAGGCGATAAACCTGGACTAGAGACTTGAGTGTTTAGGTAGGCCGTGGCCGACACCCTCGTTGGGCTTCCGCTTGAAGGTTGCCGAGTACATGTCGTGTAAACGACGGTAAGTGGTGAGAGCGTGTGTGAAGAAGTACACCCCTGCAGGGTTATAAATGATCTATTCGAATAGCCGTGTCCGTGATAAAGGACTTCTGGGTTACCTATAACAGTTCATAGATAACTGAAAGTGGATACTCTAAAACTCGCAAGATAAGTGTGAGTGCTATGGATGGCCTTCTCGTAGGGAGACGGGAGCGGATCCATAGTGGTGTATTGAATGGTGAATATGTGGACTCGTGTGCGCCACCTCAAAAAAAGTTGCTTGCAGTCGTAGTTCAGGTTAGCCACTGAGTCAAAGCTGGCTTGCTGCAGTTAAACTCCACCACCCCTTTATTGATACCGATGCATATGTAGATAGTTCTGATGTAAGTCTTGATGGGTACATTTGTACTCATGTTTGCTTAATTTATGTTTTGCAGAGAGATTTCAGTCTCGCTAGTAGTTCCACGGGGACTCTGACGTTTAGCTTGTTACCTCAGCTACGATCTTGTGCCCTCAGCGGGATCTGGTAGATAGTCAGGCTTCTCAGCCTTCTTCATTTGTAGTTGTCTGTACTCAAACAAGTTAAGCTTCCGCATGTGTTTGTTGCTTGTATGCTCTGTATGTTGGGTCATGAGACCCATGTTTGTAATATCTCGCTCCTCGGAGCCTAATGAGTAAATACTTGAGTCGTAGAGTCTTGTTGTGATGCCATGTTGTATTTACACATATCGAGCATATTGTGTGTATGATTGAAATGCTTGGTATGTGTGGGATCCGACAATCTAGTTGTTTATCCTTGGCAGCCTCTCTTATGGGGAAATGTAGTCCAGTGCTTCCATGAGCCATAGTAGTCCTGCTAGCCCAGCACTACTGCTCAGGACACTTGACTGGCCGGCATGTGTTTCACTTCATTCCTGTGTCTGTCCCTTCGGGGAAATGTCACACGGTGACATCCGGAGTCCTGCCTAGCCTGCTATAGCCCGGGTTCCCGGAGTCCTGTTAGCCCAGTGCTACAGCCCGGATTCACACGCTGCTGACCAACATGCTCGAAGTTGATTCATGTATGCCTGTCCCCATGGGTTAGTACCGCTTTGGGTTCACGACTAGCCATGTTGGCCCGGGTTCTATGTCATATGGATGCTAGCGACACTATCATATACGTGAGCCAAAAGGCGCAAACGGTCCCGGGCCAGGTAAGGTGGCACCCGTGGGAATACCGTGCGTGAGGCCGCCAAGTGATATGATGTGTTACATGCTATATCCATGTGGCTTAGGATCGGGGTCCTGACAGCGTTGGTATCAGAGCCTGACTGCCTGTAGGATTACCAAGCCAACCGGTCGAAGTTGAGTCTAGAAATGCTTTAGTTATGTAAGGGAATTGATTGTGGAAGGGAATGTAAGGCTCTTTTTACTCCTTATACCTCATGGCCTTCTGATCTGAGTCATCCTCTTCCTTTCTATGGGGATTAAGAACTAGGCCTTCTCATCTATCTATCAGGATGACGAGTTACTATGATATAGACTTGTAGGATTGATGTATTCAAGCCTCTGTTCAGTTTCTACTACTTCTATGTGTTCTCAGTTGATCTCAGAACATTGATATTGTGATGTTGAGTGGTTATGCCACCATTTTGCAGGATGTCTCAAATCATTTTGAGCATTACAGCCATTATGCTGTCCGAGTCATCCCAGGTGTCTAAATAGTCTGATGCATTTGCAAATCCCTTCTTCTCGTTCCCAATGTTTCTTCGGGCCAGTTTAACCACACTAATCGGTGAGTTGAGGTACTCCGTTGCCTTGACATATATGTTGGAGCTATTATTATGACCCTAGGTGTCTTAGGGAGTCATCTAGTAATCTAGCAATGCTATGTGTTCCCGGTGTGATGATTCTGGCCACCATTCTCGAAAGCATTCCGTGATGCCATTTAGTTAGTAGGTATTCTATTCCTGGGTTCTTGAACCCGAGATTCACCCTACTTACCTCATGTTGATAGTGTTGCTAGTTCCTTTAGGATATTAGTAACCTTTTCATTAGTCCTCGAGGTCCGTGGTATTTCCTTCTTCCAAATACTATGAACCACTTATGGCAGAAGTTCTTGAACCAAAGGATCACAACCAGAGTGCTCTTGATGAGTTCTCCATTCTATATTGTGGCTCTGCCAGTTCTACCTTTCTGCATGGGTTATCCGGAAGAAATATGTTGAACTCGTTCGACATACTAATCTATGCATCCACAACTCAGAAATTTATATGTTCCTTTGAGTTGTCCCCCTTCAGTTATATTCCGACCTTCATCTATCAATTGATAGTAAGGAGTAGTTGGCAATCATGTTTATCGATGCCTATTACTCTAGTGGTCCGTCAAGTCATTCTATTTCAGAATGACTAGGAGAAACAAACTCCAGTACCTCATCCATATCTAGGATTGGGTCAAAGCAATTGTACTTCGCAAATCAAAATGCCAATCCATCTTTTGTTCTGTTCTACCTCGGAGTATTACCCCCTTTATGTTAGGATTGTCATGAGAATTGCACCATCTCTCATGAATTTTTGACGCAGTGATACTCTCGCCATCATTATTCATTCCTTGGTCTCCTTGTTGTTGTGACCGGAATGCCGACAAGTGAACCATGATGTGTGAAATCAATACTCCTAGCAACCCAGTTGCTTGGTAGTTAATGGACAATAATTTCATTCTTAGCGTGTTGATTATTCAATCATCATTCTAAGATTAATCATGCTACCTAGTCCTTATTTCCGGTGCACTCTTCGATCAATGAGTTAGGATTATTCAATCCCTTACTCTTCTGATCATGTCGTCTTGCCTTGAAAAGCAAGATTGTTCTCGAGCTTAGAGACATATCGGTGGTTCGTGATTTTCTGGATATCTTCATGGGAGTATCACCAGGTCGTCCCCTGACCGATATGTTGAGTTCGTGATCAAGTTGGTTTTCCAATAAACCACTCTTTCTCCAAGAATCTGTGTTGGATACCCTGAGCTAGTTGGTTAAGCTAAACAACAACTTGGAGAGTTGGAAGATAAAGGCTATATCCGACTTAGTTCTTTCCAAAGGGATATCTCTTTGTATATGTGTGTTGAAGAAAGATGATATCTTCATCGATTGATCTCCGTGACCAATTGGTGGAGCTATTGTTTCGTCCAAACTTTGACTTAAGTATGGGCCACCGTCAAGTTAAATCAGAACCAACGATGTTCGTAATGTTGTCTTACTCGTGGTTGATCCCTCGAGCATACACCATTACATCTTTTGGTTTGACCAATGCTACCACAATGTTCACATGATGGTGGAAGTCCAGTGATATGGAAATTCCGATGATTTGTTGTTGAGCCCATCAGCAACATTTTGTCTCCCCCATGATTCATATTGAACATTAACCTAGTGTTGAAAACTTTGTAAGCAATGCCTTCGTGTTCCGTTCATGAAGCTTATGCTTGGATGGAAGAAGTGACTTCCTCGAATTCATGTGCATTTGGTGCAAGTTGCCGCCGTGAGTTTCAGAAAGATTGTTTTTTCCTCCTCTGGAATCATCCCAAGTTAGTCATGCACGTGCGAAGTGCTCTATGGTTTGATAGGTTGGCTGCCTCCACTCCATATGTGTTCCTAGCACACCAAGCCACTGATTGATTTGTTCGAGAAAAAGGAGTTGTTGTGCGAATACTAGTTCATGCACAAGATTCCAATATCCTCGAAGATGGTTCCCCACCTGATCTCGGTAGTATTTTATTATAAGACTACTACGTGATCATGCTTGTCTGGGACAGTGTGTTCACATGTATGTAGCAGAACCAGCTCATGTTTTGGAGCTTGCTATCGTAGTTCATTTCCCGAGAATCTCGCAACGTCATCTCGTCGGTTTGTGTTGCAAACTTCCTTTTTCCGGACATGCTGTCTGAAATATCCTGTTACCAGCCAGATCTGAATCTCAGGCAGATATGATGGTTGGAACGTTTCTCAAGAGCTATAATATTGGTCTCTCGATAACCGGTAAGGTGGATGTCGTGGCCAACACATCCAGCCGGAAGACCTATTATTGTAGTATCTCGATTGAAGAAAGTTGGCCACCTTCCCATGAGGATTTCGTAGGATTTACCTCTGTAGTTAATCCTTACGGATTCTTGAGCTTCTGAAGTCCGACCTTTACTTGATGTCCTAGATACCAAACCGTATCAATAAATGGGTTATCCTAGCACATCAAGGAGAACATTAGAACCGGAGTGCTAAATGTCTCTTGGTCGATCATCCAGATTTTGTTCCCTTAGCCTCGCTAAGGTGAAATCTGAGAAAGTGTTATCTTCCTTTGCATCTGCATTATCCATCACCATTCATCATGGTGGTATGTTGTGTTGCCAGGATCCTTGACACGGATATTGGTAAAACCTTGATGAATATGGAGATGCTCAAGTTCTTGAGAGCATGCGCTAGCACCAGGTTTTACCATTGGCGTTAACTGGGATTTGCTTCCAGTTTCCTCGGTTATGTTATTACCCTTTTCAAACAGTGGACTCACTCTCGACTGTTGAGCTCTCCCCAGTTACTAGAATCATTCCTAGCATTTGCATTTTGTTCCCAGCTTGCACCGCCATTGTGTCATCCTACTACGGACTACCCTTCTCAGTAATTACTGATCAGGATCAACTTCAAAGTGGTCCTACCACGGGTTTCATCCATTTTCGATGATAAGCAAAAATCATCCATTGCGTTGTCTTCAACAAGATAGTCCACATCATCCTTTCTAGTCCAAGTTTACCATTCCTTTGAACTCCTTCAAATGATCGATTGTGATTGCCTTAGGCTGGCATAAAGAGTTTCAATGATCTCCGAATCAAAAGTAATTCTTTTTGCCACTTAAGGGAATAATTCTACGAGTCACCTTCCCCGATGTATCACGTTACGAAATCATGGCAAATATTTTCTTGCTACTTTGAAATTCATGCTCCATCTTATTCGAGTATGGAATTGTTGCCTACCTAGTGAACCTTCGCCATCCGTTTCACTCCATCCCTCTAGGTGTATGCTTCGTGTCTCAGCTCAAGAGATGTTACTATGTCTCATTCCATGAGTTGATCTTGTGATCATTAAGATGATCCTAAGTTGCTCGAACCTCAGGGAGGTCGATTCTTCTTAAATTCTCCCTTTCTACTCGTTGTCATGTTGGATGTAGTTCTCAAAGCAAGACGTCGAGATCAAGGTGATGCAATGAATCAACATCCTCAAGAAAGACGTCTGGATCGCGAAGGTCGTGTTAGCTGTGTATCCCCTCTGTCTCCTTACCTCATGTCTTGAATCTCTGGACGAGATTCTTGTTTTAGTGGGGGTGAGTTGTCACAGCCCTAGATTTTGCTTGCCATTAGTTGCCTTAAAGCATCCATGCATCATGTTTATTTTTCAATTAAATTTGAAATGGGGATGATCAAACCCTAGCACCACATAAAATTCAAATAGGTTCAAATAAAATCTTTTTCAAAGACCCCAAAATGCCCTTTGAAAATGTTCATGATTTATGATAAAGGTGAAAACCTCTGCCAAAAATGATGAGCATATTTCTTGGCCATTTATGGATTTTTGAATTAATTCATATTGTATTTGAGTTGGAGCAAATAAAATCTATAACTAATTTCATAGCTCCAAATATTTTGAAAGTAATTGTGGATCGCTGGTATATTGCAGAGAGCTCCCACAATTATTGTCATAATTTATATAAATGGTTTAGTTTTCAAACTAAATCAAAACAGAGAAAAATAAATAGAAAAACAGAGTTAAATGAGAGAGAGAGAAGTGCTTAGCTGTAGCCCACCTGGCATAGCCACCTGGCCCAGCACAGGAGGCCCAGCCCACAAGGGCATCCTTGTCTTCTACCCCTGCCAGAAGGCAGAGGCGAACCAGAGCACGACGCCGGCCGTGCCAGCTCCTGCTTCACGCTGGCGAGCTCCCCTTCATCCCAACCGCGCCTGGAGAACGCGCTGGCCCCTCTCGCTTCCCCTCCTCTCTCTCGGCGCTCTCTCCCTCTCCTCTAGCTCCTCCCCCTCGCGTTCTCGCAGCCACCCGAGAGCCACCCGTCGCCACCGTGCTTCGCTCGCGTGGCCGCCATCGTTCCAAGCGCCACCGCCCTGTTCCAGAGATCCACCTCCTCGCGTTACTTCCTCCCATTGACGCACGCGAGGTAGGGAGCAACAGAACATCGCCCCCTTCGTCTCCATCGCCGTCTCTGCTTCGTCATCGCCGTCGTCGATTTGCCAGCCACATCGCTTCCCCGGCCTCTTCTTCGACTCCACCCAAACCGTGGTGAGCTCGCAAACGAACCCCTCTCTCGCCCGGGCCTCGCACGTCCTCTAGCCGCCGTTCCCGCAAGCTCCCAAGCTCGCCACCGCTGGCCATGGCACCGCCGCGGCTAGAGCTGCCGCAACCTGCATCCGGGCCCGCCAACGAGCTCCGCACCCTCCCAGGAGACGAACACCACCACAGTTCCCCCTCCCGTGCGTTTTAGCGTCATTTCCGCCGATGCCCGATCTCCGGCGGCCGCCCCGGTGCTCGCCGTCGTCGACTCCGGGCACCCCGTGACCTGCCGCTGCCTCTGCTAGATGCGCGGGAGCGTGGGCTTCCTCCTGGTGCCCTCAGCGCACCTAGCCACCGCCCTTGGCGCCACTCCGGCGAGCCACCGCCGCTCTGGGTCGTCGCCGTCGTCTAACCGCCGGCGCAATCAGACGTGGCCGCGTGATTAGCGCTAATGACGCCTAACTAATCCCCTAGCTCACTAACACCTGGGCCCCACTTCCTATTTAACCTAGGTTTTATTTCTGTTTAGACTAAACTAATCCCACGGGCCCCACAGGTCAGTTTGACCTGGCCATGTCACACGTTGACCAGGCCCACCTGTCTGTGACCCTAGCTTGCACTGTGTCACCGACGTGTCGACCCCACACGTCAGGTTTGACCTGGACCCGTCCTGTTGACTGGATGACGTCATAGTGACATAGTGATGAGGTCATAAATGCTTTTCTAGATTTTAAATAAATCAGAAATGATTTATTTAATTTAGAAAATGTCCAAAACTTCAAAAATTCATAGAAATTCAACCGTAACTCCAAATGAAATAAATTATATATGAAAAATGATCAGAAAAATCCAAGGAATCTGAATATGCCATTTTCATGCATGTTTGAACAACTTAACCTCACTGTCTAGTCCAAAACATGATAATGCACTATTTGAATTCATAGTTTGAATTTGAATTTGAACCTAGGGTTCAAACCAACTCCATTCAACATGTTGCTAGTTGCATTAGCTCAAACCACAGCATATTGACATGTCATGATCATGCATCATATTGTTGCATCGCAATGATTGTGTTCTTCCTTGTTTGCCGGTAAGTGTCCCCTCTCGGTAGACGCTACTCCGACGCTGTGATCGTTGACACTGATGAAGACTCAATGTTATCTTCAGAAGTGCAAGGCAAGCACAACCCCCTTGTTCATTCCGATACAAGCCCAATCTCTTGCTCCTGCTCTTTTTACTGCATTAGGACAACAACGATTCATCTGTTACTTGTTGCGGTAGTTGAACCCCTTATCCTCTGCATGACCTGTCATTGCCATAGTAAATAGATGAAACCCACTAGCATGAGTAGGAGTTGTTTGAGCCCTAATGTGCCTACTCATTCATGCTTGTTTGTCATGCCTGCTATTTCTTAGAGTTGTGTCAGGGCTGATTCATCGGGGATGAATTGCAACAGTGATGAACATGTCCTACTGTGTGTGAGCTAAGTGGGTGAACACGATTTGGTAAAGGTAGCGGTGAGAGGCCATGTAGGAGTACATGGTGGGTTGTCTCATTGAAACCGTTCTTAGGAACTGAGCTCTCTGTTTGTGATCCATGAAACAGTTACTACCATGCATTGGGCCCGAAACCAATGGACCCTCTCGGCTTCTTGATCACGCTTGTCCTCTGTCCAGGAGTTGCAACTAGTTTCTGGTGTTTATAGGATATGTGTTGGCGGCCGTGCGTAGCGCTGACCCTAGGGGTGGGCTATGATGCGGTAGATACACCGTGTCCGGGCATGCCGGGTGCCCGTTTGGTGTCTCGGAACCCTGTACACATCGTCCGG
This sequence comes from Triticum urartu, assembly GCF_056163025.1. Taxonomy (NCBI): domain Eukaryota; kingdom Viridiplantae; phylum Streptophyta; class Magnoliopsida; order Poales; family Poaceae; genus Triticum; species Triticum urartu. The sequence goes on along the minus strand of NC_141877.1, from coordinate 43,658,748 downwards.
GGCCGTATGTGGAAACCTCGACCGGACTCCCTGCGGATGGAACCTGGATAGGCGATAAACCTGGACTAGAGACTTGAGTGTTTAGGTAGGCCGTGGCCGACACCCTCGTTGGGCTTCCGCTTGAAGGTTGCCGAGTACATGTCGTGTAAACGACGGTAAGTGGTGAGAGCGTGTGTGAAGAAGTACACCCCTGCAGGGTTATAAATGATCTATTCGAATAGCCGTGTCCGTGATAAAGGACTTCTGGGTTACCTATAACAGTTCATAGATAACTGAAAGTGGATACTCTAAAACTCGCAAGATAAGTGTGAGTGCTATGGATGGCCTTCTCGTAGGGAGACGGGAGCGGATCCATAGTGGTGTATTGAATGGTGAATATGTGGACTCGTGTGCGCCACCTCAAAAAAAGTTGCTTGCAGTCGTAGTTCAGGTTAGCCACTGAGTCAAAGCTGGCTTGCTGCAGTTAAACTCCACCACCCCTTTATTGATACCGATGCATATGTAGATAGTTCTGATGTAAGTCTTGATGGGTACATTTGTACTCACGTTTGCTTAATTTATGTTTTGAAGAGAGATTTCAGTCTCGCTAGTAGTTCCACGGGGACTCTGACGTTTAGCTTGTTACCTCAGCTACGATCTTGTGCCCTCAGCAGGATCTGGTAGATAGTCAGGCTTCTCAGCCTTCTTCATTTGTAGTTGTCTGTACTCAAACAAGTTAAGCTTCCGCATGTGTTTGTTGCTTGTATGCTCTGTATGTTGGGTCATGAGACCCATGTTTGTAATATCTCTCTCCTCGGAGCCTAATGAGTAAATACTTGAGTCGTAGAGTCTTGTTGTGATGCCATGTTGTATTTACACATATCGAGCATATTGTGTGTATGATTGAAATGCTTGGTATGTGTGGGATCTGACAATCTAGTTGTTTATCCTTGGCAGCCTCTCTTATGGGGAAATGTAGTCTAGTGCTTCCATGAGCCATAGTAGTCCTGCTAGCCCAGCACTACTGCTCAGGACACTTGACTGGCCGGCATGTGTTTCACTTCGTTCCTGTGTCTGTCCCTTCGGGGAAATGTCACGCGGTGACATCCGGAGTCCTGCCTAGCCTGCTACAACCCGGGTTCCCGGAGTCCTGTTAGCCCAGTGCTACAGCCCGGATTCACACGCTGCTGACCGACATGCTCGAAGTTGATTCATGTATGCCTGTCCCCATGGGTTAGTACCGCTTTGGGTTCACGACTAGCCATGTCGGACCGGGTTCTCTGTCATATGGATGCTAGCGACACTATCATATACGTGAGCCAAAAGGCGCAAACGGTCCCGGGCCAGGTAAGCTGGCACCTGTGGGAATACCGTGCGTGAGGCCGCAAAGTGATATGATGTGTTACATGCTAGATCGATGTGGCTTAGGATCGGGGTCCTGACACACTTGTATTACTGGAAAAAATTGGATCAGTCTGTTGTCTGAGTACAAGCCGAATCCCTATGATGAACTGCAGTCTGGTTTAACAAAAACGCCATAATTAGTCCTTCTCGCGTTTAAAAGAAATGAAGAAAAAACTGGATCACGGACACGGATCCTAGTCAAGTTAGAAAGCTGATCATAGCAGACCAGACACGATCGCTGTTGTCTCGCACAGATCGAGCACCGGCAGTTGCTCTAGCGCTAACAGCAGCAGCAGCTCAGTCTGATCCAGTTGAGGATTGGGCACCGACCGCGTTAGCGGATCAGTATGATCTACCGGAGGATCGGGCATCGACACCGGCACCTGCTCCGACACCGGCACCAGCTCTACAAGGAGCACCATCTCCGGTAGCAGCAGCGGCTTTGGCACCTGCACCAACACTTGCACTTGCATCTGCTCCGGCCCGTGCAGTTGCACCGGCAACAGACTGGGCTGCAGTTCGCACTTCATATACCAAAGTCCTTACAAAAACCGACATGTCCACCTTCTTGGTAAGCATTGGCCGCCCAAGTGCTTCGTTCTTTTTTCTTTCCATGTTGTTTCACATGATTCACTGTGTTGATCTAACTGTTTGGGTATGTCTTCTTGTTTGCAAACAGAGAATTCCTAGAGCAACGAGGGAGTCGTTCAACAATCCGGGCGACCGTGGCCAAGTTTCTCTTACCATGTGCAGCCTTGGTGTGAATAAACCTGCTCAATATACCATAAGTACAAAGGATGGTCGCATGATGATTGATGCTAAAGGATGGTCAAGGTTCAAATCTAAATCATATCTTGCGGTAGGGGATGATGTCAACATCGAACTTTCTCGGCAAGGAGAGCTGGTCCAAATCAACTTTGAAATTCTTCAGTAGCAGCACGCAACTGCCGAACTGATCTATCATCCGAGAGATTTTGATATAATAATCTGGCATGGTGAAACAAGTGTCTTGTGTATAGAATTGCAACTCCGATTGCTGGTTAGGAACTGTCGTTCGATTTCATTTCCACAGCTGCCGTGCTTTATTCAATTTTGTGTATTCGCCTTGCGACAACATCTAAAACCAGCGCCATACCGATCGCTTGCAATATGAAAAACGCTGAGGTAGAACACATGGCCCCCAAACATGCAGGGTCGGCCTGCGGCCCAAAGTCCAGAACCGTGAGCCTATTTGAGTATTATATTCTCAGCTGAACCCCCATAAAAAAAGCTGAACCCCCATAATGCCCGTGTGTTGCAGAGGGAGTATATTTCTCGGCAAGGTGAGCCTGTGATATAAACGATTTGTATATTTCTTTACAAAGGGAGTATCTCTCTGTCAAAAAATATATTTATGTGTAACTAGTTACTCCTGTCTTTCTACTTCCTTTCGCTGATATGTGGGGCAACCGTCAACGGGGTCCACGTGCCATATGCACAAATTAAAGTGCACAACTTCACGGTAGACACGCCCCGGTTGTAGCGCCGCAGTAATGCCCAATGAGCTGTCAAATCACAACCCCCCCTTTCCAGTTTTAGCAGTAAGCTGGACGGACGAAGCAGAAATATTTCACTGGGCCTGAATCCCCTTCTCCCTCGTCTGCTTGTTCAGAGAAAACCCCCTCTCGGCGATTGCATAGAGTTTTCTCATGAAGAACCAGGTACGAATTCTTCATCCATCCCCGATAAATCCAAGTCCCTTGGTCGCAGGTAATCCTAGGATGGCAGCCGCCACCTTTGATGCATTTTTCTTCCTACTGAATCTAGTGTGTTTCATTTGCAGTGCCCAAAGTGCGAGTACCCTACAGGTTTCTGCGCCCTCGGCGAGATGCCACACTTGTTCCTTCTCATCCTAACATAGCATTTTGAAACGCGCACAGTATGTTCCTAGAATCCTCTTTTCTATCTGGGAGGGTGGGATTTTTTTGAACATGCTGTGTTCTCATATTATTTTTCCTGCAGTGTATTATTTGCTCTGCCAGAACACATGTACTCAAGATGCTCGGCCTTGCCATAACTGAATACACTAGTTTAATGGTCACAGTGAAGACAAACAATGGATATAAGTTCCGAGTTGGGTTCATGAACCAAGAAGATCGCTGCTTTTTTTATGGCTGAACTTGGATAAACTTTCTCAAGTGTTACAGACTGAAAGTTGGCGCACGAATGTTGATGGAAATAGCAAAACCTGGTCTCATCTTCAATGCGATCTTCCACCCCAACGTCGTTCCAATTGTTCATCCATGTTAGTTTTGTATCTGGTTCTTGCTTGTTGCCTCGATTACTTCTTAATCCACCTATTCTGTCTAACTAATCACAATTTAACTTTAGAAGTAGCAACGAATCTCTCACGAAGAAGCTACTTCTAACTAATATTTTCTTATAATTGGTGGCACATGTAGGTTTTTCCAGAGTTAAGCAGTCTGCTCGTTTGTTACTCTGTAATAACTCGGCTGTTACTAATGGCACTGAAGTTGACTGGATCGACATCCACAAGTTCCTACACTTTATTGATCGTCTTGAGGTCCTTGTGGGGCGTTTCAGTGGTGGAAGGCCACGTGGGATATGTGTGCTACTGCTGCACTCGTTGAACAAGTCCAACTGTGTCGAGAAACTTATGGTACGAGCTGTTTTCTGTTATATATGTTGTTCATAAACTATTGCTTATACACAGTTTTACAATTGTGAACTTCTTGAAACAGGAACTGCCGAGTTCTATTGTTCCTATACAGATGCCTGACCATGGTCGGGTCAGACTTGCACATGGTCACAACATGATGTTTATGTCGACCTACTCAATTCCCCTTGGAGATGAAAAGATACTTATTCATGGGTGGTCTCAAATAATGAAGGCCTGTCCATCTTGGAGAATAGGATAGAAGATTATGTTCATGCTTTTCCATGGCTCTAAAGAGAATATCCTGTTTATTGACCACGTTGCGAGATGAAGCCACTTTTAGAAGGTTGTGGATGCGTGGGGTGGCGCCTGGGCCTTGTCCTGGGGCTTGGCGGCCTCACCCTTGGTTAACTGTAGGCAAAGTAGCACTGTTCGAGGCGTGCTTTATATGGTTGAACCTGTATAAGTACTCATACTGCTTTCAGCTTTGGTTGTTAAGTGCCCCTACTGGTTTCAGTTAAGGTTGTTAAGTACTCCTGCTACTTTTACAGTCTGTCGTGTTTCTTCAGTCCTGTCTTCCTTCAGCCGTCAAAACCAAACCAGCGCCGGTGGGGCCGCCTGCTTCCGCCTCCCACGGCTGGCTTCGCCTCAGCGCACGCATCGCCGCCCCACCATCTCCTAAATCGTTAACGCCGACGTCTTCCGCGCGCCTTGGTGCGCTCGCCGCGGCGCCGCCCTCTCGCGTTGTCAACATGGTCAACAAACAACAGGAATCGGCAGAAGTACGTGGAGAGGATGATAATAGGGGCCCACCACTCAGCGTATGGAAAAATAGAATGCTTCCTCCTAGTGTTTTCCTGACATCTGGGACCCACGACATTGTGAGCGTATATAGTCAATAGACAAGAGAACAACACAAAATCGGCTGACACCTGGGACGTAGCTACTCAAGCAGTATTTTTTTATTTGGTATTGTTGAGATGGAGCAGGGTTTGAACTGGGCTGTGACCCGTCTAGCCCAGGCTTATATTTTATGTTCACCATGTGACCAGCCCAACTATTTTTTCTTTATGAAAATGAGCCTAGTTTATTTTTTCTGAAGAATAGCCAATCCAGGCCTACTTATTTTTCTACGCCCTGATGGGCTGCAACTCTTTCAAGACGCCTGCAAATCTTGAAAGTAATATGAAATGGGTTGTAAATATAAAAACAGATGACAAATTGGCAATTACTTTATAATTTCTGAATTTTCACATTTTTAGATTCCTATTTCACTGGGCATTAACCTAATTTAAATATATCTTCAAAGTACTTTAAATCTGACTCGACATTTCGGTATTAAAAATAGTTTGGAACCCACAGAAATATGCTAAATTGGCCCTGGCCAACCAAAAAAATGACCGCAATAAATTGCATAAGAAGTTGCCATGGGCTATATATAAATTATTAAAAAAAGAAGGAGTGGTCTGACTTGTGGACCTGTTTAGTTGACGCGTATGCAAGATTTTTTTAGTTATTATATATGTCAACAAACAATTCTAGCAGACGTAACCGTTGGATGTCAATCCAACGGCCGACGTGTTTCTTCAACCTCTGATCATCTTGCTCTAGCCGCCAAAGCAACGCCAGCGGGACCGCCTACTCCCGCCTCCCGTGGCCGGCTGTGCTGCCGCGTAGGCCTCAGCGCCTCCTACTACTCCCACCGCTGGCCAGGGCATCCCTCTACTCACCCACACCCCCTGTTATTCCGCGGCGACGGCAACCTCACACCGCAGCCGAACTGGTGAACCCTCGTACTCCTCTCCGCGCGGGCTTCCACTGCCGTGTCTTCCCTGGCTCCGCGTCATCCCCTTCCTAGGCCTCATCGTCGTCCACCGCCGTGGTGCTCTCGGCGCGGCGTGGTCAATGTGGTCAACGACTGACTTCCATTGGAAGAGTACTATACGTGGAGCGGCTGACAGCTGGGTCCACAGCAGCCGCAAGGAAGTGCCTCCTTATTACGCGGAAAATAATTATTCCTCCACCTGACAGCAGGGACCCACCGGATGGGCCACCAGTATTTCGCGAAAAAAACGTTTCCCCCTGACTGCTAGGACCCACAGGACGGGCCACCGTATTTCGCAAAAAAAATGCCCCCCCGCTGTCAGCTCGGACCCACCGGAAGTGCCTCCTTATTACGCACAAAAAAATGAATACCCCCTGCTAGCTGGGACCCACCTTGGTGGGAGGATGACTTGTGGGCCTACTAAGTTGACTGGGACGGAGGCCTTTGTCAACTTTAGTCAATATATGAACGATTCTAGCTCCAGTGACCGTACGATGTCCATCCAACGGCCTTACTGCTTCTTCAACCTCTGGTCTTCTTGCTCCAGCCGCCCAAAGCAGCGCCGGTCGTGCCGTCTGCTCCTGCCGCCCGTGGCCGGCTGTGATGCCGCGGAGGTCTCACCGCCCCCTACTACTCCCACCGCTGGCCAGGTCATCCCTCTACGCACCCACACCCCCTGTTATTCTGCGGCGACGGCAGCCTCACACCACAGCCGAACGAGTGAACCCTCATGCTCCTCTACGCGTGGGCATCCACTGCCGCGTCTTCCCCGGCTCCGCGTCGTCCCCTTCCTAGGTCTCGTTGTCGTCCACCGCCCTGGTGCTCTCGGCACGGCGTGGTCAACATGGTCAAGGAATGACTTCCATCGGACGTGGATTGTACGTGGAGAGGCTGACAGCTGGGTCCACGGCCGCAGCAAGGAAGTGCCTCCTTATTACGCGCAAAATAATTATTCCTCCATCTGACAGCAAGGACCCACCGGACAGGCCACCGTATTTCGTGAAAAAGCATTTTCCCCTGACTGTTGGGACCCACCAGCTACATCTTCGCACATAAGGAAGTGCGTCTGAAAAAAACGATTCGCCCCCCTGACTGCTGGGACCCACCAGCTATATCTTCGCACGCAAGGAAGTGCATCCGAAAAAAAATGATTCACCCCCCTGACTGCTGGGACCCACCAGCTACATCTTCGCACGCAAGGAAGTGCGTCCGGGCAAAAAATAAATAAAACGATTCCCCCCTGACTGCTGGGACCCAGCAGCTACACCTTCACATGCAAGGAAGTGCGCCCGGGCAAAAAAAAAGAAAACGATTCGCCTCCTGACTGCTGGGACCCACCAGCTACATCTTCGCAGGCAAGGAAGTGCCTGACAGTCGGGACACACCTGGTCGAAGCGTACGTAGCGTTGTCATTCTGGTCGCGAACGTGTACGTACATATATACTGGTCTATGTAGAGGCGCGCACGTGTCGTAGTAGAGGCGCCTACGTGTCGTAGTAGAGGCGCGCACGTAGCATGTACACGTACGTACAGCGGCCAGGGTGCAAGAAAGAAAATACGGCCACGTACGTACATACGGGCAGGGTCTCGAACGCCTACTCGCGCATACGTACGGCCAGGGCTCGTGTACATGGCTGGGTCGGAATGGAGAAACAATGTCGTCGTCGTGTTCATGGGGAGGCAACGGAATGCGTCGTGTTCATGGGGAGGCAACGGAATGCGTCGTGTTCATCGGGAGGCAACAAAATGCATCGTGTTCATCGGGAGGCAACGGAACGCATGGGAGCCAACCGGCTGGGTCGGAACGGAATGCGTGGTCGTGTTCATCGGGATGGCTTGGACGGAACAGATGATGGAAACGAGGCCTGGCGTACCGCAAAACGGAGAAAATGGCCTTGTGTTCGACCGGCCACGTTCGAAATGGGATCCTGTTCATTGGGAGGGGTCGGACGTACCGCAAAACGGAGGAAACAGACCTCCTACGGTCGAAACAGGGGTCCTGTTGATCGGGAGGGGTGTGGCGTACCGCAAAACGGAGGAAACAGACTTGTGTTGGAGCGCTACGGTCGAAACGGGGGTCCTGTTGATTGGGAGGGGTGTAGCGTACCGCATAACGGGACTCCACGAGATACTGTTCATCTTCACCGTCGACCTCCTCCAGCCTCCACGGGCTACCGTCGACCTCCTCCAGCCTCCACGAGCTCCTATTCATCCAGCTTCTACCGCGCGCTACTTCACCGGCTACTGTTCAACCATCCCTCCATGGGCACCCCTCCACCGTCTACTGTTCATCCAGCCCTCCACACCACGGGGTCCTGTTCATCCAGAGACAACGCCACCGCTCACTGTTCATCCACACCCCCCGCAACGCTCACTGTTCATAAAATCGATCGGCTTCAGTTAGCAGCAGTAGCGAAGGAATCGTTCGATCGGGTTCAGTTAACAGCCATCGATCGATCGCTCAGGTTCAGTAACGCGTAACCTGCAGTGCAATCGCTCGGGTTCAGTTAGAGCCCAACGCCTCGCTCGAGTTCAGTTAGAGCCAACGCCTCGCACACACACGCATACATGTATGAGAGAAACGCGCATCGCTCGGCCCCCGACCTCCCACCGTAACCGGGAACTCCCCGAAATTTTCCTCCCCCTCGCTTCTAGCTACCATGGTTTTTTCCGTCTTGGACGACCCAAAGAATGTCATGCAGCTGCGTCTCCGGCCCGCCCAGGACGAAAAACCCATTTTCTGTCATAATTTTTTGTCATACAAGTAGGAGCCCATCACATCTATGATGATACCGGATTTTGTCACAATTATCGTCATAGAAGTGTCATATGTATGACAGAAATATTTTTGTTCGGTCCAAAATGTCACGGATGTGTCTTTTTTTGTAGTGTGAAGTTGACGATTCTAAAGTTAATGTTATTAAAACTTGGCCACAACCAACCAACTTAGCTTAAGAGTGTAGTTTCCTTGGTCTAGCCGGATTTTATCGCCGCTTTGTTAGACTTTAGCAATATTGCTTCACCATTACATGCTTTGAGTAAAAAGAACATAACATTTTTTTGGGGAACCCTCCCAAGATATCACATTTCATGAGCTAAAATCTTTGCTAACACATGTCCCAATTATTGCATTACCAAATTTTGAGAAACCTTTGAAGTGCATTGTTACACAAGTGGTAATGGCATAGGTGGCGTATTGATGCAAGAAAAGCGCCCATTGCATATTTTAGTGAGAAACTTTTGAGTGCACAACTTAATTACCTCATCTATGATAAAGAATTATATGCTTTGGTTCGAGCCTAGCATGTTTCGGAGCATTACCTTTGACCACGTGAGTTTTTGATACACACCGACCATGAGACGCTTAAATAGCTTAAAGGTCAAACCAATTTGAACAAAAAGCATGCCAAATGGAGTGAATTCTTGAGTCTTTTTCTTATATCATTAAGTACACTAGTAGAACGCCCGTGTGTTGCCACGGGCTTTTAATTTATTTCTTTCAATTACACCTACAAATACAATTCATATCACACATGTAAAGTTTTTCTTAATTATGCATATAATGTATATCATATTTCGCAGTATAGACAAGATAGCCTGCAATATTTGAAATAATTGAAATTCACTTCACCTACAATGTAAATCGATGATGTATTCATAGATAGAAATGATCTAGATAATTATATGTTACAAACTACGATCTACTTGATGCGCTTAAGATACTCTCGTACAAGGCAAGGAATACAAACAAGAAGTTTATATTGTACTTGCACACTACTTCAGCAAGTACAATGCAAACTTGTTTCTCAACTCACAACCATTGTGCACAAGAAATATATATGGTTACTACTCCCAATCCCCTTCCACCTCCATCAACACACACTTTGAATTTCAAACACGTAACGACGGGCTTATGCTATATTTCATAGCAAAGTTCTCTCTTTCTCTCACTGTAATATGACAGTCTCTCTCTCTCTCTCTCTCTGAACTCAAACCTTAATTTTGGCTCAGCATAATTTTGCTCAGTGTTAACTTCAGTGGTTACAGTATATCATAGAAGAGGTTAGGTAGAGGTCACCCCATGTCAAATTTTCTACCTGATTGTAATCAATTTTCTACATACAAATTCTTAGAAAATAATCACCCCATGTCAACACATTAGAATGATTATCAAGATTTTGAATGTAGCAAACTTGATAATGTTACTTTTAAATATGTAGGATCTTAGGCAGAACTCAAACCTTAATTTTGGTCAGCTTAATTTTGCTTAGTGTTAACTTCAGTGGTTACAGTATATCATAGAAGAGGTTAAGTAGAGTTCACCCCATGTCAAATTTTCTACCTCATTGTAATTGGTTTTCTACATACAAATTCTTATAAAATAATCACCCCATGTCAACACATTAGAATGATTATCAAGATTTTGAACGTAGCAAACTTGATAATGTTACTGTTAAATACATAGTGTTGCTGCGAAAATGATTCTTTTAGAAGAAAAAAAAGGCAAATTCGTTCCTGTGAACCGGAGAACTTTGGGCATGCCTAAATTTATGGCCAGTATAGCCAACTCACCTAGAACTACTTGCTGGCAATCCACACTGTACGACCAAATGAAGCAAATCATTCGATTCCTCACCATGTTTTATGATGTCAAGTACCTAAGCTCATGTTCGATTAGCGTGTAATAGCGGAGATAATGAATATTACGGCAAACCTCAGTTGATCGAACCATGAGCAATGCTAGACTCACGGGGTTGTTTTTTACAGGTTTCACGGAGCTGCTGACGTGGAGGTTTGAGATTGGATTAAGCGGATGGGAAGGGGCCCACCCCCTAAAAATCAGGGGGAGAGAATTATGGTTTTGAAAAATTAAGTAAAACGTCCGTATTAGTCCGTGCTTGTACTCCCTTCGTCACAGTTTAGAAGGCACCGTTAAATTTGCGTGCGTTTCCACAATAGACAAGATTTAGGGCGCATTGCATTTATTTCTAGTAACTAATTAGTACTCTAATATACTATTTCTATATGCATGTGTAGTGTGAATGCTATTTTTTAGCCCATCTCACAACCAATAGATAACCACCTAGGTCCTAGAAAATTTTCAAGCGCGCCTTCTAAACCGTGACGGAGGGAGTAGTATTATTTTTTAGCCCATCTCACAACCAATAGATAACCACCTAGGTCCTAGAAAATTTTCAAGCGCATCTCCAGCCGTTGGCCCCTAGGGGGCGTCTAAAAGCGCCGCCTGGGGGTGAGCCGGCGCAAAAAATGGCCCTGGGGGCGAGTCGGCCCCCAGCCGTCGGCCCCCAGGCGCGTATTAAAAAACAAAAAAAAAGAACGTTTGGCGAAGTTATGATAAAAACTAGTTAAATTTCGGCCAAACATTACAAATTTCGGCGAAATTCGTCCAAACATTACATTAACCTAATCTAAAAAAAAGAAAGGGGGAAGTCGTCACCGCCGACGCCGCCATCATCGTCGTCGGCCTTCTCCTCCTTGACGCGGGCGCCCCTGCTGGACCCCTGCCCGGCGTCGCCATGGCGAACAGGCGGCGGCGCGTCGTCGTCGCTGCTGTCGCATAGGACGACGACCCCGCCTTCCTCGCGGCCGCGTCGCGCTCCTCGAAGCGGCGTAGGGCGGTGCGCTGGCGCTCCATCTCCTTCTCGCGGCGCGCCTTCTCCATCGCAATGGAGTCCTGGCGCGCCCATTCGAGGGCGGCGTCGTCGTCGGCGGCGAACTCGGCCTTCACCGGCGCCAGCCCCGGCTCCGTCTTCACTGGCGCCAGCCCCGGCTCCGTCTTCGGCTTGACGAAGAGCGGAGGAGCCCCCGACGAGGGGGCGCGCCGGCCGCCCTCGTTGATGACGATGCCGGCGCTGCGAGTGCGCCGGCCGAGCGGCGTCTCCGCCGCGGGCTCGGCCTTGACGCCGAGCAGCGCCGGAGAGCCGGAGGAGTGGGAAGAAGAACGGGACGACGAGGAGGAAGAAGAGGATGCGCAGAACCTTCTTGGAGCCCATGGCCCGGCGCGGCGGTGCTGCGCCGGGGCGGCCGCCCTCGCCGGGGGGTACGCCAACGGCGGGTTGTTGCCGCCCTCGAGGTGCGTGAGCACGCCCTCGAGTGTGCGGCCGGGTACGCCCCACCAGAGGTAGCGTCCCTCGCTGTTCTGCCGGCTGCCGCCGACCACCGGCGCGCCGTTGGTGGATGCCAAGATCTGCTGTTGGCGGCGCTCGAAATACGCCGCCCAGGCCGCGTGGTTGTCGGCGGCATACTGGGGGACGGAGAGCTCGGCGTCGGTGAGGGACGCGCGCACGATGTCGACCTCCTCGGCGAAGTACCTCAGGTCCACCGCGGCGTAGGGCACCGGGGGAATGGGCACTCCCCCGGAGCTGAGTCTCCACCCCGTCGGCCCGGCGCGCATGTCCGGCGGCGCCGGGATGTTCACCTGGAATAGGAGCCACGACTCCTGTTTGCGCAGCGAACGGTGGCCGAAGCCGTTGGCCGCCGCCGTATCTCCGGGGAAGCGCTCTGCCATGGCGAAGGCGGGGCTGGGCGGGCTCGGAAGAGGTAGAGGGAGGGGCTGGGCGGCGGCGCTCGGGGAGAGGTAGGGAGAGGAAGGGTTGGACGGCGGCGAGGGGCGGGGCTGGTGTGGGCGCAGGTGAGCGGAGGCCGCCGGCTTTTATAGCCGGGCCGCGCCCGTGTGTACGCGTGCGAGGGAGTGGAGGCGTCGGCGCGCCGTCCTGTGAACGCGCCGCCCGTGAGGAATCAATGGCAAGGCTGACCGGCGGCAGCCTTGCCATTGATTCCCTGCGGGAACCGAGGCCGTTGGGGAAAGACGAGGCGCCGAGTCGCTGATGCGGCTGGCCCGCGTCTTTTTCGCGCCAAAACAGCTCGCCCCGGCGCCCACGGGCGCCCCAAGCGCGTCGGGTTCGGCCTGGGTCCGCCGGCGCTATTTTCGGCTCAAGCCGGCGAAAATCGGGCTCCTGGAGGCATGACTGGGCCGTTTTTTCGACGCCGGCGCGAAAAAATCATCTGGGAAGGTCTTCCTGGGGCGCGGCTGAAGATGCCCTAATACCTTGGGCTCACGCAGCCCGCTTGGTGGTGCCTGAACCATGTCGTGCAGTACGTGGAGCGCCCTATCAGCACCTAATTAAGGTTGTGCCTTGATACTTCCAAACCTGCCATTAAATACAAGACATGAATGGATGAAAATCGCAGAGTGCAAAACAAAGCAAGCCACGCCATGGCAGCCAGCCGTGGCCAACAACGCACTGCATGCTGGCTTTTTAAAGGGTGTTTGGATACGTTTTAGTTTATAACAAAAAGTGGTGGGACTAAAATATGCTAGCCTAACTCATGCTTGGATTCAAATACTAAAGAGACTAAAATTAACCATCAAGTTAATGAGGATTTATTATCCTCAGAACCCTCCAATCCAGAACTCGCATGTGTTAAAAGAGAGAAGTTAAATGAGAAGAGAGAGGGTTAATCCAAATTTTAGTAGGGGTACCCCTGACTAAAAAATTTTTAGTCTAAGACTAGTTTTAGCCTCTCTTTAGTCAGGGGCGGTTGGAACTTTAGCCTTTTAAAAAAACTATTTTTAGTCAGACTAAAATAAGTTTCTTGGATCCAAACACCCTTTAATGTATTCCAGGAGATTAGCACTATCATTAGTGAGCAATGTAAAACCATAATCAATTAATGAAATGCTTCCCCCCCTCCCCCTGCAAAAAAATGCTATCGTTGTGGTGCTAGAAACTATGGTGTACATCAAAGTGATGCAAAAACGTGGCTGGAGTGTGCAAATACATCGCTTATCACATTGGTATACGGAATCTATATATATTGACTAGACGCATGGGTCCTGCTGTCATTTAAGACCTGGGAGAGAGGGGATATATTTTTTCACAAAAAATTCCCTACGACGTGCCATTCTTCATCTATAACCAGCGGTCCCGCCTGTCAAAACTAAAAGGAAAAGGTGTAGGTCAAGATTTGAACGAGCGACCAAGACTACAAAGAAAACCTGTTAAACCATTACGTTGTTCAAGTTAGAACATATACAAAGAATAACTACACTATATGTATTAAACAAGTACGCATCTGAAGTTTAAATGGGGCACAGATATTGTGTCCCATTTTGAGCGAGCTTCTTTTTAAAGATATTTAAAAATGTAAGTAACAAAAATTATGTTTAAATATTTGTGATCTATAAATTTTATACAAACCAACCATGATTATTATTATAAAAACATTTAAATATACACCCATGTATTATATAAATATTTACTCAATATGGACATTTAAAATGTATATTAATAAACTTGTTCACGTGTTACTTCAAAACACATTCCTATATTTGCAATAATATTTATGAATTGTAAAATATGTCTATATAGTTTAAAATGATACATTTTCTTTGAAAATTACATTTAAAACTATTATTTTAATTATACAAACATTTCAATAATTATCAGCATATTCATATAGTTCAATTTTTGTATGTTTAAAAATATTCATAATTTTAAGTTTTAAGTGTATAGTATGAAAAATACTTTTTTTTCAAAATAAGTCATGAGTAAAAAATATACATACGTGAATAGTTATAGATATTAAGTAAATGTTTGTATTCATCATTTTAAAATTTAAATATTTATGCGTGTATATTCTTTTGTATTCATTAAACATCTATCTATATCTATACCTATACTAATTTGTCACTTCCTAGAAATTCCCACGTTAATTAGATTTTACGAGCCGTTAATCAGGTGGGACCGAGAATTATTACGGTGTAGATCGTCTCATATAGAAAAAAAACTCATGTATCCTTCTCCACGTCTCATTTATCTCTCCAATGAAAAAAAAACTAACTTATCTCTCTCCCATGACCTAATCTCCCACGTGTCTCTAAAAAAACTCTCTTATGTAAATAACTCTCTCACGATCTGTTAAATAGGAAAAATAATTTAAATAGCTTCTACCACAATCTATCTACAACTCCCCGTCTCTTTCTTGGTTATAAAAATACGAGAACTCCTACGGACTCACAACTCTCACGTATTCTTTCTTTTTGGCTGGCTTACGCTCTCACATGTCTTTTCTTTCTTTCTCACGCATCTCTCTCTCTCTCTCTCTCTCTCTCTCTCTTTCTATATATATATATATATATATATATATATCTCAAAACTATAGAATCATTAGAAAAAAAGTCAAGGCCCATAAAGCACCTCTCTCTCTCTCTCAAAACCATAAATCTATTCAGTAAAAAAATCAAAGCCCGTAATATTTTTTCAGTTGAAAAATAGAAGTAAAAAACTCCCATAGAAAACGCCCAAGGCCCATAATGTTGATCAGTCAAAATAATAGAAATAAAAAAACCTTCTATCCCGATTTATCTACAACTCTACGCATGTTTTCACGTCTCGATCAATAGAAGGAGAAAAACTCACATCTCAATCTCCAACTACCTAGAGCTCCATGGCATCAATCTCCATGATTTTTATCTAACTATTCTCTAAGATCTATTCCCTCTCATCAACACTCGCTTCTCCCATGAAAAAAACCCAACGAGTCTCTCTTCTTCCATGGGAAAATATCCATCATCTGTCTCAACCTGAAGGAGGTAGGTTGAGGTGGCATGCTTATGCAGCTATATTACTTCCTTGCCAATCGGTGTTGGTAGGAGATGAAAAGCTGCAGCGGGGTGCCTTCTGGCAGGTTAGCTCGATTATTTACTAGCCGATCGATGTTGATTGTTGACAGCAACTGAAAATATATGGTAGAAACATGCATGTAAATAAGGTAGCAGGCTGCATCGATTCCGCTCTGAGACGAGGTATATTATGCTAATTCCTTCGGTCTGTTTGGGAAAACACACGCAGATGGCGTCACAATTTTTTTGACATAGACTTGTGATGTGCTTGGTTGAATCAAGCTAGCCTGTATGTGCATGTCCATGAGTCCATGAACGGCCAGAAATAACATGGCCGATTTGATGTGAGCATGCTCTCAACAGAAAGTAATCGTCTACAAGAGATGATCGGGCCTCCACCATTGACAGAAAATTTTGCTCAAGCTCTTTACATGCTTCAGCATTTTGCTTCCTATTTACACGGAGTAGTCAGATTTTCAACCTGGGAAGTATATTCGAATCAGCGTCACAATAATGGCTAGCCTCAGCCGTGTGAGCGCTTGCCCAACCAGAGATTTGCTTTATTGCACCACTCTTTTGATATTTTGAGCAAAAAACAATGTTTTTGCATTACTTCTTCTGTTTGTTTCATTTTTGTATTTAGACCAGTGTGCATGCACATATATCATGTTAAATATTTTGAATTATTTCCTTCTGGCTTCTATGGATGTAAGATGCACAACTTGCTGGGACTATTTCACAAGGATGTTCATCAACTGATTATCACTTCCTAAATTTGGAGAAGTTTATACACTTAATCATCTGTTGGTATGTTTTTGTGTACCACTATTTGATGAGTTAGGACATGAGGTGAACTTCCTTATGTTTTCATGGCAGTAGGCCACACCTACTTCTCTAACCACTTGGTTCCCTCCTGCCTTTCGATCTTACATCACATGAGTCATGTTAAACTCTTATGCCGTTCTTAATTTCATGGGGAATAACATAATTGATATTATTTTAAGGCAGTAGGCCACACCTATTTTACTTTCATCCTTCAATCATTTATTATGATTCTAGAGGATACCCATCGATTTATTATGTATAGAGTTCGTCAATCAATTAAGTAGTTTTTTTGCCTACCTTAGGCTCTCCAAACGCCACCGCTGTGTGTTTTAACAAAGCTTTCGAAACTCTACACTTTTTATCACGACCCATATCTTCTGCTCTTCAGCATACAATTTAATGGTCAAATTTTCACAGTCATAAGTCAATATGGATTTCTAGAAGCGCCTATTTATCTACACATTCTTAATAGGAGTTGGACGAAAGGCTAATTAGTTACTACGGGATGAAAAATATCATACTTGAAGTAAAATATTTAGGGACGATTTTTCATACATGGTCATAATAAACAATACTATTTACTGTCATGTTTGATATTCGTAACATAAATGTTCACAAACTATTAGAAGTTACTATTATGAAACGGTTTGTCAAGACAATTTGAAGTTACTACATATAATTACTCGACCTTTTTCAAAACTTCTATATATATTAGTAATGGAATTTAGAGAAGTTTATGTGTGTCACATAGAAATTCTAATGTTCTATAGTTTGAGTCTTAGAATTGCCTCACGATATCATTCTAGATATATTAGCATACATGAGAAATAATTTGGGAAATGGAAATAAAATTGCAAGAATATCTAGAATTTTTATTGTTCAATTTTCTTTGAGAAGTTACAAGTATAAAAAGTCATACCCTATACATCAGAAAAACAAGCAATATATTCGGCGTCTCTATGTCCTTCCCAAATGAGACCAATAAACAATGATTATGGAAACTATTCACACATGATTGTATCTTCATATTAGAGAACTTTTAGCAATATAGCATGATTCTATGTCATTAGCATTTTAGTTTGGTGATGTTACATGATGATTTCATTTAACTTATATGCATACATCTTTATGAAAATCACTGTGACTCCACAAGCATATTCTTAGAGTATCTATCAAGTATAGTGGTCCATATATAAAAAAGGCATATTTTTTCAAAATACAGATTGATAGAAAATTTTAGATCACCAGCCCGTGCGAATGCACGGGTTGACGACTAGTTGTATCTAATATACAACTAAATGTCTGTATTAACTAAATATTTTTTATATAATATATGGGTAGATATTTCAATGGTTTTATTTACATAATATTGAAACGCACAAATATTAGTACATAATTATGTTTCTAAAATCTGCTATAAAAATAGCTTGTGCAAAATGGGCTGCAATATCGGCAGCCCATTTAAGCTCCACACGTGTCTTTAGCTAAATATTTAGGAGGTTATTATCAGTATAGAAAATATCAATGTCTAGGGTGGATTGGTTGATAGGTTTGTTTTGGTAGCCCGTAGTCGCGGGTTCGAAACCTGCCTGAAATCTTTTTTTGTAAATATTGACAGGCAGGACCCGTCCATAGGGTCTTTTTTTGTTAAAAATATGTATTTTGAGGGGGGTTTTCAAGAAAAAGAAAATTCTTCCTGCTTCACTCGCTGACAGTGAACCGACACACATAGTCAGCACGGATTCTGTATACTCCCCCCGTTCCTAAATATAAGTCTTTTTAGATATTCTAACAAAGGACTACATACGGAGCAAAATAAATGAATCTACATTTTAAAATATGTCTACATACATCAGTATATTGTAGTCCATTTGAAACCTCTAAAAAGACTTATATTTAGAAACGGAGGAAGTACAAAAAGGGACAAACACTGTATTGGCACGCTCGAGCCACATTTTTGCACCATTTCGATGTACACTACAACTTCTAGCATCAAAGTGATTATTTAGGCCAAATTCTAGCACCATCAATGTAATTGACTCTTGCTAATTATTCTTATAGGTAGCTTTTTTTGCGGGAAAACTTTCAATCTATGCTTATAGGTAGTTGACACACATGTTATGAACAATTACTTACAGTTAAAAGAGATATGGGGATTGTGAAACAATACTCAGTATATGTAATACCACATGGTAGAGAGATGAAGAAAATAATTGAAGGAAAACAGTTTTTTGCCCAGATCTTAAAATGGTAAATATGCAACTTTATCTGCTTGGAAGACACTGATCTCTTCTTCATTAGATAAAAATAGATTCACAATTGTGGGGCAGTCACAATCCAAGACAGATCTTGCTCGTACAGATTTGGTACTTTTCTTACCTCAACTTTACATAGTACATAGTTGAATTACAACATTGCAGTTCCCTAAAATCGTAGGGCAATCACAAACTCACAATCCAAACAAAACTTGCACGTAGTACATATTTGGTAAGCCTCTTACGTAGGAATAAGAGTTTCCTTCCGTTTTCTGTTCGATTGAATAAAAGGAAGCAACAGCGTGGGATGGCGCGTGATAATTGGATCAAATTGTTTAGTCGGGAAACGACAGCGTGGAGTTATTCATGGGATGGGATCTAATTCCGTTTCTCTCGTTCTTTCTCTTTTCTGTTCGACTGAATAGTAGGAAAAGAAAAAACGGCAGCAGTCTTCTTCTACCTATTGCCCCTGTCTCTGTGTCAATTGACTGAATTACACTTGATTCCGGTGAACAACGTCGGGGCAGGGCATGGCCGGGGCGTCGCTGGTGGCTGCGACGCTGAGGAACGATCTGCAGCTTCGATCCGCTCGGTCGGAAAAATCCCAAACTGGTGGGGAGGAAAAGGATAGTGGTGTGGCCAGCAACAGAGGATCTCGCGGCGGCGGCACCAGAAGGACAGTGGCTCTTGCCCACGCCCTCCTCGACACCATGGTGAAGTAATTGTCGCTAGCGGGAGGTTGTGGAGGAGAAGCACGCGGTGTCTATGAAGTGTGATCTAGAGACTCCCATCGCATGTGGCCACTCGTGAGATAGGAACCCGGCGCATGGAGGGCCGAAGCCTAGGAGCTGTGGTAGCGGAGGAGGTAGAGTAGGGATGGAAAGGGGCGGGCTGCTGGAGCCTGGAGGTGCGCGTGAGAAGGGGAGACATGCGAACGAACAGCCAACGACCTACATACTGCTCCTTTAGTAATAGAGATTAAAGATAAAGAAAATGTTAGGGCGGATGCTCTTCCCGGCAACTGCATGATAGTTACTCAATTTGAATTGAATGTTACTCGTTTTGAGCACATGAAATATTTCTATGTGCATGATCCTTCGTTTGCGATTACTTATGCCAAATATCAACCTAACACCTGTTGGGAGCAATATTTATCAAGGACGATTATCTTATATGGGCTAACAAACTTTGTGTACCCGAGTTTTCACTTCATTTTTTGCTTTTGCCAGAGGCTCGCGGTTGAGAAATTATGAGACATTTCGGCCGCGACAAGACCTTGCGACCCTCTCCATCAAATACTATTGGCCTGTTGGAGCTGATCGCCAGCTTCTCTTCTTCTTCCTCTAGCTACCTCTCAAAGCTCACGGAAGAACAAAAGAACACTGATATTTGGTGGCTGCTGTATCACACAGCCGACCCTTTTCTCTTCTCTCCTATTTCTCTTCTGAAAGCAAATATGCATACAAGTGCTTAAGTAGACTCACGCTCACGTAGCCGGGCCACACACTCGCCCACTAACTGCATGCACGCACCCACGCACACCACTAACTAATGACTTGATCTTCTCCTAGAATCACTCTAGGAACCACACGACCCGGCCACTCATGCAGCAGCAGCTAACAACCTCGGACATGCATACACAGCAGCCTCTCGCCACCGTTCGACATCTCGCCATGCGCCATATCTCACGGCGCCTCGCATCTCACCTCCTGCATGTTCTCCGAGGTTTCACCTGCTACAACTACCTATATGCATGGACAAGCAAACTAATATGCAGATACATGTGAATCAAGATTAAAAAAGCTAACAATCACCCCCCTAATCTTGATTCCCGATTCTTCATGGAGCTTCAAAGGAGAGCTGGCTCGTCGTCGACGTACTGTCCCAGCAGCGCCTTCTCCTCCTTGTTCTCCTTCTTCTTCTCGGGACACTCCCAAGCGAAGTGACCAAGTTTGCGGCAATTGTAACACTGTACCTCACTTTTGTCTCTGCGCCCTCCACCGCGTCCACGGCCACGACCCCGTCCTCGCGACGAGTCGTGTCCTCTCGCCATGAGGAGCTGCTCTTCTTCGCGTCCCGTCTCACGCCCCTTGACGAGTTCCTCGTGTGCCTTGAGTGAACCAATGGCCTCCTCCATGGCCATCTTGTTGGTGTCGCCGAACAACGCAATTGACGACGCAATATGGATGAACTTGTTGGAGACGGCTCGGAGCAGCTTCTTCACGACGTACTTCTCCTCCATCGCATCACCAAGCTCACGGATGCGCCCCACGAGCGTCGTGAACCTCGCCGCGAAGTCATCCACGGACTCCGCATCACCCATCTTGAGGCCGTCAAACTCCGAGCGCAAGGACTGAATCCTCGCCTCTCGGACGCGCTCGACGCCCACGTGCATGGAGCGTAGCGCCGCCCACACATCGGCGGCGGTCTCCTTCTCCGCAACTCGCAGCAGCGTTGTGTCGTCGATCGACTGGGAGATGACCGTCATGGCCATCTCCTCCTTACCCTTGTCGACCTCCGTGGACGACGCCTCGCGATCAACGGTAGCCCATGCGCCGTTGGCACGCAGGAGGTACTTCATCCTCATCGCCCACGCCGCGTAGTTCGTCCTCGTGAGCAGCGGGAACGGGAGTTTCCCTGCCGCCGCCGTCGCGGCAGCCGCCATCGCCGCCGAGTCGCTCGGCACCAATGCTCCACTCGCTGAAGAGTCACGCGGCATCGTCTTCGTCATCACCTAGCTCCGATACCAATTGTTGGAGCTGATCGCCAGCTCCTCTTCTTCTTCCTCTAGCTACCTCTCAAAGCTCACGGAAGAACAAAAGAACACTGATATTTGGTGGCCGCTGTATCACACAGCCGACCCTTTTCTCTTCTCTCCTATTTCTCTTCTGAAAGCAAATATGCATACAAGTGCTTAAGTAGACTCACGCTCACGTAGCCGGGCCACACACTCGCCCACTAACTGCATGCACGCACCCACGCACACCACTAACTAATGACTTGATCTTCTCCTAGAATCACTCTAGGAACCACACGACCCGGCCACTCATGCAGCAGCAGCTAACAACCTCGGACATGCATACACAGCAGCCTCTCGCCACCGTTCGACATCTCGCCATGCGCCATATCTCACGGCGCCTCGCACCTCACCTCCTGCATGTTCTCCGAGGTTTCACCTGCTACAACTACCTATATGCATGGACAAGCAAACTAATATGCAGATACATGTGAATCAAGATTAAAAAAGGAGAGAAGAGAAAAGGGTCGGGTGTGTGATACAGCGGCCACCAAAAATGATACAGCGGCCACCAAATATCAGTGTTCTTTTGTTCTTCCGTGAGCTTTGAGAGGTAGCTAGAGGAAGAAGAAGAGGAGCTGGCGATCAGCTCCAACAATGGTTATGGGCCCACCACGCCTCTAACATGGCCAAAGATGTTTTGTGATGTCGCGCGCTACACCAACCGGTGCTCTACATGTCATAAAGCTAAGTCAGAATCTCAATCCCATGGTCTATATGCCACTTCCAATTCCGTATCAAACATGGGAAGCCATTAGTATGGATTTTGTGCTTGGATTGCTTGGAACAAAAAAGGGCAAAGATTATGTATTTGTTCTTGTAGACCGTTTTTCTAAAATGATGCATTTTATCCCACGCAACAAGATAGACGATGCTTCACATAGTGCAAATATCTTTTGTAGGGAAATCTTGAGGTTGCATGGAGTACCCAAGACGATCGTGTCGGACCGCGACGTCAAGTTCCTAAAGTACTTTTGAAAGACATTATGTGCCAAGCTCGGAATCAAGCTACTCTTCTCTTTGGCATATCATCCACAGACCAACGGTCAAAGGGATGTCATCAACCGACGCTCTCTACGCTTCTTCGTGTATTGATCAAGAAGAACATTAAGGAGTGGTAAGAATGCTTACTCGTCATCAAGTACGCCTACAATCGAGCATGGCACTCTACCACCGGTAAGTCCCCCTTCGAGGTGGTCTATGGCTTAAACCCATTGTCTCCATTGGACATTCTTCCGCTATGTCTACAAGAACGAGTGCACATGGACGGCAACACAAGGACAAGTTACGTCAAGAAGATGTATACAAACAACACAATTGAGCGCCAAGTACATCGCCTCGCCACCAAGCTAAACATCAACAAACACCCCATGATGTTCAACCCCAGCGATCTCATATGCCTACACCTTCGCAAAGACCGTTTCCTTGCCGAGCGCAAGTCCAACCTTCTACCTCGCGCCGATGGACCGTTCAAGGTGCTAGCACGCTACAATGACAATGCTACAAGATTGACATTCCACGCAATAAGTAAAATGTGAGCGACATGTTCAACGTCAAAGACCTATCTCCCTACCATAGTGATGGAGTTAACAATCCAAGGACGGATCTTTCCCGCGGGGGGGGGGGGGGGGGAGGGGTGGGGTGGGGTGTGGGGGAAGATGAGGCGGAGCATCCTTCGGTCATCCCCATGGACGCCACACCGACTCATCAAGCATCAAGTAGACCCATGACAAGAGCTCGCGCATGTGCCATCGAGAACGAGATGAACTCACTCCTCTTCAAGTTTGACATGGATATGGAAGGAACTTGGATGCTACCTCGTCAGGGAATGTTGTGTGTCATTAGGTACGAGGAAAACCCCCACCAGGAGCTAAGGAACATCGCCAAGGCCTAGAGGAAGGACGCGAAGATCGCTAGGAAGACGGAGGTCGACGACACGAAGAAGGCAGACGCACCCAAGCGACCCCGTGCGCACGGGCCACCCAGACCATGTGCCCACGGGACCCAAAAGGCCACTAGAGTCAATTGCACATACCCCATCTGCATGGGCCCCCAGACCCTATGCCCACGGGCCTCCACTACTAGGGAAAACCCTAGCAGTAGCGCGGGTTTAATGCCTATCAGTAGTGCGGGGAACCGCGCTACTAGTAAGGTGCTACAGCTAAAGGTTAGTAGTACCGTGTGTTAACCCACGCTACTGCTATGTCGACTTAGTAGTAGCGCTTTCATCAAAGAGCGCTACTAGTAATTACTAGTAGTGCTTGTCGCAGCCTGCGCTTCTACTATTATTCCGTATTTTACTTTTATTTCATGTTGTATCATACACCTTTATACAAGTTTTCATACAGCAACAATTTAGAGATTGTTTTTACTTCATAATGAGTTATTACATCACTGGGTGAAAGAACTGTGGACTAGTTTCAAGTGGATGGACATCCACTTGAAACTAATCTACGGTTCTTTCACCTAATGATATAATAAATATCATCATATCATTAACAACTTATCATCATTATACATCATTGTCATATAACACCTCATCATGATCATCATTTTTCATCAATGAGACATCACATAGCAAGTTGATCACTAGTCATAATCACAACTACTCCTCATCATCAACTCTAACACATTGTATCACATAATAAACATATTGTACCTCATAGGACCTACTATATTCTCTTAGGTAAAATAGCATAAAACAAGATAGCCCCTGACTCTCCATTATGCAGAATGAAGATTATCCTTTCTCCAATTCTTGCCTTTCTCTTAATGTTGCTTCCAAGAACCTCCTTACGATTGTTCATACATTTTTCCATTCTTTGATTAGCATGTGTTCACCAGTTTTAGAAATCCGATATGGATAGGTGAGATTCGTAGGATGACCTGGCTGTATGTTCAAAACATTAAGGCATCCATTCTGATACATCAGATGAGGCACACAATCCATCGGGATTCTCTGTTAAAAAATATAGTAATAACTTTGTAGTTAACAATGTAGTTTAGTTTTAGAAGTATACAAAAGATGCACAGATGTCGTAATAGTAAAAAAATCTTACCATGGTATCTCCATAGAAGTTACCTTGGTTCAACACGTGCACTAGTGGCACACATTCACCATAATTTGGAGGAGTTTGATAATAGGTATTGTAATTCTCAAGATCAGTACAAAATGCGATCAGATGATTTTTCTGGTGATAAGTTAATTTAGAGCCATCGATGTAGTAGGTTCTGTCTACCATCTTCCGCACACTGTTTGAAGAATGAAAATAAGCTGTGAATGGAAATAAGCTGTCAACTATTTTGAAATAAACAATATAAATTAGTTAATAACTATATTTGAGAAACTCACATAGCGGTAGAATTGGAAGCGTATCAACAAGGACCCAAATGCCCATATTGTCTTGCTCGATGTCAGGATCACCAAGATCCATGGTGACAAGCATATCCTCATAAAAACCATACATCTTGCAAAGTGCTTCCCAATTTGGGCAACTAAAATGGGTTACGCTATGAGAATTGTACATATTTACTTCAAAATCCATACCATGATGGGTCCTCGGGTGAATTTTCTTTGTTTCGAAACTTTCATGGTCTTCATAACCCATCATCTCTTCAAGATATAGCGTCTTGCATGGCATGGGATAAGCTAGTCGAATTGTAAAAGATGAAAATTACACGTTGAAATAGTTGAAGTCATGCTTAATTACGAAAAAACACTTATCATTGTTGTGTACCGTTTCAACATCGAAGGTCTCCCGAAGCTTAATGCTGAAGCGCCGATCTTCGTCCAGGTGAGGCCTGTCGCACTGACCTCGGTCGTCATTGCACCAGTCGCACTCCTCCGGGATACTTTCGCCGTCCGAGTATGACATTTCCTATGTTCATAATTCAAATTAAACTTGTACAATTAAATATATGCACTACAAAAACTAAATTAGATCATTATTATTCATCACGGGTTGACTATCGGTCTGTCGAGTCTTTTCTTAATAACTCTCAGCTCACGTGGTGTATACATTCAACCGTTGGTGATGGACGCTTCTCCTTTCCTTCCCAAGTGCATTACACCAAAATGTCTAGCACACGGAAACGAAGGAGAAGCGACCCCCACGACAACAGCCGGGATTCTTCGTCCTCTCATATATAGTGGAGAGTCTCCCTCACTGATTCCTCTCTGACATTTGCGACCGTTGGTGATGGTCGTTACTCCTCCTTCCCCTAGTGCATAAAAAAGGTCTAGCACAAGGAGAAGAAGGAGAAACGACCCCCACGACAACAGTCGGGATTCTTCGGCCTCGACAGACTTAAAGTCAACCCGAAATATCGTTTAATTATCTTTCTAGAAAATCCAGGCCACTCAATATTTCCTACATATTCTAGCACAAGTCATGCCAAAATTCACGGAAAATTCCTGCATGACCTTTGCTAAAAAAGGACATATCAAACGCCTGAAATTTGCCGGAACGGAAATTAATCAACACTCCGGCAAAACATAGGCCACTCGGAGGTGTAACCTGCAAACATGACCGGCCACTTGGGCAACCACATATCCTATTTGAGCAACACAAGATATACATGTTTTTATCTACATCATATCTTATAGGACTCATATTGACATGAAGATTTGACTGGTCTCACCTCGAGGTCGGTGGGGGTCGGTGACGGGGACGACGACGGGGATGATGGAGGGGCTCCTAGATTTCTGCATAAACAAAAATCCTATAGGTTATCACTAATACATCCCGAATAGTATCATACATATAACATCACTAATACAACTAAAACCCTAGCGAACGACGGGTATCGACGACGAGGATGTGGGATAGGCATCGTCGACGTCGATGCGGGAATAATTGCTTAAACTAAAGAAAATAACAACAAATGTGACATGTTCAACTAGTTCTATTAATTCAACTAGCAGTTCTTACTAAAAATAAAAATAAACTAGTTCTTTCTAAAAAATAAACTAGTTCAACTAGTTATATTATTTTTCTTACTAAAAATACATTAGTTCTATTAATTCAACTAGTTCTTACTAAAAATAAACTAGTTAAACTAGTTCTATTAATTTACTTACTAATTATATTAAACACTTACTAAAAACAATAAAAAACTACATTACACAATAGTAAAAAAACTACAGTAAAAAACAGAAAAAAAGAGATGGAGGGAGGAGGGGAAGGGAGGAGGAAGGAGAGAGGAGGAGGGGGAGGAGGCCGGTGGGATCGGAGGAGGGAGGAGGAGGGAGGGGACGGGGGGGGGGGGAAGGGGGAGGGGCGGGCGGAGGACGGCGAGGGAGGAGCGATGGGAGGAGGGTTACCCGCGGAGGAAGGAGAAGGGACGAGGGGGCGGACGGAGGAGGAGGGAGGGGAGGAGGGACGGAGGGAGTACCTCAGTGGAGGACCAGCGCGGCGGCGGCGGCGGACGACGGCGGCGGCGGACGACGGGTTAGGTGCGGGCAAGAGTGAGTGAGAGGGTCGGGCGCGTGGTGGGGATAAGGTATGGTAGTAGTAGCGCGGGTCCGCGAAAAGCGCTACTGCTACGGAACGTAACAGTAGCGCTGGGTTCAGATACACGCTACTGCTAAGTGGGACTAGCCATCTGCTTCCAATACAAACATAGCAGCAGCTTGTTTTTCTAGCATGCGCTACTGCTAAAATAGTAGCAGTAGCGTGGTTTATTTACACACGCTACTACTAAGTAGCAGTAGCGCACTATTTTGTCTAGCGCTACTGCTAAGATGCTGTGTATAATGTTTTCCCTAGTAGTGCTCGCCGATGTAGCTACCCTGTGCGCACGGGCGTGTACCGTGCACACGGGGTCAACTTAGCCTGTGCGGACGACCCTCCCAGCGAGTTGGTTGTGACTTTCCTATTTCGCCCCTCCACTGCATCCTCACCTCCAGCAACCTATATATCTCATGCCTAGGACATTTGTTAGCGTTAGCAAAGTGTATGACATGATCTAGAGAGAGCTTTGCCCATCTACCACTCCTATTGGAGATCAAGACCTCCTAGGAGAAGATCCCAAATGGTTATCAAGACCTCCTCTTGGAGAA
The DNA here is from genome assembly GCF_056163025.1 of Triticum urartu. NCBI lineage: Eukaryota > Viridiplantae > Streptophyta > Magnoliopsida > Poales > Poaceae > Triticum > Triticum urartu. The sequence continues at coordinate 43,631,300 of NC_141877.1, read as the reverse complement.
GACTATCATCAAGACCCCATCTCCTTTGGATTTGAAAAGAACCCTACCTTTGTGCTATTTTCCTTTGGTTGTTCTTGTATTCTTGTGGATCTCATGTATACTATTCTAGTGGATGTGTGATTTGGATTTATTTAAGTGAATTTCCCTCTTGTGTTCTTATTGTTCTTCCCTTTCCCCCCTTCAAGTGTGAAAAGATCTCCAATTAGGATTCCATCCTAGAACGCTGTCCCAGAGAGTTTTGGCGAGGGAGGAATTCATGGTGGAAGTGGTGTGGACATGGATCGGAGGCAGATGACTGCCGCTATGGCCGGGGCTGTGGTTTATATAATAATAATGGGTAGAAGAAGGACACACGGGTGGCGCCGGAGTAGACGCCTCAGTAACCGCATGTAATTAATGTGGGCGGCAGACGGATGGACGGGCGGTGGTCATGTTGTTTGAATGTAGAGCAGTCGCCTGCACAGGAAGTGGCGCGAGCGGCGTTCTCTCCGCCGACACGCTACTTCAAAGTCGGCGCCAGTGAGTAGTCAGAAGCGGGCTTGGGAGCAGTCCGAACTCCCGGAAAGCCCCCGCATTTGTCTACGGTTTGCAGGGAAAACGAGTCCATACCGTCTAGCGGACCAATATAGACCCGGGTTAGATGGTTTCAATTGGCTGATACAGACCCGTGTTAAATGGTTTCGACGGTCCAAACAACGTGGTATGGACATATATTAGTGTGACCCGACCTAATCGTGCAACCACTCTGTGAATGCAGATGCAGGAGACGAGGCAGGCGTCCTACCATCACGGTTGTAGTTCTCGCTCAACTCAAGATACACTACAACAGTTTGGGTCGTTAGTTGTATGTATAATAGCATCGACATATACAAAAAAAAATCTCCCGCAAATACCAACATATTTTATTGCATGCATGCAGTCAGGCTAATCATATATAATTATTATCCCTAAAAAAATCATACAATTATTAATGACAAAAGAAAATGTAACTAGGGAATAGAGTAGTACAGTAAGAGGATGTTTGTTTCCAGGCACTTATTAGTCTAGGGACTTAAAAAAATCCCTATAAGTCCTATCTAAACCAAACAGAAAGACCTTATAGAGACTTAAATGGGCATTTGGGACTTATGAAATAAGACTCAAGGAGGGACTTATAAGAATTTATAGTTGTAATATGGTCTTATAAAGATTTATAAGTTCCAGGAACCAAACAGGTAAGGACTTTTTAGGAATTTGAGACTTATAAGTTGGGACTAAAAAAAGTTTCTAGGACTTATGAACCAAACAGGGCCTAATAACTAAGCTACTGGAGTAGTTCCGGAGGAAAGACCCAGGTTAGCTCCTCCGGCTTCGCTAAGCCTAGGTATATGTTGTACCAATTGAAATTATTCCTCTCGGCACTTACACTTTGGGGTCTCATATCAAATAAATCATCTGAGTCAACAAAATAGATGGCATCTTTTCCTGTCTCCCTGCTGATGCTTATGCAAGCAGCAGAGATAGACTTGCTGAATCGTCTGCTCATGAAAAGCACCTGGTCCTTTAGCCCGTCCTTCACCGGCACCCACATGGCTTCGCTCATGTTGGCTTCGAAAACCTCTACCTTGTGAGTGAACTGTAATGACGATACCACTTGTCGCCTTATCATGAGCAGCTTTCCAGGCGACTCCACCAAGTACCACATGGTTTGGATGTCATGCTCCATGGACTCGTCAACAACAATATATTGGATTCCTAGAGGAACCATGTCCTCCTCGGTCATCTTGGTCAAGTCATCATCTGTGTCATCGTCCTCTGCGTTGTCGTCTTCGTCGTCGCCATCATCATCATTCTCGTACTCGTCCTCACAGTCGCTGTTATCATCATCACCATCATCATCCTTATCATCATCATCATCCTCATCATCATCCTCATCGTCGTTGTCGTGAGGATCATCATCATCATCAAAGTCGCCGTCGTCGTCATCATCATCATCATCTATGCCATCATAGTCAAAACCTTCTCTGATGACACACTCGCCACCAGTAATCATGGGTACGCCGCTATCATCCAAGGTGATGTCAAGGAAGACGAGACCCTCATCCTTGGTGATCCCATAAAGTCTGTCTCCAAAAAATACAATGTTGACGATGTTGACGAGGGGAGCTGCATAAGACTTGGGCAACCACACGCCCTTCCCAAGCCGGGTTAAGATGATGGGGCAACTGCGATGGTTGGTCATGACAGCAATAACGTCATCTGGGGTCGACCGCAACAACACCTTGCGGATCTCGAAAAGCTCCGAAACATGACCGATGGCAGCGTCCAGCTCGGGGAGCGACAATGTCGTGCCAGAAAACATGTTGTGCAACGAGTAGTTCCTATGCATGTCGTCCACACGGTCGTGGATGGCGATCCAGCCATCGGTAGAGCCGATGCATGTCACGGTCCTGGGAAAGGAGAAAAGTTGGTGCAGAGCACGGTCGGCGGGAGCCATACCAATGCAGCTCCTCATGGCCTTGGGGTAGGAGTCGATAAGGTGGAGAGTACGGTCAGAGGGGTTCATGAACGCCCCTTTCGGGAGCACGATCCACGGCAGCTTCCGTGCAGGGGGGCGCACTGCAGAGCGCCAAGAATGGCACACGGCCTCAAAGCAAGCACGCTCGAGGGGGAAAAAGATGCTGGCAAAGACTAGGGCTAGGAGGTCCTCTGGGAGTTCAGACCACGACGCCATTGATTGGCGAGCGAGCTGATCAGAGTAGAGGATCGAGTTGCCTGCCTCCCTCGGTACGCCGCTGGCCAATATATATAGGCTCGATCGCTCTTGGCCGAGTTGTATTGTTTGATTGATGCTAAGCTCCTCAAGGTCCTGTTTATATAGATAGATATGGATAGATAGAACCGACTCCGGCCAGAGTTCCAACGCCAACACGACTCGGACTCCCAGAACTAACAGGAGAGCCCAGGCTTGCTAATCGAGTCCAACACGTAATAAAAAATATGTAATAAAAATTATACGGACATATATGGCCCGGTCGAGTCAAACTAAATCTTCACTTTTTTTTTGAGAAACAACTTTTTTTAGTGTTAAAACCAAGCATTATCCGGCACACTCTTTAGGAAGTGGCCGGAAGCCCGGCCGACTGCATCATATTCAACCGGGTAACAAAGCCATTGAAGCATCTCGACTTGATTCAAATCATATCCAACCCGGTAATCAGAATCGCGAAGGTCTAAAGCATGAAGACTCATTACATTTCATAAATGCACTTCATATAATATGTAGCATAACGCCCCAAAAGTTTCAAGGTTTAGAACAAAACCATAATAATAAGTTCGATGCGACCTTCTGAGAATTACTTCAAATATACAAAGACACCTTCGTACTGACATTTAATTACATAAGATTAAAAAAATCAGAGTTCATTAAATTATTTGAATCAACAAACAATAGTTTCAAGAATAAGATTGACACACAACTGGGGTTTTTAGAATGTGGCGGGCTGCAGGTTGCATCTGCGACCTGCCGACGAACGCCTAATTTTGTGTTGGGTCCCAGCTCTAGTCTGCCTAGACTGCTTCCCGGCTGTTCTATGTACTTCTCTTTCTATCTAATATAATTCGGCCACCAGCCCTTCGACACACAACTGGGGTTTGGAATACTCTGAAGGATAAACATGTAAGCAACATATATATCTATTGTCCAGATCGACATACACTATAGTTTCTCTCTCAAACATATGTGAGACAGTGAGACATTTTGACATATATAAAACATGTCTTGCTTCAGTAAATAGATTAAGTAGCCCGCTTAGATATTCAGGCCTCATTCGGTTTGGAGGATTTTTGTAGAAAAAACATAGGAACAAGTATTCCGGAGGAATGAAGGTTCCCTCAAGTTAGGGTTTTTTTCCTCTCGAGGCGATCTTGGCCGCCGCCGTTGAGAACCTGATTTCCCTGTCTCCTGCCGCGATCTCCTGCCCTCCCTCGTTCGGGGTGCCTTCGCGCTCATCGGCCTGAGGCGAGCAAGGGGAGTAGGAGGTCCTAGGGTTTCTGCAAGGCCTGAGTCGTTCTGATTGGGTTAGGGTTCGACAAATCATGGCATAGGGCGGGGCTTCAGGATCTCGTCCGAGTGGATCGATGGAGACTAACGACGTGACATCCCTGATGAAGGAGCTCGGTCTTTGGGAGGAGGATCTCGACGACATGATTTTTGATGAGAAGGAGGCTCCAGCCGAGGCGACGTGCTGGATAGCTTTGGTAGGGTTCACTCGCCCAAGACATATAGCCAGTTTTGGTTCTTCAAAAACATGAGAGCCGCGTGGGATCTTGCCCAAGATGTTCAGTTCAAGCCCCTGGATGACAACCTCTATACCGTGCAATTTTCCTGCTTGGGGGATTGGGAAAGAGTAACGAGGGACAGCCTGTGGCACTTCCGAGGAGATGCTGTCATCCTCAAGCCGTATGATGGATTGACAAAGCCGTCCACAGTGCAGTTTGACACTATAGAAATTTGGGTACATATCCATGATGTACCACCACTGTATGCTCATCTTGTCCCTTCTCTAGCAGCAAAGGTTGGCGAAGTCATCTACGCCGAACCCCAATCGCAAGACTTGGCCGGCAACTTCCATCGAGTTTGGGTCCGGATCAATGTTGATAAGCCTCTGAAGAACATAGTTTCTATGATAAGAGAGGGAAAGCGTTAGATATACATGATTAAGTATGAGAAACTTCCGGACTGGTGTGCGGTCTGTGGCATGTTGGGGCACCAGTTCAAAGAGCATGGTAATGGTATACACCCTCCGTCCGCGTTGATCTTTAAAGATTTAAGGGCCTCGTGGGTCATGAGGATGGGACAAGGCCCGGGAGGGGGCCGTGGAAGAAGAGGAGGACGACGGGGAGGCCGTGGTGGCCGTGGAGCAAACCCCCGTTCGGATCAGGATGATGGTAATGATGGGAAGGGCAATATGAGTTCTGAATCTGATGTTGTCATGGATGCTGCTGATAAGAACAGAAAGAGGGCACAACATATGAAGCACTCGGTGAACAACGAAGCAAACAGTTCCGGTCCTGGGATGATGTTAGCTCTAACCTCTTCGCCAGCTATACCACAGAGCCCGAGAAGCAAGCAAGACCCAAAGAGAGCCAAGAAAAACATAGATGCAGCGGATGAGGACTTGCAGAAAGGTGTCGGTCATGGCAATACCGTCACTTCTTTGGCGGGCTCCTTCGAGGAGCGCCACCGAGCCCAATGAGTGTGCTATGCTGGAACTGCCGAGGCGCGGGTAAACCTGCGGCAGTTCAAGAGCTTCACGAATTCGTGAGGAAGTTTACCCCTACCCTACTTTGTATTGTTGAGACACAGATAGATGGTCGAAGGGTAGAAGCTATGGCTAGCTCGATAGGCTATGATAATTCCTATGCTGTTGATAGTCAGGGAAGGAGTGGTGGAATTGGCTTATTTTGGAACAATGCAATAGAAGTTGAGATTTTCGGTTATTCGTGCTATCACCTTGATGTTTCAGTTGTAGAACAAGGAGAGGAACCATGGAGGGTGACGTGTATCTATGGGGAGGCGCAGACCCATCTTAGACACCAAACATGGACTGTACTAAAAAACATCAGTACTTTAAATAGCCTTCCATGGTTATGCATAGGCGATTTCAATGAAGTTTTACGTCCAAGCGAGCATGAGGGTGTAGGGGAACGAAGTAATGCACAAATCCATGCTTTCAGAGATACGGTTGACGTTTGCATGTTGCTTGATTTGGGCTATAAGGGCTGTTTCTGGACGTTTGAAAAGAAAGTGACTGGTGGTTCATTTACTCGATGCCATTTGGACAGGGTGTTGGTAAATTCAGACTGGTTGGCGAGATTCCCGTCAGACTCTATTACACACGAGGTTGCGACGTCATCGGACCATATGGCTTTGCTTCTGGATTTTGGCCGAGCTAAGGGCGAAAGGGCAAAAGGGAGTTTAGATACGAGACTATGTGGGAGACTCATGCGAGCTTGAGAGATATGCTGATCCAAAGCTGGGAAACCGAAGTTCCTTGCAACTCGGTAGATGATATAAGAATCAAGATCAAGAACCAGTCTCGAGGACTTGACAGATGGAGTAATGACACGTTCGGAAGCGTGAGGAAGGAAATCAAGCATTTAAAGAAAATGTTAGAAGAGCTACAGTCCGATCCTCTTCGGACGGGGCCGTCACATGTTGAACTCAAAAAAAATGAACGTCTCATTGAAATGTATCACCATGAGGAGATAATGTGGCGCCAGAAGGCGAGGATAGATTGGCTGAGGGCAGGTGACAAGAACACCAAAATTTTCCATTTGTGAGCAAGTTTGAGGAGGAAGAAAAATATGATAAAAGCCTTACATAATTCCTTGGGAGCAATTGTAGTAGATCCAGATGAGCTCAAATCCATGGTAAATAATTTTTACCAAACGCTATATACTTCCGAGGAGATACAGGGGATGGATGAAGTGCTTACTCATGTGCCAAGGAAAGTGTCAGAAGAGATGAATGCTATGTTAAATGCGGAATACACTAAGGAAGAGGTGAAAACAACACTATTCCAAATGTTCCCGATGAAGGCACCGGGGCCAAATGGTTTCCCGGCACATTTTTATCAGCGCCATTGGGATATATGTGGGGATGATGTAACAAGGGTGGTGCTGAAAATAGTCCATGGAGAAGAGAGCCCAAAAGGTATTAATGACACCGTTCTTGTTCTAATACCGAAGGTAATAAACCCCACCCTCCTTTCCCAATTTAGGCCCATAAGCTTATGCAACATTATGTATAAAATTGCCTCTAAAGTGGTGGCCAACAGACTGAAGCTAGTTCTACCAGACATAATTTCGGATGAACAGTCTGCTTTTGTTCCGGGGAGGCTTATCACTGATAACATCATATGTGCATACGAGTGCTTGCATTTCATGAAGAGGTGTAAAGCTAAGACTAACCATTATTGTGCTCTCAAATTGGATATGATGAAGGCTTATGACAGATTGGAGTGGCCTTATTTGAGGGCTACTATGAACAAGCTTGGCTTTTCTCATCGATGGATTAATACAGTTATGGGCATGGTCTCTTCAGTGTCCTTTTCTGTTCTTTTTAATGGTGATAAGCTTGATTCTTTCAGACCAACCAGAGGTATCCGACAGGGAGACCCAATTTCCCCTTACTTATTCTTGATTGCAGCAGAGGGCCTTTCGTGCCTCCTGAAATCCAGTACACAGTCATCAATTGCAGGTATTAAGGTGGCCCCAACCGCCCCAACTATAAACCACCTTTTGCTTGTAGATGACAACCTGTTGCTTTTTAAGGCTAATGTTGAGGGGTCAGTTGCAGTGTCAAACCTGTTGGAAACATATTGTAAGGCTTCCAGGCAATGTATCAATCATGACAAGTCATCCATCTTCTTTATCCGGGGCTATCCAGGCTCTATGAGGGAAGCAATAAAAAACTCCTTGCAGGTGCACAATGAGTCCTTAAGTGAGCGTTATTTGGGCATGCCAACGGACGTAGGACACTCCAAGAATGGGACGTTCAAGTACTTGAGAGGCCGGGTGTGGGAGAAGGTTAAAGGTTGGATGGAAAAATTACTTTCTGCTGCCGGTAAAGAAGTGTTGATCAAGGCAGTTGCGCAAGCAATTCTGGTTTACTCTATGTCATGCTTCCGTCTTCCTAGAGGGTTATGTGACAATATATTTGCCATCATTAGGCAATTTTGGTGGGGGAGTAAGTGATGGAAATATGCCCTAGAGGCAATACTAAAGTTGTTATTTGTATTTCCTTATATCATGATAAATGTTTATTATTCATGCTATAATTGTATTAACCGGAAACTTAGTACATCTGTGAATACATAGACAAACAGAGTGTCACTAGTATGCCTCTACTTTACTAGCTCGTTGAATCAAAGATGGTTAAGTTTCATAGCCATAGACATGAGTTGTCATTTGATTAACGGGATCACATCATTAGAGAATGATGTGATTGACTTGGCCCATTCCGTTAGCTTAGCACTTGATCGTTTAGTATGTTGCTATTGCTTTCTTCATGACTTATACATGTTCCTATGACTATGAGATTATGCAACTCCCGAATACCGGAGGAACACCTTGTGTGCTATCAAACGTCACAACGTAATTGGGTGATTATAAAGGTGCTCTACAGGTGTCTCCAATGGTACTTGTTGAGTTGGCATAGATCGAGATTAGGATTTGTCACTCCGATTGTCAGAGAGGTATCTCTGGGCCCTCTCGGTAATGCACATCACTACAAGCCTTGCAAGCAATGCAACTAATGAGTTAGTTGCGGGATGATGCATTACAGAACGAGTAAAGAGACTTGCCAGTAATGAGATTGAACTAGGTATTGAGATACCGACGATCGAATCTCGGGCAAGTAACATACCGATGACAAAGGGAATAACGTATGTTGTTATGCGGTTTGACCGATAAAGATCTTCGTAGAATATGTAGGAGCCAATATGAGCATCTAGGTTCCGCTATTGGTTATTGACCGGAGATGAGTCTCGGTCATGTCTACATAGTTCTCGAACCTGTAGGGTCCGCACGCTTAACGTTTGGTGACGATCGGTATTATGAGTTTATGTGGTTTGACGTACCAAAGGTTGCTCGGAGTCCCGGATGAGATCAGGTACATGACGAGGAGTCTCAAAATGTTCGAGACGTAAAGATCAATATATTGGAAGGCTATATTCGGACATCGGAAAGGTTCTGAGTGGTTCGAGTATTTATCGGAATACTAGAGAGTTACAGGAATTCGCCGGGGAGTATATGGGCCTTATTGGGCTTTAGGGGGGAGAGAGAGAGGGGCTGCCTAGGGCAGGCCGTGCGCCCCCAAGGCCTAGTACAAATTGGACTAGGGGGAGGGGCGGAGCCCCCTCCTTCCTTCTCTTCTCTCTTCCCCTTCCTTCTCTCCAACTCCTACTACTTGGAAGGGGGGTAATCCTACTCCCTATGGGAGTAGGACTCCCCAGGGCGCGCCATAGTAGAGGGCCGGCCCCCCCTCCTCCACTCCTTTATATACGGGGGAGGGGGCACCCCGTAGACACACAAGTTGATCATTGATCTTTTAGCCATGTGCGATGCCCCCTTCCACCATATTCCACCTCGGTCATATCGTTGCAGTTCTTAGGTGAAGCCTTGCACCGGTAGCTTCATCATCACCATCATCACGCCGTCGTGCTGACGAATCTCTCCCTTGAAGCTCTACTGGATCGTGAGTTCGTGGGACGTCACCGAGCCAAACATGCGCAGATCGCGGAGGTGCCGTACGTTTGGTACTAGGATCGGTTGATCATGAAGACGTACGACTACATCAACCGCGTTGTCATAACGCTTCCGCTTACGGTCTACGAGGGTATGTGGACAACACTCTTCCCTCTTGTTGCTATGCATCACCATGATCTTGCGTGTACGTAAGATTTTTTTTGAAATTACTATGTTCCCCAACAGTGGCATCCGAGCCAGGTTTATGTGTAGATGTTATATGCACGAGTAGAACACAAGTGAGTTGTGGGCGATACTAGTCATATTGCTTACCAGAATGTCATACTTTGATTCGGCAGTATTGTTGGATGAAGCAGCCCGGATCGACATTATGCGTACGCTTACGCGAGACTGGTTCTACCAACGTGCTTCGCACACAGGTGGCTGGCGGGTGTCAGTTTCTCCAACTTTAGTTGAATCGAGTGTGGCTACGCCCGGTCCTTGTTGAAGGTTAAAACAGCACATACTTGACGAAATATCGTTGTGTTTTTGATGCGTAGGTAAGAACGGTTCTTGCACAGCCCGTAGCAGCCACGTAAAACTTGCAACAACAAAGTAGAGGACGTCTAACTTGTTTTTGCAGGGCATGTTGTGATGTGATATGGTCAAGACATGATGCCATATTTTATTGTATGAGATGATCATGTTTTGTAACAGAGTTATCGGCAACTGGCAGGAGCCATATGGTTGTCGCTTTATTGTATGAAATGCAATCGCCATGTAATTCCTTTACTTTATCACTAAGCGGTAGCGATAGTCATAGAAGCAATAGTTGATGAGATGACAACGATGCTACGATGGAGATCAAGGTGTCGCGCCGGTGACAATGGTGATCATGACGGTGCTTTGGAGATGGAGATCAAAGGCACAAGATGATGATGGCCATATCATATCACTTATATTGATTTCATGTGATGTTTATCTTTATGCATCTTATTTTTCTTAGTTCGATGGTAGCATTATAAGATGATCTCTCACTAAATTTCAAGGTACAAGTGTTCTCCCTGAGTATGCACCGTTGCGACAGTTCTTCGTGCTGAGACACCATGTGATGATCGGGTGTGATAAGCTCTACGTTCACATACAATGGGTGCAAGCCAGTTTTGCACACGCAGAATACTCGGGTTAAACTTGACGAGCCTAGCATATGCAGATATGGCCTCGGAACTCTGGAGACCGAAAGGTCGAGCGTGAATCATATAGAAGATATGATCAACATAGTCATGTTCACCATTGAAAACTACTCCATCTCACATGGTGATCAGACATGGTTTGGTTGATATGGATCACGTGATCATTTAGATGACTAGAGGGATGCCTATCTAAGTGGGAGTTCTTAAGTAATATGATTAATTGAGCTTTAATTTATCATGAACTTAGTCCTGGTAGTATTAGCATATCTATGTTATGGATCAATAGCTAGCGATGTAGCTCCCCGTTTATTTTTGATATGTTCCTAGAGAAAAATGAGTTGAAAGATGTTAGTAGCAAAGATGCGAACTAGCTCCATGATCTGAGGATTATCCTCATTGCTGCACAGAAGTATTATGTCCTTGATGCACCGCTGGGTGACAGAACTATTGTAGGAGCAGATGCAGATGTTATGAACGTTTTGAGAAAAGCTCGGTATGATGACTACTTGATAGTTTAATGCACCATGTTTTACGGCTTAGAACCGGGGCATCAAAAATGTTTTGAACACCACGGAGCATATAAGATGTTCCAAGAGATGAAATTGGTATTTCATACTCATGCCCGTGTTGAGAGGTATGAGACCTCTAACAGTATTTTGCCTACAAGATGGAGGAGAATAGCTCAACTAGTGAGCATGTGCTCAGATTGTCTGGGTAGTACAATTTCTTGAATCAAGTGGGAGTTAATCTTCCAGATAAGATAGTAATTGACGAAGTTCTCTATTCACTATCGCCAAGTTACTAGAACATCGTGATGAACTGTAATATGTAAGGGATGATGAAAACAATTCCCAAGCTCTTCGCGATGCTAAAATCGGCGAAGGTAGAAATCAAGAAAAAATCAAGTGTTGATGGTTCACAAGATCACTAGTTTCAAGAAAAAGGGCAAAGGGAAGAAGGGGAACTTCAAGAAGAACGACAAGCAAGTTGCTGCTCAAGTGAAGAAGCCCAAGTCTGGACCTAAACCTGAGACTAAGTGCATCTACTGCAAAGGGACTGGTCACTGGAAGCGGAACTGCCCCAAGTATTTGGCGGATAAGAAGGATGGCAAAGCGAACAAAGCTATATTTGATATACATATTATTGATGTGTACTTTACTAGTGTTTATAGCAACCCCTCGGTATTTGATACTGGTTCAGTTGCTAAGAGTAGTAACTCAAAACGGGAGTTGCAGAATGAACAGAGACTAGTTAAGCGTGAAGTGACGATGTGTGTTGGAAGTGGTTCCAAGATTGATATGATCATCATCGCACACTACCTATACTTTCGGGATTAGTGTTGAACCTAAATAAATGTTATTTGGTGTTTGCGTTAAGCATGAATATGATTTGATCGTGTTTATTGCAATATGTTTATTCATTTAAAAATCAAAGAATAATTGTTATTCTATTTACATGAATAAAACCTTCGAACACATAATTTTCTCCTGAAAGCACAAGCTCCTAGGCGACTATAAGGCGATCTTGCGCCGGTGGCCAATCTGGCCCCGGCGGCCACCTCTCCTGTCGGCGGCCACTCCGGCCTCGGCAACCACCACTGAAGATGGCTCCTTTTGCCCTCAACTTTGACCGTGGCAGAAAGTTTCAAGCAGATATGAGAACCAAGTTTGGGCATCCAGTGGTGTTTTCTCCTGGCTTTCGTCAACAAGAATTCATCTTGGTGGTTTCTTTCTGCCGCTAAACCTTCAAGCTTGATGTGCACACGGTTAGTGTCTCTCTCCTGGCCATGTTTGGTGGTTATGCTCAAGGTTTTAGGGTTCGACACTTGAGGGATAGAACTTTCAAGTTCTCGGTTGCTTCTAAGTCTGTGGGTTTTGAGATTTACAACAATGGTAGAATTGTTGAGCAAGATTTTGAGGCCGTGTTTAGTTTGTGGAATTATGGTGGGCCAAATTGGTTTAGAGAAGAACTAGATTTTTTACAAAGAACTTGATAATGAGTGGACCTTGGTGGGTAGGCATGGAAAAGCTGTCGCCAACAACTCCGGCGATCGCCGGAGCTACAACACGGTGGTCAGAAACGGTCGATCTATTTTTGAGAGTTTATCAGGTCCCATTCAATCCAATGTCAATCAAGGGGAATCTTTGAATTCGCCCTCTCTTAACTCTAAGTGTAATGGGTCACTTAACCAGCCACAAATGTCTCAACGTCCTGCCCCTCGCACGTACGTAGTGTGTTTTGCATGTGGAGGTCAAGGTCACTTTGCACGTAACTGCATGGTTCCAAAGCTGCCTGGGCCATGGCCTTTTCTACAGTTTGACTCTTTCCCGAGCCCACCCGAGCAGGCCTGGGCTGATTGTGCGGTGGAGGCCTGGTTCAAATGTGTCGGCCCAGCTCCACCGATTAGGCAGGTCTCGTCATTTATGGAGCTGGTCAAGGACCTCTTTCCAAATTTCCAACCGCGACTGCAGGCTGCCTCCTCGCATTCCTCTGTTCTTACCAACTCTGCCTCCACCTCTGTTTCTGCCTCGACAAGCTCACCGTCTTCTTCAGCATCGGCGGAGCGGGCATTGGTGGTCCGTTCGTCGGAAGCTTCAGCCTCGGCCATGGCCAACATCCCCATCGACCCGGCTCCCTTCGTTCCTCATGGGTTCCAGGTTTTCGAGGTGGCTGGGCGTACTGGGGTTTCGAGGGCAATCTTGTCGCATCGTCCAAGAAGGCACGAGGACTGGGCGATTGCAACCATTCAACCACATCCAAATGAGGTATTTTTTCCCAATGTTAGAGAAGTTCTTGAGGAGTTCTTTCAAGGTGTTGAAGAGGTGGGGTTCAGAGAAATCCATCCATGTCCTTTTGGGGAGGCGTATGTTCAGTTTCTACATGTTAGGGATAGGGATCGTCTCATCAGGCAAAGTCCTCACCCATTTGGAGATGTTTTGATCACTTTCACTAAGCACAATCAAGGTAGGAATTGGCGCGGACTGCATTTCAATAGAACCTGCTGGTTACTGTTTGTGGGTGTCCCTTTTGACTACTGCAACACTAAGGACATTGCAGCTGCCATTGCCAAGTGGGGAAGAATAATTAGTTGGGAGAGGGAGGATGCTCTCAAAGGTAAGATCCTAGTGAAGGCCAAAGTTACTGAGCTCATTGATATTCCTAAAAGCATCAGGTGGTCTGAAGGAGAGTGCTTTGAGGAGGAATCATGGACTAGTTCAGTTGAGGTTTTGTTAGAAGAAATGCTGGGAGGTGGCCTTGCTGATGAGGATCCTATGCCACCCCCTGGAGTGCACCCACACCCTATTCCACAGCATGCCAATGATTTCCCATGTTTCCATCCTGCTCCAATTCATAATGAGCCAGCACAACAGGATGATTGGGATGACTGGGAAGAGCAGGAAGAGCAAGGCCATTGGGCATTCCCTCAGGCAAATATTCCACAACCACAACCACCTCAGCAACAAGTGGAGATGCCAGTTTTACAAGAGGATGGTTGTAACGCCCCGAGACCGATGTGCCAGGTGTCTTCCAGTTATTCACTGTTGTTGCCTTGTCATTGCTTGCGTGTCATGCATTCCATATCATGCCATCATGTGCATTTCATTTGCATACATGTTCGTCTCATGCATCTGAGCATTTTCCCCGTTGTCCGTTTTGCATTCCGGCACTCCTATGTCCTTCGGTGTCCCTTTCTACCTCTTTTCGTGTGTGGGAGCTAAATGTTTTCGGATTGGACTGAGACTTGTCATGCGGCCTTGGTTTACTACCGGTAGATCGCCTGTCAAGTTTCGTACCATTTGGACTTCGTTTGATACTCCAACGGTTAACTGAGGGACCGAAAAGGCCTTGTGTGTGTTGCAGCCCAACACCCCTCCAAAGCGGCACAAAACCCACCTAAACTTCCTCCATCATCTAGACCGTTCGATCACGATCGCGTGGCCGAAAACCGCACCTCATTTGGAGCTTCCTAGCTCCCTCTACCTCTATAAATAGACCGCCCATTCCAAATCCCGGGTCTCTTCCCCCGAAACCCTAGCAGATCCCTCCCCGCGCCGCCGGACATGTCCGCCCGGTGGCCGGACACGTCCAACCGCCCGCCGCAGTGAATCAGGAGATGCCACCTGTCCATGCCGCCGTTCCCACGCCGCCGGGCCCGAGACGCCCAGATCCGGCCCTCCAGGCCCATCCCACCGCCGCCGCCCGCGCCCGGGGAATCCCTCCGCCCGAGGTGCGCCTCCCGCCGCCCGACTGCACCACTCGCCGCCGCCGCTTCTCCGCCACCGGCCGCGCTCCGCCGCCCTTCGCTGACCTCGCCGCCGTCCGTGCTCGCCGCTGGCCAGTTCTTCACGCGCCGCCGCAGCCCACCACCGCATCGCTGCCTCGCATCGTGCCTTGCGCCGCCACCTGCCTCGCTGGCGAACGCCGTCCGGCCGTCGCCTCGGCCTCGACTCGCCGGAGTCCACCATCGTCGAAGCTCATCGCCCTCTTCGCCGGAGTTCGGTCTAGCCGGATCCAGAGAAGAAGCGGGACCAGATCCACCAGCCCTTCGAACCAAACGTCCGCGCCGTCCCCGGATCTCTTTGTCCCGGAACCTCCTCGTCCAATTTTTCCCGCAAGGTCTAAAATTCCACTAAGTCCCAGTATTTTTATGCATACTTCATCGCATCATAACTCTGCACCCGTTGCTCCGATTCATGCGTGTAGCATATCAAAATGTTCGCATCGACGAGTAAATCATTTCATCTCATTGCATCATTTTCATTTGACCTCATCTTGATGCCCAAAATGTCGTTGGAAGAGGGCCATGTGATGATTATGTCAGATGTGTTTCAGCAAATGCACTTTTGTCATTTTTTCCATGATTAATGTGTGCATGCTATGATCCTGAGCTCTACATGTGTTTTGTTATATGGCATGCCATCTCTACAGGGGTGTATGCCATTTATTTTTGTGATCTTCGTGGTGACTAGCACAAGCATGCAAAGTAGCTTACTCAATGATGCTGATTTCAGGGACTTAGAATTTCACTAAGTCCTTGCCCTGTCATTATTTTTATGCCATATGCTCATGTTGTTTCCTAGTGATCCGTGCCTATTTCGGGCATGATCAGTAAGGATGTTTTCTAGATATTGTTGTGCTCTATCCAACCGTGTATTTTTTTGTAATTATGGAGCACCCTAGCTTGAGTCAATCGAGCTCTACTTTTGCTATAAAATGTTCCTGGCAGATTGTTAACATGTTTAGCAATTTTTTCGAGCTTGTTGTAGTTGATCTGTGCATTCTATGTTGTTGTTCTTACCATGTCTAGCTTCTATGCCATGTCTACTTGCTGGGTGTATGCTTAGATTATCATGCCATGCTTTGTAGTGAGTGCATTGAGCTCGTAAACATGCCTACTTGTTAACTGTTTTGCATGCTCCAGTTTTTCACTATGTCTGAATCTGTTTATGTGTTTGCTATGTTCACATGCTTGCAATTGTTTTTTCTGATCCCTTTTGGCTCATGGACACTAAGGGACTTTTGTTGTATGCTTTGAGTAGCTTCATGCCATGCCTTGCTTTTCCATGATATGTTCCTGTAGCATGTAGTTATCGTGCTCTAAACATTGCTTCCCGAGGATAAATTCCTGACATGCTGTCAATTTCACAAAGTCTGAAACCTGTTATCTTTTGCTCTTTTGGCATGCTTGTTTGAACCTGTTAATGAGTGAATTAGCCGTAGCTCAGTGTTCTGAAGGAAATATGCCCTAGAGGCAATAATAAAGTTATTATTTATTTCCTTGTATCATGATAAATGTTTATTATTCATGCTAGAATTGTATTAACTGGAAACATAATACATGTGTGAATACATAGACAAACAGAGTGTCACTAGTATGCCTCTACTAGACTAGCTCGTTAATCAAAGATGGTTATGTTTCCTAACCATGAACAAAGAGTTGTTATTTGATTAACGAGGTCACATCATTAGTTGAATGATCTGATTGATATGACCCATTCCATTAGCTTAGCACCCGATCGTTTAGTATGTTGCTATTGCTTTCTTCATGACTTATACATGTTCCTATGACTATGAGATTATGCAACTCCTGTTTGCCGGAGGAACACTTTGGGTGCTACCAAACGTCACAACGTAACTGGGTGATTATAAAGGAGCATTATAGGTGTCTCCAAAGGTACATGTTGGGTTGGCGTATTTCGAGATTGGGATTTGTCACTCCGACAGTCGGAGAGGTATCTCTGGGCCCTCTCGGTAATACACATCACATAAGCCTTGCAAGCATTGTAGCTAAGATGTTAGTTGTGAGATGATGTATTACGGAACGAGTAAAGAGACTTGCCGGTAACGAGATTGAACTAGGTATTGGATACCGATGATCGAATCTCGGGCAAGTAACATACCGATGACAAAGGGAACAACGTATGTTGTTATGCGGTCTGACCGATAAAGATCTTCGTAGAATATGTAGGAGCCAATATGGGCATCCAGGTCCCGCTATTGGTTATTGACCGAAGACGTGTCTCGGTCATGTCTACATTGTTCTCGAACCGTAGGGTCCGCACGCTTAACGTTACGATGACAGTTATTATGAGTTTATGCATTTTGATGTACCGAAGATTGTTCGGAGTCCCGGATGTGATCACGGACATGACGAGGAGTCTCGAAATGGTCGAGACATAAAGATTGATATATTGGAAGCCTATATTTGGATATTGGAAGTGTTCCGGGTGAAATCGGGATTTTACCGGATTACCGGGAGGTTACCGGAACCCCCCCGGGAGCCATATGGGCCATCATGGGCCCTAGTGGAAAGGAGAAAAGGGGCAGCCCATAGGTGGCCGCGCGCCCCCCTTCCCTTAGTCCTATTAGGACTAGGAGAAGGGGCCGGCCCCCTCTCTCTCTCTTTCCCCCTTTGGGAAACCTAGTCCAACTATGATTGGGGGGGGGAGTCCTACTCCCGGTAGGAGTAGGACTCCTCCTGCGCCCTCTCCCTGGCCGGCGCACCCCTCCCCCTTGGCTCCTTTATATACGGAGGCAGGGGGCACCTCTAGACACACAAGTTGATCCTTGGTGATCGTTCCTTAGCCGTGTGCGGTGCCCCCTGCCACCATATTCCACCTCGGTCATATCGTTGTAGTGCTTAGGCGAAGCCCTGCGTCGGTAGAACATCAAGATCCTCACCACACCGTCGTGCTGACAGAACTCTTCCTCGACGCTTTGCTGGATCGGAGCCCGAGGATCATCATCGAGCTGAACGTGTGCTAAGAACTCGGAGGTGCCGGAGTAACGGTGCTTGGATCGGTCGGATCGGGAAGACGTACGACTACTTCCTCTACGTTGTGTGATCGCTTCCGCAGTCGGTCTGCGTTGGTACGTAGACAACACTCTCCCCTCTCGTTGCTATGCATCACCATGATCTTGCGTGTGCGTAGGAATTTTTTTGAAATTACTACGTTCCCCAACAGTGGCATCCGAGCCTGGTTTTATGGTTTGATGTTATTTGCACGAGTAGAACACAAGTGAGTTGTGGGCGATACAAGTCATACTGCCTACTAGCATGTCATACTTTGGTTCGGCGGTATTGTTGGACGAGACGACCCGGACCAACATTACGCGTACGCTTACGCGAGACCGGTTCCCTTGACGTGCTTAGCACATAGATGGCTTGCGGGCGACTGTCTCTCCAACTTCAGTTGAACCGAGTGTGGCTACGCCCGGTCCTTGAGAAGGTTAAAACGGAGTCTATTTGACAAACTATCGTTGTGGTTTTGATGCGTAGGTGAGATGAGTTCTTCCTTAAGCCCGTAGAAGCCATGTAAAACTTGCAACAACAAAGTAGAGGACGTCTAACTTGTTTTTGCAGGGCATGTTGTGATGTGATATGGTCAAGGCATGATGCTAAATTTTATTGTATGAGATGATCATGTTTTGTAACCAAGTTATCGGCAACTGGCAGGAGCCATATGGTTGTCGCTTTATTGTATGCAATGCAATCGCGATGTAATGCTTTACTTTATTACTAAGCGGTAGTGATAGTCATGGAAGCATAAGATTGGCGAGACGACAACGATGCTACGATGGAGATCAAGGTGTCGCGCCGGTGACGATGGTGATCATGACGGTGCTTCGGAGATGGAGATCACAAGCACAAGATGAGGATGGCCATATCATATCACTTATATTGATTGCATGTGATGTTTATCCTTTTATGCATCTTATCTTGCTTTGATTGACGGTAGCATTATAAGATGATCTCTCACTAAATTATCAAGAAGTGTTCTCCCTGAGTATGCACCGTTGCCAAAGTTCGTCGTGCCCAGACACCACGTGATGATCGGGTGTGATAAGCTCTACGTCCATCTACAATGGGTGCAAGCCAGTTTTGCACACGCAGAATACTCAGGTTAAACTTGACGAGCCTAGCATATGCAGATATGGCCTTGGAACACGGAGACCGAAAGGTCGAGCGTGAATCATATAGTAGATATGATCAACATAACGATGTTCACCATTGAAAACTACTCCATCTCACGTGATGATCGGTTATGGTTTAGTTGATTTGGATCACGTGATCACTTAGAGGATTAGAGGGATGTCTATCTAAGTGGGAGTTCTTAAGTAATTTGATTAACTGAACTTAAACTTATCATGAACTTAGTACCTGATAGTATCTTTCTTGTTTATGTTGATTGTAGATAGATGGCTCGTGCTGTTGTTCCGTTGAATTTTAATGTGTTCCTTGAGAAAGAAAAGTTGAAATATGATGGTAGCAATTACACGGACTGGGTCCGTAACTTGAGGATTATCCTCATTGCTGCACAGAAGAATTACATCCTGGAAGCACCGCTGGGTGCCAGGCCTGCTGCTGGAGCAACACCAGATGTTATGAACGTCTGGCAGAGCAAAGCTGATGACTACTCGATAGTTCAGTGTGCCATGCTTTACGGCTTAGAATCGGGACTTCAACGACGTTTTGAACGTCATGGAGCATATGAGATGTTCCAGGAGTTGAAGTTAATATTTCAAGCAAATGCCCGGATTGAGAGATATGAAGTCTCCAATAAGTTCTATAGCTGCAAGATGGAGGAGAACAGTTCTGTCAGTGAGCATATACTCAAAATGTCTGGGTATAATAATCACTTGATTCAATTGGGAGTTAATCTTCCAGATGATTGCGTCATTGACAGAATTCTCCAATCACTGCCACCAAGCTACAACAGCTTCGTGATGAACTATAATATGCAAGGGATGAACAAGACTATTCCCGAGCTCTTCGCAATGCTAAAAGCTGCGGAGGTAGAAATCAAGAAGGAGCATCAAGTGTTGATGGTTAACAAGAGCACTAGTTTCAAGAAAAAGGGCAAAGGGAAGAAGAAGGGGAACTTCAAGAAGAACGGCAAGCAAGTTGCTGCTCAGGAGAAGAAACCCAAGTCTGGACCTAAGCCTGAAACTGAGTGCTTCTACTGCAAGCAGACTGGTCACTGGAAGCAGAACTGCCCCAAGTATTTGGCGGATAAGAAGGATGGCAAGGTGAACAAAGGTATATGTGATATACATGTTATTGATGTGTACCTTACTAGAGCTCGCAGTAGCACCTGGGTATTTGATACTGGTTCTGCTGCTAATATTTGCAACTCGAAACAGGGACTACGGAATAAGCGGACACTAGCAAAAGGACGAGGTGACGATGCGCGTGGGAAACGGTTCCAAAGTCGATGTGATCGCGGTCGGCACGCTACCTCTACATCTACCTTCGGGATTAATATTAGACCTAAATAATTGTTATTTGGTGCCAGCGTTAAGCATGAACATTATATCTGGATCTTGTTTGATGCGAGACGGTTATTCATTTAAATCAGAGAATAATGGTTGTTCTATTTATATGAGTAATATCTTTTATGGTCATGCACCTTTGAAGAGTGGTCTATTTTTAATGAATCTCGATAGTAGTGATACACATATTCATAATATTGAAACCAAAAGATGCAGAGTTGATAATGAAAGTGCAACTTATTTTTGGCACTGTCGTTTAGGTCATATCGGTATAAAGCGCATGAAGAAACTCCATACTGATGGACTTTTGGAACCACTTGATTATGAATCACTTGGTACTTGCGAACCGTGTCTCATGGGCAAGATGACTAAAACACCGTTCTCCGGAACTATGGAGAGAGCAACAGAATTGTTGGAAATCATACATACAGATGTATGTGGTCCGATGAATATTGAGGCTCGCGGCGGATATCGTTATTTTCTCACCTTCACAGATGATTTAAGAAGATATGGGTATATCTACTTAATGAAACATAAGTCTGAAACATTTGAACAGTTCAAAGAATTTCAGAGTGAAGTTGAAAATCATCGTAACAAGAAAATAAAGTTTCTACGATCTGATCGTGGAGGAGAATATTTGAGTTACGAGTTTGGTGTACATTTGAAAAATTGCGGAATAGTTTCGCAACTCACGCCACCCGGAACACCACAGCGTAATGGTGTGTCCGAACGTCGTAATCGTACTTTACTAGATATGGTACGATCTATGATGTCTCTTACTGATTTACCGCTATCGTTTTGGGGTTATGCTTTAGAGACGGCTGCATTCACGTTAAATAGGGCACCATCAAAAACCGTTGAGACGACGCCTTATGAACTGTGGTTTGGCAAGAAACCAAAGTTGTCGTTTCTTAAAGTTTGGGGCTGCGATGCTTATGTGAAAAAGCTTCAACCTGATAAGCTCGAACCCAAATCGGAGAAATGTGTCTTCATAGGATACCCAAAGGAGACTGTTGGGTACACCTTCTATCACAGATCCGAAGGCAAGACATTCGTTGCTAAGAATGGATCCTTTCTAGAGAAGGAGTTTCTCTCGAAAGAAGTGAGTGGGAGGAAAGTAGAACTTGACGAGGTAACTATACCTGCTCCCTTATTGGAAAGTAGTACATCACAGAAAACTGTTTCTGCGACACCTACACCAATAAGTGAGGAAGTTAATGATCATGATCATGAAACTTCAGAACAAGATGCTACTGAACCTCGTAGATCAACCAGAGTAAGATCCGCACCAGAGTGGTACGGTAATCCAGTTCTGGAAATCATGCTACTAGATCATGATGAACCTACGAACTATGAAGAAGCGATGGTGAGCCCAGATTCCGCAAAGTGGCTTGAAGCCATGAAATCTGAGATGGGATCCATGTATGAGAACAAAGTATGGACTTTGGTTGACTTGCCCGATGATCGGCAAGCAATTGAGAATAAATGGATCTTCAAGAAGAAGACTGACGCTGATGGTAATATTACTGTCTACAAAGCTCGACTTGTTGCAAAGGGTTTTCGATAAGTTCAAGGGGTTGACTACGATGAGACCTTCTCACCCGTAGCGATGCTTAAGTCTGTCCGAATCATGTTAGCAATTGCCGCATTTTATGATTATGAAATTTGGCAGATGGATGTCAAAACTGCATTCCTGAATGGATTTCTGGAAGAAGAGTTGTATATGATACAACCGGAAGGTTTTGTCGATCCAAAGGGAGCTAACTAAGTGTGCAAGCTCCAGCGATCCATTTATGGGCTGGTGCAAGCCTCTCGGAGTTGGAATAAACGTTTTGATAGTGTGATCAAAGCATTTGGTTTTATACAGACTTTCGGAGAAGCCTGTATTTACAAGAAAGTGAGTGGGAGCTCTGTAGCATTTCTGATATTATATGTGGATGACATATTGCTAATTGGAAATGACATAGAATTTCTGGATAGCATAAAGGGATATTTGAATAAGAGTTTTTCAATGAAAGACCTCGGTGAAGCTGCTTACATATTAGGCATAAAGATCTATAGAGATAGATCAAGACGCTTAATTGGACTTTCACAAAGCACATACCTTGACAAGATTTTGAAGAAGTTCAAAATGGATCAAGCAAAGAAAGGGTTCTTGCCTGTGTTACAAGGTGTGAAGTTGAGTCAGACTCAATGCCCGACCACTGCAGAAGATAGAGAGAAAATGAAAGATGTTCCCTATGCTTCAGCCATAGGCTCTATCATGTATGCAATGCTGTGTACCAGACCTGATGTGTGCCTTGCTATAAGTTTAGCAGGGAGGTACCAAAGTAATCCAGGAGTGGATCACTGGACAGCGGTCAAGAACATCCTGAAATACCTGAAAAGGACTAAGGATATGTTTCTTGTATATGGAGGTGACAAAGAGCTCACCGTAAGAGGTTACATTGATGCAAGCTTTGACACTGGTCCGGACGATTCTAAATCGTAAACCGGATACGTGTTTACATTAAACGGTGGAGCTGTCAGTTGGTGCAGTTCTAAACAAAGCGTCGTAGCGGGATCTACATGTGAAGCAGGAGTACATAGCTGCTTCGGAAGCAGCGAACGAAGGAGTCTGGATGAAGGAGTTCATATCCGATCTAGGTGTCATACCTAGTGCATCGGGTCCAATGAAAATCTTTTGTGACAATACTGGTGCAATTGCCTTGGCAAAGGAATCCAGATTTCACAAAAGGACCAAACACATCAAGAGACGCTTCAATTCCATCCGAGATCTAGTCCAGGTGGGAGACATAGAGATTTGCAAGATACATACGGATCTGAATGTTGCAGACTCGTTGACTAAGCCTCTTCCACGAGCAAAACATGATCAGCACCAAGGCTCCATGGGTGTTAGAATCATTACTGTGTAATCTAGATTATTGACTCTAGTGCAAGTGGGAGACTGAAGGAAATATGCCCTAGAAGCAATAATAAAGTTATTATTTATTTCCTTATATCATGATAAATGTTTATTATTGATGCTAGAATTGTATTAACCGGAAACATAATACATGTGTGAATACATGGACAAACAGAGTGTCACTAGTATGCCTCTACTAGACTAGCTCGTTAATCAAAGATGGTTATGTTTCCTAACCATTGACAAAGAGTTGTCATTTGATTAACGGTATCACATCATTAGTTGAATGATCTGATTGATATGACCCATTCCATTAGCTTAGCACCCGATCGTTTAGTATGTTGCTATTGCTTTCTTCATGACTTATACATGTTCCTATGACTATGAGATTATGCAACTCCCGTTTGCCGGAGGAACACTTTGGGTGCTACCAAACGTCACAACGTAACTGGGTGATTATAAAGGAGCATTACAGGTGTCTCTTGGCGTATTTCGAGATTGGGATTTGTCACTCCGACAGTCGGAGAGGTATCTCTGGGCCCTCTCGGTAATACACATCACATAAGCCTTGCAAGCATTGTAACTAAGATGTTAGTTGTGAGATGATGTATTATGGAACGAGTAAAGAGACTTGCCGGTAACGAGATTGAACTAGGTATTGGATACCGACGATCGAATCTCGGGCAAGTAACATACCGATGACAAAGGGAACAACGTATGTTGTTATGCGGTCTGACCGATAAAGATCTTCGTAGAATATGTAGGAGCCAATATGGGCATCCAGGTCCCGCTATTGGTTATTGACCGGAGACGTGTCTCGGTCATGTCTACATTGTTCTCGAACCGTAGGGTCCGCACGCTTAACGTTACGATGACAGTTATTATGAGTTTATGCAATATGGGCCATCATGGGCCCTAGTGGAAAGGAGAAAAGGGGCAGCCCATAGGTGGCCGCGCCCCCCTTCCCTTAGTCCTATTAGGACTAGGAGAAGGGACCGGCCCCCTCTCTCTCTCTTTCCCCCTTTGGGAAACCTAGTCCAACTAGGATTGGGGGGGGAGTCCTACTCCCGGTAGGAGTAGGACTCCTCCTGCGCCCTCTCCCTGGCCGGCGCACCCATCCCCCTTGGCTCCTTTATATACGGAGGCAGGGGGCACCTCTAGACACACAAGTTGATCCTTGGTGATCGTTCCTTAGCCGTGTGCGGTGCCCCCTGCCACCATATTCCACCTCGGTCATATCGTTGTAGTGCTTAGGCGAAGCCCTGCGTCGGTAGAACATCAAGATCGTCACCACGCCGTCGTGCTGACGGAACTCTTCCTCGACGCTTTGCTGGATCGGAGCCCGAGGATCGTCATCGAGCTGAAGGTGTGCTAAGAACTCGGAGGTGCCGGAGTAACGGTGCTTGGATCGGTCGGATCGGGAAGACGTACGACTACTTCCTCTACGTTGTGTGATCGCTTCCGCAGTCGGTCTGCGTTGGTACGTAGACAACACTCTCCCCTCTCGTTGCTATGCATCACCATGATCTTGCGTGTGCGTAGGAAATTTTTTGAAATTACTACGTTCCCCAACATGTTCATCTTTTGTTAAGCATCATGAGTGGATCCCTGCCATGTAATTTTTTTGCTATGTTTGAGTGCTGTAGCATATTTATCTTGATGCATTTAGATGGCTACTTGCTGTTTATCGCAGACCGGTGCCATATTTGTTTTGCTTGCCATTTCCAAACCGTGCATCCGATTCCGGTGACCTTTATATCGATTTCGACCAAAATCAACTAACCTTTCTAGTGGCACTCTTGGTTTTCCATGTTGAGGCCAGGTTCAATCATTCCTTTCCAAATCATGCCTATGCATCACTTACCGCATCCCGTGTATCATACCATGTTTGCATCATGTTGCTTGAGCATTGCACGTGGTTGATTGTGTTCCTTTTGCTTGTTGTTCTTGCTTGGGTAGAGCCGGGAGACGAGTGCGTGATCGAGGAGCCCGTTGAGTATGCCTACGAGGATCAAGGCAACTCTGAGAACATTGCAGGCAAGATGATCATACCCTCGAAATCACTTCTATGCTTGCTAGTTGCTCGCTCTTGTGCTATGCCTATGCTGTGATACCTACCACTTTCTTATCATGCCTCCCATATTGTTAAGCCAAGCCTCTAACCCACCTTGTCGTAGCAAACCGTTGTTTGGCTACGTTACCACTTTGCTCAGCCCCTCTTATAGCGTTGTTTGTTGCAGGTGAAGATTGGAGTTTGTTCCTTGTTGGAACATGGATATTTTGTTGGGATATCACAATATCTCTTATTTATATTAATACATCTATATACTTCGTAAAGGGTGGAAGGCTCGGCCTTATTCCTGGTGTTTTGTTCCACTCTTGCTGTCCTAGTTTTCGTCATATCGGTGTTATGTTCCCGGATTTTCCGTTCCATACACGGTTGGGTTATAATGGGAACCCCTTGATAGTTCACCTTAAATAAAACTCCTCCAGCAATGCCCAACATTGGTTTTACCATTCGCCACCTAGCCTCTTTGTCCCTTCGGTTCCGCAGACTCAAGGGTCATCTTTATTAAGCCCCCCCTGGGCCATTGCTCCTCTGAGTGTTGGTCCGACCGAGTAGACTGCAGGGCCACCTCGGGGCAACTTGAGGGTTGGTCTTACTCGTAGGATGTCTCGCAGGGATTTGAACTTTCGAAAGCCATGCCCGCGGTTATGGGCAGATGGGAATTTGTTAATGTCTAGTTGTAGAAAACCTGAAACTTATCTTATTTAAAATGCATCAACCCCGTGTGTTGCCGTGATGGTCTCTTTCCGGCGGAGTCCGGGAAGTGAACACGATGTTGGAGTAATGCTTGACGTAGGTTGTTCTAGGATTACTTCTTGATCATAGTTGTTCGACCGCGCTTTGCTGTAACACCCCGGATGTGACTTACCTAATATGTAATCCAACTCTTGTCGTTTCCGGCATTAAGTTATTTTATTTTCTCGGGTTTGGGTCTTTGTCTCCGTGTGTTGTTATCGTTGTCATGCATCCCATATCATGCCTTCATGTGCATTGCATTTGCATACGTGTTCATCTCATGCATTGGAGCATTTTCCCCGTTGTCCGTTTTGCATTCCGGCGCTTCGTTCTCCTCCGGTGGTCATTTCTACCTTTCTTTCGTGTGTGGGGATTAAACATTTCCGGATTGGACCAAGACTTGCCAAGCGGCCTTGGTTCACTACCGGTAGACCGCCTGTCAAGTTTCGTACCATTTGGACTTCGTTTGATGCTCCAACGGTTAACCGAGGGACCGAAAAGGCCTCGTGTGTGTTGCAGCCCAACACCCCTCCATTTTGGCCCAAAACCCTCTCCATCATCTAGAGCGTTCGATCACGATCGCGTGGCCGAAAACCGCACCTCATTTGGACTCTCCTAGCTCCCTCTATGCCTAGATATACACCCCTCCTCGAAAATCCCGGATCCCCTCTTCCAAAACCCTAGCCCCGCTCCATCCGCGTGGCCGGACATTGTCCGCCGGCGCCGGACACGCCGCTGCCAGCCATTCCCGCGCCGCCATGTGGGACCTCGCGCCGTCCCCGCCGCCGCGGCCCGGAGAGCCCGGATCGGGCCCTCCCGGCCCATCTCCCCGCGCGCCGCCCGGATCCCGCGCCGCCGCCGCCTGCTTCTTGCTCCGCCGCACCGCTACCTTCACCGGCCGGCTCCGCCCCACGACGCCGGCGAGCTCCCGAGGCCACCGCACGCCGCGCCGCCTCGCCGGAGCTGCCCACCAGCTGGCGCCGCCTCGCCTCCCCACATCTTCTTCGACCCCGGCGACCGAAGTACTGGCCGGATCCTACGAAGTCCCCATCTCCGGCGGCCTCAAGCTCAAGCCACCGGATCCAGATCTGGGATTGGATCGGTTGACTTTTTTTCCCAAAACCCTAATTATTTGCTCTTGTTCATCATGTCGTAACTCCTCATCCGTAGCTCCGTTTTGGGCATATAGCATATCAAAATGTTTGTCTCAGAGAGTACATCATTTCATCTCATTGCATCATTTCCATTTGAGATCATCTTGATGCCCGAAATGCTGTTAGAAGAATGCTATTTGAGATAATTGTTAGATCTGCTGCTCCATTTAGATATTTGTCATTTTTGCCATGATTATTGTGTGCATGATATGCCCCTGAGCTCTACATGAGTTTTGTTATATGTTTTGCCATCTATCCAGAGATGAAACCCATGTATTTTTGTGATGTGTGTGGTGACTAGTACAAGCTTGCAAAGTGGAGCATTCATTAATGCTGATTTCAGGGACTTAGCATTTCCAATAAGTCCTTGACCTGTTTATCCCAAATTGCCATATGTTCATGTTGTTTCCTAGTGATCTGTGCCTCTTTTGAGGATGATCAGTAAGGATGTTTTGTCAATCTTGTAGTGCTCTATCCATCCATATCTTTGTTTGCAATTATGGATCACCCTAGTTTGAGTCAATCGAGCTCTACCTTTGCTATTTCGTGAATCTGGGCAGATTGTCTACTTGTTAGCAATTTTGCCGAGGATGTTGTAGTTGATCCGTGCATGCTATGTTATTGTTCTTGCCATGTCTAGCTTGCATTTTGTGTATTCTTGATGGGTGTATGCTTAGATTGTCATGACTTTCTCTGTAGTGAGTGCATCGAGCTCGTAAACATGCCTACTTGATATCTGTTTCAGCATGCTCCAGTTTTTCTCTAAGTCTGTGATCTGATTATGTTTTTGCCATGTTCACATGCTTGCAATTGTATTTTCTGATCCCTTTTGGCTCAAGGTCACTAAGGGACATTTGTTAAGCTCTTTGATAGCTCCATGCCATGCTTTACTTTGCCATGTTCAGGTCCTGTAGCATATTGTTTTCATGCTCCAAAGAGTGCTATCTGATCTGAAATTCCAGACAAGTGTTAATTTCACTAAGTGGGAGTAACTCCGATTCCGGCGTCTTTATATCGTTTTCAAGCGATTTCATCTCATCTTTCCAGTGGCACACTTGGATTTCCAAATTGAGGCCAGGTTCATTCGTTCCTTCTCAAATCATGCATATGCATCACATATCGCATCCCGCATAGCATACCATCTTTGCATCATATTGTTTGAGCTTTGCACGTGGTTGATTGTGTCCTTATTGCTTGTTTGGGTAGAGCAGGGAGACGAGTTCGCTAACGAGGAGCCTGTTGAGTTTGCTTTCGAGGATCCAGTCAACTTTGACAACTTTGCAGGCAAGATGATCATACCCTCGAAATCACTACTATCTTTGCTATGCTAGATGCTCGCTCTTTCGCTATGCCTATGCTATGATTCCTACCACTTGCTTATCATGCCTCCCAAATTGCTATGTCAAACCTCTAACCCACCATGTCCTAGCAAACCGTTGATTGGCTATGTTACCGCCTTGCTCAACCCCTCTTATAGTGTTGCTAGTTGCAAGTGAAGATTGGAGACCGTTCCTTGTTGAAACATTATTTACTTGTTGGGATATCATTATATTGCCATGTTATATTAATGCATCTATATACTTGGTAAAGGGTGGAAGGCTCAGCCTCTCGCCTAGTGTTTTGTTCCACTCTTGCCGCCCTAGTTTCCGTCATATCGGTGTTATGTTCCCGGATTTTGCGTTCCTTACACGGTTGGGTGATAAATGGGAACCCCTTGATAGTTCGCCTTGATTAAATCTTTTCCAGCAATGCCCAACCTTGGTTTTACCATTTGCCACCTAGCCTCTTTTTCCCTTGGGTTTCCGGAGCCTGAGGGTCATCTTATTTAAACCCCCCGGGCCAGTGCTCCTCTGAGTGTTGGTCCACCTTGTCAGCCGCCGGTGGCCACTAGAGGCAAATCTGGGCTGGCCTACCAGAAGTTTGGACAATCTGAGTGTGCCCTGAGAACGAGATATGTGCAGCTCCTATCGGGATTTGTCGGCACATTCGGGCGGTGTTGCTGGATTTTGTTTTAACTTGTCGAAGTGTCTTGTAGAACCGGGATACCGAGTCTGATCGGAATGTCTCGGGAGGAGGTCTATTCCTTCGTTAACTGTGAGAGCTTTTCATGGGCTAAGTTGGGACTCCCCTGCAGGGATTTGAACTTTCAAAAGCCGTGCCCGCGGTTATGGGCAGATGGGAATTTGTTAACGTCCGGTTGTAGATAACTTGAACCTTAACTTAATTAAAATGAATCAACTGAGTGTGTTACCGTGATGGTCTCTTCTCGGCGGAGTCCGGGAATTGAACACGGTGTTGGAGTTATGCTTGCGCAGGTTGTTCTCTAGATTACTCGCTCGCGCCTTGCCTCCTCTTCTCGCTCTCTTTTGCGAACAGGATAGCCACCATATATGCTAGTCGCTCGCTGCAGCTCCACATATTTTCCTGGCCTTACCTATTAAGCTTAAATAGTCTTGATCGCGAGGGTGCGAGATTGCTGAGTCCCTGTGGCTCACAGATTACTTCCAAACCAGATGCAGGACCCGATGACTCCGTTCTAGATGACGCGATTGAGCTCAAGTGGGAGTTTGACGAGGACTCATGCCGATACTACGTGTCTTTCCCTGATGATCAGTAGTGGTGCCCAGTTGGGATGATCGGGACCGTGTCGCATGTTGGGTTGTTCTTCTATTTTGGCACCATAGTCGGGCCATGAGTGTTTGAATGTTGTAATGCTATTTATGTACTTTGATTGGCGTGGCGAGTGTAAGCCAACTATGTATCTCCCCTTTTATTATCTATATTACATGGGATGTTGTGAAGATTGCCTAACTTGCGACATTGCTTTCAATGTGGTTATGCCTCTAAGTCGTGCCTCGACACGTGGGAGCTATAGCCGCATCGAGGGCGTTACAAGTTGGTAATCAGAGCCTTCCCCGACCTTAGGAGACCCCATTGCTTGATCGTTTTTAGCAGCCGTTGTTGAGTCTAGAAAAATGTTTTGAGTCATTTAGGAATTATATATCGGAGAGTTTAGGGATTCTTTTTACTTCCGAGTCTCCTCATCGCTCTGGTAAGGCATCCTGACATAGAGTTTT
The DNA here is from genome assembly GCF_056163025.1 of Triticum urartu. Classification (NCBI taxonomy): domain Eukaryota; kingdom Viridiplantae; phylum Streptophyta; class Magnoliopsida; order Poales; family Poaceae; genus Triticum; species Triticum urartu. The sequence continues at coordinate 43,601,163 of NC_141877.1, read as the reverse complement.
GACTCTTCTCTTCTCAAATTTCACTAAATTTTTTTTAGGATCACGCGGGTATCTTGGAATCGTTCCGATGGTTTTGTGACGAGAACATTGTTCTTGGTGCCTCCTGTCTTTAGGGGTTGTGGCAGTGTCCCGGGGAGTTGAGCTCCGAGGTGTTGTCGTCACAATTTTATCATTGCAGTTCTGGAATACCTGAGTTTAGTACGCCGACATCAAAAATCTCTTTTATGCAGTTCGTTGGTGAGATAACCTCGACGCCACCCAGTACTAGGGCGGGAGTTCGGAGTATCGCCATAACTTGTATAACGGATGCTTTTCGAAGGTTGAGGTAGATGGTTTCCGAAGTTTTCTCGGTTATGTGTTGAAGGATGGATCCAGCTGGATGTAGGATTTGCTAGATTTGGGTGAGATATTATGCTTCCCCTATATCCCCAACACCTGATTGCATAACCGGAAAGGTTCGGGAGTTTCATAGGTGGGAATTCTTGTAGCTCTAGTTCTTCTTCCACGGATATTTGGTTTGAGATTGGGATTTCTTACCGAGTATTCGTTCTTGATCCGTACCTTCTTGATTTATTCCTCTACCTAAATTCTAAGTGGCTTCTCAATTTATGGATATGTGACCATTTCAAGAGGAATGCATTCGTTCATTTTGTTCGGATGTGAAGACTATATGTTGCAATTTTCACTTCATTGGATTCAGCTTCAATATTTGCCTATCAATGTGCTAATGGATGTCAACCTCTTCAGGATGGCTCCTCCAACGCGCACGACTCCGAATCCTGATCCGCCACCACCTCCACCTCCTCCGGAGGCATGACAAGCTGTGATGGCCGCAACCAATGCAAACATGCAGTTGATCATGCAAATTCTTCAAGAGCGCAATCAAGCGAACCAAGGCAACCAAGGCAACAATCAGAATCACTTTGCTACACTCAACCAGTTCCTTGCTAACGGGCCAAAGACTTTCAGCAATTGTGTTGAGGCAACTGATGCTGACGATTGGCTCGTGGACCTGTGCAAGCATTTTGAGTGCAGTAACGTCAGGCCTGAGGACTTTGTCAAGTTCGCTTCCTTCCAACTCAAAGACCAAGCTGCAGAGGGGTTCCAGCAGTACAAGGATTCCAGAGGTGGACATGTGATTACCTGGGATGAATTCCGTCAAGATTTCAGAGCTCACCATATTCCCCAGAGCGTGGTTGAAAGCAAGCATGAGGAATTCCGCAACCTGAAGCAAGGCTCTTTGTCTGTCTATGACTACAACAAGTTGTTTCAGAAGCTCGCCCGCTTTGCTAAGAAGGACGCCCCTGATGAGAAGAGCATGATATACCAGTTCAGGGGTGGTCTCAGAGAAGAAATCCAACTAGCTCTTGTTCTCTTTGAGCCCTTGAGGTACGATGAGTGCTACAACATGGCATTGAAGCAAGAGGCTGCTCAACTGAGGTGTGATGCTTCCAAGAAGCGAGTTAGAGACACTACTCCTTCTTCCTCTACTCAAGTGGCCAAGCAGCAGAAGTATTGGCTTCCTCCTCCTCCATTCCGTTAGCCGTTTCAGAAGAGCAAAGGTGGCAGTGGATCTTCCCACCCACCCAACCCTGGCTTTCAGAACAAGACTTCGTCTCAAGCTCCAAGATCGAGTGCTCCGTATCACCGTCCGCTTTTAGAGGTCACGCGCAACAAGTGCCAACAGAAGGGTCACTATGCCAACAAGTGCTTCAATCTGAGGCGCCTCCCTCCTCCTCCTCCTGTGAGATCGGCAAGTACAGCTGTGGTCAAGCATAACCCCGAGCATGCCAAGGTCAACTTGATGAACGCAGCTCAGGCAGAGGACTCGTCAGATGTCATCATGGGTAACCTTCCTATTAACGATGTTCCTGCAAAAGTTCTTTTTGACACTGGTGCATCGCATTGTTTCATCTCGAAATCTTTTGCATCTAAGCATGAGTTGACTTTCCAAGTTATGCATAAACCGTTAGCAGTTGTCTCTCCGGGTAAATGTTTGCTCGCTAACCACGAGGTTCTGGATATTTGTATCATGATGGGTGATTTCAAGTTTTTGGCTTCTCCAATGGTTCTTGGTAACTCGGATATTGATCTTATTCTCGGGATGGATTGGCTTTCTAAGCACAAGGCTCAGCTTGATTGTGCAGCCAGGCAGATTCAATTGACTCATTCGTCTGAGGATGTAATTTTCTTTGCCGCTCGGGATAATACCATCCGTCTGTTTTCTCTCAATGAGAAGGGTGAACCGGATGCTATCTCGAAGATTCCAGTCGTTTGCGAATATCAAGACGTCTTTCCAGAAGAGCTTCCAGGAATGCCTCCGCACCGGCCAGTTGAATTTGTCATTGATCTGGAGCCTGGCACGGAACCTGTGTGCAAGCGTCCTTACAAGCTCGGACCTAAAGAGTTGAAGGAGCTGAAGAAGCAACTCGATATTCAAGAGAGAATGGGTCTCATCCGACCAAGTTCTTCTCCATGGGGTTGTGGTGTTCTTTTTGTGAAGAAGAAGGATGGAACGGACCGACTTTGTGTTGATTACCGTCCATTGAACAAGAAGACCATCAAGAACAAATACCCACTTCCCAACATCAACGAGCTATTCGAACAACTCAAAGGTGCCCAAGTATTCTCCAAGCTTGATCTCCGTATGGGTTATCATCAGATTCGAATCAGTGAGCAAGATATTCCCAAGACGGCTTTCAGGACAAGCTATGGTTCATATGAATACACTGTCATGTCTTTTGGCCTCGTCAACGCTCCTCCGACTTTCTCTCGCATGATGAACTTCATCTGCAATGCCTACACCAATGACTTCGTTTTGGTCTATCTCGACGACATTCTGGTTTTCTCGAAGAACAAGGAAGATCATGCCAAGCACTTGCGTTTGGTACTCGATAAGCTCAGAGAACACCAGTTCTACGCAAAGTTCTCCAAGTGCGAATTTTGGCTCGATGAGGTTCTTTATCTTGGTCATATCATCTCTGCCAAGGGCATTGTGGTGAATCCTGAAAAGGTGTCTGCAATTGTGAATTGGGAACCTCCTCAGAACGTGAAGAAACTCCGTAGCTTCCTCGGCCTCGCAAGTTACTGTCGAAGATTCGTTGAAAACTTCTCTAAGATCGCGAAGCCTCTCTCAAATCTTCTCCAGAAGCACGTCAAGTACGTTTGGTGTCCGGAGTGTGACATTGCTTTCAACACTTTGAAAGAGAAATTGGTCACTGCTCCAGTTCTGACTCCGCCTCATGAATCCAAACCATATGAGGTCTTTTGTGATGCCTCTCTCCAAGGTCTTGGCGCAGTGTTGATGCAAGAGAAGAGAGTTGTGGCTTACACCTCTCGCCAGTTGAAGCCCAACGAGAAGAACTACCCCACTCATGACCTCGAGTTGGCGGCAGTTGTGCATGCTCTTTTGACTTGGAGACATCTCTTATTGGGAAGAAAAGTGGACATTTTCACTGATCACAAGAGTCTCAAGTACATCTTCACTCAGCCTAATCTCAACCTCAGGCAGACTCGATGGGTCGAAATGATTCAAGAGTATAATCCGAGTATCGAGTATACTCCAGGCAAGGCCAATGTGATTGCTGACGCATTGAGCAGGAAGGCTTACTGCAATAGTCTGATTCTCAAGCCTTATCAACCCGAGCTTTGTGAAGCTTTCCGCAAACTTAATCTGCAAGTTGTTCCTCAAGGTTTCCTCGCCAACCTTCAAGTCTCTCCTACCTTGGAAGACCAGATTCGCCAAGCCCAGCTTCTTGATGCTATGGTGAAAAAGGTGAAGATTGGGATTGCCAAAAGTCAACCCAAGTACAAGTGCTACCGCCTTGATGACAAGGATACTCTCTTCTTCGAGGATCATATTGTTGTGCCCAAAGGTGACCTTCGTGAAGTGATCATGAACGAGGCTCACAATTCTCTCCTCTCCATCCACCCTGGGAGCACGAAGATGTATCAGGACCTCAAGCAGGCTTATTGGTGGACTCGAATGAAGCGTGAGATTGCGCAATTCGTGAATGAGTGTGATGTCTGCAGAAGAGTGAAGGCAGTGTTGGAAATATGCCCTAGAGGCAATAATAGAAGTATTATTATTATATTTCTTTGATCATGATAATTGTCTTTACTCATGCTATAACTGTATTATTCGGAAATCGTAATACACGTGTGAATACATAGACCATAATATGTCCCTAGTAAGCCTCTAGTTGACTAGCTCGTTGATCAACAGATAGTCATGGTTTCCTGGCTATGGACATTGGATGTCATTGATAACGGGATCACATCATTAGGAGAATGATGTGATGGACAAGACCTAATCCTAAGCATAGCACAAGATCGTGTAGTTCGTTTGCTAGAGCTTTTCCAATGTCAAGTATCTTTTCCTTTGACCATGAGATCGTGTAACTCCCGGATACCGTAAGAGTGCTTTGGGTGTATCAAACGTCACAACGTAACTGGGTGACTATAAAGGTGCACTACGGGTATCTCCGAAAGTGTCTGTTGGGTTGACATGGATCGAGACTGGGATTTGTCACTCCATATAACGGAGAGGTATCACTGGGCCCACTCGGTAATGCATCATCATTATGAGCTCAAGGTGACCAAGTGGTTGATCACGGGATCATGCATTACGGTACGAGTAAAGTGACTTGCCGGTAACGAGACTGAACAAGGTATTGGGATACCGACGATCGAGTCTCGGGCAAGTAACATACCGATTGACAAAGGGAATTGTATACGGGGTTGACTAATCCTCGACATCGTGGTTCATCCGATGAGATCATCATGGAGCATGTGGGAGCCATCATGGGTATCTAGATCCCGCTGTTGGTTATTGACCAGAGAGTCATCTCGGTCATGTCTGCTTGTCTCCCGAACCCGTAGGGTCTACACACTTCAGGTTCGGTGACGCTAGGGTTATGAAGATATGTGTATGCAGTAACCCGAATGTTGTTCGGAGTCCCGGATGAGATCCCGGGCGTCACGAGGAGTTCCGGAATGGTCCGGAGGTAAAGAATTATATATAGTAAGTGCTGTTTCGGCCATCGGGACAAGTTTCGGGGTTATCGGTATTGTACCGGGACAACCGGAGGGGTCCCGGGGGCCCACCGGGTGGGGCCACCTATCCCGGGGGGCCACATGGGCTGTAGGGGGTGCGCCTTGGCCTATATGGGCCAAGGGCACCAGCCCCTATAGGCCCATGCGCCTAGGGTTTCCAAGGGGGAGGAGTCCCACTAGTGGAAGGCACCCCTGAGTGCCTTGGGGGGGAGGGAAACCTCCCCTGGCCGCCGCACCTAGGAGATTGGATCTCCTAGGCTGCGCACCACCCCCCCTTGGCCCTCCTATATATAGTGGGGGAGAGGAGGGACTTCATAACTCAGCCTTTGGTGCTTCCCTCTCTCCCCGTTACGTCTCTCTCTCGTATTATAGGCGAAGCCCTGCTACTGTGACGCCCTGCATCCACCACCACGCCGTCGTGCTGCTGGATCTTCATCAACCTCTCCTCCCCCCTTGCTGAATCAAGAAAGTAGGAGACGTCATCCGTTCCGTACGTGTGTTGAACGCGGAGGCACCGTCCGTTCAGTGCTAAGATCATCGGTGATTTGAATCACGTCGTGTTCGACTACATCATCCCCGTTCTTTGAACGCTTCCGCTCGCGATCTACAAGGTACGTAGATGCATCTAATCACTCGTTGCTAGATGAAATCCTAGATGGATCCTGGTGAAACCGTAGGAAAAATTTTGTTTTCTGCAACGTTCCCCAACAGTGGCATCATGAGCTAGGTCTATGCGTAGTTCTCTTGCACGAGTAGAACACAAAGTAGTTGTGGGCGTTGATTTTGTTCAATATGCTTGCCGTTACTAGTCTTATCTTGATTCGGCGGCATCGTGGGATGAAGCGGCCCGGACCGACCTTACACGTACTCTTACGTGAGACAGGTTCCACCGACAGACATGCACTAGTTGCATAAGGTGGCTAGCGGGTGTCTGTCTCTCCTACTTTAGTCGGATCGGATTCGATGAAAAGGGTCCTTATGAAGGGTAAATAGCAATTGGCATATCACGTTGTGGTCATTGCGTAGGTAAGAAACGTTCTTGCTAGAAACCCATAGCAGCCACGTAAAACATGCAAACAACAATTAGAGGACGTCTAACTTGTTTTTGCAGGGTATGCTATGTGATGTGATATGGCCAAAAGGATGTGATGAATGATATATGTGATGTATGAGATTGATCATGTTCTTGTACAAGGAATCACGACTTACATGTCGATGAGTATGACGATCTACAAGGATGATCATGGAGCCCCAAGATGGAGATCAAAGGAGCTATGTGATATTGGCCATATCATGTCACTATTATTATTTGATTACATGTGATGTTTATCATGTTTTGCATCTTGTTTACTTAAAACGACGGTAGTAAATAAGATGATCCCTTACAACAATTTCAAGAAGTGTTCTCCCCTAACTGTGCACCGTTGCTACAGTTCGTCGCTTCGAAGCACCACGTGTTAATCGGGTGTGATAGATCCTTTCGTTCACATACAACGGGTGTAAGAAGTTTTACAGATGCAAAAAAAAACACTTAGGGTTAACTTGACGAGCCTAGCATGTGAAGACATGGCCTCGGAACACAGAGACCGAAAGGTCGAGCACGAGTCGTATGGAAGATACGATCAACATGAAGATGTTCACCGGCGATGACTAGTCCGTCTCACGTGTTAATCGTACATGGCCTAGTCGACTCGGATCGTGTAACACTTAGATGACTAGAAGGATGTCTAATCTGAGTGGGAGTTCATTAATAATTTGATTAGATGAACTTAATTATCATGAACTTAGTCTAAAACCTTTACAATATGTCTTGTAGATCAAATGGCCAACATTGTATTCAATTTCAACGCATTCCTAGAGAAAACCAAGCTGAAAGACGATGGCAGCAACTATACGGACTGGGTCCGGAACCTGAGGATCATCCTCATAGCTGCCAAGAAAGATTATGTCCTACAAGCACCGCTAGGTGATCCACCCGTCCCACAAAACCAAGACGCTATGAACGCTTGGCAGACACGTACTGATGACTACTCCCTCGTTCAGTGCGGCATGCTTTACAGCTTAGAACCGGGGCTCCAAAAGCGTTTTGAGAGACATGGAGCATATGAGATGTTCAGAGAGCTAAAAATGGTTTTTCAAGCTCATGCCCGGATCGAGAGATATGAAGTCTCCAATAAGTTCTTTAGCTGTAAGATGGAGGAAAATAGTTCTGTCAGTGAGCACATACTCACTATGTCTGGGTTACATAACCGCTTGACTCAGCTGGGAGTTAATCTCCCGGATGACGCGGTCATTGACAGAATCCTCTAGTCGCTTCCACCAAGCTACAAGAGCTTTGTGATGAACTTCAATATGCAGGGGATGGTAAAGACCATTCCTGAAGTATTTGCAATGCTGAAATCAGCAGAGGTAGAAGTCAAGAAGGAACATCAAGTGTTGATGATGAATAAAACCACTAAGTTCAAAAAGGGCAAGGGTAAAAAGAACTTCAAGAAGGACGGCAAGGAAGTTGCTGCGCCCGGCAAGCAAGCTGTCGGGAAGAAGTCAAAGAATGGACCCAAGCCTGAGACAGAGTGCTTTTATTGCAAAGGGAAGGGTCACTGGAAGCGGAACTGCCCCAAATACTTAGCGGATAAGAAGGCCGGCAACACCAAAGGTATATTTGATATACATGTGATTGATGTGTACCTTACCAGTACTCGTAGTAACTCCTGGGTATTTGATACCGGTGCTGTTGCTCATATTTGTAACTCACCGCAGGAGCTGCGGAATAAACGAAAACTGGAGAAGGACGAGGTGACGATGCGCGTCGGGAATGGTTCCAAGGTCGATGTGATCGCCGTCGGCACGCTACCTCTACATTTACCTACGGGATTAGTGATAAACCTCAATAATTGTTATTTAGTGCCATGTTTGAGCATGAACATTGTATCAGGATCTCGTTTAATACGAGATTGCTACTCATTTAAATCCGAGAATAATGGTTGTTCTATTTATATGAGAGATATGTTTTATGGTCATGCTCCGATAGTCAATGGTTTATTCTTAATGAATCTCGAGCGTATTACTACACATATTCATAGTGTGAATACCAAAAGATGTAAAGTTGATAATGATAGTCCCACATACTTGTGGCACTGCCGCCTTGGTCACATAGGTGTCAAACGCATGAAGAAGCTCCATGCAGATGGACTTTTAGAGTCTCTTGATTATGAATCATTTGACACGTGCGAACCATGCCTCATGGGTAAAATGACCAAGACTCCGTTCTCAGGAACAATGGAGCGAGCAACCAACTTGTTGGAAATCATACATACTGATGTGTGCGGTCCAATGAGTGTTGAGGCTCGCGGTGGCTATCGTTATGTTCTCACCCTCACTGATGACTTAAGTAGATATGGGTATGTCTACTTAATGAAACACAAGTCTGAAACCTTTGAAAAGTTCAAGGAATTTCAGAGTGAAGTTGAGAATCAACGTGACAGGAAAATCAAGTTTCTACGATCAGATCGTGGAGGAGAATACTTGAGTCACGAATTTGGCACACACTTAAGAAAATGTGGAATAGTTTCACAACTCACGCCGCCTGGAACACCTCAGCGTAATGGTGTGTCCGAACGTCGTAATCGCACTTTATTAGATATGGTGTGATCTATGATGTCTCTTGCCGATTTACCGCTATCTTTTTGGGGCTATGCTTTAGAGACTGCCGCATTCACTTTAAATAGGGCACCGTCGAAATCCATTGAGACGACACCGTATGAATTATGGTTTGGGAAGAAACCTAAGCTGTCGTTTCTAAAAGTTTGGGGATGCGATTCGTATGTCAAGAAACTTCAACCTGAAAAGCTCGAACCCAAGTCGGAAAAATGCGTCTTCAAAGGATACCCTAAAGAAATTTATGGGTATACCTTCTACCTCAGATCCGAAGGCAAGATCTTTGTTGCCAGGAATGGATCCTTTCTAGAGAAAGAGTTTCTCTCAAAAGAAGTAAGTGGGAGGAAAGTAGAACTTGATGAAGTATTGCCTCTTGAACCGGTAAATGGCGCAACTCAAGAAAATGTTCCTGAGGCACCTGCACCGACTAGAGAGGAAGTTATTAATGATGATCAAGATACTTCTGATCAAGCTCCTACTGAAATTCGAAGGTCCACAAGGACACGTTCCGCACCAGAGTGGTACGGCAACCCTGTCTTGGAAATCATGTTGTTAGACAACAGTGAACCTTCGAACTATGAAGAAGCGATGGCGGGCCCGGATTCCGAAAAATGGCTAGAAGCCATGAAATCCGAGATAGGATCCATGTATGAAAACAAAGTATGGACTTTGACTGACTTGCCCGTTGAACGGCGAGCAATAGAAAATAAATGGATCTTTAAGAAGAAGACAGACGCGGATGGTAATGTGACCATCTATAAAGCTAGGCTTGTCGCTAAGGGTTATCGACAAGTTCAAGGGGTTGACTACGATGAGACTTTCTCACCGGTAGCGAAGCTGAAGTCCGTCCGTATCATGTTAGCGATTGCCGCATTCTATGATTATGAAATTTGGCAAATGGACGTCAAAACGACATTCCTTAATGGTTTCCTTAAGGAAGAATTGTATATGATGCAGCCGGAAGGTTTTGTCGATCCTAAAAATGCTGACAAGGTGTGCAAGCTCCAACGCTCGATTTATGGGCTGGTGCAAGCATCTCGGAGTTGGAACATTCGCTTTGATGAGATGATCAAAGCGTTTGGGTTTACGCAGACTTATGGAGAAGCCTGCGTTTACAAGAAAGTGAGTGGGAGCTCTGTAGCATTTCTCATCCTATATGTAGATGACATACTTTTGATGGGAAATGATATAGAACTCTTGGACAGCATCAAGGCCTACTTGAATAAGAGTTTTTTCAATGAAGGACCTTGGAGAAGCTGCTTATATATTAGGCATCAAGATCTATAGAGATAGATCGAGATGCCTCATAGGTCTTTCAAAAAGCACATACCTTGATAAGATATTGAAGAAGTTCAATATGGATCATTCTAAGAAGGGGTTCTTACCTGTGTTACAAGGTGTGAAATTGAGCTCAGCTCAATGTCCGACCACGGTAGAAGATATAGAAGAGATGAGTGTCATCCCCTATGCCTCAGCCATAGGTTCTATTATGTATGCCATGCTGTGTACCAGACCTGATGTAAACCTTGCCGTAAGTTTGGTAGGAAGGTACCAAAGTAATCCCGGCAAGGAACACTGGACAGCGGTCAAGAATATCCTGAAGTACCTTAAAAGGACTAAGGAAATGTTTCTCGTTTATGGAGGTGACGAAGAGCTCGTCGTAAAGGGTTACGTCGACGCTAGCTTCGACACAGATCTGGATGACTCTAAGTCACAAATTGGATACGTGTATATGTTGAATGGTGGAGCAGTGAGCTGGTGCAGCTGCAAACAGAGCGTCGTGGCGGGATCTACATGTGAAGCGGAGTACATGGCAGCCTCGGAGGCAGCACATGAAGCAATATGGGTGAAGGAGTTCATCACCGACCTAGGAGTCATACCCAATGCGTCGGGGCCAATCAAACTCTTTTGTGATAACACTGGAGCTATTGCACTTGCCAAGGAGCCCAGGTTTCACAAGCAGACAAGGCACATCAAGCGTCGCTTCAACTCCATTCGTGAAAATGTTCAAGATGGAGACATAGAGATTTGTAAAGTACATACGGACCTGAATATAGCAGATCCGTTGACTAAACCTCTCCCTAGGGCAAAACATGATCAACACCAGAATTCCATGGGTGTTCGATTCGTCACAATGTAACTAGATTATTGACTCTAGTGCAAGTGGGAGACTGTTGGAAATATGCCCTAGAGGCAATAATAAAAGTATTATTATTATATTTCTTTGATCATGATAATTGTCTTTATTCATGCTATAACTGTATTATCCGGAAATCGTAATACACGTGTGAATACATAGACCATAATATGTCCCTAGGAAGCCTCTAGTTGACTAGCTCGTTGATCAACAGATAGTCATGGTTTCCTGGCTATGGACATTGGATGTCATTGATAACGGGATCACATCATTAGGAGAATGATGTGATGGACAAGACCTAATCCTAAGCATAGCACAAGATCGTGTAGTTCGTTTGCTAGAGCTTTTCCAATGTCAAGTATCTTTTCCTTTGACCATGAGATCGTGTAACTCCCGGATACCGTAAGAGTGCTTTGGGTGTATCAAACGTCACAACGTAACTGGGTGAATATAAAGGTGCACTACGGGTATCTCCGAAAGTGTCTGTTGGGTTGACATGGATCGAGACTGGGATTTGTCACTCCATATAACGGAGAGGTATCACTGGGCCCACTCGGTAATGCATCATCATTATGAGCTCAAGGTGACCAAGTGGTTGATCACGGGATCATGCATTACGGTACGAGTAAAGTGACTTGCCGGTAACGAGACTGAACAAGGTATTGGGATACCGACGATCGAGTCTCGGGCAAGTAACATACCGATTGACAAAGGGAATTGTATACGGGGTTGATTAATCCTCGACATCGTGGTTCATCCGATGAGATCCTCGTGGAGCATGTGGGAGCCATCATGGGTATCCAGATCCCGCTGTTGGTTATTGACCAGAGAGTCGTCTCGGTCATGTCTGCTTGTCTCCCGAACCCGTAGGGTCTACACACTTAAGGTTCGGTGACGCTAGGGTTATGAAGATATGTGTATGCAGTAACCCGAATGTTGTTCGGAGTCCCGGATGAGATCCCGGACGTCAAGAGGAGTTCCGGAATGGTCCGGAGGTAAAGAATTATATATAGGAAGTGCTGTTTCGGCCATCGGGACAAGTTTCGGGGTTATCGGTATTGTACCGGGACCACCGGAGGGGTCCCGGGGGCCCACCGGGTGGGGCCACCTATCCCGGGGGGCCACATGGGCTGTAGGGGGTGCGCCTTGGCCTATATGGGCCAAGGGCACCAGCCCCTATAGGCCCATGCGCCTAGGGTTTCCATGGGGGAGGAGTCCCACTAGTGGAAGGCACCCCTGAGTGCCTTGGGGGGGAGGGAAACCTCCCCTGGCCGCCGCACCTAGGAGATTGGATCTCCTAGGCTGCGCACCACCCCCCCCTTGGCCCTCCTATATATAGTGGGGGAGAGGAGGGACTTCAGAACTCAGCCTTTGGTGCTTCCCTCTCTCCCCGTTACGTCTCTCTCTCGTATTATAGGCGAAGCCCTGCTACTGTGACGCCCTGCATCCACCACCACGCCGTCGTGCTGCTGGATCTTCATCAACGTCTCCTCCCCCCTTGCTGGATCAAGAAAGGAGGAGACGTCATCCGTTCCGTACGTGTGTTGAACGCGGAGGCACCGTCCGTTCGGTGCTAAGATCATCGGTGATTTGAATCACGTCGTGTTCGACTACATCATCCCCGTTCTTTGAACGCTTTCGCTCGCGATCTACAAGGTACGTAGATGCATCTAATCACTCGTTGCTAGATGAACTCCTAGATGGATCCTGGTGAAACCGTAGGAAAAATTTTGTTTTCTGCAACGTTCCCCAACAGGCAGAACACCAAAGGCCAGCGGGTCTCCTCCAACCTCTTGCCATTCCAGAATGGAAGTTTGACCACATTGAGATGGACTTCGTGACTGGGTTTCCAAAGTCCAAACGTGGCAATGATGTTATATTCGTTGTCATCGACAAACTCACTAAAGTGGCTCACTTTCTGCCTATCAAAGAGTCAATCACTGCAGCTCAATTGGCGGAACTCTATACCTCTCGGATTGTCTCTCTGCACGGTATTCCACCAGTGATCTCTTCAGACCGTGGCATAATCTTTACCTCCAAGTTTTGGGATTCTTTTCAGAAGGCCATGGGCACCAACATCCACTTCAGTACAGCTTTCCATCCTCAAACTAGCGGTCAAGTCGAGCATGTCAATCAGATTCTTGAAGATATGCTAAGGGCTTGTGTGATCTCCTTCGGCATGAAGTGGGAGGATTGTCTTCCTTATGCTGAATTCTCTTACAACAACAATTTTCAAGCAAGTTTGGGCAAGGCCCCATTTGAAATTCTGTATGGTAGGAAGTGTCGTACCCCCTCTCAACTGGTCTGAAACCGGTGAACATCAGGTTTTGGGAAATGACTTAATCACAGAGGTAGAGGAAATGTGCAAAGTCATTCGAGATAACCTCAAAGCAGCCCAATCCCGCCAGAAGAGCTACTATGATAGTAAGCACCATGATTTGGCTTTCGAGATCGGAGATCATGTTTACCTTCGCGTCTCTCCTATGAAAGGTACTCGCCGCTTCGGTATCAAAGGGAAGCTTGCCCCTAGATATGTGGGACCTTTCAAGATTGTCAGCAAGAGAGGCGACCTCGCCTATCAATTTGAGCTTCCTTCAAACTTTCCAAATGTTCATGACGTGTTCCATGTCTCTCAGCTCCGAAAGTGCTTCAAGACTCCTGACCACACCGTCAACTTCGAGGACATTGAGCTCCAAGAAGATCTCTCATATCATGAGCACCCCATTGCTATTCTTGAAGAGACTGAACGCAAGACTCGCAACAAGTCAATCAAATTCCTCAAAGTCAAGTGGTCACCATATTCCGACCGTGAAGCTACCTGGGAATGCGAGGATCATCTCCATTCTGAGTACCCGGCGTTCTTTCAGTCCTAGATCTCGGGACGAGATCTTTTCGTAGTGGTGGAGTGTTGTAACACCCCGGATGTGATTTACCTAATATGTAATCCAACTCTTGCCGTTTCTGGCGTTAAGTTATTTTATTTTCTTGGGTTCGGGTCTTTGTCTCCGTGTGTTGTTATCGTTGTCATGCATCCCATATCATGTCTTCATGTGCATTGCATTTGCATACGTGTTCATCTCATGCATTCGAGCATTTTCCCCGTTGTCCGTTTTGCATTCCGGCGCTTCGTTCTCCTCCGGTGGTCATTTCTACCTTTCTTTCGTGTGTGGGGATTAAACATTTCCGGATTGGACCGAGACTTGCCAAGCGGCCTTGGTTCACTACCGGTAGACCGCCTGTCAAGTTTCGTACCATTTGGACTTCGTTTGATGCTCCAACTGTTAACCGAGGGACCGAAAAGGCCTCGTGTGTGTTGCAGCCCAACACCCCTCCATTTTGGCCCAAAACCCACCAAAACCCTCTCCATCATCTAGAGCGTTCGATCACGATCACGTGGCCAAAAACAACACCTCATTTGGACTCTCCTAGCTCCCTCTATGCCTATATATACACCCCTCCTCGAAAATCCCGGATCCCCTCTTCCAAAACCCTAGCCCCGATCCATCCGCGTGGCCGGACATTGTCCGCTGGCACCGAACACGCCGCCGCCAGCCATTCCCGCACCGCCACGTGGCACCCCGCGCCGTCGCCGCCGCCGCGGCCCGAAGAGCCCGGATCGGGCCCTCCCGGCCCATCTCCCCGCGCGCCGCCTGGATCCCGCGCCGCCGCCGCCTGCTTCTTGCTCCGCCGCGCCGCCACCTTCACCGTCCGGCTCTGCCCCATGACGCCGGCGAGCTCCCGAGGCCACCGCACGCCGCGCCGCCTCGCCGGAGCTGCCCACCGGCCGGCGCCGCCTCGCCTCCCTGCATCTTCTTCGACCCCGGCGACCGGAGCACCGGCCGGATCCGACGAAGTCCCCATCTCCGGTGGGCTCAAGCTCCAACCCGGTGAACCTCGTAAAGCGTGCCACCGGATCCAGATCTGGGATTGGATCGGTTGACTTTTTTTCCCGAAACCCTAATTATTTGCTCTTGTTCATCATGTCGTAACTCCTCATCCGTAGCTCCATTTTGGGCATATAGCATATCAAAATGTTCGTCTCAGAGAGTACATCATTTAAACTCATTGCATCATTTCCATTTGAGTTCATCTTGATGCACGAAATGCTGTTAGAAGAATGCTATTTGAGATAATTGTCAGATCTGCTGCTCCATTTAGATATTTGTCATTTTTGCCATGATTATTGTGTGCATGATATGCCCCTGAGCTCTACATGAGTTTTGTTATATGTTTTGCCATCTATCCAGAGGTGCAACCCATGTATTTTTGTGATGTGTGTGGTGACTAGTACAAGATTGCAAAGTGGAGCATTCGTTAATGCTGATTTTAGGGACTTAGCATTTCCACTAAGTCCTTGACCTGTTTATCCCAAATTGCCATATGTTCATGTTGTTTCCTAGTGATCCGTGCCTCTTTTGAGGATGATCAGTAAGGATGTTTTGTCAATCTTGTAGTGCTCTATCCATCCATGTCTTTGTTTGCAATTATGGAGCACCCTAGCTTGAGTCAATCAAGCTCTACTTTTGCTATTTCGTGAATCTGGGCAGATTGTCTACTTGTTAGCAATTTTGCCGAGGATGTTGTAGTTGATCCGTGCATGCTATGTTATTGTTCTTGCCATGTCTAGCTTGCATTTTGTGTATTGTTGATGGGTGTATGCTTAGATTGTCATGACTTTCTCTGTAGTGAGTGCATCGAGCTCGTAAACATGCCTACTTGATATCTGTTTCAGCATGCTCCAGTTTTTCTCCAAGTCTGTTATCTGATTATGGTTTTGCCATGTTCACATGCTTGCAATTGTATTTTCTGATCCCTTTTGGCTCAAGGTCACTAAGGGACTTTTGTTAAGCTCTTTGAGTAGCTCCATGCCATGCTTTACTTTGCCATGTTCAGGTCCTGTAGCATATTGTTTTCATGCTCCAAAGAGTGCTATCTGATCTGAAATTCCAGACAAGTGTTAATTTCACTAAGTTTGAAATCTGTTTACCAAATGCATTTTTGCCATGCTTGTTTGAACCTGTTAATGGATGAATTGGCCGTATCTCAGTGGTAGTCTTTTGTTAAGCATCATGAGTGGATCCCTGCCATGTACTTTGATGCCTTGTTTGGGTGTTGTAGCATGTTCATCTTGTTGCATTTAGATGGCTACTTGCTGTAAATCACAGAACGTGGTCATATTTGAATCGCTTGCCATTTCCAAACCGTAACTCCGATTCCGGCGTTCTTTATATTGTTTTCAAGCGATTTCATCTCATCATTCCAGTGGCACACTTGGATTTCCATGTTGAGGCTAGGTTCATTCGTTCCTTGTCAAATCTTGCATATGCATCACATATCGCATCCCGCATAGCATACCATCTTTGCATCATATTTTTTGAGCTTTGCATGTTGTTGATTGTGTCCTTGTTGCTTGTTTGTCTTGTTTGGGTAGAGCCGGGAGACGAGTTCGCTAACGAGGAGCCCGTTGAGTTTGCTTTCGAGGATCCAGTCAACTCTGACAACTTTGTAGGCAAGATGATCATACCCTCGAAATCACTACTATCTTTCCTATGCTAGATGCTTTCTCATTTGCTATGCCTATGCTACGATGCCTACCACTTGCTTATCATGCCTCCCAAATTTCCATGTCAAACCTCTAACCCACCATGTCCTAGCAAACCGTTGATTGGCTATGTTACCGCTTTGCTCAGCCCCTCTTATAGCGTTGCTAGTTGCAGGTGAAGATTGGAGACCGTTCCTTGTAGGAACATTATTTACTTGTTGGGATATCATTATATTGCCATGTTATATTAATGCATCTATATACTTGGTAAAGGGTGGAAGGCTCGGCCTCTCGCCTAGTGTTTTGTTCCACTCTTGCCGCCCAAGTTTTCGTCATACCGGTGTTATGTTCCTGGATTTTGCGTTCCTTACGCGGTTGGGTGATAATGGGAACCCCTTGATAGTTCGCCTTGATTAAAGCTTTTCCAACAATTCCCAACCTTGGTTTTACCATTTGCCACCTAGCCTCTTTTTCCCTTGGGTTTCCGGAGCCTGAGGGTCATCTTATTTAAACCCCCCGGGCCAGTGCTCCTCTGAGTGTTGGTCCACCTTGTCAGCCGCTGGTGGCCACCAGGGGCAACTCTGGGCTGGCCTACCGGAAGTTTGGACAATCTGAGTGTGCCCTGAGAACGAGATATGTGCAGCTCCTATCGGGATTTGTCGGCACATTCGGGCGGTGTTGCTGGATTTGTTTTAACTTGTCGAAGTGTCTTGTAGAACCGGGATACCGAGTCTGATCGGAATGTCTCGGGAGGAGGTCTATTCCTTCGTTGACCATGAGAGCTTGTCATGGGCTAAGTTGGGACTCCCCTACAGGGATTTGAACTTTCGAAAGCCGTGCCCGCGGTTATGGGCAGATGGGAATTTGTTAATGTCCGGTTGTAGATAACTTGAACCTTAACTTAATTAAAATGAATCAACTGAGTGTGTTACCGTGATGGTCTCTTCTCGGCGGAGTCCGGGAACTGAACACGGTGTTGGAGTTATGCTTGCGCAGGTTGTTCTCTAGATTACTCGCTCGCGCCTTGCCTCCTCTTCTCGCTCTCTTTTGCGAACAGGATAGCCACCATATATGCTAGTCGCTCGCTGCAGCTCCACATATTTTCCTTGCCTTACCTATTAAGCTTAAATAGTCTTGATCGCGAGGGTGCGAGATTGCTGAGTCCCTATGGCTCACAGATTACTTCCAAACCAGATGCAGGACCCGATGATTCCGTTCCAGATGACGCGCTTGAGCTGAAGTGGGAGTTCAACGAGGACTCACGCCGATACTACGTGTCTATCCCTGATGATCAGTAGTGGTGCCCAGTTGGGGTGATCGGGACCGTGTCGCATGTTGGGTTGTTCTTCTATTTTGGCGCCGTAGTCGGGCCATGAGTGTTTGAATGTTGTAATGCTATTTATGTACTTTGATTGACGTGGCGAGTTTAAGCCAACTATGTATCTCCCCTTTTATTATCTATATTACATGGGATGTTGTGAAGATTGCCTAACTTGCGACATTGCTTTCAATGCGGTTATGCCTCGACACGTGGGAGCTATAGCCGCATCTTCTCGCTCTCATTTGCATATGGTAGCCACCATATATGCTAGTCGCTTGATGCAGCTCCACCTCATACCTTTAACTTACCTATAAGCATAAATAGTCTTGACCGCGAGGGTGTGAGATTGCTGAGTCCCCATGACTCACAGATTACTTCCAAAAACCAGCTTGCAGGTGCCGATGATATCGTGCAGGTGACGCAACCGAGCTCAAGGAGGAGCTCGATGAAGATCTTGTTCATCATGTTGTTTCGTTTCGGTTGATCAGTAGTGGAGCCCAGTTGGGGTTGATCGGGGACCTGTGTAGCATTTGGGGTATTCTTCTTTTATTTTGGTTCCGTAGTTGGACCTTGTTTGTATCTGGATGATGTAATGCTTTATTCATGTAATTGTGTAAAGTGGCGATTGTAAGCCAACTATGTATCTTTTCCCTTATTGTATTACATGGGTTGTTTGCGAAGATTACCTCACTTGCGACATTGCTTTCAATGCGGTTATGCCTCTAAGTCGTGCTTCGACACGTGGGAGATATAGCCGCATCGAGGGCGTTACAAGTTAGTAATTAGAGCCTTCCCCGACCTTAGGAGCCCCCTTCTTGATCGAATCGTTGGCGTTGTTGAGTCTAGAAAAATGTTTTGAGTCATTTAGGATTATACATATCGGAGAGTAGGACTTCTTTTTACTCCTCAGTCCCTTCGTCGCTCTGGTGAGGCATCCTAACGTAGAGTTTTGACTCTTCTCTTCTCAAATTTCACTAATTTTTTTTAGGATCACGAGGGTATATTGGAATCTTTCCGATGGTTTTGTGAAGAGAACATTGTTCTTGGTGCCTCCTGACATTTAGGGGTTGTGGAAGTGTCCTGGGGAGTTGAGCTCCGAGGTGTTGTCGTCACAATTTTATCGTTGAGATTCTGGAATACCTGAGTTTCGCCGACATCGAAAATATCTTTTATGCAGTTGTTGTTGAGATAACCTCGACGCCACCCAGTACTAGGGCGAGGGTTCGGGAGTATCGCCATAACTTGTATAACAGATGCTTTTCGAAGGTTGAGGTAAATGATTTCCGAAGGTTTCTTGGTTATGTGTTGAAGGATGGATACAGCTGGATGTAGGATTTGCTAGCTTTGTGTGAGATATAATGCTTCCCCTGTATCCCCAACACCTGATTGCATAACCGGAATGGTTCGGGAGTTTCATAAGTGGGAATTCAAGTAGCTCTTAGGATATCTTTCCGATAGATGTATGCTATGAAATTGGGGTTCGACGTCTAGTGGTCCGCCTATCCATGGTTGGTTTGACAGTGGTCTCGTTGTGTCTTAAAGAGTCCTTGGCTATGCTGACTCGGGGATGCTTCGTATGTGATGTGCACTGCCTTGTACATGATGGTGCTGTATGATCGAGCCCGTGTAGGCCCCACCACGAAAACTTCGGACGAAATCTCTATCATATGTTTGTTCCGGCTTATTTTGCAAGCCAATCCTTTGTTTTTGTTTTGAGTCGTGGTATTCGAGTTGCTTCGAAGTCAAGTGTTTGATTCCATACCTTTCCTAAGCGGTGTTCTCATATTTCTATGTGAATACTAATCCTTCATGATAATTGAGATTGTCATGTCAATCCTTTTCAACCGGCGTGTTTTTCTCTTCAAGTGGATCTGATCATTTCAACATTCGCAAGATCCAATCTCAGTTTTCATCAACGTTGTTCGTTTCATCTGTCTTCAAGTTGACTTTGTTTCCCTCCCTACCACCCTCTTTCTTCAAGGACTAAGATTTCTTTGTCAAGCATCCATCTTATGGATATGAAGTCTCTCCACTCCTTTCCGTCAATGTTCTTATCCGGTGATTCTAATGAAGATCCTAACGAAACCTCAAGTTCATCATTATTCATTCTTTTCTTCTCCGGTGGATTCAAATCAAGCTTTGGTGTTGATAATATCCTTTTTCCTCGTTTCAAATGTCTTCTCATGCCGGTGAACCTCTTAATCTTCCCCGCTTGCTATTCTATTGTTTCGGAGTGCTCAAGATATCTCGAAGATTCGCGTTTCCACTCTGCATTCGTTCAACCTATTCCGAGGTTGTTATCTCATTCAAGCCGTTTGATTCAACCGGTGCAATCTACTTTTCAAGTAATTGTTTCAACGGTGTTTCTCTTGAGTGGGCCCTAACCCACAGGCCTTTTCCCAGGATCTTACCTGACTCTTCTTATTTTCCCGGAGTTATTCTCAAATTCTCTTCTAAGTTTGACGTAAGAATGAGTTATCATCAGTCAAATGCTTTTCTCCAAGATCTGTCAAATTATTTTCATCGTTGGCTCAACCTTTCCATTCTTCATTCCGGAGTGTCTCAACAATTCATGGTGGTGTTTCTCATCATCATTCTCTGCATTTGAAGACCGAAGAAGATTTTTCTCTCAATCTTGCTCCATTCTCTTCAAAATTCGTGATGCTAGCTTGATGCCATCCTCTCATAATTGTTTTTGATTGTGAGAATTCTTTTCACCCATCCGAAGCAATTCAAGAGTCTTCTCAGTTTGATTATCCGGAGTCCATCAATTCAGGTTTATTCATTCTCAACTTCAGTTATCATTCTCCAATCTTACCGGTGCATCGTTCAAGTGATCTCTAATCAGTTCGCGACCTCTTCGTTCTCATATATCTAGACTCTCTCATGTATCTCCGTTCATTTACTATTTCTTACCGGTGATTCATCCCTCTACTTCATTCACTTTCAATTCTTACGGTGGTTCGTTCAAGATCTCTCTTCCTTGGGTATCATATCAATTCTTTTGTTCTTTCAAATTCTACCGGTGGTTCGTTGAAGGTTTTCCCAAGTTTGTGCTATATCTCTCTTCAATCCTTTGCAACAGGAATAAGTAGTGTGCCAAATCCATTGTTTATCATCAATTTAATTGATGAAGGACAAGCATAACATAATTCTTATTCTTGTTCATCCAAGTGTTTAATTCCTTATTCCGGAGGCCCATCAAATTCTCGGTTTCACTTGTTTTCATCTTTTCTTTTCCATAGTTCCAAGTTTCTTCCACTTTATCTCGTCGCGAAGATCCATCTAAATCATTGCAAGGATTCACCTTGTGTTTTCAACCTCTCTTTCCTTCCGTTTGATCATTCTTTTTTTTACCGGAGTTCTTCATAAGGGTTCTACATGATGGTTCATCAAGGATTCAATTTCCTTCTCCAAGTGTTCATCAAGGATTCAATTTCCTTCTCCAAGTGTTCATCAACATTCTTTTCTAAGGAGCTCATGTTTTCTCCTACGTGCAATCCGGAGTGCAATTTTTTCTACCATATTATTGGAGGTGGTATTATGTTATTCTTGATAATTTGAGTTCATGTTTCATGATTCACAAGTTATCAAGAATGAGATATTGTAAATCCATCAATCTCGTCATTGGAGTTTTCTTGGGTTATATCTCACCTAAAGCCTTCCCTAAGGATTGTTGCTATTATGGTGCTTATAAATGACGCAAGTTCTTCATTTATCCTCCCGGTGAAATAGTTCTTGTCTCCTTGTTGATATCAATCCAATCTATCATTTTCGTTAGTGGCAGAATTTTCACCTCATAAATTTTGAGATGTTTCTCCATAAGCCCACTACAACCTTGTTCTTTTGTTGTTGTTAATTCAACTACTCAATTCTAGCATTTATTGTTAGCATGCTCTCCCAATATCTTGTTTTCCCTCCGTTCATTCCATTTCCATTCTATTCTTTCATTCCGGAGGCATTGTGATGTTGCTCTTTTCAACCCATCATCTCGTTTTGTCAAAGATCATGTTCTTTTCATGCCTATCCATTTAACCAGAGTGTTGTGCCCTTTTGCTCAAGTTCTCTTCTCCTTATCAAGCCTTGCATCTCTTTTCAACTGGAGTGCGGTCTGCGATCTTTCTTACCCCTTGTTCCATTCATTAAATACTTCCGGAGGCAGTATGTTGTGATTTCATCTAGTATCTTCTCATCTTACCAAGTTCTTATTCATTTCCTTTTCTTTTCAATCGGAGTGCTGCCCGAAGTTGTTCTTCATTGTTCCTCTTTTCTAATGGAGTGTTTTCAACTTTGTGCATCTTCGCTGTTTTCTTCCATTCAATTTTCTCAACCTCTCAAGGTTCTTTGGTTTCACTCGTTTGTCAAAGAAGCAACTTAGTTTTACCTCTTCTCTTTCTCTCCTGTTGTCCCTCCGGTGCCATTCTAGATCTCGGGACACGATCCTCTCGTAGTGGTGGAGTGTTGTAACGCCCCGAGGCCGATGTGCCAGGTGTCTTCCAGTTATTCGCTGTTGTTGCCTTGTCATTGCTTGCGTGTCATGCATTCCATAGCATGCCATCATGTGCATTTCATTTGCATACATGTTCGTCTCATGCATCTGAGCATTTTCCCTGTTGTCCGTTTTGCATTCCGGCGCTCCTATGTCCTCCGATGTCCCTTTCTACCTCTTTTCGTGTGTGGGAGCAAAACGTTTTCGAATTTGACCGAGACTTGTCATGCAGCCTTGGTTTACTACTGGTAGACCGCCTGTCAAGTTTCATACCATTTGGACTTCGTTTGATACTCCAACGGTTAACCGAGGGACCGAAAAGGCCTCGTGTGTGTTGCAGCCCAACACCCCTCCAAAGTGGCCCAAAACCCACCTAAACTTCCTCCATCATCTAGACCGTTCGATCATGATCGCGTGGCCGAAAACCGCACCTCATTTGGAGCTTCCTAGCTCCCTCTACCTCTATAAATAGACCTCCCATTCCAAATCCCGGGTCTCTTCCCCTGAAACCCTAGCAAATCCCTCCCCGCGCCGCCGGACATGTCCGCCCGGTGGCTGGACACGTCCAACCGCCCGCCGCAGCGAATGAGGAGCTGCCACCTGTCCATGCCGCCATTCCCGCGCCGCCTGGCCCGAGACGCCCAGATCCGGCCCTCCAGGCCCATCCCAGCGCCGCCGCCCACGCCCGGAGAATCCCTCCGCCCGAGGCGTGCCTCCCGCCTCCCGACAGCACCGCTCGCCGCCGCCGCTTCTCCGCCACCGGCCGCGCTCCGTCGCCCTTCGCCGGCCCCGCCGCCGTCCGCGCTCGTCGCCGCCGCCCAGTTCCTCGCGCGCCGCCGCCGACCACCACCACATCGCTACCTCGCCTCGTGCCTCGTGCCGCCTCCTGCCTCGCCGGCGAACGCTGTCCGGCCGTCGCCTCGGCCTCGACTCGCCGGAGTCCACCATCGCCGGAGCTCGTCGCCCTCTTCGCCGGAGTTCGGTCCGGCCGGATCCAGAGAAGAAGCGGGACCAGATCCACCAGCCCTTCGAACCAAACGCTTGCGCTGTCCCCGGATCTCTTCGTCCCGAAACCTCCTCATCCAGTTTTTCCCGTGAGGTCTAAATTCCACTAAGTCCCTGTATTTTTTGTCACAGCCCTAGAGTACCCGAGTGAAATAGTTGCATCTGCACTCATGCATCATGTCTAAAATTTCTGAAGGTTGAATTGAGGTTTGTTGAAACCCTCAGAAACTAGTTCAAAAATAATCAACATTAAAATGTCTTCAAAGAAGTCCAAGAAAATGTTCCTCTTAGTCTCTGAAAATATTGGCAAAAGGTAAAATTCAAACCAATGTTTTTGGTACCTCAAAAACATTTATTTTGGGCCTTTGAATTAATTCAATAACTATTTGCATTGGATATATATTATTTATATAATTAATATATGTCCAATAATTCTGGAACATTCTATGTGGTTTGGGATATTTTAGTTCTAGCCACATAATTATTTTCAGGATTTTATCAAATGGTTTGGTGTTAAAACTAAACCCAAAACAATTGCAGAAAAATAGAAAGTAGAAACAATTTAGAAAACAGAGAGGAGAGAGAGCTTACCTGGGCCACTGCTGGCCCGGCACTATACCGGCCCAGCCGACTGGCCAGTGCTAGTCACCCCCTACCTCACGCCAGAAGGCAGGGGCGTGTGCTCGCCGCGCGCCGGCCACCTCCTGCCTCCCTGCTTGCCTCCTCGTCGCTCTGGCCCTCCCTCGCGACGCCACGCATCCCCCGACCTCTCTCGCACTCTCCCTCACCCTCATCCCTTCCTCTGTCTCTCTCTCACGCGCACGGCCGAACGCCACCATCGCCGCCGCCTATAGTTGCTGTGGCCAGAGCCACCTCCGAGCCTCTCCGACGCGCCCCCGAGCTCTGCCGTGATGCCCCGGCCCTCTCCGCCGAGCCACATGATGCCGGATGCCCTGGAGCACCATTGTCGACGCCATCGCCGTCCTCTGCCCCAACGATCGCCGCCCTTCGATTCGCCGCCTCAGACGCTTCCCCGACCCCGCTGGGCTTCTCTACGATTCCTCAGTGAGCTGCTCTTCCGTTCGCCCTTCTCCCCGTCACCTCGCACGTTCCCTAGCGTTAGCGCCGCCGTGCCCGAAGCTCACCGCCGCCCAGCCATGTCGCCGCCGTGGCCACCGTCACCTAGAGCCGCAACCGAGCGCACCACCGTGCTCAGCATGTCTTCGCGCAACCGTAGCCATCTCCAGATCCTCCTGCCTTGCACCGTAGCGCCGAACCTGTCGTTGCCCGAGCCCCGGCCGCCGCCACGAGCTCAACTCCGACGAGCTCACTGCACCGCAGCCTATCTCGCTTGGTCCAATGGATGCGCGAGAGTGCCAACTCTCTGTAGGTGGTCTCGGCCGCTACTTTGGTCGCCGGAGGGCAAAATCCGAGCCCCTCCGCCGTCTCGGCCTCGCCGGCGACTCAACGCCGGCAAGGTTGACCCCTGTTTGACCTCCCCGCCATCCTGACGTGTGGGCCCGGGCCCCTGTTTAATTAGTGCTAGGTAATTAGTGTTAATTAACTTAGTTAACTAGATGAGCCACTGAAATGCGGGCCCAGCCCTAGATTAGTTATGTTAATCACCTACTTAGCACTAAAAGGCACTGTTAGTTAGATGTGACGCTGACACACAGGTCCCACAGGTCAGGTTTGACCTAGACCGGGCCTGTTGACCTGCTGACGTCGGCATGACCTAATGCTGACGCAGTATTACTTTTCTGGATTTAATTTAATTCAGGAAATTCCAAGAAATGTTTAAAACTATAAAAATTCATAGAAAATCAACCGTAGCTCAGAATGAAATAATTTATATATGAAAAATTATCAGAAAAATTCAAGGAATCTGTTTATGCCATTTTCATGCATGTTAGAACAACCTATGGCTGCTGTTAAGGCCAATTCATATAAATGGAATTTAAACTCTCACATATGGAGTTTGAATTTGAACCTAGGGTTCAAACCAACTCCATTTAACATGTTGCTAGTTGCATTAGCTCAAACCACAGCATATTGACATGTCATGATCATGCATCATATTGTGGATTGCATTGATTGTGTTTCTTTCTCTGTTGCCGGTATTTATCCCCTCTCAATAGACGTGGTTTCGACGATGAGATCGATGACACCGATGAAGAACTATATTATCTTCAGGAGTTCCAGGCAAACAAAACCCCCTTGTTCATTCTGATACAATCCCACTCTCTCGCTCCTGCTCTCTTTTACTGCATTAGGACAACAACGATTCAACTATTACATGTTGTGGTAGTTGAACCCCTTTCCACTGCATGACCTGTCGTTGCCACAGTAAATAGGTGAAACCCACTAGCATGAGTAGGAGTTGTTTGAGCCCTGATGTGTCTACTCATCCACGCTTGTTTGTCATGCCTGCTATTGCTCAGAGTTGAGTCAGGTCTGATTCATCGAGGAAGAATTGGAACAGTGATGAACATGTCCTATTGCGTGTGAGCTAAGCGTGTGAACACGATTTGGTAAAGGTAGCGGTGAGAGGCCATGTAGGAGTACATGGTGGGTTGTCTCATTGAAACCGTTCTTAGGAACTGAGTTCTGTCTTTGTGATCCATGAAACAGTTACTACCACGCATTGGGCCCGAAACCAATGGACCCAAATTTATTGATTCGACACAAGGGGAGCTAAAGAATATTCTCAAGTATTAGCAGCTGAGTTGTCAATTCAACCATACCTGGAAACTTAGTATCTGCAGCAAAGTGTTTAGTAGCACAGTAATATGATAGTTGTGGTAGCAGCAACAAAAGTAAAGACAGCAAAAGTAATGTTTTTGGTATTTTGTAGTGATTGTAACAGTAGCAGCGGGAAAGTAAATAAGCGAGAACTAGTATATGGAAAACTCGTAGGCACCGGATCAGTGATGGATAATTATGCCGGATGCGGTTCATCATGTAATAGTCATAACCTAGGGTGACACAGAACTAGCTCTAGTTCTTCAATGTAATGTAGGCATGTATTCCGTATATAGTCATACGTGCTTATGGAAAAGAACTTGCATGACATCTTTTGTCCTACCCTCCCGTGGCAGCGGGGTCCTATTGGAAACTAAGGGATATTAAGGCCTCCTTTTAATAGAGAACCGGAACAAAGCATTAGCACATAGTGAATACATGAACTCCTCGAACTATGGTCATCACCGGGAGTGGTCCCGATTATTGTCACTTCGAGGTTACCGGATCATAACACATAGTAGGTGACTATAGACTTGCAAGATAGGATCAAGAACTCACATATATTCATGAAAACATAATAGGTTCAGATCTGAAATCATGGCACTCGGGCCCTAGTGACAAGCATTAAGCATAGCAAATTCATAGCAACATCAATCTCAGAACATAATGGATAGTAGGGGTCAAACCAACAAAACTAACTCGATTACATGATAAATCTCATCCAACCCATCACCGTCCAGCAAGCCTACGATGGAATTACTCACGCACGGCGGTGAGCATCATGAAATTGGTGATGGAGGATGGATGATGATGACGACGGCGACGAATCCCCCTCTCCGGAGCCCCGAACGGACTCCAGATCAGCCCTCCCGAGAGGTTTTAGGGCTTGGCGGCGGCTCCGTGTCGTAAAACGCGATGATTTCTTCTCCCTTATTTTTTCTCTCCGAAAGCAAATATATAGAGTTGGAGTTGGCGTCGGAGGGCATCCAGGGGGCCCATGAGGTAGGGGGCGCACCCTAGGGGGGGGGGGCGGGGCGCCCCCACCCTCGTGAGAAGGGTGTGGGCCCCCTGGTCTTCATCTTTGGCGAGGATTTTTTTTCTAAGATGTTCCGTGGAGTTTCAGGTCATTCCGAGAATATTTGTTTTCTGCACATAAAACAACACCATGGCAATTCTGCTGAAAATAGCGTCAGTCCGGGTTAGTTCCATTCAAATCATTAGAGTCCAAAACAAGGGCAAAAGTGTTTGGAAAAGTAGATACGACAGAGACGTATCAACTCCCCCAAGCTTAAACCCTTGCTTGTCCTCAAGCAGTTCAGTTGACAAACTGAAAGAAAGAAAGAAAAACTTTTACAAACTCTGTTTGCTCTTGTTGTTGTAACTATGTCAAGCCAGCATTCAAGTTTTCAGCATAGATCATGACTAACCATATTTTCAATAATTCTCAGGTCTCATAATTACTCGTATCAATAGCATAATCAACTAGCAAGTCATAATAATAAATCTCGGATGACAACACTTTCTCAAAACAATCATAATATGATATAACGAGTTGGTATCTCGCTAGCCCTTTCTGAGACCACAAAACATAAATGCAGAGCACCTTTAAAGATCAAGGACTGACTAGACATTGTAATTCATGGTAAAAGAGATCCAATCATAGTCATACCCAATATAAATTAACAGTGATGAATGCAAATGACGGATGTGCTCTCCAACTAGTGCTTTTTAATAAGAGGGTGATGACTCAACATAAAAGTAAATGGATAGGCCCTTCGCAGAGGGAAGCAGGGATTTGTAGAGGTGCCAGAGCTCGGTTTTGAAATAGAGATAAATTGTATTTTGAGCGGTATACTTTCATTGTCCACGTAACAACTAAGAGATGGCGATATCTTCCATGCTACACACATTATAGGCGATTCCCAAACAGAATGGTAAAGTTTATACTCCCCCTCCACCAACAAGCATCAATCCATGGCTTGCTTGAAACAACAAGTGCCTCCAACATACATCAGGTCCCGGGGGAGTTTTGTTTGCAATTAATTTTGATTTAGTTTGCATAAAGCATGGGACTGGAATCCCGGTGACCAGTCATTTATCTCGTGAATGAGGAGCGGAGTCCACTCCTCTTGAGAATAACCCGCCTAACACGGAAGATAAGGACAGCCTTAGTTGATACATGAGCTATTCGAGCATACAAAACAGAATGATTATTTGAAGGTTTAGAGTTTGGCACATACAAATTTACTTGGAACGGCAGGTAGATACCGCATATAGGAAGGTATGGTGGACTCATCTGGAATAACTTTGGGGTTTAAGGGATTGGATGCACAAGCAGTATTCCCGCTTAGTACAAGTGAAGGCTAGCAAAAGACTGGGAAGCGACCAACTAGAGAGCGACAACAGCCATGTACATGCATTAAAATTAATAAACATTATTGGATGCAAGCATGAGTAGGATATAATCCACCATGAACATAAATATCGTGAAGGCTATGTTGATTTGTTCCAACTACATGCGTGAACATGTGCCAAGTCAAGTCACTTAAATCATTCAAAGGAGGATACCACCCCATCATACCACATCATAATCATCTCAATAGCATGTTGGCACACAAGGTAAACCATTATAACTCATAGCTAATCAAGCATGGCACAAGCAACTATGATCTCTAATTGTCATTGCAAAAATGTTTATTCATAATAAGCTGAATCAAGAACGAGGGACTCATCATATTTACAAAAACAAAAGAGGTCGAGTTCATACCAGCTTTTCTCATCCCAGTCAGTCCATCATATATCATCATAATTGCCTTTCACTTGCACGACCGAACGGTGCGAATAATAATAAGAGTGTACGTGCATTGGACTAAGCTAGAATCTGCGAGCATTCAATAAACAGGAGAAGACAAGGCAATATGGGCTCTGGGTTAAATCAACAATAATGCATAAAAGAGCCACTTCAACAATTTAATAATGGTCTTCTCCTACTGACCTCCAAAGAAAAGAAATAAAACTATTTACACGGGAAAGCTCCCAACAAGCAAAAGAAGAACGGGAAATATTTTTGGGTTTTCCTTTTAATTATTACTAGTATAGCAGAAAAATAAACTACTACTAATTTTTTTGATTTTTCTTAAGGTTTAACAAACACACAAGAAGAAAGCAGGAAAAAGAACATAAACTAGCATGGATATTACAGTGAAAAAGTATGAGCACCGACATCTAGTAATGAGTGTGTGTGAACATAAATGTAATGTCGGTGAGAAATACGTACTCCCCCAAGCTTAGGCTTTTGGCCTAAGTTGGTCTATGACCATGGCTGGCCTGGCGGATATCCATAATAATAGTTGTTGGGGTCGTACTGCTACGAAGAATAGTTGGGATCATACTGATGTGCAGCGGTTATCGCCTGCTGTGCTGCAGCGTGGAGTCGAGCTGCCTCCGCTCCCCTCTCGTACTCTTCTGCCTCCTCTCTGGTAATAACATATCTTCTTTTTGTCTGTGAATCAAAGAAGGCAGGAGCAGGGAGAGTAATACGGAAAACACGTCGTTTATAAAAAATTAAACGATATAAGAGAGGTGATTCAGGCCTCTCGACAAACTGGTGCGAAGCCATAGAGTCATAAT
Organism: Triticum urartu; assembly: GCF_056163025.1. NCBI lineage: Eukaryota > Viridiplantae > Streptophyta > Magnoliopsida > Poales > Poaceae > Triticum > Triticum urartu. The sequence goes on along the minus strand of NC_141877.1, from coordinate 43,571,585 downwards.
CTAAATATGCAGGAGGCAACTCCGTATCACCCTCATGAATGTCTATTTCAAGAAAATGAGCTAAGCGGGTTGCATAAATTCCTCCAAAGAAATCTCCATTATGTCTATTATGATGCAACCTACGAGCTACAATGGCTCCCATATGATAAGATTGATCTCCTAACACAGCACTCCTAAGAATGCTAAGATCAGGGACACACATGTGACATGCTTCATCCTTAGCATTTATGCATCTACCGATGAAGAGAGCAAAATAATGTATAGCAGGAAAGTGGATGCTCCCTATGATAGCCTGCGTTATATCTCTAGATTCCCCCACAGTTATACTAGCAAGAAAGTTTCTAAATTCAGATTTAGGGGGATCCCTAATACTGCCCCATGATGGAAGTTTGCATGAAAGAGTGAAATCCTCTAGGTCCATGGTATAAGATTTTTCATAAAGATCAAATATGACTGAAGGAGAATTACGCGAAGATGAATACTCAAACCTCCTCACAAATGAACTTGTGAGATCATGATACTGGGGGCATTTGTTAGCCTCAAAATCCTCAAGACCGGCATTGCGCAAATATGCTTTGAATTCTTCTTTAATTCCCGCACGGTCCATAAAATTTTACGACGGCCATTCGCAAGGCCGTACTGAGCGTCTCTTGGTGGATCCTCGTCAGCATCACGCATAGCAATCCTGGGTCCTTGCTTCTTAGAAGAACCACCTTGGAACATCTTCCTAAGCATATTTTTTTTCTCTGAAAAATTCTGAAATTTTTAGTAACTTCAAAATAAAAGTAAACCAAACTCAATAATATTGATAGCAACTACTCCTACAAGTGCCTAGGGCCTATATCATGCATCAAAACTACCTTTGACCATATAAATTTGACATGCAAGCTCAAGAATAGGGTCACCTATGCAGCACAAATTTGCAAGGAATAAAGCACTAGAACAAAAACTAATTGGACCAATGGAAGAGTCACATACCAAGGAACAATCTCCCCAAGCAGTTTTGCGAGAGGTGCTTTGAGCAAGGAGATTGAAAATCACAGCAAAAGTGGCTGGAACTCGTGCTTGAGTTGGTTTTTCGGGTTTGTGTGAGATAGAGGAAGAAGATGGGTGCTGGGATAAGTGGAGGAGGGCCACCGTGGGCCCACGAGGCAGGGGGCGCGCCCTAGAGGGGGGGGCGCCCACCACCCTCGTGGCCAGGTGGCAGCTCCTCCCGCGGTATTTTTTTGCACAGTAAATCCTCAAATATTCCCGAAAAAATCATATTAAATTGGCATGTCATTCTGAGGAATTTTATTTTCGGGATATTTTTATATTGCACGGATAAGTCAGGAAACAGACAGAAAAATACTATTTTTACTTTATTTCTACTAATTAACAGAAAATATAGAGAGGGTACAGAAGGTTGTGCTTCTAGTTTCATCCATCTCATGCTCATCAAAAGGAATCCACTAACAAGGTTGATCAAGTCTTGTTAACGAACTCATTCCGAATAACATGGAACCGGAGAAATTTCGAATAACATTATGTTACCTCAATGGGGATATGCACATCCCCAATAATAAGAATATCATATTTCTTCTTAACAGTAGGAAGAGGAAATTCAAAACCTCCAAATATAATCGATGGAATTTTTCCAATAGAGTTGATACTATGAACTTGAGGTTGTTTCCTCAGAAAGTGTACCGTATGCTCATTACCATTAACATGAAAGGTGACATTGCCTTTGTTGCAATCAATAACAGCCCCTGCAGTATTAAGAAAAGGTCTTCCAAGAATAACAGACATACTATCATCCTCGGGAATATCAAGTATAACAAAGTCCATTAAAATAGTAACATTTGCAACCACAACAGGCACATCCTCACAAATACCGACAGGTATAGCAGTTGATTTATCAGCCATTTGCAAAGATATTTCGATAGGTGTCAGCTTATTCAAGTCAAGTCTACGATATAAAGAGAGAGGCATAACACTAACACCGGCTCCAAGATCACATAAAGCAGTTTTAATATAATTTCTTTTAATGGAGCAAGGTATAGTAGGTACTCCGGGATCTCCAAGTTTCTTTGGTATTCCACCCTTAAAAGTATAATTAGCAAGCATGGTGGAAATCTCAGCTTCCGGTATCTTTCTTTTAATAGTAATGATATCCTTCATATATTTAGCATAAGGATTTGTTTTGAGCACATCAGTTAATCACATACGCAAAAAGATAGGCCTAATCATTTCAGCAAAGCGCTCAAAATCCTCATCATCCTTTTTCTTGGATGGTTTTGGAGGAAAAGGCATGGGTTTCTGAACCCAAGGTTCCCTTTCTTTACCATGTTTCCTAGCAACAAAGTCTCTTTTATCATAACGTTGATTCTTTGATTGTGGGTTATCAAGATCAACAGCAGGTTCAACTTCTACATCATTGTCATTACTAGGTTGAGCATCATCATGAACATCATCATTAATATTTTCATTAGGTTCATGTTCATTACCAGATTGTGTTTCAGCATTAGACATAGAAATATCATTTGGATTATCAGGTGGTTCAGCAATAGGTTCACTAGAAGTTTGCACAGTTCTATCATTTTTCTTCTTCTTCTTTTTAGAAGAACTAGGAACATCAATATTATTTCTTTGAGAATTTTGCTCGATTCTCTTAGGGTGGCCTTCAGGATACAAAGGTTCCTGAGTCATTCTACCAGTTCTAGTAGCCACTCTAACAGCATAATCATTTTTCTTACTATTCATTTCATCAAGCACTTCTTTTTGAGACTTAAGTACTTGTTCTACTTGAGTGGTAACCATAGAAGCATGTTTGCTAACAAGTTTAAGTTCACCTTTAATATTAGCCATATAATCACCCAAGCGTCTAATCATATAAGCATTTTCTTTTAGTTTTCTACCAAAATAAGCATTGAAGTCGTCTTGCTTAAACATAAAGTTATCAAACTTATCCAAGCACTAACTAGCAATTTTAGTAGGAGGGACTTCAGCTTTATCATATCTATAGAGAGAATTTACCTTTACTACCTGTGTCGGGATATCGGGATCAGGAGGTTCTTCAACAAATAAAGAATTAAGATCATATGTTTCTTCAACAGGCGGTATATTAAGACCATGTATTTCTTCAATAGGAGGTAAATTCTTAACGTCTTCAGCTTTAATACCTTTTTCTTTCATAGATTTTTTTCCCTCTTGCATATCTTCGGGACTGAGGAATAGAACACCTCTCTTCTTCGGAGTTGGTTTAGGAATAGGCTCAGTAATTGGAGCAGGGGCTGGCTCAGGAGCTGGCTCAGGAGGTGCCCAATTATTTTCATCTGTCAACATATTATTCAATAGAATTTCAGCTTCATCTGGTGTTCTTTCCCTGAAAAGAGAACCAGCACAACTATCCAGGTAATCTCTGGAAGCATCGGTTAGTCCATTATAAAAGATATCAAGTATTTCGGGTTTCTTAAGAGGATGATCAGGCAAAGCATTAAGTAACTTGAGAAGCCTCCCCCAAGCTTGTGGGAGACTCTCTTCTTTAATTTGCACGAAGTTGTATATTTCCCTCAAAGCAGCTTGTTTCTTATGAGCAGGGAAATATTTAGTAGAGAAGTAATAAATCATATCCTGGGGACTACGCACACAACCAGGATCAAGAGAATTAAACCATGTCTTAGAACCACCCTTTAATGAGAACGGAAATATTTTGAGTATATAAAAGTAACGCGATCTCTCATCATTAGTAAACAGGGCAGCTATATCATTTAACTTAGTAAGATGTGCCACAACAGTTTTAGATTCATACCCATAAAACGGATCAGATTCAACCAAAGTAATTATATTAGGATCAATAGAGAATTCATAATCCTTATCAGGAACACAAATAGGTGAAGTAGCAAAAGCAGGGTCAGGTTTCATTTTATCTCTAAGTGATTCTTTATTCCATTTAACTAATAACCTCTTAAGCTCATATCTATCTTTGCAAGCTAAAATAGCGACAGAAGATTCCGTATCAAAAAGATAACCCTCAGGAATAACAGGCATATTTTCATCATCACTATCATCATCGTATTCAGATTCAATAATTTCTTTTTCTCTAGCCCTAGCAATTTGTTCATCAAGAAATTCACCAAGGGGCACATTAGTATCAGGAATAGAAGCAGTTTCATCATAAGTATCATGTATAGCAGAAGTGGCATCATCAATAACATGCGACATATCAGAACGAATAGCAGAAGCAGGTGTAGGTGTCGCAAACTTACTCATAACAGAAGGTGAATCAAGTGCAGAGCTAGATGGCAGTTCCTAACCTCCCCTCATAGTTGAGGGATAAATCTTGGTTTTTGGATCTCTCAAGTTCTTCATAGTGTCCAGCAGATATAAATCCCAAGTGACTCAAAGAATAGAGCTATGCTCCCCAGCAACGGCGCCAGAAATTATTCTTGATAACCCACAAGTATAGGGGATTGCAACAGCTTCCGAGGGTAGAGTATTCAACCCAAATTTATTGATTCGACACAAGGGGAGCCAAAGAATATTCTCAAGTATTAGTAGCTGAGTTGTCAATTCAACCACACCCGGAAACCTAGTATCTGCAGCAAAATGTTTAGTAGCACAGTAATATGATAGTGGTGGTAGCAGCAACAAAAGTAAAGACAGCAAAAGTAATGTTTTTGGTATTTTGTAGTGATTGTAACAGTAGCAGCGGGAAACTAAATAAGCGAGAACCAGTATATGGAAAACTCGTAGGCACCGGATCAGTGATGGATAATTATGCCGGATGCGGTTCATCATGTAACAGTCATAACCTAGGTTGACACAGAACTAGCTCCAGTTCATCAATGTAATGTAGGCATGTATTCCGTATATAGTCATACGTGCTTATGGAAAAGAACTTGCATGACATCTTTTGTCCTACCCTCCCGTGGCAGCGGGGTCCTATTGGAAACTAAGGGATATTAAGGCCTCCTTTTAATAGAGAACCGGAACAAAGCATTAGCACATAGTGAATACATGAACTCCTCGAACTATGGTCATCACCGGGAGTGGTCCCGATTATTGTCACTTCGGGGTTGCCGGATCATAACACATAGTAGGTGACTATAGACTTGCAAGATAGGATCAAGAACTCACATATATTCATGAAAACATAATAGGTTCAGATCTGAAATCATGGCACTCGGGCCCTAGTGACAAGCATTAAGCATAGCAAAGTCATAGCAACATCAATCTCAAAACATAATGGATAGTAGGGATCAAACCCTAACAAAACTAACTCGATTACATGATAAATCTCATCCAACCCATCACCATCCAGCAAGCCTACGATGGAATTACTCACCCACGGCGGTGAGCATCATGAAATTGGTGATGGAGGATGGTTCATGATGACGACGACGACGAATCCCCCTCTCCGGAGCCCTGAACGGACTCCAGATCAGCCCTCCCGAGAGGTTTTAGGGCTTGGCGGCGGCTCCGTATCATAAAACGCGATGATTTCTTCTCCCTTATTTTTTTTCTCTCCGAAAGCAAGTATATAGAGTTGGAATTGGCGTCGGAGGGCATCCAGGGGCCCATGAGGTAGGGGGGCGCGCCCTAGGGGGGGCACCCCCCACCCTCGTGAGAAGGGTGTGGGCCCCCTGGTCTTCATCTTTGGCAACGATTTTTTATTAATTTTTCTAAGATGTTCCGTGGAGTTTCAGGTCATTCCGAGAATATTTGTTTTCTGCACATAAAACAACACCATGGCAATTCTGCTGAAAACAGCGTCAGTCCGGGTTAGTTCCATTCAAATCATACAAGTTAGAGTCCAAAACAAGGGCAAAAGTGTTTGGAAAAGTAGATACGACGGAGACGTATCATGACTCATCCATTGGTCCAATTAGTTTTTGTTCTAGTGCTTTATTCATTGCAAATTTTTGCTGCTTAGGTGACCCTGTTCTTGAGCTTGCATGTCAAATTTATATGGTCAAAAGTTGTTTTGATGCATGATATAGGCCCTAGGCACTTGTAGGAGTAGTTACTATCAATATTATTGAGTTTGGTTTACTTTTATTTTGAAGTTACTAAAAAAATTCAGAATTTTTCAGAGGAAGAAAAATGCTTAGGAAAATGTTCCAAGGTGGTTCTTCAAGGAAGTAAGGACCCAGACTGGCAATGCGTGATGCTGACAAAGAGCCACCAAGAGACGCTCCAGTGCGTCCTTGTGAGTGGCCTTCTGAAAATTTTATGAATCAAGTGGGAATAAAAGAAGAATTCAACGCATATTTGCGTAACGCTGATCTCGTGAGCTTCGAGGAAGAGAAGTGCAGTCAGTATCATAATCTCACTAGTTCCTTTGTGAGGAGGTTTGAATTTTCAACTTCACGTAATTCTCTAACTGTCCTGTTTGATCTTTATGATAAATCTTATACCATGGACTTAGAGGATTTTACCACTGCATGCAAACTTCCACAATGGGGTAGTATAAGGGATCCTCACAAATCTGAATTTAGAGATTTTTTGCTAATATAACTGTGGGAGAATCTAGAGATATTACACAAGCTACCATAGGGAGCATTCACTTTCCAGCTATACATTATTTTACTCTCTTCATAGGTAGATGCATAAATGGTAAAGATGAGGCATGTCACATGTGTGTCCCTGACCTCAGTATTCTTAGGAGTGTTCTGTTAGGAGATAAATCATATAATTTGGGAGACATTGTTGCACGTAGGTTGCATCTTAATAGACGTAATGGATATTTCTTTGGTGGAATTTATGCAACCCGCATAGCTAATTTTCTTGGTATAGATATATGCGAAGATAATTTTGAATTACCTCCCGCCTACCTAGATTTTAATGCTATGGTTCACCACCAGTTTGTCGAGAGGAACGAATCACCTCTCCAGTATCAACTAATCTTTGGCAGACGCCGTGCTGTCCGTATTACTCTCCCTGCTCTTGCTTTCTTTGATTATCAGGCAAGAGGAGGATATACCATTACCAGAGAGGAGGCAGATGAGTACGAGAGGAGAGAGGAGGCCGCTCGTCGCCACGCTGTGGCTCAGCAGGCGATAGCTGCTGCATCACAGTACGACCCCAGTTACTATTATGGATATCAGCCAGGCCAGCCTTGGCCATAGACCAACTTAGGCCAAAAGCCTAAGCTTGCGGGAGTACGTATTTCCCACCGACATTACATTTATGTTCACACACTCATTGCTAGATGTCGGTGCTCATACTTTTTCATTGTATCATCCATGCTAGTTTACTTTCCTTTTTATGCTTTCTTCTAGTGTGTTTAATAAACCTTAAGAAAAACCAAAAAAAATAGTTGTAGCTTTTAATTAGTTTACTTTCCATGCTTGTAGTAGTAATTAAAAATAAAACCCAAAAAGATTTCCTGTTCTTCTTTTGCTTGTTGGGAGCTTTCCCGTGTATATAGTTTTATTTCTTTTCTTTTCTTTGGGGGTCGATAGAAGAATACCATAATTAAATTGTTGAAGTGGCTCTTGTATGCATTATTGTTGATCTGACAAAAGAGCCCATATTGCCTTGTCTTCTCCTGTTTATTGAATGCCTGCAGATTCTAGCTTAGTCCAATGCACGTGCACTATTATTATTATTCACATCGTTCGGTCGTGCAAGTGCAGGGCAATTATGATGATATATGATGGACTGGCTGAGATGAGAAAAGATGGTATGAACTCGCCTCTTTTGTTTTTGTAAATATGATTAGTTCATCGTTCCTGATTCAGCCTATTATGAATAAACATATTTACAATGACAACTAGAGATCATAGTTTCTTATGCCATGCTTGATTAGCTATGAGTTATAATGGTTTACCTTGCATGCCAACAAGCTATTAAAATGGTTATGATGTGGTATGATAGGGTGGTATCCTCCTCTGAATGATTTAAGTGACTTGACTTGGCACATGTTCATGCATGTAACTGAAACAAAATCAACATAGCCTTCACGATATTTATGTTCATGGTGCATTATATCCTACTCATGCTTGCATTCGGTGTTGATTAATTTTAATGTATGTTCATGACTGTTGTCGCTCTCTAGCTGGTCGCTTCCTAGTCTTTTGCTAGCCTTCACCTATACTAAGCGGGAATACTGCTTGTGCATCCAAATCCCTTAAACCCCAAAGTTATTCCACATGAGTCCACTATACCTACCTATATACGGTATCTACCTGCCGTTCCAAGTAAATTTGTATGTGCCAAACTCTAAACCTTCAAATAAATATCATGTTTTGTATGCTCGAATAGCTCATGTATCAACTAGGGTTGTATGTATGTTCCATATTATGCAGGTTATTCTCAAGAGGAGTGGACTCCGCTCCTCACTCACGAGATAAATGGCTGGTCACCGGGATGCCCAGTCCCATGCTTTATGCAAACTAAATCAAAATAATTGCAAACAAAACTCCCCCTGGGACTCTTGTTAGTTGGAGGAACTCGTTGTTTCGAGCAAGCCATGGATTGATGCTTGTGGTGGAAGGGGGAGTATAAACTTTACCATGCTGTTTGGGAACCGCCTATAATGTGTGTAGCATGGAAGATATCGCCATCTCTTGGTTGTTATGTTGACAATGAAAGTATACCGCTTAAAATATTATTCGCCTCTGTTTCAAAACCGAGCTCTGGCACCTCTACAAATCCCTGCTTCCCTCTGCGAAGGGCCTATCTATTTACTTTTATGCCGAGTCATCATCCTCTTATTAAAAAGCACCAGTTGGAGAGAACTGCTGTCATTTGCATTCATTACTGTTAGTTTACATTGAGTATGACTTGACTGGATCTCTTTTACCATGAATTACAATGTCTAGTCAGTCCTTGGTCTTTAAAGGTGCTCTGCATTTATGTTTTACGGTCTCAGAAAGGGCTAGCGAGATACCATCCTGTTATATCATATTATGATTGTTTTGAGAAAGTGTTGTCATCCGAGTTTTATTATTATGGCTCGCTACTTGATTATGCTATTGATATGAGTAAACTTGAGACCTATGCGTTATTGCAAATGTGGTTAGTTATAATCTTTGCTGAAAACTTGAATGCTGGCTTTACATATTTACAACAACAAGAGCAAATAGAGTTTGTAAAAGTTTTTCTTTATCACTTCAGTTTGTCAACTGAATTGCTTGAGGACAAGCAAAGGTTTAAACTTGGGGGAGTTGATACGTCTCCAACGTATCTACTTTTCCAAACACTTTTGCCCTTGTTTTGGACTCTAACTTGCATGATTTGATGGAACTAACCCGGACTAACGCTGTTTTCAGCAGAATTAGGATGGTGTTATTTATGTGTAGAAGCAAACGTTCTCGGAATGACCTGAAATTTCACGGAGACACTTTTCAGAAAATAAGAAAAATACCTGCCAAAGATGAAGGCCAGGGGGGCCACCACCTTGCCACGAGGGTGGGGGCGCGCTCCCCTACCTCGTGGGCCCCCTGTTGCCTCTCCGACTCCAACTCCACCTCCATATATTGAGTTTCGGGGAGAAAAAAAATCAGAGAGAAGAAATCATCGCGTTCTACGATACGGAGCCGCCGCCAAGCCCTAAAACCTCTCGTGAGGGCTGACCTGGAGTCCGTTCGGGGCTCCGGAGAGGGAATCCGTCGCCATCGTCATCATTAACCATCCTCCATCACCAATTTCATGATGCTCGCCGTTGTGCATGAGTAATTCCATCGTAGGCTTGCTGGATGGTGATGGGTTGGATGGGATCTATCATGTAATCGAGTTAGTTTTGTTAGCGTTTGATCCCTAGTGTCCACTATGTTCTGAGATTGATGTTGCTTGACTTTGCTATGCTTAATGCTTGTCACTAGGGCCCGAGTGCCATGATTTCAGATCTGAACCTATTATGTTTTCATCAATATATGAGTGTTCTTGACCCTATCTTGCAAGTCTATAGTCACCTATTATGTGTTATGATCCGTTAACCCCGAAGTGACAATAATCGGGATACTTACCGGTGATGACCGTAGTTTGAGGAGTTCATGTATTCACTTTGTGTTAATGCTTTGTTCTGGTTCTCTATTAAAAGGAGGCCTTAATATCCCTTAGTTTCCGTAAGGACCCCACTGCCACGGGAGGGTAGGACAAAAGATGTCATGCAAGTTCTTTTCCATAAGCACGTATGACTATATTCGGAATACATGCCTACATTATATCAATGAACTGAAGCTAGTTCTGTGTCACCCTAGGTTATGACTGTTACATGATGAACCGCATCCGGCATAATTCTCCATCACTGATCCATTGCCTACGAGCTTTCCATATATTGTTCTTCGCTTATTTACTTTTCCGTTGCTATTGCTATCATCACTAAAAAATATCAAAACCATTACTTTTACTACTGTTATCTTTTGCTACCGTTATCACCAATATCATATTACTTTGCTACTAAACACTTTGCTGCAGATATTAAGTTTCCAGGTGTGGTTGAATTGACAACTCAGCTGCTAATACTTGAGAATATTCTTTGGCTCCCCTTGTGTCGAATCAATAAATTTGGGTTGAATACTCTACCCTTGAAAACTGTTGCGATCCGCTATACTTGTGGGTTATCAGTCACAGAAGTGCTTTCGTCAAGGTGACCGACACGTGGCATCCGCCGTAACGGAATGTCGTTAAGCTATCGGGTCAGATTTTGGATCCGATAACCCGTTAAATCCCTGACCAATGGGAAATTTCGACGCGTAAAATTCTAATTGGCCGAAGGGAACACCTGTCAGCTCGTCCGTGGGCCAGATGTCGCCCGTCCATTGGAGGAGACATGCCTATGATACGTCGACACGTGGCTGGGCCCAACAGAGGCCCATATAGGTTAAAAAGGCCGGCCCAGGCAAAGGCCCGTAGAACTTAATCAGGTACTAGTGGGCCAGTCCAATAACAGCCTGCTTAATAAAGGCCCATTTACGGTCCGAAGCCAGATCTGGCCCGTTAATTGTTCGCCCAATATTTGGGCCCATTTACGGCCCGAAGCCAAATCTGGCCCGTTAATTGTTCGCCCAATATTTGGGCCCATTTGCAGCCCGAAGCCAGATCTGGCCCGTTAATTGTTCATCGAATATTTGGGCCCAACTACAGCCCAGTGACTTTCGGCCTGTTAGAGGCCTGATGTAGACATGGGCCCATTTCAGCCCGGTGTGACTTTCTCCTGGGAATGGCCCGTGCTGCCCATGGGCCATATATGGTCCGACGGGACATCGGGCCCACTAACGGCCCGTGCTAAAGGTGGCAACAGTTAAGCCCAACATGACTTTGGGCCTGTTAAAGGCCTGTCGCGTAATTCAGCCCGTTGATGTCTGTGCTAAGCTTTCGGCCTCTTAAAGGCCCATGATATTAGTGGGCCAACTAAGGCCTGAGATATGTTTTGGCCTGGTAACAGCCCCTGAGCTAACTGGGCCCAAAACGGCCCGGTCTACATTTCGGCCTGCTGAAGGCCCATCGACAACTAGTGAAAATGGAGGCCCAACATGCATTTTGGCCTGCTAAAGGCTCGTGGTTTCATATCGGCCGTAACAGGCCAGTACAATATTCAGCCTGTTAATGGCCCAACGCTACGTGGGCCAAACTAAGCACTGGGTCGACAAAAGGCCCAACTAAAATATAGGCCGGTGTAAGTTTGGGCCTGGCGCAATGTGTGAAGGCCCCAATCATTCGGGCCCAAGGAAGACGCAGGCCGGCCCAATTGTGGCCCGCTAAAAACTTGGCCCGTTAGAGTCGAATGTTTCGGTCCGGTCGACTACATCTGATTTTTTTTTCAGATAGCGAATGATGGCAGTAACTAGTAGGAATTAAGAACAAACCTACTCTATACAATACAGAAATTACGGCATAGTAACGAAGAATAAACCTACACTATACAATAAAGGATTTAAGGTATATTACATCCACTGGGCATCGAAGTTCGCCACCAGTGATCATAAAGCGCAACGAAGAAGCAGATTACAAAAACTGGGCACCATTACAGCGTAACAAAATAATACTGAACCGAGACCACTTTCAAGATAGTTCAAGAAAGGTTAGCCTTGCGGGGTAACTGCTGCGCAAGATGCTGAGCAAGGCTGTGAGACCGGCCTAGCATGTCAGTCACAGCTTCCAGGTGTAGCTGTTTAGCGATGAGGTTCTCATTAGTGTTCTCCTTAATCTTTCTTAGAGATAGGACTTCAAGTCAAAGTTGAGTTGCAGAATGCCTTTCTGCTAGAACTTGGGACTGAAGAAGTCGAACTGATTCAGACAACGAATTCTGTGAGCTTGTCTGACTATTAGTCTCAAGTAACTTGAACACTGCATCAAGACAAGACTTTGGGGTTGTCTCGCTATCTTCAAGATGTTTTGCCTTCTTTGCTGCAATATATGTTGGGTTTGTCTCACAGCCTTCGGCAGACTTGTGCATGCCATCAAGCATATCACCCTGAAACAAATGACAGGTTTTGCACGTGTATAAACAAAGATGATAACTGTTCTGTCAATTATATCCAATTTCAAATTAGAAAATAAAGAGTAAGTTCAAAATATCAATAGCATAATTTGGCATTGTTCATAATGCGGGGAGCTTCACCACACTACTGGATTACCATGTCAACATAACAAGCATAGATGAAGGGCAAAGAAAATCATTGTATCTATTTTGGATAATGTGCATGGCATGTTGTTCATATCATTAACCACATCAGTAAGATAAAACAGGAGATGACAAGGTGCAAACGTGGGCTGCTTCATCACACACTGGATTATAGATCCACAAAAACAAGCATAAATATAGGGAGTATTAAGTAATGTGCATGGTATGAATAAGGAATTTGGTTTTACAAGTAAAACTTAGAACTTACAGTTCTTACGAACATGCATTTTGGTAGAAACAACAAACTAAACAGCAGTAAAAGATAGGGAGTATGAGAAAATTAAACAACAGTTGAGGATAAAGGCTTTAGAAGGACTGACTTACATTAACAGTTAACACCGGCTTTATAATGCCCTTCTCCATGTCAAGGGAAGGATAACTCAAGAATTTCAGCACAAAATCTTCTTCATAAGCATTGCCCGTACTCTACATTTTGTAGAGAGTAATTATAGATATGATAATACTGGAAGGGATAGAGGATAATGAAGATAATATGCAGATTGATGCTACATAATCAACTACCAACCCCTAAAAGTACAAGCGTCATAGGCAAAATGTACTGACAAGAGCAATGGGCTACACTTCTGCACTGGCATTGTCTGTGTATTCTACTTGTTGGTATGATTAAATATAGATGTGATCTTTTTTAGTAAATGGTGGGCGAGGGAGATAAGATGCAGAATGCTACAAAATGAACCAATCCCTCTTCCCATAATACAAGAGTGTTTTGAACACTGGTGTACTGTACAAAACGTTCTTATATTATGGGACGGAGGGAGTAGCTGTTAATGTAAGTACAGTGATAGACCACGTTCAGTCCTTACAAGAGGACTGCAGAGCTAAACCTCTTCAAAAGCATTGGGTTGATTCTAAATTTATGTAAGAGTCCATACGGATCTTATAATGTCCACCAAATGGACGATTACAAGGCTAACATTTGCAGTGATGCTACATAATCAAACATCTATGAAAGTAAGTATGGTCATACAGGGCAAGAGGTACTCACAAGAGCAATGCAATGTGCAGTGTAGTTGCGAGATTCTATGGTCCCTTGAGAACGAATGTTCTTCTGCTAACAGTTTTCGTACAAGTGAGACATTAAGGCAAATGCAGAAATGTAGTTCAAATTGTGATGTGATATCATAGACAGTACCTTACGCTGCAGCCGAGACCAATGTGTAACAAGATTATTCCAGTCACCGTTGGATAAATGTAGCACCGGAGACTTTACAGAAATTTCGTTCAGAGGCTTGCCATCGAAGTGCGCTTGCCTCAGGTAGGAACGATACTTCATCAACGAGTGCTTGAAAAGCGCAACCAACCCTTGCTCGTCATCACAATCCAGTTTGCTCCTCACCTATTTAAAAGAATGAAATCTTGTGTCTTCTGTCAGTAGAAACATATGCAGTAATGACCATGAATAACATTAGTACATTACTTACGCGTAAGTTGCGGAGGAAGACTGGAAATTGTTCTGTGTCTATGGTATAATCTTTCCATGAAGGAAAGATGCGCACAAAGTTCCTGACAACAACATAAGCTTCGTCTTCTAAACTGGGAAGAAATGGAACAGGGGTCCTATTTGCTGCAATTGGGGCTCTCTCTGGTTCGAAAAGGGATTTGGCAACTGGATTTGGTGTACTCTTTGCTGGAATGGGGGTTTTGCGTCGTACAGCTGGTGCTATGTCAACTGGCATAATCATACTGTTTGCTGCAGTTGGGGTCTGCTGAGTTGGGGCATCAGAAATGACTAGTGTAGTAGGGCTAGAGTCTGCTAGAGTTGGGGTATTTTGTGGGTCAGGTGATATTGCAACTACACCTAATGGGCTATTTGATTTATCAGGTGCCACTACCTTTTCCAAATACTTTGCTTGTGCTCCTCCACAATCAACAATCGCCCTCTTCCTTTTGAACGTCTGATACACAAGAACAACATCTGAATGGATAAATATGGTATGATGACAGATGGAATATGTACAGAAAATGGATAGGCAGGGCGTATTCACATACACGATGTGTAAACTAAGCTAATGGCAGTTCAACAAAGTAGAAGCAATGCAAAGCATCAGTTGCAAGGATATGTACGAGCAATGTAACCTTGAAAAGTTAGAGCAAATACCTTGATGGGTGAATAAGATAGGGCATTGATATGCCTCCAAAGTATATATAATTTTTGATTGCTCCATGCTATATTATCTACTGTTTTGGATGTTTATGGGCTTTATTATACACTTTTATATTATTTTTGGGACTAACCTATTGACCCAGATCCCAATGCCAGTTTCTATTTTTTTGCCGATTTTAGGGTTTCGAAGAAAAGGAAAAATCATATGGAGTCCAATTGACCTGAAACTTCACGGAACTCATTTTCGAAAGGAAAGAAGCCCAAAAGACTTGAAGTGCACGTAAGGGAAGCTTCGAGGAGGCCACGAGGTAGGGGGCGCGCCCACCCCCCGGGCGCGCCCTCCACCCTCGTGGGCCCCTCTTGGCTCCCCTGACGTACTTCTTCCACCTATATATCTCCATATACCCTAAAGACATCCGAGAGCACAGTAGATCGGGAGTTCCGCCGCCAGAAGCCTCCGTAGCCACCGAAAGCCAATCTAGTCCCGTTCCGGCACCCTGCCGGAGGGGTCATCCCTCTTCGGTGGCCATCTTCATCATCCCGGTGCTCTCCATGACGAGGAGGGAGTAGTTCTGCCTCGGGGCTGAGGGTATGTACCACTAGCTATGTGTTTGATCTCTGTCTCTCTCTCTCTCTCTCTCTTGTGTTCTTGAGGTGATATGATCTTGATGTATCACGAGCTTTGCTATTATATTTGGATCCTATGATGTTTTCTCCCCCCTCTACTCTCTTGTAATGGATTGAGTTTCCCCTTTGAAGTTATCTTATCGGATTGAGTCTTTAAAGATTTGAGAACACTTGATGTATGTCTTGCCATGCGTATCTGTGGTGACAATGGGATATCACGTGATTCACTTGATGTATGTTTTGGTGATCAACTCGCGGGTTCTGCCCATGAACCTATGCATAGGGGTTGGCACACGTTTTCGTCGTGATTCTCCGGTAGAAACTTTGGGGAACTCTTTGAGATTCTATGTGTTGGTTGAATAGATGAATCTGAGATTGTGTGATGCATATCGTATAATCATACCCACGAATACTTGAGGTGACATTGGAGTATCTAGATGACATTAGGGTTTTGGTTTATTTGTGTCTTAAGGTATTATTCTAGTATGAACTCTAGGGCTGTTTGTGACACTTATAGGAATAGCCCAACGGATTGATTGGAAAGAATAACTTTGAGGTGGTTTCGTACCCTACCATAATCTCTTCGTTCGTTCTCCGCTATTAGTGACTTTGGAGTGACTTTTTGTTGCATGTTGAGGGATAGTTATGTGATCCAATTATGCTATTATTGTTGAGGGAACTTGCACTAGCGAAAGTATGAACCCTAGGCCTTATTTCCTATCATTGCAATACCGTCTACACTCACTTTTATCATTAGTTACCTTGCTGTTTTTATATTTTTTCAGATTACAAATACCTTTATCTACTATCCATATACCACTTGTATCACCCTCTCTTCGCCGAACTAGTGCACCTATACAATTTACCATTGTATTGGGTGTGTTGGGGACACAAGAGACTCTTTGTTATTTGGTTGCAGGGTTTCTTGAGAGAGACTATCTTCATCCTACGCCTCCTACGGATTAATAAACCTTAGGTCATCCACTTGAGGGAAATTTTCTACTGTCCTACAAACCTGTAACACCCCTAGTGTCATGCTACAGTACTCCCCTGTTAATGGTGCCATGACATCATGATACTGTTGATAATCTTCACTTGATCCAAATCGCAATTCAAATTCGAATCCAATCTAAAGTCAAAATTTCAAATTCGTCAAACTTCAAAATAAAAATGTTCAAGGTGTGGAAAATAATCCATGTATATTTTTCATGTTGGAAACAATCTCTTTTGGATTCCCAAAGTGCCCCTGGAAATTATTTAGTGGTTCAGCAGCATTTAAAATTGGCCTTTTCAATTTCTATAATGGTTAGACATCTCCTTTTCACTCCATACTTTTTGTTCCATCTCATTATATTGTGTTAGAATTAGGTGCCAAGTTTCATTCAAAACAAAACTCATTTGTTACTAAAAGAAAATACGGAGCTGAGGCTAAATTTTAATAAACAGAAAGTTTAAAAGGAAAAGAAAACTGTTAAGGAAAACAAAAGTGAGACAGAGGCCAACTACCCCCTGGACCTTAGCCATCTGGCGGCCCAACCCCGTAGCCCACCTCCCCGGTCGTCCTCCTCTTTCCCTGTTCATCGGACCGGGGCTCCTCCCGCGCGTCCCCGCCGCACCACATCGTCGGCGTTGCCCCGGAGGGGATAAGAAGGACGCGACCCTTCCCCTCGGCCTCGTCAGCTCCCCCTCGCACAAATATCTCCCTCTCCCCTCCCCTTCTCAGATCCGCCGAGATGCGCTCGCCCGAGCGGGCTCGTCGTCATTGCCGTGTCGTGCGCGTGGTCACCGTCCCTTGTACTTCGTCCGCTCATGTCCCGGGAGGACCTCGGCGTCGACTACGTCGCCTGCGTCGCAGGGTTGAAGATGACGGGATGCCTCGACGTCGTCTTCTTCTTCCCCTCCATCCGCCTCGATCGGGTCGCCGTCGCCTTCTTTGTCTCTGGCCGTCGCGCGTCTTCCCCAGGCCTTCTCTGCAACGGCCGTGAGCCCCCGATTCTCCTCCCTCTCCCCGTAGTCGTAGCCACGCCGCCACTGCGCCATGCTCTGCCGCCCGTGCGTGCCTACAAACCTAACGCGCTCCGGCACACGCCCTGCGCCAGCCTACGCCCGATGCCGCTGCTACCTACTACGAGCTGCGTTGCTGCTGTCTGCTTCTGCCGTCATTGCCCCGCTGTGCCTCTGCCCCGTTGACCGCTCTGCCGCGCGCGCGCCCAGCCGCCACGGCCCTCCTCCGCCATCAGCCCCGCTCGCAGCCGCGCGGCCCTCGTCTCTGCAGCTCGTCGCCCGCTGCCCTCGCTGCTCCTCGGGCGCTTCTCGCCCAGCCTGCTGCTCCGCCCGTTGCTAGCCGCTGCTCCCAGCGTGCCCTGCGTCGCCCCCTCTTGCCCCGCTACTCTGCTTCCTGCAGCCGCGCTGCTCACCACCGCTGACGCTGCCGCACACGGGCGCCCGTAGCCGGTGCCTGCTGCAATGCTGCACAGCTTCAGTAACATTCAGTTACTGTAGCTATTCCTAGCTTTTCATTTTCTACAATGACTAACCCTCTGGACGGCCCCTAAACAGCGACTAAACGACTTTTAACTGGAGCAAAACTATTATGGGGAGGTAGTACACTTGACAATGCTCAAATGTTTCCATTGGGCCAAATCCATTTGGTGCATACATTAAATTCGACGAAAATCACAAAATGCTATCTTTTGTTAGCAGAAACAGAGCTGTGTGCGTGAGTGTGTTGT
Source organism: Triticum urartu (assembly GCF_056163025.1). Taxonomy (NCBI): domain Eukaryota; kingdom Viridiplantae; phylum Streptophyta; class Magnoliopsida; order Poales; family Poaceae; genus Triticum; species Triticum urartu. The sequence goes on along the minus strand of NC_141877.1, from coordinate 43,553,488 downwards.
GTGTGTGCGTGGGAGGCAGGGCTGGCTCCCTGCCAAGTGGGGATGGCCTTGATTAGTTTAGGCTGATTAAATACTTAGTGGTCAGAGTAGTTAGACTAATTAGTACTACTTAGGATAATTGCTAGCCTATGTCATGTGGCCCCCTATGTTAATTTTAACCCCTCCATTTTAGTTTAGCCATCAATTAAATTATGTGCCAATGACATGTGGGCCACATCCCCCTTTTTGACTAATCATTTTGACTTGGTCAAATTTGGATTACATTAAATAAAAATATTCTAGAAAATCTTTAAATCTTTGATAATTGGTATAAAATAAACCGTAGCTCAGATCAAAATACTTCCTACATGAAAGTTGCTCAGAACGATGAGACGAATACAAATACGCGGTCCGTTTACCTGACAGATGCCTCTAACTATCTGAACCTGGAACATTCCCCCTCCAGTCATCTGTCTGACACAGGTCCGGAACCGGGAAAACATTCCCGGTTGAATTCCCCCTTCACCTATATTGTGTAGCCATACGTTAGGTCACACCCGACACATCATATTGCCACGTTATGCTTTGTGATGCTATGTTTGCTTTATATTTACTGTTTCCTTCCCCTCTCCTCTGCGGTAGACTCCGAGACCGATGCTGCCCTTGTGATCGACTACGTCGACGACGACCCCCCTCCTTGCCAGAGCAACCAGGCAAGCAAATCCCCCTTGAGCATTCCGATATCGCCCATTTATTTCCCTCTCATGCTTGCATTAGAACTGCTACTGTTTTCTGTATGATCCTACTCTGCTTTCATACCTTACCTGCTTTCATACCTTACCTGCTTATCCTAAACTGCTTAGTATAGGATGGTTAATGATCCATCAGTGACCCCCACCTTGTCCCAGTTGCCTTGCTTTATGTTTGATGACTCGATCAAGATGATCGACGTCTAGGCCCCGACACTTCATATCACCCCCCTAGTTGTACGACTCTGCAGAGTTACCATCGAATGCCGAGGGTGGAACCTCTCACATCACTCCGGATGAGATCTCTGTAGTGTAGCTATCCGGTCGTGGTCATCGAGGGTGATTTCCTCCTTAACCACCTCCGGTACGGCTCTGTCCTGCAACCCCTCAAGTGTGAACCTCGAGGGTGGATCCTCTTACGTTCACCTTGATGACAACATCGAGTGGAATTCACCGAGGGTGATTCCTCGGGTTTTCCCTTTGGTGTTAGACAGACAGTTACTATGATTACTATGACTTTACACTGAGCCATGTTACTAAATACAGGACGACCCTGAGGGGTACCCGCGCAAGCTTAATAGTGAGTGATGTGGAGTCGGGTTGACCTGGAAGGTGCCCGCGAGATACTTACGAGGCGTGGCCGGGCATTCTTAGCCCTTTTCGCAAGTACTCGAGACAGGGCGACGGGGTCACATCGATCGTGAGTCTCTGCTCGTTACCGCGCGTTCCTAATCCACTACGATTTGGATATTTGATCCGAGGGGCCTCTTGCCTGATAGCACTAACCATCACGTGGGCATAGTATGGGCATTCTGCGTCGTATACATCAGCCAAAGCTTAATAGACGTCAGCGACTGAGCGGCGCGCGCCGGGTTGGACTGGAAAGCACCTACCTTGTTGAAGGAGGTAGCTAGGTCTGCTCACCGGCCGCCCATGCAACGTGCAGGAGTTCCCGGGGAGATGGCCCATGACCCCTGGGGGCATAGGTTTAGTCCGGCGTGCTGGCCTCTCTATTAAGCCTAGGTCGGGTTGCCGCGTATTATTTGGCCGAGGCCGGGCATGACCCAGGAAAGTGTGTCCGGCCGGAGTTAATCAAGCACGGTGGGTAAGTTGGTGCACCCCTGCAGGGAAGAAAACATCTATCGATAGCCTATCCTACGGTAACGGACACTTGGAGTTGTATCCCGATCGATACAACTAGAACTGAATACTTGTGATGAGAACTGGATGATGATGAGAACTGGATTGTGATGATAACTGGATAGTATGGCTCTGGGATTCCTTTCTCGTAGGGAGTCGAGAAAGGATCTCTGGCCGAGGTTGATAACACTTCTACTGCCTTACTTTATGCTTCTCTACTCCCTCCTGTTGCTACAAGATGGTGGTTTCCAGAAGATGCTAGTCTTCGATAGGCTAGGCTTTTCCCTTCCCTTATGGCATTCTGCAGTTTAGTCCACAGATACAACCCATTCCTTTGATACAGATGCATACTTAGTTTAGATCTGATGTAAGTCTTGCGAGTACTTTGGATGAGTACTCACGGTTGCTTTGCTACTTCTTTTCCCCCATACCCAATTGCTGCGACCAGATGACGGATCCTAGGAGCCAGACGACGCCACTGATGACTACTACTACTCGGAGGATGCCTACTACTATGTGAAGACCGTAGACGACTAGGAGTAGTTAGGAGGCTCCCAGGCAGGAGGCCTTGCCTTTTCGATCGTTGTTGCTTTTGTGCTAGCCTTCTTAAGGAAATCTTGTTTAACTCATGTCTGTACTCAGATATTGTTGCTTCCGCTGACTCTTGTGTTTACGAGCTTATGTATTCGAGCCCTCGAGGCCCCTGGCTTGTAATATAAAGCTTGTATCTTTTTAATTTGTGTCTATAGTTGTGTTGTGATATCTTCCCGTGAGTCCTTGATCTTGATCGTACACATTTGCGTGTATGATTAGTGTACGATTGAATCGAGGGCGTCACAAGTTGGTATCAGAGCCGAATGCCTGTAGGAATCCCCCTTCCACACTCCTTGGCCGAAGTTGAGTCTAGACATTACAAAACTTTTTACTAACATGGATGTGTGCCGTACGGGCCCGCGTCGCCATATGGGTGGTATTAGGATCTTTTACTCCTCGTCTATACTTGGGACTCTGTTCTCTCTTCTATTCAGGGTTAAATGAATTTACTAACTACATTAGGTTCTTGTAACAACTTTCCCCGAAGAGCCCCTTCATTCCGGATGGTTGCCTGCTTCACCAGAAGAATTCGAAGATACTCTCTGATCTACTCCCGACAACTTGTGTTTATTTCTTTTGCAACCCCTTAACACCGTTGAATCCTTATGGATAAACGTGTACCCTCACTGTTCTTACTTCCATCCCTAGTCGTTCTTGTTGTTACAAGATACCTGAAAGTATTCTTTGACTTTCTAGAATCCTTTTTCCGACTGCCTTGCAGCTCTTTTCCGCCTGAATAACCCTACGAAAAATTCCTCATACTTATCGGAGATTCGTTCATCCCAGTTGATATTATGTCTCACCAAATTTCTTCGAATGCAATTCGATCTCCCTAAGATCCTCTGCAGCCTAGTGCTCCCGAAAGTCTTGTCTGCCTGCATTATGGTTAAATCCATATGTCTAGCAATATTCATTAACATCCTTTGTCCTTGTCATCCTGAGCCTATTGATTCTTTATGTTGCGATTGCTCACAATCATCAGTCGAACCCTCAAATTTGACCTTCCTGCTCATACGTCATTCTAGACATGAGTTGGATATCGGCCAATCATGTTGTAATGATTGTCCACCTAGTTCCCTTCAACTTGAATGTCGAATTATTCAGCTGTTTCTATAATCTGTTGCCTTTGCATTCTTTCCCCCTTCTGATTGAGTATTGATACTCACATCAGATCCATTGAGGACCGCTCAATCCTTTATGGGATTGTTATCCAGCAATGTCTTTCATATTCAAAATCTCATGCACTCTTCCCCTGATACATATTGCCTTCGGTAAATTGTATCCTCTGCTTATCGTAAACCATGATCTGCTATTGAGCTGACGTTATATGCTCTCGAAGTTAGTGGTAGGTGTTCCTGAGATACCCCTACGGGTTGATCATATGCCTTCCCTAATCCGTGTGAACTCAAAAGAGATGTGAGTCTTACTCTTCTGGTACTTCACCAGATAAATCTTCTGCACTACAATTTCTTCGAGAACGAGGAGTGAATGAAAGGTTATGCATTGAAGAAGTGGGAGTCAACCTTGAACCTTTGTGTTCATGCCCATGGACCCGATGTAGAACTTATCATGGAAGCTACTCATAAAAATAATTATTTCTTGGGTACAAGCTCATCTTGTATCCATGAATTGATCCTTGCTATCGTGATTCCGACCATATTTCCTCCTTGATTCCATTTACTGGATAAGTTAAAATACTTATCCTCTGCAAATCATTTCCCCCGTCCAACCTCTACTCCGATTTACCTTCTGGCATTACACCTAGTACTTGATACTGGGAAGCTTTACACCTCATCACATCATTCCTAGCCTGATCGGCTATATTTTTATCATGTCAACTTTTTAACTGGGCTACCTGGTCTGTATGCCCGGAGCAACTTCCGACGATGAGCTAAGCTTACGTCGATCTTCCTCATCTTAGCATTTCACCTCGAACAACAAGCTTGACTTTGAGCTTGTGTCATACCCATGGTTCCAATAACCTTTTGCTTCATCATTCCTTTGACTGAATGTCATCGCTGATCGATTACCTCTTCATGAAATATCTCGACAAATGTGTCATGATCATCATCAACATTCTGAGCTTTTCTAGGATATCAATCGAATTCATGATGAGAAATACAATCCTTCCCCTCAATGATTTATGTTATCATCGATAACATTCTTGCCTTCCCCAACACAAACTGGTTCATATAATTTTGGAAATACATCCTTGTTGACATGTCGATGGATTGCTACTGAACCCATCGGTCACCTCCTCATCTTTTTCCTGATAAAATAACATGTTATGTTCTAGAAATTCCTGATGGATCCTTGGTGTATCCAAAGTCCAACCTTTGCTTGAAACCATGTCAATGCTATCTCGAAGCATGTCTGTGGTGATCCGATCTCCAATGAGAACATTTGAAGCACGATACTAATTTTTTTTATCAATTATCCAAACATCGTTGTATGGGTAATGTCAGGAATTTTCTTCCCCCTTACCTAAATGGTTCTATACTTCTATCCTGTCATGGATATCATGCTCTGCTTGTCCTTGGGAAGGATATACCCCTGAAATATGTGTTTAGACACATTTTTCCTTTCCATTGTTCTGCTTAACCTGAAGATCACGTTTTCCTTTCCATTGGTTTGTTCGACCTTTCTGGTGATCTATATGATATAAGCAGAAATATTTCCCTGCTTATGTAAACACCTCGGTGTACAAACTGTCCGTAAGACCCTATTACTATTGTGGACGACTTTCTGGTAGCCACCGATGGATGAGAACTTTGCCTATTGGCCCACCTCGTTCAACGAGCAGGATAATGGTTCTCTTCGTCCCTCGCCCTTGGTACCAACGTTGTTGCCGACATAACTGATAGGCTACCCTCTGACATACCTTGCTATCATAACCGTGCAAGATGCCAACACCCTTCTTACTTTTAACCCACATGGTGGGCCCATAACCCACAGTTCCAAAGGATCGGAACCCGACTCTCCTGTATATCTTTTATTTCGAAGTATCATATGCTCTTGGCTTTGTGTGTTGTCACGAGCCACCTTTCGAGAGATGATCTATTCCCGATGCTCTGGACCCCCTTTCTCACACTTTGTTCAGGTATCAATCGTTTGTCCATTCAGTTGAAACTTCCTATTGTACCTTCATACTTTGCTCTCGATGTTTTATTAAGTTTCGACTCGAGAGATACTTTTGCCTCTTTCCCTGAATTGTTCACCCGATAATTAACCCTTTAAGGGTCAGTTCTCCCGAAGTTACTCTTTACATCCCCACTTAAATGTTGGGACGAGATTTCTTTTAGTGGAGGAGATTTGTAACACCCCCAGTGTCATGCTACAGTACTCCCCTGTTAATGGTGCCATGACATCATGTTACTGTTGCTAATCTTCACTTGATCCAAATCGCAATTCAAATTCGAATCCAATCTAAAGTCAAAATTTCAAATTCGTCAAACTTCAAAATAAAAATGTTCAAGGTGTGGAAAATAATCCATGTATATTTTTCATATTGGAAACAATCTCTTTTGGATTCCCAAAGTGCCCCTGGAAATTATTTAGTGGTTCAGCAGCATTTAAAATTGGCCTTTTCAATTTCTATAATGGTTAGACATCTCCTTTTCACTCCATACTTTTTGTTCCATCTCATTATATTGTGTTAGAATTAGGTGCCAAGTTTCGTTCAAAACAAAACTCATTTGTTACTAAAAGAAAATACGGAGCTGAGTCTAAATTCTAATAAACAGAAAGTTTAAAAGGAAAAGAAAACTGTTAAAGAAAACAAAAGTGAGACAGAGGCCCACTACCCCCTGGACCTTAGCCATCTGGCGGCCCAACCCCGTAGCCCACCTCCCTGGTCGTCCTCCTCTTTCCCTGTTCATCGGACCGGGGCTCCTCCCGCGCGTCCCCGCCGCACCACATCGTTGGCGTTGCCCCGGAGGGGATAAGAACGACGCGACCCTCCCCCTCGGCCTTGTCAGCTCCCCCTCGCACAAATATCTCCCTCTCCCCTCCCCTTCTCAGATCCGCCGAGATGCGCTCGCCCGAGCGGGCTCGTCGTCATTGCCGTGTCGTGCGCGTGGTCACCGTTCCTTGTACTTCGTCCGCTCATGTCCCGGGAGGACCTCGGCGTCGACTACGTCGCCTGCGTCGCAGGGTTGAAGATGACGGGATGCCTCGACGTCGTCTTCTTCTTCCCCTCCATCCGCCTCGATCGGGTCGCCGTCGCCTTCTTTGTCTCTGGCCGCCGCGCGTCTTCCCCAGGCCTTCTCTGCAACGGCCGTGAGCCCCCGATTCTCCTCCCTCTCCTCGTAGCCGTAGCCACGCCGCCACTGCGCCATGCTCTGCCGCCCGTGCGTGCCCGCGTTGGCCGCCCCCATGCGTCCCGTCACCCCCTGTAGTCGTCGTCGTGCCCTCCTGGAATCGCGTCCGCGCCCACCGCGCGAAGCCTGCGAACCTAACGCGCTCCGGCGCACGCCCTGCGCCTGCCTACGCCCGATGCTGCTGCTACCTGCTATGAGCTGCGCTGCTGCTGTCTGCTTCTGCCGTCGTTGCCTCGCTGTGCCTCTGCCCCCTCGACCGCTCTGCCAGCCACCACGGCCCTCGCCGCAGCCCCGCTCGCAGCCGCGCGGCCCTCGCCGCTGCAGCTCGTCGCCCGCTGCCCTCGCTGCTCCTCGGGCGCTTCTCGCCCACCGTGCTGCTCCGCTCGTCGCTAGCCGCTGCTCCCGGCGTTCCCTGCCTCGCGCCCTCTCGCCCCGCTACTCTGCTTCCTGCAGCCGCGCTGCTCACCACCACTGACGCTGCCGCACGCGGGCGCCCGTAGCCGGTGCCTGCTGCAATGCTGCACAGCTTCAGTAACATTCTGTTACTGTAGCTATTGCTAGCTTTTCATTTTCTACAACGACTAACCCTCTGGATGGCCCCTAAACAGCGACTAAACGACTATTAACTGGAGCAAAACTATTATGGGGAGGTAGTACACTTGACAATGCTCAAATGTTTCCATTGGGCCAAATCCATTTGGTGCATGCATTAAATTCAACGAAAATCACAAAATGCTATCTTTTGTTAGCAGAAACAGAGCTGTGTGCGTGAGTGTGTTGTGTGTGTGCGTGGGAGCCAGGGCTGGCTCACTACCAGGTGGGGATGGCCCTGATTAGTTTAGGCTGATTAAATACTTAGGGCATCTCCAGCCGTTGGCCTCCAGGAGGGGCAAAAAATCGCCCCCTGGGGGCGCGCCGGCGCTAAACCGCACACTGGGGGCGTGATGCCCCCCAGTCGCGGCGCTCACGTTTTTTTTAAAAATCCAAATACGGCGCAAACACAACTGAAATTTGACGCAAACATCGGCGAGTTCGTTCAAACTTAAACATATTTTACAAAAGAAGAAAAAAAAACTTCCGCGGGCTACCCCCGCCGTCTCCCTCGCCGCCCGCCACGCCGCCTACATGCCGAGGAGGCGGTAGAACCGCGTGTAGTCGCCGCTGTCGTCATCGTCGTCGTCGCTGTTGAGGACCACGACGCCGTGCTCGTCCTCGCGCCCATGCTTGCGGGCGGCGATCTCCTCCAGGGCCCGGCGCTGCCGGACCATCTCGTCGCGGAGGTAGTCGTCCCGCGCCCACTGCAGGGCGTCCTCGTCGGAGATAACGCGCCGGGCTATCTCCTCGTACTCCGCGGGGAGGCCGCGCTCCGGCTTGGGCTTGACGAGGACGAAGCGGCCGGTCGGTGGGGAGGCGTTGGCGCCGATGCGGACGCCGGAGCTGCGCGTGCGGGCACTGTCGGCGTGCCCTGGGCTCCGGCTTGGCGGGGCGGAGGCAGGGCGAGCCGCCGGACAACGAGGAGGACCCCCCCAGTTTCCATGCGCCTCGGGGTCCAGGAGCTTCCCCGGCGGCGTGAGAAGGACGGGGGATCGGGGTACTCGAGGCGCGGCGTGTTGCCGCCCTCGATGTACTCGAGGACGGCCTCCAACGTGCGCCCGGGCACGCCCCACCACCGGCGCCGGCCATTGGAGTTGAGCCTACCGGAGGGCACGACGCCGTTGGTGGCCTCGAGCTGCTCGGCGTGACGGCGACGGAAGTAGGGCTCCCAGAGCGGGCTGTCGGGGACGTACCGTGGCCCCTCCCTCGCCGCCCGCGGCAGGGACGCGTGGATGCGTGTGATCTCCGCACGCCGCGCCACCCCGGTGGGTGGTGGTGGCACCGGCACGCCGCCGGCGCTGATCCTCCACGCGCCGGGCACCCGCATGTCCGGCGGGACCGGGTACCCGGCCTCATAAAGGAGGCGAGCCTCGTCTTTGTGGAGATGGCGGCGGCCGAAGCCGTTCGGCGCCGCGCCGTCACCAGGGAAGCGCTCGGCCATGGGTGGAGACGGCGAGAGAGAGGAGAGGGAGGAACGGCTACGGCGAGAGAGAGGAGAGGGAGGGACGACGGCGAGAGAGTGTGATCGCCGAGCACGCTGGTGCGCGTCTTATATAGGCCGAGACGCCGCCCGTACGCGTGGCTGCCGTGTGTACACGTGGCGGGCGAGGGAGGGCGAGGGATGCACGTCGTCCGGCCTTCACTGCGCCGCCCGTGAGGCATCAATGGTGCAGGTTGACCGGCGCGGCAGCGCGGCAGCTTTGGCATTGATTCGCCGCGGGAAACGAGGCGATGAGGACGACGAAGGGGCGAGAAGAGAGCCGTGTCGCTGACGCGGCGGGCCCACGGCTTTTTCGCGCCAAAAAAGTTCGCCCGGCGCCCCCGGGCGCCCCCAGCGTGCCAGGTTCGGCCTGGGTCCGTCGGCGCTGTTTTCAGCCCAGGCCGGCGAAAATCGGGCTCCTGGGGGCGCGACTGGGCCGATTTTTCGGTGTCGGCGCAAGAAAAACGCCTGGGGAGGCCTTCCTGGGGACACGGCTGGAGATGCCCTTAGTGGTCAGAGTAGTTAGACTAATTAGTACTACTTAGGATAATTGCTAGCCTATGTCATGTGGCCCCCTATGTTAATTTTAACCCCTCCATTTTAGTTTAGCCATCAATTAAATTATGTGCCAATGACATGTGGGCCACATCCCCCTTTTTGACTAATCATTTTGACTTGGTCAAATTTGGATTACATTAACTAAAAATGTTCCAGAAAATCTTTAAATCTTTGGTAATTGATATAAAATAAACCGTAGCTCAGATCAAAATACTTCCTACATGAAAGTTGCTCAGAACGATGAGACGAATAAGAATACGCGATCCGTTTACCTGTCAGATGCCTCTAACTATCTGAACCTGGAACATTCCCCCTCCGGTCATCTGTCTGACACAGGTCCGAAACCGGGAAAACATTCCCGGTTGAATTGCCCCTTCACCTATATCGTGTAGCCATACGTTAGGTCACACTCGGCACATGATATTGCCACGTTATGCTTTGTGATGCTATGTTTGCTTTGTATTTACTGTTTCTTTCCCCTCTCCTCTCCGGTAGATCCCGAGACCGATGCTGCCCTTGTGATCAACTATGTCGACGACGACCCCCCTCCTTGCCAGAGCAACCAGGCAAGCAAACCCCCCTTGAGCATTCCGATATCGCCCATTTCTTTCCCTCTCATGCTTGCATTAGAACTGCTACTGTTTTCTGTATGATCCTACTCTGATGCATAGCCTGTTGTTGTTACCTGCTTTCATACCTTACCTGCTTATCCTAAACTGCTTAGTATAGGATGGTTAATGATCCATCAGTGACCCCCACCTTGTCCCAGTTGCCTTGCTTTATGTTTGATGACTCGATCAACACGATCGACGTCCAGGCCCCGACACTTCACATCACCCCCCTAGTTGTACGACTCCGCAGAGTTACCATCGAGTGCCGAGGGTGGAACCTCTCACATCACTCCGGATGAGATCTCTGTAGTGTAGCTATCCGGTCGTGGTCATCGAGGGTGATTTCCTCCTTAACCACCTCCGGTACGGCTCTGTCCTGCAAACCCTCAAGTGTGAACCTCGAGGGTGGATCCTCTTACGTTCACCTTGATGACAACATCGAGTGGAATTCACCGAGGGTGATTCCTTGGGTTTTCCCTTTGGTGTTAGACACACAGTTACTATGATTACTATGACTTTACACTGAGCCATGTTACTAAAGACGGGACGACCCTGAGGGGTACCCGCGCGAGCTTAATAGTGAGTGATGTGGAGTCGGGTTGACCTGGAAGGTGCCCGCGAGATACTTACGAGGCGTGGCCGGGCATTCTTAGCCCTTGTCGCAAGTACTCGAGACGGGGCGACAGGGTTGAATGAAATATGCCCTAGAAGCAATAATAAAGTTATTATTCATTTCCTCATATATCATGATAAATGTTTATTATTCATGCTAGAATTGTATTAACCGGAAACATAATACATGTGTGAATATATAAACAAACATAGTGTCACTAGTATGCCTCTACTTGACTAGCTTGTTAATCAAAGATGGTTATATTTCCTAACCATGAACAAAGAGTTGTTATTTGATTAACAAGGTCACATCATTAGTTGAATGATCTGATTGACATGACCCATTCCATTAGCTTAGCACCCGATCGTTTAGTATGTTGCTATTGCTTTCTTCATGAGTTATACATGTTCCTATGACTATGAGATTATGCAACTCCCGTTTACCGGAGGAACACTTTGTGTGCTACCAAACGTCACAACGTAACTGGGTGATTATAAAGGTGCTCTACAGGTGTCTCCAAAGGTACTTGTTGGGTTGGCGTATTTCGAGATTAGGATTTGTCACTCCGAATGTCGGAGAGGTATCTCTGGGCCCTCTCGGTAATGCACATCACATAAGCCTTGCAAGCATTACAACTAATGTGTTAGTTGTGAGATGATGTATTACGGAACGAGTAAAGAGACTTGCCGATAACGAGATTGAACTAGGTATTGGATACCGACGATCGAATCTCGGGCAAGTAACATACCGATGAGAAAGGGAACAACGTATGTTGTTATGCGGTCTGACCGATAAAGATCTTCGTAGAATATGTAGGAGCCAATATGGGCATCCAGGTCCCACTATTGGTTATTGACCGGAGACGTATCTCGGTCATGTCTACACTGTTCTCGAACCGTAGGGTCCGCACACTTAACGTTACGATGACAGTTATTATGAGTTTATGTATTTTGGTGTACCGAAGGTTGTTCGGAGTCCCGGATGTGATCATGGACATGACGAGGAGTCTCGGAATGGTTGAGACATAAAGATCGATATATTGTACGACTATATTCGGACACCGGAATTGTTCCGGGTGATTTCGGATAAAACCGGAGTGCCGGAGGGGTTACCGGAACCCCTCGGGGAAGTAATGGGCCTTATTGGGCCTGAGGGGAGAGAGAGGGCAGCAGACCAGGAGGTGGCGCGCCCCCCCTCATGGGGAGTCCGAATAGGACTAGGAGGGGGGGGGGGGCGGCCCCCCTTTCCCTCTCCCTCTCCCTCTCTTTCCTTCCCCCTCCCTATTCCTAGTTGGACTAGGAAAGGGGAGTCCTACTCCCACTAGGAGAAGGACTCCCCCCTCTCCTTGGCGCACCCAAGGGCCGGCCAGCCTCACCCTTGCTCCTTTATATACGGGGGCAGGGGGGCACCCTAGAACACACAAGTTGATCTTCGTGATCGTTCCTTAGCCATGTGTGGTGCCCCCTCCACGATATTACACCTCGATCATATTGTAGCGGTGCTTACGCGAAGCCCTGTGACGGTTAAACATCAAGATCGTCACCACGCCGTCGTGCTGACGAAACTCCTCCCCAAAGCTTTGCTGGATCGGAGCCCGGGGTGCGTCATCGAGCTGTATGTGTGTCAAGAACTCGGAGGTGCCGGAGTAACGGTGCTTGGATAGGTTGGACCGGGAAGACGTACGACTACTTCCTCTACGTTGCGTCAACGCTTCCGCTTCGGTCTACGAGGGTACGTAGACAACACTCTCCCCTCTCGTTGCTATGCATCACCATGATCTTGCGTGTGCGTAGGAATTTTTTTGAAATTACTACGTTTCCCAATAGTGGCATCCAAGCCTAGGTTTTATGGTTTGATGTTATATGCACGAGTAGAACACAAGTGAGTTGTGGGCGATATAAGTCATACTGCCTACTAGAATGTCATACTTTGGTTCGGCGGTATTGTTGGATGAAGCGGCCGGGACCGACATTACGCGTACACATACGCGAGACCGGTTCTCCCGACGTGCTTTGCACATAGGTGGCTTGCGGGTGACTGTTTCTCCAACTTTAGTTGAACTGAGGGTGCCTACGCCCGGTCCCTGCGAAGGTTAAAACGGCATCGACTTGACAAACTATCGTTGTGGTTTTGATGCGTAGGTAAGATTGGTTCTTGCTTAAGCCCGTAGCAGCCACGTAAAACTTGCAACAAACAAAGTAGAGGACGTCTAACTTGTTTTTGCAGGGCATGTTGTGATGTGATATGGTCAAGACATGATGCTAAATTGTATGAGATGATCATGTTTTGTAACTGAGTTATCGGCAACTTGCAGGAGCCATATGGTTGTCGCTTTATTGTATGCAATGCAATCGTGCTGTAATGCTTTACTTTATCACTAAGCGGTAGCGATAGTCGTGGAAGCATAAGATTGGCGAGACGACAACGATGCTACGATGGAGATCAAGGTGTCGCGCCGGTGACGATGGTGATCATGACGGTGCTTCGGAGATGGAGATCACAGGCACAAGATGATGATGGCCATATCATATCACTTATATTGATTGCATGTGATGTTTATCTTTTATGCATCTTATCTTGCTTTGATTGACGGTAGCATTATAAGATGATCTCTCACTAAAATTATCAAGAAGTGTTCTCCCTGAGTATGCACCGTTGCGAAAGTTCTTCGTGCTGAGACACCACGTGATGATCGGGTGTGATAGGCTCTACGTTCAAATACAACGGGTGCAAAACAGTTGCACACGCGGAATACTCAGGTTATACTTGACGAGCCGAGCATATGCAGATATGGCCTCGGAACACGGAGACCGAAAGGTCGAGCGTGAATCATATAGTAGATATGATCAACATAGTGATGTTCACCAATGGAACTACTCCATATCACGTGATGATCGGACATGGTTTAGTTGATTTGGATCACGTGATCACTTAGAGGATTAGAGGGATGTCTATCTAAGTGGGAGTTCTTTAAGTAATTTGATTAATTGAACTTAAATTTATCATGAACTTAGTACCTGATAGTATCTTGCTTATGTATGTTTGATTGTAGATAGATGGCCCGTGCTGTTGTTCCATTGAATTTTAATGCGTTCCTTGAGAAAGCAAAGTTGAAAGATGATGGTAGCAATTACACGGACTAGGTCCGTAACTTGAGGATTATCCTCATTGCTGCACAGAAGAATTACGTCCTGGAAGCACCGCTTAGTGCCAGGCCTGCTGCTGGAGCAACACCAGATGTTATGAACGTCTGGAAGAGCAAAGCTGATGACTACTCGATAGTTCAGTGTGCCATGCTTTACGGCTTAGAATCGGGACTTCAACGACGTTTTGAACGTCATGGAGCATATGAGATGTTCCAGGAGTTGAAGTTAATATTTCAAGCAAATGCCCGGATTGAGAGATATGAAGTCTCCAATAAGTTCTATAGCTGCAAGATGGAGGAGAACAGTTCTGTCAGTGAGCATATACTCAAAATGTCTGGGTATAATAATCACTTGATTCAGATGGGAGTTAATCTTCCAGATGATTGCGTCATTGACAGAATTCTCCAATCACTGCCACCAAGCTACAAGAGCTTCGTGATGAACTATAATATGCAAGGGATGAATAAGACTATTCCCGAGCTCTTCGCAATGTTGAAAGCTGCGGAGGTAGAAATCAAAAAGGAGCATCAAGTGTTGATGGTCAACAAGACCACTAGTTTCAAGAAAAAGGGCAAAGGGAAGAAGAAGGGGAACTTCAAGAAGAATGGCAAGCAAGTTGCTGCTCAAGAGAAGAAACCCAAGTCTGGACCTAAGCCTGAAACTGAGTGCTTCTACTGCAAGCAGACTGGTCACTTGAAGCGGAACTGCCCCAAGTATTTGGCGGATAAGAAGGATGGCAAGGTGAACAAAGGTATATGTGATATACATGTTATTGATGTGTACCTTACTAATGCTCGCAGTAGCACCTGGGTATTTGATACTGGTTCTGTTGCTAATATTTGCAACTCGAAACAGGGACTACGGATTAAGCGAAGATTGGCTAAGGACGAGGTGACGATGCGCGTGGGAAACGGTTCCAAAGTCGATGTGATCGCGGTCGGCACGCTACCTCTACATCTACCTTCGGGATTAGTATTATACCTAAATAATTGTTATTTGGTGCCAGCGTTGAGCATGAACATTATATCTGGATCTTGTTTAATGCGAGACGGTTATTCATTTAAATCAGAGAATAATGGTTGTTTTATTTATATGAGTAATATCTTTTATGGTCATGCACCCTTGAAGAGTGGTCTATTCTTGTTGAATCTCGATAGTAGTGATACACATATTCATAATGTTGAAACCAAAAGATGCAGAGTTGATAATGATGGTGCAACTTATTTTTGGCACTGCCGTTTAGGTCATATCGGTGTAAAGCGCATGAAGAAACTCCATACTGATGGACTTTTGGAACCACTTGATTATGAATCACTTGGTACTTGCGAACCGTGCCTCATGGGCAAGATGACTAAAACACCGTTCTCCGGTACTATGGAGAGAGCAACAGATTTGTTGGAAATCATACATACAGATGTATGTGGTCCGATGAATATTGAGGCTCGTGGCGGATATCGTTATTTTCTAACCTTCACAGATGACTTAAGCAGATATGGGTATATCTACTTAATAAAACATAAGTCTGAAACATTTGAAAAGTTCAAAGAATTTCAGAGTGAAGTTGAAAATTATCGTAACAAGAAAATAAAGTTTACGATCTGATCGTGGAGGAGAATATTTGAGTTACGAGTTTGGTGTACATTTGAAGCAATGCGGAATAGTTTCGCAACTCACGCCACCTGGAACACCACAGCGTAATGGTGTGTCCGAATGTCGTAATCGTACTTTACTAGATATGGTGCGATCTATGATGTCTCTTACTGATTTACCGCTATCATTTTGGGGTTATGCTTTAGAGACGGCCGCATTCACGTTGAATAGGGCACCATCGAAATCCGTTGAGACGACGCCTTATGAACTATGGTTTGGCAAGAAACCAAAGTTGTCGTTTCTGAAAGTTTGGGGCTGCGATGCTTATGTGAAAAAACATCAACCTGATAAGCTCGAACCCAAATCGGAGAAATGTGTCTTCATAGGATATCCAAAGGAAACTATTGGATACACCTTCTATCACAGATCCGAAGGCAAGACTTTTGTTGCTAAATTCGGAAACTTCCTGGAGAAGGAGTTTCTCTCGAAAGATGTGAGTGGGATGAAAGTAGAACTTGATGAGGTAACTGTACCTGCTCCCTTATTGGAAAGTAGTACATCACAGAAAACTATTTCTGCAACACCTACACCAATTAGTGAGGAAGCTAATGATAATGATCATGAAACTTCAGGACAAGATACTACTGAATCTCGTAGATCAACCAGAGTAAGAACCGAGCCAGAGTGGTATGGTAATCCTGTTCTGGAAATCATGCTGCTAGATCATGATGAACCTACGAACTATGAAGAAGCGATGGTGAGCCCAGATTCCGCAAAATGGCTTGAAGCCATGAAATCTGAGATGGGATCGATGTATGAGAACAAAGTATGGACTTTGGTTGACTTGCCCGATGATCGGCAAGCAATTGAGAATAAATGGGTCTTCAAGAAAAAGACTAACGTTGACGGTAATATTACTGTCTACAAAGCTCGACTTGTCGCAAAAGGTTTTCAACAAGTTCAAGAGGTTGACTACGATGAGACCTTCTCACCCGTAGCGATGCTTAAGTCTGTCCGAATAATGTTAGCAATTGCCGCATTTTATGATTATGAAATTTGGCAGATGGATGTCAAAACTGCATTCCTGAATGGATTTCTAGAAGAAGAGTTGTATATGATGCAACCGAAAGGTTTTGTCGATCCAAAGGGAGCTAACAAAGTGTGCAAGCTCCAGCGATCCATTTATGGACTGGTGCAAGCCTCTCGGAGTTGGAATAAACGCTTTGATAGTGTGATCAAAGCATTTGGTTTTATACAGACTTTCGAAGAAGCCTGTATTTACAAGAAAGTGAGTGGGAGCTCTGTAGCATTTCTGATATTATATGTGGATGACATATTACTGATTGGAAATGATATATAATTTCTAGATAGCATAAAGGGATACTTGAATAAGAGTTTTTCAATGAAAGACCTCGGTGAAGCTGCTTACATATTAGGCATAAAGATCTATAGAGATAGATCAAGACGCTTAATTGGACTTTCACAAAGCACATACCTTGACAAGATTTTGAAGAAGTTCAAAATGGATCAAGCAAAGAAAGGGTTCTTGCCTGTGTTACAAGGTGTGAAGTTGAGTCAGACTCAATGCCCGACCACTGCAAAATATAGAGAGAAAATGAAAGATGTTCCCTATGCTTCAGCCATAGGCTCTATCATGTATGCAATGCTGTGTACCAGACCTGATGTGTGCCTTGCTATAAGTTTAGCAGGGAGGTACCAAAGTAATCCAGGAGTGGATCACTGGACAGCGGTCAAGAACATCCTGAAGTACCTGGAAAGGACTAAGGATATGTTTCTCGTATATGGAGGTGACAAAGAGCTCATTGTAAACGGTTACGTTGATGCAAGCTTTGACACTGATCCGGACGATTCTAAATCGCAAATCGGATACGTGTTTACATTAAACGGTGGAGCTGTCAGTTGGTGCAGTTCTAAACAAAGCGTCGTGGCAGGATCTACATGTGAAGCGGAGTACATAGCTGCTTCGGAAGCAGCAAACGAAGGAGTCTGGATGAAGGAGTTCATATCCGATCTAGGTGTCATAACTAGTGGATCGGGTCCAATGAAAATCTTTTGTGACAATACTGGTGCAATTGCCTTGGCAAAGGAATCCAGATTTCACAAAAAGAACCAAGCACATCAAGAGACGCTTCAATTCCATCCGGGATCTAGTCCAGGTGGGAGACATAGAGATTTGCAAGATACATACGGATCTGAATGTAGCAGACCCGTTGACTAAGCCTCTTCCACGAGCAAAACATGATCAGCACCAAGGCTCCATGGGTGTTAGAATCATTACTGTGTAATCTATATTATTGACTCTAGTGCAAGTGGGAGACTGAAGGAAATATGCCATAGAGGCAATAATAAAGTTATTATTTATTTCCTCATATATCATGATAAATGTTTATTATTCATGCTAGAATTGTATTAACCGGAAACATAATACATGTGTGAATATATAAACAAACAGAGTGTCACTAGTATGCCTCTACTTGACTAGCTTGTTAATAAAAGATGGTTATGTTTGCTAACCATGAACAAAGAGTTGTTATTTGATTAACAAGGTCACATCATTAGTTGAATGATCTGATTGACATGACCCATTCCATTAGCTTAGCACCCGAGCGTTTAGTATGTTGCTTTTGCTTTCTTCATGACTTATACATGTTCCTATGACTATGAGATTATGCAACTCCCGTTTACCGGAGGAACACGTTGTGTGCTACCAAACGTCACAACGTAAATGGGTGATTATAAAGGTGCTCTACAGGTGTATCCAAAGGTACTTGTTGGGTTGGCGTATTTCGAGATTAGGATTTGTCACTCCGAATGTCGGAGAGGTATCTCTGGGCCCTCTCGGTAATGCACATCACATAAGCCTTGCAAGCATTACAACTAATGTGTTAGTTGTGAGATGATGTATTACGGAACGAGTAAAGAGACTTGCCGATAACGACATTGAACTAGGTATTGGATACCGACGATCGAATCTCGGGCAAGTAACATACCGATGACAAAGGGAACAACGTATGTTGTTATGCGGTCTGACCGATAAAGATCTTCGTAGAATATGTAGGAGCCAATATGGGCATCCAGGTCCCGCTATTGGTTATTGACCGGAGACGTATCTCGGTCATGTCTATTTTGTTCTCGAACCGTAGGGTCTGCACACTTAGCGTTACGATGACAGTTATTATGAGTTTATGTATTTTGATGTACCGAAGGTTGTTCGGAGTCCCGGATGTGATCATGGACATGACGAGGAGTCTCAGAATGGTCGAGACATAAAGATCGATATATTGGACGACTATATTCGGACACCGGAATTGTTCCGGGTGATTTCGGATAAAACCGGAGTGCCGGAGGGGTTACCGGAACCCCTCGGGGAAGTAATGGGCCTTATTGGGCCTGAGGGGAGAGAGAGGGAAGCAGCCCAGGAGGTGGCGCGCCCCCCTCATGGGGAGTCCGAATAGGACTAGGAGGGGGGGGGGCGCGGCCCCCCTTTCCCTCTCCCTCTCCCTCTCTTTCCTTCCCCCTCCCTATTCCTAGTTGGACTAGGAAAGGGGAGTCCTACTCCCACTAGGAGAAGGACTCCCCCCTCTCCTTGGCGCACCCAAGGGCCGGCCGGCCTCCCCCTTGCTCCTTTATATACGGGGGCAGGGGGGCACCCTAGAACACACAAGTTGATCTTCGTGATCGTTCCATAGCCGTGTGCTGTGCCCCCGTCCACGATATTACACCTCGATCATATTGTAGCGGTGCTTAGGCGAAGCCCTGCGACGGTTAAACATCAAGATCGTCACCCCGCCGTCGTGCTGACGAAACTCCTCCCCGAAGCTTTGCTGGATCGGAGCCCGGGGTGCGTCATCGAGCTGTACGTGTGTCAAGAACTCGGAGGTGCCGGAGTAACGGTGCTTGGATCGGTTGTACCGGGAAGACGTACGACTACTTCCTCTACGTTGCGTCAACGCTTCCGCTTCGGTCTACGAGGGTACGTAGACAACACTCTCCCCTCTCGTTGCTGTGCATCACCATGATCTTGCGTGTGCTTAGGAATTTTTTTGAAATTACTACGTTCCCCAACAGGGGTCACATCGATCGTGAGTCTCTGCTCATTACCGCGCGTGCCTAATCCACTACGATTTGGATATTTGATCCGAGGGGCCTCTAGCCTGATAGCACTAACCATCACGTGGGCATAGTATGGGCGTTCTGCGTGGTATACATCAGCCGAAGCTTAATAGACGTCAGCGACCGAGCGGCGCGCGCCGGGTTGGACTGGAAAGCACCTACCTTGTTGAAGGAGGTAGCTAGGTCTGCTCACCGGCCGCCCACGCAACATGCAGGAGTTCCCGGGGAGATGGCCCATGACCCCTGGGGGCATAGGTTTAGTCCGGCGTGCTGGCCTCTCTATTAAGCCTAGGTCGGGTTGCGGCGTATTGTTTGGCCGAGGCCGGGCATGACCCAGGAAAGTGTGTCCAGCCGGAGTAATCAAGCGTGGTGGGTAAGTTGGTGCACCCCTGCAGGGAAGAAAACATCTATCGATAGCCTGTCCTACGGTAACGGACACTTGGAGTTGTATCCCGATCGATACAACTAGAACTGGATACTTGTGATGAGAACTGGATGATGATGAGAACTGGATTGTGATGATAACTGGATAGTATGGCTCCGGGATTGCTTTCTCGCAGGGAGTCGAGAAAGGATCTCTGGCCGAGGTTGATAACACTTCTACTGCCTTACTTTATGCTTCTCTACTCCCTCCTGTTGCTCCAAGATGGTGGTTTCCAGAAGATGCTAGTCTTCGATAGGCTAGGCTTTTCCCTTCCCTTCTGGCATTCTGCAGTTTAGTCCACAGATACAACCCATTCCTTTGATACAGATGCATACTTAGTTTAGATCTGATGTAAGTCTTGCGAGTACTTTGGATGAGTACTCACGGTTTCTTTGCTACTTCTTTTCCCCCATACCCGATTATTGCGACCAGATGACGGATCCCAGGAGCCAGACGATGCCACTGATGACTACTACTACCCGGAGGATGCCTACTACTACGTGAAGACCATAGACGACTAGGAGTACTTAGGAGGCTCCTGGGCAGGAGGCCTTGACTTTTCAATCATTGTTGCTTTTGTGCTAGCCTTCTTAAGGTAATCTTGTTTAACTCATGTCTGTACTCAGATAT
Source organism: Triticum urartu (assembly GCF_056163025.1). Classification (NCBI taxonomy): domain Eukaryota; kingdom Viridiplantae; phylum Streptophyta; class Magnoliopsida; order Poales; family Poaceae; genus Triticum; species Triticum urartu. The sequence continues at coordinate 43,532,927 of NC_141877.1, read as the reverse complement.
TGTTGCTTCCGCTGACTCTTGTGTTTATGAGCTTATGTATTCGAGCCCTCGAGGCCCCTGGCTTGTAATATAAAGCTTGTATCTTTTTAATTTGTGTCTATAGTTGTGTTGTGATATCTTCCCGTGAGTCCTTGATCTTGATCGTACACATTTGCGTGTATGATTAGTGTACGATTGAATCGAGGGCGTCACAAAACCTCTGCACTTGGAGGCCCAACAACATCTACAAGAAGAAGGTTGTGTAGTAGACATCAAGCTCTTTTCTGGCGCCGTTGCTGGGGAGGTTAGCGCTTGAAGGTATATCTTTAGATCTTGCAATCAAGTCTTTTAGTTTCTTGTTTTTATCACTAGTTTATTTTATAAAAGAAAACTATAAAAAAATGGAATTGAGTTTGTCTCATACGCTTCACCTTTTTAATATCTTTCGTGAGTATGATGGAAAGGATAATTGTGCCCAAGTGCTAGAAGAAGAAATCTATAAAATGTTTGGCACTAAATATTTGAATGATGAGAATGATTGCAATGTTGTTGGTACGAATTCCTTGAATATCCATGATGCTAATGATATGCAAAGCCACAAGCTTGGGGAAGCTATGTTTGATGAAGATGATATATTTTGTCCCCCAAGTTTTGATGAGCAAATTTATTATGACGAAAGCATGCCTCCTATCTATGATGATTATTGTGATGACATGTATGCTTTAAAGAATAATGATAACAATGAAACTTGTCATCTTGATCTTAATTTTCAATCACATGATAGTTATTTTGTTGAGTTTGCTCCCACTATTATTCATGAGAAGAATTTTGCTTGTGTGGAGAGTAGTAAATTTTGTATGCTTGTAGATCATTAAAAGAATGATTTATGTGATGGTTATATTGTTGAATTCATTCATGATGCTACTGGAAATTATTATGAGGGAAGAATATATGCTTGTAGGAATTGCAATAATATCAAGTTTCCTCTCTATGTGCTTAAAGTTTTGAAGTTATGCTTGTTTTACCTTCCTATGCAAGTTGATTCTTGTTCCCACAAGTTGTTCGCTCACAAAATCCCTATTCATAGGAAGTGGGTTATACTTAAATGTGCTAGTCATATTCTTTATGATGCTCTCTTTATGTTTCAATTCTTATCTTTTATGTGAGCATCATTGAAATCATCATGCCTAGCTAGGGGTGTTAAACGATAGCGCTTTTTGGGAGGCAACCCAATTTTGTTTTTGTTCGTTGCTTTTTGATCCTGTTTAGTAATAAATAAATTATCTATCCTCTGTTTATATGTGGTTTTATGATTTTAATTAGTGTTTGTGCCAAGTAGAACCTTTGGGAAGACTTGGGGAAAGTCTTATTGATCTTGCTGTAAAAAAACAGAAACTTTAGCGCTCACGAGAATTGCTGCCATTTTTATTTGGAAAGTGATGTTTAGTTAATTCTTTTTGAATATGATTAATAGATAAATTACTAAGGTCCAGAAATTTATTTGAGAATTTTATGAGTTCGATAAGTATATGTTTTATCCAGATTACTACAGACTGTTCTGTTTTTGACAGATTCTGTTTTTCGTGTGTTGTTTGCTTATTTTGATGGATCTATGGCTAGTAAAATAGTTTATAAACCATAGAGAAGTTGTAATACAGTAGTTTTAACACCAATATAAATAAAGAATGAGTTCATTACAGTACCTTGAAGTGGTGATTTATTTTCTTATACTAACGGAGCTTACGAGTTTTCTGTTAAGTTTTATGTTGTGAAGTTTTCAAGTTTTGGGTAAGGATTCGATGGACTATGGAATAAGGAGTGACAAGAGCCTAAGCTTGGGGATGCCCCGGAAGGCATCCCCTCTTTCGTCTTCGTTCATCGGTAACTTTACTTGGAGCTATATTTTTATTTACCACATGATATGTGTTTTGCTTGGAGCGTCAATTTATTTTGTTAGGATTTGCTTGATGTTATTTAGAAAAATGTTTTGCATCTTTTATTTCAATAAAAGTGGCATTGATAGTCTTTACTATGCCTATTTTAGAAGTCCACATGTTGCCGTTTGAAAACAAAAAGTTTACCGCTGTTGCAATAATTCCCTAGAAAAGTCAGAATGTGATAAAATGTTGAAACCTTTTTCATATTAAGCTCTGATAAATTTACTACAGTGAGAATTTCCTGTCATATTTTTTGGATTTAGGGAAGTATGGATGTTGCTGCATTCTTTACAGACTGTCCTGTTTAGGCAGATTGCTGTTATGTTTGCATTGTTTGCATATGTTTGCTTCTTTAATGATTCTATTTGAGGATAGGACTATTAAATATGCAGAGGCATTTAGTATGCAATGTTGTATAATAATTTTAGGGATTTTCCACAGTAGAGTATGATAAGGTTTTGGCAATGGTTTGTACTAACTTATCTCACGAGTCCTTGTTGAGTTTTGTATGGATGAAGCTTTTGAGATTTAGGGAGACCTTGATATGAGAGGAATTAAGGAGACACAAAAGCTCAAGCTTGGGGATGCCCAAGGCACCCCAAGATAATATTTCAAGAATTATCAATCATCTAAGCTTGGGGATGCCCCGGTTGGCATCCCATCTTTCTTCTTCAACAATTATCGGTTAGTTTCGGTTGATCCTAAGTTTTTGCTTCTTCACATGATGTTTGCCATTCTTAGAATGTCATTTTATTTTGCTTTGCTTGCTGTTTGAATAGAATACCAAGATATGAAATTGTTAAATGTTAGAGAGTCTTCACATAGTTGTATAATTATTCGACTACTCATTGATCTTCACTTATATCTTTCGGAGTAGTTTGTCGTTTTCTCTAGTGCTTCACTTATATCTTTTAGAGCATGGTGGTAGTTTTATTTTGAAGAAAAATATGAACTCTCATGCTTCACTTAGGTTATTTTGAGAGTCTTAAATAGCATGGTAATTTGCTTAAAATCCTAATATGCTAGGTATACAAGATTAGTAAAAACTTTCATATAGAGTATTGAATACTAAGAGAAGTTTGATGCTTGATGATTGTTTTGAGATATGGAGGTAATAATATCAAAGTCGTGCTAGTTGAGTGGTTGTGAATTTGAGAAATGCTTGTGTTGAAGTTTTTAAGTCCTGTAGCATGCACGTATGGTAAACGTTGTGTAACAAATTTGAAACATGAGGTGTTATTTGATTGTCCTCCTTATGAGTGGCGGTCGAGGACGAGCGATGGTCTTTTCCTACCAATCTATCCCCCTAGGAGCATGCACGTAGTGCCGAGGTTTTTGATGACTTGTAGACTTTTGCAATAAGTATGTGAGTTCTTTATGACTAATGTTGAGTCCATGGATTATACGCACTCCCACCCTTCCATCCTTGCTAGCCTCTTCGGTACTGTGCATTGCCCTTTCTCACATTGAGAGTTGGTGCAAACTTCGCCGGTGCATCCAAACCCCGTGATATGATACGCTCTTTCACACATAAACCTCCTTATATCTTCCTCAAAACAGCCACCATACCTACCTATTATGGCATTTCCATAGCCGTTCCGAGATATATTGCCATGCAACTTTCCACCTTTCCGTTTATTATGACACGCATCATCATTGTCATATTGCTTTGCATGATCATGTAGTTGACATCGTATTTGTGGCAAAGCCACCTCTCATAATTCTTTCATACATGTCACTCATGCATCATCGCAATCCCGGTACACCGCCGAAGGCATTCATATAGAGTCATATTTGTTCTAGTATCGAGTTGTAATCATTGAGTTGTAAATAAATAGAAGTGTGATGATCATCATTTTCTAGAGCATTGTCCCAAGTGAGAAAAAAAGAATAAAAAAAGAGAAAGGCCATAAAAAAGAGAAGGCCCAAAAAAAATTAAAAATTAAAAAAATGAGAGAAAAAGAGAGAAGGGACAATGCTACTATCCTTTCCCACACTTGTGCTTCAAAGTAGCACCATATTCCTCATGATAGAGAGTATCTTGTTTTGTCACTTTCATATACTAGTGGGAATTTTTCATTATAGAACTTGGCTTTTATATTCCAACAATGGGCCTCCTTAAGTGCCCTAGGTCTTCGTGAGCAAGCAAGTTGGATGCACACCCACTTAGTTTCTTTTGTTGAGCTTTCATACATTTATAGCTCTAGTGCATCCGTTGCATGGCAATCCCTACTCCTTGCATTAACATCAATCGATGGGCATCTCCATAGCCCATTGATTAGCCTCGTTGATGTGAGACTTTCTCCTTTTTTGTCTTCTCCACATAACCCCCTCATCATATTATATTCCACCCATAGTGCTATATCCATGGCTCGCGCTCATGTATTGCGTGAAGGTTTATGAGTTTGAGATTACTAAAGTATGAAACAATTGCTTGGCTTGTCATCGGGGTTGTGCTTGATGAGAGCATTCTTGTGTGACGAAAATGGAGCATGACTAAACTATATGATTTTGTAGGGATGAACTTTCTTTGGCCATGTTATTTCGAGAGGACATAATTGCTTAGTTAGTATGCTTGAAGTATTATCATTTTTATGTCAATATGAACTTTTATCTTGAATATTTCAGATCTGAATATTCATGCCACAATTAAGAAGAATTACATTGAAATTATGCCAAGTAGCACTTCGCATCAAAAATTTTATTTTTATCATTTACCTACTCGAGGACGAGTAGGAATTAAGCTTGGGATGCTGATACGTCTCCAACGTATCTATAATTTTTGATTACCCCATGCTATATTATCTACTGTTTTGGATGTTTATGGGCTTTATTATACACTTTTATATTATTTTTGAGACTAAGCTATTAACCCAGAGCCCAGTGCCAGTTTCTGTTTTTTTTCCTATTTTAGGGTTTCGAAGAAAAGGAAAATCAAACGGAGTCCAATTGACCTGAAACTTCACGGAACTCATTTTTGGAAGGAAAGAAGCAAAGAAGACTTGAAGTGCATGTAAGGGAAGCTTCAAGGAGGCCACGAGGTAGGGGGGCGCCCCCCCCCCCCCCGGCGCGCCCTCCACCCTCGTGGGCCCCTTTTGGCTCCCCTGACGTACTTCTTCCGCCTATATATCTCCATATACCCTAACAACATCCGACAACACAATAGATCGGGAGTTCCGCCGCCAGAAGCCTCCGTAGCCACCGAAAGCCAATCTAGACCCGTTCCGGCACCCTGCCGGAGGGGGAATCCCTCTTCGGTGGCCATCTTCATCATCCCGGTGCTCTCCATGACAAGGAGGGAGTAGTTCTCCCTCAGGGCTGAGGGTATGTACCAGTAGCTATGTGTTTGATCTCTCTCTCTCTCTCTTGTGTTCTTGAGGTGATACGATCTTGATGTATCACGAGCTTTGCTATTATATTTGGATCCTATGATGTTTTCTCCCCCCTCTACTCTCTTGTAATGGATTGAGTTTCCCCTTTGAAGTTATCTTATCGGATTGAGTCTTTAAAGATTTGAGAACACTTGATGTATGTCTTGCTGTGCGTATCTGTGGTGAAAATGGGATATCACGTGATTCACTTGATGTATGTTTTGGTGATCAACTTGCGGGTTCCACCCATGAACCTATGCATAGGCGTTGGCCCACGTTTTCATCGTGATTCTCCGGTAGAAACTTTGGGGCACTCTTTGAGGTTCTATGTGTTGGTTGAATAGATGAATCTAAGATTGTGTGATGATATCGTATAGTCATACCCACGAATACTTGAGGTGACATTGGAGTATCTAGGTGACATTAGGGTTTTGGTTGATTTGTGTCTTAAGGTGTTATTCTAGTACGAACTCTAGGGCTGTTTGTGACACTTATAGGAATAGCCCAACGGATTGATTGGAAAGAATAACTTTGAGGTGGTTTCATACCCTACCATAATCTCTTCATTCGTTCTCCGCTATTAGTGACTTTGGAGTGACTCTTTGTTGCATGTTGAGGGATAGTTATGTGATCCAATTATGCTATTATTGTTGAGGGAACTTGCACTAGCGAAAGTATGAACTCTAGGCCTTATTTCCTATCATTGCAATACCGTTTACGCTCACTTTTATCATTAGTTACCTTGCTGTTTTTATAATTTCAGATTACAAATACCTTTATCTACTATCCATATACCACTTGTATCACCCTCTCGTCGCCGAACTAGTGCACCTATACAATTTACCATTGTATTGGGTGTGTTGGGGACACAAGAGACTCTTTGTTATTTGGTTGCAGGGTTGCTTGAGAGAGACCATCTTCATCCTACGCCTCCTACGGATTGATAAACCTTAGGTCATCCACTTGAGGGAAATTTGCTACTGTCCTATAAACCTCTGCACTTGGAGGCCCAACAATGTCTACAAGAAGAAGGTTGTGTAGTAGACATCAGGCATCTTCTTCTGACTCCTCCACTAGGGAGCTACATTGACTTAGGTCTCCCTCTAGCTCAGAATCACCATTAGGATCATATTCTGAGCATGAATCTGTAGGTGGAGAGCGTTTGCATTGCATTGCATCCAGACTTGATTTCGGTCCCTTAATGCCAAGTTTGACAGCCATGGCATTGTTCTGCTTTATTCTTTTCATGCGCGCAAGCTCATAATAATTATGATGCTGTTCAGAATATGAGAGTCATGAAAACATAAAAAGTAGTCAGATTATCTATGGAATGCATTGCGGATTCAACTCGGAGAGTGTCTCCCTATAAATCCCTGCATATGCAAAGTTCACCTCCCCAACCGTGCTGACCAGACCACACACAGAAATACAAACCCCTTATGTCTCTATAACAGGCAGGCACACATTTCAGAATTGAAGTAGGAACATTAGAATCATATGAAATTCATATTTGAACAAATAAACTAAGAAATTATGAGTGGCGTAATGTTTAGCTTTAAGGGTGGAGTGTTGGTAGTGCGACACAAAGCAAGTAGGTAGATTGTATTCCATGTAAAAGATCGAAACCTATGTAAAAGCTGGAAATGACACTTTCTTTCTATACAATGCAGTGTTCATTACCCACACATGATGGAAGAGATCACATAGAGAAATACTATTCACTCATGTCTACGGTTCCATTATTTAGAAATAGGGTGGTCCACCCTAAAAGAATATTGACAACAAATATGACAAGGCAAGCATAGATGTAGTGAATCAATCATTTACTTGTGAGCTTACTAGGACAAGTATGCAGAATTGTAACTGCAGTAAGAGACCGTCCAAATCTGAATGAAGAAGTTTGTCTAGCACTTATTGTTTGCAACTAATCAACGTGAATAATTGGATATTATATCGAATGATTAAGAAAGACAAGTAAAATTTTCAACAAACCTGGCTTGCAGTAGTAATCTAGTTCAATGTCACTACGACCAACAATCCAAAATGACTAGTTTCTGTTCCGAGGGCCGGAATTTTGAAAACCCTATGAACTTTAGAGGTACTAAAGATTATCGAAATACATCTGAACCATTAAGTGTAGGTAGCACTGAGCACACAACAAACCCTAATGACAGTCCTGCCTAATGAGTAATGAATCAATTAGAAAATGGGTGATGAGGAGTGGCTGTTGAGTGTTGAGGACGTATCTCAGGATAAATCGGGTTGGCTTGGTGGGTGCTGCATGCTTGAGCCCTGAACGGACTGGGAAGGTAGGCACAGCAGTGCACCCGGGTAGCGGCGACGCTGTTGGGTGAGCGGCTCCTGGCCTCTTGTTAGTCCGGCGTCTCCTCCTAGAGTCATGCCGTCCGGGGACGGCAAGTCGCGGGCGAGGCAGGCGGCTGGGGGCAAGTAGAGATCGGAAGCGCGCAGCAGAATAGAGGGGAATCAGGGCCTGGGACGACCCAAAATCCCAGGGTGGGCTGGCCCACCGTGGGCACCCTGTAGAGATACACACCCCAGCGGCGAACATGCATTTTCGAAACTAATTTAGGAACATTTAGCTGACCAATTAAACAACTCTGTTTTAATAATATCAGATTCGTATTTGAACAACTAAGCTTGTTTAGCTTGGTGGGCCGAGCAGCGTTATTATGACACGAAGCACGTATTCTGATCGTATAGTGATCATAAAAGGGGGAAACTCTAAGCATATTTTTTCAGCAAAAGAGGGTTTCCCCTCCGATTTCTATTAAAGAAACCACCACGGAACCAACATGATCAATTAAACCCTAAGCATGATCAATTAAACCGTATTATGGCTGTGCCATGGCAGATTTGAAGCTGCAAACCGGAGAAATGATATTTAGCATCCATTGTTTGCTTTGAACTAAGAACTAAATTCTAAGAGCTAGAAAGAAAGTAGAGTAACCAAGTTAAGATCTATTTTCTGGTTGAGATCAAAAAGTTGAGGAGATATGAAGTACCACCTCTCTTGCGGCGCCGTGTAGGCATCAGGGGTGTGATGGCTATCGGTGGCGTTGAAGCAGATCTGCGACGGTAGACGGGTGCATCGGGGGAAAAGTCCCGTTGCGGTGGAAGAGAAGGTCGTGTGAGCGGCCCCGGCAAAGAGGACGACGGCGCCGATGAAGCGAGAGGATGCGATGCAAGGCTATTGGTCTGTCGCCGTGGATGAGAAACGTCCATCCTAGTAGTGGACAACGCGGTTTTGGTAGGCGCTCCGGCATGGTGGAGTACGGTGGCGATGGATGTGGTGGAGGACGGCGACGATGGATGGGGTGGCGGACGGAGGCTGGTGTGGGGATGGGGTCTTCTAGCGCGGACGGTGTATGAATGGGAAAATGGAGGGAGAGGTACGGGGAACCATGTTTTTGGGACGCGCCTGTCTGAAATATGGGAAAGTTACGAACTTAGCCCCTGTTTAAAATTTGGACGTCTCGTCGGTTGGTGATAGGACGGTAATCTCGCATCTCGCCAATATTTGTCCAGGGCGTTTTTGGGCGAGGAGAGGGTGGTTGGCACCCATGGTTGGCGCCCATGGTGTATGAACGGGGCTGACAGGTAGGGCGGTTGTGTCACGTCTGAGTGAAGTTACAAACCTGCCCCTATTGAAAATATTTGCCTACATCGATTTCGGCCGAGTCAAGTTTGTTTTGCCACCCACCGTGTATGAATGGGGAATGGAGGGAGAAATAGAGGTCTTTCAGACGAGCTTGAATCAAATGAGTTTTGCCGCCCATGTTTGACGCCCACTGTGTCAGAATGTGCTCGGAGGCGGTCGTGTCACGTCTAATTGAAGTTACTAACCTACCCCTATTTAGAGCAGTGGAAATCGGGCCGATGGATTGTCCGTGTAATGGGTAGACAGTAATTTCCATCTCCCAAACACTTGGCTTTGGGAAGCCGACGTGGGAATGGACATTTTGCTACTTCTTTCGAAATTTTGGGACAATAAGCATCCACAGTTACCCTGGCAACTAAATTCGAATCCATTTTGTATTCCTATATGAATCTTTATAAATCATTCTATGTTTTTTATATATCTTCAAAAGGACGACAAAGATGTATTCCACTGTCATATATGAATATGGTTTACAAATGCCGATACTCAAATTCAGAAACTAGAATCCAGTTTAAGGTGAATTCAATATTTGGAATACTTCATGTCCAACTCAAATGTCACACGCAGCATAATGTGTACTCCCATTTAGATATGTACACAAGCGATGTATCAAGATTCAAATACTGAGTCAATCAACCAAGAATGTATAGAACTAACAGACATATAAATACTTATAGAGTATATTGATCAATAATATCAACTAACATACATAAGCCAGGCCGCTGTACTTTTTTTGGCTACAACAACATCCTTTTGTTAGCCAGCATCTTGGCCCTTTCCGATGCGTGCCACTTATGGTCCATCTATACTACTACTATTGCTGAATGCACATTCAGCCCGATTGGCATATTTGTAGGTCTGGCACAGCAATCCAAATGAAATGTCTCCGAGTCTTATCAATTACTACAGACTTGTGCTCAAATAAAATTACAAACCAAAAAATAAAAAAAACAATTATTACATGATCTCTAAAACAAATGGTTTGATTGATTACATGAACAAACAACACAAAGGTTACTCAACTATGGAAAGAACATTTCACCTATGATTTACCAAGTAGAAATTTAATTTCCTTTTTTCCTTCAGGACCTTAACAATCTGGTCAGTCTCAGCTTGCTTCGTTTTGAAATCCACCAAATATTTAATGGTTATCTTGAGTACTGCTTGTGAATGTGCTGTTTGCTTCCTCAACATGTCAACTTCATCTCTAAGTGCAGAAGCAGAATCTCTTTCTACCACTAGTTTAGCCTCTAAAGCATCAGCAGTTGGCAATTCATAATGCACGATTGGTCCGGTGCCACTGCTGTGGTATGATGCAACATCCATGGGGACCTCGCTCTTTGATCTTGGGCTAACCTGTTTTGCCACTAAAGTTCCGATTGGATTCAGAAAAGTTGAAGTTAGCAAAACATCTCAACTGAGAGTTATAACAGCAAACCAGTTAAGCAAACAAGGAATTAAAGAGTTTCAATTGGATACTGAAAAGTAGTTATTAACATCATTGTAACCCGCTGTTGCAGCAGCAAAGCAGTTAAACAAACAAGTAGATATTTAAGTTAAGGCAAATAGGTAATTCTTAACAGTAAGTATCAAACACATAGATAGGCGCAGTCTACAATATGATTAACAGTAAGTATCAGTAGCAAACTAAATTAAGCCAAGCAACGTAATTGAACAATTTTGCAATAAGTGGCTAACTAAAATTCCGAGAAGCAGGTAACTGAACTTACGGTAGTTCTTTGTACAGGCACACTGCAAATATTTTTTCGCTTACAAGGTTGTACGAAGGAGTCCATAGCATCAATTTCTTGGATACACAGTCCCAATACTTCTTTCTTGCCACACTGCATGGGTAAGTCGAATGGTTAATCTGGTAAGATGGTGCATCCTTGATATGTTATATGAGGACGTGTAGTCAGACTAGTTGTAGCCAAACACATCACACTGGCTTTTACTGTATATTTCATGCGATTACTTTTGGCATATCGAGATCTAAGCAATCTACAATAGGATGAAAAGACTGGCATCCTCCACATTATTTGCGAACTCAGTTCATAGAAACAAGCAATTCAACCATTCTGTGGGTAAATCAAAAGCGCCACTGGAATATTTTTCACTATCCAATCATAAATGCAAAAAGGGGCGACGCCACCATAGTGGCTGGTATGGGCGGCCGCCTCAGGTGGCTGGAAAGTGTGCACCTAGTTTGAGTCGTCCAGGTTGGCCCATGGTAGTTTTGTTCGTCCCAACGCACGAGCAGGCAATGTAAAAAATGAAGAAAAATGTTTCAATTTGGATGGGCCAATAACTTAAGTACAAGGCAGGCCCTATAGTAGGCTCGCAGCCCAAACGAGCGCCTCCCTTATCGATCGACAGCAGGAAAAATCCCAATTCATTCGCTCCAGCCTCTAGTCTGGTTCGCTCCCAACCTAGCCACCGCTGGATAGACCGACACAACACTTCCTCGCGCCCTTGTTGGAGGGAGGTCGCCGGGCTTCAAGCGAACGAAAGGACAAGAAGATGAAGATCCAACCCTGGGTGTAGCCTGCGTGGGAGGCAGCGGCGGCAGCATGGGCATGGCATCGAGCTTGTGCAAACGGACAGTCGCAGCTTGCAAGAGTAGCATGCGCAACGAGCAGGTACATCACATCCCTGATTATATCTAATTCAACTCTTCAATTTCTGCCCAATAGTTAAACCTGACGGTGTTGTAAAACTGCTTGTATGTAGGGAATCTATGAGAAAATGAAACCAATTTCTACTTATTTTATAACTCCCCCAATCAATACTGAACTGACTAAATCTGATGTATCTAATCAAGTTTCCGGTGCAAACATACAAGCTCATGTTGTTCTTGAGCCTGAAGTGTCTAATGAACAGACTGCTAATGAAGGATTTGATGCAAACATTTTACATGCTCCTGGTGATGAACATATAGTGTCTAATGAGGGATCTAATGCAAGCATTTTGCAAGCTCATTGAAGGATTTAGTGTCTAATGATGATCTACTATGTTCAGAGAGACAGAGATTTGCAGGCATTGATGACAAGCAAATTATAGTGCATTTTCATAGCTTGAGGAAACATCGAGGCCATCTACCAGAAAGTCCCCGTATCATGACAACATAGCATAAATACTTTTCTAATCTGTTGTTTGAAACTATTGACATACTTGTGCAGGATAGATATATTGATATGCAGTTTGTGCACTGGTTATACATGCAATTACACTTTGATATTTTCAGCCAGAGAACGAATAATTCAAGCAGGTACAGACCATGTTTGTAGTCCTTTTACACCATGTTGCATTTTGTGATTTTTGGTGCTTGCATCATTTAGTGTTTATAATCTGAACTACTTTGGATCATTAGCTGGTTTTCAAAGTGCATGTAGCTTCACATTTCTCAAGTTATGTTGATTTCCGAAGTGCAGGTGCCTTCGTATTTTTTAAGTTAAATGTTCGCCCCTGGTAACTTGAATTCGTGGATCAGCCACTGCACACAAATCATACACGAATGCAAGTACGAATTAAATGAAATGCAGGGACTTACGCTAGCTCGTTGTACAGGCTCACTGCAGCTCTGCTTGCGCTTGGGATGTTCCATGTACAAGTCCATGTTACCACTTTCTTGGATGTGCAGGCCTTGTGCTCCTTGCATCCCCCTCTGCATTTTTGACACGGCGAATGGTTGATCAAATAAGAGGAATTGACCTTGATGTTGTACCGGAGGACAGATACTTACAAGGTTATACGGGTGTGCAGGATGTGTACCAGATCCCGTAGCGCCGTCATGCTTCGCTAAAAAATGGATTTGCTTGTTTCAAATGATATCTCCAGAAGAAATAAGAGTTAAAGTCAGAGTTGCATATGCGTGTAAGCTAAGATTGTAGTGAAAGGATATCCAAACATCGTCGGAACAATGCACAAGGGAGTGATGTGTGGATACCTAGTTCGGGCCGGCGTTTGGGCATGCTCACCTAGCTAGAGTGCGGGTCACTTCAGAGCCGTCGAGGGTGATGCGCTGGCGTTGGCTGGCCGCGCACGGATGCAGATCTTGAGTGGCAGCGGAGCGCTACGATGCAGTGGACGAGACCATTGGTGAAGCCCCAACGGCCTTGTGGGGCGGAGGTGCGACGATGTGCTTGGTGAAGTAGCCCCGGTGAGCTGGGATGGCGTCGGTGAAGCGCACCTGATGCGGTGGAACTCGGTGTCTGTGAGGCACGTCGGTTGCGGCGGCCAACATTGTCGGTGGACCACCCAGTGCGGTGGACGAGGGCGTAGATGAGGTAACTCCGGTGCGGTGGTGAAGCGCGACCGTCGTCTTCGTCATCGTCGTCTGGCACAGAGGTGGGGAACGGTGGGGAAAGAGACAAGACGAGGGGCGATTCGAGGGTTGGCGGTGAATTAGGGATTTGAGCAATCTGGGCGCGGAAGGGGACGGTGGAGAAGAGAGATTTTACAGGGATGGAATTGGGGCCACCAGATATTTCAATCCGAAATGTGGAAGCGCGAACTTATATTGTCATCGTCCTTTTTTGGGGGGAGGGGGGTGAGTGGCTGGGTGCTACGCGTCCATACGACACACGCGACCACCCCGACAGGACTATGCTTCGATGCCTTAAGGCACCTGCCTTTGTGTCCATGACATGTGGGCCCAACAGGTGGCTGGACCACATGTCAGTGACCCAAAGGCAGTTGCCTTTAAGGCACCGAAGCAGCGTCCACCCCGACACGACCCTAGTCTGCCTGGTGCGCCTACATTTGAGAATGCAAACGAATCTTCTTTTATTTGCAAACGAATCTGTATGTATTACCATGCCCGTGTTTTCCTTGCAATAATTAGTCATTCCAAATGAGATACTCCATCCGTTCACTTTTGTAAGTCATTTCAGATAACTTAAAATGAATTGTTTTGCACATTGTCTGAAATGTCTTCAAGGTCTTATAAAAGTGAACAGAGGGAGTACTATAAATTAATTAATGAGGAGTTATTTGAAAAAAAAATCGAAACGGTACCCACGCTAACGTGGATTATAGTGTGTGTCACATAATTAGTTATTTGAATTAGAGTGTGTGTCACGTAGATAGTTATTTGAATTAGAGTGTGTGTCACGTAGCGATCTCCAATTCTAACGTGGATTTCGCATTTCACTGTATCCATGCTACTTTTTTAATACAAATTCATATGTATGATGAACACCATGGTAGTGAGAAAACTTTTGGATGGATTCAAACATATGACCTACAAAATAGAACAACAAACTGAGTCAATGTCAACTTTTCGAAACTTAGTATGGCATGAATTCGAAATAATTACCCGTATGCCTGGCCCTTGGTTCAAATCTTACCATGTACACCGAATGGAACATCGATATTAAGTCTTGTACTATGTACATTCAAATATTGTTTTTAGCCCCCCCACACACAAACGCTACATACTTCCTGTATCGGTCAATCTTCCTCTCCTAACCACCTTAGGAAGCTATCGGTTTCCAACACACGTTCATTCTTTCTCTCCATGTTTCGATCTCTAAGTCTCTCAACTACACAACCCCTTTTTCCACTCGGTTACCAAATGTATTTACCTCACACACCCGCCATTGCACCCCATGCCGAGCTCTCTCTCTCCCCCCTCTCCCTCTCACCCTCTCGCGCTAAATACATGCATTGCCTATCTAGCCCCCCAACCTCTCGTGCGCACGCACACACGTTGTATATCTAGGTCACTCCCTCGAGACTGTCTCACTCTTTCTTCCGCACGGCGGGCCACACTTGCTCAATCTCGCTCTCTTTATCCGAGTCTCATTTAACCTCGTTTTCTTTCACGCATAAATGATATATCTCCCTGTTCGGGCCTCGATCGACACACTCTATACTCTCTCACGCAGATTGTCTATCTAGGTCAGTCCATCCAAGCCGCCGCCACTCTTTCGACCTCATGGTGGGCCACGCTCACTCAATCTCTCTCTTTCTCCGTATGTCTCAATTGACCTCGCTCTTTCTCGGATAAAAACAATATATCACCATGTTTGAGCCCAATTCGACCTATTCACATTGTATACTCTCTCACGCACATCGTCTATCTAGGTCACTCTCTCCAACCCGTCTCACTCTTTCGATCGCACGGCGACCCTATGTGATCGGTTGACCTTGCTTCCTCCCAAGCACAAAATATATCTACACATCTGTGACTGGATCATCTCTCAAGCTCTATCTTACAGCCCTCACCCTTGCCAAAAAGCTCAATCGGACAATATATCTCCAGAGCATATATATTTGTTCAATGAATGTCGGACCACACTCACTTTGTCTCTCTATCTATATGTCTCTCGATTGACCTCGCTTTCTCACACCGTATCTTCCACGCGTTGAAGCTACTACCTCTCCATCCCTCACAAAGCCGGAGCTATTTACATTGCGAGGGGCACTCCAACCTTGGATTAATTTGTGTAGGCATTTATTCCGGTCGGTTTAGATTATATTTTCGTAGCATTCGGCCCACAACTACTCCAAACACCGTTGCAACCCATGCAACTCCCCTAGTTGATTTCCCTCTGGCTCGGTCATCGCTCTCTCGCACGTCCTTTCTCGCCTTCAACATCGCACCATGGCATTATTGAAAAAACTATGTTGTTCTCTTTAATTATTATAAATAAGCTACAAAACTACACACCAATAGTCCACTTGAAATGGAACAAGTTTCGACCCACAAATTAAAGTGCTACAAACTACACACCGAGGGGCCCACATGCCATGAAACAAATTTGGACCCATATACAAATTAAAAATAAAGGACGAGGATCGAACATGCGACCGGGCCTTCAAGCCGCACGTCAATAGGCAACATACGTAGAATAGCAATGTTTGTTGTACCCCCTTTGTTCACATAATGTTTTTATATTACCACAGCCTAATTAATGGATAACATGTAATATTATTTTTAGTACTATTCGCCTTCACTTACTGGTGGGTTCCATGTGTGCTCTCTCTCTCTCTCTCTCTCTCTCTCTCTCCTCCCCTTCCGCGTTTAGACGCACGGGCAAACAGGAAGAACTCGCGGGCAATGTTGCCGTTGACCATATCTGGACGTGTTCACAAGTCACGGCACCAGTTTCACGTATTAGCAGCACTAGTCAGTGTGTACGTACAATGCATGTTAATTTGGAAGTATATTAAGTGCATGTGGATATTAACTACTAGGATATTATTTGCGTGTTGTCATGTGATTAGCACTATTTTTGGCATGAAATTAACTGCACGCTAAACGTGTTGAGCGCTCGACATTGAAACAGTCTAGGTCGTTGGATGACAAGGAATACATGTGGCTTGATGACGTTTTATATTTAATTTGATACAGCTCTAGCAGAACATTCAATCGATCAAACCATACATTTCGATCAAACCATACATTTCGTTCAGTCTGACTCCGACTTTAAATTATACGATGATTGATATAAAATAAACGGAAATGATAAACGTTCGGATTTTAAGCATGGCAATCCGAACGTTTTTCATGGCAAATTTAGATTACGCGGCGGCGGCAGCACTACTATGAAAAGGGCTATAGATAGGATTGACACTAATGGCGCACCAGGGAAGTAGTGCGCCACTACTATATACTAATGGCGCACCAGTTGGTGATGCGCCATTAGTGTGGAAGACACTAATGGCGCATCAGAAAACAGGTGCGCCACTAGTGATAAATTTTTTATTATTATTTTTACATACATACTAATGACGTATCCTATGTCTGGTGCGCCATTACTAGTTCTAACTAGTAATGGCGCACCAGACAAGGAGTGCGCCAGTACTGAATTTTTTTTATTCTTTTTTTACAAAACTATTAATGGCGCGCCCTATAAAAGTGCGCCATTAGTATATATTTTGATATCATGAATATTTTTAAATATCATGGGCACTTTTTGATATCATGAATATTTTTAAATTTCATGGGCACTTTTTGAATTCATGAATATTTTTTCAAATTTGATGATATTTTTTCATATTCAATATGATAAAATATTGAATATTCATGAATACACTCGATCTCGACCCCCCTCCATCTCGATCTCGATTCCCCCTCCATCTCGATCTCGATCCCACCCGCGCCTCCTCTCCCCTCTTCAT
Organism: Triticum urartu; assembly: GCF_056163025.1. Classification (NCBI taxonomy): domain Eukaryota; kingdom Viridiplantae; phylum Streptophyta; class Magnoliopsida; order Poales; family Poaceae; genus Triticum; species Triticum urartu. The sequence continues at coordinate 43,515,834 of NC_141877.1, read as the reverse complement.
TTAAAAAATAATAATAATAAAAAAGTGTAGACTACAATTGCTGTTAAACAACAATTATTACTGTTTTTATAAAAAAATATTACTGTTTCATATTCATATTCATTTTCTAAAACATTATTACATGCAACAAAAAAAATTACTTATGGCGCACCTCTGGCTGGTGCGCCATTAGTAAGATTTCCCCTAGCTAATTCCCTCCCTCTCGCCAGATCCCCTTCATCCCTCTCCCTCGCCCCCCTAGCTAATTCCCCCCGCTGCCCTGACCCACGCCGCCGCCGCCGACCCCCCGCACCCTCCGCCGCTCCACCGCCGCCGACGACCCACCGCTCCCACCCCCGCCATCGTCGACCCCCCGCACCCTCCCCCGCTCCACCACCGCTGCCGACCCCCTGCACCCTCCCCCGGCCCGCTCCACCGCGGCCGCCAACACCCCGCACCCTCCCCCGCTTTTTGATAATATTTTCAAATAACAAATTTTATGATATTTTCAAATAACAAACTTGATGATATTTTCAATTAAAAATAAAAAACAAATTTGATGATATTAAAAAAACAAATTTGATGATATTTGATGATATATTTTGTTCTAGTCCTCATGAAAATAACAAATTTGATAAAAACAAATTATTAGATGCAACAAGAAATAATGAAAAAAAGAAGTTACTAATGGCGCACCAGAGGAGGGTGCGCCATTGCTATCAGAAAAAAAAGTTACTAATGGCGCACCAGAGAATGGTGCGCCATTGCTATGAGTTTTTTATGGCGCACCCCTCGACGGTGCGCCATTACTAACATTCGGTCCTCTATAGCTGGATACCCGGCCCTTCGCCCGATACCTCCTTCCCTCTTCCTCGCCAGATCCCCTTCCATCCCTCGCCACACCCGCTCCGGCTCCCCCGCGCCGCCGCCCCCGCGCCCCCCGACCCGCGAAGCACATGGCCGCCGGCCTCCCCACGACCAACCGAGGCGCCTAGGAGGACCGCCGTCGTCTTCCTCTTCGACTACGAGGACCCGGACGAGCTCGAACGCCCTCGATCCACCCCTTCGACGCCGCCACCGACCCCGTCCCCTCCGGCGACTGGCCACGCCCGCCCAGGTACCTCTCCTCCTTCCTCCCTCTCCACCCTTCCTCCCCATTCCCTCCCTCCCTAGTTCTTCTTGCTATATGGATCAGAACATATGGAGCATTACTATTGCTATATGGAGCATTACTATTGTTCTTCTCTGAACCATTACCATTCCCTCCCTCCCTAGTTCTTCCTCCCCATTAATTTGCAGGATCAGAACAAGTTTGTAACAGGATGCTCTACAATGTTGATTATGTGCATTACTATTGCTATATGGAGCAGCAATTTACTATTGCTATATGCTCTAGTTTGTATCAATGTGATTGTAGTTTTTCTTGTCATCAAGTTTAGTTGATGTTTATTTAAATATAGCTTATATGATCAGCCACTCTATGTATGATTGTGGCTTGAAGGTTCTGGAAGAACGTTTTTCCTTCAAATTCTATCTGGTGGCATTGTCCTAGACTCCCTAGTTGTGTTGTTAATTGTGCTTCTATTAAAAGAATTGGGAGTTACTCACTGTACTAGAACTCTGTAGGTTGAATTTTGGTTAAATAATACTGACGTTATGAGAATGTAAGCACCTATTATTGCTATTGATATCATTGGCTCATTGCTGCCTTTGTGCAATGCAGAACTGTTAAGAGTGATTTGGAGGATTCAAGATTTTGTGAAGCTCTTTTGACATTTAAAACTCAGAACTGAAGGTACTTAATAAACTCAAAAGCATTGATGATAACTCTTGTTGCCTAGAAACAGAGGTAGTTTACATATTGCATTGCTGGTGTTTCTTTATGTTCAGAGTTTAAGCATGTGTAGTGTAGTGTAGTGTAGTGAGCTTGTTCTAGTGTAGTGAGGTCTGGACCATTGCACGATGTAGTGTAGTGTAGTGAGCTCTGAACCATGTTTAGTGTTGAGTACTTCAAGTTTACCGAACCTATTCATTTTTGTGGACTTAGTGAACATGATAAGACAAGCCAGATGCTCTATTTTTAATTAACAGTAATCCATGATCAGCAACAATTTCTTTCACTAATTTTCAGTTAACAGCAATCCATGATTTTTTTCAGCTAAAACTATTCATGATTTTTTTGGGTGACCTATTAGATCTGGAATGGAAGCTCACATAAGTTGAGCTGATTTTTGTCCATATGAAAGCAGAGGACCATATGGTCTGTGTCCTTTTCATCCATATGAAAGTAGAGGCACATTGTGGTGCTAGTTTGCTGGGTTTTGTCTCCGACCATCGTGTCGTGATGATTTTTCAGGTACCCCGAGAGGCCCTTGAGTTTGCCGGAATGTCGATTAACTTCCGTTCCGAAAAATTCGGGTACTCCATATGTCTTATTTTCAGCAAAGGTCATGCTGAAATTTTCTGTGAATTTTAGCATGACTTTGCTAAAAATCGGACATATGGGGTACTTGCTACTAATGCATGGCCCGGGGTATCTTAGTACTTAATTAAGTAGGATCAACTGCCCCGCCATTCTTGCTGCATTAAACCATAGGTGGCAATAGAGCCAAGTGATTAGGCCCAACTTAGAATTCTCGTTAGCATCGATAAACCCTAGATGATAAACCCAACATAGGTGGCAATAGAGCCAAGTGATTAGTGCCAAGTGATTAGGCCCAACCTAGGGTGCCTCGGTGTCGATGAGAACCTAAATGATGTACGCTTAGGCTTTTAGGGTGCCTCGGTGTCGACAAAACCTAAATGATGAAAGCTTAGGCTTTTAGGGTGCCTCGGTGTTGACAAACCGTAAATGATGTAGTTTTGAATTATGAACGTAGGATATGTCGTCATGATCATCGGACGACGAAAGTCTCCCGGCGGAGTGCGATTGGTGCCACGACGATCGAGGTCTGTGAGACATGCCTCACCTGGACGATGATCGGCGCTTCAGCATTAAGCTCGAGGAGACCTTCGAAGTTGAAACGGTACACAACGACGACAAGTGTTATTTTCATAATTAAGCATGACTTCAACTATTTCAACATGTAATTTTCATCTTTTACAATTCGAGTATAGCTTATCCCATGCCATGCAAGACGCTATGTCTTGGAGAGGATGGATTTTGAAGACCCTGAAATTTATGAAACAAAGAAAATTCACCTAAGGACTCATCACGATGTGGACTTTGAAGTAAATCTATATAATTCTAAGAGCCTAACCCATTTTGGTTGCAAAAATTGGGAAGCATTTTGCAAGATGTATGGTTTTGATGAGGGTATGCTTATCACCATGGATCTTGGTAATCCTGACATCAACCAAGACAATATGGACATTTGGATCCTTGTTGATACACCTCCAGTTCTACCGCTATGTGAGTTTCTAAAACATAGTTATTAGCTAATTTATATTGTTTATTTCAAAATAGTTGACAGCTTATTTCCATTGACAGCTTATTTTTATTGTTCAAAGAATGTGCGGGAGATGGTAGACAAAACCCACTACACCGATGGCTCCGAATTAACAACTTACAAGGAGAAAAATCATTTGGTCGGATTTTGTACTGACATTGAGAATTACAATATCTACAATCAAACTCCTCAACATTATGGTAAATACGTGCCACTAGTGCATGTGTTCAACTACGGTAACTACCATGGAGATACCCTGGTAAGATTTTTACTATTACGACATCCGTGCATCTTTTGCATACTTCTAAAACTAGTACATCATTGCTAACTATGAAGTTATTACTATGTTTTTCAACAGATAATCCCAGAGAATTGTGTGCCTCATATGATGTATCTGAAAGGTAGTGTTAATGTTTTGAACATACAGCCAGGTCGTCCTATGTCATGGAATTGTCACGGCAGATGTCCTTAGTGTCAGGACTTAGTTGCGAGGCCAACGCATCTATGTGGTAGCTTGAGAGGGGTTGAGCGGGACGAGAGACGCGATGTTTTACCCAGGTTCGGCCCCTCACGGTGGAGGTAAAAGCCTACATCCTGCTTCATATATGTTGATGATGATCACAGTTACAAGAGTGCTCTATCTCGAGAGCTATTGTCTAAACTTAACTTGTCCAACTTGTGGAACTTGTCAATATTGTCCCTCTTGGGGTACCCTGCCCCTCCTTATATATGTTGGAGGGGCGGGTTACATGTGGAGTCCTATTAGGATTAGGACTAGTCTACCTCTAATACAAACCGGATACAAGTCCAAGTCTTAGCTCCTTGTAAGATAATGTTCCTCATGCCTTTCCTCTTAAACCGGCCCACCGTTAAACGTGAACCAGCCTTCTGGGCTTTGGGCCTTGTCATCCGTCGATCCCGCATGCTGGATCACCAGTGATTCATAATGACCAGGTGGGCTGCTTGTAAACCGCCAGGTCAGGGCGGGTCGCCAGTAACTCGCCAAGTGTCAGCGGGGTCTTCAGATAAACCGCCAAGTCCGGCCGGGTGAACAAACCAGCTTCATAATCAATTTGCCGACATTGGCTTGTCACCAAGAAATATTGTGAAGAATAACTCCTTTGACTCAGCTCCGCCGGTTTAAGAAATATGGGTCTGAAAATACTTATCTAATATTCAGCCGGCTTGAAGATGTAAAACTTGCCGGTTTAATATTACCAAAATGGCCGGTTTATAAATATTGATGGCGCCGGGTCATAATTGTTGTCGACACCGGGTCATCTAATTGATCTTCCTGATTTGCTCAAAACTAATAAAATGAAGATGTTCCTCCTTTATATGCATAATACCTGTAGCCCCCAAGTCTTAAGAGGAGAACACAGTGATAACTTAAGACTTGCTCCAATAAGTGTTTCAACTTTGAAGAAATCCGGTTTGTTCATCTCGATCATATAAACTGAATACTCCATATATGTAGCCCCCAAGTGCCGGGTTGTCATGCTTGCAGCAACCTGGGACTTGCAATTGCTTATAAAAACTTCAATCAGTGTAGCCCCCAAGGGCCAGGTCATTATGCAATAATTAGCAGGGACTTTATAAATATAATCATGTAGACTTGAGCAGTGATGTGTAGCCCCCAAGGGCCGGCTTAGTAAGATAATAATGAACTAGGACTTGATATATACTGCAATGAAAATAACATCTGATAATGTAGCTTCCATCGTAGGGCTTGAACCCACATCCACAAGGTTAAGAGCTTTGTGTTTTACCAACTGAGCAACGGATCCTTCAATATTATGGACAAAAACTTGTGTACCTTGAATTGTTGACAGGAGAAATTGGTAGCCCCCAAGGTCTGACTCATTATGATGTGATGAGTCGGGTCTTCGATGGGGTGAGAAAAAATTACTTTGCATTAGCCCCCAAGTGTCATGGTGCATGCTTGCAGCGACATGAGACTTGCATATTTGATATAATCTCAACTTAAATAATGTAGCCCCCAAGTGCCGGGTTGTAAGCCTGCAGCGACTCGGGATTATTCCTTCCATTGTAGAATAAATCATATCCTTTGATAAAATAATAGCCATTGCGCTAAAGTGACTTTGAAAATTCAATAATACCGGTTATTAATAACCATACAAATCCAGCCATGTTGGCTATTCAAGATAATATAATCTGGTATGAAAACCTTATTCATTCAATACCATAATGAAAATTCAGCCACGTTTGGCTATTTGAATAATATAACCCAATGATTTATAAGCGCATAATTCCAATGGCGCAATCCAAATATATATATATACTGGCGACTTATAGTCCAAAGCCAGGCCGGTTTAACAAACCTGTTTCTGCATACAACAAGTTTAAAGTGTCCTGGCGGTTTACCGTCGGACAGGTCATAATGCCCAACATATACCCCGGGTTTATAACCAAGGCTGCACTTAAGAATAATCAAATATGAAATATATCATACATGTGACATTGAATCACATTGTTGGTTTTACCAACTTTTTTGTAGTAAAGGTGATAACCCCAATCTTGAGTACTGATAGCTCCTTCCATATTGTGCCGGTTTAAGATAAAACCGTACCGGGCTATGATAAACACTGGTTTAACCACAGATAATACTGGCGACTCGTAGTCAAACCAGACCGGGTTGATAGTCTCCGGATTATAACTTGATCGTGTACTGACAACTTGTAGTTGACAGCCTAACCGGGTTGATAAACGCCGGTTTGAAAGCATCACAAATCTTATCAAGAGAAAGCAAAACTTAGCAAAAAGCAAATAAAACCGTTGTAGTCGAGGCTTTTCACGGGCTGCCAGGCCCCAAATTCGAGGCTTTTCATGGGCTGCCAGGCCACTGAGTTAAACCATTTTTGCAAAGCCTTTTAAGATGGTCCTCAATCCTTAACCAATCATCGTTTTAACTTGACAAGTTCAGGGTCTTCATTTTAGAATAACTTGTCAAAGTTCGAAGGGTCATACTAGGTTTACCTGGGCGGAGTGACTTACTTAAATAGGCAGGTTAACCCGGGGTTTTAGGTGTATACACCAGGCTTCCAAGCCATGGCTTGATAGCCCATTACAAGTGTAGATTCTAAGTTCATTTTGATAGCAAAGAATCCCCAAGTAACATTTTGAGCTGTGCTCATTGGGTGCCTATGTTTGAGTTGTTGTTTTACAACACTCTCTTTGGCCCCAGATTGATTTGTCTTTGAGCCGATCAAAAGGTGTGACTATGGTTCGGATACAACCAAGCCCCCAAGTGATCAATAATATGATAAGCCAATAAGGCAGGATACCCATGTTTGAACCGCGCATCATGGCAGCAGGTCCTCTTTGGCAATTTTTTACTTTTTGCAAGAGATAAATTCTTCTTGAACCGGGATCTTGAACCGGATATTGAGAGCTTCAAAACATTGTGGGAGACAGAACCGGATTTTAAACCGAAATCATCATTTTCAGCCGGAAATTTTCTGACGGCCTTTAGATTTGCACCAATATGGCGGTTTAGGGTCCTGCATTAAACAACTTTGCAAACCGGAGTAATTTCTCTTTTAAAGAAGGCAATATAAAATATATTGGATGGGTTTCACCTGATATATCATGCCAGGGGTTATCCACCGTGGAGTTGATGATCACCGTCGTGAAGCTGAAAACAATCATCACCGAGTCGGCCGCGGGTGCTGACAGATATTTTGGCTGCGGCGTTTTAAACCGGTGTGGACGAGACAGTCAGCCATAGCGTTGTAAACCGGTGCGGTTGCGAGAGATGGCCACAACGCTGTAAGCCGGTGCGGTTGTTCGTTGAATAACGACGACCACTTGGGCCGAAAGATGTTGGCGTGCCTCCATCTCCGCGGTATAATATCACTTTTTGTCGCCCTGCATAAACAATATTGCAGACCAAGGCAGAGATAAACTTGTTTTTTGACAAAAACAACATGTTCTAATAAATCAAATTTGGATGGATATCACCTGATTTGTTTGGACGACGGATGACAAGGACGACCGCAGCATCAGAGGCGGCTCCGACAGACAAGTCGGCCACGGCATTGTAAGCCGGTGCGGACGGGAGAATCGGCCGCAGTGTTGTAAACCGACGCACACGCGTGAACCGGCCATGAGAGCGGACGGGTGAGCCAATCACAGGCGCAGTCCCGGCTAATTGATGTAAACCGGGCTGTACGGGCAGCAGCTTGTACGCGTCCATTCACCGTGTAATGTGGTATGGACGATCATCGGGCAGGATGTTGCCAGCGCGTACACCGTACCCATGGTATAAACCATGTTTTATAATGAATGAATAATTGTCCTGCATTTCATAATATCCGGTCCAAAGTAATTGTTCCCTTGATAAAAACAATATATACCAAGAAATTAGATTTAGATGGATATCACCTAATGTTTTTTATTTGGACAACAGATGATATGTTCGTCGTGCCAGAGGCGGTTTACATGTCTGGCGAATCAATATGGTCCCGGCGGTTCAAGCAGAAACCCTCCGGGTTATTCTCCAGGTCTTTAAATGCCCGGCACGGGCGGTGCAGATGTATACGTTGCCTCCGACGCCGGTGCATGAGGACCGGATCATACCTTGGCCATGAGTCCGTTGACCTGTGTATAGCATAGCATATCGTGGAAAAAGCTTTGAATGATACTTAGTTGTACCAGTAAAAATTTAGAAAAATAGCACCTGATTTGTTCGTATGGCAGATGATCCATATGTATTATCCATCAATAAATTTGGGAGTGAAGCGCGGCGGGAGGTGGAGCAGCGAAGACGATTTTGATGTGGCTGGGTGTGCAGTACTGCTGAACACGGGCCGGCCCTCGGCGAGCGGTGACTTAACGCTGGTCGTAGCGGAAGCGGCTCATCGCGCAGTAAAGGGCTCAAAACAGAGACGAGACGAGTCAGCCCGCCGGCGGAGACAGCATAAGCCGACTGCATGTTAAAGCGGCGGTGGCCGTTGACCACTGTGGTGACGTATCTGCTTCACGTGCACTACTACTTGAAGTAGTACCTTTCCTTCTATCTTTGCTCCATGCTCGTGGACGTTGCAGCAACAGCGTACGCTGATACGCCTTGGGACTTGATGCGAGCGCCCGGATGATTGTTTCTCACATCCAACTTGTACGAGTAGCACTTGGTCCTTTTGAAAAAGCTGGCCGCAAACCTAGGGTGCCACGCCATGCAATAATGATGCTCCGAGTTGGGTTTGGACACGGATGACAGAACCTCCAAAGTCTTTCGGTCTCGGCGAGTTGCACGTCGTGTCGATTGATTTCAGATGCAAGATTTCGACCCTCAGCGACAACGGAAATAAATCCAGCCCCGATGGATCATCTGGTGGTATCCGCTGGCGCATAAACGCGACCCTAATTTTCTCCTTTGATCTTTAAATCTTGTATACGTCGCTTTGACTGTTTGTTGATGATGTTGTCTTCTGCGTCGACTTCTTTTTCATCCGGAAAATTGCGAACTTCTCGATCCTTTTAGAGAAATCCCTTCAAGAACCCAACACCACCGTGCGCAGGCCCACGGTGGGCGCCAACTGTCGTGGAACTGTCACGGCAGATGTCCTTGGTGTCAGGACTTAGTCGTGAGGCCAACGCATCTATGTGGTAGCTTGAGAGGGGTTGAGCGGGACGAGAGACGCGATGTTTTACCCAGGTTTGGCCCCTCACGGTGGAGGTAAAAGCCTACATCCTACTTCATATATGTTGATGATGATCACAGTTAGAAGAGTGCTCTATCTTGAGAGCTATTGTCTAAACCTAACTTGTCCAACTTGTGGAACTTGTCAATCTTGTCCCTCTTGGGGTGCCCTGCCCCTCCTTATATATGTTGGAGGGATGGGTTACATGTGGAGTCCTATTAGGATTAGGACTAGTCTACCTCTAATACAAACCGGATACAAGTCCAGGTCTTAGCTCCTTGTAAGATAATGTTCCTCATGCCTTTGCTCTTAAACCGGCCCACCGTTAAACGTGAACCGGCCTTCTGGGCTTTGGGCCTTGTCATCCGTCGATCCCGCACTCTGGATCACCAGTGAGTCATAATGACCAGGTGGGCTGCTTGTAAACTGCCAGGTCAGGGCGGGTCGCCAGTAACTCGCCAAGTGTCAGCGGGGTCTTCAGATAAACCGCCAAGTCCGGCCGGTTTAACTTCCGGCCGGTTTACACCGTGGGGTATATCCCCGACATCCTACGAATCTCAACTGTCCATACGAGATTTCTAAAAGAAGTGGAGACATGAAAATCAAAGGATGGAAAAAATGTATGGACAGTCGTAAGGAGCTTCTTGGAAGCAAAAGGAAGCGAAGCGCAAGAATTGGAGACATGATGTTCTCCATTCTCCATAATGGAGAGTCAGGGTCTGTATTGTTTTATGCTATTTTAGCTTAAATAGGGTATTTAGGTCCTGCCTAATACTGATGATCATGTGCTAAGAACAATTAAGTAGGGTTGGTTCGATGACTATCAAGATGATGATCGTATGACTTGTTATGAATAACGAGTAGAAGTTGTATGATGATGATTAGTAGGACTTGTTAGGATTAGTATTACTTCCGACAAACTCGATACTCGCGGTCTCGAGACTTGTAATGTTTTATCTTTGTTCGGTCTTTTGAATTCGGAGACTAATATGATGAATTGTATTCGGAGACTAATCTTCTATTGTATTCGATGAATCTGTTGTTGCTGTGTGCTACTGTCTATATTCTGTCAAATAATATATTTTGTAACATGTGCAAAAATCATAAAAGTAAAAAAAATAATAAAACCTAATATTCATACTAATGGCGCATCACTACAGAGTGCGCCATTAGTATGCCAATTATACTAATGGCGCATCCATCCGCAGTGCGCCATTAGTGTGCCAAAGCACATGGTTAAATATGGCCCTTGGGAGGCACATGAATGGCGCATGGTGTTATATACTAATGGCGCACTGGATGGTGCGCCATTAGTAAAAAATACTAGTGGCATGCTAGTAATGGCGCACCAGTGATGCGCCATTAGTAGGCAAAACTGGTGCGCCATTAGTAGGCCTTTTCCTAGTAGTGCGGGGGCGTCTCGCGGTGGGAAGCGGCTCCTCTGTCGTGCTCTGTGTGTCGTCGGGCAACTGACCGACGGCGACGGCGGCGTCTTGCGCCGTTGTTGGCATACTCCTGGACGTTGGACTAGCTTCAAGGAAGGCCAAAATGTTCTGGACTTCGGAGCGAGTCAACTAGCGGGAGGAGGCGACTGGCGTTGGTGCAAGGAAGCGGTCGATGGCGGCCATCCATGCCGCCGAGGGGGGCACTGGCACCCGCGCAGGGACAGGCGCTGTCAATGGCGCGGCGGAGACATTCATGTGCACGGGCACTGGCAAGGGGGTGCGCACGTCAGTGCACGCGCAGGCGCATGCGCTGGCAGGTGCATGGGCACCGACACGGGGGTATGCGTCAGGGAACGCGCATGCGCATGCGCTGGTAGGTGCACGGGCGTGTGAAAGTCAGCGGGGACCTCGTGGAACCCCGTGGGATCAAGCTCGACGACAATGTGCGGCTCCCAGCCCATCAATGCCACAGGGATGGGCGCTGGCGCAGTCGGGGTGACGGGAGGTGGAACGGGAGCGGGGACAGGTGTGACGTCTTCCCGCAAGGCCAGTTCAAGCTCGTCCCAAAGCGCCTTATGTTCTTGAGACTCCGGCTGGGTGTCTGCCTCAGGAAACTGTAACGTTTAGGTCAGGCTAGTTGGAGGTAGACGACAGGAGAATCAAAGAGGAAGAGAGAGGATTGTAGCGATACCGGGTAGTGCGGGGTTGATTTTAAACTGCGGCGCCGGCGACATTAAAAGTGGGAGCAGTTGGGACGATGGTGGGCGGCGGAGCTTGGTCAAAGGGCTCGCCTCCCGGTGAGCCTGCACAGCGGTCTGCTCGCACACCTCCCCGACAGCCGGCGCAGCGGTCTGCTCGCACGCCTCCCGTCAATTCACACGCTTGCTCTGATGACACCTGCCGATGAGAAGCGGGGACTCGTGGCGGCACGTAAACGCCCACGGTTTCAATAGTGAAAGTGTTCGCCTTAACGTGACAGATCTTTGTTCCAAAATACCTTGGCTCTTCATTTGTGCAACTTGTCATAAGCAGCTTGTCTGAAATTGAAGAAAAAACTTACGAAGTAATATTTGTGCCGTATCACGTGACCATGCTTAGTTTCAAGAATTTATGCTCACTTTTGGATTTTCTAAAATTTAAGACCCAGGATTCGAAACAATATCATAACCTACATCATGCAATAAATTTTCGAGCCGTACATCTGTCCTGTTGTATTTCTTAAGAAAGGATTTGGTCAAACATTTTGCTTAGTTAGACTTCAGACAAGTTATATATGCAAAGTAAAAGGATAATCCCTCCGTACCAGTGCATTGCCTGATATATTAACTCAAGTACTAGGCACGAACAAACGGGCTCAATTCTGTGCTCATCCTGGTGTAGTAGTAGTACTAGGCAATGCAGTTGACGGGTGACCTTGACGAGCGGCGACCGAGGGAATTGAACCGTGCTCGGCACGGTAGGTAACATTGTCTAGTTACTAAAGCATCCCTCCGTTGTTCATCGGTATTCATTATGGACCGGGGACATGAGGGGAATTTCCTAGGGCTGGAATTTTGGCCGCCAGATATTTCGACTTGAAACGGTGAGGCTCGACTGGTTGGGGTTGCCTAATGTGCGTACCACGCACGCCACCGAAGGAAACGAGCCTGGTTTTTTTAGGATCAACACGAGCCAAGGTCTGGCTGGTATGCCGTTGGGTCCTACCATTCGAGAATACGAAAGGAACCTTTTAAATTGCCGAACGAATCTATGTGTATTCCAATACCCATATTTTCCTTGCAAATACTAATCTCAACGTGGTAATTGATTTATGACGAGTTGTTGAATTAGAGTGAGTTTGTGATATAGTGATCTCAACGTGGATTTCACATTTCATGGTATCCCTAGTAAGTTTTCCAATGCAAATTCAAATTTAAAAGATGCACAATATGGAGGTGGGAAAACTTTGTATGTATCACGCATATGTCCACACACACACACACACATAGAGAGACACACACGCACGAACACAACAACAATCCAATAAGTATAGTGCATCTATTTTTCCAAACCATGCATGTATGACACAAATTCAAAAATAATCCTTCTATTCCTAAATATTAGTCTTTTAGAGAGTTCAACAAGTGACTACATACGGAGCAAAATGAGTGAATCTAGACTCTAAAATATGTCTATATACATCCGTATGTGCCAGTCCATTTAAAGCCTCTAAAAAGACTAATATTTAGGAACGAAGGGAGTAAAATGTAAGACACCCATGGTCCTCAGTTCAATATTTAAAATGAACATGAAACTGAAACATGAATATTAAGTCTAGTACTACAGTACATGCAAATGTTGTGTTTAGGCGGAGCTATGATTGTCGGGGGTCAACCCCTCGACCTTAGATAAAATTGTGGAGCTCTGTTTAGGGTTGTTTAGATTATATTTGTCCCCACCCTCCCAACCACCGATTGGTTGTGCACCCCCACCCCTCCTCCCCGGGAGAATATCATGTGCCCCCATACCTTAGATGCTATATGCCGATACGAGTTGCTTGGAGCTTGTAGATATGAGATATAGCAGCTCACATGATGTGTCTTAATATTTTTGCAGGAAACCTTGATGAGTTTGAGAATTGCACACAATTTGTACAAAAACTACCTAGATGCCCTTTGATCCCATATCCAATGACCTCGAAGCTCGTATCACCATAGCATCTAAGATGAAGGAGGACATCATATTCTCCTGTATGTAAGAATATCATGTGCTACCACACCTTAGATGCTTTGGTGATACAAGCTCTTCGGAGGCGTTGGATTTGTGACCCAACACCTCCTCGGTGGTTCGAATGGTTTTTTGCAGAAAAGCCCCAAAAGAGTTCGGCCACTGCTTACAAGAAAAAAGACTGCTCAGATGCCATTGGATCTCAGATCAAACGACCTCAAAGCTCGTATCACCGTAGCATCCAAGATGCGATAGCACCTTATGTTTTCTCACACGGGAGAGTATGAGGTGCTCCCGCACCATAGATTCTATGGTGATACGAGTTCACTGAGATCTAACGGCCCACAGTAGGCGGTTTGAATGTTTTTGCAATATACGACTGATAGAGTTTGGGAAATGCGCAGATCACTTATCATACGACCTAGATGCTCATATCACCGTAGCGGGTAATTAAGCTACGGGGAGCACCTAATATGAGCACCGGGGAGCTGTTGGATCGAAGATGCAGCAGCACACACGAGGCCTAAATATTTTATTTGCAAAAAAACCTTTGGAGAGTTTGGAAATTGCGCATAATTACAAAGACTACTCCCAAGCCATTGGATCTCACTTCCAGCGGTGTAAAAACTCGTATCACCATAGTATCTAAGCTGCGGGGTGGATGTGATATTCTATGCCGCTGTCATTTTTGTTCGTAAACTTGCAAAATACGTGTCACTCGTGCCGTTACTTGTCTAACCGCGCAAAGTGTTTGTTCAAAAAAACCACCCTACACTGAAATATCGGAACAACACATGGGGGTTCCACTTGTCATTAATCAAATTTGGACCTAAAACTAACAAATCTGAAAGACGAGATTCGAACTGGCAACCTGGACTACAAAGCGTAAGTCGATAGCCTGAAAAAACGAACGGTTGTTGGCTTTGTCCCATAACTTGATTTTATACAGTACTTGCGTTGAGTAGAGTGGAGGGAGTGCCTCGTCAACATGTGCAAGACCGTTGTCTCACTTACTGGTGGGCCCCAGGTCTGCGATCTCAATCTCTCTTCTCTCCATCGTCTAACCTTTGCACGGGCACACACGAAGAGCGGCGCTAGCTTGCCTTGGTGTTATTACAACTAAAAAAAGCTTGGAAAATAGAAGAATCTCCTAGAACAAGAGACGTTGTGGCTGGTCGAGACAGAGCTAACCACATCTATCCTCCGTGCCACGTTTGCATGATGAAGCTGTGTGGCTAGTGGGGTGTTTTTGACCGACTGGCTGGGTCCCGAGGTCAAACCATAGGTACTACGTCTGATATAGTATATTTTTACACGCACATTTTTCCTCCGTGTCGAGACGTGGCACACCCTACAGCGCGGTTTCGGGGTCCTCCCGGGTGGTGCACGCATATATTCTTCATGACGTGGGACGCCCTACCGCGCGTTTTCTGGGCCTCCTCGGTCATAGCGCCGAAGCAAGTAAATGAGTCATCAAATCACGAAAGACCACCTTTCCCGCCGAGTACATCAGTGAAGCACGATGTCTAGCTAGTTGGGCTAGTTCGACCAATTATCTAGGCCACCGCCACATTTTCTTCACCCCTTTTTTTATCTACTTGCCGGCAGGTAAATTTAAATATCCACTGCGGCGTTGCCCTGGTGTTTGGGTGCGGCAGGATTTTTAATTTTTTGATTGACGGGAGCAGGCGCGGCAGGATTTTTAATTTTTTGATTGACGGGAGCAGGCGCGGCAGCAATTAGTCACGATGACTCTGCCTGTAAAAACCCACTGCTCCCTGATGTGAGAAGTCGTCGACTGGTGTTTTACCGTGGTGAAAACCAAAAGATTCCCCGCTCCCTCTGTCTTCCTGTAGATTGCATTGCCTTTCAGCCGTTTCGCCCCCTTTGCTCCCTCTCCCCATTGCTTCTACCTGGTGCCATGGCAGCGCAGCAGATCACAGAGTCCGAGGTGAGGCGCCTAACACAGGAGCTCCATGCCAAGGATGCGGAGCTCAGGGCCAAGGACGTGGAGCTCCGTGAGCTCAAGGAGGAGAGGAGTGCCATGCTCCTCCGTTATGTGCGGGAGTTCACGGAGCTTCAAAAGCGGCAGATGTCCACCACAAAGATGCTCGAGGCATCGGAGGCATTGCTGCAGAAAGCGGGAGATACGATAGGCCGTCAGGGGAGCCGGCTGGAGCGCGAGCGGGCTGATCGTGACAAGGTCCAGGATCGCCTCAGCCACTTGGTGAACCAAGTTGCCACACACGTGTTGCGACTGTCCGATGCCTACCGTTGTGCCAGCGCGACGATGCCAGCCATCGGGCTACACCCGTTCGACCACCCGGTCGACTTCAACGACCCGCGGCTTCCTGACCTGGTCTCCTTCTTCACCTATATCTTCGAGGAGCTGAGCCGTCTCCGCGCGATGGTGGGGGATGAGCTGGACAAGGAGGGGTTGCGGGCTGCCGTCACCGTTGCCGGGCGAATCCTTTCAGGGCTCCGTCACCGAAATCCATTCATGCCATTGGACACCGTCTTTGATGAGCTGGCTCCCGTCGACCGGGAGCAGGCTCTGCAGGCGGTTGCACCGTGCATCACCAACGTCGTGCGCCTCGAGAAGCAGAGGGACTTCGGTGGTGTTTAGGCCCCCTCTACATGGGCATGTCCATGTCTCGGCGCAACATGACCGTTGGATCAAACTCAGACCGTGCAGATCAGTCACTGTAGCACAAAGCGTGTGGGTGTGTTTGGTTGCATGCTCATCTCAATATAGTTGTTTCCTCTTCGTGTATTTTTGTCAACCTACTAGTGTGGACTCATGCACCCTTCATGCACTCTACCAAACACCCAAAAGTGGGTCGAGAAGGGAACTTTTGCTCCCATCCCGTGCACCCTTCATACACCCTGCCTAACACTATTCGTGCTTCATATATATGGTTCATGTTTCGTGGAGTACTATAGCACCGTACTCTCCGTGCGCTGTGGACCCAGTTCTGTTAACATTGATCTCACCGTTCATTCTCGACCGGACAGTCAAAAAAGCGGTACTATGTTACATATAGGAGTAGTTGACATGCGCACAACATCATTTGTTATCGTCATATCTTACTACACTAGCAACAAGATTGTGTAGTACTGACGTATGAACCACTGCATATGCCTAGTAGTAGGAGAACTGTGTATGTTAAAGTGGCTGCCGTGTTTCGCACTCCTCCATCGTAAGAGTGGAAACGCTTGCTGTAATCATTTTTTTCTTCAGAAAAACAATGGACACGCTCTACCGTGCGGATCCTCCTCCAGCCATGCACTAAATTACTCACTTTCGCCGACGTGTGGGACAGCCAGCACCTGGGTTCACCAGCCATGCACTAAATTACTCCGTAGTAGAGTGACGGTAGACTACCCCGATCGAACCGCCGTAGTAATGCCCAATGAGCCATCAAATCACAAAACCCCCTCCTTTCCAGCAGTAAGTTGGACGGACGAAGCAACCATCATTTCACTCTTCTCTCTCAGCTTCCTCTCTTAAAGAAAACCCCCACTCGCTTCGCTTCTCCCTCATCTCGTTCCTCCTTTCACTCTTCTCTCTCAGCTTCCTCTCTTGGATGGACGCCGGAGCACCGGCCGACGTGATGTCTACGGCTCTAGCCAAAACCGTCGAGGCTCATGGTACGAAGAAGCGCAAGCACCTCGCCGAGACTACCACAGACAAGCTCAAAGCCATCGCCCTGTCCAAGCCCCCTCTCCTGGATCCCTCATTAAGCAAGTCTCGGTAATGTCTCTTGTTGACGATCTTTTTCTCAATCTTGATCGTGTTTTTTCATCTAACACGCAGTACTAGTACTGGTAATACAACTTTCTGGGTGATCTTGCATCTGATTTTAGTGTGCCAAATGACAGTTCTAAATTCCTCTTTTGACCAAAACATGCGAGAGGTTGACACCGATTTCTTATAGATTACTTTCAACTACTCCCTTTGTCCCAAATTTCTTGTCTTAGATTTGTCTAGGTACGAATGTATCTAATACTAAAATGTGACTTGATACATCCGTATCTAGACAAATCTAAGACAAGAATTTTGGGACGGAGGGAGTACTTTATGAACATCAATGCTACATTTTAAGAGGGTATATTTGCCTCAGTAACTTGTGTTATGGATATTGCATGTAATCCCTCTGCTCTCATGCCTTTGAAGACATGTTCTAGTGTCTTTGTTCACTCATTTCTGTGTGTATATGTAGTCATATATGGAGTATAATATCGAAAATCATCTTATATTTCTGAACGGAGGTAGTAATAAAATATGGTTTCTGTTTGAATTAGAACCAGGTCCGCGGTGGAGATGAAGTTCTCAAAGTCATGCCGTGTGAACTGGAAGACCTGATGATGAGTTCTACTGCTGAACTATCCAGCTGCTGTGTCCTTGTCGCCACGTGTCCTGAACTAGTGTTTTCCTGTAGCATTGTTGCCCGGCGTGTCCTCGAGGCTGTACTTGACCACAACAATTTCCTGGATGTGCCTTCGATTACGAAGGGTGTGGTTCTTGTAATGCTTCCCAACAAATATGATGCGGCCTGTCTTCATCATCATGTTTATGAGTGGAAAGACCACTCTATTAGGTTCTCCAAGGTTGACAAGATGGTGATGGTGCATGTAGACATCTCACACGAAGTCCATGGCCTAGTCAGTTATGCGGGGTTCATCTCGTAGGTCGGTGGCAAGAAATAGTCTGCAGAGTTTAGTTAGTGCAACTTTGCTTGTCTGTAGTAAGTACTATTGTTCAGTACTTGATTTGTTTTTGTGAACCCTGTATTGTTTATTAGTACTGCCGCTTTTGGTGTGTGGTCAGTCCTGAGAACGGTATATGTTAATGTCTGTCCACTAAATTCAGTCTGTATATTTTGAAGTATCCAGATCATATTTTTTGTGAGGATGGTTTATCAATTATGGTTACACTCCAATATCTGTATGCATTGCAGGGTTTATCGCACCCACCAGGATTTCCAGTCCCATGGATGTTCGGTCCATACGATTTGTCACGACCTTTGGACTGTCCTGCTTGTGGGAGTAGGCGATGCCCCTGCATGCCACGCGTAGTTGAACGATCAATCTTCTGTTTAGTACTTCAACATAGTGATTTCCTGGCAAGGATTCACTCGTGTCACATCAAGTAAATCTTATTGATTTACTGTCTAAATCTTATTGATTTAATGTCATGTTTTCTTTCTTTTCCTGCAATTTTACGATGCAGGTTTTGCCATGTGTCATTCATCACAGAATAAACCGTTTGGTTTGCTCTACGATGGCTATTTTTGCAGGTTTCACTTCTTATGTCATGTCAGTAACGAAGGCACTGTCCATCACTTTGTCACAGCCCTAGATTTTGCTTCCCATTAGTTGCCTTAAAGCATCCATGCATCATGTTTATTTTTCAATTAAATTTGAAATGGGGATGATCAAACCCTAGCACCACATGAAATTCAAATAGGTTCAAATAAAATCTTTTTCAAAGACCCCAAAATGCCCTTTGAAAATGTTCATGATTTATGATAAAGGTGAAAACCTCTGCCAAAAATGATGAGCATATTTCTTGGCCATTTATGGATTTTTGAATTAATTCATATTGTATTTGAGTTGGAGCAAATAAAATCTATAACTAATTTCATTGCTCCAAATATTTTGAAAGTAATTGTGGATCATTGGTATATTGCAGAGAGCTCCCACAATTATTGTCAGAATTTATATAAATGGTTTAGTTTTCAAACTAAATCAAAACAGAGAAAAATAAATAGAAAAACAGAGTTAAATGAGAGAGAGAGAAGTGCTTACCTGTAGTCCACCTGGCATAGCCACCTGGCCCAGCACAGGAGGCCCAGCCCACAAGGGCATCCTTGTCTTCTACCCCTGCCAGAAGGCAGAGGCGAACCAGAGCACGACGCCGGCCGTGCCAGCTCTTGCTTCGTGCTGGCGAGCTCCCCTTCATCCCACCCGCGCCTGGAGAACGCGCTGGCCCCTCTCGCTTCCCCTCCTCTCTCTCGGTGCTCTCTCCCTCTCCTCTAGCTCCTCCCCCTCGCGTTCTCGCAGCCACCCAAGAGCCACCCGTCGCCGCCGTGCTTCGCTTGCGTGGCCGCCGTCGTTCCAAGTGCCACCGCCCTGTTCCAGAGATCCACCTCCTCGCGTTACTTCCTCCCGTTGACGCACGCGAGGCAGGGAGCAACAGAACGTCGTCCCCTTCGTCTCCATCGCCGTCTCTGCTTCGTCATCACCGTCGTCGATTTGCCAGCCACAGCGCTTCCCCGGCCTCTTCTTCGACTCCACCCGAACCATGGTGAGCTCGTGAACGAAACCCCTCTCTCGCCCCGGCCTCGCACGTCCTCTAGCCGCCGTTCCCGCAAGCTCCAAAGCTCGCCACCGCTGGCCATGGCACCGCCGCGTATAGAGCTGCCGCAACCCGCGTCCGGGCCCGCCAACGAGCTCCGCACCCTCCTAGGAGATGAACACCACCACAGTTCCCCCTCCCGTGCGCTGTAGCGTCATTTCCGCCACCGCCCGATCTCCGGCCGCCGCCCCGGTGCTCGCCGTCGTCGACTCCGGGCACCCCGTGACCTGCCGCTGCCTCTGCTGGATGTGCGGGAGCATGGGCTTCCTCCTGGTGCCCTCGGCGCACCTAGCCACCGCCCCTGGCGCCACTCCGGCAAGCCACCACCGCTCTGGATCGTCGCCGTTGTCTAACCGTCAGCGCAATCCGATGTGGCCGCGTGATTAGCGCTAATGACGCCTAACTAATCCCCTAGCTCACTGACACCTGGGCCCCACTTCCTATTTAACCTAGGTTTTATTTCTGTTTAGACTAAACTAATCCCACCGGCCCCACAGGTCAGTTTGACCTGGCCATGTCACATGTTGACCAGGCCCACCTGTCTGTGACCCTAGCTTGCACTTTGTCACCGACGTGTGGACCCCACACGTCAGGTTTGACCTGGACCCGTCCTGTTGACTTGATGACGTCATAGTGACGCAGTGATGAGGTCATAAATGCTTTTCTAGATTTTAAATAAATCAGAAATGATTTATTTAATTTAGAAAATGTCCAAAACTTCAAAAATTCATAGAAGTTCAACCGTAACTCCAAATGAAATAAATTATATATGAAAAATGATCAGCAAAATCCAAGGAATCTGAATATGGCACTTTCATGCATGTTTGAAAAACTCAACCTCACTGTCTAGTCCAAAACATGATAATGCACTATTTGAATTCATAGTTTGAATTTGAACCTAGGGTTCAAACCAACTCCATTTAACATGTTGCTAGTTGCATTAGCTCAAACCACAGCATATTGACATGTCATGATCATGCATCATATTGTTGCATCGCAATGATTGTGTTCTTCCTTGTTTGCCGGTAAGTGTCCCCTATCGGTAGACGCTGCTTCGACGCTGTGATCGTTGACACTGATGAAGACTCAATGTTATCTTCAGGAGTGCCAGGCAAGCACAACCCCCTTGTTCATTCCGATACAAGACCACTCTCTCGCTCCTGCTCTTTTTACTGCATTAGGACAACAACGATTCATCTGTTACTTGTTGCGGTAGTTGAACCCCTTATCCTCTGCTTGACCTGTCATTGCCACAGTAAATAGATGAAACCCACTAGCATGAGTAGGAGTTGTTTGAGCCCTAATGTGCCTACTCATTCATGCTTGTTTGTCATGCCTGCTATTGCTTAGAGTTGTGCCAGGGCTGATTCATCGGGGATGAATTGGAATAGTGATGAACATGTCCTACTATGTGTGAGCTAAGTGCGTGAACATGATTTGGTAAAGGTAGCGATGAGAGGCCATGTAGGAGTACATGGTGGGTTGTCTCATTGAAACCATTCTTAGGAACTGAGCTCTGTGTTTGTGATCCATGAAACAGTTACTACCATGCATTGGGCCCGAAACCAATGGACCCTCTCGGCTTCTTGATCACCCTTGTCCTCTGTCCAGGAGTTGCAACTAGTTTCTGGTGTTTATAGGATATGTGTTGGCAGCCGTGCGTAGCGCTGACCCTAGGGGTGGGCTATGATGCGGTAGATACACCATGGCCGGGCATGCCGGGTGCCCGTTTGGTGTCTCGGAACCCTGTACACATCATCCGGGGCCGTATGTGGAAACCTCGGCCGGACTCCCTGCGAATGGAACCTGGATAGGCGATAAACCTGTACTAGAGACTTGAGTGTTTAGGTAGGCCATGGCCGACACCCTCGTTGGGCTTCTGCTTGAAGATTGCCGAGTACATGTCATGTAAACGGCGGTAAGTGGTGAGAGCGTGTGTGAAGAAGTACACCCCTGCAGGGTTATAAATGATCTATTCGAATAGCCGTGTCCGCGGTAAAGGACTTCTGGGTTACCTATAACAGTTCATAGATAAGTGAAAGTGGATACTCTAAAACTCGCAAGATAAGTATGAGTGCTATGGATGGCCTTCTCGTAGGGAGACGGGAGCGGATCCATAGTGGTGTATTGAATGGTGAATATGTGGACTCGTGTGCGCCACCTCAAAAAAAGTTGCTTGCAGTCGTAGTTCAGGTTAGCCACTGAGTCAAAGCTGGCTTGCTGCAGTTAAACTCCACCACCCCTTTATTGATACTGATGCATATGTAGATAGTTCTGATGTAAGTCTTGATGGGTACATTTGTACTCACGTTTGCTTAATTTATATTTTGCAGAGAGATTTCAGTCTTGCTAGTAGTTCCACGGGGACTCCGATGTTTAGTTTTTTACCTCAGCTACAATCTTGTGCCCTCAGCAGGATCTGGTAGATAGTCAGGCTTCTCAGCCTTCTTCATTTGTAGTTGTCTGTACTCAGACAAGTTAAGCTTCTGCATGTGCTTGTTGCTTCTATGCTCTGTATGTTGGGTCATGAGACCCATGTTTGTAATATCTCGCTCCTCGAAGCCTAATGAGTAAATACTTGAGTCGTAGAGTCTTGTTGTGATGCCATGTTGTATTTACACATATCGAGCATATTGTGTGTATGATTGAAATGCTTGGTATGTGTGGGATCCGACAATCTAGTTGTTTATCCTTGGCAGCCTCTCTTATGGGGAAATGTAGTCCAGTGCTTCCATGAGCCATATTAGTCCTACTAGCCCAGCACTACTGCTCAGGACACTTGACTGGCCGGCATGTGTTTCACTTCGTTCCTGTGTCTGTCCCTTCGAGGAAATGTCACGCGGTGACATCCGGAGTCCTGCCTAGCCTGCTATAGACCGGGTTCCCGGAGTCCTGTTAGCCCAGTGCTACAGCCCGGATTCACACGCTGCTGACCAACATGCTCGAAGTTGATCATGTATGCCTGTCCCCATGGGTTAGTACCGCTTTGGGTTCACGACTAGCCATGTCGGCCCGGGTTCTCTGTCATATGGATGCTAGCGACACTATCATATACGTGAGCCAAAAGGCGCAAACGGTCCCGGGCCAGGTAAGGTGGCACCCGTGGGAATACCGTGCGTGAGGCCGCAAAGTGATATGATGTGTTACATGCTATATCGATGTGGCTTAGGATCAGGGTCCTGACAGCGTTGGTATCAGAGCCTGACTGCCTGTAGGATTACCAAGCCAACCCGTCGAAGTTGAGTCTAGAAATGCTTTAGTTATGTAAGGGAATTGATTGTGGAAGGGAACGTAAGGCTCTTTTTACTCCTTATACCTCATGGCCTTCTGATCTGAGTCATCCTCTTCCTTTCTATGGGGATTAAGAACTAGGCCTTCTCATCTATCTATTAGGATGACGAGTTACTATGATATAGACTTGTAGGATTGATGTATTCAAGCCTCTGTTCAGTTTCTACTACTTCTATGTGTTCTCAGTTGATCTCAGAACATTGATATTGTGATGTTGAGTGGTTATGCCACCATTTTGCAGGATGTCTCAAATCATTTTGAGCATTACAGCCATTATGCTGTCCGAGTCATCCCAGGTGTCTAAATAGTCTGATGCATTTGCAAATCCCTTCTTCTCGTTCCCAATGTTTCTTCGGGCTAGTTTAACCACACTAATCGGTGAGTTTATGTACTCCATTGCCTTGACATATATGTTGGAGCTATTATTATGACCCTAGGTGTCTTAGGAGTCATCTAGTAATCTAGCAATGCTATGTGTTCCCGGTGTGATGATTCTGGCCACCATTCTCGAAAGCATTCCGTGATGCCATTTAGTTAGTAGGTATTCTATTCCTGGGTTCTTGAACCCGAGATTCACCCTACTTACCTCATGTTGATAGTGTTGCTAGTTCCTTTAGGATATTAGTAACCTTTTCATTAGTCCTCGAGGTCCGTGGTAATTCCTTCTTCCAAATACTATGAACCACTTATGGCAGAAGTTCTTGAACCAAAGGATCACAACCAGAGTGCTCTTGATGAGTTCTCCATTCTATATTGTGGCTCTGCCAGTTCTACCTTTCTGCATGGGTTATCCGGAAGAAATATGTTGAACTCGTTCGACATACTAATCTATGCATCCACAACTCAGAAAGTTATATGTTCCTTTGAGTTGTCCCCCTTCAGTTATATTCCGACCTTCATCTATCAATTGATAGTAAGGAGTAGTTGGCAATCGTGTTTATCGATGCCTATTACTCTAGTGGTCCGTCAAGTCATTCTATTTCAGAATGACTAGGAGAAACAAACTCCAGTACCTCATCCATATCTAGGATTGGGTCAAAGAAATTGTACTTCGCAAATCAAAATGCCAATCCATCTTTTGTTCTGTTCTACCTCGGAGTATTACCCCCTTTATGTCAGGATTGTCATGAGAATTGCACCATCTCTCATGAATTTTTGACGCAGTGATACTCTCGCCATCATTATTCGTTCCTCGGTCTCCTTGTTGTTGTGACCGGAATGCCGACAAGTGAACCGTGATGTGTGAAATCAATACTCCTAGCAACCCAGTTGCTTGGTAGTTAATGGACAATAATTTCATTCTTAGCGTGTTGGTTATTCAATCATCATTCTATGATTAATCATGCTACCTAGTCCTTATTTCCGGTGCACACTTCGATCAATGAGTTAGGATTATTCAATCCCTTACTCTTCTGATCATGCCGTCTTGCCTTGAAAAGCAAGATTGTTCTCGAGCTTAGAGACATATCGGTGGTTCGTGATTTTCTGGATATCTTCATGGGAGTATCACCAGGTCGTCCCCTGACCGATATGTTGAGTTCGTGATCAAGTTGGTTTTCCAATAAACCACTCTTTCTCCAAGAATCTGTGTTGGATACCCTGAGCTAGTTGGTTAAGCTAAACAACAACTTGGAGAGTTGGAAGATAAAGGCTATATCCGACTTAGTTCTTTCCAAAGGGATATCTCTTTGTATATGTGTGTTGAAGAAAGATGATATCTTCATCGATTGATCTCCGTGACCAATTGGTGGAGCTATTGTTTTGTCCAAACTTTGACTTAAGTATGGGCCATCGTCAAGTTAAATCAGAACCAGCGATGTTCGTAATGTTGTCTTACTCGTGGTTGATCCCTCGAGCATACACCATTACATCTTTTGGTCTGACCAATGCTACCACAGTGTTCACATGATGGTGGGAGTCCAGTGATATGGAAATTCCGATGATTTGTTGTTGAGCCCATCAGCAACATTTTGTCTCCCCCATGATCCATATTGAACATTAACCTAGTGTTGAAAACTTTGTAAGCAATGCCTTCGTGTTCCGTTCATGAAGCTTATGCTTGGATGGAAGAAGTGACTTCCTCGAATTCATGTGCATTTGGTGCAAGTTGCCGCCGTGAGTTTGAGAAAGATTGTTTTTGCCTCCTCTGGAATCATCCCAAGTTAGTCATGCACGTGCGAAGTGCTCTATGGTTTGATAGGTTGGCCGCCTCTACTCCATATGTGTTCCTAGCACACCAAGCCACTGATTGATTTGTTCAAGAAAAAGGAGTTGTTGTGCGAATACTAGTTCATGCACAAGATTCCAATATCCTCGAAGATGGTTCCCCACCTGATCTCGGTAGTGTTTTATTATAAGTCTACTACGTGATCATGCTTGTCTGGGACAGTGTGTTCACATGTATGTAGCAGAACCAGCTCATGTTTTGGAGCTTGCTATCATAGTTCATTTCATGGGAATCTCGCAACGTCATCTCGTCGGTTTGTGTTGCAAACTTCCTTTTTCCGAACATGCTGTCTGAAATATCCTGTTACCAGCCAGATCTGAATCTCAGGCAGATATGATGGTTGGAACGTTTCTCAAGAGCTATAATATTGGTCTCTCGATAACCGGTAAAGTGGATGTCGTGGCCAACACATCTAGCCGGAAGACCTATTATTGTAGTATCTTGATTGAAGAAAGTTGGCCACCTTCCCATGAGGATTTCGTAGGATTTACCTCCGTAGTTAATCCTTACGGATTCTTGAGCTTCCGAAGTCCGACCTTTACTTGATGTCCTAGATACCAAACCGTATCAATAAATGGCTTATCCTAGCACATCAAGGAGAACATTAGAACCGGAGTGCTAAATGTCTCTCGGTCGATCATCCAGATTTTGTTCCCTTGGCCTCGCTAAGGTGAAATCTGAGAAAGTGTTATCTTCCTTTGCATCTGCATTATCCATCACCATTCATCATGGTGGTATGTTGTGTTGCCAGGATCCTTGACACGGATATTGGTAAAACCTTGATGAATATGGAGATGCTCAAGTTCTTGAGAGCATGCGCTAGCACCAGGTTTTACCGTTGGCGTTAACTGGGATTTGCTTCCAGTTTCCTAGGTTATGTTATTACCCTTTTCAAATAGTGGACTCACTCTCGACTGTTGAGCTCTCCCCAGTTACTAGAATCATTCCTAGCATTTGCATTTTGTTCCCATCTTGCACCGCCATTGTGTCATCCTACTACGGACTACCCTTCTCAGTAATTACTGATCAGGATCAACTTCAAAGTGGTCCTACCACGGGTTTCATCCATTTTCGATGATAAGCAAAAATCATCCATTGCGTTGTCTTCAACAAGATAGTCCACATCATCCTTTCTAGTTCAAGTTTATCATTCCTTTGAACTCCTTCAAATGATCGATTGTGATTGCCTTAGGCTGGCATAAAGAGTTTCAATGATCTCCGAATCAAAAGTAATTCTTTTTGCCACTTAAGGGAATAATTCTACGAGTCACCTTCCCCGAGGTATCACGTTACGAAATCATGGCAAATATTTTCTTGCTACTTTGAAATTCATGCTCCATCTTATTCGAGTATGGAATTGTTGCCTACCTAGTGAACCTTCACCATCCGTTTCACTCCATCCCTCTAGGTGTATGCTTCGTGTCTCAGCTCAAGAGATGTTACTATGTCTCATTCCATGAGTTGATCTTGTGATCATTAAGATGATCCTAAGTTGCTCAAACCTCAGGGAGGTCGATTCTTCTTAAATTCTCCCTTTCTACTCGTTGTCATGTTGGATGTAGTTCTCAAAGCAAGACGTCGAGATCAAGGTGATGCAATGAATCAACATCCTCAAGAAAGACGTCTGGATCGTGAAGGTCGTGTTAGCTGTGTATCCCCTCTGTCTTCTTACCTCACGTCTTGAATCTCGGGACGAGATGCTTGTTTTAGTGGGGGTGAGTTGTCACAGCCCTAGATTTTGCTTGCCATTAGTTGCCTTAAAGCATCCATGCATCATGTTTATTTTTCAATTAAATTTGAAATGGGGATGATCAAACCCTAGCACCACATGAAATTCAAATAGGTTCAAATAAAATCTTTTTCAAAGACCCCAAAATGCCCTTTGAAAATGTTCATGATTTATGATAAAGGTGAAAACCTCCGCCAAAAATGATGAGCATATTTCTTGGCCATTTATGGATTTTTGAATTAATTCATATTGTATTTGAGTTGGAGCAAATAAAATCTATAACTAATTTCATAGCTCCAAATATTTTGAAAGTAATTGTGGATCGCTGGAATATTGCAGAGAGCTCCCACAATTATTGTCAGAATTTATATAAATGGTTTAGTTTTCAAACTAAATCAAAACAGAGAAAACTAAATAGAAAAACAGAGTTAAATGAGAGAGAGAGAAGTGCTTACCTGTAGCCCACCTGGCATAGCCACCTGGCCCAGCACAGGAGGCCCAGCCCACAAGGGCATCCTTGTCTTCTACCCCTGCCAGAAGGCAGAGGCGAACCAGAGCACGACGCCGGCCGTGCCAGCTCCTGCTTCGCGCTGGCGCGCTCCCCTTCATCCCAACCGCGCCTGGAGAACGCGCTGGCCCCTGTCGCTTCCCCTCCTCTCTCTCGGCGCTCTCTCCCTCTCCTCTAGCTCCTCCCCCTCGCGTTCTCGCAGCCACCTGAGAGCCACCCGTCGCCGCCGTGCTTCGCTCGCGTGGCCGCCGTCGTTCCAAGCGCCACCGCACTGTTCCAGAGATCCACCTCCTCGCGTTACTTCCTCCCGTTGACGCACGCGAGGCAGGGAGCAACAGAACATCGCCCCTTTCGTCTCCATCGCCGTCTCTGCTTCGTCATCGCCGTCGTTGATTTGCCAGCCACAGCGCTTCCCCGGCCTCTTCTTCGACTCCACCCAAACCGTGGTGAGCTCGCGAACGAAACCCCTCTCTCGCCCCGGCCTCGCACGTCCTCTAGCCGCCGTTCCCGCAAGCTCCCGAGCTCGCCACCGCTGGCCATGGCACCGCCACGGCTAGAGCTGCCGCAACCCGCGTCCGGGCCCGCCAACGAGCTCCGCACCCTCCCAGGAGACGAACACCACCACAGTTCCCCCTCCCGTGCGCTGTAGCGTCATTTCCGCCGATGCCCGATCTCCGGCCGCCGCCTCGGTGCTCGCCGTCATCGACTCCGGGCACCCCGTGACCTGCCGCTGCCTCTGCTGGATGCGCGGGAGCGTGGGCTTCCTCCTGGTGCCCTCAGTGCACCTAGCCACCGCCCCCGGCGCCACTCCGGCGAGCCACCGCCGCTCTAGGTCGTCGTCGTCGTCTAACCGCCGACGCAATCCGACGTGGCCTCGTGATTAGCGCTAATGACGCCTAACTAATCCCCTAGTTCATTGACACCTGGGCCCCACTTCCTATTTAACCTAGGTTTTATTTCTGTTTAGACTAAACTAATCCCACGGGCCCCACAGGTCAGTTTGACCTGGCCATGTCACACGTTGACCAGGCCCACCTGTTTGTGACCCTAGCTCGCACTGTGTCACCGACGTGTGGACCCCACACGTCAGGTTTGACCTGGACCCGTTTTGTTGACTGGATGACGTCATAGTGACGCAGTGATGAGGTCATAAATGCTTTTCTGGATTTTAAATAAATCAAAAATGATTTATTTAATTTAGAAAATTCCCAAAACTTCAAAAATTCATAGAAATTCAACCGTAACTCCAAATGAAATAAATTATATATGAAAATGATCAGAAAAATCCAAGGAATCTGAATATGGCATTTTCATGCATGTCTGAACAACTTAACCTCACTGTCTAGTCCAAAACATCATAATGCACTATTTGAATTCATAGTTTGAATTTGAATTTGAACCTAGGGTTCAAACCAACTCCATTCAACATGTTGCTAGTTGCATTTGCTCAAACCACAGCATATTGACATGTCATGATCATGCATCATATTGTTGCATCGCAATGATTGTGTTCTTCCTTGTTTGCCGCTAAGTGTCCCCTCTCGGTAGACGCTGCTCCGACGCTGTGATCGTTGACACTGATGAAGACTCAATGTTATCTTCAGAAGTGCCAGGCAAGCACAACCCCCTTGTTCATTCCGATACAAGCCCACTCTCTCGCTCCTGCTCTTTTTACTGCATTAGGACAACAACGATTCATCTGTTACTTATTGCGGTAGTTGAACCCCTTATCCAATGCATGACCTGTCATTGCCACAGTAAATAGATGAAACCCACTAGCATGAGTAGGAGTTGTTTGAGCCCTAATGTGCCTACTCGTTCATGCTTGTTTGTCATGCCTGCTATTGCTTAGAGTTGTGTCAGGGCTGATTCATCGGGGATGAATTGGAATAGTGATGAACATGTCCTATTGTGTGTGAGCTAAGTGCGTGGACACGATTTGGTAAAGGTAGCGATGAGAGGCCATGTAGGAGTACATGGTGGGTTGTCTCATTGAAACCGTTCTTAGGAACTGAGCTCTGTGTTTGTGATCCATGAAATAGTTACTACCTTGCATTGGGCCCGAAATCAATGGACCCTCTCGGCTTCTTGATCACCCTTGTCCTCTGTCTAGGAGTTGCAACTAGTTTCTGGTATTTATAGGATATGTGTTGGCGGCCGTGCGTAGCGCTGACCCTAGGGGTGGGCTATGATGCGGTAGATACACCGTGGCCGGGCATGCCGGGCGCCCGTTTGGTGTCTCGGAACCCTGTACACATCATCCGGGGCCGTATGTGGAAACCTCGGCCGGACTCCCTGCGGATGGAACCTGGATAGGCGATAAACCTGGACTAGAGACTTGAGTGTTTAGGTAGGCCGTGGCCGACACCCTCGTTGGGCTTCCGCTTGAAGGTTGCCGAGTACATGTCGTGTAAACGGCGGTAAGTGGTGAGAGCGTGTGTGAAGAAGTACACCCCTGCAGGGTTATAAATGATCTATTCGAATAGCCGTGTCCGCGGTAAAGGACTTCTGGGTTACCTATAACAGTTCATAGATAAGTGAAAGTGGATACTCTAAAACTCGCAAGATAAGTGTGAGTGCTATGGATGGCCTTCTCGTAGGGAGACGGGAGCGGATCCAGAGTGGTGTATTGAATGGTGAATATGTGGACTCGTGTGCGCCACCTCAAAAAAAGTTGCTGCAGTTAAACTCCACCACCCCTTTATTGATATCGATGCATATGTAGATAGTTCTGATGTAAGTCTTGATGGGTACATTTGTAATCACGTTTGCTTAATTTATGTTTTGCAGAGAGATTTCAGTCTCGCTAGTAGTTCCACGGGGACTCCGACGTTTAGCTTGTTACCTCAGCTACGATCTTGTGCCCTCAGCAAGATCTGGTAGATAGTCAGGCTTCTCAGCCTTCTTCATTTGTAGTTGTCTGTACTCAGACAAGTTAAGCTTCCGCATGTGCTTATTGCTTGTATGCTCTGTATGTTGGGTCATGAGACCCATGTTTGTAATATCTCGCTCCTCGGAGCCTAATGAGTAAATACTTGAGTCGTAGAGTCTTGTTGTGATGCCATGTTGTATTTACACATATCGAGCATATTGTGTGTATGATTGAAATGCTTGGTATGTGTGGGATCCGACAATCTAGTTGTTTATCCTTGGCAGCCTCTCTTATGGGGAAATGTAGTCTAGTGCTTCCATGAGCCATAGTAGTCCGGCTAGCCCAGCACTACTGCTCAGGACACTTGACTGGCCGGCATGTGTTTCACTTCGTTCCTGTGTCTGTCCCTTCGGGGAAATGTCACACGGTGACATCCGGAGTCCTGCCTAGCCTGCTACAGCCCGGGTTCCCGGAGTCCTGTTAGCCCAGTGCTACAGCCCGGATTCACACGCTGCTGACCGACATGCTCGAAGTTGATTCATGTATGCCTGTCCCCATGGGTTAGTGCCGCTTTGGGTTCACGACTAGCCATGTCGGCCCGGGTTCTCTGTCATATGGATGCTAGCGACACTATCATATACGTGAGCCAGAAGGCACAAACGGTCCCGGGCCAGGTAAGGTGGCACCCGTGGGAATACCGTGCGTGAGGCCGCAAAGTGATATGATGTGTTACATGCTAGATCGATGTGGCTTAGGATCGGGGTCCTGACACACTTATATTACTGGAAAAAATTGGATCAGTCTGTTGTCTGAGTACAAGCCGAATCCCTATGATGAACTGCAGTTTGGTTTAACAAAAACGCCATAATTAGTCCTTCTCGCGTTTAAAAGAAATGAAGAAAAAACTGGATCACGGACACGGATCCTAGTCAAGTTAGAAAGCTGATCATAGCAGACCAGACACGATCGCCACTGTCTCGCATAGATCGAGCACCGGCAGCTGCTCTAGCACTAACAACGGCAACAGCTTAGTCTGATCCAGTTGAGGATTGGGCACCGACCGCGTCAGCGGATCAGTATGATCTACCGGAGGATGGGGCATCGACACCGGCACCTGCTCCGACACCGGCACCAGCTCTACAAGGAGCACCATCTTCGGTAGCAGCAGCGGCTTTGGCACCTGCACCAACACTTGCACTTGCATCTGCTCCGGCCCGTGCAGTTGCACCGGCAACAGACTGGGCTGCAGTTCGCACTTCATATACCAAAGTACTTACAAAAACCGACATGTCCACCTTCTTGGTAAGCATTAGCCGCCCAAGTGCTTCGTTCTTTTTTCTTTCCATGTTGTTTCACATGATTCACTGTGTTGATCTAACTGTTTGGGTATGTCTTCTTGTTTGCAAACAGAGAATTCCTAGAGCAACGATGGAGTCGTTCAACAATCCGGGCGACCGTGGCCAAGTTTCTCTTACCATGCGCAGCCTTGGTGTGAATGAACCTGCTCAATATACCATAAGTACAAAGGATGGTCGCATGATGATTGATGCTAAAGGATGGTCAAGGTTCAAATCTAAATCATATCTTGCGGTAGGGGATGATGTCAAAATCGAACTTTCTCGGCAAGGAGAGCTGGTCCAAATCTACTTTGAAATTCTTCAGTAGCAGGACGCAACTGCCGAACTGATCTATCATCAGAGAGATTTTGATATAATAATCTGGCATGGTGAAACAAGTGTCTTGTGTGTATAAGTAGTACGACAATATTATTTATCACATGGTATATCATTGATAGAATTGCAACTCCGATTGCTGGTTAGGAACTGTCATTCGATTTCATTTCAACAGCTGCCGTGCTTTATTCAATTTTGTGTATTCGCCTTGCGACAACATCTAAAACCAGCGCCGTACCGATCGCTTGCAATATGAAAAACGCCGAGGTAGAACACATGGCCCCCAAACATGCAGGGTCGGCCTGCGGCCCAAAGTCCAGAACCGTGAGCCTATCTGAGTATTATATTCTCAGCTGAACCCCCATAAAAAAAACTGAACACCCATAATGCCCGTGTGTTGTAGAGGGAGTATATTTCTCGGCAAGGTGAGCCTGTGATATAAACGATTTGTATATTTATTTACAGAGGGAGTATCTCTCTATCAAAAAATATATTTATGTGTAACTAGTTACTCCTGTCTTTCTACTTCCTTTCGCTGATATGTGGGGCAACCGTCAACGGGGTCCACGTGCCATATGCACAAATTAGAGTGCACAACTTCACAGTAGACACACCCCGGTCGTAGCGCCGCAGTAATGCACAATGAGCTGTCAAATCACAACCCCCCTTTCCAGCTTTAGCAGTAAGCTGGACGGACGAAGCAGAAATATTTCACTGGGCCTGAATCCCCTTCTCCCTCGTCTGCTTGTTCAGAGAAAACCCCCTCTCGGCGATTGCATAGGGTTTTCTCATGAAGAACCAGGTACGAATTCTTCATCCATCCCCGATAAATCCAAGTCCCTTGGTCGCAGGTAATCCTAGGATGGCAGCCGCCACCGTTGATGCATTTTTCTTCCTACTGAATCTAGTGTGTTTCATTTGCAGTGCCCAAAGTGCGAGAACCCTACAGGTTTCTGCGCCCTCGGCGAGATGCCACACTTGTTCCTCCTCATCCTAACACAGCATTTTGAAACGCGCACAGTATGTTCCTAGAATCCTCTTTTCTATCTGGGAGGGTGGGGTTTTTTTGAACATGCTGTGTTCTCATATTATTTTTCCTGCAGTGTATTATTTGCTCTGCCAGAACACATGTACTCAAGATGCTCAGCCTTGCCATAACTGAATACACTAGTTTAATGGTCACAGTGAAGACAAACAATGGATATAAGTTCCGAGTTGGGTTCATGAACCAAGAAGATCGTTGCTTTTTTTATGGCTGAACTTGGATAAACTTTCTCAAGTGTTACAGACTGAAAGTCGGCGCACGAATGTTGATGGAAATAGCAAAACCCGGTCTCATCTTCAATGCGATCTTCCACCCCGACGTCGTTCCAATTGTTCATCCATGTTAGTTTTGTATCTGGTTCTTGCTTGTTGCCTCGATTACTTCTTAATCCACCTATTCTGTCTAACTAATCACAATTTAACTTTAGAAGTAGCAACGAATCTCTCACGAAGATGCTACTTCTAACTAATATTTTCTTATAATTGGTGGCACATGTAGGTTTTTACGGAGTTAAGCAGTCTGCTCGTTTGTTACTCTGTAATAACTCGGCTGTTACTAATGGCACTGAAGTTGACTGGATCGACATCCACAAGTTCCTACACTTTATTGATCGTCTTGAGGTCCTTGTGGGGCGTTTCAATGGTGGAAGGCCACGTGGGATATGTGTGCTACTGCTGCACTCGTTGAACAGGTCCAACTGTGTTGAGAAACTTATGGTACGAGCTGTTTTCTGTTATATATGTTGTTCATAAACTATTGCTTATACACAGTTTTACAGTTGTGAACTTCTTGAAACAGGAACTGCCGAGTTCTATTGTTCCTATACAGATGCCTGACCATGGTCGGGTCAGACTTGCACTTGGTCACAACATGATGTTTATGTCGACCTACTCAATTCCCCTTGGAGATGAAAAGATACTTATTCATGGGTGGTCTCAAATAATGAAGGCCCGTCCATCTTGGAGAATAGGACAGAAGATTATGTTCATGCTTTTCCATGGCTCTAAAGAGAATATCCTGTTTATTGACCACGTTGCGAGATGAAGCCACTTTCAGAAGGTAGTGGATGCGCGGGGTGGCGCCTGGGCCTTGTCCTGGGGCTTGGCGGCCTCACCCTTGGTTAACTGTAGGCAAAGTAGCACTGTTCGAGGCGTGCTTTATACGGTTGAACCTGTAAAAGTACTCATACTGCTTTCAGCTTTGGTTGTTAAGTGCCCCTGCTGGTTTCAGTTAAGGTTGTTAAGTACTCCTGCTACTTTTACAGTCTGTCGTGTTTCTTCAGTCCTGTCTTCATTCAGCCGTCAAAACCAAACCAGCGCCGGTGGGGCCGCCTGCTTCCGCCTCCCACGGCTGGCTTCGCCTCAGCGCACGCATCGCCGCCCCAGCATCTCCTACATCGTTAACGTCGACGTCCTCCGCGCGCCTTGGTGCGCTCGCTGCGGCGCCGCCCTCTCGCGTTGTCAACATGGTCAACAAACAACAGGAATCGGCAGAAGTACGTGGAGAGGATGACAATAGGGGCCCACCACGTCAGCGTATGGAAAAATAAAATGCTTCCTCCTAGTGTTTTCCTGACATCTGGGACCCACGACATTGTGAGCGTATATAGTCAATAGACAAGAGAACAACACAAAATCGGCTGACACATGGGACGTAGCTACTCGAGCAGCATTTTTTTATTTGGTATTGTTGAGACGGAGCAGGGTTTGAACTGGGCTGTGACCCGTCTAGCCCAGACTTATATTTTATGTTCACCATGTGACCAGCCCAACTATTTTTTCTTTATGAAAATGAGCCCAGTTTATTTTTTTTGAAGAATAGCCAATCCAGGCCTACTTATTTTTCTACGCCCTGATGGGCTGCAACTCTTTCAAGACGCCTGCAAATCATGAAAGTAATATGAAATGGGTTGTAAATATAAAAACAGATGACAAATTGGCAATTACTTTATAATTTCTGAATTTTCACATTTTCAGATTCCTATTTCACTGGGCATTAACCTAATTTAAATATATCTTCAAAGTACTTTAAATCTGGCTCGACATTTCGGTATTAAAAATAGTTTGGAACCCACAGAAATATGCGAAATTGGCCCTGGCCAACCGAAAAAATGACCGCAATAAATTGCATAAGAAGTTGCCATGAGCTATATATAAATTATTAAAAAAAGAAGGAGTGGTCTGACTTGTGGACCTGTTTAGTTGACGCGTATGCAAGATTTTTTTAGTTATTATATACGTTAACAAACGATTCTAGCAGACGTAACCGTTGGATGTCAATCCAACGGCCGACGTGTTTCTTCAACCTCTGATCTTCTTGCTCTAGCCGCCAAAGCAACGCCAGCGGGACCGCCTACTCCCGCCTCCCGTGGCCGGCTGTGCTGCTGCGCAGGCCTCAGCGCCCCATACTACTCCCTCCGCTGGCCAGGGCATCCCTCTACTCACCCACACCCCCTGTTATTCCGCGGTGACGGCAACCTCACACCGCAGCCGAGCCGGTGAACCCTCGTACTCCTCTCCGCGCGGGCTTCCACTGCCGCGTCTTCCCTGGCTCCGCGTCGTCCCCTTCCTAGGCCTCGTCGTCGTCCACCGCCGTGGTGCTCTCGGCGCGGCGAGGTCAATGTGGTCAACGACTGACTTCCATTGGAAGAGTACTGTACGTGGAGCGGCTGACAGCTGGGTCCACGGCAGCCGCAAGGAAGTGCCTCCTTATTACGCGGAAAATAATTATTCATCCACCTGATAGCAGGGACCCACCGGATGGGCCACCAGTATTTCACGAAAAAAAACGTTTCCCCCTGACTGCTGGGAACCACAGGACGGGCCACCGTATTTCGCGAAAAAAACGCCCCCCCGCTGTCAGCTCGGACCCACCGGAAGTGCCTCCTTATTACGCACAAAAAAATGAATACCCCCTGCTAGCTGGGACCCACCTTGGTGGGAGGCTGACTTGTGGGCCTACTAAGTTGACTGGGACGGAGGCCTTTGTCAACTTTAGTCAATATATGAACGATTCTAGCTCCAGTGACCGTACGATGTCCATCCAACGGCCTTACTGCTTCTTCAACCTCTGGTCTTCTTGCTCCAGCCGCCCAAAGCAGCGCCAGTCGTGCCGTCTGCTCCTGCCGCCCGTGGCCGGCTGTGATGCCGCGGAGGTCTCACCGCCCCCTACTACCCCCACCGCTGGCCAGGTCATCCCTCTACGCACCCACACCCCCTGTTATTCTGTGGCGACGGCAGCCTCACACCACAGCCGAACGAGTGAACCCTCATGCTCCTCTACGCGTGGGCATCCACTGCCGCGTCTTCCCCGGCTCCACGTTGTCCCCTTCCTAGGCCTCGTTGTCGTTCACCGCCCTGGTGCTCTCGGCACGGCGTGGTCAACGTGGTCAAGGAATGACTTCCATCGGACGTGGACTGTACGTGGAGAGGCCGACAGCTGGGTCCACGGCCGTAGCAAGGAAGTGCCTCCTTATTACGCGCAAAATAATTATTCCTCCATCTGACAGCGAGGACCCAGCGGACGGGCCACCGTATTTCGTGAAAAAAGCATTTTCCCCTGACTGTTGGGACCCACCAGCTACATCTTCGCACACAAGGAAGTGCGTCCGAAAAAAAACGATTCGCCCCCCTGACTGCTGGGACCCACCAGCTACATCTTCGCACGCAAGGAAGTGCATCCGAAAAAAATGATTCGCCCCCCTGACTGCTGGGACCCACCAGCTACATCTTCGCACGCAAGGAAGTGCGTCTAGGCAAAAAATAAATAAAACGATTCCCCCCTGACTGCTGGGACCCAGCAGCTACACCATCGCACGCAAGGAAGTGCGTCCGGGCAAAAAAAACAAAACGATTCGCCCCCTGACTGCTGGGACCCACCAGCTACATCTTCACAGGTAAGGAAGTGCCTGACAGTCGGGACCCACCTGGTCGAAGCGTACGTAGCGTTGTCATTCTGGTCGCGAACGTGTACGTACATATATACTGGTCTATGTAGAGGTGCGCACGTGTCATAGTAGAGGCGCGTACGTGTTGTAGTAGAGGCGCGCACGTAGCATGTACACGTACGTACAGCGGTCAGGGTGCAAGAAAGAAAATACGGCCACGTATGTACATACGGGCAGGGTCTCGAACGCCTACTCGCGCATACGTACGGCCAGGGCTCGTGTACATGGCTGGGTCGGAATGGAGAAACAACGTCGTCGTCGTGTTCATGGGGAGGCAACAGAATGCGTCGTGTTCATGGGGAGGCAACGGAATGCGTCGTGTTCATCGGGAGGCAACAAAATGCGTCGTGTTCATCGGGAGGCAACGGAACGCATGGGAGCCAACCGGCTGGGTCGGAACGGAATGCGTGGTCATGTTCATCGGGATGGCTTGGACGGAACAGGCGATGGAAACGAGGCCTGGCGTACCGCAAAACGGAGAAAATGGCATTGTGTTCGACCGGCCACGTTCGAAATGGGATCCTGTTCATCGGGAGGGGTCGGACGTACCGCAAAACGGAGGAAACAGACCTCCTACGGTCGAAACGGGGGTCCTGTTGATCGGGAGGGGTGTGGCGTACCGCAAAACGGAGGAAACAGACTTGTGTTGGAGCGCTACGGTCGAAACGGGGGTCCTGTTGATCGGGAGGGGTGTGGCGTACCGCATAACGGGACTCCACGGGATACTGTTCATCTCCACCGTCGACCTCCTCCAGCCTCCACGGGCTACCGTCGACCTCCTCCAGCCTCCACGAGCTCCTATTCATCCAGCTTATACCGCATGCTACTTCACCGGCTACTGTTGAACCATCCCTCCACGGGCACCCCTCCACCGTCTACTGTTCATCCAACCTTCCACACCACGGGGTCCTGTTCATCCAGAGACAACGCCACCGCTCACTGTTCATCCACACCCCCCCGCAACGCTCACTGTTCATCCAATCGATCGGCTTCAGTTAGCAGCAGTAGCAAAGGAATCGCTCGATCCGGTTCAGTTAACAGCCATCGATCGATCGCTCGGGTTCAGTAACGCGTAACCTGCAGTGCAATCGCTCGGGTTCAGTTAGAGCCCAACGCCTCGCTCGAGTTCAGTTAGAGCCAACGCCTCGCACACACGCGCGTACATGTACGAGAGAAACGCGCATCACTCGGCCCCCGACCTCCCACCGTAACCGGGAACTCCCCGAAATTTTCCTCCCCCTTGCTTCTAGCTACCACGGTTTTTTTCGTCTTGGACGACCCAAAGAATGTCATGCAGCTGCGTTTCCGGCCCGCCCAGGACGAAAAACTCATTTTTTGTCATAGAAGTAGGAGCCCATCACATCTATTATGATACCGGATTTTGTCACAATTATCATCATAGAAGTGTCATATGTATGACAGAAATTATTTTAGTTCGGTCCAAAATGTCACGGATGTGTCTTTTTTTTGTAGTGTGAAGTTGACGATTCTAAAGTTGATGTTATTAAAACTTGGCCACAACCAACCAACTTAGCTTAAGAGTGTAGTTTCCTTGGTCTAGCCGGATTTTATCGCCGCTTTGTTAGAGTTTAGCAATATTGCTTCGCCATTACATGCTTTGAGTAAAAAGAACATACCATTTTTTTGTGGAACCCTCCCAAGATATCACATTTCATGAGCTAAAATCTTTGCTAACACATGTCCCAATTATTGCATTACCAAATTTTGAGAAACCTTTGAAGTGCATTGTTACACAAGTGGTAATGGCATAGGTGGCGTATTGATGCAAGAAAAGCGCCCATTGCATATTTTAGTGAGAAACTTTTCAGTGCACAACTTAATTACCTCATCTATGATAAAGAATTATATGCTTTGGTTCGAGCCTAGCATGTTTCGGAGCATTACCTTTGACCACGTGAGTTTTTGATACACACCGACCATGAGACGCTTAAATAGCTTAAAGGTCAAACCAAGTTGAACAAAAAGCATGCCAAATGGAGTGAATTCTTGAGTCTTTTTCTTATGTCATTAAGTACACTAGTAGAACGCCCGTGTGTTGCCACGGGCTTTTAATTTATTTCTTTCAATTACACCTACAAATACAATTCATATCACACATGTAAAGTTTTTCTTAATTATGCATATAATGTATATCATATTTCGCAGTATAGACAAGATAGCCTGCAATATTTGAAATAATTGAAATTCACTTCACCTACAATGTAAATCGATGATGTATTCATAGATAGAAATGATCTAGATAATTATATGTTACAAACTACGATCTACTTGATGCGCTTAAGATACTCTCGTACAAGGCAAGGAATACAAACAAGAAGTTTATATTGTACTTGCACACTACTTCAGCAAGTACAATACAAACTTGTTTCTCAACTCACAACCATTGTGCACAAGCAATATATATGGTTAGTACTCCCAATCCCCTTCCACCTCCATCAACACACACTTTGAATTTCAAACACGTAACGACGGGCTTATGCTATATTTCATAGCAAAGTTCTCTCTTTCTCTCACTGTAATATGACAGTCTCTCTCTCTCTCTTTCTCTCTCTCTCTCTGAACTCAAACCTTAATTTTGGCTCAGCATAATTTTGCTCAGTGTTAACTTCAGTGGTTACAGTATATCATAGAAGAGGTTAGGTAGAGGTCACCCCATGTCAAATTTTCTACCTGATTGTAATCAGTTTTCTACATACAAATTCTTAGAAAATAATCACCCCATGTCAACACATTAGAATGATTATCAAGATTTTGAATGTAGCAAACTTGATAATGTTACTTCTAAATATGTAGGATCTTAGTCAGAACTCAAACCTTAATTTTGGTCAGCTAAATTTTGCTTAGTGTTAACTTCAGTGGTTACAGTATATCATAGAAGAGGTTAAGTAGAGTTCACCCCATGTCAAATTTTCTACCTCATTGTAATTGGTTTTCTACATACAAATTCTTATAAAATAATCACCCCATGTCAACACATTAGAATGATTATCAAGATTTTGAACGTAGCAAACTTGATAATGTTACTGTTAAATACATAGTGTTGCTGCGAAAATGATTCTTTTAGAAGAAAAAAAAGGCAAATTCGTTCCTGTGAACCGGAGAACTTTGGGCATGCCTAAATTTATGGCCAGTATAGCCAACTCACCTAGAACTACTTGCTGGCAATCCACACTGTACGACCAAATGAAGCAAATCATTCGATTCCTCACCATGTTTTATGATGTCAAGTACCTAAGCTCATGTTCGATTAGCGTGTAATAGCGGAGATAATGAATATTACGGCAAACCTCAGTTGATCGAACCATGAGCAATGCTAGACTCACGGGGTTGTTTTTTATAGGTTTCACGGAGCTGCTGACGTGGAGGTTTGAGATTGGATTAAGCGGATGGGAAGGGGCCCACCCCCTAAAAATCAGGGGGAGAGAATTCTGGTTTTGAAAAATTA
This sequence comes from Triticum urartu, assembly GCF_056163025.1. NCBI lineage: Eukaryota > Viridiplantae > Streptophyta > Magnoliopsida > Poales > Poaceae > Triticum > Triticum urartu. The sequence goes on along the minus strand of NC_141877.1, from coordinate 43,475,474 downwards.
AGTAAAACGTCTGTATTAGTCCGTGCTTGTACTCCCTTCGTCACAGTTTAGAAGGCACCGTTAAATTTGCGTGCGTTTCCACAATAGACAAGATTTAGGGCGCATTGCATTTATTTCTAGTAGCTAATTAGTACTCCAATATACTATTTCTATATGCATGCATAGTGTGAATGCTATTTTTTAGCCCATCTCACAACCAATAGATAACCATCTAGGTCCTAGAAAATTTTCAAGTGCGCCTTCTAAACCGTAACGGAGGGAGTAGTATTATTGAGTCACTAATACCTTGGGCTCACGCAGCCCGCTTGGTGGTGCCTGAACCATGTCGTGCAGTACGTGGAGCGCCCTATCAGCACCTAATTAAGGTTGTGCCTTGGTACTTCCAAACCTGCCATTAAATACAAGACATGAATGGATGAAAATCGCAGAGCGCAAAACAAAGCAAGCCACGCCATGGCAGCCAGCCGCGGCCAACAACGCACTACATGCTGGCTCTTTAAAGGGTGTTTGGATATGTTTTAGTCTCATAACTAAAAGTGGTGGGACTAAAATTTGCTAGTCTAACCCATGCTTGGATTCAAATACTAAAGAGACTAAAATTAACTATCAAGTTAATGAGCATTTATTATCCTCAGAACCCTCCAATCCAGAGCTCGCATGTGTTAAAGGAGAGGAGTTAAATAAGAAGAGAGAGGGCTAATCCAAATTTTAGTAGGGGTACCCCTGACTAAAAAAATTTAGTCTCAAGACTAATTTTAGCCTCTTTTTAGTCAGAGGCGCTTGGAACTTTAGCCTTTTAAAAAGACTATTTTTAGTCAGACTAAAATAAATTCCTTGGATCCAAACACCCTCTAATGTATTCCAGGAGATTAGCACTATCATTAGTGAGGAATGTAAAACCGTAATCAATTAATGAAATGCTCCCCCCCCTCCTCCCTGCAAAAAAATGTTATCGTTGTGGTGCTAGAAACTACGGTGTACATTAAACTGGTGCAAAAACTTGGCTGGAGTGTGCAAATACATCGCTTATCACATTGGTATACGGAATCTATATTGACTAGACGCATGGGTCCTGCTGTCATTTAGGACCTGGGAGAGAGGGGATATATTTTTTCACAAAAAATTCCCTACGACGTGCCATTCTTCATCTATAACCAGCGGTCCCGCCTGTCAAAACTAAAAGGAAAAGGTAGAGGTCAAGATTTGAACGAGCGACCAAGACTACAAAGAAAACCTGTTAAACCATTACGTTGTTCAAGTTAGAACATATACAAAGAATAACTACACTATATGTATTAAACAAGTACGCCTCTGAAGTTTAAATGGGGCACAGATATTGTGTCCCATTTTGAGCGAGCTTCTTTTTAAAGATATTTATAAAATGTAAGTAACAAAAATTATGTTTAAATATTTGTGATCTATAAATTTTATACAAACCAACCATGATTATTATTATAAAAACATTTAAATATACACCCATGTATTATATAAATATTTACTCAATATGGACATTTAAAATGTATATTAATAAACTTGTTCACGTGTTACTTCAAAACACATTCCTATATTTGCAATAATATTTATGAATTATAAAAAAATGTCTATATAGTTTAAAATGATACAATTTCTTTGAAAATTACATTTAAAACTATTATTTTAATTATACAAACATTTCAATAATTGTCAGCATATTCATATAGTTCAATTTTTGTATGTTTAAAAATATTCATAATTTTAAGTTTTAAGTGTATAGTATGAAAAATACTTTTTTTTCAAAATAAGTCATGAGTAAAAAATATACATATGTGAATAGTTATAGATATTAAGTAAATGTTTGTATTCATCATTTTAAAATTTAAATATTTATGCGTGTATATTCTTTTGTATTCATTAAACATCTATCTATCTATACCTATACTAATTTGTCACTTCCTAGAAATTCCCACGTTAATTAGATTTTACGAGCCGTTAATCAGGTGGGACCGAGAATTATTACGGTGTAGATCGTCTCATATAGAAAAAAACTCATGTATCCTTCTCCACGTCTCATTTATCTCTCCAATGAAAAAAAAAACTAACTTATCTCTCTCCCATGTCCTAATCTCCCACGTGTCTCTAAAACAACTCTCTCATGTAAATAACTCTCTCACGATCTGTTAAATAGGAAAAATAATTTAAATAGCTTCTACCACAATCTATCTACAACTCCCCGTCTCTTTCTTGGTTATAAAAATAGGAGAACTCGTATGGACTCACAACTCTCACGTATTCTTTCTTTTTGGCTGGCTTACGCCTCTCGCATGTCTTTTCTTTCTTTCTCACGCATCTCTCTCTCTCTCTCTCTCTCTCTCTCTCTCTCTATATATATATATATATATATATATATATATATCAAAACTATAGAATCATTAGAAAAAAAGTCAAGGCCCATAAAGCACCTCTCTCTCTCTCAAAACCATAAATCTATTCAGTAAAAAAATCAAAGCCCGTAATATTTTTTCAGTTGAAAAATAGAAGTAAAAAACTCTCATAGAAAACGCCCAAGGCCCATAATGTTGATCAGTCAAAATAATAGAAATAAAAAAACCTTCTATCCCGATTTATCTACAACTCTACGCATGTTTTCACGTCTCGATCAATAGAAGGAGAAAAACTCACATCTCAATCTCCAACTACCTAGAGCTCCATGGCATCAATCTCCATGATTTTTATCTAACTATTCTCTAAGATCTATTCCCTCTCATCAACACTCGCTTCTCCCATGAAAAAAACCCAACGAGTCTCTCTTCTTCCATGGGAAAATATCCATCATCTGTCTCAACCTGAAGGAGGTAGGTTGAGGTGGCATGCTTATGCAGCTATATTACTTCCTTGCCAATCGGTGTTGGTAGGAGATGAAAAGCTGCAGTGGGGTGCCTTCTGGCAGGTTAGCTCGATTATTTACTAGCCGATCGATGTTGACAGCAACTGAAAATATATGGTAGAAACATGCATGTAAATAAGGTAGCAGGCTGCATCGATTCCGCTCTGAGACGAGGTATATTATGCTAATTCCTTCGGTCTGTTTGGGAAAACACACGCAGATGGCGTCACAATTTTTTTGACGTAGACTTGTGATGTGCTTGGTTGAATCAAGCTAGCCTGTATGTGCATGTCCATGAGTCCATGAACGGCCAGAAATAACATGGCCGATTTGATGTGAGCATGCTCTCAACAGAAAGTAATCGTCTACAAGAGATGATCGGGCCTCCACCATTGACAGAAAATTTTGCTCAAGCTCTTTACATGCTTCAGCATTTTGCTTCCTATTTACACGGAAGTAGTCAGATTTTCAACCTGGGAAGTATATTCGAATCAGCGTCACAATAATGGCTAGCCTCAGCCGTGTGAGCGCTTGCCCAACCAGAGATTTGCTTTATTGCACCACTCTTTTGATATTTTGAGCAAAAAACAATGTTTTTGCATTACTTCTTCTGTTTGTTTCATTTTTGTATTTAGACTAGTGTGCATGCACATATATCATGTTAAATATTTTGAATTATTTCCTTCTGGCTTCTATGGATGTAAGATGCACAACTTGCTGGGACTATTTCACAAGGATGTTCATCAACTGATTATCACTTCCTAAATTCGTAGAAGTTTATACACTTAATCATCTGTTGGTATGTTTTTGTGTACCACTATTTGATGAGTTAGGACATGAGGTGAACTTCCTTATGTTTTCATGGCAGTAGGCCACACCTACTTCTCTAACCACTTGGTTCCCTCCTGCCTTTCGATCTTACATCACATGAGTCATGTTAAACTCTTATGCCGTTCTTAATTTCATGGGGAATAACATAAATTGATATTATTTTAAGGCAGTAGGCCACACCTATTTTACTTTCATCCTTCAATCATTTATTATGATTCTAGAGGATACCCATCGATTTATTATGTATAGAGTTCGTCAGTCAATTAAGTAGTTTTTTTGCCTACCTTAGGCTCTCCAAACGCCACCGCTGTGTGTTTTAACAAAGCTTTCGAAACTCTACACTTTTTATCACGACCCATATCTTCTGCTCTTCAGCATACAATTTAATGGTCAAATTTTCACAGTCATAAGTCAATATGGATTTCTAGAAGTGCCTATTTATCTACACATTCGTAATAGGAGTTGGACGAAAGGCTAATTAGTTACTACGGGATGAAAAATATCATACTTGAAGTAAAATATTTAGGGACGATTTTTCATACATGGTCATAATAAACAATACTATTTACTGTCATGTTTGATATTCGTAACATAAATGTTCACAAACTATTAGAAGTTACTATTATGAAACGGTTTGTCAAGACAATTTTAAGTTACTACATATAATTACTCGACCTTTTTCGAAACTTCTATATATATTAGTAATGGAATTTAGAGAAGTTTATGTGTGTCACATAGAAATTCTAATGTTCTATAGTTTGAGTCTTAGAATTGCCTCACGATATCATTCTAGATATCTTAGCATACACGAGAAATAATTTGGGAAATGGAAATAAAATTGCAAGAATATCTAGAATTTTTATTGTTCAATTTTCTTTGAGAAGTTACAAGTATAAAAAGTCATACCCTATACATCAGAAAAACAAGCAATATATTCGGCGTCTCTATGTCCTTCCCAAATGAGACCAATAAACAATGATTATTGAAACTATTCACACATGATTGTATCTTCATATTAGAGAACTTTTAGCAATATAGCGTGATTCTATGTCATTAGCATTTTAGTTTGGTGATGTTACATGATGATTTCATTTAACTTATATGCATACATCTTTATGAAAATCACTGTGACTCCACAAGCATATTCTTAGAGTATCTATCAAGTATAGCGGTCCATATATAAAAAAGGCATATTTTTTCAAAATACAGATTGATAGAAAATTTTAGATCACCAGCCCGTGCGAATGCACGGGTTGACGACTAGTTGTATCTAATATACAACTAAATGTCTGTATTAACTAAATATTTTTTATATAATATATGGGTAGATATTTCAATGGTTTTATTTATATAATATTGAAACGCACAAATATTAGTACATAATTATGTTTCTAAAATCTGCTATAAAAATAGCTTGTGCAAAATGGGCTGCAATATCGGCAGCCCATTTAAGCTCCACACGTGTCTTTAGCTAAATATTTAGGAGGTTATTATCAGTATAGAAAATATCAATGTCTAGGGTGGATTGGTTGATAGGTTTGTTTTGGTAGCCCGTAGTCGCCGGTTTGAAACCTGCCTGAAATCTTTTTTTGTAAATATTGACAGGCAGGACCCGTCCACAGGGTCTTTTTTTGTTAAAAATATGTATTTTGAGGGGGGTTTTCAAGAAAAAGAAAATTCTTCCTGCTTCACTCGCTGACAGTGAACCGACACACATAGTCAGCACGGATTCTGTATACTCCCCCCGTTCCTAAATATAAGTCTTTTTAGATATTCTAACAAAGGACTACATACGGAGCAAAATAAGTGAATCTACATTTTAAAATATGTCTACATACATCAGTATGTTGTAGTTCATTTGAAACCTCTAAAAAGACTTATATTTAGAAACGGAGGAAATACAAAAAGGGACAAACACTGTATTGGCACGCTCGAGCCACATTTTTGCACCATTTCGATGTACACTACAACTTCTAGCATCAAAGTGATCATTTAGACCAAATTCTAGCACCATCAATGTAATTGACTCTTGCTAATTATTCTTATAGGTAGCTTTTTTTGCGGGAAAACTTTCAATCTATGCTTATAGGTAGTTGACACACATGTTATGAACAATTACTTACAGTTAAAAGAGATATGGGGATTGTGAAACAATACGCAGTATATGTAATACCACATGGTAGAGAGATGAAGAAAATAATTGAAGGAAAACAGTTTTTTGCCCAGATCTTAAAATGGTAAATATGCAACTTTATCTGCTTGGAAGACACTGATCTCTTATTCATTAGATAAAAATAGATTCACAATTGTGGGGCAGTCACAATCCAAGACAGATCTTGCTCGTACAGATTTGGTACTTTTCTTACCTCAACTTTACGTAGTACATAGTTGAATTACAACATTGCAGTTCCCTAAAATCGTAGGGCAATCACAAACTCACAATCCAAACAAAACTTGCACGTAGTACATATTTGGTAAGCCTCTTACGTAGGAATAAGAGTTCCCTTCCGTTTTCTGTTCGATTGAATAAAAGGAAGCAACAGCGTGGGATGGCGCGTGATAATTGGATCAAATTGTTTAGTCGGGAAACGACAGCGTGGAGTTAGTCATGGGATGGGATCTAATTCCGTTTCTCTCGTTCTTTCTCTTTTCTGTTCGACTGAATAGTAGGAAAAGAAAAAACGGCAGCAGTCTTCTTCTACCTATTGCCCCTGTCTCTGTGTCAATTGACTGAATTACACTTGATTCCGGTGAACAACGTCGGGGCAGGGCATGGCCGGGGCGTCGCTGGTGGCTGCGACGCTGAGGAACGATCTGCAGCTTCGATCTGCAGCAACAGAGGATCTCGCGGCGGCGGCACCAGAAGGACAGTGGCTCTTGCCCACGCCCTCCTCGACACCATGGTGAAGTAATTGTCGCTAGCGGGAGGTTGTGGAGGAGAAGCACGCGGTGTCTATGAAGTGTGATCTAGAGACTCCCATCGCATGTGGCCACTCGTGAGATAGGAACCCGGCGCATGGAGGGCCGAAGCCTAGGAGCTGTGGTAGCGGAGGAGGTAGAGTAGGGATGGAAAGGGGCGGGCTGCTGGAGCCTGGAGGTGCGCATGAGAAGGGGAGACATGCGAACGAACAGCCAACGACCTACATACTGCTCCTTTAGTAATAGAGATTAAAGATAAAGAAAATGTTAGGGCGGATGCTCTTCCCGGCAACTGCATGATAGTTACTCAATTTGAATTGAATGTTACTGGTTTTGAGCACATGAAATATTTCTATGCACATGATCCTTCGTTTGCGATTACTTATGCCAAATATCAACCTAACACCTGTTGGGAGCAATATTTATCAAGGACGATTATCTTATGCGGGCTAACAAACTTTGTGTACCCGAATTTTCACTTCATTTTTTGCTTTTGCCAGAGGCTCGCGGTTGGGAAATTATGAGACATTTCGGCCGCGACAAGACCTTGCGACCCTCTCCATCAAATACTATTGGCCAAAGATGTTTTGTGATGTCGCGCGCTACACCAACCGGTGCTCTACATGTCATAAAGCTAAGGGCATCTCCAGCCGTTGGCCCCCCAGGGGGTGTCTAAAAGCGCCGCCTGGGGGTGAGCCGGCGCAAAAAATGGCCCTGGGGGCGAGTCGGTCCCCAGGGCCGCCCCAGGCGCGTATTAAAAAACAAAAAAAAAGAACGTTCGGCGAAGTTATGATAAAAACTAGTTAAATTTCGGCCAAACATGGCAAAATTTCGGCGAAATTCGTCAAAACATTACATTAACCTAATCTAAAAAAAAGAAAGCGGCTGAAGTCGTCGCCGCCGTCGCCGCCATCGTCGTCGTCGGCCTTCTCCTTGACGCGGGCGCCCCTGCTGGACCCCTGCCTGGCGTAGCCATGGCGAACAGGCGGCGGCGCGTCGTCGTCGTCGTCGCTGTCGCATAAGACGACGACCCCGCCTTCCTCGCGGCCGCGTCGGCGCTCCTCGAAGCAGCGTAGGGCGGCGCGCTAGCGCTCCTTCTCCTTCTCGCGGCGCGCCTTCTCCATCGTAATGGAGTCCTGCCGCGCCCATTCGAGGGCGGCATCGCCGTCGTTGGCGAACTCGGCCTTCACCGGCGCCAACCCCGGCTCCGTCTTTGGCTTGACGAAGCGCGGAGGAGCCGACGAGGGGGCGCGCCGGCCGCCCTCGTTGATGACGATGCCGGCGCTGCGAGTGCGCCGGCCGAGCGGCATCTCCGCCGAGGGCTCGGCCTTGACGCCGAGCAGCACCGGAGAGCCGGAGGAGTGTGAAGAAGAACGGGATGATGAGGAGGAAGAAGAGGAGGTGCCGAACCTCCTTGGAGCCCATGGCCCGGCGCGTCGGTGCTGCGCCGGGGCGGCCACCCTCGCCGGGGGGTACGCCAACGGCGGGTCGTTGCCGCCCTCGAGGTACGTGAGCACGCCCTCGAGTGTGCGGCCGGGGACGCCCCACCAGAGGTAGCGTCCCTCGCTGTTTTGCCGGCTGCCGACCACCGGCGCGCCGTTGGTGGACGCCAAGCGCTGCTATTGGCGGCGCTCGAAATACGCCGCCCAGGCCGCGTGGTTGTCGGCGGCGTACTAGGGGAGGGAGAGCTCGGCGTCGGTGAGGGACGCGCGCACGATCTCGACCTCCTTGGCGAAGTACCTGGGTCCGCCACGGCGTCGGGCAACGGGGGAATGGGCACTCCCCCGGCGCTGAGTCTCCACCCCGTCGGCCCGGCGCGCATGTCCGGCGGCGCCGGGATGTTCGCCTAGAACAGGAGCCAGGACTCCTGTTTGCGCAGCGAACGGCGGCCGAAGCCGTTGGCTGCCGCCGTATCTCCGGGAAAGCGTTCTGCCATGGCGAAGGCGGGGCTGGGCGGGCTCAGAAGAGGTAGAGGGAGGGGCTGGGCGGCGGCGCTCGGGGAGAGGTAGGGAGAGGAAGGGCTGGACGGCGGCGAGGGGCGGGGCTGGTGTGGGCGCATGTGAGTAGAGGCCGCCGGCTTTTATAGCCGGGCCGCGCCCGTGTGTACGCGTGCGAGGGAGTGGAGGCGTCGGCGCGCCGTCCCGTGAACGCGCCGCCCGTGAGGAATCAATGGCAAGGCTGACCGGCGGCAGCCTTGCCATTGATTCCCCGCAGGAACCGAGGCCGTTGGGGGAAGACGAGGCGTCGAGTCGCTGACGCGGCTGGCCCGCGTCTTTTTCGCACCAAAACAGCTCGCCCCGGCGCCCCCGGACGCCCCCCAGCGCGCCGGGTTCGGCCTGGGTCCGCCGGCGCTGTTTTCGGCCCAAGCCGGTGAAAATCGGGCTCCTGGGGGCGCGACTGGGCCGTTTTTTCGGCGCCGGCGCGAAAAAATCGCCTGGGGAGGCCTTCCTGGGGGCGCGGCTGGAGATGCCCTAAGTCAGAATCTCAATCCCATGGTCTATATGCCACTTCCCATTCCGTATCAAACATGGGAAGCCATTAGTATGGATTTTGTGCTTGGATTGCTTGGAACAAAAAAGGCAAAGATTATGTATTTGTTCTTGTAGACCGTTTTTCTAAAATGATGCATTTTATCCCACGCAACAAGATAGACGATGCTTCACATAGTGCAAATATCTTTTGTAGGGAAATCTTGAGGTCGCATGGAGTACCCAAGACGATCGTGTCGGACAGCGACGTCAAATTCCTAAAGTACTTTTGAAAGACATTATGTGCCAAGCTCGGAATCAAGCTACTCTTCTCTTTGGCATATCATCCACAGACCAACGGTCAAAGGGATGTCATCAACCGACGCTCTCTACGCTTCTTCGTGTATTGATCAAGAAGAACATTAAGGAGTGGTAAGAATGCTTACCCATCATCAAGTACGCCTATAATCGAGCACGGCACTCTACCACCCGTAAGTCCCCCTTCGAGGTGGTCTATGGCTTAAACCCATTGTCTTCACTGGACATTCTTCCGCTATGTCTACAAGAACGAGTGCACATGGACGGCAACACAAGGACAAGTTACGTCAAGAAGATGTATGAAGATACAAACAACACAATTGAGCGCCAAGTACATCGCCTTGCCACCAAGCTAAACATCAACAAACACCCCATGATGTTCAACCCCAGCGATCTCATATGCCTACACCTTCGCAAAGACCTTTGCCTTGCCGAGCGCAAGTCCAACCTTCTACCTCGCCAGTTGCCGATAACTCGGTTACAAAACATGATCATCTCATACAATAAAATCAGCATCATGTCTTGACCATATCTCATCACAACATGCCCTGCAAAAACAAGTTAGACGTCCTCTACTTTGTTGTTGCAAGTTTTACGTGGCTGCTACGGGCTTAAGCAAGAACCAATCTTACCTATGCATCAAAACCACAACGATAGTTTGTCAAGTTGGTGCTGTTTTAACCTTCGCAAGGACCGGGCGTAGCCACACTCGGTTCAACTAAAGTTGGAAAAACTGTCACCCGGAAGCCACCTATGTGCAAAGGACGTCGGGAGAACCGGTCTCGCGTAAGCGTACGCGTAATGTCGGTCCGGGCCGCTTCGTCCAACAATACCGCCGAACCAAAGTATGACATGCTGGTAAGCAGTATGACTTATATAGCCCACAACTCACTTGTGTTCTACTCGTGCATATAACATCAACACATAAAACCTAGGCTCGGATGCCACTGTTGGGGAACGTAGTAATTTCAAAAATTTCCTACGCACACGCAAGATCATGGTGATGCATAGCAATGAGAGGGGAGAGTGTGATCTACGTACCCTTGTAGATCGACAGCGGAAGCGTTATGACAACGCGGTTGATGTAGTCGTACGTCTTCACGGCCCGACCGATCAAGCACCGAAACTACGGCACCTCCGAGTTTTAGCACACGTTCAGCTCGATGACGATCCCCGGACTCTGATCCAGCAAAGTGTCGGGGAAGAGTTCCGTCAGCACGACGGCGTGGTGACGATCTTGATGTACTATTGTCGCAGGGCTTCGCCTAAGCACCGCTACAATATTATCGAGGACTATGGTGGCAGGGGGCGCCGCACACGGCTAAGAATATGATCACGTGGATCAACTTTTGTGTTTCTAGGGTGCCCCTGCCTCCGTATATAAAGGTTCAAGAGAGGAGGAGGCCGGCCGGCCCCTATGGCGCGCCAAGGAGGAGTCCTCCTCCTAGTAGGAGTAGGACTCCTACTAGGAGGGGGAAAGAAGTGGGGAGGGAGAAGGAAAGGGAGGCGCCGCCCCCCCTCTCCTAGTCCAATTCGGATCAGGGGGGAGGAGGCGCGCGGCCCACCTTTGGCTGCCCCTCTCTCTCCACTAAGGCCCATATGGCCCATTACTTCTCCCGGGGGGGTTCCGATAACCCCCGGCTTTCCGGTTTTCTCCGAAATCACCCGGAACACTTCCGGTGTCCGAATATAGCCGTCCAATATATCAATCTTTATGTCTCGACCATTTCGAGACTCCTCGTCATGTCCGTGATCACATCCGGGACTCCGAACAACCTTCGGTACATCAAAAACGTATAAACTCATAATATAACTGTCATCGAAACCTTAAGCGTGCGGACCCTATGGGTTCGAGAACAATGTAGACATGACCGAGACATGTCTCCGGTCAATAACCAATAGCGGGACCTGGATGCCCATATTGGCTCCTACATATTCTATGAAGATCTTTATCGGTCAGACCGCATAACAACATACGTTGTTCCCTTTGTCATCGGTATGTTACTTGCCCGAGATTCGATGATGGTATCCAATACCTAGTTCAATCTCGTTACCGGCAAGTCTCTTTACTCGTTCTGTAATACATCATCTCGAAACTAACTCATTGGTTGCATTGCTTGCAAGGCTTAAGTGATGTGCATTACGGAGAGGGCCCAGAGATACCTCTCCGACGATCGGAGTGACAAATCCTAATCTCGAAATACGTCAACCCAACATGTACCTTTGGAGACACCTGTAGAGTACCTTTATAATCACCCAGTTACGTTGTGACGTTTGGTAGCACACAAAGTGTTCCTCCGGCACACGGGAGTTACATAATCTCATAGTCATACGAACATGTATAAGTCATGAAGAAAGCAATAACAACATACTAAACGATCGAATGCTAAGCTAATGGAATGAGTCATGTCAATCAGATCATTCAACTAATGATGTGATCCCGTTAATCAAACGACAACTCTTTGTCAATGGTTAGGAAACATAACCATCTTTGGTTAACGAGCTAGTCAAGTAGAGGCATACTAGTGACACTCTGTTTGTCTATGTATTCACACATGTATTATGTTTCCGGTTAATACAATTCTAGCATGAATAATAAACTTTTATCATGATATAAGGAAATAAATAATAACTTTATTATTGCCTCTAGGGCATATTTCCTTCAGGGACGGGGGGGGGGGGGAGGGGGAGGGGCGGGCGGAGGACGACGAGGGAGGAGCGATGGGAGGAGGGTTGCTCGCGGAGGAAGGAGAAGGGACGAGGGGGCGGACGGAGGAGGAGGGAGGGGAGGAGGGACGGAGGGAGTACCTCAGTGGAGGACCAGCGCGGCGGCGGCGGCGGACGATGGCGGCGGCGGACGACGGGTTAGGTGCGGGCAAGAGTGAGTGAGAGGGTCGGGCGCGTGGTGGGGATAAGGTATGGTAGTAGTAGCGCGGGTCCGCGAAAAGTGCTACTGCTACGGAACGTAACAGTAGCGCTGGGTTCAGATACACGCTACTGCTAAGTGGGACTAGCCATCTGCTTCCAATACAAACATAGCAGCAACTTGTTTTCCTAGCATGCGCTACTGCTAAAATAGTAGCAGTAGCGTGCTTTATTTACACACGCTACTACTAAGTAGCAGTAGCGCACTATTTTGTCTAGCGCTACTGCTAAGATGTTGTGTATAATGTTTTCCCTAGTAGTGCTCACCGATGTAGCTACCCTGTGCGCACGGGCGTGTACCGTGCGCACGGGTTCAACTTAGCCCGTGCGGACGACCCTCCCAGCGAGTTGGTTGTGACTTTCCTATTTCGCCCCTCCACTGCATCCCTCACCCCTATATATCTCATGCCTAGGACATTTGTTAGCGTTAGCAAAGTGTATGACATGATCTAGAGAGAGCTTTTCCCATCTACCACTCCTATTGGAGATCAAGACCTCCTAGGAGAAGATCCCAAATGGTTATCAAGACCTCCTCTTGGAGAAGACTATCATCAAGACCCCATCTCCTTTGGATTTGAAAAGAACCCTACCTTTGTGCTATTTTCCTTTGGTTGTTCTTGTATTCTTGTGGATCTCATGTATACTATTCTAGTCGATGTGTGATTTGGGTTTATTTAAGTGAATTTCCCTCTTGTATTCTTATTGTTCTTCCCTTTCCCCCCTTCAAGTGTGAAAAGATCTCCAATTAGGGTTCCATCCTAGAACACTGTCCCAGAGAGCTTTGGCGAGGGAGGAATTCATGGTGGAAGTGGTGTGGACATGGATCGGAGGCGGATGACTGCCGCTATGGCCGGGGCTGTGGTTTATATAATAATGATGGGTAGAAGAAGGACACACGGGTGGTGCCGGAGTAGACGCCTCAGTAACCGCATGTAATTAATGTGGGCGGCAGACGGATGGACGGGCGGCGGTCATGTTGTTTGAATGTAGAGCAGTCGCCTGCACAGGAAGTGGCGCGGGCGGCGTTCTCTCCGCCGACACGCTACTTCAAAGTCGGCGCCAGTGAGTAGTCAGAAGCGGGCTTGGGAGCAGTCCGAACTCCCAGAAAGCCCCTGCATTTGTCTACGGTTTGCAGGGAAAACGAGTCCATACCATCTAGCGGACCAATATAGACCCGGGTTAGATGGTTTCAACTGGCCGATACAGACCCGTGTTAGATGGTTTCGACGGTCCAAACAACGTGGTATGGACATATATTAGTGTGACCCGACCTAATCGTGCAACCACTCTGTGAATGCAGATGCAGGAGACGAGGCAGGCGTCCTACCATCACGGTTGTAGTTCTCGCTCAACTCAAGATACACTACAACAGTTTGGGTCGTTAGTTGTATGTATAATAGCATCGACATATACAAAAAAAAATCTCCCGCAAATACCAACATATTTTATTGCATGCATGCAGTCAGGCTAATCATATATAATTATTATCCCTCAAAAAAAATCATACAATTATTAATGACAAAAGAAAATGTAACTAGGGAATAGAGTAGTACAGTAAGAGGGTGTTTGTTTCCAGGGACTTATTGGTTTAGGGATTTAAAAAAATCCCTATAACTCCTATCTAAACCAAACAGAAGGACCTTATAGAGACTTAAATGGGCATTTGGGACTTATGAAATAAGACTCAAGGAGGGACTTATAAGGACTTATAGTTGTAATATGGTCTTATAGAGATTTATAAGTCCCAGGAACCAAACAGGTAGGGACTTTTTAGGGATTTGAGACTTATAAGTTGGGACTAAAAAAAGTCCTAAGACTTATGAACCAAACAGGGCCTAATAACTAAGCTACGGGAGTAGTTCCGGAGGAAAGACCCAGGTTAGCTCCTCCGGCTTCGCTAAGCTTAGGTATATGTTGTACTAATTGAAATCATTCCTCTCGGCACTTACACTTTGGGGTCTCATATCAAATACATCATCTGAGTCAACAAAATAGATGGCATCTTTTCCTGTCTCCCTGCTGATGCTTATGCAAGCAGCAGAGATAGACTTGTTGAATCGTCTGCTCATGAAAAGCACCTGGTCCTTTAGCCCGTCCTTCACCGGCACCCACATGGCTTCACTCATGTTGGCTTCGAGAACCTCTACCTTGCGAGTGAACTCTAATGACGATACCACTTGTCGCCTTACCATGAGCAGCTTTCCACGCGACTCCACCAAGTACCACATGGTTTGGATGTCATGCTCCATGGACTCGCCTAGAGGAACCATGTCCTCCTCGGTCATCTTGGTCAAGTCATCATCTGTGTCATCGTCCTCTGCGTTGTCGTCTTTGGCGTCGCCATCATCATCATTCTCGTACTCGTCCTCACGGTCGCTGTTATCATCATCACCATCATCATCCTTATCATCATCATCATCCTCATCATCTTCATCATCATCCTCATCGTCGTTGTCGTGAGGATCATCATCATCATCAAAGTCGCCGTCGTCGTCGTCGTCATCATCATCATCATCATCATCATCCTCTATGCCATCATAGTCAAAACCTTCTCTGATGACACACTCGCCACCAGTAACCATGGGTACGCCGCTATCATCCAAGGTGATGTCAAGGAAGACGAGACCCTCATCCTTGGTGATCCCATAAAGTCTGTCTCCAAGAAATACAATGTCAACGATGTTGAGGAGGAGAGCTGCATAAGACTTGGGCAACCACACGCCCTTCCCAAGCCGGGTTAAGATGATGGGGCAACTGCGATGGTCGGTCATGACAGCAATAACGTCATCTGGGGTCGACCGCAACAACACCTTGCGGATCTCGAAAAGCTTGGAAACATGGCCGATGGCAGCGTCCAGCTCGGGGAGCGACAATGTCGTGCCAGAAAACATGTTGTGCAACGAGTAGTTCCTATGCATGTCGTCCACACGGTCGTGGATGGCGATCCAGCCATCGGTAGAGCCGATGCATGTCACGGTCCTGGGAAAGGAGAAAAGTTGGTGCAGAGCACGGTCGGCGGGAGCCATACCAATGCAGCACCTCATGGCCTTGGGGTAGGAGTCGATAAGGTGGAGAGTACGGTCAGAGGGGGTCATGAACGCCCCTTTCGGGAGCACGATCCACGGCAGCTTCCGTGCAGGGGGGCGCACTGCAGAGCGCCAAGAATGGCACACGGCCTCAAAGCAAGCACGCTCGAGGGGGAAAAAGATGCTGGCAAAGACTAGGGCTAGGAGGTCCTCTGGGAGTTCAGACCACGACGCCATTGATTGGCGAGCGAGCTGATCAGAGTAGAGGATCGAGTTGCCTGCCTCCCTCGGTACGCCGCTGGCCAATATATATAGGCTCGATCGCTCTTGGCCGAGTTGTATTGTTTGATTGATGCTAAGCTCCTCAAGGTCCTGTTTATATAGATAGATATGGATAGATAGAACCGACTCCGGCCAGAGTTCCAACGCCAACACGACTCGGACTCCCAGAACTAACAGGAGTACGTATACATGACCAAAGAAAACAAAAAAGCAAATGTGCTAAACTTGTATATATATACGATACATATATTGGTTGGTAGCGCCAGGTCTTTCGGCTGGGTTTCGAATCGGAGAGCCCAGGCTTGCTAATCGAGTCCAACACGTAATAAAAAATATGTAATAAAAATTATACGGACATATATGGCCCGGTCGAGTCAAACTAAATCTCCACTTTTTTTTTTGAGAAACAACTTTTTTTAGTGTTAAAACCAAGCATTATCCGGCACACTCTTTAGGAAGTGGCCGGAAGCCCGGCCGACTGCATCATATTCAACCGGGTAACAAAGCCATTGAAGCATCTCGACTTGATTCAAATCATATCCAACCCGGTAATCAGAATCGCGAAGGTCTAAAGCATGAAGACTCATTACATTTCATAAATGCACTTCATATAATATGTAGCATAACGCCCCAAAAGTTTCAAGGTTTAGAACAAAACCATAATAATAAGTTCGATGCGACCTTCTGAGAATTACTTCAAATATACAAAGACACCTTCGTACTGACATTTAATTACATAAGATTAAAAAAATCAGAGTTCATTAAATTATTTGAATCAACAAACAATAGTTTCAAGAATAACATTGACACACAACTGGGGTTTTTAGAATGTGGCGGGCTGCAGGTTGCATCTGCGACCTGCCGGCGAACGCCTAATTTTGTGTTGGGTCTCAGCTCTAGTCTGCCTAGACTGCTTCCCGGCTGTACTATGTACTTCTCTTCCTATCTAATATAATTCGGCCACCAGCCCTTCGACACACAACTGGGGTTTGGAATACTCTGAAGGATAAACATGTAAGCAACATATATATCTATTGTCCAGATCGACATACACTATAGTTTCTCTCTCAAACATATGTGAGACAGTGAGACATTTTGACATATATAAAACATGTCTTGCTTCAGTAAATAGATTAAGTAGCCCGCTTAGATATTCAGGCCTCATTCGGTTTGGAGGATTTTTGTAGAAAAAACATAGGAACAAGTATTCCGGAGGAATGAAGGTTCCCTCAAGTTAGGGTTTTTTTTCCTCTCGAGGCGATCTTGGCCGCCGCCGTTGAGAACCTGATTTCCCTGTCTCCTGCCGCGATCTCCTGCCCTCCCTCGTTCAGGGTGCCGTCGCGCTCATCGGCCTGAGGCGAGCAAGGGGAGTAGGAGGTCCTAGGGTTTCTGCAAGGCCTGAGTCGTTCTGATTGGGTTAGGGTTCGATAAATCATGGCATAGGGCGGGGCTTCAGGATCTCGTCCGAGTGGATCGATGGAGACTGACGACGTGACATCCCTGATGAAGGAGCTCGGTCTTTGGGAGGAGGATCTCGACGACGTGATTTTTGATGAGAAGGAGGCTCCAGCCGAGGCGACGTGCTGGATAGCTTTGATAGGGTTCACTCGCCCAAGACATATAGCCAGTTTTGGTTCTTCAAAAACATGAGAGCCGCGTGGGATCTTGCCCAAGATGTTCAGTTCAAGCCCCTGGATGACAACCTCTATACCGTGCAATTTTCCTGCTTGGGGGATTGGGAAAGAGTAACGAGGGACGGCCTGTGGCACTTCCGAGGAGATGCTGTCATCCTCAAGCCGTATGATGGATTGACAAAGCCGTCCACAGTGCAGTTTGACACTATAGAAATTTGGGTACATATCCATGATGTACCACCACTGTATGCTCATCTTGTCCCTTCTCTAGCAGCAAAGGTTGGCGAAGTCATCTACGCCGAACCCCAATCGCAAGACTTTGCCGGCAACTTCCATCGAGTTTGGGTCCGGATCAATGTTGATAAGCCTCTGAAGAACATAGTTTCTATGATAAGAGAGGGAAAGCGTTAGATATACATGATTAAGTATGAGAAACTTCCGGACTGGTGTGCGGTCTGTGGCATGTTGGGGCACCAGTTCAAAGAGCATGGTAATGGTATACACCCTCCGTCCATGTTGATCTTTAAAGATTTAAGGGCCTCGTGGGTCATGAGGATGGGACAAGGCCCGGGAGGGGGCCGTGGAAGAAGAGGAGGACGACGGGGAGGCCGTGGTGGCCGTGGAGCAAACCCCCGTTCGGATCAGGATGATGGTAATGATGGGAAGGGCAATATGAGTTCTGAATCTGATGTTGTCATGGATGATGCTGATAAGAACAGAAAGAGGGCACAACATATGAAGCACTCGGTGAACAACGAAGCAAACAGTTCCGGTCCTGGGATGATGTTAGCTCTAACCTCTTCGCCAGCTATACCACAGAGCCCGAGAAGAAAGCAAGACCAAAAGAGAGCCAAGAAAAACATAGATGCAGCGGATGAGGACTTGCAGAAAGGTGTCGGTCACGGCAATATCATCACTTCTTTGGCGGGCTCCTTCGAGGAGCGCCACCGAGCCCAATGAGTGTGCTATGCTGGAACCGCCGAGGCGCGGGTAAACCTGCGGCAGTTCAAGAGCTTCACGAATTCGTGAGGAAGTTTACCCCTACCCTACTTTGTATTGTTGAGACACAGATAGATGGTCGAAGGGTAGAAGCTATGGCTAGCTCGATAGGATATGATAATTCCTATGTTGTTGATAGTCAGGGAAGGAGTGGTGGAATTGGCTTATTTTGGAACAATGCAATAGAAGTTGAGATTCTCGGTTATTCGTGCTATCACCTTGATGTTTCAGTTGCAGAACAAGGAGAGGAACCATGGAGGGTGACGTGTATCTATGGGGAGGCGCAGACCCATCTTAGACACCAAACATGGACTGTACTAAAAAACATCAGTACTTTAAATAGCCTTCCATGGTTATGCATAGGCGATTTCAATGAAGTTTTACGTCCAAGCGAGCATGAGGGTGTAGGGGAACGAAGTAATGCACAAATCCATGCTTTCAGAGATACAGTTGACGTTTGCATGTTGCCTGATTTGGGCTATAAGGGCTGTTTCTGGACGTTTGAAAAGAAAGTGACTGGTGGTTCATTTACTCGATGGCATTTGGACAGGGTGTTGGTAAATTCAGACTGGTTGGCGAGATTCCCGTCAGCCTCTATTACACACGAGGTTGCGGCGTCATCGGACCATATGGCTTTGCTTCTGGATTTTGGCCGAGCTAAGGGCGAAAGGGCAAAAGGGAGTTTAGATACGAGACTATGTGGGAGACTCATGCGAGCTTGAGAGATATGCTGATCCAAAGCTGGGAAACCGAAGTTCCTTGCAACTCGGTAGATGATATAAGAATAAAGATCAAGAACCAGTCTCGAGGACTTGACAGATGGAGTAATGACACGTTCGGAAGCGTGAGGAAGGAAATCAAGCATTTAAAGAAAATGTTAGAAGAGCTACAGTCCGATCCTCTCCGGACGGGGCCGTCACATGTTGAACTCAAAAAAAATGAACGTCTCATTGAAATGTATCACCATGAGGAGATAATGTGGCGCCAGAAGGCGAGGATAGATTGGCTGAGGGAAGGTGACAAGAACACCAAAATTTTCCATTTGTGAACAAGTTTGAGGAGGAAGAAAAATATGATAAAAGCCTTACATAATTCCTTGGGAGCAATTGTAGTAGATCCATATGAGCTCAAATCCATGGTAAATAATTTTTACCAAACGCTATATACTTCCGAGGAGGTACAGGGGATGGATGAAGTGCTTACTCATGTGCCAAGGAAAGTGTCGGAAGAGATGAATGCTATGTTGAATGCGGAATACACTAAGGAAGAGGTGAAAACAACACTATTCCAAATGTTCCCGACGAAGGCACCGGGGCCAAATGGTTTCCCGGCACATTTTTATCAGCGCCATTGGGATATATGTGGGGATGATGAAACAAGGGTGGTGCTGAAAATAGTCCATGGAGAAGAGAGCCCAAAAGGTATTAATGACACCGTTCTTGTTCTAATACCGAAGGTAATAAACCCCACCCTCCTTTCCCAATTTAGGCCCATAAGCTTATGCAACATTATGTATAAAATTGCCTCTAAAGTGGTGGCCAACAGACTGAAGCTAGTTCTACCAGACATAATTTCGGATGAACAGTCTTCTTTTGTTCCGGGGAGGCTTATCACTGATAACATCATATGTGCATACGAGTGCTTGAATTTCATGAAGAGGTCTAAAGCTAAGACTAACAATTATTGTGCTCTCAAATTGGATATGATGAAGGTTTATGACAGATTGGAGTGGCCTTATTTGAGGGCTATTATGAACAAGCTTGGCTTTTCTCATCGATGGATTAATACAGTTATGGGCATGGTCTCTTCAGTGTCCTTTTCTGTTCTTTTTAATGGTGAGAAGCTTGATTCTTTCAGACCAACCAGAGGTATCCGACAGGGAGACCCAATTTCCCCTTACTTATTCTTGATTGCAGCAGAGGGCCTTTCGTGCCTCCTGAAATCCAGTACACAGTCATCAATTGCAGGTATTAAGGTGGCCCCAACCGCCCCAACTATAAACCACCTTTTGCTTGCAGATGACAACCTGTTGCTTTTTAAGGCTAATGTTGAGGGGTCAGTTGCAGTGTCAAACCTGTTGGAAACATATTGTAAGGCTTCCGGGCAATGTATCAATCATGAAAAGTCATCCATCTTCTTTATCCGGGGCTGTCCAGGCTCTATGAGGGAAGCAATAAAAACTCCTTGCAGGTGCACAATGAGTCCTTAAGTGAGCGTTATTTGGGCATGCCAACGGACGTAGGACACTCCAAGAATGGGACGTTCAAGTACTTGAGAGGCCGGGTGTGGGAGAAGGTTAAAGGTTGGATGGAAAATTTACTTTCTGCTGCCGGTAAAGAAGTGTTGATCAAGGCAGTTGCGCAAGCAATTCCGGTTTACTCTATGTCATGCTTCCGTCTTCCTAGAGGGTTATGTGACAATATATCTGCCATCATCAGGCAATTTTGGTGGGGGAGTAAGTGATGGAAATATGCCCTAGAGGCAATAATAAAGTTGTTATTTGTATTTCCTTATATCATGATAAATGTTTATTATTCATGCTATAATTGTATTAACCGGAAACTTAGTACATCTGTGAATACATAGACAAACAGAGTGTCACTAGTATGCCTCTACTTTACTAGCTCGTTGAATCAAAGATGGTTAAGTTTCATAGCCATAGACATGAGTTGTCATTTGATTAACGGGATCACATCATTAGAGAATGATGTGATTGACTTGGCCCATTCCGTTAGCTTAGCACTTGATCGTTTAGTATGTTGCTATTGCTTTCTTCATGACTTATACATGTTCCTATGACTATGAGATTATGCAACTCCCGAATACCGGAGGAACACCTTGTGTGCTATAAAACGTCACAACGTAACTGGGTGATTATAAAGGTGCTCTACAGGTGTCTCCAATGGTACTTGTTGAGTTGGCATAGATCGAGATTAGGATTTGTCACTCCGATTGTCAGAGAGGTATCTCTGGGCCCTCTCGGTAATGCACATCACTATAAGCCTTGCAAGCAATGCAACTAATGAGTTAGTTGCGGGATGATGCATTACAGAACGAGTAATGAGACTTGCCAGTAATGAGATTGAACTAGGTATTGAGATACCGACGATCGAATCTCGGGCAAGTAACATACCGATGACAAAGGGAACAACGTATGTTGTTATGCGGTTTGACCGATAAAGATCTTCGTAGAATATGTAGGAGCCAATATGAGCATCTAGGTTCCGCTGTTGGTTATTGACCGGAGATGAGTCTCGGTCATGTCTACATAGTTCTCAAACCTGTAGGGTCCGCACGCTTAACGTTTGGTGACGATCGGTATTATGAGTTTATGTGGTTTGACGTACCAAAGGTTGCTCGGAGTCCCGGATGAGATCAGGTACATGACGAGGAGTCTCAAAATGTTCGAGACGTAAAGATCGATATATTGGAAGGCTATATTCGGACATCGGAAAGGTTCTGAGTGGTTCGGGTATTTATCGGAATACTAGAGAGTTACAGGAATTCGCCGGGGAGTATATGGGCCTTATTGGGCTTTAGGGGGGAGAGAGAGGGGCTGCCTAGGGCAGGCCGTGCGCCCCCAAGGCCTAGTACAAATTGGACTAGGGGGAGGGGCGGCGCCCCCTCCTTCCTTCTCTTCTCTCTTCCCCTTCCTTCTCTCCTACTCCTACTACTTGGAAGGGGGGTAATCCTACTCCCGGTGGGAGTAGGACTCCCCAGGGCGCGCCATAGTAGAGGGCCGGCCCCCCTCCTCCACTCCTTTATATACGGGGGAGGGGGCACCCCGTAGACACACAAGTTGATCATTGATCTTTTAGCCATGTGCGGTGCCCCCTTCCACCATATTCCACCTCGGTCATATCGTTGCAGTTCTTAGGCGAAGCCCTGCACCGGTAGCTTCATCATCACCATCATCACGCCGTCGTGCTGACGAATCTCTCCCTTGAAGCTCTACTGGATCGTGAGTTCGTGGGACGTCACCGAGCCAAACGTGCGCAGATCGCGGAGGTGCCGTACGTTTGGTACTAGGATCGGTTGATCATGAAGACGTACGACTACATCAACCGCGTTGTCATAACGCTTCCGCTTACGGTCTACGAGGGTATGTGGACAACACTCTCCCCTCTCGTTGCTATGCATCACCATGATCTTGCTTGTACGTAAGATTTTTTTTGAAATTACTATGTTCCCCAACAGTGGCATCCGAGACAGGTTTATGTGTAGATGTTATATGCACGAGTAGAACACAAGTGAGTTGTGGGCGATACTAGTCATACTGCTTACCAGAATGTCATACTTTGATTCGGCGGTATTGTTGGATGAAGCAGCCCGGATCGACATTATGCGTACGCTTACGTGAGACTGGTTCTACCAACGTGCTTCGCACACAGGTGGCTGGCGGGTGTCAGTTTCTCCAACTTTAGTTGAATCGAGTGTGGCTACGCCCGGTCCTTGTTGAAGGTTAAAACAACACATACTTGACGAAATATCGTTGTGTTTTTGATGCGTAGGTAAGAACGGTTCTTGCACAGCCCGTAGCAGCCACGTAAAACTTGCAACAACAAAGTAGAGGACGTCTAACTTGTTTTTGCAGGGCATGTTGTGATGTGATATGGTCAAGACATGATGCTATATTTTATTGTATGAGATGATCATGTTTTGTAACGGAGTTATCGGCAACTGGCAGGAGCCATATGGTTGTCGCTTTATTGTATGAAATGCAATCGCCATGTAATTGCTTTACTTTATCACTAAGCGGTAGCGATAGTCGTAGAAGCAATAGTTGATGAGATGACAACGATGCTACTATGGAGATCAAGGTGTCGCGCCGGTGACAATGGTGATCATGACGGTGCTTTGGAGATGGAGATCAAAGGCACAAGATGATGATGGCCATATCATATCACTTATATTGATTGCATGTGATGTTTATCTTTATGCATCTTATTTTTCTTAGTTCGATGGTAGCATTATAAGATGATCTCTCACTAAATTTCAAGGTACAAGTGTTCTCCCTGAGTATGCACCGTTGCGACAGTTCTTCGTGCTGAGACACCATGTGATGATCGGGTGTGATAAGCTCTACGTTCACATACAACGGGTGCAAGCCAGTTTTGCACACGCAGAATACTCGGGTTAAACTTGACGAGCCTAGCATATGCAGATATGGCCTCGGAACTCTGGAGACCGAAAGGTCGAGCGTGAATCATATAGAAGATATGATCAACATAGTCATGTTCACCATTGAAAACTACTCCATCTCACATGGTGATCAGACATGGTTTGGTTGATATGGATCACATGATCATTTAGATGACTAGAGGGATGCCTATCTAAGTGGGAGTTCTTAAGTAATATGATTAATTGAGCTTTAATTTATCATGAACTTAGTCCTGGTAGTATTAGCATATCTATGTTATGGATCAATAGCTAGCGATGTAGCTCCCCGTTTATTTTTGATATGTTCCTAGAGAAAAATGAGTTGAAAGATGTTAGTAGCAAAGATGCGGACTAGCTCCATGATCTGAGGATTATCCTCATTGCTGCACAGAAGTATTATGTCCTTGATGCACCGCTGGGTGACAGAACTATTGTAGGAGTAGATGCAGATGTTATGAACGTTTTAACAAAAGCTCGGTATGATGACTACTTGATAGTTTAATGCACCATGTTTTACGGCTTAGAACCGGGGCATCAAAAATGTTTTGAACACCACGGAGCATATAAGATGTTCCAAGAGATGAAATTGGTATTTCATACTCATGCCCGTGTTGAGAGGTATGAGACCTCTAACAGTATTTTGCCTACAATATGGAGGAGAATAGCTCAACTAGTGAGCATGTGCTCAGATTGTCTGGGTAGTACAATTTCTTGAATCAAGTGGGAGTTAATCTTCCAGATAAGATAGTAATTGACGAAGTTCTCTATTCACTATCGCCAAGTTACTAGAACATCGTGATGAACTGTAATATGTAAGGGATGATGAAAACAATTCCCAAGCTCTTCGCGATGCTAAAATCGGCGAAGGTAGAAATCAAGAAAAAATCAAGTGTTGATGGTTCACAAGATCACTAGTTTCAAGAAAAAGGGCAAAGGGAAGAAGGGGAACTTCAAGAAGAACGACAAGCAAGTTGCTGCTCAAGTGAAGAAGCCCAAGTCTGGACCTAAACCTGAGACTAAGTGCATCTACTGCAAAGGGACTGGTCACTGGAAGCGGAACTGCCCCAAGTATTTGGCGGATAAGAAGGATGGCAAAGCGAACAAAGCTATATTTGATATACATATTATTGATGTGTACTTTACTAGTGTTTATAGCAACCCCTCGGTATTTGATACTGGTTCAGTTGCTAAGAGTAGTAACTCAAAACGGGAGTTGCAGAATGAACAGAGACTAGTTAAGCGTGAAGTGACGATGTGTGTTGGAAGTGGTTCCAAGATTGATATGATCATCATCGCACACTACCTATACTTTCGGGATTAGTGTTGAACCTAAATAAATGTTATTTGGTGTTTGCGTTAAGCATGAATATGATTTGATTGTGTTTATTGCAATACGTTTATTCATTTAAAAATCAGAGAATAATTGTTATTCTGTTTACATGAATAAAACCTTCGAACACATAATTTTCTCCTGAAAGCACAAGCTCCTAGGCGACTATAAGGCGATCTTGCGCCGGTGGCCAATCTGGCCCCGGCGGCCACCTCTCCTGTCGGCGGCCACTCCGGCCTCGGCAACCACCACTGAAGATGGCTCCTTTTGCCCTCAACTTTGACCGTGGCAGAAAGTTTCAAGCAGATATGAGAACCAAGTTTGGGCATCCAGTGGTGTTTTCTCCTGGCTTTCGTCAACAAGAATTCATCTTGGTGGTTTCTTTCTGCCGCTAAACCTTCAAGCTTGATGTGCACACGGTTAGTGTCTCTCTCCTGGCCATGTTTGGTGGTTATGCTCAAGGTTTTAGGGTTCGACACTTGAGGGATAGAACTTTCAAGTTCTCGGTTGCTTCTAAGTCTATTGGTTTTGAGATTTACAACAATGGTAGAATTGTTGAGCAAGATTTTGAGGCCGTGTTTAGTTTGTGGAATTATGGTGGGCCAAATTGGTTTAGAGAAGAACTAGATTTTTTACAAAGAACTTGATAATGAGTGGACCTTGGTGGGTAGGCATGGAAAAGCTGTCACCAACAACTCCGGCGATCGCCGGAGCTACAACACGGTGGTCAGAAACGGTCGATCTATTTTTGAGCGTTTATCAGGTCCCATTCAATCCAATGTCAATCAAGGGGAATCTTTGAATTTGCCCTCTCTTAACTCTGAGTGTAATGGGTCACTTAACCAGCCACAAATGTCTCAACGTCCCGCCCCTCGCACGTACGTAGTGTGTTTTGCATGTGGAGGTCAAGGTCACTTTGCACGTAACTGCATGGTTCCAAAGCTGCCTGGGCCATGGCCTTTTCTACAGTTTGACTCTTTCCCGAGCCCACCCGAGCAGGCCTGGGCTGATTTTGTGGTGGAGGCCTGGTTCAAATGTGTCGGCCCAGCTCCACCGATTAGGCAGGTCTCGTCATTTATGGAGCTGGTCAAGGACCTCTTTCCAAATTTCCAACCGCGACTGCAGGCTGCCTCCTCGCATTCCTCTGTTCTTACCAACTCTGCCTCCACCTCTGTTTCTGCCTCGACAAGCTCACCGTCTTCTTCAGCATCGGCGGATCGGGCATTGGTGGTCCGTTCATCGGAAGCTTCGGCCTCGGCCATGGCCAACATCCCCATCGACCCGTCTCCCTTCCTTCCTCATGGGTTCCAGGTTTTCGAGGTGGCTGGGCGTACTGGGTTTCGAGGGCAATCTTGCCGCATCGTCCAAGAAGGCACGAGGACTGGGCGATTGCAACCATTCAACCACATCCAAATGAGGTATTTTTTCCCAATGTTAGAGAAGTTCTTGAGGAGTTCTTTCAAGGTGTTGAAGAGGTGGGGTTCAGAGAAATCCAGCCATGTCCTTTTGGGGAGGCGTATGTTCAGTTTCTACATGTTAGGGATAGGGATCGTCTCATCAGGCAAAGTCCTCACCCATTTGGAGATGTTTTGATCACTTTCACTAAGCACAATCAAGGTAGGAATTGGCGCGGACTGCATTTCAATAGAACCTGCTGGTTACTGTTTGTGGGTGTCCCTTTTGACTACTGCAACACTAAGGACATTGCAGCTGCCATTGCCAAGTGGGGAAGAATAATTAGTTGGGAGAGGGAGGATGCTCTCAAAGGGAAGATCCTAGTGAAGGCCAAAGTTACTGAGCTCATTGATATTCCTAAAAGCATCAGGTGGTCTGAAGGAGAGTGCTTTGAGGAGGAATCATGGACTAGTTCAGTTGAGGTTTTGTTAGAAGAAATGCTGGGAGGTGGCCTTGATGATGAGGATCCTATGCCACCCCCTGGAGTGCACCCACACCCTATTCCACAGCATGCCAATGATTTCCCATGTTTCCATCCTGCTCCAATTCATAATGAGCCAGCACAATAGGATGATTGGGATGACTGGGAAGAGCAGGAAGAGCAAGGCCATTGGGCATTCCCTCAGGAAAATATTCCACAACCACAACCACCTCAGCAACAAGTGGAGATGCCAGTTTTACAAGAGGATGGTTGTAACGCCCCGAGACCGATGTGCCAGGTGTCTTCCAGTTATTCACTGTTGTTGCCTTGTCATTTCTTGCGTGTCATGCATTCCATATCATGCCATCATGTGCATTTCATTTGCATACATGTTCGTCTCATGCATCTGAGCATTTTCCCCGTTGTCCGTTTTGCATTCCGGCACTCCTATGTCCTTCGGTGTCCCTTTCTACCTCTTTTCGTGTGTGGGAGCTAAATGTTTTCGGATTGGACTGAGACTTGTCATGCGGCCTTGGTTTACTACCGGTAGATCGCCTGTCAAGTTTCGTACCATTTGGACTTCGTTTGATACTCCAACGGTTAACCGAGGGACCGAAAAGGCCCCGTGTGTGTTGCAGCCCAACACCCCTCCAAAGTGGCCCAAAACCCACCTAAACTTCCTCCATCATCTAGACCGTTCGATCACGATCGCGTGGCCGAAAACCGCACCTCATTTGGAGCTTCCTAGCTCACTCTACCTCTATAAATAGACCGCCCATTCCAAATCCCGGGTCTCTTCCCCCGAAACCCTAGCAGATCCCTCCCCGCGCCGCCGGACATGTCCGCCCGGTAGCCGGACACGTCCAACCGCCCGCCGCAGCGAATCAGGAGATGCCACCTGTCCATGCCGCCGTTCCCACGCCGCCGGGCCCGAGACGCCCAGATCCGGCCCTCCAGGCCCATCCCAGCACCGCCGCCCGCGCCCGGGGAATCCCTCCGCCCGAGGCGCGCCTCCCGCCGCCCGACTGCACCACTCGCCGCCGCCGCCCTTCGCTGACCTCGCCGCCGTCCGTGCACGCCGCTGGCCAGTTCTTCACGCGCCGCCGCCGCCCACCACCGCATCGCTGCCTCGCCTCGTGCCTTGCGCCGCCACCTGCCTCGCTGGCGAACGCCGTCCGGCCGTCGCCTCGGCCTCGACTCGCCGGAGTCCACCATCGTCGAAGCTCATCGCCCTCTTCGCCGGAGTTCGGTCTAGCCGGATCCAGAGAAGAAGCGGGACCAGATCCACCAGCCCTTCGAACCAAACGTCCGCGCCGTCCCCGGATCTCTTTGTCCCGGAACCTCCTCGTCCAATTTTTCCCGCGAGGTCTAAAATTCCACTAAGTCCCAGTATTTTTATGCATACTTCATCGCATCATAACTCTGCACCCGTTGCTCCGATTCATGCGTGTAGCATATCAAAATGTTCGCATCGACGAGTAAACCATTTCATATCATTGCATCATTTTCATTTGACCTCATCTTGATGCCCAAAATATCGTTGGAAGAGGGCCATGTGATGATTATGTCAGATGTGTTTTAGCAAATGCACTTTTGTCATTTTTTCCATGATTAATGTGTGCATGCTATGATCCCGAGCTCTACATGTGTTTTGTTATATGGCATGCCATCTCTACAGGGGTGTATGCTATTTATTTTTGTGATCTTCGTGGTGACTAGCACAAGCATGCAAAGTAGCTTACTCAATGATGCTGATTTCAGGGACTTAGAATTTCACTAAGTCCTTGCCCTGTCATTATTTTTATGCCATATGCTCATGTTGTTTCCTAGTGATCCGTGCCTATTTTGGGCATGATCAGTAAGGATGTTTTCTAGATATTGTTGTGCTCTATCCAACCATGTATTTGTTTGTAATTATGGAGCACCCTAGCTTGAGTCAATCGAGCTCTACTTTTGCTATAAAATGTTCCTGGCAGATTGTTAACATGTTTAGCAATTTTTTCAAGCTTGTTGTAGTTGATCCGTGCATTCTATGTTGTTGTTCTTACCATGTCTAGCTTCTATGCCATGTCTACTTGCTGGGTGTATGCTTAGATTATCATGCCATGCTTTGTAGTGAGTGCATTGAGCTCGTAAACATGCCTACTTGTTAACTGTTTTGCATGCTCTAGTTTTTCACTATGTCTGAATCTGTTTATGTGTTTGCTATGTTCACATGCTTGCAATTGTTTTTTCTGATCCCTTTTGGCTCATGGACACTAAGGGACTTTTGTTGTATGCTTTGAGTAGCTTCATGCCATGCCTTGCTTTTCCATGATATGTTCCTGTAGCATGTAGTTATCGTGCTCTAAACATTGCTTCCTGAGGATAAATTCCTGACATGCTGTCAATTTCACAAAGTCTGAAACCTGTTATCTTTTGCTCTTTTGGCATGCTTGTTTGAACCTGTTAATGAGTGAATTAGCCGTAGCTCAGTGTTCTGAAGGAAATATGCCCTAGAGGCAATAATAAAGTTATTGTTTATTTCCTTATATCATGATAAATGTTTATTATTCATGCTAGAATTGTATTAACCGGAAACATAATACATGTGTGAATACATAGACAAATAGAGTGTCACTAGTATGCCTCTACTAGACTAGCTCGTTAATCAAAGATGGTTATGTTTCCTAACCATGAAAAAAGAGTTGTTATTTGATTAACGAGGTCACATCATTAGTTGAATGATCTGATTGATATGACCCATTCCATTAGCTTAGCACCCGATCGTTTAGTATGTTGCTATTGCTTTCTTCATGACTTATACATGTTCCTATGACTATGAGATTATGCAACTCCCATTTGCCGGAGGAACACTTTGGGTGCTACCAAATGTCACAACGTAATTGGGTGATTATAAAGGAGCATTACAGGTGTCTCCAAAGGTACATGTTGGGTTGGCGTATTTTGAGATTGGGATTTGTCACTCCGACAGTCGGAGAGGTATCTCTGGGCCCTCTCGGTAATACACATCACATAAGCCTTGCAAGCATTGTAACTAAGATGTTAGTTGTGAGATGATGTATTACGGAACGAGTAAAGAGACTTGCCGGTAACGAGATTGAACTAGGTATTGGATACCGACGATCGAGTCTCGGGCAAGTAACATACCGATGACAAAGGGAACAACGTATGTTGTTATGTGGTCTGACCGATAAAGATCTTCGTAGAATATGTAGGAGCCAATATGGGCATCCAGGTCCCGCTATTGGTTATTGACCGGAGACGTGTCTCGGTCATGTCTACATTGTTCTTGAACCGTAGGGTCCGCATGCTTAACGTTACGATGATAGTTATTATGAGTTTATGCATTTTGATGTACCGAAGATTGTTCAGAGTCCCAGATGTGATCACGGACATGATGAGGAGTCTCGAAATGGTCGAGACGTAAAGATTGATATATTGGAAGCCTATATTTGGATATCGGAAGTGTACCGGGTGAAATCGGGATTTTACCGGATTACCGGGAGGTTACCGGAACCCCCTCGGGAGCCATATGGGCCATCATGGGCCCTAGTGGAAAGGAGAAAAGGGGCAGCCCATAGGTGGCCGCGCGCCCCCCCTTCCCTTAGTCCTATTAGGACTAGGAGAAGGGGTCAGCCCCCCCTCTCTCTCTTTCCCCCTTTGGGAAACCTAGTCCAACTATGATTGGGGGGGAGTCCTACTCCCGGTAGGAGTAGGACTCCTCCTGCGCCCTCTCCCTAGCCGGCGCACCCCTCCCCCTTGGCTCCTTTATATACGGAGGCAGGGGGCACCTCTAGACACACAAGTTGATCCTTGGTGATCGTTCCTTAGCCGTGTGCGGTGCCCCCTGCCACCATATTCCACCTCGGTCATATCGTTGTAGTGCTTAGGCGAAGCCCTGCGTCGGTAGAACATCAAGATCGTCACCACGCCGTTGTGCTGACGGAACTCTTCCTCGACGCTTTGCTGGATCAGAGCCTGAGGATCGTCATCGAGCTGAACGTGTGCTAAGAACTCGGAGGTGCCGGAGTAACGGTGCTTGGATCGGTCGGATCGGGAAGACGTACGACTACTTCCTCTATGTTGTGTGATCGCTTCCGCAGTTGGTCTGCGTTGGTACGTAGACAACACTCTCCCCTCTCGTTGCTATGCATCACCATGATCTTGCATGTGCGTAGCAAACTTTTTGAAATTACTACGTTCCCCAACAGTGGCATCCGAGCCTGGTTTTATGGTTTGATGTTATTTGCACGAGTAGAACACAAGTGAGTTGTGGGCGATACAAGTCATACTGCCTACTAGCATGTCATACTTTGGTTCGGCGGTATTGTTGGACGAGACGACCCGGACCAACATTACGCGTACGCTTACGCGAGACCGGTTCCCTCGACGTGCTTTGCACATAGATGGCTTGCGGGTGACTGTCTCTCCAACTTTAGTTGAACCGAGTGTGGCTACACCCGGTCCTTGAGAAGGTTAAAACGGAGTCTATTTGACAAACTATCGTTGTGGTTTTGATGCGTAGGTGAGATGAGTTCTTGCTTAAGCCCGTAGCAGCCACGTAAATCTTGCAACAACAAAGTAGAGGACGTCTAACTTGTTTTTGCAGGGCATGTTGTGATGTGATATGGTCAAGGCATGATGCTAAATTTTATTGTATGAGATGATCATGTTTTGTAACCAAATTATCGGCAACTGGCAGGAGCCATATTGTAACATCCCAAATTTTCAATTTGAAATGTTATACACTAGATCATATGCATATCATATTTTCTTACATTTTGGTTGATCCTAGAAATTTCACGCAACTCAAGGACCCTCGGAGAGAGTTGGAGATTTCGTTATTTTCATATTTGAGAGTTCTCTCGAATTTTGAAAATAGGATCATTTGATTTATTTATTTTATCTTCAATAATTTTTCCGGTGTCAAAATATATGAGAGAGGGAATAATATGACTTTCCCAAATTTAGGAAAAATGAAGATATAATAAATAGATCAATTTTGCTTTCCGGTGTTTATTTGCATTTTATTTGGATAGGGAAAAATGCGCGTTT
Source organism: Triticum urartu (assembly GCF_056163025.1). Taxonomy (NCBI): domain Eukaryota; kingdom Viridiplantae; phylum Streptophyta; class Magnoliopsida; order Poales; family Poaceae; genus Triticum; species Triticum urartu. Next base: position 43,443,785 of record NC_141877.1, on the reverse strand, counting down.
TCAAAAATTGCATTTTAGGTCCGGAGAAAAGTTCATTTTGTTCGGCTCATTTTTAGGAGTCGGGAAAAATTTACTTTAGATTTTTCGGAGTTCGTTTAGATCCCTTTTTGTTTTTTTTTTCTGCGCGAGGAAACTATTTAAAATAAAATAAAATTGAGCAGCGCCTTGGGCCAAAGGCCCAAGCCAAGCCACCTACCGCCGCGCTCCCAGGCGCCAGGTGCCGAGCCAGGAGCCGGTCGGCCGCCGCCGCCTCTTGCTACGACCGAATCCTTTTAGGATTCTAGGGCGCCCCCTTGTCCCCTTTTCCTTATTTCGTTTTCTTTAGTCCTACTCCGTTTATTTTCTAGATCTCTCCTACTCCTATTCTAATTCCTTGTCCTCTACCCCAAGTAAACCCCTCCCCTCCCCAATATAAATACCCAAGCACCCCCCTCTAAACACATGAAATCAAAGCTCTCCTCCACACCGCGCCTTGCACCGCCGCCGCGCCGCATCACACCGCGCCCTGCGTCACCGCCGCCGCGCCGCCTCACCCGCGCCGCCACCCCACACCCGCGCCGCCGCCGCACCTCGCCGCCACCGCCCCACACCCCGCACCGCCGCCTCACCCGCGCCGCCACCCCACACCCGCGCCGCCGCCGCACCTTGCCCACGCCGCCGCCCTACGCCGATGCCGCCGGAGCCCCGTTCACCGTAGACCTCACCAAGGTTGCCCCGCGCTACATCTATTCTTTTTCTCGGATCGTTTTCTTCTAATCGTTCCGATTCTTTTCTTCTCTAAACCGTTCCGGTTTTCTAGATCGGTTTTTCGTTCGGTTTTCTTCTCCGAAACCCTAGATCGGATTCATTTTCTTCTCCAATTTAGTTGCCTTTGGACCGTTCGCCGGACCGTTCGTCCTAACGAACGTGATCACCGGATTCTTCTAGGTTAACGACGTCCGTTCGTTTAACCGTTCTTCTTTTTCTTTTCGTCGGATTTATTCCGCGATCGCGATCTCAGATCCGATCTTCTTCCTAGCCTATCTTTTCGCTCGTTTATCGGAATCAGGTGATTCAAGCGCCTGGAGTTTCGTCTCGAAACCGCCGTTCCGTCTAATCAACTTGAACAAGCTTTTGCTACAGTAAAATTTTGACCTAGTTTCAACTTGCTAGAACCGAGTTCTTTTCTTCCGCCGTTTGTTTTTCGTTCTTTCTTGCAACCGGAGTTCTTAAGTTGAACTACCTGGTTCGTTCTCTTGTTCGAGTTTTACCTGTGCATTAGATGAGTACTTATTGTATGCTTGTTGTTTGTCTGCGATAGATTACCCGGATTGCGCCGCTTGTTACTTCGAAACCCTAGGACTCGCGGATCATCAGCAAGGCAAGTAACACTTTGATCATACCTTTTCTACAACCCATGTTTTGTTGCATTAGATCAATCCTCACACATTGCATGATTAGGATCTAATTAAATTGTGGGATGGGAAGTAGATGAGGTAGTACCTATTACCTGTATTATTATGAAACCTCTGGGAGTTACTCTACGTTTGCTTATATTGCCACGCTATGCTAGTAGACGTGGATTGGGTGAGTGATATCCATGACAGATGTGAGATTGATAATTTTAATGGTTTATCTAAGGTGGCAACTTAAACACACATCTGGGTGGATTGAGGCACCTGATGTCCATCAGGACTTGCCTGTTTTTTTTTGGACCGCCACCCAGGCTCAAAGGGATCATAAGATAATTCATGCTAGAAACTTCCGTGTGCAGCCACGTGCTACTATGGGCTCTGGCATAGTTGACTAAGTTGTGCGAACTCTTACGGGGTGGACTAGCAGATGTAGGGGATGTAGGTGTACCGGTCTACCCCACATGTAAGGTGCTAGCGCTTCTGAAAGACTATGTCTCGGTCATCCGTCTTCTCAAACACCATGTAGTGCGAGAAACCAAACGGAGGCGATCGAGTCTTGTGGGGAAAAGTGCGCAAACCTCTGCAGAGTTAACAAACTAATCATGATTAGCCGTGTCCCCTGTTATGGACAACTTGAGTATCTAGTACTTGAATATCATTGTGAATCTCAACATGTTACTTCTAATTAATGTTGTTGGGTTTTAATTACTTTTAATTGGGATTGAGAATGCTGTCAACCATTCTCAATGTTTCACAACCACCCTGATAGTAATTAATCTTATTCCTTTGCAGTAGGGAAAAATTGGCTTTACGCAAAACTGTAACCATAGAGCTTTCCACCAGCCATATATGCATATAGTATAGCTGTTTCATTCCATTACTCTCTATGTGTTACTTTGCCAGCATATTCCATGTGCTGACCCGTTTTCGGGCTGCAACGTTAATGTTGCAGACTTTTCAGACGACGATTGAGGTGCGTTTAGGTCGTGGTTCTATACTCAGTGATGCCGCTGGAGTTGATGGACCCATTTATCTTCCAAGTCTTCCGCTGTTATCTTTAAAATATGGCCTTAAGTCATATTTATTGTAATAAGTTTCTTTTTGAGCCATCGATGTAATAAGTGTGTGATTGCAACTCTGCTATAAAACCTCGATGTACTGTGTGGTGTCAGCATTACTGATCCAGGGATGACACCGTAGCACAGTAGACGTGATCCATTCGGGTCAGGTCGCTACAGAGATGGTATCAGAGCACACGCTGACTGTAGGACACGACCACTAAGCTAAAGCCATAGATCACCCTTCTCTTCTCATTTTCTAACTCCTCATCTTTTCTACTCTATTAGGATGACGAACGTGAAGATTAAGTACGCTCAACCGGATGAAGGCACACCATTTGGATTTCACCTGAAGGAAGTCACCAAGTACCTGAACATTGGATTACCAAGCTTCACGGGAACCTTCAACGCCACTCTGCCTGAAGAGGAGCGCTGGAAGATTCAAGCTCACGTTCCGTGAAGAACATTCGCGCCAATCACGAAGCCCATAGATAGTGTTTTCAATGCACCAACCTGGAGTCTAGGAAGGAGCATGGCAGCTCATATCACCATAGGACGCATTGGAGAAGTTTATCAAGAAGACCTCAAGGACACTATCTACCAGATTTGCGGACGCCGTGATGAACAATGGGAGTTAGTCAGCACCAAGAAGGATAGATCCATTGCATCTTTCATCCAGGAGTTAAACCAGCACATTCGACGCCACGAGAACCAGATGTGCAATGATATGGTAGAGTTGAAGAATGCGAAGGCAAGGATCATCGAGCTAGAAGGAGAACTAAAGTCTACACGCAAGGACTACATGGACGAGATCGTAGCTCTAGCAAGGCACAATTGCGATCTTAAGCAGGAGATTGAAGAACTCAAGAGGAAGTTAGCATCCCAGGAGGAAGACGAGTACGTCACATGTCCGGACAACTACATCATCATCGACGACACCGATTCGGATCCGAGTGAACCCGACTTTGAAGACGAAACTGGAGTAGATATCATGGAGTCTTCCACCGGTTCAAATTTCTAGATGACCACCAGATAGTAGTAGTATTCCCCCATGTAAACACATTATAGTCGAGCACGTTTGCGATAGTTAGACCGTTTGTAAGCCCTTGTTTGATTGATTGAAGTGAATTGTGTGCTTTTGCCTCATGTGCATATGGGTAGTGTTTTCCCTTTAGACCCCCTCTATTATTAATTCTCGTCTTTTCTAAACCCTCAGATGCCTCCGAGACGTGACAATGGATTTCCATCGGAGCTCACTCTGTTGATCCAGCAGCAGAATCAATTGATGCAGATGTTAGTTCAGAATCAGCAGAACAAACAACAACAACCCACCACCACCACCTGTTGACCACTTAGCCCGTTTCCTTAGGCTGAATCCGCCGGTGTTTTCCAGTAGCACCGAGCCAATAGTAGCAGACGATTGGCTCCGCAAGATAGGAAGGGAGTTGACCACTTCAGGATGCACGGATGGTGAGAAACTGAAGTTTGCCGCACACCAGCTTGACGGACCCACGGCAGCATGGTGGGAGAATTTCACAGCCACTTACCCAGTTGACACTGTCACATGGGATCAGTTTCAGCAAGCTTTCCGCACTGCCCATGTTTCAGCAGGAGCTATGGCCATAAAGAAGCGTGAGTTTCGCAACTTACGCCAAGGAGGAAGGACTGTTGGCCAGTATGTGGAAGAGTTTAGTAAGCTAGCCCGTTATGCCCCAGATGACGTTGCTACGGATGCAGCCAAGCAGGAGAAGTTTCTGGAAGGACTGAATGATGAACTAAGCATGTAGTTGATGGTAGCAAGTTTCAACAACTACCAGGAGTTGGTAGATCGTGCCATCATGATTGAAGGGAAGCAACAGCAGATTGAGAACCGTAAGAGGAAGTATGGACAGGGGAAGTATAACTCTGGAGCCCAGCAGAAGCCCCGTTTTACCCCTAAACCGGGATTTAAGTTTCAGCACACCCATGGAGGAGGTAGCTTGCACAACCATACTGGCCACAAGAATGGTAATGGGAATGGAGGAAGCAACGGCCAGAACCGAACAACCCCATCAACCCCAACCAAGAGAGACCTGAGTCAAGTCACCTGTTTCAAGTGTTCGAAGACCGGACATTATGCCAATGAATGTCCTGAAGGCCAGAATGGAAATGGCAATGGAAGCTCTGGGAAGAAGCCGAACCCTTTCAATAGGGGACAGGTGAACCACGTTAATGTGGAGGAGATTGAAGATCAGTCCGATGCAGTAATCGGTAAGTTTTTGGTTAAGTCATTTACTGCACTCGTTCTTTTTGATACTGGTGCATCGCATTCATACATATCAAGGGGATTTGTGGAAAAGTATAGCCTGCCCACTAGGATTCTTAAAACACCTATGCTAGTAAGCTCGCCAGGAGCAGAATACATGGCCAGACAAGGATGTTTTCAAGTACCATTGAGTATAGGAAGGCATGTATTCCCAACGGATTTAATTATTCTGGAATCCCAAGGTCTGGATGTGATTCTTGGTATGGATTGGCTGTCGATGTATGGAGGAAACATCGATTGCGTCAGTAAGACAATTTTGCTTACCACACCAGAAGGAAGAAGGATCAAGTATGTATCCCGGCATGTGCCAAACAGGACACAAGTGAATTGCTTATCAGGAGTTGTGCAGGAGGAAGTACCAGTGGTAAAGGATTTTCCTGATGTATTTCCTGAGGAATTACCAGGCATGCCACCGGATAGAGACATTGAGTTTTTGATTGAGTTATTGCCAGGTACAGGCCCAATATCGAAGCGACCGTACCGGATGCCAGCAAAGGATTTGGTGGAAATTAAAAATCAGATTAAGGAGTTATTGGATAAAGGTTACATTCACCCAAGTTCTTCACCTTGGGGATCACCCGTACTTCTAGTGGAAAAGAAGGATGGATCATTAAGGATGGTTGTAGATTATCGGGGATTGAATGAAGTAACCATCAAGAACAAGTACCCACTGCCAATGATCAATGATTTGTTTGATCGACTGCAAGGAGCTAAAGTGTTTTCCAAGATCGATTTGCGATCAGGGTACCATCAGTTGAAAATTCGAGAGCAGGACATACCTAAGACATCATTCACCACAAGATATGGACTGTATGAGTATACCGTTATGTCATTTGGATTGACTAACGCACCTGCCTATTTTATGAACCTGATGAACAAAGTGTTTATGGAGTTTTTGGATAAGTTCGTCGTAGTGTTCATTGATGACATCCTAGTTTATTCAAAGAATGAAGAGGAGCATAAGGAACATTTGCGTTTGGTTTTGGAGAAATTAAGGGAACATCAGTTATATGCCAAATTCAGCAAATGTGAGTTTTGGTTGAAGGAAGTTGGATTCCTCGGACACGTTATATCCGGAGAAGGTATAGCAGTTGACCCCACAAAGGTTGAGACTGTAACCGAATGGGAAGCACCAACGACAGTTGGAGAGATCCGGAGTTTTCTTGGACTCGCAGGATACTACCGGAGATTCATTGAGAATTTCTCAAAAATTGCGAAGCCAATGACGGAGTTGTTGAAGAAGGATACTAAGTTCAAATGGACTGAGGAGTGTGAGGCTAGTTTCCAGGAGTTGAAGAAACGATTGGTTACCTCACCGGTATTGATTTTGCCAGATCAGACCAAGGATTATGAGGTGTATTGCGACGCTTCACGTCAAGGACTTGGAGCAGTGCTTATGCAGGAAGGGAGAGTTGTTTGGTATGCATCACGACAACTGAAGCCTCATGAGTTGAATTATGCCACGCATGATTTGGAGTTAGCAGCCGTAGTGCATGCATTGAAGACGTGGAGACATTTCCTCATTGGAAATCATTGTGAGGTGTACACGGATCATAAGAGTTTGAAGTACATTTTCACGCAGAAGGAGTTGAACCTCCGACAAAGGAGATGGTTGGAGCTCATCAAGGATTATGACATGAGATTGCATTACCATCCCGGAAAGGCTAATGTAGTAGCTGACGCATTGAGCCGTAAGAGCCATGTCAATACGATAATGACGGGAAGTATACCCAAGGAGTTAGCAGAAAACCTTCGTGAGCTATGTTTGGAAATAGTTCCGAGAGGCTATGTAGCAGCATTGGAGATTCAGTCAACCTTGATGGATAAGATCAGAGAAGCTCAGAAATCTGACAAGGAGATTGCTGCTATAAAAGGAGAAACTTAGCAAAGGAAAAGCAAAGGGATTTCGTGAGGATGAGCACGATACCTTATGGTTTGAGGACCGTGTTTATGTGCCCAATGACCCGGAGATCATGAAGTTGATTTTGCAGGAGGCACATGATTCACCATATTCGATTCACCCAGGGAATACCAAGATGTATTTGGATTTGAAGGAAACATTTTGGTGGACCGGAATGAAGAAGGATATTGCAGCACATGTAGCAGTTTGTGACGTATGTCAGAGAGTAAAAGCAGAACATCAAAAGCCAGCAGGATTGTTACAACCACTGCCGATACCCGAATGGAAGTGGGATAAGATAGGCATGGATTTTATCACAGGGCTACCCAGGACAAAAGCCGGATATGACTCGATATGGGTAGTAGTTGATCATTTGACGAAGGTAGCACATTTCATTCCAGTTAAGACCACTTACACCAGTGCTAAGTTGGCAAAGAGATACATGACTAGAATCGTTTGTTTGCATGGAGTTCCGAGGAGTATCGTATCAGATAGAGGAACCCAATTTACCTCAAAGTTTTGGAATCAGTTGCATGAAACTTTAGGAACCAGACTAGAGTTCAGCACAGCTTTTCATCCGCAGACAGATGGACAGACCGAGAGAGTCAATCAGATTTTGGAAGATATGCTGAGAGCTTGTGCACTAGATTATGGATCAAGTTGGGACGAAAACTTACCGTATGCGGAGTTTTCTTATAACAACAGTTACCAAACCAGTTTGAAGATGGCCCCTTTCGAAGCTTTATACGGAAGGAGGTGCAGGACACCGTTATCATGGAACGAAGTTGGAGACCGTCAATTCTTTGGACCAGATTTGATTAAGGAGTCTGAACGGAAGGTTAAGTTGATTCGCGATAGGCTCAAGGTAGCCCAGTCCAGGCAGAAGAGCTATGCAGATTCTAAACGCAAGGAGACAGTTTACGAAACCGGAGACAGAGTTTACCTTCGAGTATCCCCACTTCGAGGAGTTAAGCGCTTTGGAGTTAAGGGAAAGTTAGCACCGCGTTTCGTTGGACCATTTAAGATCTTGAAACGTATGGGAGAAGTCGCTCATAAGTTGGAACAACCAGAAGGACTGTTAGGAGTTCATGATGTATTCCATGTTTCTCAGCTGAAGAGATGTCACGCCGAGATGGCGGAGGTACCGCTAAGAGATACAGTGCCATTAGAAGCGATTCAGTTAAAGGATGACCTAACATATGAGGAGAAGCCAGTCAAGATTCTCGATTATGCCAGCAGAGTTACTCGCAGCAAGGTTATCAAGTTTTGTAAAGTTCAGCTGAACCACCACTCAGAAGATGAAGCCACCTGGGAGAGAGAAGAAGATTTGCTCAAAGACCACCCTCACCTATTTTCTAGCCAACCCGAATCTCGAGGGCGAGATTCATCTTAAGGGGGGTAGGTTTGTAACATCCCAAATTTTCAATTTGGAATGTTATACACTAGATCATATGCATATCATATTTTCTTGCATTTTGGTTGATCCTAGAAATTTCACGCAACTCAAGGACCCTCGGAGAGAGTTGGAGATTTCGTTATTTTCATATTTGAGAGTTCTCTCGAATTTTGAAAATAGGATCATTTGATTTATTTATTTTATCTTCAATAATTTTTCCGGTGTCAAAATATATGAGAGAGGGAATAATATGACTTCCCCAAATTTAGGAAAAATGAAGATATAATAAATAGATCAATTTTGCTTTCCGGTGTTTATTTGCATTTTATTTGGATAGGGAAAAATGCGCGTTTTCAAAAATTGCATTTTAGGTCCGGAGAAAAGTTCATTTTGTTCGGCTCATTTTTAGGAGTCGGGAAAAATTTACTTTAGATTTTTCGGAGTTCGTTTAGATCCCTTTTTGTTTTTTTTTCTGCACGAGGAAACTATTTAAAAAAAAATTGAGCAGCGCCTTGGGCCAAAGGCCCAAGCCAAGCCACCTACCGCCGCGCTCCCAGGCGCCAGGCGCTGAGCCAGGAGCCGGTCGGCCGCCGCCGCCTCTTGCTAGGACCGAATCCTTTTAGGATTCTAGGGCGCCCCCTTGTCCCCTTTTCCTTATTTCGTTTTCTTTAGTCCTACTCCGTTTATTTTCTAGATCTTTCCTACTCCTATTCTAATTCCTTGTCCTCTACCCCAAGTAAACCCCTCCCCTCCCCAATATAAATACCCAAGCACCCCCCATCTAAACACATCAAATCAAAGCTCTCCTCCACACCGCGCCTTGCACCGCCGCCGCGCCGCATCACACCGCGCCCTGCGTCACCGCCGCCGCGCCGCCTCACCCGCGCCGCCACCCCACACTCGCGCCGCCGCCGCACCTTGCCGCCGCCGCCCCACACCCCGCGCCGCCGCCTCACCCGCGCCGCCACCCCACACCCGCGCCGCCGCCGCACCTTGCCCACGCCGCCGCCCTACGCCGATGCCGCCGGAGCCCTGTTCACCGGAGACCTCGCCAAGGTTGCCCCGCGCTACATCTATTCTTTTTCTCGGATCGTTTTCTTCTAATCGTTCCGATTCTTTTCTTCTCTAAACCGTTCCGGTTTTCTAGATCGGTTTTTCGTTCGGTTTTCTTCTCCGAAACCCTAGATCGGATTCGTTTTCTTCTCCGATTTAGTTGCCTTTGGACCGTTCGCCGGACCGTTCGTCCTAAAGAACGTGATCACCGGATTCTTCTAGGTTAACGACGTCCGTTCGTTTAACCGTTCTTCTTTTTCTTTTCGTCGGATTTATTCCGCGATCGCGATCTCAGATCCGATCTTCTTCCTAGTCTATCTTTTCGCTCGTTTATCGGAATCAGGTGATTCAAGCGCCTGGAGTTTCGTCTCGAAACCGCCGTTCCGTCTAATCAACTTGAACAAGCTTTTGCTACAGTAAAATTTTGACCTAGTTTCAACTTGCTAGAACCGAGTTGTTTTCTTCCGCCGTTTGTTTTTCGTTCTTTCTTGCAACCGGAGTTCTTAAGTTGAACTACCTGTTCGTTCTCTTGTTCGAGTTTTACCTGTGCATTAGATGAGTACTTATTGTATGCTTGTTGTTTGTCTGCGATAGATTACCCGGATTGCGCCGCTTGTTACTTCGAAACCCTAGGACTCGCGGATCATCAGCAAGGCAAGTAACACTTTGATCATACCTTTTCTACAACCCATGTTTTATTGCATTAGATCAATCCTCACACATTGCATGATTAGGATCTAATTAAATTGTGGGATGGGAAGTAGATGAGGTAGTACCTATTACCTGTATTATTATGAAACCTCTGGGAGTTACTCTACGTTTGCTTATATTGCCACGCTATGCTAGTAGACGTGGATTGGGTGAGTGATATCCATGACAGATGTGAGATTGATAATTTTAATGGTTTATCTAAGGTGGCAACTTAAACACACATCTGGGTGGATTGAGGCACCTGATGTCTATCAGGACTTGCCTGTTTTTTTTTGGACCGCCACCCAGGCTCAAAGGGATCATAAGATAATTCATGCTAGAAACTTCCGTGTGTAGCCACATGCTACTATGGGCTCTGGCATAGTTGACTAAGTTGTGCGAACTCTTACGGGGTGGACTAGCAGATGTAGGGGATGTAGGTGTACCGGTCTACCCCACATGTAAGGTGCTAGCGCTTCTGAAAGACTATGTCTCGGTCATCCGTCTTCTCAAACACCATGTAGTGCAAGAAACCAAACGGAGGCGATCGAGTCTTGTGGGGAAAAGTGCGCAAACCTCTGCAGAGTTAACAAACTAATCATGATTAGCCGTGTCCCCTGTTATGGACAACTTGAGTATCTAGTACTTGAATATCATTGTGAATCTCAACATGTTACTTCTAATTAATGTTGTTGGGTTTTAATTACTTTTAATTGGGATTGAGAATGCTGTCAACCATTCTCAATGTTTCACAACCACCCTGATAGTAATTAATCTTATTCCTTTGCAGTAGGGAAAAATTGGCTTTACGCAAAACTGTAACCATAGAGCTTTCCACCAGCCATATATGCATATAGTATAGCTGTTTCATTCCATTACTCTCTATGTGTTACTTTGCCAGCATATTCCATGTGCTGACCCGTTTTCGGGCTGCAACGTTAATGTTGCAGACTTTTCAGACGACGATTGAGGTGCGTTTAGGTCGTGGTTCTATACTCAGTGATGCCGCTGGAGTTGATGGACCCATTTATCTTCCAAGTCTTCCGCTGTTATCTTTAAAATATGGCCTTAAGTCATATTTATTGTAATAAGTTTCTTTTTGAGCCATCGATGTAATAAGTGTGTGATTGCAACTCTGCTATAAAACCTCGATGTACTGTGTGGTGTCAGCATTACTGATCCAGGGATGACACCGTAGCACAGTAGACGTGATCCATTCGGGTCAGGACGCTACACATATGGTTGTCGCTTTATTGTATGCAATGCAATCGCGATGTAATGCTTTACTTTATTACTAAGCGGTAGTGATAGTCATGGAAGCATAAGATTGGCGAGACGACAACGATGCTACGATGGAGATCGAGGTGTCGTGCCGGTGACGATGGTGATCATGACGGTGCTTCGGAGATGGAGATCACAAGCACAAGACGATGATGGCCATATCATATCACTTATATTGATTGCATGTGATGTTTATCCTTTTATGCATCTTATCTTGCTTTGATTGACGGTAGCATTATAAGATGATCTCTCACTAAATTATCAAGAAGTGTTCTCCCTGAGTATGCACCGTTGCCAAAGTTCGTCGTGCCCAGACACCACTTGATGATCGGGTGTGATAAGCTCTACGTCCATCTACAACGGGTGCAAGCCAGTTTTGCACACGCAGAATACTCAGGTTAAACTTGACGAGCCTAGCTTATGCAGATATGGCCTTGGAACACGGAGACCGAAAGGTCGAGCGTGAATCATATAATAGATATGATCAACATAATGATGTTCACCATTGAAAACTACTCCATCTCACGTGATGATCGGTTATGGTTTAGTTGATTTGGATCACGTGATCACTTAGAGGATTAAAGGGATGTCTATCTAAGTGGGAGTTCTTAAGTAATTTGATTAACTGAACTTAAACTTATCATGAACTTAGTACCTGATAGTATCTTGCTTGTTTATGTTGATTGTAGATAGATGGCTCGTGCTGTTGTTCCGTTGAATTTTAATGCGTTCCTTGAGAAAGAAAAGTTGAAAGATGATGGTAGCAATTACACGGACTGGGTCCGTAACTTGAGGATTATCCTCATTGCTGCACAGAAGAATTACGTCCTGGAAGCACCGCTGGGTGCCAGGCCTGCTGCTGGAGCAACACCAGATGTTATGAACGTCTGGCAGAGCAAAGCTGATGACTACTCGATAGTTCAGTGTGCCATGCTTTACGGCTTAGAATCGGGACTTCAACGACGTTTTGAACGTCATGGAGCATATGAGATGTTCCAGGAGTTGAAGTTAATATTTCAAGCAAATGCCCGGATTGAGAGATATGAAGTCTCCAATAAGTTCTATAGCTGCAAGATGGAGGAGAACAGTTCTGTCAGTGAGCATATACTCAAAATGTCTGGGTATAATAATCACTTGATTCAATTGGGAGTTAATCTTCCAGATGATTGCGTCATTGACAGAATTCTCCAATCACTGCCACCAAGCTACAAGAGCTTCGTGATGAACTATAATATGCAAGGGATGAACAAGACTATTCCCGAGCTCTTCGCAATGCTGAAAGCTGCGGAGGTAGAAATCAAGAAGGAGCATCAAGTGTTGACGGTTAACAAGACCACTAGTTTCAAGAAAAAGGGCAAAGGGAAGAAGAAGGGGAACTTCAAGAAGAACGGTAAGCAAGTTGCTGCTCAGGAGAAGAAACCCAAGTCCGGACCTAAGCCTGAAACTGAGTGCTTCTACTGCAAGCAGAATGGTCACTGGAAGCAGAACAGCCCCAAGTATTTGGCGGATAGGAAGGATGGCAAGGTGAACAAAGGTATATGTGATATACATGTTATTGATGTTTACCTTACTAGAGCTCGCAGTAGCACCTGGGTATTTGATACTGGTTCTGTTGCTAATATTTGCAACTCGAAATAGGGACTACAGAATAAGCGGACACTAGCAAAGGACGAGGTGACGATGCGCGTGGGAAACGGTTCCAAAGTCGATGTGATCGCGGTCGGCACGCTACCTCTACATCTACCTTCGGGATTAATATTGGACCTAAATAATTGTTATTTGGTTCCAGCGTTAAGCATGAACATTATATCTGGATCTTGTTTGATGCGAGACGGTTATTCATTTAAATCAGAGAATAATGGTTGTTCTATTTATATGAGTAATATCTTTTATGGTCATGCACCTTTGAAGAGTGGTCTATTTTTAATGAATCTCGATAGTAGTGATACACATATTCATAATATTGAAACCAAAAATGCAGAGTTGATAATGAAAGTGCAACTTATTTGTGGCACTGTCATTTAGGTCATATCGGTATAAAGCGCATGAAGAAACTCCATACTGATGGACTTTTGGAACCACTTGATTATGAATAACTTGGTACTTGCGAACCGTGTCTCATGGGCAAGATGACTAAAACACCGTTCTCCGGAACTATGGAGAGAGCAACAGAATTGTTGGAAATCATACATACAGATGTATGTGGTCCGATGAATATTGAGGCTCGCGGCGGATATCGTTATTTTCTCACCTTCACAGATGATTTAAGCAGATATGGGTATATCTACTTAATGAAACATAAGTCTGAAACATTTGAAAAGTTCAAAGAATTTCAGAGTGAAGTTGAAAATCATCGTAACAAGAAAATAAAGTTTCTACGATCTGATCGTGGAGGAGAATATTTGAGTTACGAGTTTGGTGTACATTTGAAAAATTGTGGAATAGTTTCGCAACTCACGCCACCCGGAACACCACAGCGTAATGGTGTGTCCGAACGTCGTAATCGTACTTTACTAGATATGGTACGATCTATGATGTCTCTTACTGATTTACCGCTATCGTTTTGGGGTTATGCTTTAGAGACGGCAGCATTCACGTTAAATAGGGCACCATCAAAAACCGTTGAGACGACGCCTTATGAACTGTGGTTTGGCAAGAAACCAAAGTTGTCGTTTCTTAAAGTTTGGGGCTGCGATGCTTATGTGAAAAAGCTTCAACCTGATAAGCTCGAACCCAAATCGGAGAAATGTGTCTTCATAGGATACCCAAAGGAGACTGTTGGGTACACCTTCTATCACAGATCCGAAGGCAAGACATTCGTTGCTAAGAATGGATCCTTTCTAGAGAAGGAGTTTCTCTCGAAAGAAGTGAGTGGGAGGAAAGTAGAACTTGACGAGGTAACTGTACCTGCTCCCTTATTGGAAAGTAGTACATCACAGAAAACTGTTTCTGCGACACCTACACCAATAAGTGAGGAAGTTAATGATCATGATCATGAAACTTCAGAACAAGATGCTACTGAACCTCGTAGATCAACCAGAGTAAGATCCGCACCAGAGTGGTACGGTAATCCAGTTCTGGAAATCATGCTACTAGATCATGATGAACCTACGAACTATGAAGAAGCGATGGTGAGCCCAGATTCCGCAAAGTGGCTTGAAGCCATGAAATCTGAGATGGGATCCATGTATGAGAACAAAGTATGGACTTTGGTTGACTTGCCCGATGATCGGCAAGCAATTGAGAATAAATGGATCTTCAAGAAGAAGACTGACGCTGATGGTAATATTACTGTCTACAAAGCTCGACTTGTTGCAAAGGGTTTTCGACAAGTTCAAGGGGTTGACTACGATGAGACCTTCTCACCCGTAGAGATGCTTAAGTCTGTCCGAATCATGTTAGCAATTGCCGCATTTTATGATTATGAAATTTGGCAGATGGATGTCAAAACTGCATTCCTGAATGGATTTCTGGAAGAAGAGTTGTATATGATACAACCGGAAGGTTTTGTCGATCCAAAGGGAGCTAACAAAGTGTGCAAGCTCCAGTGATCCATTTATGGACTGGTGCAAGCCTCTCGGAGTTGCAATAAACGTTTTGATAGTGTGATCAAAGCATTTGGTTTTATACAGACTTTCGGAGAAGCCTGTATTTACAAGAAAGTGAGTGGGAGCTCTGTAGCATTTCTGATATTATATGTGGATGACATATTGCTGATTGGAAATGACATAGAATTTCTGGATAGCATAAAGGGATATTTGAATAAGAGTTTTTCAATGAAAGACCTCGGTGAAGCTGCTTACATATTAGGCATAAAGATCTATAGATATAGATCAAGACGCTTAATTGGACTTTCACAAAGCACATACCTTGACAAGATTTTGAAGAAGTTCAAAATGGATCAAGCAAAGAAAGGGTTCTTGCCTGTGTTACAAGGTGTGAAGTTGAGTCAGACTCAATGCCCGACCACTGCAGAAGATAGAGAGAAAATGAAAGATGTTCCCTATGCTTCAGCCATAGGCTCTATCATGTATGCAATGCTGTGTACCAGACCTGATGTGTGCCTTGCTATAAGTTTAGCAGGGAGGTACCAAAGTAATCCAGGAGTGGATCACTGGACAGCGGTCAAGAACATCCTGAAATACCTGAAAAGGACTAAGGATATGTTTCTTGTATATGGAGGTGACAAAGAGCTCACCGTAAGAGGTTACGTTGATGCAAGCTTTGACACTGATCCGGACGATTCTAAATTGTAAACCGGATACGTGTTTACATTAAACGGTGGAGCTGTCAGTTGGTGCAGTTCTAAACAAAGCGTCGTAGCGGGATCTACATGTGAAGCAGGAGTACATAGCTGCTTCGGAAGCAGCGAACGAAGGAGTCTGGATGAAGGAGTTCATATCCGATCTAGGTGTCATACCTAGTGCATCGGGTCCAATGAAAATCTTTTGTGACAATACTGGTGCAATTGCCTTGGCAAAGGAATCCAGATTTCACAAAAGGACCAAACACATCAAGAGACGCTTCAATTCCATCCGGGATCTAGTCCAGGTGGGAGACATAGAGATTTGCAAGATACATACGGATCTGAATGTTGCAGACCCGTTGACTAAGCCTCTTCCACGAGCAAAACATGATCAGCACCAAGGCTCCATGGGTGTTAGAATCATTACTGTGTAATCTAGATTATTGACTCTAGTGCAAGTGGGAGACTGAAGGAAATATGCCCTAGAGGCAATAATAAAGTTATTATTTATTTCCTTATATCATGATAAATGTTTATTATTCATGCTAGAATTGTATTAACCGGAAACATAATACATGTGTGAATACATAGACAAACAGAGTGTCACTAGTATGCCTCTACTAGACTAGCTCGTTAATCAAAGATGGTTATGTTTCCTAACCATGAACAAAGAGTTGTTATTTGATTAACAAGGTCACATAATTAGTTGAATGATCTGATTGATATGACCCATTCCATTAGCTTAGCACCCGATCGTTTAGTATGTTGCTATTGCTTTCTTCATGACTTATACATGTTCCTATGACTATGAGATTATGCAACTCCTGTTTGCCAGAGGAACACTTTGGGTGCTACCAAACGTCACAACGTAACTGGGTGATTATAAAGGAGCATTATAGGTGTCTCCAAAGGTACATGTTGGGTTGGCGTATTTCGAGATTGGGATTTGTCACTCTGACAGTCGGAGAGGTATCTCTGGGCCCTCTCGGTAATGCACATCACATAAGCCTTGCAAGCATTGTAACTAATATGTTAGTTGTGAGATGATGTATTACGGAACGAGTAAAGAGACTTGCCGGTAACGAGATTGAACTAGGTATTGGATACCGACGATCGAATCTCGGGCAAGTAACATACCGATGACAAAGGGAACAACGTATGTTGTTATGCGGTCTGACCGATAAAGATCTTCGTAGTATATGTAGGAGCCAATATGGGCATCCAGGTCCCGCTATTGGTTATTGACCGGAGACGTGTCTCGGTCATGTCTACATTGTTCTCGAACCGTAGGGTCCGCACGCTTAACGTTACGATGACAATTATTATGAGTTTATGCATTTTGATGTACCGAAGGTTGTTCGGAGTCCCGGATGTGATCACGGACATGACGAGGAGTCTCGAAATGGTCGAGACCTAAAGATTGATATATTGGAAGCCTATATTTGGATATCGGAAGTGTTCCGGGTGAAATCGGGATTTTACCGGATTACCGGGAGGTTACCGGAACCCCCCCGAGAGCCATATGGGCCATCATGGGCCCTAGTGGAAAGGAGAAAAGGGGCAGCCCATAGGTGGCCGCGCGCCCCCCCTTCCCTTAGTCCTATTAGGACTAGGAGAAGGGGCCGGCCCCCCCTCTCTCTCTTTCCCCCTTTGGGAAACCTAGTCCAACTAGGATTGGGGGGGGGGGCAGTCCTACTCCCGGTAGGAGTAGGACTCCTCCTGCGCCCTCTCCCTGGCCGGCGCACCCCTC
Organism: Triticum urartu; assembly: GCF_056163025.1. Taxonomy (NCBI): domain Eukaryota; kingdom Viridiplantae; phylum Streptophyta; class Magnoliopsida; order Poales; family Poaceae; genus Triticum; species Triticum urartu. The sequence continues at coordinate 43,426,712 of NC_141877.1, read as the reverse complement.
CCCCTTGGCTCCTTTATATACGGAGGCAGGGGGCACCTCTAGACTCACAAGTTGATCCTTGGTGATCGTTCCTTAGCCGTGTGCGGTGCCCCCTGCCACCATATTCCACCTCTGTCATATCGTCGTAGTGCTTAGGCGAAGCCCTGCGTCGGTAGAACATCAAGATCGTCACCACGCCGTCATGCTGACGGAACTCTTCCTCGACGCTTTGCTGGATCGGAGCCCGAGGATCGTCATCGAGCTGAACGTGTGCTAAGAACTCGGAGGTGCCGGAGTAACGGTGCTTGGATCGGTCGGATCGGGAAGACGTACGACTACTTCCTCTATGTTGTGTGATCCCTTCCGCGGTCGGTCTGCGTTGGTACGTAGACAACACTCTCCCCTCTCGTTGCTATGCATCACCATGATCTTGCGTGTGCGTAGGAAATTTTTTGAAATTACTACGTTCCCCAACATGTTCATCTTTTGTTAAGCATCATGAGTGGATCCCTGCCATGTAATTTTTTTGCTATGTTTGAGTGCTGTAGCATATTTATCTTGATGCATTTAGATGGCTACTTGCTGTTTATCGCAGACCGGTGCCATATTTGTTTTGCTTGCCATTTCCAAACCGTGCATCCGATTCCGGTGACCTTTATATCGATTTCAACCAAAATCAACTAACCTTTCTAGTGGCACTCTTGGTTTTCCATGTTGAGGCCAGGTTCAATCATTCCTTTCCAAATCATGCCTATGCATCACTTACCGCATCCCGTGTATCATACCATGTTTGCATCATGTTGCTTGAGCATTGCACGTGGTTGATTGTGTTCCTTTTGCTTGTTGTTCTTGCTTGGGTAGAGCCGGGAGACGAGTGCGTGATCGAGGAGCCCGTTGAGTATGCCTACGAGGATCAAGGCAACTCTGAGAACATTGCAGGCAAGATGATCATACCCTCGAAATCACTTCTATGCTTGCTAGTTGCTCGCTCTTGTGCTATGCCTATGCTGTGATACCTACCACTTTCTTATCATGCCTCCCATATTGTTAAGCCAAGCCTCTAACCCACCTTGTCGTAGCAAACCGTTGTTTGGCTACGTTACCACTTTGCTCAGCCCCTCTTATAGCGTTGTTTGTTGCAGGTGAAGATTGGAGTTTGTTCCTTGTTGGAACATGGATATTTTGTTGGGATATCACAATATCTCTTATTTATATTAATACATCTATATACTTCGTAAAGGGTGGAAGGCTCGGCCTTATTCCTGGTGTTTTGTTCCACTCTTGCTGTCCTAGTTTTCGTCATATCGGTGTTATGTTCCCGGATTTTCCGTTCCTTACACGGTTGGGTTATAATGGGAACCCCTTGATAGTTCACCTTAAATAAAACTCCTCTAGCAATGCCCAACATTGGTTTTACCATTCGCCACCTAGCCTCTTTTTCCCTTCGGTTCCGCAGACTCAAGGGTCATCTTTATTAAGCCCCCCCTGGGCCATTGCTCCTCTGAGTGTTGGTCCGACCGAGTAGACTGCAGGGCCACCTCGGGGCAACTTGAGGGTTGGTCTTACTCGTAGGATGTCTCGCAGGGATTTGAACTTTCGAAAGCCATGCCCGCGGTTATGGGCAGATGGGAATTTGTTAATGTCTAGTTGTAGAAAACCTGAAACTTATCTTATTTAAAATGCATCAACCCTGTGTGTTGCCGTGATGGTCTCTTTCCGGCGGAGTCCGGGAAGTGAACACGATGTTGGAGTAATGCTTGACGTAGGTTGTTCTAGGATTACTTCTTGATCATAGTTGTTCGACCGCGCTTTGCTGTAACACCCCGGATGTGACTTACCTAATATGTAATCCAACTCTTGTCGTTTCCGGCATTAAGTTATTTTATTTTCTCGGGTTCGGGTCTTTGTCTCCGTGTGTTGTTATCGTTATCATGCATCCCATATCATGTCTTCATGTGCATTGCATTTGCATACGTGTTCATCTCATGCATTGGAGCATTTTCCCCGTTGTCCGTTTTGCATTCCGGCGCTTCGTTCTCCTCCGGTGGTCATTTCTACCTTTCTTTCGTGTGTGGGGATTAAACATTTCCGGATTGGACCGAGACTTGCCAAGCGGCCTTGGTTCACTACCGGTAGACCGCCTGTCAAGTTTCGTACCATTTGGACTTCGTTTGATGCTCCAACGGTTAACCGAGGGACCGAAAAGGCCTCGTGTGTGTTGCAGCCCAACACCCCTCCATTTTGGCCCAAAACCCACCAAAACCCTCTCCATCATCTAGAGCGTTCGATCACGATCGCGTGGCCGAAAACCGCACCTCATTTGGACTCTCCTAGCTCCCTCTATGCCTATATATACACCCCTTCTCGAAAATCCCGGATCCCCTCTTCCAAAACCCTAGCCCCGATCCATCCGCGCGGCCAGACATTGTCCGCCGGCACCGAACACGCCGCCGCCAGCCATTCCCGCACCGCCACGTGGCACCCCGTGCCGTCGCCGCCGCCGTGGCCCGAAGAGCCCGGATCGGGCCCTCTCGGCCCATCTCCCCGCGCGCCGCCTGGATCCCGCGCCGCCACCTTCACCGGCCGGCTCTGCCCCATGACGCCGGCGAGCTCTCGAGGCCACCGCACGCCGCGCCGCCTCGCCGGAGCTGCCCACCGGCCGGCGCCGCCTCGCCTCCCCGCATCTTCTTCGACCCCGGCGACAGGAGCACCGGCCGGATCCGACGAAGTCCCCATCTCCGGCGGCCTCAAGCTCCAACCCGGCGAACCTCGTAAAGCATGCCACCGGATCCAGATCTGGGATTGGATCGGTTGACTTTTTTTCCTGAAACCCTAATTATTTGCTCTTGTTCATCATGTCGTAACTCCTCATCCGTAGCTCCGTTTTGGGCATATAGCATATCAAAATGTTCGTCTCAGAGAGTACATCATTTCAACTCATTGCATCATTTCCATTTGAGTTCATCTTGATGCACGAAATGCTGTTAGAAGAATGCTATTTGAGATAATTGTCAGATCTGCTGCTCCATTTAGATATTTGTCATTTTTGCCATGATTATTGTGTGCATGATATGCCCCTGAGCTCTACATGAGTTTTGTTATATGTTTTGCCATCTATCCAGAGGTGCAACCCATGTATTTTTGTGATGTGTGTGGTGACTAGTACAAGATAGCAAAGTGGAGCATTCGTTAATGCTGATTTCAGGGACTTAGCATTTCCACTAAGTCCTTGACCTGTTTATCCCAAATTGCCATATGTTCATGTTGTTTCCTAGTGATCCGTGCCTCTTTTGAGGATGATCAGTAAGGATGTTTTGTCAATCTTGTAGTGCTCTATCCATCCATGTATTTGTTTGCAATTATGGAGCACCCTAGCTTGAGTCAATCAAGCTCTACTTTTGCTATTTCGTGAATCTGGGCAGATTGTCTACTTGTTAGCAATTTTGCCGAGGATGTTGTAGTTGATCCGTGCATGCTATGTTATTGTTCTTGCCATGTCTAGCTTGCATTTTGTGTATTGTTGATGGGTGTATGCTTAGATTGTCATGACTTTCTCTGTAGTGAGTGCATCGAGCTCGTAAACATGCCTACTTGATATCTGTTTCAGCATGCTCCAGTTTTTCTCCAAGTCTGTGATCTGATTATGGTTTTGCCATGTTCACATGCTTGCAATTGTATTTTCTGATCCCTTTTGGCTCAAGGTCACTAAGGGACTTTTGTTAAGCTCTTTGAGTAGCTCCATGCCATGCTTTACTTTTCCATGTTCAGGTCCTGTAGCATATTGTTTTCATGCTCCAAAGAGTGCTATCTGATCTGAAATTCCAGACAAGTGTTAATTTCACTAAGTCTGAAATCTGTTTACCAAATGCATTTTTGCCATGCTTGTTTGAACCTGTTAATGGATGAATTGGCCGTATATCAGTGGTAGTATTTTGTTAAGCATCATGAGTGGATCCCTGCCATGTACTTTGATGCCATGTTTGGGTGCCGTAGCATGTTCATCTTGTTGCATTTAGATGGCTACTTGCTGTAAATCACAGAACGTGGTCATATTTGAATCGCTTGCCATTTCCAAACCGTAACTCTGATTCTGGCGTTCTTTATATTGTTTTCAAGCGATTTCATCTCATCATTCCAGTGGCACACATGGATTTCCAAGTTGAGGCCAGGTTCATTCGTTCCTTGTCAAATCTTGCATATGCATCACATATCGCATCCCGCATAGCATACCATCTTTGCATCATATTGTTTGAGCTTTGCACGTGGTTGATTGTGTCCTTGTTGCTTGTTTGTCTTGTTTGGGTAGAGCCGGGAGACGAGTTCGCTAACGAGGAGCCCGTTGAGTTTGCTTTCGAGGATCCAGTCAACTCTGAAAACTTTGTAGGCAAGATGATCATACCCTCGAAATCACTACTATCTTTCCTATGCTAGATGCTTGCTCTTTTGCTATGCCTATGCTACGATGCCTACCACTTGCTTATCATGCCTCCCAAATTGCCATGTCAAACCTCTAACCCACCATGTCCTAGCAAACCGTTGATTGGCTATGTTACCGCTTTGCTCAGCCCCTCTTATAGCGTTGCTAGTTGCAGGTGAAGATTGGAGACCGTTCCTTGTTGGAACATTATTTACTTGTTGGGATATCATTATATTGCCATGTTATATTAATGCATCTATATACTTGGTAAAGGGTGGAAGGCTCGGCCTCTCGCCTAGTGTTTTTTTCCACTCTTGCCGCCCAAGTTTTCGTCATACCGGTGTTATGTTCCTGGATTTTGCGTTCCTTACGCGGTTGGGTGATAATGGGAACCCCTTGATAGTTCGCCTTGATTAAAGCTTTTCCAACAATGCCGAACCTTGGTTTTACCATTTGCCACCTAGCCTCTTTTTCCCTTGGGTTTCCGGAGCCTGAGGGTCATCTTATTTAAACCCCCCGGGCCAGTGCTCCTCTGAGTGTTGGTCCACCTTGTCAGCCGCCGGTGGCCACCAGGGGCAACTCTGGGCTGGCCTACCGGAAGTTTGGACAATCTGAGTGTGCCCTGAGAACGAGATATGTGCAGCTCCTATCGGGATTTGTCGGCACATTCGGGCGGTGTTGCTGGATTTGTTTTAACTTGTCGAAGTGTCTTGTAGAACCGGGATACCTAGTCTGATCGGAATGTCTCGGGAGGAGGTCTATTCCTTCGTTGACCGTGAGAGCTTGTCATGGGCTAAGTTGGGACTCCCCTACAGGGATTTGAACTTTTGAAAGCCGTGCCCGCGGTTATGGGCAGATGGGAATTTGTTAATGTCCGGTTGTAGATAACTTGAACCTTAACTTAATTAAAATGAATCAACTGAGTGTGTTACCGTGATGGTCTCTTCTCGGCGGAGTCCGGGAACTGAACATGGTGTTGGAGTTATGCTTGCGCAGGTTGTTCTCTAGATTACTCGCTCGCGCCTTGCCTCCTCTTCTCGCTCTCTTTTGCGAACAGGATAGCCACCATATATGCTAGTCGCTCGCTGCAGCTCCACATATTTTCCTTGCCTTACCTATTAAGCTTAAATAGTCTTGATCGCGAGGGTGCGAGATTGCTGAGTCCCTGTGGCTCACAGATTACTTCCAAACCAGATGCAGGACCCGATGACTCCGTTCCAGATGACGCGCTTGAGCTCAAGTGGGAGTTCGACGAGGACTCACACCGATACTACGTGTCTATCCCTGATGATCAGTAGTGGTGCCCAGTTGGGGTGATCGGGACCGTGTCGCATGTTGGGTTGGTCTTCTATTTTGGCGCCATAGTCGGGCCATGAGTGTTTGAATGTTGTAATGCTATTTAAGTACTTTGATTGATGTGGCGAGTTTAAGCCAACTATGTATCTCCCCTTTTATTATCTATATTACATGGGATGTTGTGAAGATTGCCTAACTTGCGACATTGCTTTCAATGCGGTTATGCCTCGACACGTGGGAGCTATAGCCGCATCGAGGGCGTTAAATTTGCCTTCTCTTCTTGCTCTCATTTGCATATGGTAGACACCATATATGCTAGTTGCTTGATGCAGCTCCACCTCATACCTTTAACTTACCTATAAGCATAAATAGTCTTGACCGCGAGGGTGTGAGATTGCTGAGTCCCCATGACTCACAGATTACTTCCAAAAACCAGCTTGCAGGTGTCGATGATATCGTGCAGGTGACGCAACCGAGCTCAAGGAGGAGCTCGATGAAGATCTTGTTCATCATGTTGTTTCGTTTCGGTTGATCAGTAGTGGAGCCCAGTTGGGGTTGATCGGGGACCTGTGTAGCATTTGGGGTATTCTTCTTTTATTTTGGTTCCGTAGTTGGACCTTGTTTGTATCTGGATGATGTAATGCTTTATTCATGTAATTGTGTAAAGTGGCGATTGTAAGCCAACTATGTATCTTTTCCCTTATTGTATTACATGGGTTGTTTGCGAAGATTACCTCACTTGCGACATTGCTTTCAATGCGGTTATGCCTCTAAGTCGTGCTTCGACACGTGGGAGATATAGCCGCATCGAGGGCGTTACAAGTTAGTAATCAGAGCCTTCCCCGACCTTAGGAGCCCCCTTCTTGATCGAATCGTTGGCGTTGTTGAGTCTACAAAAATGTTTTGAGTCATTTAGGATTATATATATCGGAGAGTAGGACTTCTTTTTACTCCTCAGTCCCTTCGTCGCTCTGGTGAGGCATCCTGACGTAGAGTTTTGACTCTTCTCTTCTCAAATTTCACTAATTTTTTTTAGGATCACGAGGGTATCTTGGAATCTTTCCGATGGTTTTGTGACGAGAACATTGTTCTTGGTGCCTCCTGACATTTAGGGGTTGTGGCAGTGTCCTGGGGAGTTGAGCTCCGAGGTGTTGTCGTCACAATTTTATCGTTGAGATTCTGGAATACCTGAGTTTCGCCGACATCGAAAATATCTTTTATGCAGTTGTTGGTGAGATAACCTCGACGCCACCCAGTACTAGGGCGAGGGTTCGGGAGTATCGCCATAACTTGTATAACGGATGCTTTTCGAAGGTTGAGGTAAATGATTTCTGAAGGTTTCTTGGTTATGTGTTGAAGGATGGATACAGCTGGATGTAGGATTTGCTAGCTTTGTGTGAGATATAATGCTTCCCCTGTATCCCCAACACCTGATTGCATAACCGGAAAGGTTCGGGAGTTTCATAAGTGGGAATTCAAGTAGCTCTTAGGATATCTTTCCGGCAGATGTATGCTATGAAATTGGGGTTCGACGTCTAGTGTTCCGCCTATCCATGGTTGGTTTTACAGTGGTCTCATTGTGTCTTAAAGAGTCCTTGGCTATGCTGACTCGGGGATGCTTCGTATGTGATGTGCACTGCCTTGTACATGATGGTGCTGTATGATCGAGCCCGTGTAGGCCCCACCACGAAAACTTCGAACGAAATCTCTATCATATGTTTGTTCCGGCTTATTTTGCAAGCCAATCCTTTGTTTTTGTTTTGAGTCGTGGTATTCGAGTTGCTTCGAAGTCAAGTGTTTGATTCCATACCTTTCCTAAGCGGTGTTCTCATATTTCTATGTGAATACTAATCCTTCATGATAATTGAGATTGTCATGTCAATCCTTTTCAACCGGCGTGTTTTTCTCTTCAAGTGGATCCGATCATTTCAACATTCGCAAGATCCAATCTCAGTTTTTCATTAACGTTGTTCGTTTCATCTGTCTTCAAGTTGACTTTGTTTCCCTCCCTCCCACCCTCTTTCTTCAAGGACTAAGATTTCTTTGTCAAGCATCCATCTTATGGATATGAAGTCTCTCCATTCCTTTCCGTCAATGTTCTTATCCGGTGATTCTAATGAAGATCCTAACGGAACCTCAAGTTCATCATTATTCATTCTTTTCTTCTCCGGTGGATTCAAATCAAGCTTTGGTGTTGATAATATCCTTTTTCCTCGTTCCAAATGTCTTCTCATGCCGGTGAACCTCTTAATCTTCCCCGCTTGCTATTCTATTGTTTCGGAGTGCTCAAGATATCTCGAAGATTCGCGTTTCCACTCTGCATTCGTTCAACCTATTCCGAGGTTGTTATCTCATTCAAGCCGTTTGATTCAACCGGTGCAATCTACTTTTCGAGTAATTGTTTCAACGGTGTTTCTCTTAAGTGGGCCCTAACCCACAGGCCTTTTCCCAGGATCTTACCTGACTCTTCTTATTTTCCCGGAGTTATTCTCAAATTCTCTTCTAAGTTTGATGTAAGAATGAGTTATCATCAGTCAAATGCTTTTCTCCAAGATCTGTCAAATTATTTTCATCGTTGGCTCAACCTTTCCATTCTTCATTCCGGAGTGTCTCAACAATTCATGGTGGTGTTTCTCATCGTCATTCTCTGCATTTGAAGACCGAAGAAGATTTTTCTCTCAATCTTGCTCCATTCTCTTCAAAATTCGTGATGCTAGCTTGATGCCATCCTCTCATAATTGTTTTTGATTGTGAGAATTCTTTTCACCCATCCGAAGCAATTCAAGAGTCTTCTCAGTTTGATTATCCGGAGTCCATCAATTCAGGTTTATTCATTCTCAACTTCAGTTATCATTCTCCAATCTTACCGGTGCATCGTTCAAGTGATCTCTAATCAGTTCGCGACCTCTTCGTTCTCATATATCTAAACTCTCTCATGTATCTCCGTTCATTTACTATTTCTTACCGGTGATTCATCCCTTTACTTCATTCATTTTCAATTCTTACGGTGGTTCGTTCAAGATCTCTCTTCCTTGGGTATCATATCAATTCTTTTGTTCTTTCAAATTCTACCGGTGGTTCGTTGAAGGTTTTCCCAAGTTTGTGCTATATCTCTCTTCAATCCTTTGCAACGGGAATAAGTAGTGTGCCAAATCCATTGTTTATCATCAATTTAATTGATGAAGGACAAGCATAACATAATTCTTATTCTTGTTCATCCAAGTGTTTAATTCCTTATTCCGGAGGCCCATCAAATTCTCGGTTTCACTTGTTTTCATCTTTTCTTTTCCAGAGTTCCAAGTTTCTTCCACTTTATCTCGTCGCGAAGATCCATCTAAATCATTGCAAGGATTCACCTTGTATTTTCAACCTCTCTTTCCTTCCGTTTGATCATTCTTTTTTTTACCGTAGTTCTTCATAAGGGTTCTACATGATGGTTCATCAAGGATTCAATTTCCTTCTCCAAGTGTTCATCAACATTCTTTTCTAAGGAGCTCATGTTTTCTCCTACGTGCAATCCGGAGTGCAATTTTTTCTACCATATTATTGGAGGTGGTATTATGTTATTCTTGATAATTTGAGTTCATGTTTCATGATTCACAAGTTATCAAGAATGAGATATTGTAAATCCATCAATCTCGTCATTGGAGTTTTCTTGGGTTATATCTCACCTAAAGCCTTCCCTAAGGATTGTTGCTATTATGGTGCTTATAAATGACCCAAGTTCTTCATTTATCCTCCCGGTGAAATAGTTCTTGTCTCCTTGTTGATATCAATCCAATCTATCATTTTCGTTAGTGGCAGAATTTTCACCTCATAAATTTTGAGATGTTTCTCCATAAGCCCACTACAACCTTGTTCTTTTGTTGTTGTTAATTCAACTACTCAATTCTAGCATTTATTGTTAGCATGCTCTCCCAATATCTTGTTTTCCCTCCGTTCATTCCATTTCCATTCTATTCTTTCATTCCGGAGGCATTGTGATGTTGCTCTTTTCAACCCATCATCTCGTTTTGTCAAAGATCATGTTCTTTTCATGCCTATCCATTTAACCGGAGTGTTGTGCCCTTTTGCTCAAGTTCTCTTCGCCTTATCAAGCCTTGCATCTCTTTTCAACTGGAGTGCGGTCTGCGATCTTTCTTACCCCTTGTTCCACTCATTAAATACTTCCGGAGGCAGTATGTTGTGATTTCATCAAGTATCTTCTCATCTTACCAAGTTCTTATTCATTTCCTTTTCTTTTCAATCGGAGAGCTGCCCGAAGTTGTTCTTCATTGTTCCTCTTTTCTAATGGAGTGTTTTCAACTTTGTGCATCTTCGCTGTTTTCTTCCATTCAATTTGCTCAACCTCTCAAGGTTCTTTGGTTTCTCTCGTTTGTCAAAGAAGCAACTTAGTTTTACCTCTTCTCTTTCTCTCCTGTTGTCCCTCCGGTGCCATTCTAGATCTCGGGACACGATCCTCTCGTAGTGGTGGAGTGTTGTAACGCCCCGAGGCCGATGTGCCAAGTGTCTTCCAGTTATTCGCTGTTGTTGCCTTGTCATTGCTTGCGTGTCATGCATTCCATAGCATGCCATCATGTACATGTTCGTCTCATGCATCTGAGCATTTTCCCTGTTGTCCGTTTTGCATTCCGGCGCTCCTATGTCCTCCGGTGTCCCTTTCTACCTCTTTTCGTGTGTGGGAGCAAAACGTTTTCGAATTTGACCGAGACTTGTCATGCAGCCTTGGTTTACTACTGGTAGACCGCCTGTCAAGTTTCATACCATTTGGACTTCGTTTGATACTCCAACGGTTAACCGAGGGACCGAAAAGGCCTCGTGTGTGTTGCAGCCCAACACCCCTCCAAAGTGGCCCAAAACCCACCTAAACTTCCTCCATCATCTAGACCGTTCGATCACGATCGCGTGGCCGAAAACCGCACCTCATTTGGAGCTTCCTAGCTCCCTCTACCTCTATAAATAGACCTCCCATTCCAAATCCCGGGTCTCTTCCCCTGAAACCCTAGCAAATCCCTCCCCGCGCCGCCGGACATGTCCACCTGGTGGCCGGACACGTCCAACCGCCCGCCGCAGCGAATCAGGAGCTGCCACCTGTCCATGCCGCCATTCCCGCGATGCCTGGCCCGAGACGCCCAGATCCGGCCCTCCAGGCCCATCCCAGCGCCGCCGCCCACGCCCGGGAATCCCTCCGCCCGAGGCGTGCCTCCTGCCTCCCGACAGCACCGCTCGCCGCCGCCGCTTCTCCGCCACCGGCCGCGCTCCGCCGCCGTCCGCGCTCGTCGCCGCCGCCCAGTTCCTCGCACGCCGCCGCCGACCACCACCACATCGCTACCTCGCCTCATGCCTCGTGCCGCCTCCTGCCTCGCCGGCGAACGCTGTCCGGCCGTCGCCTCGGCCTCGACTCGCCGGAGTCCACCATCGCCGGAGCTCGTCGCCCTCTTCGCCGGAGTTCGGTCCGGCCGGATCCGGAGAAGAAGCGGGACCAGATCCACCAGCCCTTCAACCAAACGCCTGCGCTGTCCCCGGATCTCTTCGTCCCGAAACCTCCTCATCCAGTTTTTCCCGTGAGGTCTAAATTCCACTAAGTCCCAGTATTTTTTGTCACAGCCCTAGACTACCCGAGTGAAATAGTTGCATCTGCACTCATGCATCATGTCTAAAATTTCTGAAAGTTGAATTGAGGTTTTTTTGAAACCCTCAGAAACTAGTTCAAAAATAATCAACATTAAAATGTCTTCAAAGAAGTCCAAGAAAATGTTCCTCTTAGTCTCTGAAAATATTGGCAAGAGGTAAAATTCAAACCAATGTTTTTGGTACCTCAAAAACATTTATTTTGGGCCTTTGAATTAATTCAATAACTATTTGCATTGGATATATATTCTTTATATAATTAATATATGTCCAATAATTCTGGAACATTCTATGTGGTTTGGGATATTTTAGTTCTAGCCACATAATTATTTTCAGGATTTTATAAAATGGTTTGGTGTTAAAACTAAACCCAAAACAATTGCAGAAAAATAGAAAGCAGAAACAATTTAGAAAACAGAGAGGAGAGAGAGCTTACCTGGGCCACTGCTGGCCCGGCACTATACCGGCCCAGCCGACTGGCTAGTGCCAGTCACCCCCTACCTCGCGCCAGAAGGCAGGGGCGCGTGCTCGCCGCGCGCCGGCCACGCGCCGGCCACCTCCTACCTCCCTGCTTGCCTCCTCGTCGCTCTGGCCCTCCCTCGCGACGCCACGCATCCCTCGACCTCTCTCTCGCTCTCCCTCACCCTCATCCCCTCCTCTGTGTCTCTCACGCGCATGGCCGAACGCCACCATCGCCGCCGCCTACAGTTGCTGCGGCCAGAGCCACCTCCGAGCCTCTCCGACACGCCCCCGAGCTCTGCCGTGATGCCCCGGCCCTCTCCGCCGAGCCACATGATGCCGGACGCCCTGGAGCACCATCGTCGACGCCATCGCCGTCCTCTGCTCCAATGATCGCCGCCCTTCGATTCGCCGCCTCAGACGCTTCCCCGACCCCGCTGGGCTTCTCTACGATTCCTCAGTGAGCTACTCTTCCGTTCGCCCTTCTCCCCGTCGCCTCGCACGTTCCCTAGCGTTAGTGCCGCCGTGCCCGAAGCTCACTGCCGCCCAGCCATGTCGCCGCTGTGGCCACCGTCACCTAGAGCCGCAACCGAGCGCACCACCGTGCTCAGCATGTCTTCGCGCAACCGTAGCCATCTCCAGATCCTCCTGCCTTGCACTGTAGCGCCGAACCTGTCGTTGCCCGATCCCCGGCCGCCGCCACGAGCTCAACTCCGACGAGCTCACTGCACCGCAGCCTATCTCGCTTGCTCCAATGGATGCGCGAGAGTGCCAACTCTCTGTAGGTGGTCTCGGCCGCTAATTTGGTCGCCGGAGGGCAAAATCCGAGCCCCTCCGCCGTCTCGGCCTCGCCGGCGACTCAACGCCGGCAAGGTTGACCCCTGTTTGACCTCCCCGCCATCCTGACATGTGGGCCCGGGCCCCTGTTTAATTAGTGCTAGGTAATTAGTGTTAATTAACTTAGTTAACTAAATGAGCGAGAACCAGTATATGGAAAACTCGTAGGCACCGGATCAGTGATGGATAATTATGCCGGATGCGGTTCATCATGTAACAGTCATAACCTAGGTTGACACAGAACTAGCTCCAGTTCATCAATGTAATGTAGGCATGTATTCCGTATATAGTCATACGTGCTTATGGAAAAGAACTTGCATGACATCTTTTGTCCTACCCTCCCGTGGCAGCGGGGTCCTATTGGAAACTAAGGGATATTAAGGCCTCCTTTTAATAGAGAACCGGAACAAAGCATTAGCACATAGTGAATACATGAACTCCTCGAACTATGGTCATCACCGGGAGTGGTCCCGATTATTGTCACTTCGGGGTTGCCGGATCATAACACATAGTAGGTGACTATAGACTTGAAAGATAGGATCAAGAACTCACATATATTCATGAAAACATAATAGGTTCAGATCTGAAATCATGGCACTCGGGCCCTAGTGACAAGCATTAAGCATAGCAAAGTCATAGCAACATCAATCTCAGAACATAATGGATAGTAGGGATCAAACCCTAACAAAACTAACTCGATTACATGATAAATCTCATCCAACCCATCACCGTCCAGCAAGCCTACGATGGAATTACTCACGCACGGCGGTGAGCATCATGAAATTGGTGATGGAGGATGGTTGATGATGACGATGGCGACGAATCCCCCTCTCCGGAGCCCCGAACGGACTCCAGATCAGCCCTCCCGAGAGGTTTTAGGGCTTGGCGGCGGCTCCGTATCGTAAAACGCGATGATTTCTTCTCCCTTATTTTTTCTCTCCAAAAGCAAATATATATAGTTGGAGTTGGCGTCGGAGGGCATCCAGGGGGCCCACGAGGTAGGGGGCGCGCCCTAGGGGGGGGGCGGGGCGCCCCCACCCTCGTGAGAAGGGTGTGGGCCCCCTGGTCTTCATCTTTGGCGAGGATTTTATTATTATTTTTTCTAAGATGTTCCGTGGAGTTTCAGGTCATTCCGAGAATATTTGTTTTCTGCACATAAAACAACACCATGGCAATTCTGCTGAAAACAGCGTCAGTCCGGGTTAGTTCCATTCAAATCATTAGAGTCCAAAACAAGGGCAAAAGTGTTTGGAAAAGTAGATACGACGGAGACGTATCAACTCCCCCAAGCTTAAACCCTTGCTTGTCCTCAAGCAGTTCAGTTGACAAACTGAAAGAAAGAAAGAAAAACTTTTACAAACTCTGTTTGCTCTTGTTGTTGTAACTATGTCAAGCCAGCATTCAAGTTTTCAGCATAGATCATGACTAACCATATTTTCAATAATTCTCAGGTCTCATAATTACTCGTATCAATAGCATAATCAACTAGCAAGTCATAATAATAAATCTCGGATGACAACACTTTCTCAAAACAATCATAATATGATATAACGAGATGGTATATCGCTAGCCCTTTCTAAGACCACAAAACATAAATGCAGAGCACCTTTAAAGATCAAGGACTGACTAGACATTGTAATTCATGGTAAAATAGATCCAATCATAGTCATACCCAATATAAATTAACAGTGATGAATGCAAATGACGGATGTGCTCTCCAGCTAGTGCTTTTTAATAAGAGGGTGATGACTCAACATAAAAGTAAATGGATAGGCCCTTCGCAGAGGGAAGCAGGGATTTGTAGAGGTGCCAGAGCTCGCTTTTGAAATAGAGATAAATTGTATTTTGAGCGGTATACTTTCATTGTCAACGTAACAACTAAGAGATGGCGATATCTTCCATGCTACACAGATTATAGGCGATTCCCAAACATAATGGTAAAGTTTATACTCCCCCTCCACCAACAAGCATCAATCCATGGCTTGCTCGAAACAACAAGTGCCTCCAACATACATCAGGTCCCGGGGGAGTTTTGTTTGCATAAAGCATGGGACTGGAATCCCGGTGACCAGTCATTTATCTCGTGAATGAGGAGCGGAGTCCACTCCTCTTGAGAATAACCCGCCTAACACGGAAGATAAGGACAGCCTTAGTTGATACATGAGCTATTCGAGCATACAAAACAGAATGATTATTTGAAGGTTTAGAGTTTGGCACATACAAATTTACTTGGAACGGCAGGTAGATACCGCATATAGGAAGGTATGGTGGACTCATCTGGAATAACTTTGGGGTTTAAGGGATTGGATGCACAAGCAGTATTCCCGCTTAGTACAAGTGAAGGCTAGCAAAAGACTGGGAAGCGACCAACTAGAGAGCGACAACAGCCATGTACATGCATTAAAATTAATAAACATTATTGGATGCAAGCATGAGTAGGATATAATCCACCATGAACATAAATATCGTGAAGGCTATGTTGATTTGTTCCAACTACATGCGTGAACATGTGCCAAGTCAAGTCACTTAAATCATTCAAAGGAGGATACCACCCCATCATACCACATCATAATCATCTCAATAGCATGTTGGCACACAAGGTAAACCATTATAACTCATAGCTAATCAAGCATGGCACAGGCAACTATGATCTCTAATTGTCATTGCAAAAATGTTTATTCATAATAAGCTGAATCAAGAATGAGGGAGTCATCATATTTAAAAAAACAAAAGAGGTCGAGTTCATACCAGCTTTTCTCATCCCAGACAGTCCATCATATATCATCATAATTGCCTTTCACTTGCACGACCGAACGGTGCGAATAATAATAAGAGTGTACGTGCATTGGACTAAGCTAGAATCTGCGAGCATTCAATAAACAGGAGAAGACAAGGCAATATGGGCTCTGGGTTAAATCAACAATAATGCATAAAAGAGCCACTTCAACAATTTAATAATGGTCTTCTCCTACTGACCTCCAAAGAAAAGAAATAAAACTATTTACACGGGAAAGCTCCCAACAAGCAAAAGAAGAACGGGAAATATTTTTGGGTTTTCCTTTTAATTATTACTACTATAGCAGAAAAATAAACTACTACTAATTTTTTTGATTTTTCTTAAGGTTTAACAAACACACAAGAAGAAAGCAGGAAAAAGAACATAAACTAGCATGGATATTACAGTGAAAAAGTATGAGCACCGACATCTAGTAATGAGTGTGTGTGAACATAAATGTAATGTCGGTGAGAAATACGTACTCCCCCAAGCTTAGGCTTTTGGCCTAAGTTGGTCTATGACCATGGCTGGCCTGGCGGATATCCATAATAATAGTTGTTGGGGTCGTACTGCTACGAAGAATAGTTGGGATCATACTGATGTGCAGCGGTTATCGCCTGCTGTGCTGCAGCGTGGAGTCGAGCTGCCTCCGCTCTCCTCTCGTACTCTTCTGCCTCCTCTCTGGTAATAACATATCTTCTTTTTGTCTATGAATCAAAGAAGGCAGGAGCAGGGAGAGTAATACGGAAAACACGTCGTTTATAAAAAATTAAACGATATAAGAGAGGTGATTCAGGCCTCTCGACAAACTGGTGCGAAGCCATAGAGTCATAATCTAAATATGCAGGAGGCAACTCCGTATCACCCTCATGAATGTCTATTTCAAGAAAATGAGCTAAGCGGGTTGCATAAATTCCTCCAAAGAAATCTCCATTATGTCTATTATGATGCAACCTACGAGCTACAATGGCTCCCATATGATAAGATTGATCTCCTAACACAGCACTCCTAAGAATGCTAAGATCAGGGACACACATGTGACATGCTTCATCCTTAGCATTTATGCATCTACCGATGAAGAGAGCAAAATAATGTATAGCAGGAAAGTGGATGCTCCCTATGATAGCCTGCGTTATATCTCTAGATTCCCCCACAGTTATACTAGCAAGAAAGTTTCTAAATTCAGATTTAGGGGGATCCCTAATACTGCCCCATGATGGAAGTTTGCATGAAAGAGTGAAATCCTCTAGGTCCATGGTATAAGATTTTTCATAAAGATCAAATATGACTGAAGGAGAATTACGCGAAGATGAATACTCAAACCTCCTCACAAATGAACTTGTGAGATCATGATACTGGGGGCATTTGTTAGCCTCAAAATCCTCAAGACCGGCATTGCGCAAATATGCTTTGAATTCTTCTTTAATTCCCGCACGGTCCATAAAATTTTACGACGGCCATTCGCAAGGCCGTACTGAGCATCTCTTGGTGGATCCTCGTCAGCATCACGCATAGCAATCCTGGGTCCTTGCTTCTTAGAAGAACCACCTTGGAACATCTTCCTAAGCATATTGTTTCTCTCTGAAAAATTCTGAAATTTTTAGTAACTTCAAAATAAAAGTAAACCAAACTCAATAATATTGATAGCAACTACTCCTACAAGTGCCTAGGGCCTATATCATGCATCAAAACTACCTTTGACCATATAAATTTGACATGCAAGCTCAAGAACAGGGTCACCTATGCAGCACAAATTTGCAAGGAATAAAGCACTAGAACAAAAACTAATTGGACCAATGGAAGAGTCACATACCAAGGAACAATCTCGCCAAGCAGTTTTGTGAGAGGTGCTTTGAACAAGGAGATCGAAAATCACAGCAAAAGTGGCTGGAACTCGTGCTTGAGTTGGTTTTTCGGGTTTGTGTGAGACAGAGGAAGAAGATGGGTGCTGGGATAAGTGGAGGAGGGCCACCGTGGGCCCATGAGGTAGGGGGCGCGCCCTAGGGGGGGGGGCGCCCACCACCCTCGTGGCCAGGTGGCAGCTCCTCCCGCGGTATTTTTTGCACAGTAAATCCTCAAATATTCCCGAAAAAATCATATTAAATTGGCATGTCATTCTGAGGACTTTTATTTTCGGGATATTTTTATATTGCACGGATAAGTCAGGAAACAGACAGAAAAATACTATTTTTACTTTATTTCTACTAATTAACAGAAAATATAGAGAGGGTACAGAAGGTTGTGCTTCTAGTTTCATCCATCTCATGCTCATCAAAAGGAATCCACTAACAAGGTTGATCAAGTCTTGTTAACGAACTCATTCCGAATAACATGGAACCGGAGAAATTTCAAATAACATTATGTTACCTCAATGGGGATATGCACATCCCCAATAATAAGAATATCATATTTCTTCTTGACAGTAGGAAGAGGAAATTCAAAACCTCCAAATATAATCGATGGAATTTTTCCAATAGAGTTGATACTATGAACTTGAGGTTGTTTCCTTAGAAAGTGTACCGTATGCTCATTACCATTAACATGAAAAGTGACATTGCCTTTGTTGCAATCAATAACAGCCCCTGCAGTATTAAGAAAAGGTCTTCCAAGAATAACAGACATACTATCATCCTCGGGAATATCAAGTATAACAAAGTCCGTTAAAATAGTAACATTTGCAACCACAACAGGCACATCCTCACAAATACCGACAGGTATAGCAGTTGATTTATCAGCCATTTGCAAAGATATTTCGGTAGGTGTCAGCTTATTCAAGTCAAGTCTCCGATATAAAGAGAGAGGCATAACACTAACACCGGCTCCAAGATCACATAAAGCAGTTTTAATATAATTTCTTTTAATGGAGCAAGGTATAGTAGGTACTCCGGGATCTCCAAGTTTCTTTGGTATTCCACCCTTAAAAGTATAATTAGCAAGCATGGTGGAAATCTCAGCTTCCGGTATCTTTCTTTTATTAGTAATGATATCCTTCATATATTTAGCATAAGGATTTGTTTTGAGCACATCAGTTAATCACATACGCAAAAAGATAGGCCTAATCATTTCAGCAAAGCGCTCAAAATCCTCATCATCCTTTTTCTTGGATGGTTTTCGAGGAAAAGGCATGGGTTTCTGAACCCAAGGTTCCCTTTCTTTACCATGTTTCCTAGCAACAAAGTCTCTTTTATCATAACGTTGATTCTTTGATTGTGGGTTATCAAGATCAACAGCAGGTTCAACTTCTACATCATTGTCATTACTAGGTTGAGCATCATCATGAACATCATCATTAATATTTTCATTAGGTTCATGTTCATTACCAGATTGTGTTTCAGCATTAGACATAGAAATATCATTTGGATTATCAGGTGGTTCAGCAATAGGTTCACTAGAAGTTTGCACAGTTCTATCATTTTTCTTCTTCTTCTTTTTAGAAGAACTAGGAACATCAATATTATTTCTTTGAGAATTTTGCTCGATTCTCTTAGGGTGGCCTTCAGGATACAAAGGTTCCTGAGTCATTCTACCAGTTCTAGTAGCTACTCTAACAGCATAATCATTTTTCTTACTATTCATTTCATCAAGCACTTCTTTTTGAGCCTTAAGTACTTGTTCTACTTGAGTGGTAACCATAGAAGCATGTTTGCTAACAAGTTTAAGTTCACCTTTAATATTAGCCATATAATCACCCAAGCGTCTAATCATATAAGCATTTTCTTTTAATTTTCTACCAAAATAAGCATTGAAGTCGTCTTGCTTAAACATAAAGTTATCAAACTTATCCAAGCACTAACTAGCAATTTTAGTAGGAGGGACTTCAGCTTTATCATATCTATAGAGAGAATTTACCTTTACTACCTGTGTCGGGATATCGGGATCAGGAGGTTCTTCAACAAATAAAGAATTAAGATCATATGTTTCTTCAACAGGCGGTATATTAAGACCATGTATTTCTTCAATAGGAGGTAAATTCTTAACGTCTTCAGCTTTAATACCTTTTTCTTTCATAGATTTCTTTGCCTCTTGCATATCTTCGGGACCGAGGAATAGAACACCTCTCTTCTTCGGAGTTGGTTTAGGAATAGGCTCAGTAATTGGAGCAGGGGCTGGCTCAGGAGCTGGCTCAGGAGGTGCCCAATTATTTTCATCTGTCAACATATTATTCAATAGAATTTCAGCTTCATCTGGTGTTCTTTCCCTGAAAAGAGAACCAGCACAACTATCCAGGTAATCTCTGGAAGCATCGGTTAGTCCATTATAAAAGATATCAAGTATTTCGGGTTTCTTAAGAGGATGATCAGGCAAAGCATTAAGTAACTTGAGAAGCCTCCCCCAAGCTTGTGGGAGACTCTCTTCTTTAATTTGCATGAAGTTGTATATTTCCCTCAAAGCAGCTTGTTTCTTATGAGCAGGGAAATATTTAGCAGAGAAGTAATAAATCATATCCTGGGGACTACGCACACAACAAGGATCAAGAGAATTAAACCATGTCTTAGCACCACCCTTTAATGAGAACGGAGATATTTTGAGTATATAAAAGTAACGCGATCTCTCATCATTAGTAAACAGGGCAGCTATATCATTTAACTTAGTAAGATGTGCCACAACAGTTTTAGATTCATACCCATAAAGCGGATCAGATTCAACCAAAGTAATTATATTAGGATCAATAGAGAATTCATAATCCTTATCAGGAACACAAATAGGTGAAGTAGCAAAAGTAGGGTCAGGTTTCATTTTATCTCTAAGTGATTCTTTATTCCATTTAACTAATAACCTCTTAAGCTCATATCTATCTTTGGAAGCTAAAATAGCGACAGAAGATTCCGTATCAAAAATATAACCCTCAGGAATAACAGGCATATTTTCATCATCACTATCATCATCGTATTCAGATTCAATAATTTCTTTTTCTCTAGCCCTAGCAATTTGTTCATCAAGAAATTCACCAAGGGGCACATTAGTATCAGGAATAGAAGCAGTTTCATCATAAGTATCATGTATAGTAGAAGTGGCATCATCAATAACATGCGACATATCAGAACGAATAGCAGAAGCAGGTGTAGGTGTCGCAAACTTACTCATAACGGAAGGTGAATCAAGTGCAGAGCTAGATGACAGTTCCTTACCTCCCCTCGTAGTTGAGGGATAAATCTTGGTTTTTGGATCTCTCAAGTTCTTCATAGTGTCCAGCAGATATAAATCCCAAGTGACTCAAAGAATAGAGCTATGCTCCCCAGCAACGGCGCCAGAAATTAGTCTTGATAACCCACAAGTATAGGGGATCGCAACAGCTTTCGAGGGTAGAGTATTCAACCCAAATTTATTGATTCGACACAAGGGGAGCCAAAGAATATTCTCAAGTATTAGTAGCTGAGTTGTCAATTCAACCACACCCAGAAACCTAGTATTTACAGCAAAGTGTTTAGTAGCACAGTAATATGATAGTGGTGGTAGCAGCAACAAAAGTAAAGACAGCAAAAGTAATGTTTTTAGTATTTTGTAGTGATTGTAACAGTAGCAGCGGGAAACTAAATGAGCGAGAACCAGTATATGGAAAACTCGTAGGCACCGGATCAGTGATGGATAATTATGCCGGATGCGGTTCATCATGTAACAGTCATAACCTAGGTTGACACAGAACTAGCTCCAGTTCATCAATGTAATGTAGGCATGTATTCCGTATATAGTCATACGTGCTTATGGAAAAGAACTTGCATGACATCTTTTGTCCTACCCTCCCGTGGCAGCGGGGTCCTATTGGAAACTAAGGGATATTAAGGCCTCCTTTTAATAGAGAACCGGAACAAAGCATTAGCACATAGTGAATACATGAACTCCTCGAACTATGGTCATCACCGGGAGTGGTCCCGATTATTGTCACTTCGGGGTTGCCGGATCATAACACATAGTAGGTGACTATAGACTTGCAAGATAGGATCAAGAACTCACATATATTCACGAAAACATAATAGGTTCAGATCTGAAATCATGGCACTCGGGCCCTAGTGACAAGCATTAAGCATAGCAAAGTCATAGCAACATCAATCTCAGAACATAATGGATAGTAGGGATCTAACCCTAACAAAACTAACTCGATTACATGATAAATCTCATCCAACCCATCACCATCCAGCAAGCCTACGATGGAATTACTCACCCACGGCGGTGAGCATCATGAAATTGGTGATGGAGGATGGTTGATGACGACGACGACGACGAATCCCCCTCTCTGGAGCCCTGAACGGACTCCAGATCAGCCCTCCCGAGAGGTTTTAGGGCTTGGCGGCGGCTCTGTATCGTAAAACGCGATGATTTCTTCTCCCTTATTTTTTTCTCTCTGAAAGCAAGTATATAGAGTTGGAATTGGCATCGGAGGGCATCCAGGGGGCCCACGAAGTAGGGGGCGCGCCCTAGGGGGGGGGCACCCCCCACCCTCGTGAGAAGGGTGTGGGCCCCCTGGTCTTCATCTTTGGCGAGGATTTTTTATTAATTTTTCTAAGATGTTCCGTGGAGTTTCAGGTCATTCCGAGAATATTTGTTTTCTGCACATAAAACAACACCATGGCAATTCTGCTGAAAACAGCGTCAGTCCGGGTTAGTTCCATTCAAATCATACAAGTTAGAGTCCAAAACAAGGGCAAAAGTGTTTGGAAAAGTAGATACGACGGAGACGTATCATGACTCATCCATTGGTCCAATTAGTTTTTGTTCTAGTGCTTTATTCATTGCAAATTTTTGCTGCTTAGGTGACCCTGTTCTTGAGCTTGCATGTCAAATTTATATGGTCAAAAGTAGTTTTGATGCATGATATAGGCCCTAGGCACTTGTAGGAGTAGTTACTATCAATATTATTGAGTTTGGTTTACTTTTATTTTGAAGTTAGTAAAAAAATTCAGAATTTTTCAGAGGAAGAAAAATGCTTAGGAAAATGTTCCAAGGTGGTTCTTCAAGGAAGTAAGGACCCAGACTTGCAATGCGTGATGCTGACGAAGAGCCACCAAGAGACGCTCCAGTGCGTCCTTGTGAGTGGCCTTCTGAAAATTTTATGAATCAAGTGGGAATAAAAGAAGAATCCAACGCATATTTGCGTAACGCTGATCTCGTGAGCTTCGAGGAAGAGAAGTGCAGCCAGTATCATAATCTCACTAGTTCCTTTGTGAGGAGGTTTGAATTTTCAACTTCACGTAATTCTCTAACTGTCCTGTTTGATCTTTATGATAAATCTTATACCATGGGGTAGTATAAGGGATCCTCACAAATCTGAATTTAGAGATTTTTTGCTAATATAACTGTGGGAGAATCTAGAGATATTACACAATCTACCATAGGGAGCATTCACTTTCCAGCTATACATTATTTTACTCTCTTCATAGGTAGATGCATAAATGGTAAAGATGAGGCATGTCACATGTGTGTCCCTGACCTCAGTATTCTTAGGAGTGTTGTGTTAGGAGATAAATCATATAATTTGGGAGCCATTTTTGCATGTAGGTTGCATCTTAATAGACGTAATGGATATTTCTTTGGTGGAATTTATGCAACCCGCATAGCTAATTTTCTGGGTATAGATATACGCGAAGATGATATTGAATTACCTCCCGCCTATCTAGATTTTAATGCTATGGTTCACCACCAGTTTGTCGAGAGGAACGAATCACCTCTCCAGTATCAACTAATCTTTGGCAGACACCGTGTTGTCCGTATTACTCTCCCTGCTCTTGCTTTCTTTGATTATCAGGCAAGAGGAGGATATACCATTACTAGAGAGGAGGCAGATGAGTACGAGAGGAGAGAGGAGGCCTCTCGTCGCCATGCTGTGGCTCAGCAGGCGATAGCTGCTGCATCACAGTACGACCCCAGTTACTATTATGGATATCAGCCAGGCCAGCCTTGGCCATAGACCAACTTAGGCCAAAAGCCTAAGCTTGCGGGAGTACGTATTTCCCACCGACATTACATTTATGTTCACACACTCATTGCTAGATGTCGGTGCTCATACTTTTTCATTGTATCATCCATGCTAGTTTACTTTCCTTTTTATGCTTTCTTCTTGTGTGTTTAATAAACCTTAAGAAAAACCAAAAAAAATAGTTGTAGCTTTTAATTAGTTTACTTTCCATGCTTGTAGTAGTAATTAAAAAGAAAACCCAAAAAGATTTCCTGTTCTTCTTTTGCTTGTTGGGAGCTTTCCCGTGTAAATAGTTTTATTTCTTTTCTTTTCTTTGGGGGTCGATAGAAGAATACCATAATTAAATTGTTGAAGTGGCTCTTGTATGCATTATTGTTGATCTGACAAAAGAGCCCATATTGCCTTGTCTTCTACTGTTTATTGAATGCCTGCAGATTCCAGCTTAGTCCAATGCACGTGCACTATTATTATTATTCACATCGTTCGGTCATGCAAGTGCAGGGCAATTATGATGATATATGATGGACTGGCTGAGATGGGAAAAGATGGTATGAACTCGCCTATTTTGTTCTTGTAAATATGATTAGTTCATCGTTCCTGATTCAGCCTATTATGAATAAACATATTTACAATAACAACTAGAGATCATAGTTTCTTATGCCATGCTTGATTAGCTATGAGTTATAATGGTTTACCTTGCGTGCCAACAAGCTATTAAAATGGTTATGATGTGGTATGATAGGGTGGTATCCTCCTCTGAATGATTTAAGTGACTTGACTTGGCACATGTTCACGCATGTAACTGAAACAAAATCAACATAGCCTTCACGATATTTATGTTCATGGTGCATTATATCCTACTCATGCTTGCATTCGGTGTTGATTAATTTTAATGTATGTTCATGACTGTTCTCACTCTCTAGCTGGTCGCTTCCTAGTCTTTTGCTAGCCTTCACCTGTACTAAGCGGGAATACTGCTTGTGCATCCAAATCCCTTAAACCCCAAAGTTATTCCACATGAGTCCACTATACCTACCTATATACGGTATCTACCTGCCGTTCCAAGTAAATTTGTATGTGCCAAACTCTAAACCTTCAAATAAATATCCTATTTTGTATGCTCGAATAGCTCATGTATCAACTAGGGTTGTCTGTATCTTCCATGTTATGCAGGTTATTCTCAAGAGGAGTGGACTCCGCTCCTCACTCACGAGATAAATGGCTGGTCACCGGGATGCCCAGTCCCATGCTTTATGCAAACTAAATCAAAATAATTGCAAACAAAACTCCCCCTGGGACTCTTGTTAGTTGGAGGCACTCGTTGTTTCGAGCAAGCCATGGATTGATGCTTGTGTTGGAAGGGGGAGTATAAACTTTACCATGCTGTTTGGGAACCGCCTATAATGTGTGTAGCATGGAAGATATCGCCATCTCTTGGTTGTTATGTTGACAATGAAAGTATACCGCTTAAAATATTATTCGCCTCTGTTTCAAAACCGAGCTCTGGCACCTCTACAAATCCCTGCTTCCCTCTGTGAAGGGCCTATCTATTTACTTTTATGCTGAGTCATCATCCTCTTATTAAAAAGCACCAGTTGGAGAGAACTGCTGTCATTTGCATTCATTAATGTTAGTTTACATTGAGTATGACTTGACTGGATCTCTTTTACCATGAATTACAATGTCTAGTCAGTCCTTGGTCTTTAAAGGTGCTCTGCATTTATGTTTTACGGTCTCAGAAAGGGCTAGCGAGATACCATCCTGTTATATCATATTATGATTGTTTTGAGAAAGTGTTGTCATCCGAGTTTTATTATTATGGCTCGCTAGTTGATTATGCTATTGATATGAGTAAACTTGAGACCTATGCGTTATTGCAAATGTGGTTAGTTATAATCTTTGCCGAAAACTTGAATGCCGGCTTTACATATTTACAACAACAAGAGCAAATAGAGTTTGTAAAAGTTTTTCTTTATCACTTCAGTTTGTCAACTGAATTGCTTGAGGACAAGCAAAGGTTTAAACTTGGGGGAGTTGATACGTCTCCAACGTATCTACTTTTCCAAACACTTTTGCCCTTGTTTTGGACTCTAACTTGCATGATTTGATGGAACTAACCCGGACTGACGCTGTTTTCAGCAGAATTAGGATGGTGTTATTTATGTGTAGAAGCAAACGTTCTCGGAATGACCTGAAATTTCACGGAGACACTTTTCAGAAAATAAGAAAAATACCTGCCAAAGATGAAGGCCAGGGGGGCCACCACCTTGCCACGAGGGTGGGGGCGCGCTCCCCTACCTTGTGGGCCCCCTGTTGCCTCTCCGACTCCAACTCCAACTCCATATATTGAGTTTCGGGGAGAAGAAAAATCAAAGAGAAGAAATCATCGCGTTCTACGATACGGAGCCGCCGCCAAGCCCTAAAACCTCTCGTGAGGGCTGACCTGGAGTCCGTTCGGGGCTCCGGAGAGGGAATTCGTCGCCATCGTCATCATTAACCATCCTCCATCACCAATTTCATGATGCTCACCGTTGTGCATGAGTAATTCCATCGTAGGCTTGCTGGACGGTGATGAGTTGGATGGGATCTATCATGTAATTGAGTTAGTTTTGTTAGCGTTTGATCCCTAGTGTCCACTATGTTCTGAGATTGATGTTGCTTGACTTTGCTATGCTTAATGCTTGTCACTAGGGCCCGAGTGCCATGATTTCAGATCTGAACCTATTATGTTTTCATCAATATATGAGTGTTCTTGACCCTATCTTGCAAGTCTATAGTCACCTATTATGTGTTATGATCCGTTAACCCCGAAGTGACAATAATCGGGATACTTACCGGTGATGACCGTAGTTTCAGGAGTTCATGTATTCACTGTGTGTTAATGCTTTGTTCTGGTTCTCTATTAAAAGGAGGCCTTAATATCCCTTAGTTTCCGTAAGGACCCCACTGCCACGGGAGGGTAGGACAAAAGATGTCATGCAAGTTCTTTTCCATAAGCACGCATGACTATATTCGGAATACATGCCTACATTATATCAATGAACTGGAGCTAGTTCTGTGTCACCCTAGGTTATGACTGTTACATGATGAACCGCATCCGGCATAATTCTCCATCACTGATCCATTGCCTACGAGCTTTCCATATATTGTTCTTCGCTTATTTACTTTTCCGTTGCTATTGCTATCATCACTAAAAAATATCAAAAACATTACTTTTACTACTGTTATCTTTTGCTACCGTTATCACCACTATCATATTACTTTGCTACTAAACACTTTGCTGCAGATATTAAGTTTCCAGGTGTGGTTGAATTGACAACTCAGCTGCTAATACTTGAGAATATTCTTTGGCTCCCCTTGTGTCGAATCAATAAATTTGGGTTGAATACTCTACCCTTGAAAACTGTTGCGATCTGCTATACTTGTGGGTTATCAGTCACAGAAGTGCTTTCGTCAAGGTGACCGACACGTGGCATCCGCCGTAACGGAACGCCGTTAAGCTATCGGGTCAGATTTTGGATCCGATAACCCATTAACAGCCCTGACCAATGGGAAATTTCGACGTGTAAAATTCTAATTGGCCGAAGGGAACACCTGTCAGCTCGTCAGTGGGCCAGATGTCGCCCGTCCATTGGAGGAGACATGCCTATGATACGTCGACACGTGGCTGGGCCCAACAGAGGCCCATATAGGTTAAAAAGGCCGGCCCAGGAAAAGGCCCGTAGAACTTAATCAGGTACTAGTGGGCCAGTCCAATAACAGCCTGCTTAATAAAGGCCCATTTACGGTCCGAAGCCAGATCTGGCCCGTTAATTGTTCGCCCAATATTTGGGCCCATTTACGGCCCGAAGCCAAATCTGGCCCGTTAATTGTTCGCCCAATATTTGGGCCCATTTGCAGCCCGAAGCCAGATCTGTCCCGTTAATTGTTCATCGAATATTTGGGCCCAACTACAGCCCAGTGACTTTCGGCCTATTAGAGGCCTGATGTAGACATGGGCCCATTTCAGCCCGGTGTGACTTTCGTCCTGGGAATGGCCCGTGCTGCCCATGGGCCATATATGGTCCGACGGGACATCGGGCCCACTAACGGCCCGTGCTAAAGGTGGCAACAGTTAAGCCCAACGTGACTTTGGGCCTGTTAAAGGCCTGTCGCGTAATTCAGCCCGTTGATGTCTGTGCTAAGCTTTCGGCCTCTTAAAGGCCCATGATATCAGTGGGCCAACTAAGGCCTGAGATATGTTTTGGCCTGGTAACAACCCGTGAGCTAACTGGGCCCAAAACGGCCCGGTCTACATTTCGGCCTACTGAAGGCCCATCGACAACTAGTGAAAATGGAGGCCCAACATGCATTTTGGCCTGCTAAAGGCTCGTGGTTTCATATCGGCCGTAACAGGCCAGTACAATATTCAGCCTGTTAATGGCCCAACGCTACCTGGGCCAAACTAAGCGCTGGGTCGACAAAAGGCCCAACTAAAATATAGGCCGGTGTAAGTTTGGGCCTGGCGCAATGTGTGAAGGTCCCAATCATTCGGGCCCAAGGAAGACGCAGGCCGGCCCAATTGTGGCCCGCTAAAAACTTGGCCTGTTAGAGTCGAATGTTTCGGTCCGGTCGACTACATCTGATTTTTTTTCAGATAGCGAATGATGGCAGTAACTAGTAGGAATTAAGAACAAACCTACTCTATACAATACAGAAACTACGGCATAGTAACGAAGAATAAACCTACACTATACAATAAAGGATTTAAGGTATATTACATCCACTGGGCATCGAAGTTCGCCACCAGTGATCATAAAGCGCAACGAAGAAGCAGATTACAAAAACTGGGCACCATTGCAGCGTAAAAAAATAATACTGAACCGAGACCACTTTCAAGATAGTTCAAGAAAGGTTAGCCTTGCGGGGTAACTGCTGCGCAAGATGCTGAGCAAGGCTGTGAGACCGGCCTAGCATGTCAGTCACAGCTTCCAGGTGTAGCTGTTTAGCGATGAGGTTCTCATTAGTGTTCTCCGCAATCTTTCTTAGAGATAGGACTTCAAGTCAAAGTTGAGTTGCAGAATGCCTTTCTGCTAGAACTTGGGACTGAAGAAGTCGAACTGATTCAGACAACGAATTCTGTGAGCTTGTCTGACTGTTAGTCTCAAGTAACTTGAACACTGCATCAAGACAAGACTTTGGGGTTGTCTCGCTATCTTCAAGATGTTTTGCCTTCTTTGCTGCAATATATGTTGGGTTTGTCTCACAGCCTTCAGCAGACTTGTGCATGCCATCAAGCATATCACCCTGAAACAAATGACAGGTTTTGCACGTGTATAAACAAAGATGATAACTGTTCTGTCAATTATATCCAATTTCAAATTAGAAAATAAAGAGTAAGTTCAAAATATCAATAGCACAATTTGGCATTGTTCATAATGCGGGGAGCTTCACCACACTACTGGATTACCATGTCAACATAACAAGCATAGATGAAGGGCAAAGAAAATCATTGTATCTATTTTGGATAATGTGCATGGCATGTTGTTCATATCATCAACCACATCAGTAAGATAAAACAGGAGATGACAAGGTGCAAACGTGGGCTGCTTCATCACACACTGGATTATAGATCCACAAAAACAAGCATAAATATAGGGAGTATTAAGTAATGTGCATGGTATGAATAAGGAATTTGGTTTTACAAGTAAAACTTAGAACTTACAGTTCTTACGAACATGCATTTTGGTAGAAACAACAAACTAAACAGCAGTAAACGATAGGGAGTATGAGAAAATTAAACAGCAGTTGAGGATAAAGGCTTTAGAAGGACTGACTTACATTAATAGTTAACACTGGCTTTATAATGCCCTTCTCCATGTCAAGGGAAGGATAACTCAAGAATTTCAGCACAAAATCTTCTTCATAAGCATTTCCCGTACTCTACATTTTGTAGAGAGTAATTATAGATATGATAATACTGGAAGGGATAGAGGATAATGAAGATAATATGCAGATTGATGCTACATAATCAACTACCAACCCCTGAAAGTACAAGCGTCATAGGCAAAATGTACTGGCAAGAGCAATGGGCTACACTTCTGCACTGGCATTGTCTGTGTATTCTACTTGTTGGTATGATTAAATATAGATGTGATCTTTTTTAGTAAATGGTGGGCGAGGGAGATAAGATGCAGAATGCTACAAAATGAACCAATCCCTCTTCCCATAATACAAGAGTGTTTTGAACACTGGTGTACTGTACAAAACGTTCTTATATTATGGGACGGAGGGAGTAGCTATTAATGTAAGTACAGTGATAGACCACGTTCAGTCCTTACAAGAGGACTGCAGAGCTAAACCTCTTCAAAAGCATTGGGTTGATTCTAAATTTATGTAAGAGTCCATACGGATCTTGTAATGTCCACCAAATGGACGATTACAAGGCTAACATGTGCAGTGATGCTACATAATCAAACATCTATGAAAGTAAGTATGGTCATACAGGGCAAGAGGTACTCACAAGAGCAATGCAATGTGCAGTGTAGTTGCGAGATTCTATGATCCCTTGAGAACGAATGTTCTTCTGCTAACAGTTTTCGTACAAGTGAGACATTAAGGCAAATGCAGAAATGTAGTTCAAATTGTGATGTGATATCATAGACAGTACCTTACGCTGCAGCCGAGACCAATGTGTAACAAGATTATTCCAATCACCGTTGGATAAATGTAGCACCGGAGACTTTACAGAAATTTCGTTCAGAGGCTTGCCATCGAAGTGTGCTTGCCTCAGGTAGGAACGATACTTCATCAACGAGTGCTTGAAAAGCGCAACCAACCCTTGCTCGTC
This sequence comes from Triticum urartu, assembly GCF_056163025.1. Classification (NCBI taxonomy): domain Eukaryota; kingdom Viridiplantae; phylum Streptophyta; class Magnoliopsida; order Poales; family Poaceae; genus Triticum; species Triticum urartu. The sequence continues at coordinate 43,396,576 of NC_141877.1, read as the reverse complement.
ATCACAATCCAGTTTGCTCCTCGCCTATTTAAAAGAATGAAATCTTGTATCTTCTGTCAGTAGAAACATATGTAGTAATGACCATGAATAACATTAGTACATTACTTACACGTAAGTTGCGGAGGAAGACTGGAAATTGTTCTGTGTCTATGGTATAATCTTTCCATGAAGGAAAGATGCGCACAAAGTTCCTGACAACAACATAAGCTTCGTCTTCTAAACTGGGAAGAAATGGAACAGGGGTCCTACTTGCTGCAATTGGGGCTCTCTCTGGTTCGAAAAGGGATTTGGCAACTGGATTTGGTGTACTCTTTGCTGGAATGGGGGTTTTGCGTCGTACAGCTGGTGCTATGTCAACTGGCATAATCATACTGTTTGCTGCAGTTGGGGTCTGCTGAGTTGGGGCATCAGAAATGACCAGTGTAGTAGGGCTAGAGTCTGCTAGAGTTGGGGTATTTTGTGGGTCAGGTGATATTGCAACTACACCTAATGGGCTATTTGATTTATCAGGTGCCACTACCTTTTCCAAATACTTTGCTTGTGCTCCTCCACGATCAACAATCGCCCTCTTCCTTTTGAACGTCTGATACACAAGAACAACATCTGAATGGATAAATATGGTATGATGATAGATGGAATATGTACAAAAAATGGATAGGCAGGGCGTATTCACATACACGATGTGTAAACTAAGCTAATGGCAGTTCAACAAAGTAGAAGCAATGCAAAGCATCAGTTGCAAGGATATGTATGAGCAATGTAACCTTGAAAAGTTAGAGAAAATACCTTGATGGGTGAATAAGATAGGGCATTGATATGCCTCCAACGTATATATAATTTTTGATTGCTCCATGCTATATTATCTACTGTTTTGGATGTTTATGGGATTTATTATACACTTTTATATTATTTTTGGGACTAACCTATTGACCCAGATCCCAATGCCAGTTTCTGTTTTTTTTGCCGATTTTAGGGTTTTGAAGAAAAGGAAAAATCATACGGTGTCCAATTGACCTGAAACTTCACGGAACTCATTTTTGAAAGGAAAGAAGCCCAAAAGACTTGAAGTGCACGTAAGGGAAGCTTCGAGGAGGCCACGAGGTAGGGGGCGCGCCCACCCCCCCGGGCGCGCCCTCCACCCTCGTGGGCCCCTCTTGGCTCCCCTGACGTACTTCTTCCACCTATATATCTCCATATACCCTAAAGACATCCGAGAGCACAGTAGATCGGGAGTTCCGCCGCCAGAAGCCTCCGTAGCCACCGAAAGCCAATCTAGTCCCGTTCCGGCACCCTGCCGGAGGGGTCATCCCTCTTCGGTGGCCATCTTCATCATCCCGGTGCTCTCCATGACGAGGAGGGAGTAGTTCTGCCTCGGGGCTGAGGGTATGTACCACTAGCTATGTGTTTGATCTCTCTCTCTCTCTCTCTTGTGTTCTTGAGGTGATACGATCTTTATGTATCACGAGCTTTGCTATTATATTTGGATCCTATGATGTTTTCTCCCCCTCTACTCTCTTGTAATGGATTGAGTTTCCCCTTTGAAGTTATCTTATCGGATTGAGTCTTTAAAGATTTGAGAACACTTGATGTATGGCTTGCCGTGCGTATTTGTGGTGACAATGGGATATCACGTGATTCACTTGATGTATGTTTTGGTGATCAACTTGCGGGTTCTGCCCATGAACCTATGCATAGGGGTTGGCACACGTTTTCGTCGTGATTCTCCGGTAGAAACTTTGGGGCACTCTTTGAGATTCTATGTGTTGGTTGAATAGATGAATCTGAGATTGTGTGATGCATATCGTATAATCATACCCACGAATACTTGAGGTGACATTGGAGTATCTAGGTGACATTAGGGTTTTGGTTTATTTGTGTCTTAAGGTATTATTCTAGTACGAACTCTAGGGCTGTTTGTGACACTTATAGGAATAGCCCAACGGATTGATTGGAAAGAATAACTTTGAGGTGGTTTCGTACCCTACCATAATCTCTTCGTTCGTTCTCCGCTATTAGTGACTTTGGAGTGACTTTTTGTTGCATGTTGAGGGATAGTTATGTGATCCAATTATGCTATTATTGTTGAGGGAACTTGCACTAGCGAAAGTATGAACCCTAGGCCTTATTTCCTATCATTGCAATACCGTTTATGCTCACTTTTATCATTAGTTACCTTGCTGTTTTTATATTTTTTCAGATTACAAATACCTTTATCTACTATCCATATACCACTTGTATCACCCTCTCTTCGCCGAACTAGTGCACCTATACAATTTACCATTGTATTGGGTGTGCTGCGGACACAAGAGACTCTTTGTTATTTGGTTGCAGGGTTTCTTGAGAGAGACGATCTTCATACTACGCCTCCTACGGATTAATAAACCTTAGGTCATCCACTTGAGGGAAATTTTCTACTGTCCTACAAACCTGTAACACCCCTAGTGTCATGCTACAGTACTCCCCTGTTAATGGTGCCATGACATCATGTTACTGTTGATAATCTTCACTTGATCCAAATCGCAATTCAAATTCGAATCCAATCTAAAGTCAAAATTTCAAATTCGTCAAACTTCAAAATAAAAATGTTCAAGGTGTGGAAAATAATCCATGTATATTTTTCATGTTGGAAACAATCTCTTTTGGATTCCCAAAGTGCCCCTGGAAATTATTTAGTGGTTCAGCAGCATTTAAAATTGGCCTTTTCAATTTATATAATGGTTAGACATCTCCTTTTCACTCCATACTTTTTGTTCCATCTCATTATATTGTGTTAGAATTAGGTGCCAAGTTTCGTTCAAAACAAAACTCATTTGTGACTAAAAGAAAATACGGAGCTGAGGCTAAATTTTAATAAACAGAAAGTTTAAAAGGAAAAGAAAACTGTTAAAGAAAACAAAAGTGAGACAGAGGCCCACTACCCCCTGGACCTTAGCCATCTGGCGGCCCAACCCCGTAGCCCACCTCCCCGGTTGTCCTCCTCTTTCCCTGTTCATCGGACCGGGGCTCCTCCCGCGCATCCCCGCCACACCACATCATCGGTGTTGCCCCGGAGGGGATAAGAACGACGCGACCCTCCCCCTCGGCCTCGTCAGCTCCCCCTCGCACAAATATCTCCCTCTCCCCTCCCCTTCTCAGATCCGCCGAGATGCGCTCGCCCGAGCGGGCTCGTCATCATTGCCGCGCCGTGTGCGTGGTCACCGTCCCTTGTACTTCGTCCGCTCATGTCCCGGGAGGACCTCGGCGTCGACTACGTCGCCTGCGTCGCGGGGTTGAAGATGACGGGACGCCTCGACGTTGTCTTCTTCTTCCCCTCCGTCCGCCTCGATCGGGTCCCCGTCGCCTTCTTTGTCTCTGGCCGCCGCGCGTCTTCCCCAGGCCTTCTCTGCAACGGCCGTGAGCCCCCGATTCTCCTCCCTCTCCCCGTAGTCGTAGCCACGCCGCCACTGCGCCATGCTCTGCCGCCCGTGCGTGCCTGCGAACCTAACGCGCTCCGGCACACGCCCTGCACCTGCCTACGCCCGATGCCGCTGCTACCTACTACGAGCTGCGTTGCTGCTGTCTGCTTCTGCCGTCATTGCCCCGCTATGCCTCTGCCCCGTCAACCGCTCTGCCGCGCGCGCGCCCAGCCGCCACGGCCCTCCTGCGCCAGCAGCCCCGCTCGCAGCCGCGCGGCCCTCGTCGCTGCAGCTCGTTGCCCGCTGCCCTCGCTGCTCCTTGGGCGCTTCTCGCCCAGCCTACTGCTCCGGCCGTCGCTAGCCGCTGCTCCCGGCGTGCCCTGCCTCGCGCCCTCTCGCCCCGCTACTCTGCTTCCTGCAGCTGCGCTGCTCACCACCGCTGACGCTGCCGCACGCGGGCGCCCGTAGCCGGTGCCTGCTGCAATGCTGCACAGCTTCAGTAACATTCAGTTACTGTAGCTATTCCTAGCTTTTCATTTTCTACAATGACTAACCCTCTGGACGGCCCCTAAACAGCGACTAAACGACTTTTAACTGGAGCAAAACTATTATGGGGAGGTAGTACACTTGACAATGCTCAAATGTTTCCATTGGGCCAAATCCATTTGGTGCATACATTAAATTCGACGAAAATCACAAAATGCTATCTTTTGTCAGCAGAAACAGAGCTGTGTGCGTGAGTGTGTTGTGTGTGTGCGTGGGAGGCAGGGCTGGCTCCCTGCCAAGTGGGGATGGCCCTGATTAGTTTAGGCTGATTAAATACTTAGTGGTCAGAGTAGTTAGACTAATTAGTACTACTTAGGATAATTGCTAGCCTATGTCATGTGGCCCCCTATGTTAATTTTAACCCCTCCATTTTAGTTTAGCCATCAATTAAATTATGTGCCAATGACATGTGGGCCACATCCCCCTTTTTGACTAATCATTTTGACTTGGTCAAATTTGGATTACATTAAATAAAAATATTCTAGAAAATCTTTAAATCTTTGATAATTGGTATAAAATAAATCGTAGCTCAGATCAAAATACTTCCTACATGAAAGTTGCTCAGAACGATGAGACGAATACGAATACGCGGTCCGTTTACCTGACAGATGCCTCTAACTATCTGAACCTGGAACATTCCCCCTCCGGTCATCTGTCTGACACAGGTCCGGAACCGGGAAAACATTCCCGGTTGAATTCCCCCTTCACCTATATCGTGTAGCCATACGTTAGGTCACACCCGACACATCATATTGCCACGTTATGCTTTGTGATGCTATGTTTGCTTTATATTTACTGTTTCTTTCCCCTCTCCTCTCCGGTAGACTCCGAGACCGATGCTGCCCTTGTGATCGACTACGTCAACGACGACCCCCCTCCTTGCCAGAGCAACCAGGCAAGCAAATCCCCCTTGAGAATTCCGATATCGCCCATTTCTTTCCCTCTCATGCTTGCATTAGAACTGCTACTGTTTTCTGTATGATCCTACTCTGATGCATAGCCTGTTGTTGTTACCTGCTTTCATACCTTACCTGCTTATCCTAAACTGCTTAGTATAGGATGGTTAATGATCCATCAGTGACCCCCACCTTGTCCCAGTTGCCTTGCTTTATGTTTGATGACTCGATCAAGATGATCGACGTCCAGGCCCCGACACTTCATATCACCCCCCTAGTTGTACGACTCTGCAGAGTTACCATCGAGTGCCGAGGGTGAAACCTCTCACATCACTCCGGATGAGATCTCTGTAGTGTAGCTATCCGGTCGTGGTCATCGAGGGTGATTTCCTCCTTAACCACCTCCGGTACGGCTCTGTCCTGCAACCCCTCAAGTGTGAACCTCGAGGGTGGATCCTCTTACGTTCACCTTGATGACAACATCGAGTGGAATTCACCGAGGGTGATTCCTCGGGTTTTCCCTTTGGTGTTAGACACACAGTTACTATGATTACTATGACTTTACACTGAGCCATGTTACTAAATACGGGACGACCCGGAGGGGTACCCGCGCGAGCTTAATAGTGAGTGATGTGGAGTCGGGTTGACCTGGAAGGTGCCCGTGAGATACTTACGAGGCATGGCCGGGCATTCTTAGCCCTTGTCGCAAGTACTCGAGACAGGGCGACGGGGTCACATCGATCGCGAGTCTCTGCTCGTTACCGCGCGTTCCTAATCCACTACGATTTGGATATTTGATCCGAGGGGCCTCTTGGCTGATAGCACTAACCATCACGTGGGCATAGTATGGGCATTCTGCGTCGTATACATCAGCCAAAGCTTAATAGACGTCAGCGACTGAGCGGCGCGCGCCGGGTTGGACTGGAAAGCACCTACCTTGTTGAAGGAGGTAGCTAGGTCTGCTCACCGGCCGCCCACGCAACATCCAAGAGTTCCCGGGGAGATGGCCCATGACCCCTGGGGGCATAGGTTTAGTCCGGCATGCTGGCCTCTCTATTAAGCCTAGGTCGGGTCGCCGCGTATTATTTGGCCGAGGCCGGGCATGACCCAGGAAAGTGTGTCCAGCCGGAGTTAATCAAGCATGGTGGGTAAGTTGGTGCACCTCTGCAGGGAAGAAAACATCTATCGATAGCCTATCCTACGGTAACGGACACTTGGAGTTGTATCCCGATCGATACAACTAGAACTGAATACTTGTGATGAGAACTGGATGATGATGAGAACTGGATTGTGATGATAACTGGATAGTATGGCTCTGGGATTGCTTTCTCGTAGGGAGTCGAGAAAGGATCTCTGGCCGAGGTTGATAACAGTTCTACTGCCTTACTTTATGCTTCTCTACTCCCTCCTGTTGCTACAAGATGGTGGTTTCCAGAAGATGCTAGTCTTCGATAGGCTAGGCTTTTCCCTTCCCTTATGGCATTCTGCAGTTTAGTCCACAGATACAACCCATTCCTTTGATACAGATGCATACTTAGTTTAGATATGATGTAAGTCTTGCGAGTACTTTGGATGAGTACTCACGGTTGCTTTGCTACTTCTTTTCCCCTATACCCGATTGTTGCGACCAGATGACGGATCCTAGGAGCCAGACGACGCCACTGATGACTACTACTACCCGGAGGATGCCTACTATTACGTGAAGACCGTAGACGACTAGGAGTAGTTAGGAGGCTCCCAGGCAGGAGGCCTTGCCTTTTCGATCGTTGTTGCTTTTGTGCTAGCCTTCTTAAGGCAATCTTGTTTAACTCATGTCTGTACTCAGATATTGTTGCTTCCGCTGACTCTTGTGTTTACGAGCTTATGTATTCGAGCCCTCGAGGCCCCTAGCTTGTAATATAAAGCTTGTATCTCTTTAATTTGTGTCTATAGTTGTGTTGTGATATCTTCCCGTGAGTCCTTGATCGTGATCGTACACATTTGCGTGTATGATTAGTGTACGATTGAATCGAGGGCGTCACAAGTTGGTATCAGAGCCGACTGCCTGTAGGAATCCCCCTTCCACACTCCTTGGCCGAAGTTGAGTCTAGACATTACAAAACTTTTTACTAACATGGTTGTGTGCCGTACGGGCCCGCATCGCCATATGGGTGGTATTAGGATCTTTTACACCTCGTCTATACTCTGGGACCCTGTTCTCTCTTCTATTCAGGGTTAAATGAATTTACTAACTACATTAGGTTCTCGTAACGACTTTCCCCGGAGAGCCCCTTCATTCCGGATGGTTGCCTGCTTCACCAGAAGAATTCGAAGATCCTCTTTGATCTACTCCCGACAACTTGTGATTATTTCTTTTGCAACCCCTTAACACCGTTGAATCCATATGGATAAACGTGTACCCTCACTGTTCTTACTTCCATCCCTAGTCGTTCTTGTTGTTACAAGATACCTGAAAGTATTCTTTGACTTTCTAGAATCCTTTTTCCGACTGCCTTGCAGCTCTTTTCCGCCTGAATAACCCTACGAAAAATTCCTCATACTTATCGGAGATTCGTTCATCCCAGTTGATATTATGTCTCACCAAATTTCTTCGAATGCAATTCGATCTCCCTTAGATCCTCTGCAGCCTAGTGCTCCCGAAAGTCTTGTCTTCCTGCATTATGGCTAAATCCATATGTCTAACAATATTCATTAACATCCTTTGTCCTTGTCATCCTGAGCCTATTGATTCTTTATGTTGCGATTGCTCAGAATCATCAGTCGAACCCTCAAATTTGACCTTCCTGCTCATACGTCATTCTAGACATGAGTTGGATATCGGCCAATCATGTTGTAATGATTGTCCACCTAGTTCCCTTCAACTTGAATGTCGAATTATTCAGCTGTTTCTATAATCTGTTGCCTTTGCATTCTTTCCCCCTTCTGATTGAGTACATATACTCACATCAGATCCATTGAGGACCGCTCAATCCTTTGTGGGATTGTTATCGAGCAATGTCTTTCATATTCAAAATCTCATGCACTCTTCCCCTGATACATATTGCCTTCGGTAAACTGTATCCTCTGCTTATTGTAAACCATGCTCTGCTATTGAGCTGATGTTATATGCTCTCGAAGTTAGTGGTAGGTGTTCCTAAGATACCCCTACGGGTTGATCATATGCCTTCCCTAATCCGTGTGAACTCAAAAGAGATGTGAGTCTTACTCTTCTGGTACTTCACCAGATAAATCTTCTGCACTACAATTTCTTCGAGAACGAGGAGTGAATGAAAGGTTATGCATTGAAGAAGTGGGAGTCGACCTTCAACCTTTGTGTTCATGCCCATGGACCCGATGTAGAACTTATCATGGAAGCTACTCATAAAAATAATTATTTCTTGGGTACAAGCTCATCTTGTATCCATGAATTGATCCTTGCTATCGTGATTCCGACCATATTTCCTCCTTGATTCCATTTACTGGATAAGTTAAAATACTTATCCTCTGCAAATCATTTCCCCCGTCCAACCTCTACTCCGATTTACCTTCTGGCATTACACCTAGTACTTGATACTGGGAAGCTTTACACCTCATCACATCATTCCTAGCCTGATCGGCTATATTTTTATCATGTCAACTTTTTAACTGGGCTACCTGGTCCGTATGCCCGGAGCAACTTCCGACGATGAGCTAAGCTTACGTCGATCTTCCTCATCTTAGCATTTCACCTCGAACAACAAGCTTGACTTTGAGCTTGTGTCATACCCATGGTTCCAATAACCTTTTGCTTCATCATTCCTTTGACTGAATGTCATCGCTGATCGATTACCTCTTCATGAAATATCTCGACAAATGTGTCATGATCATCATCAACATTCTGAGCTTTTCTAGGATATCAATCGAATTCATGATGAGAAATACAATCCTTCCCCTCAATGATTTATGTTATCATCGATAACATTCTTGCATTCCCCAACACAAACTGGTTCATATAATTTTGGAAATACATCCTTGTTGACATGTCGATGGATTGCTACTGAACCCATCGGTCACCTCCTCATCTTTTTCCTGATAAAATAACATGTTATGTTCTAGAAATTCCCGATGGATCCTTGGTGTATCCAAAGTCCAACCTTTGCTTGAAACCATGTCAATGCTATCTCGAAGCATGTCTGTGGTGATCCGATCTCCAATGAGAACATTTGAAGCACGATACTAATTTTTTTATCAATTATCCAAACACCGTTGTATCGGTAATGTCAGGAATTTTCTTCCCCCTTACCTAAATGGTTCTATACTTCTATCCTGTCATGGATATCATGCTCTGCTTGTCCTTGGGAAGGATATACCCCTGAAATATGTGTTTAGACACATTTTTCCTTTCCATTGTTCTGCTTAACCTGAAGATCACGTTTTCCTTTCCATTGGTTTGTTCGACCTTTCTGGTGATCTATATGATATAAGCAGAAATATTTCCCTGCTTATGTAAACACCTCGGTGTACAAACTGTCCGTAAGACCCTATTACTATTGTGGACGACTTTCTGGTAGCCACCGATGGACGAGAACTTTGCCTATTGGCCCGCCTCGTTCAACGAGTAGGATAATGGTTCTCTTCGTCCCTCGCCCTTGGTACCAACGTTGTTGCCGACATAACTGATAGGCTACCCTCTGACATACCTTGCTATCATAACCATGCAAGATGCCAACACCCTTCCTACTTTTAACCCACATGGTGGGCCCATAACCCACAGTTCCACAGGATCGGAACCCGACTCTCCTGTATATCTTTTATTTCGAAGTATCATATGCTCTTGGCTTTGTGTGTTGTCACGAGCCACCTTTCGAGAGATGATCTATTCCCGATGCTCTGGACCCCCTTTCTCACACTTTGTTCAGGTATCAATCGTTTGTCCATTCAGTTGAAACTTCCTATTGTACCTTCATACTTTGCTCTCGATGTTTTATTAAGTTTCGACTCGAGAGATACTTTTGCCTCTTTCCCTGAATTGTTCACTAGATAATTAACCCTTTAAGGGTCAGTTCTCCCGAAGTTACTCTTTACATCCCCACTTAAATGTTGGGACGAGATTTCTTTTAGTGGAGGAGATTTGTAACACCCCCAGTGTCATGCTACAGTACTCCCCTGTTAATGGTGCCATGACATCATGTTACTGTTGCTAATCTTCACTTGATCCAAATCGCAATTCAAATTCGAATCCAATCTAAAGTCAAAATTTCAAATTCGTCAAACTTCAAAATAAAAATGTTCAAGGTGTGGAAAATAATCCATGTATATTTTTCATGTTGGAAACAATCTCTTTTGGATTCCCAAAGTGCCCCTGGAAATTATTTAGTGGTCCAACAACATTTAAAATTGGCCTTTTCAATTTCTATAATGGTTAGACATCTCCTTTTCACTCCATACTTTTTGTTCCATCTCATTATATTGTGTTAGAATTAGGTGCCGAGTTTCGTTCAAAACAAAACTCATTTGTTACTAAAAGAAAATACGGAGCTGAGGCTAAATTTTAATAAACAGAAAGTTTAAAAGGAAAAGAAAACTGTTAAAGAAAACAAATGTGAGAGAGAGGCCCACTACCCCCTGGACCTTAGCCATCTAGCGGCCCAACCCCGTAGCCCACCTCCCCGGTCGTCCTCCTCTTTCCCTGTTCATCGGACCGGGGCTCCTCCCGCGCGTCCCCGCCGCACCACATCGTCGGTGTTGCCCCGGAGGGGATAATAACGACGTGAACCTCCCCCTCGGCCTCGTCAGCTCCCCCTCGCACAAATATCTCCCTCTCCCCTCCCCTTCTCAGATCCGCCGAGATGTGCTCGCCCGAGCGGGCTCGTCGTCGTTGCCGCGCCGTGCGCGTGGCCACCGTCCCTTGTACTGCGTCCGCTCATGTCTCGGGAGGTCCTCGGCATCGACTACGTCGCCTGCGTCGCGGGGTTGAAGATGACGGGACGCCTCGATGTCGTCTTCTTCTTCCCCTCCGTCCGCCTCGATTGGGTCGCCGTCGGCTTCTTCGTCTCTGGCCACCGCGCGTCTTCCCCGGGCCTTCTCTGCAACGGTCGTGAGCCCCCGATTCTCCTCCCTCTCCCCGTAGCCGTAGCCACGCCGCCACTGTGCCATGCTCTACCGCCCGTGCGTGCCGGCGTTGGCCGCCCCCATGCGTCCCGTGGCCCCTTGTAGTCGTCGTCGTGCCCTCCTGGCATCGCGTCCGCGCCCACCGCGCGAAGCCTGCGAACCTAACGCGCTCCGGCGCACGCCCTGCGCCTACCTACACCCGATGCCGCTGCTACCTGCTATGAGCTGCGCTGCTGCTGTCTGCTTCTGCCGTCGTTGCCCCGCTGTGCCTCTGCCCCCTCGACCGCTCTGCCGCGCGCGCCCAGCCGCCACGGCCCTCGCCGCAGCCCCGCTCGCAGCCGCGCGGCCTTCGCCGCTGCAGCTCGTCGCCCGCTGCCCTCGCTGCTCCTCGGGCGCTTCTCGCCCACCATGCTGCTCCGCGCGTCGCTAGCCGCTGCTCCCGGCGTTCCCTGGCTCACGCCCTCTCGCCCCGCTACTCTGCTTCCTGCAGCCGCGCTGCTCACCACCACTTACGCTGCCGCATGCGGGCGCCCGTAGCCGGTGCCTGCTGCAATGCTGCACAGCTTCAGTAACATTCTGTTACTGTAGCTATTGCTAGCTTTTCATTTTCTACAACGACTAACCCTCTGGATGGCCCCTAAATAGCGACTAAACGACTTTTAACTGGAGCAAAACTATTATGGGGAGGTAGTACACTTGACAATGCTCAAATGTTTCCATTGGGCCAAATCCATTTGGTGCATGCATTAAATTCGACGAAAATCACAAAATGCTATCTTTTGTTAGCAGAAACAGAGCTGTGTGCGTGAGTGTGTTGTGTGTGTGCCTGGGAGGCAGGGCTAGCTCACTACCAAGTGGGGATGGCCCTGATTAGTTTAGGCTGATTAAATACTTAGGGCATCTCCAGCCGTTGGCCCCCAGGAGGGGCAAAAAATCGCCCCCTGGGGGCGCGCCGGCGCTAAACCGCACACTGGGGGCGTGATGCCCCCCAGTCGCGGCGCTCACGTTTGTTTTAAAAATTCAAATACGGCGCAAACATGACTGAAATTTGACGCAAACATCGGCGAGTTCGTTCAAACTTAACCATATTTTACAAAAGAAGAAAAAAAAACTTCCGCGGGCTACCCCCGCCGTCTCCCTCGCCGCCCGCCACGCCGCCTACATGCCGAGGAGGCGGTAGAACCGCGTGTATTCGCCGCTGTCGTCGTCGTCGTCGCCGGCCCAGCCTGAGCCTCCGCCGTCCCTGCTGCATCCCTCCCCCGGTTGGCGCGGCGGATTGGACGGTCGAGGGGCGTCGTCGTCGTCGTCGCTGTCGAGGACCACGACGCCGTGCTCGTCCTCGCGCCCACGCTTGCGGGCGGCGATCTTCTCCAGGGCCCGGCGCTGCCGGACCATCTCGTCGCGGAGGTAGTCATCCCGCGCCCACCGCAGGGCGTCCTCGTCGGAGATGCCGCGCCGGGCTATCTCCTCGTACTCCGCGGGGAGGCCGCGCTCCGGCTTGGGCTTGACGAGGACGAAGCGGCCGGTGGGTGGGGAGGCGTTGGCGCCGATGCGGACACCGGAGCTGCCCGTGCGGGCACTGCCGGCGTGCCCTGGGGCTCCGGCTTGGCGGGGCGGAGGCAGGGCGAGCCGCCGGACAACGAGGAGGACCCCCAGTCTCCATGCGCCTCGGGGTCCAGGAGCTTCCCCGGCGGCGTTAGAAGGACGGGGGATCGGGGTACTCGAGGCGCGGCGTGTTGCCGCCCTCGATGTACTCGAGGACGGCCTCCAACGTGCGCCCGGGCACGCCCCACCACCGGCGCCGGCCATTGGCGTTGAGCCTGCCGGAGGGCACGACGCCGTTGGTGGCCTCGAGCTGCTCGGCGTGACGGCGACGGAAGTAGGGCTCCCAGAGCGGGATGTCGGGGACGTACCGTGGCCCCTCCCTCGCCGCCCGCGGCAGGGACGCGTGGATGCGTGTGATCTCCGCACGCCGCGCCGCCCCGGTGGGTGGTGTTGGCACCGGCACGCCGCCGGCGCTGATCCTCCACGCGCTGGGCACCCGCATGTCCGGCGGGACCGGGTACCCGGCCTCGTAAAGGAGGCGAGCCTCGTCTTCATGGAGATGGCGGCGGCCGAAGCCGTTCGCCGCCGCGCCGTCACCAGGGAAGCGCTCGGCCATGGGTGGAGACGGCGAGAGAGAGGAGAGGGAGGAACGGCGACGGCGAGAGAGAGGAGAGGGAGGGACGACGGCGAGAGAGTGTGATCGCCGAGCACGCTGGTGCGTGTCTTATATAGGCCGAGACGCTGCCCGTACGCGTGGCCGCCGTGTGTACGCGTGGCGGGCGAGGGAGGGCGAGGGTGGCGAGTCGTCCGGCCTTCACTGCGCCGCCCGTGAGGCATCAATGGTGCAGGTTGACCGGCGCGGCAGTGCGGCAGCTTTGGCATTGATTCGCCGCGGGAAACGAGGCGATGAGGACGACGAAGGGGCGAGAAGAGAGCCGTGTCGCTGAGCGGCGGGCCCATGGCTTTTTCGCGCCAAAAAAGTTCGCCCGGCGCCCCCGGGCGCCCCCCAGCGCGCCAGGTTCGGCCTGGGTCCGTCGGCGCTGTTTTCAGCCCAGGCCGGCGAAAATCGGGCTCCTGGGGGCGCGACTGGGCCGATTTTTCAGCGCCGGCGCAAGAAAAACGCCTGGGGAGGCCTTCCTGGGGACGCGGCTGGAGATGCCCTTAGTGGTCAGAGTAGTTAGACTAATTAGTACTACTTAGGATAATTGCTAGCCTATGTCATGTGGCCCCCTATGTTAATTTTAACCCCTCCATTTTAGTTTAGCCATCAATTAAATTATGTGCCAATGACATGTGGGCCACATCCCCCTTTTTCACTAATCATTTTGACTTGGTCAAATTTGGATTACATTAACTAAAAATGTTCCAGAAAATCTTTAAATCTTTGATAATTGATATAAAATAAACCGTAGCTCAGATCAAAATACTTCCTACATGAAAGTTGCTCAGAACGATGAGACGAATAAGAATACGCGATCCGTTTACCTGTCAGATGCCTCTAACTATCTGAACCTGGAACATTCCCCCTCCGGTCATCTGTCTGACACAGGACCGAAACCGGGAAAACATTCCCGGTTGAATTGCCCCTTCACCTATATCGTGTAGCCATACGTTAGGTCACACCCGGCACATCATATTGCCACGTTATGCTTTGTGATGCTATGTTTGCTTTATATTTACTGTTTCTTTCCCCTCTCCTCTCCGGTAGATCCCGAGACCGATGCTGCCCTTGTGATCAACTACGTCGACGACGACACCCCTCCTTGCCAGAGCAACCAGGCAAGCAAACCCCCCTTGAGCATTCCGATATCGCCCATTTCTTTCTCTCTCATGCTTGCATTAGAACTGCTACTGTTTTCTGTATGATCCTACTCTGATGCATAGCCTGTTGTTGTTACCTGCTTTCATACCTTACCTGCTTATCCTAAACTGCTTAGTATAGGATGGTTAATGATCCATCAGTGACCCCCACCTTGTCCCAGTTGCCTTGCTTTATGTTTGATGACTCGATCAACACGATCGACGTCCAGGCCCCGACACTTCACATCACCCCCCTAGTTGTACGACTCTGCAGAGTTACCATCGAGTGCCGAGGGTGGAACCTCTCACATCACTCCGGATGAGATCTCTGTAGTGTAGCTATCCGGTTGTGGTCATCGAGGGTGATTTCCTCCTTAACCACCTCCGGTATGGCTCTGTCCTGCAACCCCTCAAGTGTGAACCTCGAGGGTGGATCCTCTTACGTTCACCTTGATGACAACATCGAGTGGAATTCACCGAGGGTGATTCCTCGGGTTTTCCCTTTGGTGTTAGACACACAGTTACTATGATTACTATGACTTTACACTGAGCCATGTTACTAAAGACGGGACGACCTTGAGGGGTACCCGCGCGAGCTTAATAGTGAGTGATGTGGAGTCGGGTTGACCTGGAAGGTGCCCGCAAGATACTTACGAGGCGTGGCCGGGCATTCTTAGCCCTTGTCGCAAGTACTCGAGACGGGGCGACGGGGTTGAATGAAATATGCCCTAGAAGCAATAATAAAGTTATTATTTATTTCCTCATATATCATGATAAATGTTTATTATTCATGCTAGAATTGTATTAACCGGAAACATAATACATGTGTGAATATAAACAAACAGAGTGTCACTAGTATGCCTCTACTTGACTAGCTTGTTAATCAAAGATGGTTATGTTTCCTAACCATGAACAAAGAGTTGTTATTTGATTAACAAGGTCACATCATTAGTTGAATGATCTGATTGACATGACCCATTCCATTAGCTTAGCACCCGATCGTTTAGTATGTTGCTATTGCTTTCTTCATGACTTATACATGTTCCTATGACTATGAGATTATGCAACTCCCATTTACCGGAGGAACACTTTGTGTGCTACCAAACGTCACAACGTAACTGGGTGATTATAAAGGTGCTCTACAGGTGTCTCCAAAGGTACGTGTTGGGTTGGCGTATTTCGAGATTAGGATTTGTCACTCCGAATGTCGGAGAGGTATCTCTGGGCCCTCTCGGTAATGCACATCACATAAGCCTTGCAAGCATTACAACTAATGTGTTAGTTGTGAGATGATGTATTACGGAACGAGTAAAGAGACTTGCCGATAACGAGATTGAACTAGGTATTGGATACCGACGATCGAATCTCGGGCAAGTAACATACCGATGACAAAGGGAACAACGTAGGTATGTTGTTATGCGGTCTGACCGATAAAGATCTTCGTAGAATATGTAGGAGCCAATATGGGCATCCAGGTCCCGCTATTGGTTATTGACCGGAGACGTATCTCGGTCATGTCTACATTGTTCTCGAACCGTAGGGTCCGCACACTTAACGTTACGATGACAGTTATTATGAGTTTATGTATTTTGGTGTACCGAAGGTTGTTCGGAGTCCCAGAAGTGATCATGGACATGACGAGGAGTCTCGGAATGGTTGAGACATAAAGAATGATATATTGGACGACTATATTCGGACACCGGAATTGTTCCGGGTGATTTCGGACAAAACCGGAGTGCCGGAGGGGTTACCGGAACCCCTCGGGGAAGTAATGGGCCATATTGGGCCTGAGGGGAGAGACAGGGCAGCAGCCCAGGAGGTGGCGCGCCCCCCCTCATGGGGAGTCCGAATAGGACTAGGAGGGGGGGCGGCCCCCCTTTCCCTCTCCCTCTCTTTCCTTCCCCCTCCCTATTCCTAGTTGGACTAGGAAAGGGGAGTCCTACTCCTACTAGGAGAAGGACTCCCCCCTCTCCTTGGCGCACCCAAGGGCCGGCCAGCCTCACCCTTGCTCCTTTATATACGGGGGCAGGGGGGCACCCTAGAACACACAAGTTGATCTTCGTGATCGTTCCTTAGCCATGTGCGGTGCCCCCCTCCACGATATTACACCTCGATCATATTGTAGCGGTGCTTAGGCGAAGCCCTGCGATGGTTAAACATCAAGATCGTCACCACGCCGTCGTGCTGACGAAACTCCTCCCCGAAGCTTTGCTGGATCGGAGCCCGGGGTGCGTCATCGAGCTGTACGTGTGTCAAGAACTCGGAGGTGCCGGAGTAACGGTGCTTGGATCGGTTGGACCGGGAAGACGTACGACTACTTCCTCTACGTTGCGTCAACGCTTCCGCTTCGGTCTACGAGGGTACGTAGACAACACTCTCCCCTCTCGTTGCTGTGCATCACCATGATCTTGCGTGTGCGTAGTAATTTTTTTGAAATTACTACGTTCCCCAACAGTGGCATCCAAGCCTAGGTTTTATGGTTTGATGTTATATGCACGAGTAGAACACAAGTGAGTTGTGGGCGATATAAGTCATACTGCCTACTAGCATGTGTTGGATGAAGCGGCCCGGACCGACATTACGCGTACACTTACGCGAGACCGGTTCTCCCGACGTGCTTTGCACATAGGTGGCTTGCGGGTGACTGTTTCTCCAACTTTAGTTGAACCGAGGGTACCTACGCCCGGTCCTTGCGAAGGTTAAAACGGCATCAACTTGACAAACTATCGTTGTGGTTTTGATGCGTAGGTAAGATTGGTTCTTGCTTAAGCCCGTAGCAGCCACGTAAAACTTGCAACAAACAAAGTAGAGGACGTCTAACTTGTTTTTGCAGGGCATGTTGTGATGTGATATGGTCAAGACATGATGCTAAATTGTATGAGATGATCATGTTTTTTAACCGAGTTATCGGCAACTTGCAGGAGCCATACGGTTGTCGCTTTATTGTATGCAATGCAATCGCGCTGTAATGCTTTACTTTATCACTAAGCGGTAGCGATAGTCGTGGAAGCATAAGATTGGCGAGACGACAACGATGCTACGATGGAGATCAAGGTGTCGCGCCGGTGACGATGGTGATCATGACGGTGCTTCGGAGATGGAGATCACAGGCACAAGATGATGATGGCCATATCATATCACTTATATTGATTGCATGTGATGTTTATCTTTTATGCATCTTATCTTGCTTTGATTGACGGTAGCATTATAAGATGATCTCTCACTAAAATTATCAAGAAGTGTTCTCCCTGAGTATGCACCGTTGCGAAAGTTCTTCGTGCTGAGACACCACGTGATGATCGGGTGTGATAGGCTCTACGTTCAAATACAACGAGTGCAAAACAGTTGCACACGCGGAATACTCAGGTTATACTTGACGAGCCAAGCATATGCAGATATGGCCTCGGAACACGGAGACCGAAAGGTCGAGCGTGAATCATATAGTAGATATGATCAACATAGTGATGTTCACCAATGGAACTACTCCATCTCACGTGATGATCGGACATGGTTTAGTTGATTTGGATCACGTGATCACTTAGAGGATTAGAGGGATGTCTATCTAAGTGGGAGTTCTTTAAGTAATTTGATTAATTGAACTTAAATTTATCATGAACTTAGTACCTGATAGTATCTTGCTTATGTATGTTTGATTGTAGATAGATGGCCCATGCTGTTGTTCCGTTGAATTTTAATGCGTTCCTTGAGAAAGCAAAGTTGAAAGATGATGGTAGCAATTACACGGACTGGGTCCGTAACTTGAGGATTATCCTCATTGCTGCACAGAAGAATTACGTCCTGGAAGCACCGCTGAGTGCCAGGCCTGCTGCTGGAGCAACACCAGATGTTATGAACGTCTGGAAGAGCAAAGCTGATGACTACTCGATAGTTCAGTGTGCCATGCTTTACGTCTTAGAATCGGGACTTCAACGACGTTTTGAACGTCATGGAGCATATGAGATGTTCCAGGAGTTGAAGTTAATATTTCAAGCAAATGCCCGGATTGAGAGATATGCAGTCTCCAATAAGTTCTATAGCTGCAAGATGGAGGAGAACAGTTCTGTCAGTGAGCATATACTCAAAATGTCTGGGTATAATAATCACTTGATTCAGATGGGAGTTAATCTTCCAGATGATTGCATCATTGACAGAATTCTCCAATCACTGCCACCAAGCTACAAGAGCTTCGTGATGAACTATAATATGCAAGGGATGAATAAGACTATTCCCGAGCTCTTCGCAATGCTGAAAGCTGCGGAGGTAGAAATCAAAAAGGAGCATCAAGTGTTGATGGTCAACAAGACCACTAGTTTCAAGAAAAAGGGCAAAGGGAAGAAGAAGGGGAACTTCAAGAAGAATGGCAAGCAAGTTGCTGCTCAAGAGAAGAAACCCAAGTCTGGACCTAAGCCTGAAACTGAGTGCTTCTACTGCAAGCAGACTGGTCACTTGAAGCGGAACTGCCCCAAGTATTTGGCGGATAAGAAGGATGGCAAGGTGAACAAAGGTATATGTGATATACATGTTATTGATGTGTACCTTACTAATGCTCGCAGTAGCACCTGGGTATTTGATACTGGTTCTGTTGCTAATATTTGCAACTCGAAACAGGGACTACGGATTAAGCGAAGATTGGCTAAGGACGAGGTGACGATGCGCGTGGGAAACGGTTCCAAAGTCGATGTGATCGCGGTCGGCACGCTACCTCTACATCTACCTTCGGGATTAGTATTAGACCTAAATAATTGTTATTTGGTGCCAGCGTTGAGCATGAACATTATATCTGGATCTGGTTTAATGCGAGACGGTTATTCATTTAAATCAGAGAATAATGGTTGTTCTATTTATATGAGTAATATCTTTTATGGTCATGCATCCTTGAAGAGTGGTCTATTCTTGTTGAATCTCGATAGTAGTGATACACATATTCATAATGTTGAAACCAAAAGATGCAGAGTTGATAATGATGGTGCAACTTATTTTTGGCACTGCCGTTTAGGTCATATCGGTGTAAAGCGCATGAAGAAACTCCATACTGATGGACTTTTGGAACCACTTGATTATGAATCACTTGGTACTTGCGAACCGTGCCTCATGGGCAAGATGACTAAAACACCGTTCTCCGGTACTATGGAGCGAGCAACAGATTTGTTGGAAATCATACATACAGATGTATGTGGTCCGATGAATATTGAGGCTCGTGGCGGATATCGTTATTTTCTCACCTTCACAGATGACTTAAGCAGTTATGGGTATATCTACTTAATAAAACATAAGTCTGAAACATTTGAAAAGTTCAAAGAATTTCAGAGTGAAGTTGAAAATCATCGTAACAAGAAAATAAAGTTTCTACGATCTGATCGTGGAGGAGAATATTTGAGTTACGAGTTTCGTGTACATTTGAAGCAATGCGGAATAGTTTCGCAACTCACGCCACCTGGAACACCACAGCGTAATGGTGTGTCCGAATGTCGTAATCGTACTTTACTAGATATGGTGCGATCTATGATGTCTCTTACTGATTTACCGCTATCATTTTGGGGTTATGCTTTAGAGACGGCCGCATTCACGTTGAATAGGGCACCATCGAAATCCGTTGAGACGACGCCTTATGAACTATGGTTTGGCAAGAAAACAAAGTTGTCGTTTCTGAATGTTTGGGGCTGCGATGCTTATGTGAAAAAACTTCAACTTGATAAGCTCGAACCCAAATCGGAGAAATGTGTCTTCATAGGATATCCAAAGGAAACTATTGGATACACCTTCTATCACAGATCCGAAGGCAAGACTTTTGTTGCTAAATTTGGAAACTTTCTGGAGAAGGAGTTTCTCTCGAAAGATGTGAGTGGGAGGAAAGTAGAACTTGATGAGGTAACTGTACCTGCTCCCTTATTGGAAAGTAGTACATCACAGAAAACTGTTTCTGCAACACCTACACCAATTAGTGAGGAAGCTAATGATAATGATCATGAAACTTCAGGACAAGATACTACTGAACCTCGTAGATCAACCAGAGTAAGAACCGCGCCAGAGTGGTACGGTAATCCTGTTCTGGAAATCATGCTGCTAGATCATGATGAACCTACGAACTATGAAGAAGCGATGGTGAGCCCAGATTCCGCAAAATGGCTTGAAGCCATGAAATCTGAGATGGGATCGATGTATGAGAACAAAGCATGGACTTTGGTTGACTTGCCCGACGATCGGCAAGCAATTGAGAATAAATGGATCTTCAAGAAAAAGACTGACGTTGACGGTAATATTACTGTCTACAAAGCTCGACTTGTCGCAAAAGGTTTTCGACAAGTTCAAGGGGTTGACTACGATGAGACCTTCTCACCCGTAGCGATGCTTAAGTCTGTCCGAATCATGTTAGCAATTGCCACATTTTATGATTATGAAATTTGGCAGATGGATGTCAAAACTGCATTCCTGAATGGATTTCTAGAAGAAGAGTTGTATATGATGCAACCGGAAGGTTTTGTCGATCCAAAGGGAGCTAACAAAGTGTGCAAGCTCCAGCGATCCATTTATGGACTGGTGCAAGCCTCTCGGAGTTGGAAGAAACGCTTTGATAGTGTGATCAAAGCATTTGGTTTTATACAGACTTTCGGAGAAGCCTGTATTTACAAGAAAGTGAGTGGGAGCTCTGTAGCATTTCAGATATTATATGTGGATGACATATTACTGATTGGAAATGATATATAATTTCTGGATAGCATAAAGGGATACTTGAATAAGAGTTTTTCAATGAAAGACCTCGGTGAAGCTGCTTACATGTTAGGCATAAAGATCTATAGAGACAGATCAAGACGCTTAATTGGACTTTCACAAAGCACATACCTTGACAAGATTTTGAAGAAGTTCAAAATGGATCAAGCAAAGAAAGGGTTCTTGCCTGTGTTACAAGGTGTGAAGTTGAGTCAGACTCAATGCCTGACCACTGCAAAAGATAGAGAGAAAATGAAAGATGTTCCCTATGCTTCAGCCATAGGCTCTATCATGTATGCAATGCTGTGTACTAGACCTGATGTGTGCCTTGCTATAAGTTTAGCAGGGAGGTACCAAAGTAATCCAGGAGTGGATCACTGGACAGCGGTCAAGAACATCCTGAAGTACCTGGAAAGGACTAAGGATATGTTTCTCGTATATGGAGGTGACAAAGAGCTCATTGTAAACGGTTACGTTGATGCAAGCTTTGACACTGATCCGGACAATTCTAAATCGCAAACCGGATACGTGTTTACATTAAACGGTGGAGCTGTCAGTTGGTGCAGTTCTAAACAAAGCGTCGTGGCGGGATCTACATGTGAAGCGGAGTACATAGCTGCTTCGGAAGCAGCAAACGAAGGAGTCTGGATGAAGGAGTTCATATCCGATCTAGGTGTCATAACTAGTGGATCGGGTCCAATGAAAATCTTTTGTGACAATACTGGTGCAATTGCCTTGGCAAAGGAATCCAGATTTCACAAAAAGAACCAAGCACATCAAGAGACGCTTCAATTCCATCCGGGATCTAGTCCAGGTGGGAGACATAGAGATTTGCAAGATACATACGGATCTGAATGTAGCAGACCCGTTGACTAAGCCTCTTCCACGAGCAAAACATGATCAGCACCAAGGCTCCATGGGTGTTAGAATCATTACTGTGTAATCTAGATTATTGACTCTAGTGCAAGTGGGAGACTGAAGGAAATATGCCATAGAGGCAATAATAAAGTTATTATTTATTTCCTCATATATCATGATAAATGTTAATTATTCATGCTAGAATTGTATTAACCGGAAACATAATACATGTGCGAATATATAAACAAACAGAGTGTCACTAGTATGCCTCTACTTGACTAGCTTGTTAATCAAAGATGGTTATGTTTCCTAACCATGAACAAAGAGTTGTTATTTGATTAACAAGGTCACATCATTAGTTGAATGATCTGATTGACATGACCCATTCCATTAGCTTAGCACCCGATCGTTTAGTATGTTGCTATTGCTTTCTTCATGACTTATACATGTTCCTATGACTATGAGATTATGCAACTCCCGTTTACCGGAGGAACACTTTGTGTGCTACCAAACGTCACAACGTAACTGGGTGATTATAAAGGTGCTCTACAGGTGTCTCCAAAGGTACTTGTTGGGTTGGCGTATTTCGATATTAGGATTTGTCACTCCGAATGTCGGAGAGGTATCTCTGGGCCCTCTCGGTAATGCACATCACATAAGCCTTGCAAGCATTACAACTAATGTGTTAGTTGTGAGATGATGTATTACGGAACGAGTAAAGAGACTTGCCGATAACGACATTGAACTAGGTATTGGATACCGACGATCGAATCTCGGGCAAGTAACATACCGATGAAAAAGGGAACAACGTATGTTGTTATGCGGTCTGACCGATAAAGATCTTCATAGAATATGTAGGAGCCAATATGGGCATCCAGGTCCCGCTATTGGTTATTGACCGGAGACGTATCTCGGTCATGTCTATATTGTTCTCGAACCGTAGGGTCTGCACACTTAACGTTACGATGACAGTTATTATGAGTTTATGTATTTTGATGTACCGAAGGTTGTTCGGAGTCCCGGATGTGATCGTGGACATGACGAGGAGTCTCGGAATGGTCGAGACATAAAGATCGATATATTGGACGACTATATTCGGACACCGGAATTGTTCCGGGTGATTTCGGATAAAACCGGAGTGCCGGAGGGGTTACCGGAACCCCTCGGGGAAGTAATGGGCCTTATTGGGCCTGAGGGGAGAGAGAGGGAAGCAGCCCAGGAGGTGGCGCGCCCCCCTCATGGGCTGTCCGAATAGGACTAGGAGGGGGGGCGCGGCCCCCCTTTCCCTCTCCCTCTCCCTCTCTTTCCTTCCCCCTCCCTATTCCTAGTTGGACTAGGAAAGGGGAGTCCTACTCCCACTAGGAGAAGGACTCCCCCCTCTCCTTGGCGCACCCAAGGGCCGGCCGGCCTCCCCCTTGCTCCTTTATATACGGGGGCAGGGGGGGCACCCTAGAACACACAAGTTGATCTTCGTGATCGTTCCTTAGCCGTGTGCGGTGCCCCCCTCCACGATATTACACCTCGATCATATTGTAGCGGTCCTTAGGCGAATCCCTGCGACGGTTAAACATCAAGATCGTCACCACACCGTCGTGCTGACGAAACTCCTCCCCGAAGCTTTGCTGGATCGGAGCCCGGGGTGCGTCATCGAGCTGTACGTGTGTCAAGAACTCGGAGGTGCCGGAGTAACGGTGCTTGGATCGGTTGGACCGGGAAGACGTACGACTACTTCCTCTACGTTGCGTCAACGCTTCCGCTTCGGTCTACGAGGGTACGTAGACAACACTCTCCCCTCTCGTTGCTGTGCATCACCATGATCTTGCGTGTGCGTAGGAATTTTTTTGAAATTACTACGTTCCCCAACAGGGGTCACATCGATCGTGAGTCTCTGCTCGTTACCGCGCGTTCCTAATCCAATACGATTTGGATATTTGATCCGAGGGGCCTCTGGCCTGATAGCACTAACCATCACGTGGGCATAGTATGGGCGTTCTGCGTGGTATACATCAGCCGAAGCTTAATAGACGTCAGCGACCGAGCGGCGCGCGCCGGGTTGGACTGGAAAGCACCTACCTTGTTGAAGGAGGTAGCTAGGTCTGCTCACCGGCCGCCCACGCAACGTGCAGGAGTTCCTGGGGAGATGGCCCATGACCCCTGGGGGCATAGGTTTAGTCCGGCGTGCTGGCCTCTCTATTAAGCCTAGGTCGGGTTGCGGCGTATTGTTTGGCCGAGGCCGGGCATGACCCAGGAAAGTGTGTCTGGCCGGAGTAATCAAGCGTGGTGGGTAAGTTGGTGCACCCCTGCAGGGAAGAAAACATCTATCGATAGCCTGTCCTACGGTAACGGACACTTGGAGTTGTATCCCGATCGATACAACTAGAACTGAATACTTGTGATGAGAACTGGATGATGATGAGAACTGGATTGTGATGATAACTGGATAGTATGGCTCTGGGATTGCTTTCTCGCAGGGAGTCGAGAAAGGATCTCTGGCCGAGGTTGATAACACTTCTACTGCCTTACTTTATGCTTCTCTACTCCCTCCTGTTGCTGCAAGATGGTGGTTTCCAGAAGATGCTAGTCTTCGATAGGCTAGGCTTTTCCCTTCCCTTCTGGCATTCTGCAGTTTAGTCCACAGATACAACCCATTCCTTTGATACAGATGCATACTTAGTTTAGATCTGATGTAAGTCTTGCGAGTACTTTGGATGAGTACTCACGGTTTCTTTGCTACTTCTTTTCCCCCATACCCGATTGTTGCGACCAGATGACGGATCCCAGGAGCCAGACGACGCCACTGATGACTACTACTACCCGGAGGATGCCTACTACTACGTGAAGACCATAGACGACTAGGAGTAGTTAGGAGGCTCCCAGGCAGGAGGCCTTGCCTTTTTGATCATTGTTGCTTTTGTGCTAGCCTTCTTAAGGTAATCTTGTTTAACTCATGTCTGTACTCAGATATTGTTGCTTCCGCTGACTCTTGTGTTTATGAGCTTATGTATTCGAGCCCTCGAGGCCCCTGGCTTGTAATATAAAGCTTGTATCTTTTTAATTTGTGTCTATAGTTGTGTTGTGATATCTTCCCGTGAGTCCTTGATCTTGATCGTACACATTTGCGTGTATGATTAGTGTACGATTGAATCAAGGGCGTCACAAAAGCTCTGCACTTGGAGGCCCAACAACGTCTACAAGAAGAAGGTTGTGTAGTAGACATCAAGCTCTTTTCTGGCGCCGTTGCTGTGGAGGTTAGCGCTTGAAGGTATATCTTTAGATCTTGCAATCAAGTCTTTTAGTTTCTTGTTTTTATCACTAGTTTATTTTATAAAAGAAAACTATAAAGAAATGGAATTGAGTTTGTCTCATACGCTTCACCTTTTTAATATCTTCGTGAGTATGATGGAAAGGATAATTGTGCTCAAGTGCTAGAAGAAGAAATCTATAAAATGTTTGGCACTAAATATTTGAATGATGAGCATGATTGCAATGTTGTTGGTACGAATTCCTTGAATATCCATGATGCTAATGATATGCAAAGCCACAAGCTTGGGGAAGCTATGTTTGATGAAGATGATATATTTTGTCCCCCAAGTTTTGATGAGCAAATTTATTATGATGAAAGCATGCCTCCTATCTATGATGATTATTGTGATGACACGTATGCTTTAAAGAATAATGATAACAATGAAACTTGTCATCTTGATCTTAATTTTCAATCACATGATAGTTATTTTGTTGAGTTTGCTCCCACTATTATTCATGAGAAGAATTTTGCTTGTGTGGAGAGTAGTAAATTTTGTATGCTTGTAGATCATGAAAAGAATGATTTATGTGATGGTTATATTGTTGAATTCATTCATGATTCTACTGGAAATTATTATGAGGGAAGAATATATGCTTGTAGGAATTGCAATAATATCAAGTTTCCTCTCTATGTGCTTAAAGTTTTGAAGATATGCTTGTTTTACCTTCCTATGCAAGTTGATTCTTGTTCCCACAAGTTGTTTGCTCACAAAATCCCTATGCATAGGAAGTGGGTTATACTTAAATGTGCTAGTCATATTCTTTATGATGCTCTCTTTATGTTTCAATTCTTATCTTTTATGTGAGCATCATTGAAATCATCATGCCTAGCTAGGGGTGTTAAACGATAGCGCTTGTTGGGAGGCAACCCAATTTTGTTTTTGTTCGTTGCTTTTTGCTCCTGTTTAGTAATAAATAAATTATCTAGCCTCTGTTTATATGTGGTTTTATGCTTTTAATTAGTGTTTGTGCCAAGTAGAACCTTTGGGAAGACTTGGGGAAAGTCTTATTGATCTTGCTGTAAAAAAACAGAAACTTTAGCGCTCACGAGAATTGCTGCCATTTTTATTTGGAAAGTGATGTTTAGTTAATTCTTTTTTAATATTATTAATAGATAAATTACTAAGGTCCAGAAATTTATTTGAGAATTTTATGAGTTCCATAAGTATACGTTTTATCCAGATTACTACAGACTGTTCTGTTTTTGACAGATTCTGTTTTTCGTGTGTTGTTTGCTTATTTTGATGGATCTATGGCTAGTAAAATAGTTTATAAACCATAGAGAAGTTGTAATACAGTAGTTTTAACACCAATATAAATAAATAATGAGTTCATTACAGTACCTTGAAGTGGTGATTTATTTTCTTATACTAACGGAGCTTACGAGTTTTCTGTTAAGTTTTATGTTGTGAAGTTTTCAAGTTTTGGGTAAGGATTCGATGGACTATGGAATAAGGAGTGACAAGAGCCTAAGCTTGGGTATGCCCGAGGCACCCCAAGGTAATATTCAAGGATATCCAAGAGCCTAAGCTTGGGGATGCCCCGGAAGGCATCCCCTCTTTCGTCTTCGTTCATCGGTAACTTTACTTGGAGCTATATTTTTATTTACCACATGATATGTGTTTTGCTTGGAGGATCAATTTATTTTGTTAGGATTTGCTTTATGTTATTTAGAAAAATGTTTTGCATCTTTTATTTCAATAAAAGTGGCATTTATAGTCTTTACTATGCCTATTTTAGAAGTCCACATGTTGCCGTTTGAAAACAAAAATTTTACCGCTGTTGCAATAATTCCCTAGAAAAGTCAGAATGTGATAAAATGTTGAAACCTTTTTCATATTAAGATCTGATAAATTTACTACAGTGGGAATTTCCTGTCATATTTTTTGGATTTAGGGAAGTATGGATGTTGCTGCATTCTTTACAGACTGTCCTGTTTAGGCAGATTGCTGTTATGTTTGCATTGTTTGCATATGTTTGCTTCTTTAATGATTCTATTTGAGGATAGGACTATTAAATATGCAGAGGCATTTAGTATGCAATGTTGTATAATAATTTTAGGGATTTTCTACAGTAGAGTATGATAAGGTTTTGGCAATGGTTTGTACTAACTTATCTCACGAGTCCTTGTTGAGTTTTGTATGGATGAAGCTTTTGAGATTTAGGGAGACCTTGATATGAGAGGAATTAAGGAGACACAAAAGCTCAAGCTTGGGGATGCCCAAGGCACCCCAAGATAATATTTCAAGAATTCTCAATCATCTAAGCTCGGGGATGCCCCGGTTGGCATCCCATCTTTCTTCTTCAACAATTATCGGTTAGTTTCGGTTGATCCTAAGTTTTTGCTTCTTCACATGATGTTTGCCATTCTTAGAATGTCATTTTATTTTGCTTTGCTTGCTGTTTGAATAGAATACCAAGATATGAAATTGTTAAATGTTAGAGAGTCTTCACATAGTTGTATAATTATTTGACTACTCATTGATCTTCACTTATATCTTTCGGAGTAGTTTGTCGTTTGCTCTAGTGCTTCACTTCTATCTTTTAGAGCATGATGGTAGTTTTATTTTGAAGAAAAATATGAACTCGCATGCTTCACTTAGGTTATTTTGAGAGTCTTAAATAGCATGGTAATTTGCTTAAAATCCTAATATGCTAGGTATACAAGATTAGTAAAAACTTTCATATAGAGTATTGAATACTAAGAGAAGTTTGATGCTTGATGATTGTTTTGAGATATGGAGGTAATAATATCAAAGTCGTGCTAGTTGAGTAGTTGTGAATTTGAGAAATGCTTGTGTTGAAGTTTTCAACTCCTGTAGCATGCACGTATGGTAAACGTTGTGTAACAAATTTTAAACATGAGGTGTTATTTGATTGTCCTCCTTATGAGTGGCGGTCGAGGACGAGCGATGGTCTTTTCCTACCAATCTATCCCCCTAGGAGCATGCACGTAGTGCCGAGGTTTTTGATGACTTGTAGACTTTTGCAATAAGTATGTGAGTTCTTTTTGACTAATGTTGAGTCCATGGATTATACGCACTCC
The DNA here is from genome assembly GCF_056163025.1 of Triticum urartu. Taxonomy (NCBI): domain Eukaryota; kingdom Viridiplantae; phylum Streptophyta; class Magnoliopsida; order Poales; family Poaceae; genus Triticum; species Triticum urartu. The sequence goes on along the minus strand of NC_141877.1, from coordinate 43,368,410 downwards.
CACCCTTCCATCCTTGCTAGCCTCTTCGGTACCGTGCATTGCCCTTTCTCACATTGGGAGTTGGTGCAAACTTCGCCGGTGCATCCAAACCCCGTGATATGATACGCTCTTTCACACATAAACCTCCTTATATCTTCCTCAAAACAGCCACCATACCTACCTATTATGGCATTTCCATAGCCATTCCGAGATATATTGCCATGCAACTTTCCACCGTTCCGTTTATTATGACACGCATCATCATTGTCATATTGCTTTGCATGATCATGTAGTTGACATCGTATTTGTGGCAAAGCCACCTCTCATATTTCTTTCATACATGTCACTCATGCATCATCGCAATCCCGGTACACCGCCGGAGGCATTCATATAGAGTCATATTTGTTCTAGTATCGAGTTGTAATCATTGAGTTGTAAATAAATAGAAGTGTGATGATCATCATTTTCTAGAGCATTGTCCCAAGTGAGAAAAAAAAGAATAAAAAAAGAGAAAGGCCATAAAAAAGAGAAGGCCCAAAAAAATTAAAAATTAAAAAAATGAGAGAAAAAGAGAGAAGGGACAATGCTACTATCCTTTGCCACACTTGTGCTTCAAAGTAGCACCATATTCCTCATGATAGAGAGTATCTTGTTTTGTCACTTTCATATACTAGTGGGAATTTTTCATTATAGAACTTGGCTTGTATATTACAACAATGGGCCTCCTTAAGTGCCCTAGGTCTTCGTGAGCAAGCAAGTTGGATGCACACCCACTTAGTTTCTTTTGTTGAGCTTTCATACATTTATAGCTCCAGTGCATCCGTTGCATGGCAATCCCTACTCCTTGCATTAACATCAATCGATGGGCATCTCCATAGCCCATTGATTAGCCTCGTTGATGTGAGACTTTCTCCTTTTTTGTCTTCTCCACATAACCCCCTCATCATATTCTATTCCACCCATAGTGCTATATCCATGGCTCGCGCTCATGTATTGCGTGAAGGTTTATGAGTTTGAGATTACTAAAGTATGAAATAATTGCTTGGCTTGTCATCAGGATTGTGCTTGATGAGAGCATTCTTGTGTGACGAAAATGGAGCATGACTAAACTATATGATTTTGTAGGGATGAACTTTCTTTGGCCATGTTATTTTGAGAGGACATAATTGCTTAGTTAGTATGCTTGAAGTATTATTATTTTTATGTCAATATGAACTTTTATCTTGAATATTTCGGATCTGAATATTGATGCCACAATTAAGAAGAATTACATTGAAATTATGCCAAGTAGCACTTCGCATCAAAAATTTTGTTTTTATCATTTACCTACTCGAGGACGAGCAGGAATTAAGCTTGGGGATGCTGATACGTCTCCAACGTAACTATAATTTTTTATTACCCCATGCTATATTATCTACTGTTTTGGATGTTTATGGGCTTTATTATACACTTTTATATTATTTTTGGTACTAAGCTATTAACCCAGAGCCCAGTGCCAGTTTCTGTTTTTTTGCCTATTTTAGGGTTTCGAAGAAAAGGAAAATCAAACGGAGTCCAATTGACCTGAAACTTCACGGAACTCATTTTTGGAAGGAAAGAAGCCCAATTGACCTAAAAGTGCATGTAAGGGAAGCTTCAAGGAGGCCACGAGGTAGGGGGGCGCCCCCCCCCCCCCCCCCCGGCGCGCCCTCCACCCTCGTGGGCCCCTTTTGGCTCCCCTGACGTACTTCTTCCGCCTATATATCTCCATATACCCTAAAAACATCCGACAACACAATAGATCGGGAGTTCCGTCGCCAGAAGCCTCCGTAGCCACCGAAAGCCAATCTAGACCCGTTCCGGCACCCTGCCGGAGGGGGAATCCCTCTTCGGTGGCCATCTTCATCATCCGGTGCTCTCCATGACAAGGAGGGAGTAGTTCTCCCTCAGGGCTGAGGGTATGTACCAGTAGCTATGTGTTTGATCTCTCTCTCTCTTGTGTTCTTGAGGTGATACGATCTTGATGTATCGCGAGCTTTGCTATTATATTTGGATCCTATGATGTTTTCTCCCCCCTCTACTCTCTTGTAATGGATTGAGTTTCCCCTTTGAAGTTATCTTATCGGATTGAGTCTTTAAAGATTTGAGAACACTTGATGTATGTCTTGCCGTGAGTATCTGTGGTGACAATGGGATAACACGTGATTCACTTGATGTATGTTTTGGTGATCAACTTGCGGGTTCCGCCCATGAACCTATGCATAGGGGTTGGCACACGTTTTCGTCGTGATTCTCCGGTAGAAACTTTGGGGCACTCTTTGAGGTTCTATGTGTTGGTTGAATAGATGAACCTAAGATTGTGTGATGATATTGTATAGTCATACCCAGGAATACTTGAGGTGACATTGGAGTATCTAGGTGACATTAGGGTTTTGGTTGATTTGTGTCTTAAGGTGTTATTCTAGTACGAACTCTAGGGCTGTTTGTGACACTTATAGGAATAGCCCAACAGATTGATTGGAAAGAATAACTTTGAGGTGGTTTCATACCCTACCATAATCTCTTCATTCGTTCTCCGCTATTAGTGACTTTGGAGTGACTCTTTGTTGCATGTTGAGGGATAGTTATGTGATCCAATTATGCTATTATTGTTGAGGGAACTTGCACTAGCGAAAGTATGAACTCTAGGCCTTATTTCCTATCATTGCAATACCATTTACGCTCACTTTTATCATTAGTTACCTTGCTGTTTTTATAATTTCAGATTACAAATACCTTTATCTACTATCCATATACCACTTGTATCACCCTCTCTTCGCCGAACTAGTGCACATATACAATTTACCATTGTATTGGGTGTGTTGGGGACACAAGAGACTCTTTGTTATTTGGTTGCAGGGTTGCTTGAGAGAGACCATCTTCATCCTACGCCTCCTACGGATTGATAAACCTTAGGTCATCCACTTAAGGGAAATTTGCTACTGTCCTACAAACCTCTGCACTTGGAGGCCCAACAATGTCTACAAGAAGAAGGTTGTGTAGTAGACTTCAGGCATCTTCTTCTGACTCCTCCACTAGGGAGCTACATTGACTTAGGTCTCCCTCTAGCTCAGAATCACCGTTAGGATCATATTCTGAGCACGAATCTGTAGGTGGAGAGCGTTTGCATATCATTGCATCCAGACTTGATTTCGGTCCCTTAATGCCAAGTTTGACATCCATGGCATTGTTCTGCTTTATTCTTTTCATGCGCGCAAGCTCATAATAATTATGATGCTGTTCAGAATATGAGATTCATGAAAACATAAAAAGTAGTCAGATTATCTATGGAATGCATTGCGGATTCAACTCGGAGAGTGTCTCCCTATAAATCCCTGCATATGCAAAGTTCACCTCCCCAACCGTGCTGACTAGACCACACACAGAAATACAAACCCCTTATGTCTCTATAACAGGCAGGCACACATTTCAGAATTGAAGTAGGAACATTAGAATCATATGAAATTCGTATTTGAACAAATTAACTAAGCAATTATGAGTGGCGTAATGTTTAGCTTTAAGGGTGGAGTGTTGGTAGTGCGACACAAAGCAAGTAGGTAGATTCTATTCCATGTAAAAGATTGAAAACTATGTAAAAGCTGGAAATGACACTTTCTTTCTATACAATGCAGTGTTCATTACCCACACATGATGGAAGAGATCACATAGAGAAATACTATTCACTCATGTCTACGGTTCCATTATTTAGAAATAGGGTGGTCCACCCTAAAAGAATATTGACAACAAATATGACAAGGCAAGCATAGATGTAGTGAATCAATCATTTACTTGTGAGCTTACTAGGAAAAGTATGCAGAATTGTAACTGCAGTAAGAGACCGTCCAAAATCTGAATGAAGAAGTTTGTCTAGCACTTATTGTTTGCAACTAATCGACGTGAATAATTGGATATTATATCGAATGATTAAGAAAGACAAGTAAAATTTTCAACAAACCTGGCTTGCAGTAGTAATCTAGTTCAATGTCACTACGACCAACAATCCAAAATGACTAGTTTCTGTTCCGAGGGCCGGAATTTTGAAAACCCTATGAACTTTAGAGATACTAAAGATTATCGAAATACATCTGAACCATTAAGTGTAGGTAGCACTGAGCACACAACAAACCCTAATGACAGTCCTGCCTAATGAGTAATGAATCAATTGGAAAATGGGTGATGAGGAGTGGCTGTTGAGTGTTGAGTACGTATCTCAGGATAAATCGGGTTGGCTTGGTGGGTGCTACATGCTTGAGCCCTGAACGGACTTGGAAGGTAGGCACGGCGGTGCACCCGGGTAGCGGCGACGCTGTTGGGCGAGCGGCTCCTGGCCTCCTGTTAGTCCGGCGTCTCCTCCTAGAGTCATGCCGTCCGGGGACGGCAAGTCGCGGGCGAGGCAGGCGGCTGGGGGCGAGTAGAGATCGGAAGCGCGCAGCAAAACAGAGGGGAATCGGGGCCTGGGACGACCCAAAATCCTAGGGTGGGCTGGCCCACCGTGGGCACCCTGTAGAGATACACACCCCAGCGGCGAACATGCATTTTCGAAACTAATTTAGGAACATTTAGCTGACCAATTAAACAACTCTGTTTTAATAATATCATATTCGTATTTGAACAACTAAGCTTGTTTAGCTTGATGGGCCGAGCAGCGTTATTATGACACGAAGCACGTATTCTGATCGTATAGTGATCATAAAAGGGGGAAACTCTAAGCATATTTTTTCAGCAAAAGAGGGTTTCCCCTCCGATTTCTATTAAAGAAACCACCACGGAACCAACATGATCAATTAAACCCTAAGCATGATCAATTAAACCGTATTATGGCTGTGCCATGGCAGATTTGAAGCTGCAAACCGGAGAAATGATATTTAGCATCCATTGTTTGCTTTGAACTAAGAACTAAATTCTAAGAGCTGGAAAGAAAGTAGAGTAACCATGTTAAGATCTATTTTCTGGGTGAGATCAAAAAGTTGAGGAGATATGAAGTACCACCTCTCTTGTGGCACCGTGTAGGCATCGGGGGTGTGATGGCTGTCGGTGGCGTTGAAGCAGATCTGCGACGGTAGACGGGTGCATCGGGGGACAAGTCCCGTTGCGGTGGAAGAGAAGGTCGTGTGAGCGGCCCTGGCAAAGAGGACGACGCTGCCGATGAAGAGAGAGGATGCGATGCAAGGCTATTGGTCCGTCGCCGTGGATGAGAAACGTCCATCTCTAGCAGTGGACAACGCAGTCTTGGTAGGCGCTCCGGCATGGTGGAGTACGGTGGCAATGGATGTGGTGGAGGACGGCGACGATGGATGGGGTGGCGGACGGAGGCTGGTGTGGGGATGGGGTCTTCTAGCGCGGATGGTGTATGAATGGGAAAATGGAGGGAGAGGTACGGGGAACCATGTTTTTGGGACGCGCCTGTCTGAAATATGGGAAAGTTACGAACTTAGCCCCTGTTTAAAATTTGGACGTCTCGTCGGTTGGTGATAGGACGGTAATCTCGCATCTCGCCAATATTTGCCCAGGGCGTTTTCGGGCGAGGAGAGGGTGGTTGGCACCCATGGTTGGCCCCCATGGTGTATGAACGGGCTGACAGGTAGGGCGGTTGTGTCACGTCTGAGTGAAGTTACAAACCTGCCCCTATTGAAAATATTTGCCTACATCGATTTCGGCCGAGTCAAGTTTGTTTTGCCACCCACCGTGTATGAATGGGGAATGGAGGGAGAAACAGAGGTCTTTCAGACGAGCTTGAATCAAATGAGTTTTGCCGCCCATGTTTGACGCCCACCGTGTCAGAATGTGCTCAGAGGCGGTCGTGTCACGTCTAATTGAAGTTACTAACCTACCCCTATTTAGAGCAGTGGAAATCGGGCTGATGGATTGTCCGTGTAATGGGTAGACAGTAATTTCCATCTCCCAAACACTTGGCTTTGGGCAGCCGACGTGGGAATGGACATTTTGCTGCTTCTTTCGAAATTTTGGGACAATAAGCATCCACATTTACCCTGGCAACTAAATTCGAATCCATTTTTGTATTCCTATATGAATCTTTATAAATCATTCTATGTTTTTTATATATCTTCAAAAGGACGACAAAGATGTATTCCACTGTCATATATGAATATGGTTTACAAATGCCGATACTCAAATTCAGAAACTAGAATCCAGTTTAAGGTGAATTCGATATTTGGAACACTTCATGTCCAACTCAAATGTCACACGCAGCATAATGTGTACTCCCATTTAGATATGTACACAAGCGATGTATCAAGATTCAAATACTGAGTCAATCAACCAAGAATGCACAGAACTAACAGACATATAAATACTTATAGAGTATATTGATCAATAATATCAACTAACATACATAAGCCAGGCCGCTGTACTTTTTTTTGGCTACAACAACATCCTTTTGTTAGCCAGCATCTTGGCCCTTTCCGATGTGTGCCACTTATGGTCCATCTATACTACTACTATTGCTGAATGCACATTCGGCCCGATTGGCATATTTGTAGGTCTGGCACAGCAATCCAAATGAAATGTCTCCGAGTCTTATCAATTACTACAGACTTGTGCTCAAATAAAATTACAAACCAAAAAATAAAAAAACAATTATTACATGATCTCTAAAACAAATGGTTTGATTGATTACATGAACAGACAACACAAAGGTTATTCAACTATGGAAAGAACATTTCACCTATGATTTACCAAGTAGAAATTTAATTTCCTTTTTTCCTTCAGGACCGTAACAATCTGGTCAGTCTCAGCTTGCTTCGTTTTGAAATCCACCAAATATTTAATGGTTATCTTGAGTACTGCTTGTGATTGTGCTGTTTGCTTCCTTAACATGTCAACTTCATCTCTAAGTGCAGAAGCAGAATCTCTTTCTACCACTAGTTTAGCCTCTAAAGCATCAGTATTTGGCAATTCATAATGCATGATTGGTCCGGTGCCACTGCTGTGGTATGATGCAACGTCCATGGGGACCTCGCTCTTTGATCTTGGGCTAACTGTTTTGCCATTAAAGTTCCGATTGGACTCAGAAAAGTTGAAGTTAGCAAAACATCTCAACTGAGAGTTATAACAGCAAACCAGTTAAGCAAACAAGGAATTAAAGAGTTTCAATTGGATACTGAAAAGTAGTTATTAACATCATTGTAACCCGCTGTTGCAGCAGCAAAGCAGTTAAACAAACAAGTAGATATTTAAGTTAAGGAAAATAGGTAATTCTTAACAGTAAGTATCAAACACATAGATAGGCGCAGTCTACAATATGATTAACAGGCTGTGCCATTAAGTAATCAGTAGCAAAATAAATTAAGCCAAGCAACATAATTGAACAATTTTGCAATAAGTGGCTAACTAAAATTCCGAAAAGCAGGTAACTGAACTTACGCTAGTTCTTTGTACAGGCACACTGCAACTATTTTTTCGCTTACAAGGTTGTATGAAGGAGTCCATAGCATCAATTTCTTGGATACACAGTCCCAATACTTCTTTCTTGCCACACTGCATGGGTAAGTCGAATGGTTAATCTGGTAAGATGGTGCGTCCTTGATATGTTATATGAGGACGTGTAGTCAGACTAGTTGTAGCCAAACACATCACACTGGCTTTTACTGTATATTTCATGCGATTACTTTTGGCATATCGAGATCTAAGCAATCTACAATAGGATGCAAAGACTGGAATCCTCCACATTATTGGCGAACTCAGTTCATAGAAACAAGCAATTCAACCATTCTGTGGGTAAATCAAAAGCGCCACTGGAATATTTTTCACTATCCAATCATACATGCAAAAAGGGGTGACGCCACCATAGTGGCTGGTATGGGCGGCCGCCTCAGGTGGCTGGAAAGTGTGCACCTAGTTTGAGTCGTCCAGGTTGGCCCATGGTAGTTTTGTTCGTCCCAACGCAAGAGCAGGCAATGTAAAAAATGAAGAAAAATGTTTCAATTTGGATGGGCCATTAACTTAAGTACAAGGCAGGCCCTATAGTAGGCTCGCAGCCCAAACGAGCGCCTCCCTTATCGATCGACAGCAGGAAAAATCCCAATTCATTCGCTCCAGCGTCCAGTCTGGTTCGCTCCCAACCTAGCCACCGCTGGACAGACCGACACAACACTTCCTCGCGCCCTCGTTGGAGGGCGGTCGCCGGGCTTCAAGTGAACGAAAGGACAAGAAGATGAAGATCCAACCCTGGGTGTAGCCTGCGTGGGAGGCAGCGGCGGCAGCACGGGCATGGCATCGAGCTTGCGCAAACGGACAGTCGCAGCTTGCAAGAGTAGCATGCGCAACGAGCAGGTACATCACATCCCTGATTATATCTAATTCAACTCTTCAATTTCTGCCCAATAGTTAATCTTGACGGTGTTGTAAAACTGCTTGTATGTAGGAAATCTATGAGAAAATGAAACCAATTTCTACTTATTTTATAACTCCCCCAATCAATACTGAACTGACTAAATCTGATGTATCTAATCAAGTTTCCGGTGCAAACATACAAGCTCATGTTGTTCTTGAGCCTGAAGTGTCGAATGAACAGACTGCTAATGAAGGATTTGATGCAAATATTTTACATGCTCCTGGTGATGAACATATAGTGTCTAATGAGGGATCTAATGCAAGCATTTTGCAAGCTCATTGAAGGATTTAGTGTCTAATGATGATCTACTATGTTTAGAGAGACAGAGATTTGCAGGCATTGATGACAAGCAAATTATAGTGCATTTTCATAGCTTGAGGAAACATCGAGGCCATCTACCAGAAAGTCCCCGTATCATGACAACATAGCATAAATACTTTTCTAGTTTGTTGTTTGAAACTATTGGCATACTTGTGCATGATAGATATATTGATATGCAGTTTGTGCACTGGTTATACATGCAATTACACTTTGATATTTTCAGCCAGAGAACGAATAATTCAAGCAGGTACAGACCATGTTTGTAGTCCTTGTACACCATGTTGCATTTTGTGATTTTTGGTGCTTGCATCATTTAGTGTTTATAATCTGAACTACTTTGGATCATTAGCTGGTTTTCAAAGTGCATGTAGCTTCGCATTTCTCAAGTTATGTTGATTTCCGAAGTGCAAGTGCCTTCGTATTTTTTAAGTTAAATGTTCGCCCCTGGTAACTTGAATTCGTGGATTAGCCACTGCACACAAATCATACACGAATGCAAGTATGAATTAAATGAAATGCAGGGACTTACGCTAGCTCGTTGTACAGGCTCACTGCAGCTCTGCTTGCGCTTGCGATGTTCCATGTACAAGTCCATGTTACCACTTGCTTGGATGTGCAGGCCTTGTGCTCCTTGCATCCCCCTCTGCATTTTTGACACGGCGAATGGTTGATCAAATAAGAGGAATCGACCTTGATGTTGTACCGGAGGACAGATACTTACAAGGTTATACGGGTGTGCAGGATGTGTGCCAGATCCCGTAGCGCCGTCATGCTTCGCTAAAAAATGGATTTGCTTGTTTCAAATGATATCTCCAAAAGAAATAAGAGTTAAAGTCAGAGTTGCATATGCGTGTAAGCTAAGAGAGTAGTGAAAGGATATCCAAACATCGTCGGAACAATGAACAAGGGAGTGATGTGTGGATACCTAGTTCGGGCCGGCGTTTGGGCATGCTCACCTAGCTAGAGTGCGGGTCACTTCAGAGCCGTCGAGGGTGATGCGCTGGCATTGGCTGGCCGCGCACGGATGCAGATCTTGAGTGGCAGCGGAGCGCTACGATACAGTGGACGAGACCATTGGTGAAGCCCCAACGGCCTTGGGGGGCGGAGGTGCGGTAATGTGCTTGGTGAAGTAGCCCCGGTGAGCTGGGATGGCGTCGGTGAAGCGCACCTGATGCGGTGGAACTCGGTGTCTGTGAGGCACGTCGGTTGCGGCGGCCAACATTGTCGGTGGACCACCCGGTGCGGTGGACGAGGGCGTAGATGAGGTAACTCCGGTGCGGTGGTGACGCGCGACCGTCGTCTTCGTCATCATCGTCTGGCACAAAGGTGGGGAACGGTGGGGAAAGAGACAAGACGAGGGGCGATTCGAGGGTTGGCGGTGAATTAGGGATTTGAGCAATCTGGGCGCGGAAGGGGACGGTGGAGAAGAGAGATTTTACAGGGATGGAATTGGGGCCGCCAGATATTTCAATCCGAAATGTGGAAGCGCGAACTTATATTGTCATCGTCCTTTTTTGGGGGGAGGGGGGTGAGTGGCTGGGTGCTACGCGTCCATACGACACACGCGACCACCCCGACAGGACTATGCTTCGATGCCTTAAGGCACCTGCCGTTGTGTCCATGACATGTGGGCCCAACAGGTGGCTGGACCACATGTAAGTGACCCAAAGGTAGTTGCCTTTAAGGCACCGAAGCAGCGTCCACCCCGACACGACCCTGGTCTGCCTGGTGCGCCTACATTTGAGAATGCAAACGAATCTTCTTTCATTTGCAAACGAATCTGTATGTATTACCATGCCCGTGTTTTCCTTGCAATAATTAGTCATTCCAAATGAGATACTCCATCCGTTCACTTTTGTAAGTCATTTCAGACAACTTAAAATGAATTGTTTTGCACATTGTCTGAAATGTCTTCAAGGTCTTATAAAAGTGAATAGAGGCAGTACTATAAATTAATTAATGAGGAGTTATTTGAAAAAAAATCGAAACGGTACCCACGCTAACGTGGATTATAGTGTGTGTCACATAATTAGTTATTTGAATTAGAGTGTGTGTCACGTAGCTAGTTATTTGAATTAGAGTGTGTGTCACGTAGCGATCTCCAATTCTAACGTGGATTTCGCATTTCACTGTATCCACGCTACTTTTTTAATACAAATTCATATGTATGATGAACACCATGGTAGTGAGAAAACTTTTGGATGGATTCAAACATATGACCTACAAAATAGCACAACAAACTGAGTCAATGTCAACTTTTCGAAACTTAGTATGGCATGAATTCGAAATAATTACCCGTATGCCTGGCCCTTGGTTCAAATCTTACCATGTACACCGAATTGAACATCGATATTAAGTCTTGTACTATGTACATTCAAATATTGTTTTTAGCCCCCCCCCCCACACAAACGCTACATACTTCCTGTATCGGTCAATCTTCCTCTCCTAACCACCTTAGGAAGCTATCAGTTTCCAACACATGTTCATTCTTTCTCTCCATGTTTCGATCTCTAAGTCTCTCAACTACACAACCCCTTTTTCCACTCGGTTACCAAATGTATTTACCTCACACACCCGCCATTGCACCCCATGCCGAGCTCTCTCTCTCCCCCCTCTCCCTCTCACCCTCTCGCGCTAAATACATGCATTGCCTATCTAGCCCCCCAACCTCTCGTGCGCACGCACACACGTTGTATATCTAGGTCACTCCCTCGAGACTGTCTCACTCTTTCTTCCGCACGGCGGGCCACACTTGCTCAATCTCGCTCTCTTTATCCGAGTCTCATTTAACCTCGTTTTCTTTCACACATAAATGATATATCTCCCTGTTCGGGCCTCGATCGACACACTCTATACTCTCTCACGCAGATTGTCTATCTAGGTCAGTCCATCCAAGCCGCCGCCACTCTTTCGACCTCATGGTGGATCACGCTCACTCAATCTCTCTCTCTCTCTCTCCGTATGTCTCAATTGACCTCGCTCTTTCTCGGACAAAAACAATATATCACCATGTTTGAGCCCAATTCGACCTATTCACATTGTATACTCTCTCACGCACATCGTCTATCTAGGTTACTCTCTCCAACCCGTCTCACTCTTTCGATCGCACGGCGACCCTATGTGATCGGTTGACCTTGCTTCCTCCCACACACAAAATATATCTACACATCTGTGACTGGATCATCTCTCAAGCTCTTTCTTACAGCCCTCACCCTTGCCAAAAAGCTCAATCGGACAATATATCTCCAGAGCATATATATTTGTTCAATGAATGTCGGACCACACTCACTTTGTCTCTCTATCTATATGTCTCTCGATTGACCTCACTTTCTCACACCGTATCTTCCACGCGTTGAAGCTACTACCTCTCCATCCCTCACAAAGCCGGAGCTATTTACATTGCGAGGAGCACTCCAACCTTGGATTAATTTGTGTAGGCATTTATTCCGGTCGGTTTAGATTATATTTTCGTAGCATTCAGCCCACAACTACTCCAAACACCGTTGCAACCCATGCAACTCCCCTAGTTGATTTCCCTCTGGCTCGGTCATCGCTCTCTCGCACGTCCTTTCTCGCCTTCAACATCGCACCATGGCATTATTGAAAAAACTATGTTGTTCTCTTTAATTATTATAAATAAGCTACAAAACTACACACCAATAGTCGACTTGAAATGGAACAAATTTCGACCCACAAATTAAAGTGCTACAAACTACACACCGAGGGGCCCACATGCCATGAAACAAATTTGGACCCATATACAAATTGAAAATAAAGGACGAGGATCGAACATGCGACCGGGCCTTCAAGCCGCACGTCAATAGGCAACATACGTAGAGTAGCAATGTTTGTTGTACCCCCTTTGTTCACATAATGTTTTTATATTACCACAGCCTAATTAATGGATAACATGTAATATTATTTTTAGTACTATTCGCCTTCACTTACTGGTGGGTTCCATGTGTGCTCTCTCTCTCTCTCTCTCTCTCTCTCTCTCTCCTCCCCTTCCGCGTTTAGACGCACGGGCAAACAGGAAGAACTCGCGGGCAATGTTGCCCTTGACCATATCTGGACGTGTTCACAAGTCACGGCACCAGTTTCACGTATTAGCAGCACTAGTCAGTGTGTACGTACAATGCACGTTAATTTGGAAGTATATTAAGTGCATGCGGATATTAACTACTAGGATATTATTTGCGTGTTGTCTTGTGATTAGCACTATTTTTGGCATGAAATTAACTGCACACTAAACGTGTTGAGCGCTCGACATTGAAGCAGTCTAGGTCGTTGGATGACAAGGAATACATGTGGCTTGATGACGTTTTATATTTAATTTGATACAGCTCAAGCAGAACATTCAATCGATCAAACCATACATTTCGTTCAGTCTGACTCCGACTTTAAATTATACGACGATTGATATAAAATAAACGGAAATGATAAACGTTCGGATTTTAAGCATGGCAATCCGAACGTTTTTCATGGCAAATTTAGATTACGCGGCGGCGGCAGCACTACTAGGAAAAGGGCTATAGATAGGATTGACACTAATGGCGCACCAGGGAAGTAGTGCGCCACTACTATATACTAATGGCGCACCAGTTGGTGATGCGCCATTAGTGTGAAAGACACTAATGGCGCATCAGAAAACAGGTGCGCCACTAGTGATAAATTTTTTTTTTATTTTTACATACATACTAATGGCTTATCCTATGTCTGGTGCGCCGTTACTAGTTCTAACTAGTAATGGCGCACCAGACAAAGAGTGCGCCGGTACTGAATTTTTTTTATTCTTTTTTTGCAAAACTACTAATGGCGCACCCAATAAAAGTGCGCCATTAGTATATATTTTGATATCATGAATATTTTTAAATATCATGGGCACTTTTTGATATCATGAATATTTTTAAATTTCATGGGCACTTTTTGAATTCATGAATATTTTTTCAAATTTGATGATATTTTTTCATATTCAATATGATAAAATATTGAATATTCATGAGGACACTCGATCTCGACCCCCCTCCATCTCGATCTCGATTCCCCCTCCATCTCGATCTCGATCCCACCCGCGCCTCCTCTCCCCTCTTCATTTTAAAAAAAATAATACAAAAAAAGTGTAGACTACAATTGTTGTTAAACAACAATTATTACTGTTTTTATAAAAAAATATTACTGTTTCATATTCATATTCATTTTCTAAAAAATTATTACATGCAACAAAAAAAATTACTTATGGCGCACCTCTGGCTGGTGCGCCATTAGTAAGATTTCCCCTAGCTAATTCCCTCCCTCTCGCCAGATCCCCTTCATCCCTCTCCCTCGCCCCCCTAGCTAATTCCCCCCGCTGCCCTGACCCACGCCGCCGCCGCCGACCCCCCGCACCCTCCGCCGCTCCACCGCCGCCGACGACCCGCCGCACCCACCCCTGCCGCCGCCGACCCCCCGCACCCTCCCCCGCTCCACCACCGCTGCCGACCCCCTGCACCCTCCCCCGGCCCGCTCCACCGCGGCCGCCGACACCCCGGACCCTCCCCCGCTTTTTGATAATATTTTCAAATAACAAATTTGATGATATTTTCAAATAACAAACTTGATGATATTTTCAATTAAAAATAAAAAACAAATTTGATGATATTAAAAAAACAAATTTGATGATATTTGATGATATATTTTGTTCTAGTCCTCATGAAAATAACAAATTTGATAAAAAACAAATTATTAGATGCAACAAGAAATAATGAAAAAAAGAAGTTACTAATGGCGCACCAGAGGAGGGTGCGCCATTGCTATCAGAAAAAAAAGTTACTAATGGCGCACCAGAGAATGGTGCGCCATTGCTATGAGTTTTTTATGGCGCACCCCTCGACGGTGCGCCATTACTAACATTCCCCCCTCTATAGCTGGATACCCGGCCCTTCGCCCGATACCTCCTTCCCTCTTCCTCGCCAGATCCCCTTCCATCCCTCGCCACACCCGCTCCGGCTCCCCCGCGCCCCCGACCCGCGAAGCACATGGCCGCCGGCCTCCCCACGACCAACCGAGGCGCCTAGGAGGACCGCCGTCGTCTTCCTCTTCGACTACGAGGACCCGGACGAGCTCGGACGCCCTCGAGCCACCCCTTCGACGCCGCCACCGACCCCGTCCCCTCCGGCGACTGGCCACGCCCGCCCAGGTACCTCTCCTCCTTCCTCCCTCTCCACCCTTCCTCCCCATTCCCTCCCTCCCTAGTTCTTCTTGCTATATGGATCAGAACATATGGAGCATTACTATTGCTATATGGAGCATTACTATTGTTCTTCTCTGAACCATTACCATTCCCTCCCTCCCTAGTTCTTCCTCCCCATTAATTTGCAGGATCAAAACAAGTTTGTAACAGGATGCTCTACAATGTTGATTATGTGCATTACTATTGCTATATGGAGCAGCAATTTACTATTGCTATATGCTCTAGTTTGTATCAATGTGATTGTAGTTTTTCTTGTCATCAAGTTTAGTTGATGTTTATTTAAATATAGCTTATATGATCAGCCACTCTATGTATGATTGTGGCTTGAAGGTTCTGGAAGAACGTTTTTCCTTCAAATTCTATCTGGTGGCATTGTCCTAGACTCC
The DNA here is from genome assembly GCF_056163025.1 of Triticum urartu. Lineage (NCBI taxonomy): Eukaryota > Viridiplantae > Streptophyta > Magnoliopsida > Poales > Poaceae > Triticum > Triticum urartu. The sequence continues at coordinate 43,353,124 of NC_141877.1, read as the reverse complement.
CTAGTTGTGTTGTTAATTGTGCTTCTATTAAAAGAATTGGGAGTTACTCACTGTACTAGAACTCTGTAGGTTGAATTTTGGTTAAATAATACTGACATTATGAGAATGTAAGCACCTATTATTGCTATTGATATCATTGGCTCATTGCTGGCTTTGTGCAATGCAGAACTGTTAAGAGTGATTTGGAGGATTCAAGATTCTGTGAAGCTCTTTTGACATTTAAAACTCAGAACTGAAGGTACTTAATAAACTCAAAAGCATTGATGATAACTCTTGTTGCCTAGAAACAAAGGTAGTTTACATATTGCATTGCTGGTGTTTGTTTATGTTCAGAGTTTAAGCATGTGTAGTGTAGTGTAGTGTAGTGAGCTTGTTCTAGTGTAGTGAGGTCTGGACCATTGCACGATGTAGTGTAGTGTAGTGAGCTCTGAACCATGTTTAGTGTTGAGTACTTCAAGTTTACCGAACCTATTCATTTTTGTGGACTTAGTGAACATGATAAGACAAGCCAGATGCTCTATTTTTAATTAACAGTAATCCATGATCAGCAACAGTTTCTTTCACTAATTTTCAGTTAACAGCAATCCATGATTTTTTTCAGCTAAAACTATTCATGATTTTTTTGGGTGACCTATTAGATCTGGAATGGAAGCTCACATAAGTTGAGCTGATTTTTGTCCATATGAAAGCAGAGGACCATATGGTCTGTGGCCTTTTCATCCATATGAAAGTAGAGGCACATTGTGGTGCTAGTTTGCTGGGTTTTGTCTCCGACCATCGTGTCGTGATGATTTTGCAGGTACCCCGAGAGGCCCTTGAGTTTGCCGGAATGTCGATTAACTTCCGTTCCGGAAAATTCGGGTACTCCATATGTCTTATTTTCAGCAAAGGTCATGCTGAAATTTTCTGTGAATTTTAGCATGACTTTGCTAAAAATCGGACATATGGGGTACTTGCTACTAATGCATGGCCCGGGGTATCTTAGTACTTAATTAAGTAGGATCAACTGCCCCGCCATTCTTGCTGCATTAAACCATAGGTGGCAACAGAGCCAAGTGATTAGGCCCAACTTAGAATTCTCGTTAGCATCGATAAACCCTAGATGATAAACCCAACATAGGTGGCAATAGAGCCAAGTGATTAGTGCCAAGTGATTAGGCCCAACCTAGGGTGCCTCGGTGTCGATGAGAACCTAAATGATGTACGCTTAGGCTTTTAGGGTGCCTTGGCGTCGACAAAACCTAAATGATGAAAGCTTAGGCTTTTAGGGTGCCTCGGTGTCGACAAACCGTAAATGATGTAGTTTTGAATTATGAACGTAGGATATGTCGTCATGATCATCGGACGACGAAAGTCTCCCGGCGGAGTGCGACTGGTGCCACGACGATCGAGGTCTGCGAGACATGCCTCACCTGGACGATGATCGGCGCTTCAGCATTAAGCTCGAGGAGACTTCGAAGTTGAAACGGTACACAACGACGACGAGTGTTATTTTCATAATTAAGCATGACTTCAACTATTTCAACGTGTAATTTTCATCTTTTACAATTCGAGTATAGCTTATCCCATGCCATGCAAGACGCTATGTCTTGGAGAGGATGGATTTTGAAGACCATGAAATTTATGAAACAAAGAAAATTCACCTAAGGACTCATCACGATGTGGACTTTGAAGTAAATCTATATAATTCTGAGAGCGTAACCCATTTTGGTTGCAAAAATTGGGAAGCATTTTTCAAGATGTATGGTTTTGATGAGGGTATGTTATCACCATGGATCTTGGTAATCCTGACATCAACCAAGACAATATGGACATTTGGGTCCTTGTTGATACGCCTCCAGTTCTACCGCTATGTGAGTTTCTCAAACATAGTCATTAGCTAATTTATATTGTTTATTTCATAATAGTTGACAGCTTATTTCCATTGACAGCTTATTTTTATTGTTCAAAGAATGTGCGGGAGATGGTAGACAAAACCCACTACACCGATGGCTCCGAATTAACAACTTACAAGGAGAAAAATCATTTGGTCGGATTTTATACTGACATTGAGAATTACAATATCTACAATCAAACTCCTCAACATTATGGTAAATACGTGCCACTAGTGCATGTGTTCAACTACGGTAACTACCATGGAGATACCCTGGTAAGATTTTTACTATTACGACATCCTTGCATCTTTTGCATACTTCTAAAACTAGTACATCATTGCTAACTATGAAGTTAGTACTATGTTTTTCAACAGATAATCCCAGAGAATTGTGTGCCTCATATGATGTATCTGAAAGTTAGTGTTAATGTTTTGAACATACAGCCAGGTCGTCCTATGTCGTGGAACTGTCACGGCAGATGTCCTTAGTGTCAGGACTTAGTCGCGAGGCCAACACATCTATGTGGTAGGTTGAGAGGGGTTGAGCGGGACGAGAGACGCGATGTTTTACCCAGGTTCGGCCCCTCACAGTGGAGGTAAAAGCCTACATCCTGCTTCATCTATGTTGATGATGATCACAGTTACAAGAGTGCTCTATCTCGAGAGCTATTGTCTAAACTTAACTTGTCCAACTTGTGGAACTTGTCAATATTGTCCCTCTTGGGGTGCCCTGCCCCTCCTTATATATGTTGGAGGGGCGGGTTACATGTGGAGTCCTATTAGGATTAGGACTAGTCTACCTCTAATACAAACCGGATACAAGTCCAAGTCTTAGCTCCTTGTAAGATAATGTTCCTCATGCCTTTCCTCTTAAACCGGCCCACCGTTAAACGTGAACTGGCCTTCTGGGCTTTGGGCCTTGTCATCCGTCGATCCCGCATGCTGGATCACCAGTGATTCATAATGACCAGGTGGGCTGCTTGTAAACCGCCAGGTCAGGGCGGGTCGCCAGTAACTCGCCAAGTGTCAGCGGGGTCTTCAGATAAACTGCCAAGTCCGGCCGGGTTAACTTCCGTCCGGTTTACACCACGGGGTATATCCCCGACATTAGCCCCCAAGTTTAGCTTGGATTTATTCATGGTAAACTTATGCTGCAAAATAAACACAAGAACAAATTTGATAGATTATGCTCCGAGTTAAGAATTTTTGTAAACCGGTACCTGATGATGCTTAAGTCCTTGTTATTTCCTCCTTCTGGGAAATCCGGGTGAACAAACCAGCTTCATAATCAATTTGCCGACATTGGCTTGTCACCAAGAAATATTGTGAAGAATAACTCCTTTGACTCAGCTCCGCCGGTTTAAGAAATATGGGTCTGAAAATACTTATCTAATATTCAGCCGGCTTGAAGATGTAAAACTTGCCGGTTTAATATTACCAAAATGGACGGTTTATAAATATTGATGGCGCCGGGTCATAATTGTTGTCGACACCGGGTCATCTAATTGATCTTCCTGATTTGCTCAAAACTAATAAAATGAAGATGTTCCTCCTTTATATGCATAATACCTGTAGCCCCCAAGTCTTAAGAGGAGAACACAGTGATAACTTAAGACTTGCTCCAATAAGTGTTTCAACTCTGAAGAAATCCGGTTTGTTCATCTCGATCATATAAACTGAATACTCCATATATGTAGCCCCCAAGTGCCGGGTTGTCATGCTTGCAGCAACCTGGGACTTGCAATTGCTTATAAAAACTTCAATCAGTGTAGCCCCCAAGGGCCGGGTCATTATGCAATAATTAGCAGGGACTTTATAAATATAATCATGTAGACTTGAGCAGTGATGTGTAGCCCCCAAGGGCCGGCTTAGTAAGATAATAATGAACCAGGACTTGATATATACTTCAATGAAAATAACATCTGATAATGTAGCTTCCATCGTAGGGCTTGAACCCACATCCACAAGGTTAAGAGCTTTGTGTTTTACCAACTCAGCAATGGATCCTTCAATATTATGGACAAAAACTTGTGTACATTGAATTGTTGACAGGAGCAATTGGTAGCCCCCAAGGTCTGACTCATTATGATGTGATGTGTCGGGTCTTCGATGGGGTGAGCAAAAATTACTTTGCATTAGCCCCCAAGTGTCATGGTGCATGCTTGCAGCGACATGAGACTTGCATATTTGATATAATCTCAACTTAAATAATGTAGCCCCCAAGTGCCGGGTTGTAAGCCTGCAGCGACTCGGGATTATTCCTTCCATTGTAGAATAAATCATATCCTTTGATAAAATAATAGCCATTGTGCTAAAGCGACTTTGAAAATTCAATAATACCGGTTATTAATAACCATACAAATCCAGCCATGTTGGCTATTCAAGATAATATAATCTGGTATGAAAACCTTATTCATTCAATACCATAATGAAAATTCAGCCAAGTTTGGCTATTTGAATAATATAACCCAATGATTTATAAGCGCATAATTCCAATGGCGCAATCCAAATATATATATACTGGCGACTTATAGTCCAAAGCCAGGCCAGTTTAACAAACCTGTTTCTGCATACAACAAGTTTAAAGTGTCCTGGCGGTTTACCGCCGGACGGGTCATAATGCCCAACATATACCCCGGGTTTATAACCAAGGATGCACTTAAGAATAATCAAATATGAAATATATCATACCTGTGACATTGAATCACATTGTTGGTTTTACCAACTTTTTTGTAGTAAAGGTGATAACCCCAATCTTGAGTACTGATAGCTCCTTCCATATTGTGCCGGTTTAAGATAAAACCGTACCGGGTTGTGATAAACACCGGTTTAACCACATATAATACTGGCGACTCGTAGTCAAACCAGACCGGGTTGATAGTCTCCGGATTATAACTTGATCGTGTACTGACAACTTGTAGTTGACAGCCTAACCGGGTTGATAAACGCCGGTTTGAAAGCATCACAAATCTTATCAAAAGAAAGCAAAACTTAGCAAAAAGCAAATAAAACTGTTGTAGTCGAGGCTTTTCATGGGCTGCCAGGCCCCAAATTCGAGGCTTTTCATGGGCTGCCAGGCCACTGAGTTAAACCATTTTTGCAAAGCCTTTTAAGATGGTCCTCAATCCTTAACCAATCATCGTTTTAACTTGACAAGTTCAGGGTCTTCATTTTAGAGTAACTTGTCAAAGTTCGAAGGGTCATACCAGGTTTACCTGGGCGGAGTGACTTACTTAAATAGGCAGGTTAACCCGGAGTTTTAGGTGTATAAACCAGGCTTCCAAGCCATGGCTTGATAGCCCATTACAAGTGTAGATTCTAAATTCATTTTGATAGCAAAGAATCCCCAAGTAACATTTTGAGCTGTGCTCATTGGGTGCTTATGTTTGAGTTGTTGTTTTACAACACTCTCTTTGGCCCCAGATTGATTTGTCTTTGAGCCGATCAAAAGGTGTGACTATGGTTCGGATACAACCAAGCCCCCAAGTGATCAATAATATGATAAGCCAATAAGGCAGGATACCCATGTTTGAACCGCGCATCATGGCAGCAGGTCCTCTTTGGCAATTTTTAACTTTTTGCAAGAGATAAATTCTTCTTGAACCGGGATCTTGAACCGGATATTGAGAGCTTCAACACTTTGTGGGAGACATCCTTCCCTTGAACCGGATTTTAAACCGGAATTATCATTTTCAGCCGGAATTTTCTGACGGCCTTTAGATTTGCACCAATATGGCGGTTTAGGGTCCTGCATTAAACAACTTTGCAAACCGGAGTAATTGCTCTTTTAAAGAAGGCAATATAAAATATATTGGATGGGTTTCACCTGATATATCATGCCAGGGGTTATCCACCGTGGAGTTGATGATCACCGTCGTGAAGCTGAAAACAATCATCACCGAGTCGGCCGGGGGTGCTGACAGATATTTCGGCTGCGGCGTTTTAAACCGGTGTGGACGAGAGAGTCAGCCATGGCGTTGTAAACTGGTGTGGTCGCGAGAGATGGCCACAACGCTGTAAGCCGGTGCGGTTGTTCGTTGAATAATGACGACCACTTGGGCCGAAAGATGTTGGCGTGCCTCCATCTCCACGGTATAATATCACTTTTTGTCGCCCTGCATAAACAATATTGCAGACCAAGGCAGAGATAAACTTGTTTTTTGTCAAAAACGACATGTTCTAATAAATCAAATTTGGATGGATATCACCTGATTTGTTTGGACGGTGGATGACAAGGACGACCGCAGCATCAGAGGCGGCTCAGACAGACAAGTCGGCCACGGCATTGTACGCCGGTGCGGACGGGAGAATCGGCCGCAACGTTGTAAACCGACGCGCACGCGTGAACCGGCCATGAGAGCGGACGGGTGAGCCAATCACAGGCGCAGTCCCGGCTAATTGATGTAAACCGGGCTGTACGGGCGGCAGCTTGTACGCGTCCATTCACCGTGTAATGTGGTATGGACGATCATCGGGCAGGATGTTGCCAGCGTGTACACCGTACCCATGGTATAAACCATGTTTTATAATGAATGAATAATTGTCCTGCATATCATAATATCCGGTCCAAAGTAATTGTTCCCTTGATAAAAACAATATATACCAAGAAATTAGATTTAGATGGATATCACTTAATGTTTTTTATTTGGACAACGGATGATCTGTTCGTCGTGCCAGAGGCGGTTTACATGTCTGGCGACTCAATATGGTCCCGGCGGTTCAAGCAGAAACCCTCCGGGTTATTCTCCAGGTCTTTAAACGCCCGACACGCGCGGTGCAGATGTATACGTTGCCTCTAACGCCGGTGCATGAGGACCGGATCATACCTTGTCCATGAGTCCGTTGACCTGTGTATAGCATAGCATATCGTGGAAAAAGCTTTGGATGATACTTAGTTGTACCAGTAAAAATTTAGAAAAATAGCACCTGATTTGTTCGTATGGCAGATGATCCATATGTATTATCCATCAATAAATTTGGGAGCGAAGCGCGGCGGGAGGCGGAGCAGCGAAGACGATTTTGATGTGGCTGGGTGTGCAGTACTGCTGAACACGGGCCGGCCCTCGGCGAGCGGTGACTTAACGCTAGTCGTAGCGGAAGCGGCTCATCGCGCAGTAAAGGGCTCAAAACAGAGACGAGACCAGTCAGCCCGCCGGCGGAGACAGTGTAAGCCGACTGCATGTTAAAGCGGCGGTGGCCGTTGACCACTGTGGTGACGTATCTGCTTCACGTGCACTACTACTTGAAGTAGTACCTTTCCTTCTATCTTTGCTCCATGCTCGTGGACGTTGCAGCAACAGAGTACACTGATACGCCTTGGGACTTGATGCGACTGCCCGGATGATTGTTTCTCACATCCAACTTGTACTAGTAGCACTTGGTCCTTTTGAAAAAGCTGGCCGCAAACCTAGGGTGCCACGCCATGCAATAATGATGCTCCGAGTTGGGTTTGGACACGGATGACAGAACCTCCAAAGTCTTTCGGTCTCGGCGAGTTGCACGTCGTGTCGATTGATTTCAGATGCAAGATTTCGACCCTCAGCGACAACGGAAATTAATCCAGCCCCGATGGATCATCTGGTGGTATCCGCTGGCGCATAAACGCGACCCTAATTTTCTCCTTTGATCTTTAAATCTTGTATACGTCGCTTTAACTGTTTGTTGATGATGTTGTCTTCTCCATCGACTTCTTTTTCATCCGTAAAATTGCGAACTTCTCGATCCTTTTAGAGAAATCCCTTCAAGAACCCAACACCACCGTGCGCAGGCCCATGGTGGGTGCCAACTGTCGTGGAACTGTCACGGCAGATGTCCTTAGTGTCAGGACTTAGTCGCGAGGCCAACGCATCTATGTGGTAGCTTGAGAGGGGTTGAGCGGGACGAGAGACGCGATGTTTTACCCAGGTTTGGCCCCTCACGGTGGAGGTAAAAGCCTACATCCTGCTTCATATATGTTGATGATGATCACAGTTACAAGGGTGCTCTATCTCGAGAGCTATTTTCTAAACCTAACTTGTCCAACTTGTGGAACTTGTCAATCTTGTCCCTCTTGGGGTGCCCTGCCCCTCCTTATATATGTTGGAGGGGTGGGTTACATGTGGAGTCCTATTAGGATTAGGACTAGTCTACCTCTAATACAAACCGGATACAAGTCCAGGTCTTAGCTCCTTGTAAGATAATGTTCCTCATGCCTTTGCTCTTAAACCGGCCCACCGTTAAACGTGAACCGGCCTTCTGGGCTTTGGGCCTTGTCATCCGTCGATCCCGCACTCTGGATCACCAGTGAGTCATAATGACCAGGTGGGCTGCTTGTAAACTGCCAGGTCAGGGCGGGTCGCCAGTAACTCGCCAAGTGTCAGCGGGGTCTTCAGATAAACCGCCAAGTCCGGCCGGTTTAACTTCCGGCCGGTTTACACCGCGGGGTATATCCCCGACATCCTACGAATCTCAACTGTCCATACGAGATTTCTAAAAGAAGTGGAGACATGAAAATCAAAGGATGGAAAAAATGTATGGACAGTCGTAAGGAGCTTCTTGGAAGCAAAAGGAAGCGAAGCGCAAGAATTGGAGACATGTTCTCCATTCTCCATAATGGAGAGTCAGGGTCTATATTGTTTTATGCTATTTTAGCTTAAATAGGGTATTTAGGTCCTGCCTAATACTGATGATCATGTGCTAAGAACAATTAAGTAGGGTTGGTTCGAAGACTATCAAGATGATGATCGTATGACTTGTTATGAATAACGAGTAGAAGTTGTATGATGATGATTAGTAGGACTTGTTAGGATTAGTATTACTTCCGACAAACTCGATACTCGCGGTCTCGAGACTTGTAATGTTTTATCTTTGTTCGGTCTTTTGAATTCGGAGACTAATATGATGAATTGTATTCAGAGACTAATCTTCTATTGTATTCGATGAATCTGTTGTTGCTGTGTGCTACTGTCTATATTCTGTCAAATAATATATTTTGTAACATGTGCAAAAATCATAAAAGTAAAAAAAATAATAAAACCTAATATTCATACTAATGGCGCATCACTACAGAGTGCGCCATTAGTATGCCAATTATACTAATGGCGCATCCATCCGCAGTGCGCCATTAGTGTGCCAAAGCACATGGTTAAATATGGCCCTTGGGAGGCACATGAATGGCGCATGGTGTTATATACTAATGGCGCACTGGATGGTGCGCCATTAGTAAAAATTACTAGTGGCATGCTAGTAATGGCGCACCAGTGATGCGCCGTTAGTAGGCAAAACTGGTGCGTCGTTAGTAGGCCTTTTCCTAGTAGTGCGGGGGCGTCTCGCGGTGGGAAGCGGCTCCTCTGTCGTGCTCTGTGTGTCGTCGGGCAACTGACCGACGGTGACGGCGGCGTCTTGCGCCGTTGATGGCATACTCCTGGACGTTGGACTAGCTTCAAGGAAGGCCACAATGTTCTGGACTTCGGAGCGAGTCAACTAGCGGGAGGAGGCGACTGGCGTTGGTGCAAGGAAGCGGTCGATGGCGGCCATCCATGCCACCGAGGGGGGAACTGGCACCCGCGCAGGGACAGGCGCTGTCAACGGCGTGGCGGAGACATTCATGTGCACGGGCACCGGCAAGGGGGTGCGCACGTCAGTGCAGGCGCAGCCGCATGCGCTGGCAGGTGCATGGGCACCGGCACGGGGGTGCGCGTCAGGGCACGCGCAGGCGCATGCGCTGGTAGGTGCACGGGCGTGTGAAAGTCTGCGGGGACCTCGTGGAACCCCGTGGGATCAAGCTCGACGACAATGTGCGGCTCCCAGCCCATCAATGCCACAGGGATGGGCGCTGGCGCAGTCGGGGTGACAGGAGGTGGAACGGGAGCGGGGACATGTGCGACGTCTTCCCGCAAGGCCAGTTCAAGCTCGTCCCAAAGCGCCTTATGTTCTTGAGACTCCGGCTGGGTGTCTTCCTCAGGAAACTGGAACGTTTAGGTCAGGCTAGTTGGAGGTAGATGACAGGAGAATCAGAGAGGAAGAGAGAGGATTATAGCGATACTGGGTAGTGCGGGGTTGATTTTAAACTGCGGCGCCGGCGACATTAAAAGTGGGAGCAGTTGGGACGATGGTAGGCGGCAGAGCCTGGTCAAAGGGCTCGCCTCCCGGTGAGCCTGCACAGCGGTCTGCTCGCACACCTCCCCGACAGCCGGCGCAGCGGTCTGCTCGCACGCCTCCCGTCAATTCACACGCTTGCTCGGATGACACCTGCCGATGAGAAGCGGGGACTCGTGGCGGCACATAAACGCCCACGTGACAGATCTTTGTTCCAAAATACCTTGGCTCTTCATTTGTGCAACTTGTCATAAGCAGCTTGTCTGAAATTGAAGAAAAAACTTACGAAGTAATATTTGTGCCGTATCACGTGACCATGCTTAGTTTCAAGAATTTATGCTCACTTTTGGATTTTCTAAAATTTAAGACCCAGGATTCGAAACAATATCATAACCTACATCATGCAATAAATTTTCGAGCCGTACATCTGTCCTGTTGTATTTCTTAAGAAAGGATTTGGTTAAACATTTTGCTTAGTTAGACTTCAGACAAGTTATATATGCAAAGTAAAAGGATAATCCCTCCGTACCAGTGCATTGCCTGATATATTAACTCAAGTACTAGGCACGAACAAACGGGCTCAATTCTGTGCTCATCCTGGTGTAGTAGTAGTACTAGGCAATGCAGTTGACGGGTGACCTTGACGAGCGGCGACCGAGGGAATTGAACCGTGCTCGGCACGGTAGGTAACATTGTCTAGTTACTAAAGCATCCCTCCGTTGTTCATCGGTAGTCATTATGGACCGGGGACATGAGGGGAATTTCCTAGGGCTGGAATTTTAGCCGCCAGATATTTCGACTTGAAACGGTGAGGCTCGACTGGTTGGGGTTGCCTAATGTGCGTACCACGCACGCCACCGAAGGACACGAGCCTGGTTTTTTTAGGATCAACACGAGCCAAGGTCTGGCTGGTATGCCGTTGGGTCCTACCATTCGAGAATACGAAAGGAACCTTTTAAATTGCCGAACGAATCTATGTGTATTCCAATACCCATATTTTCCTTGCAAATACTAATCTCAACGTGGTAATTGATTTATGATGAGTTGTTGAATTAGAGTGAGTTTGTGATATAGTGATCTCAACGTGGATTTCACATTTCATGGTATCCCTAGTAAGTTTTCCAATGCAAATTCAAATTAAAAAGATGCACAATATGGAGGTGGGAAAACTTTGTATGTATCAAGCATATGTCCACACACACACACATAGAGAGACACACACGCACGAACACAACAACAATCCAATAAGTATAGTGCATCTATTTTTCCAAACCATGCATGTATGACACAAATTCAAAAATAATCCTTCTATTCCTAAATATTAGTCTTTTAGAGAGTTCAACAAGTGACTACATACGGAGCAAAATGAGTGAATCTAGACTCTAAAATATGTCTATATACATCCGTATGTGCCAGTCCATTTGAAGCCTCTAAAAAGACTAATATTTAGGAACGAAGGGAGTAAAATGTAAGACACCCATGGTCCTCAGTTCAATATTTAAAATGAACATGAAACTGAAACATGAATATTAAGTCTAGTACTACAGTACATGCAAATGTTGTGTTTAGGCGGAGCTATGATTGTCGGGGGTCAACCCCTCGACCTTAGATAAAATTATGGAGCTCTGTTTAGGGTTGTTTAGATTATATTTGTCCCCACCCTCCCAACCACCGATTGGTTGTGCACCCCCACCCCTCCTCCCCGGGAGAATATCATGTGCCCCCCTACCTTAGATGCTATATGTTGATACGAGTTGCTTGGAGCTTGTAGATATGAGATATAGCAGCTCACATGATGTGTCTTAATATTTTTGCAGGAAACCTTGATGAGTTTGAGAATTGCACACAATTTGTACAAAAACTACCTAGATGCCCTTTGATCCCATATCCAATGACCTCGAAGCTCGTATCACCGTAGCATCTAAGATGAAGGAGGACATCATATTCTCCTGTATGTAAGAATATCATGTGCTACCACACCTTAGATGCTTTGGTGATACAAGCTCTTCGGAGGCGTTGCATTTGTGACCCAACACCTCCTCGGTGGTTCGAATGGTTTTTTGCAGAAAAGCCCCAAAAGAGTTCGGCCACTGCTTACAAGCACAAAGACTGCTCAGATGCCATTGGATCTCAGATCAAACGACCTCCAAGCTCGTATCACCGTAGCATCCAAGATGCGATAGCACCTTATGTTTTCTCGCACGGGAGAGTATGAGGTGCTCCCGCACTGTAGATTCTATGGTGATACGAGTTCACTGAGATCTAACGGCCCACAGTAGGAGGTTTGAATGTTTTTGCAATATACGACTGATAGAGTTTGGGAAATGCGCAGAAAGTACAAGTACTACGCATGTGCCATCTGATCACTGATCATACGACCTAGATGCTCATATCACCGTAGCGGGTAATTAAGCTACGGGGAGCACCTAATATGAGCACTGGGGAGCTGTTGGACCGAAGATGCAGCAGCACACACGAGGCCTGAATATTTTATTTGCAAAAAAACCTTTGGAGAGTTTGGAAATTGCGCATAATTACAAAGACTACTCCCAAGCCATTGGATCTCACTTCCAGCGGTGTAAAAACTCGTATCACCATAGTATCTAAGCTGCGGGGTGGATGTGATATTCTATGCCGCTGTCATTTTTGTTCGTAAACTTGCAAAATACGTGTCACTCGTGCCGTTACTTGTCTAACCGCGCAAAGTGTTTGTTCAAAAAAACCACCCTACACTGAAATATCGGAACAACACATGGGGGTTCCACTTGTCATTAATCAAATTTGGACCTAAAACTAACAAATCTGAAAGACGAGATTTGAACTGGCAACCTGGACTACAAAGCGTAAGTCGATAGCCTGAAAAAACGAACGGTTGTTGGCTTTGTCCCATAACTTGATTTTATACAGTACTTGTGTTGAGTAGAGTGGAGGGAGTGCCTCATCAACATGTGCAAGACCATTGTCTCACTTACTGGTGGGCCCCAGGTCTGCGATCTCAATCTCTCTTCTCTCCATCGTCTAACCTTTGCACGGGCACACACGAAGAGCGGCGCTAGCTTGCCGTGGTGTTATTACAACTAAAAAAAGCTTGGAAAATAGAAGAATCTCCTAGAACAAGAGACGTTGTGGCTGGTCGAGACAGAGCTAACCACATCTATCCTCCGTGCCACGTTTGCATGATGAAGCTGTGTGGCTAGTGGGGTGTTTTTGACCGACTGGCTGGGTCCCGAGGTCAAACCATAGGTACTACGTCTGATATAGTATATTTTTACACGCACATTTTTCCTCCGTGTCGAGACGTGGCACACCCTACAGCGGGGTTTCGGGGTCCTCCCAGGTGGTGCACGCATATATTCTTCCTGACATGGGACGCCCTACCACGCGTTTTCTGGGCCTCCTCGGTCATAGCGCCGAAGCAAGTAAATGAGTCATCAAATCACGAAAGACCACCTTTCCCGCCGAGTACATCAGTGAAGCACGATGGCTAGCTAGTTGGGCTAGTTCGACCAATTAGCTAGGCAACCGCCACATTTTTTTTCACCCCTTTTTTTATCTACTTGCCGGCAGGTAAATTTAAATATCCACCGCGGCGTTGCCCTGGTGTTTGGGTGCGGCAGGATTTTTAATTTTTTGATTGACGGGAGCAGGCGCGGCAGGATTTTTAATTTTTTGATTGACGGGAGCAGGCGCGGCAGCAATTAGTCACGATGACTCTGCCTGTAAAAACCCACTGCTCCCTGATGTGAGAAGTCGTCGACTGGTGTTTTACCATGGTGAAAACCAAAAGATCCCCGCTCCCTCCGTCTTCCTGTAGATTGCATTGCCTTTCAGCCGTTTCGCCCCCTTTGCTCCCTCTCCCCATTGCTTCTACCTGGTGCCATGGCAGCACAGCAGATCACAGAGTCCGAGGTGAGGCGCCTAACACAGGAGCTCCATGCCAAGGATGCGGAGCTCAGGGCCAAGGACGTGGAGCTCCGTGAGCTCAAGGAGGAGAGGAGTGCCATGCTCCTCCGTTATGTGCGTGAGTTCATGGAGCTTCAAAAGCGGCATATGTCCACCACAAAGATGCTCGAGGCATCGGAGGCGTTGCTGCAGAAAGCGGGAGATACGATAGGCCGTCAGGGGAGCCGGCTGGAGCGCGAGCGGGCTGATCGTGACAAGGTCCAGGATCGCCTCAGCCACTTGGTGAACCAAGTTGCCACACACGTGTTGCGACTGCCCGATGCCTACCGTTGTGCCAGCGCGACGATGCCAGCCATCGGGCTAAACCCGTTCGACCACCCGGTCGACTTCAACGACCTGCGGCTTCCTGACCTGGTCTCCTTCTTCACCTATATCTTCGAGGAGCTGAGCCGTCTTCGCGCGATGGTGGGGGCTGAGCTGGACAAGGAGGGGTTGCGGGCTGCCGTCGCCGTTGCCGGGCGAATCCTTTCAGGGCTCCGTCACCAAAATCCATTCATGCCATTGGACACCGTCTTTGATGAGCTGGCTCCCGTCGACCGGGAGCGGGCTCTGCAGGCGGTTGCACCCTGCATCACCAACGCCATGCGCCTCGAGAAGCAGAGGGACTTCGGTGGTGTTTAGGCGCCCTCTACATGGGCATGTCCATGTCTCGGCGCAACATGACCGTTGGATCAAACTCAGACGGTGCAGATCAGTCACTGTAGCACAAAGCGTGTGGGTGTGTTTGGTTGCATTCTCATCTCAATATAGTTGTTTCCTCTTCGTGTATTTTTGTCAACCTACTAGTGTGGACTCATGCACCCTTCATGCACTCTACCAAACACCCAAAAGTGGGTCGAGAAGGGAACTTTTGCTCCCATCCCGTGCACCCTTCATACACCCTGCCTAACACTATTCGTGCTTCATATATATGGTTCATGTTTCGTGGAGTACTATAGCACCGTACTCTCCGTGCGCTGTGGACCCAGTTCTGTTCACATTGATCTCACCGTTCATTCTCGACCGGACAGTCAAAAAAGTGGTACTATGTTACATATAGGAGTAGTTGACATGCGCACAACATCATTTGTTATCGTCATATCTTACTACACTAGCAACAAGATTGTGTAGTACTGACGTATGAACCACTGCACATGCCTAGTAGTAGGAGAACTGTGTATGTTCAAGTGGCTGCCGTGTTTCGCACTCCTCCATCGTAAGAGTGGAAACGCTTGCTGTAATCATTTTTTTCTTCAGAAAAACAATGGACACGCTCTACCGTGCGGATCCTCCTCCAGCCATGCACTAAATTACTCACTTTCGCCGACGTGTGGGACAGCCAGCACCTGGGTCCACCAGCCATGCACTAAATTACTCCGTAGTAGAGTGACGGTAGACTACCCCGATCGAACCGCCGCAGTAATGCCCAATGAGCCATCAAATCACAAAACCCCCTCCTTTCCAGCAGTAAGTTGGACGGACGAAGCAACCATCATTTCACTCTTCTCTCTCAGCTTCCTCTCTTGAAGAAAACCCCCAATCGCTTCGCTTCTCCCTCATCTCGTTCCTCCTTTCACTCTTCTCTCTCAGCTTCCTCTCTTGGATGGACGCCGGAGCACCGGCCGACGTGATGTCTATGGCTCTAGCCAAAACCGTCGAGGCTCATGGTACGAAGAAGCGCAAGCACCCCGCCGAGACTACCGCAGACAAGCTCAAAGCCATCGCCCTGTCCAAGCCCCCTCTCCTGGATCCCTCATTAAGCAAGTCTCGGTAATGTCTCTTGTTGACGATCTTTTTCTCAATCTTGATCGGGTTTTTTCATCTAACACGCAGTACTAGTACTGGTAATACAACTTTCTGGGTGATCTTGCATCTGATTTTAGTGTGCCAAATGACGGTTCTAAATTCCTCTTTTGACCAAAACATGCGAGAGGTTGACACCGATTTCTTATAGATTACTTTCAACTACTCCCTTTGTCCCAAATTTCTTGTCTTAGATTTGTCTAGGTACGAATGTATCTAATACTAAAATGTGACTTGATACATCCGTATCTAGACAAATCTAAGACAAGAATTTTGGGACGCAGGGAGTACTTTATGAACATCAATGCTACATTTTAAGAGTGTATATTTGCCTCAGTAACTTGTGTTATGGATATTGCATGTAATCCCTCTGCTCTCATGCCTTTGAAGACATGTTCTAGTGTCTTTGTTCACTCATTTCTGTGCGTATATGTAGTCATATATGGAGTATAATATCGAAAATCATCTTATATTTCTGAACGGAGGTAGTAATAAAATATGGTTTCTGTTTGAATTAGAACCAGGTCCGCGGTGGAGATGAAGTTCTCAAAGTTATGCCGTGTGAACTGGAAGACCTGATGATGAGTTCTACTGCTGAACTATCCAGCTGCTGTGTCCTTGTCGCCACGTGTCCTGAACTAGTGTTTTCCTGTAGCATTGTTGCCAGGCGTGTCCTCGAGGCTGTACTTGACCACAACAATTTCCTGGATGTGCCTTCGATTACGAAGGCTGTGGTTCTTGTAATGCTTCCCAACAAATATGATGTGGCATGTCTTCATCATCATGTTTATGAGTGGAAAGACCACTCTATTAGGTTCTCCAAGGTTGACAAGATGGTGATGGTGCATGTAGACATCTCACACGAAGTCCATGGCCTAGTCAGTTATGCGGGGTTCATCTCATAGGTCGGTGGCAAGAAATAGTCTGCAGAGTTTAGTTAGTGCAACTTTGCTTGTCTGTAGTAAGTATTATTGTTCAGTACTTGATTTGTTTTTGTGAACCCTGTATTGTTTATTAGTACTGCCGCTTTTGGTGTGTGGTCAGTCCTGAGAACGGTATATGTTAATGTCTGTCCACTAAATTCAGTCTGTATATTTTGAAGTATCCAGATCATATTTTTTGTGAGGATGGTTTATCAATTATGGTTACACTCCAATATCTGTATGCATTGCAGGGTTTATCGCACCCACCAGGATTTCCAGTCCCATGGATGTTCGGTCCATACGATTTGTCACGACCTTTGGACTGTCCTGCTTGTGGGAGTAGGCGATGCCCCTGCATGCCACGCGTAGTTGAACGATCAATCTTATGTTTAGTACTTCAACATAGTGATTTCCTGGTAAGGATTCACTCGTGTCACATCAAGTAAATCTTATTGATTTACTGTCTAAATCTTATTGATTTAATGTCATGTTTTCTTTCTTTTCCTGCAATTTTACGATGCAGGTTTTTCCATGTGCCATTCATCACAGAATAAACCGTTTGGTTTGCTCTACGATGGCTATTTTTGTAGGTTTCACTTCTTATGTCATGTCAGTAACGAAGGCACTGTCCATCACTTTGTCACAGCCCTAGATTTTGCTTGCCATTAGTTTCCTTAAAGCATCCATGCATCATGTTTATTTTTCAATTAAATTTGAAATGGGGATGATCAAACCCTAGCACCACATGAAATTCAAATAGGTTCAAATAAAATCTTTTTCAAAGACCCCAAAATGCCCTTTGAAAATGTTCATGATTTATGATAAAGGTGAAAACCTCTGCCAAAAATTATGAGCATATTTCTTGGCCATTTATGGATTTTTGAATTAATTCATATTGTATTTGAGTTGGAGCAAATAAAATCTATAACTAATTTCATAGCTCCAAATATTTTGAAAGTAATTGTGGATCACTGGTATATTGCAGAGAGCTCCCACAATTATTGTCAGAATTTATATAAATGGTTCAGTTTTCAAACTAAATCAAAACAGAGAAAAATAAATAGAAAAACAGAGTTAAATGAGAGAGAGAGAAGTGCTTACCTGTAGTCCACCTGGCATAGCCACCTGGCCCAGCACAGGAGGCCCAGCCCACAAGGGCATCCTTGTCTTCTAACCTTGCCAGAAGGCAGAGGCGAACCAGAGCACGACGCCGGCCGTGCCAGCTCCTGCTTCGCGCTGGCGAGCTCCCCTTCATCCCAACCGCGCCTGGAGAACGCGCTGGCCCTCTCGCTTCCCCTCCTCTCTCTCGGTGCTCTCTCCCTCTCCTCTAGCTCCTCCCCCTCGCGTTCTCGCAGCCACCCAAGAGCCACCCGTCGCCGCCGTGCTTCCCTCGCGTGGCCGCCGTCGTTCCAAGCGCCACCGCCCTGTTCCAGAGATCCACCTCCTCGCGTTACTTCCTCCCGTTGACGCACGCGAGGCACGGAGCAACAGAACATCGTCCCCTTCGTCTCCATCGCCGTCTCTGCTTCGTCATCGCCGTCGTCGATTTGCCAGCCACAGCGCTTCCCCGGCCTCTTCTTCGACTCCACCTGAACCGTGGTGAGCTCGCGAACGAAACCCCTCTCTCGCCCCGGCCTCGCATGTCCTCTAGCCGCCGTTGCCGCAAGCTCCCAAGCTCGCCACCGCTGGCCATGGCACCGCCGCGTCTAGAGCTGCCGCAACCCGCGTCCGGGCTACCAACGAGCTCCGCACCCTCCTAGGAGATGAACACCACCACAGTTCCCCCTCCCGTGCGCTGTAGCGTCATTTCTGCCACCGCCCGATCTCCGGCCACCGCCCTGGTGCTCGCCGTCGTCGACTCCGGGCACCCCGTGACCTGCCGCTGCCTCTGCTGGATGCGCGGGAGCGTGGGCTTCCTCCTGGTGCCCTCGGCGCACCTAGCCACCGCCCCTGGCGCCACTCCGGCAAGCCACCGCCGCTCTGGATCGTCACCGTTGTCTAACCGCCGGCGCAATCCGATGTGGCCGCGTGATTAGCGCTAATGACGCCTAACTAATCCCCTAGCTCACTGACACCTGGGCCCCACTTCCTATTTAACCTAGGTTTTATTTTTGTTTAGACTAAACTAATCCCACGGGCCCCACAGGTCAGTTTGACCTGGCCATGTCACACGTTGACCAGGCCCACCTGTCTGTGACCCTAGCTTGCACTTTGTCACCGACGTGTGGACCCCACACGTTAGGTTTGACCTGGACCCGTCCTGTTGACTGGATGACGTCATAGTGACGCAGTGATGAGGTCATAAATGCTTTTCTAGATTTTAAATAAATCAGAAATGATTTATTTAATTTAGAAAATGTCCAAAACTTCAAAATTTCATAGAAGTTCAACCGTAACTCCAAATGAAATAAATTATATATGAAAAATGATCAGCAAAATCCAAGGAATCTGAATATGGCACTTTCATGCATGTTTGAACAACTTAACCTCACTGTCTAGTCCAAAACATGATAATGCACTATTTGAATTCATAGTTTGAATTTGAATTTGAACCTAGGGTTCAAACCAACTCCATTTAACATGTTGCTAGTTGCATTAGCTCAAACCACAGCATATTGACATGTCATGATCATGCATCATATTGTTGCATCGCAATGATTGTGTTCTTCCTTGTTTGCCGGTAAGTGTCCCCTCTCGGTAGACGTTGCTCCGACGTTGTGATCGTTGACACTGATGAAGACTCAATGTTATCTTCAGAAGTGCCAGGCAAGCACAACCCCCTTGTTCATTCCGATACAAGCCCAATCTCTCGCTCCTGCTCTTTTTACTGCATTAGGACAACAACGATTCATCTGTTACTTGTTGCGGTAGTTGAACCCCTTATCCTCTGCTTGACCTGTCATTGCCACAGTAAATAGATGAAACCCACTAGCATGAGTAGGAGTTGTTTGAGCCCTAATGTGCCTACTCATTCATGCTTGTTTGTCATGCCTGCTATTGCTTAGAGTTGTGCCAGGGCTGATTCATCGGGGATGAATTGGAATAGTGATGAACATGTCCTACTGTGTGTGAGCTAAGTGTGTGAACACGATTTGGTAAAGGTAGCGATGAGAGGCCATGTAGGAGTACATGGTGGGTTGTCTCATTGAAACCATTCTTAGGAATTGAGCTCTGTGTTTGTGATCCATGAAACAGTTACTACCATGCATTGGGCTCGAAACCAATGGACCCTCTCGGCTTCTTGATCACCCTTGTCCTCTGTCCAGGAGTTGCAACTAGTTTCTGGTGTTTATAGGATATGTGTTGGCGGCCGTGCGTAGCGCTGACCCTAGGGGTGGGCTATGATGCGGTAGATACACCGTGGCCGGGCATGCCGGGCGCCCGTTTGGTGTCTCGGAACCCTGTACACATCGTCCGGGGCCGTATGTGGAAACCTCGGCCGGACTCCCTGCGGATGGAACCTGGATAGGCGATAAACCTGTACTAGAGACTTGAGTGTTTAGGTAGGCCGTGGCCGACACCCTCGTTGGGCTTCCGCTTGAAGATTGCCGAGTACATGTCATGTAAACGGCGGTAAGTGGTGAGAGCGTGTGTGAAGAAGTACACCCCTGCAGGGTTATAAATGATCTATTCGAATAGCCGTGTCCGCGGTAAAGGACTTCTGGGTTACCTATAACAGTTCATAGATAAGTGAAAGTGGATACTCTAAAACTCGCAAGATAAGTGTGAGTGCTATGGATGGCCTTCTCGTAGGGAGACGGGAGCGGATCCATAGTGGTGTATTGAATGGTGAATATGTGGACTCGTGTGCGCCACCTCAAAAAAAGTTGCTTGCAGTCGTAGTTTAGGTTAGCCACTAAGTCAAAGCTGGCTTGCTGCAGTTAAACTCCACCACCCCTTTATTGATACTGATGCATATGTAGATAGTTCTGATGTAAGTCTTGATGGGTACATTTGTACTCACGTTTGCTTAATTTATGTTTTGTAGAGAGATTTCAGTCTCGCTAGTAGTTCCACGGGGACTCCGATGTTTAGCTTGTTACCTCAGCTACGATCTTGCGCCCTCAGCAGGATCTGGTAGATAGTCAGGCTTCTCAGCCTTCTTCGTTTGTAGTTGTCTGTACTCAGACAAGTTAAGCTTCTGCATGTGCTTGTTGCTTGTATGCTCTGTATGTTGGGTCATGAGACCCATGTTTGTAATATCTCGCTCCTCGGAGCCTAATGAGTAAATACTTGAGTCGTAGAGTCTTGTTGTGATGCCATGTTGTATTTACACATATCGAGCATATTGTGTGTATGATTGAAATGCTTGGTATGTGTGGGATCCGACAATCTAGTTGTTTATCCTTGGCAGCCTCTCTTATGGGGAAATGTAGTCCAGTGCTTCCATGAGCCATAGTAGTCCTGCTAGCCCAGCACTACTGCTCAGGACACTTGACTGGCCGGCATGTGTTTCACTTCATTCCTGTGTCTGTCCCTTCGGGGAAATGTCACACGGTGACATCCGGAGTCCTGCCTAGCCTGCTATAGCCCGGGTTCCCGGAGTCCTGTTAGCCCAGTGCTACAGCCCGGATTCACACGCTGCTGACCAACATGCTCGAAGTTGATTCATGTATGCCTGTCCCCATGGGTTAGTACCGCTTTGGGTTCACGACTAGCCATGTTGGCCCGGGTTCTATGTCATATGGATGCTAGCGACACTATCATATACGTGAGCCAAAAGGCGCAAACGGTCCCGGGCCAGGTAAGGTGGCACCCGTGGGAATACCGTGCGTGAGGCCGCCAAGTGATATGATGTGTTACATGCTATATCCATGTGGCTTAGGATCGGGGTCCTGACAGCGTTGGTATCAGAGCCTGACTGCCTGTAGGATTACCAAGCCAACCGGTCGAAGTTGAGTCTAGAAATGCTTTAGTTATGTAAGGGAATTGATTGTGGAAGGGAATGTAAGGCTCTTTTTACTCCTTATACCTCATGGCCTTCTGATCTGAGTCATCCTCTTCCTTTCTATGGGGATTAAGAACTAGGCCTTCTCATCTATCTATCAGGATGACGAGTTACTATGATATAGACTTGTAGGATTGATGTATTCAAGCCTCTGTTCAGTTTCTACTACTTCTATGTGTTCTCAGTTGATCTCAGAACATTGATATTGTGATGTTGAGTGGTTATGCCACCATTTTGCAGGATGTCTCAAATCATTTTGAGCATTACAGCCATTATGCTGTCCGAGTCATCCCAGGTGTCTAAATAGTCTGATGCATTTGCAAATCCCTTCTTCTCGTTCCCAATGTTTCTTCGGGCCAGTTTAACCACACTAATCGGTGAGTTGAGGTACTCCGTTGCCTTGACATATATGTTGGAGCTATTATTATGACCCTAGGTGTCTTAGGGAGTCATCTAGTAATCTAGCAATGCTATGTGTTCCCGGTGTGATGATTCTGGCCACCATTCTCGAAAGCATTCCGTGATGCCATTTAGTTAGTAGGTATTCTATTCCTGGGTTCTTGAACCCGAGATTCACCCTACTTACCTCATGTTGATAGTGTTGCTAGTTCCTTTAGGATATTAGTAACCTTTTCATTAGTCCTCGAGGTCCGTGGTATTTCCTTCTTCCAAATACTATGAACCACTTATGGCAGAAGTTCTTGAACCAAAGGATCACAACCAGAGTGCTCTTGATGAGTTCTCCATTCTATATTGTGGCTCTGCCAGTTCTACCTTTCTGCATGGGTTATCCGGAAGAAATATGTTGAACTCGTTCGACATACTAATCTATGCATCCACAACTCAGAAATTTATATGTTCCTTTGAGTTGTCCCCCTTCAGTTATATTCCGACCTTCATCTATCAATTGATAGTAAGGAGTAGTTGGCAATCGTGTTTATCGATGCCTATTACTCTAGTGGTCCGTCAAGTCATTCTATTTCAGAATGACTAGGAGAAACAAACTCCAGTACCTCATCCATATCTAGGATTGGGTCAAAGCAATTGTACTTCGCAAATCAAAATGCCAATCCATCTTTTGTTCTGTTCTACCTCGGAGTATTACCCCCTTTATGTTAGGATTGTCATGAGAATTGCACCATCTCTCATGAATTTTTGACGCAGTGATACTCTCGCCATCATTATTCATTCCTTGGTCTCCTTGTTGTTGTGACCGGAATGCCGACAAGTGAACCATGATGTGTGAAATCAATACTCCTAGCAACCCAGTTGCTTGGTAGTTAATGGACAATAATTTCATTCTTAGCGTGTTGATTATTCAATCATCATTCTAAGATTAATCATGCTACCTAGTCCTTATTTCCGGTACACTCTTCGATCAATGAGTTAGGATTATTCAATCCCTTACTCTTCTGATCATGTCGTCTTGCCTTGAAAAGCAAGATTGTTCTCGAGCTTAGAGACATATCGGTGGTTCGTGATTTTCTGGATATCTTCATGGGAGTATCACCAGGTCGTCCCCTGACCGATATGTTGAGTTCGTGATCAAGTTGGTTTTCCAATAAACCACTCTTTCTCCAAGAATCTGTGTTGGATACCCTGAGCTAGTTGGTTAAGCTAAACAACAACTTGGAGAGTTGGAAGATAAAGGCTATATCCGACTTAGTTCTTTCCAAAGGGATATCTCTTTGTATATGTGTGTTGAAGAAAGATGATATCTTCATCGATTGATCTCCGTGACCAATTGGTGGAGCTATTGTTTCGTCCAAACTTTGACTTAAGTATGGGCCACCGTCAAGTTAAATCAGAACCAACGATGTTCGTAATGTTGTCTTACTCGTGGTTGATCCCTCGAGCATACACCATTACATCTTTTGGTTTGACCAATGCTACCACAATGTTCACATGATGGTGGAAGTCCAGTGATATGGAAATTCCGATGATTTGTTGTTGAGCCCATCAGCAACATTTTGTCTCCCCCATGATTCATATTGAACATTAACCTAGTGTTGAAAACTTTGTAAGAAATGCCTTCGTGTTCCGTTCATGAAGCTTATGCTTGGATGGAAGAAGTGACTTCCTCGAATTCATGTGCATTGGGTGCAAGTTGCCGCCGTGAGTTTGAGAAAGATTGTTTTTGCCTCCTCTGGAATCATCCCAAGTTAGTCATGCACGTGCGAAGTGCTCTATGGTTTGATAGGTTGGCCGCCTCCACTCCATCTGTGTTCCTAGCACACCAAGCCACTGATTGATTTGTTCGAGAAAAAGGAGTTGTTGTGCGAATACTAGTTCATGCACAAGATTCCAATATCCTCGAAGATGGTTCCCCACCTGATCTCGGTAGTGTTTTATTATAAGTCTACTACGTGATCATGCTTGTCTGGGACAGTGTGTTCACATGTATGTAGCAGAACCAGCTCATGTTTTGGAGCTTGCTATCGTAGTTCATTTCCCGAGAATCTCGCAACGTCATCTCGTCGGTTTGTGTTGCAAACTTCCTTTTTCCGAACATGCTGTCTGAAATATCTTGTTACCAGCCAGATCTGAATCTCAGGCAGATATGATGGTTGGAACGTTTCTCAAGAGCTATAATATTGGTCTCTCGATAACCGGTAAAGTGGATGTCGTGGCCAACACATCCAGCCGGAAGACCTATTATTGTAGTATCTCGATTGAAGAAAGTTGGCCACCTTCCCATGAGGATTTCGTAGGATTTACCTCCGTAGTTAATCCTTACGGATTCTTGAGCTTCCGAAGTCCGACCTTTACTTGATGTCCTAGATACCAAACCGTATCAATAAATGGGTTATCCTAGCACATCAAGGAGAACATTAGAACCGGAGTGCTAAATGTCTCTCGGTCGATCATCCAGATTTTGTTCCCTTGGCCTCGCTAAGGTGAAATCTGAGAAAGTGTTATCTTCCTTTGCATCTGCATTATCCATCACCATTCATCATGGTGGTATGTTGTGTTGCCAGGATCCTTGACACGGATATTGGTAAAACCTTGATGAATATGGAGATGCTCAAGTTCTTGAGAGCATGCACTAGCACCAGGTTTTACCGTTGGCGTTAACTGGGATTTGCTTCCAGTTTCCTCGGTTATGTTAATACCCTTTTCAAATAGTGGACTCACTCTCGACTGTTGAGCTCTCCCTAGTTACTAGAATCATTCCTAGCATTTGCATTTTGTTCCTAGCTTGCACCGCCATTGTGTCATCCTACTACGGACTACCCTTCTCAGTAATTACTGATCAGGATCAACTTCAAAGTGGTCCTACCACGGGTTTCATCCATTTTCGATGATAAGCAAAAATCATCCATTGCGTTGTCTTCAACAAGATAGTCCACATCATCCTTTCTAGTCCAAGTTTATCATTCCTTTGAACTCCTTCAAATGATCGATTGTGATTGCCTTAGGCTGGCATAAAGAGTTTCAATGATCTCCGAATCAAAAGTAATTCTTTTTGCCACTTAAGGGAATAATTCTACGAGTCACCTGCCCCGAGGTATCACGTTACGAAATCATGGCAAATATTTTCTTGCTACTTTGAAATTCATGCTCCATCTTATTCGAGTATGGAATTGTTGCCTACCTAGTGAACCTTCACCATCCGTTTCACTCCATCCCTCTAGGTGTATGCTTCGTGTCTCAGCTCAAGAGATGTTACTATGTCTCATTCCATGAGTTGATCTTGTGATCATTAAGATGATCCTAAGTTGCTCGAACCTCAGGGAGGTCGATTCTTCTTAAATTCTCCCTTTCTACTCGTTGTCATGTTGGATGTCGTTCTGAAAGCAAGACGTCGAGATCAAGGTGATGCAATGAATCAACATCCTCAAGAAAGACGTCTGGATCGTGAAGGTCGTGTTAGCTGTGTATCCCCTCTGTCTTCTTACCTCACGTCTTGAATCTCGGGACGAGATTCTTGTTTTAGTGGGGGTGAGTTGTCACAGCCCTAGATTTTGCTTGCCATTAGTTGCCTTAAAGCATCCATGCATCATGTTTATTTTTCAATTAAATTTGAAATGGGGATGATCAAACCCTAGCACCACATGAAATTCAAATAGGTTAAAAAAAAATCTTTTTCAAAGACCCCAAAATGCCCTTTGAAAATGTTCATGATTTATGATAAAGGTGAAAACCTCTGCCAAAAATTATGAGCATATTTCTTGGCCATTTATGGATTTTTGAATTAATTCATATTGTATTTGAGTTGGAGCAAATAAAATCTATAACTAATTTCATAGCTCCAAATATTTTGAAAGTAATTGTGGATCGCTGGAATATTGCAGAGAGCTCCCACAATTATTGTCAGAATTTATATAAATGGTTTAGTTTACAAACTAAATCAAAACAGAGAAAAATAAATAGAAAAACAGAGTTAAATGAGAGAGAGAGAGAAGTGCTTACCTGCAGCCCACCTGGCATAGCCACCTGGCCCAGCACAGGAGGCCCAGCCCACAAGGGCATCCTTGTCTTCTACCCCTGCCAGAAGGCAGAGGCGAACCAGAGCACGACGCCGGCCGTGCCAGCTCCTGCTTCGCGCTGGCGAGCTCCCCTTCATCCCAACCGCGCCTGGAGAACGCGCTGGCCCCTATCGCTTCCCCTCCTCTCTCTCGGCGCTCTCTCCCTCTCCTCTAGCTCCTCCCCCTCGCGTTCTCGCAGCCACCTGAGAGCCACCCGTCGCCGCCGTACTTCGCTCGCGTGGCCGCCGTCGTTCCAAGCGCCACCGCACTGTTCCAGAGATCCACCTCCTCGCGTTACTTCCTCCCGTTGACGCACACGAGGCAAGGAGCAACAGAACATCGCCCCCTTCGTCTCCATCGCCGTCTCTGCTTCGTCATCGCCGTCGTCGATTTGCCAGCCACAGCGCTTCCCCGGCCTCTTCTTCGACCCCACCCAAACCGTGGTGAGCTCGCGAACGAAACCCCTCTCTCGCCCCGGCCTCGCACGTCCTCTAGCCGCCGTTCCCGCAAGCTCCCGAGCTCGCCACCGCTGGCCATGGCACCGCCACGGCTAGAGCTGCCGCAACCCGCGTCTGGGCCCTCCAACGAGCTCCGCACCCTCCTAGGAGACGAACACCACCACAGTTCCCCCTCCCGTGCGCTGTATCGTCATTTCCGCCGATGCCCGATCTCCGGCCGCCGCCCCGGTGCTCGCCGTCGTCGACTCCGGGAACCCCGTGACCTGCCGCTGCCTCTGCTGGATGCGCGGGAGCGTGGGCTTCCTCCTGGTGCCCTCAGTGCACCTAGCCACCGCCCCCGGCGCCACTCCGGCGAGCCACCGCCGCTCTAGGTCGTCGCCGTCGTCTAACCGCCGGCGCAATCCGACGTGGCCGCGTGATTAGCGCTAATGACGCCTAACTAATCCCCTAGCTCACTGACACCTGGGCCCCACTTCCTATTTAACCTAGGTTTTATTTCTGTTTAGACTAAACTAATCCCACGGGCCCCACAGGTCAGTTTGACCTGGCCATGTCACACGTTGACCAGGCCCACCTGTCGGTGACCCTAGCTTGCACTGTGTCACCGACGTGTGGACCCCACACATCAGGTTTGACCCGGACCCATCCTGTTGACTGGATGACGTCATAGTGATGCGGTGATGAGGTCATATATGCTTTTCTGGATTTTAAATAAATCAGAAATGATTTATTTAATTTAGAAAATGCCCAAAACTTCAAAAATTCATAGAAATTCAACCGTAACTCCAAATGAAATAAATTATATATGAAAATGATCAGAAAAATCCAAGGAATCTGAATATGGCATTTTCATGCATGTTTGAACAACTTAACCTCACTGTCTAGTCCAAAACATCATAATGCACTATTTGAATTCATAGTTTGAATTTGAATTTGAACCTAGGGTTCAAACCAACCCCATTCAACATGTTGCTAGTTGCATTAGCTCAAACCACAACATATTGACATGTCATGATCATGCATCATATTGTTGCATCACAATGATTGTGTTCTTCCTTGTTTGCCGGTAAGTGTCCCCACTCGGTAGACGCTGCTCCGACGCTGTGATCGTTGACACTGATGAAGACTCAATGTTATCTTCAGAAGTGCCAGGCAAGCACAACCCCCTTGTTCATTCTGATACAAGCCCACTCTCTCGCTCCTGCTCTTTTTACTGCATTAGGACAACAACGATTCATCTGTTACTTGTTGCGGTAGTTGAACCCCTTATCCTCCGCATGACCTGTCATTGCCACAGTAAATAGATGAAACCCACTAGCATGAGTAGGAGTTATTTGAGCCCTAATGTGCCTACTCGTTCATGCTTGTTTGTCATGCCTGTTATTGCTTAGAGTTGTGTCAGGGATGATTCATCGGGGATGAATTGGAATAGTGATGAACATGTCCTACTGTGTGTGAGCTAAGTGCGTGGACACGATTTGGTAAAGGTAGCGATGAGAGGCCATGTAGGAGTACATGGTGGGTTGTCTCATTGAAACCGTTCTTAGGAACTGAGCTCTGTGTTTGTGATCCATGAAACAGTTACTACCATGCATTGGGCCCGAAATCAATGGACCCTCTCGTCTTCTTGATCACCCTTGTCCTCTGTCCAGGAGTTGCAACTAGTTTCTGGTATTTATAGGATATGTGTTGGCGGCCGTGCGTAGCGCTGACCCTAGGGGTGGGCTATGATGCGGTAGATACACCGTGGCCGGGCATGCCGGGCGCCCGTTTGGTGTCTCGGAACCCTGTACACATCGTCCGGGGCCGTATGTGGAAACCTCGGCCGGACTCCCTGCGGACGGAACCTGGATAGGCGATAAACCTGGACTAGAGACTTGAGTGTTTAGGTAGGCCGTGGCCGACACCCTCGTTGGGCTTCCGCTTGAAGGTTGCCGAGTACATGTCGTGTAAATGGCGGTAAGTGGTGAGAGCATGTGTGAAGAAGTACACCCCTGCAGGGTTATAAATGATCTATTCGAATAGCCGTGTCCGCGGTAAAGGACTTCTGGGTTACCTATAACAGTTCATAGATAAGTGAAAGTGGATACTCTAAAACTCGCAAGATAAGTGTGAGTGCTATGGATGGCCTTCTCGTAGGGAGACGGGAGCGGATCCATAGTGGTGTATTGAATGGTGAATATGTGGACTCGTGTACGCCACCTCAAAAAAAGTTGCTGCAGTTAAACTCCACCACCCCTTTATTGATACCGATGCATATGTAGATAGTTCTGATGTAAGTCTTGATGGGTACATTTGTACTCACGTTTTCTTAATTTATGTTTTGCAGATAGATTTCAGTCTCGCTAGTAGTTCCACGAGGACTCCGACGTTTAGCTTGTTACCTCAGCTACGATCTTGTGCCCTCAGCAGGATCTGGTAGATAGTCAGGCTTCTCAGCCTTCTTCATTTGTAGTTGTCTGTACTCAGACAAGTTAAGCTTCCGCATGTGCTTGTTGCTTGTATGCTCTGTATGTTGGGTCATGAGACCCATGTTTGTAATATCTCGCTCCTCGGAGCCTAATGAGTAAATACTTGAGTCGTAGAGTCTTGTTGTGATGCCATGTTGTATTTACACATATCGAGCATATTGTGTGTATGATTGAAATGCTTGGTATGTGTGGGATCCGACAATCTAGTTGTTTATCCTTGGCAGCCTCTCTTATGGGGAAATGTAATCTAGTGCTTCCATGAGCCATAGTAGTCCGGCTAGCCCAGCACTACTGCTCAGGACACTTGACTGGCCAGCATGTGTTTCACTTCGTTCCTGTGTCTTTCCCTTCGGGGAAATGTCACACGGTGACATCCGGTGTCCTGCCTAGCCTGCTACAGCCCGGGTTCCGGGAGTCCTGTTAGCCCAGTGCTACAGCCCGGATTCACACGCTGCTGACCGACATGCTCGAAGTTGATTCATGTATGCCTGTCCCCATGGGTTAGTGCCGCTTTGGGTTCACGACTAGCCATGTCGGCCTGGGTTCTCTGTCATATGGATGCTAGCGACACTATCATATACGTGAGCCAGAAGGCGCAAACGGTCCCGGGCCAGGTAAGGTGGCACCCGTGGGAATACCGTGCGTGAGGCCGCAAAGTGATATGATGTGTTACATGCTAGATCGATGTGGCTTAGGATCGGGGTCCTGACACACTTATATTACTGGAAAAAATTGGATCAGTCTGTTGTCTGAGTACAAGCTGAATCCCTATGATGAACTGCAGTTTGGTTTAACAAAAACACCATAATTAGTCCTTCTCGCGTTTAAAAGAAATGAAGAAAAAACTGGGTCACGGACACGGATCCTAGTCAAGTTAGAAAGCTGATCATAGCAGACCAGACACGATCGCCGCTGTCTCGCATAGATCGAGCACCGGCAGTTGCTGTAGCACTAACAGCGGCAACAGCTCAGTCTGATCCAGTTGAGGATTGGGCACCGACCGCGTCAGCGGATCAGTATGATCTACCGGAGGATGGGGCATCGACACCGGCACCTGCTCCGACACCGGCACCAGCTCTACAAGGAGCACCATCTCCGGTAGCAGCAGCGGCTTCGGCACCTGCACCAACACTTGCACTTGCATCTGCTCCGGCCCGTGCAGTTGCACCGGCAACAAACTGGGCTGCAGTTCGCACTTCATATACCAAGGTCCTTACAAAAACCGACATGTCCACCTTCTTGGTAAGCATTGGCCGCCCAAGTGCTTCGTTCTTTTTTCTTTCCATGTTGTTTCACATGATTCACTGTGTTAATCTAACTGTTTGGGTATGTCTTCTTGTTTGCAAACAGAGAATTCCTAGAGCAACGATGGAGTCGTTCAACAATCCGGGCGACCGTGGCCAAGTTTCTCTTACCATGCGCAGCCTTGGTGTGAATGAACCTGCTCAATATACCGTAAGTACAAAGGATGGTCGCATGATGATTGATGCTAAAGGATGGTCAAGGTTCAAATCTAAATCATATCTTGCGGTAGGGGATGATGTCAAAATCGAACTTTCTCGGCAAGGAGAGCTGGTCCAAATCAACTTTGAAATTCTTCAGTAGCAGGACGCAACTGCCGAACTGATCTATCATCAGAGAGATTTTGATATAATAATCTGGCATGGTGAAACAAGTGTCTTGTGTGTATAAGTAGTACGACAGTATTATTTATCACATGGTATATCATTGATAGAATTGCAACTCCGATTGCTGGTTAGGAACTGTCGTTCAATTTCATTTCAACAGTTGCCGTGCTTTATTCAATTTTGTGTATTCGCCTTGCGACAACATCTAAAACCAGCGCCGTACCAATCGCTTGCAATATGAAAAACGCTGAGGTAGAACACATGGCCGCCAAACATGCAGGGTCGGCCTGCGGCCCAATGTCCAGAACCATGAGCCTATCTGACTATTATATTCTCAGCTGAACCCCCATAAAAAAGCTGAACACCCATAATGCCCGTGTGTTGTAGAGGGAGTATATTTCTCGGCAAGGTGAGCCTGTGATATAAACGATTTTTATATTTCTTTACAGAGGGAGTATCTCTCTGTCAAAAAATATATTTATGTGTAACTAGTTACTCCTGTCTTTCTACTTCCTTTCGCTGATATGTGGGGCAACCGTCAACGGGGTCCACGTGCCATATGCACAAATTAGAGTGCACAACTTCACAGTAGACACGCCCCGGTCGTAGCGCTGCAGTAATGCCCAATGAGCTGTCAAATCACAACCCCCCTTTCCAGCTTTAGCAGTAAGCTGGACGGACGAAGCAGAAATATTTCACTAGGCCTGAATCCCCTTCTCCCTCGTCTGCTTGTTCAGAGAAAACCCCCTCTCGGCGATTGCATAGGGTTTTCTCATGAAGAACCAGGTACGAATTCTTCATCCATCCCCGATAAATCCAAGTCCCTTGGTCGCAGGTAATCCTAGGATGGCAGCGGCCACCGTTGATGCATTTTTCTTCCTACTGAATCTAGTGTGTTTCATTTGCAGTGCCCAAAGTGCGAGTACCCTACAGGTTTCTGCGCCCTCGGCGAGATGCCACACTTGTTCCTTCTCATCCTAACACAGCATTTTGAAACGCACACAGTATGTTCCTAGAATCCTCTTTTCTATCTGGGAGGGTGGGGTTTTTTTGAACATGCTGTGTTCTCATATTATTTTTCCTGCATTGTATTATTTGCTCTGCCAGAACACATTTACTCAAGATGCTCGGCCTTGCCATAACTGAATACACTAGTTTAATGGTCACAGTGAAGACAAACAATGGATATAAGTTCCGAGTTGGGTTCATGAACCAAGAAGATCGCTGCTTTTTTTATGGCTGAACTTGGATAAACTTTCTCAAGTGTTACAGACTGAAAGTTGGCGCACGAATGTTGATGGAAATAGCAAAACCCGGTCTCATCTTCATTGCGATCTTCCACCCCGACGTCGTTCCAATTGTTCATCCATGTTAGTTTTGTATCTGGTTCTTGCTTGTTGCCTCGATTATTTCTTAATCCACCTATTCTGTCTAACTAATCACAATTTAACTTTAGAAGTAGCAACGAATCTCGCACGAAGATGCTACTTCTAACTAATATTTTCTTATAATTGGTGGCACATGTAGGTTTTTCCAGAGTTAAGCAGTCTGCTCGTTTGTTACTCTGTAATAACTCGGCTGTTACTAATGGCACTGAAGTTGACTGGATCGACATCCACAAGTTCCTACACTTTATTGATCGTCTTGAGGTCCTTGTGGGGCGTTTCAATGGTGGAAGGCCACGTGGGATATGTGTGCTACTGCTGCACTCGTTGAATAGGTCCAACTGTGTCGAGAAACTTATGGTACGAGCTGTTTTCTGTTATATATGTTGTTCATAAACTATTGCTTATACACAGTTTTACAGTTGTGAACTTCTTGAAACAGGAACTGCCGAGTTCTATTGTTCCTATACAGATGCCTGACCATGGTCGGGTCAGACTTGCACTTGGTCACAACATGATGTTTATGTCGACCTACTCAATTCCCCTTGGAGATGAAAAGATACTTATTCATGGGTGGTCTCAAATAATGAAGGCCCGTCCATCTTGGAGAATAGGACAGAAGATTATGTTCGTGCTTTTCCATGGCTCTAAAGAGAATATCCTGTTTATTGACCACGTTGCGAGATGAAGCCACTTTCAGAAGGTTGTGGATGCGCGGGGTGGCACCTGGGCCTTGTCCTAGGGCTTGGCGGCCTCACCCTTGGTTAACTGTAGGCAAAGTAGCACTGTTCGAGGCGTGCTTTATACGGTTGAACCTGTATAAGTACTCATACTGCTTTCAGCTTTGGTTGTTAAGTGCCCCTACTGGTTTCAGTTAAGGTTGTTAAGTACTCCTGCTACTTTTACAGTTTGTCGTGTTTCTTCAGTCCTGTCTTCATTCAGCCGTCAAAACCAAACCAGCGCCGGTGGGGCCGCCTGCTTCCGCCTCCCATGGCTGGCTTCGCCTCAGCGCACGCATCGCCGCCCCACCATCTCCTAAATCATTAACGCCGACGTCCTCCGTGCGCCTTGGTGCGCTCGCTGCGGCGCCGCCCTCTCGCGTTGTCAACATGGTCAACAAACAACAGGAATCGGCAGAAGTACGTGGAGAGGATAACAATAGGGGCCCACCACGTCAGCGTATGGAAAAATAAAATGCTTCCTCCTAGTGTTTTCCTGACATCTGGGACCCACGACATTGTGAGCGTATATAGTCAATAGACAAGAGAACAACACAAAATCGGCTGACACCTGGGACGTAGCTACTCGAGCAGTATTTTTTATTTGGTATTGTTGAGACGGAGCAGGGTTTGAACTGGGCTGTGACCCGTCTAGCCCTGACTTATATTTTATGTTCACCATGTGACCAGCCCAACTATTTTTTCTTTATGAAAATGAGCCCAGTTTATTTTTTCTGAAGAATAGCCAATCCAGGCCTACTTATTTTTCTACGCCCTGATGGGCTGCAACTCTTTCAAGACGCCTGCAAATCTTGAAAGTAATATGAAATGGGTTGTAAATATAAAAACAGATGACAAATTGGCAATTACTTTATAATTTCTGAATTTTCACATTTTCAGATTCCTATTTCACTGGGCATTAACCTAATTTAAATATATCTTCAAAGTACTTTAAATCTGGCTCGACATTCCGGTATTAAAAATAGTTTGGAACCCACAGAAATATGCGAAATTGGCCCTGGCCAACCGAAAAAATGACCGCAATAAATTACATAAGAAGTTGCCATGAGCTATATATAAATTATTAAAAAAAGAAGGAGTGGTCTGACTTGTGGACCTGTTTAGTTGACGCGTATGCAAGATTTTTTTAGTTATTATATACGTTAACAAACGATTCTAGCAGACGTAACCGTTGGATGTCAATCCAACGGCCGACGTGTTTCTTCAACCTCTGATCTTCTTGCTCTAGCCGCCAAAGCAACGCCAGCGGGACCGCCTACTCCCGCCTCCCGTGGCCGGCTGTGCTGCTGCGCAGGCCTCAACGCCCCATACTACTCCCACCGCTGGCCAGGGCATCCCTCTACTCACCCACACCCCCTGTTATTCCGCGGCGACGGCAACCTCACACCGCAGCCGAGCCGGTGAACCCTCGTACTCCTCTCCACGCGGGCTTCCACTGCCGCGTCTTCCCTGGCTCCGCGTCGTCCCCTTCCTAGGCCTCGTCGTCGTCCACCGCCGTGGTGCTCTCGGCGCGGCGTGGTCAATGTGGTCAACGACTGACTTCCATTGGAAGAGTACTGTACGTGGAGCGGCTGACAGCTGGGTCCACGGCAGCCGCAAGGAAGTGCCTCCTTATTACGCGGAAAATAATTATTCCTCCACCTGACAGCAGGGACCCACCGGATGGGCCACCAGTATTTCGCGAAAAAAAACGTTTCCCCCTGAGTGCTGGGACCCACAGGACGGGCCACCGTATTTCGAGAAAAAAACGCCCCCCCCCCCCCCCGCTGTCAGCTCGGACCCACCGGAAGTGCCTCCTTATTACGCACAAAAAAATGAATACCCCCTGCTAGCTGGGACCCACCTTGGTGGGAGGCTGACTTGTGGGCCTAGTAAGTTGACTGGGACGGAGGCCTTTGTCAACTTTAGTCAATATATGAACGATTCTAGCTCCAGTGACCGTACGATGTCCATCCAACGGCCTTACTGCTTCTTCAACCTCTGGTCTTCTTGCTCCAGCCGCCCAAAGCAGCGCCGGTCGTGCCGTCTGCTCCTGCCGCCCGTGGCCGGCTGTGATGCCGCGGAGGTCTCACCGCCCCCTACTACTCCCACCGCTGGCCAGGTCATCCCTCTACGCACCCACACCCCCTGTTATTCTGCGGTGATGGCAGGCTCACACCACAGCCGAACGAGTGAACCCTGATGCTCCTCTACGCGTGGGCATCCACTGCCGCGTCTTCCCCGGCTCCGCGTCGTCCCCTTCCTAGGCCTCGTTGTCGTTCACCGCCCTGGTGCTCTCGGCACGGCGTGGTCAACGTGGTCAAGGAATGACTTCCATCGGACGTGGACTGTACGTGGAGAGGCCGACAGCTGGGTCCACGGCCGCAGCAAGGAAGTGCCTCCTTATTACGCGCAAAATAATTTTTCCTCCATCTGACAGCGAGGACCCACCGGACGGGCCACCGTATTTCGTGAAAAAAGCATTTTCCCCTGACTATTGGGACCCACCAGCTACATCTTCGCACACAAGGAAGTGCGTCCGAAAAAAAACGATTCGCCCCCCTGACTGCTGGGACCCACCAGCTACATCTTCGCATGCAAGGAAGTGCATCCGAAAAAAATGATTCGCCCCCCAGACTGCTGGGACCCACCAGCTACATCTTCGCACGCAAGGAAGTGCGTCTAGGCAAAAAATAAATAAAACGATTCCCCCCTGACTGCTGGGACCCAGCAGCTACACCTTCGCACGCAAGGAAATGCGTCCGGGCAAAAAAAACAAAACGATTCGCCCCCTGACTGCTGGGACCCACCAGCTACATCTTCGCAGGTAAGGAAGTGCCTGACAGTCGGGACCCACCTGGTCGAAGCGTACGTAGCGTTGTCATTATGGTCGCGAACGTGTACGTACATATATACTGGTCTATGTAGAGGCGCGCACGTGTCGTAGTAGAGGCGCGTACGTGTTGTAGTAGAGGCGCGCACGTAGCATGTACACGTACGTACAGCGGCCAGGGTGCAAGAAAGAAAATACGGCCACGTATGTACATACGGGCAGGGTCTCGAACGCCTACTCGCGCATACGTACGGCCAGGGCTCGTGTACATGGCTGGGTCGGAATGGAGAAACAACGTCGTCGTCGTGTTCATGGGGAGGCAACGGAATGCGTCGTGTTCATGGGGAGGCAACGGAATGCGTCGTGTTCATCGGGAGGCAACAAAATGCGTCGTGTTCATCGGGAGGCAACGGAACGCATGGGAGCCAACCGGCTGGGTCGGAACGGAATGCGTGGTCGTGTTCATCGGGATGGCTTGGATGGAACAGGCGATGGAAACGAGGCATGGCGTACCGCAAAACGGATAAAATGACATTGTGTTCGACCGGCCACGTTTGAAATGGGATCCTGTTCATCGGGAGGGGTCGGACGTACCACAAAACGGAGGAAACAGACCTCCTACGGTCGAAACGGGGGTCCTGTTGATCGGGAGGGGTGTGGCGTACAGCAAAACGGAGGAAACAGACTTGTGTTGGAGCGCTACGGTCGAAACGGGGGTCCTGTTGATCGGGAGGGGTGTGGCGTACCGCATAACGGGACTCCACGGGATACTGTTCATCTCCACCGTCGACCTCCTCCAGCCTCCACGGGCTCCTATTCATCCAGCTTATACCGCATGCTACTTCACCGGCTACTGTTGAACCATCCCTCCACGGGCACCCCTCCACCGTCTACTGTTCATCCAACCCTCCACACCACGGGGTCCTGTTCATCCAGAGACAACGCCACCGCTCACTGTTCATCCACCCCCCCCCCCCCCCCGCAACGCTCACTGTTCATCCAATCGATCGGCTTCAGTTAGCAGCAGTAGCGAAGGAATCGCTCGATCCGGTTCAGTTAACAGCCATCGATCGATCGCTCGGGGTTCAGTAACGCGTAACCTGGAGTGCAATCGCTCGGGTTCAGTTAGAGCCCAACGCCTCGCTCGAGTTCAGTTAGAGCCAACACCTCGCACACACGCGCGTACATGTACGAGAGAAACGCGCATCACTCGGCCCCCGACCTCCCACCGTAACTGGGAACTCCCCGAAATTTTCCTCCCCCTTGCTTCTAGCTACCACGGTTTTTTCCGTCTTGGACGACCCAAAGAATGTCATGCAGCTGCGTCTCCGGCCCGCCCAGGACGAAAAACCCATTTTTTGTCATAATTTTTTGTCATAGAAGTAGGAGCCCATCACATCTATGATGATACCGGATTTTGTCACAATTATCGTCATAGAAGTGTCACATGTATGACAGAATTTTTTTTCGTTCGGTCCAAAATGTCACGGATGTGTCTTTTTTTTGTAGTGTGAAGTTGACGATTCTAAAGTTGATGTTATTAAAACTTGGCCACAACCAACCAACTTAGCTTAAGAGTGTAGTTTCCTTGGTCTAGCCGGATTTTATCGCCGCTTTGTTAGACTTTAGCAATATTGCTTCACCATTACATGCTTTGAGTAAAAAGAACATACCATTTTTTTGGGGAACCCTCCCAAGATATCACATTTCATGAGCTAAAATCTTTGCTAACACATGTCCCAATTATTGCATTACCAAATTTTGAGAAACATTTGAAGTGCATTGTTACACAAGTGGTAATGGCATAGGTGGCGTATTGATGCAAGAAAAGCGCCCATTGCATATTTTAGTGAGAAACTTTTTAGTGCACAACTTAATTACCTCATCTATGATAAAGAATTATATGCTTTGCTTCGAGCCTAGCATGTTTCGGAGCATTACCTTTGACCGCGTGAGTTTTTGATACACACCGACCATGAGACGCTTAAATAGCTTAAAGGTCAAACCAAGTTGAACAAAAAGCATGCCAAATGGAGTGAATTCTTGAGTCTTTTTCTTATGTCATTAAGTACACTAGTAGAACGCCCGTGTGTTGCCACGGGCTTTTAATTTATTTCATTCAATTACACCTACAAATACAATTCATATCACACATGTAAAGTTTTTCTTAATTATGCATATAATGTATATCATATTTCGCAGTATAGACAAGATAGCCTGCAATGTTTGAAATAATTGAAATTCACTTCACCTACAATGTAAATCGATGATGTATTCATAGATAGAAATGATCTAGATAATTATATGTTACAAACTACGATCTACTTGATGCGCTTAAGATACTCTCGTACAAGGCAAGGAATACAAACAAGAAGTTTATATTGTACTTGCACACTACTTCAGCAAGTACAATACAAACTTGTTTCTCAACTCACAACCATTGTGCACAAGCAATATATATGGTTAGTACTCCCAATCCCCTTCCACCTCCATCAACACACACTTTGAATTTCAAACACGTAACGACGGGCTTATGCTATATTTCATAGCAAAGTTCTCTCTTTCTCTCACTGTAATATGACAGTCTCTCTCTCTCTCTTTCTCTCTCTCTCTCTCTCTGAACTCAAACCTTAATTTTGGCTCAGCATAATTTTGCTCAGTGTTAACTTCAGTGGTTACAGTATATCATAGAAGAGGTTAGGTAGAGGTCACCCCATGTCAAATTTTCTACCTGATTGTAATCAGTTTTCTACATACAAATTCTTAGAAAATAATCACCCCATGTCAACACATTAGAATGATTATCAAGATTTTGAATGTAGCAAACTTGATAATGTTACTTTTAAATATGTAGGATCTTAGTCAGAACTCAAACCTTAATTTTGGTCAGCTAAATTTTGCTTAGTGTTAACTTCAGTGGTTACAGTATATCATAGAAGAGGTTAAGTAGAGTTCACCCCATGTCAAATTTTCTACCTCATTGTAATTGGTTTTCTACATACAAATTCTTATAAAATAATCACCCCATGTCAACACATTAGAATGATTATCAAGATTTTGAACGTAGCAAACTTGATAATGTTACTGTTAAATACATAGTGTTGCTGCGAAAATGATTCTTTTAGAAGAAAAAAAGGCAAATTCGTTCCTGTGAACCGGAGAACTTTGGGCATGCCTAAATTTATGGCCAGTATAGCCAACTCACCTAGAACTACTTGCTGGCAATCCACACTATACGACCAAATGAAGCAAATCATTCGATTCCTCATCATGTTTTATGATGTCAAGTACCTAAGCTCATGTTCGATTAGCGTGTAATAGCGGAGATAATGAATATTACGGCAAACCTCAGTTGATCGAACCATGAGCAATGCTAGACTCACGGGTTGTTTTTTATAGGTTTCACGGAGCTGCTGACGTGGAGGTTTGAGATTGGATTAAGCGGATGGGAAGGGGCCCACCCTCTAAAAATCAGGGGGAGAGAATTATGGTTTTGAAAAATTAAGTAAAACGTCTGTATTAGTCCGTGCTTGTACTCCCTTCGTCACAGTTTAGAAGGCATCGTTAAATTTGCGTGCGTTTCCACAATAGACAAGATTTAGGGCGTATTGCATTTATTTCTAGTAGCTAATTAGTACTCCAATATACTATTTCTATATGCATGCATAGTGTGAATGCTATTTTTTAGCCCATCTCACAACCAATAGATAACCATCTAGGTCCTAGAAAATTTTCAAGTGCGCCTTCTAAACCGTAACGGAGGGAGTAGTTTTATTGAGTCACTAATACTTTGGGCTCACGCAGCCTGCTTGGTGGTGCCTGAACCATGTTGTGCAGTACGTGGAGCGCCCTATCAGCACCTAATTAAGGTTGTGCCTTGGTACTTCCAAACCTGCCATTAAATACAAGACATGAATGGATGAAAATCGCAGAGCGCAAAACAAAGCAAGCCACGCCATGGCAGCCAGCCGCGGCCAACAACGCACTGCATGCTGGCTCTTTAAAGGGTGTTTAGATATGTTTTAGTCTCATAACTAAAAGTGCTGGGACTAAAATTTGCTAGCCTAACCCATGCTTGGATTCAAATACTAAAGAGACTAAAATTAACTATCAAGTTAATGAGCATTTATTATCCTCAGAACCCTCCAATCCAGAACTCGCATGTGTTAAAGGAGAGGAGTTAAATGAGAAGAGAGAGGGCTAATCCAAATTTTAGTAGGGGTACCCCTGACTAAAAAAATTTAGTCTCAAGACTAAATTTAGTCTCTCTTTAGTCAGAGGCGCTTGAAACTTTAGCCTTTTAAAAAGACTATTTTTAGTCAGACTAAAATAAGTTCCTTGGATCCAAACACCCTCTAATGTATTCCAGGAGATTAGCACTATCATTAGTGAGGAATGTAAAACCATAATCAATTAATGAAATGCTCCCCCCCCCCCCTCCCCTCCCCCCCTGCAAAAAAATGCTATCGTTGTGGTGCTAGAAACTACGGTGTACATTAAAATGGTGCAAAAACATGGCTGGAGTGTGCAAATACATCGCTTATCACATTGGTATACGGAATCTATATTGACTAGACGCATGGGTCCTGCTGTCATTTAGGACCTGGGAGAGAGGGGATATATTTTTTCACAAAAAATTCCTTACGACGTGCCATTCTTCATCTATAACCAGCGGTCCCGCCTGTCAAAACTAAAAGGAAAAGGTGGAGGTCAAGATTTGAACGAGCGACCAAGACTACAAAGAAAACCTGTTAAACCATTACGTTGTTCAAGTTAGAACATATACAAAGAATAACTACACTATATGTATTAAACAAGTACGCATCTGAAGTTTAAATGGGGCACAGATATTGTGTCCCATTTTGAGCGAGCTTCTTTTTAAAGATATTTATAAAATGTAAGTAACAAAAATTATGTTTAAATATTTGTGATCTATAAATTTTATACAAACCAACCATGATTATTATTATAAAAACATTTAAATATACACCCATGTATTATATAAATATTTACTCAATATGGACATTTAAAATGTATATTAATAAACTTGTTCACGTGTTACTTCAAAACACATTCCTATATTTGCAATAATATTTATGAATTGTAAAAAAATGTCTATATTGTTTAAATGATACAATTTCTTTGAAAATTACATTTAAAACTATTATTTTAATTATACAAACATTTCAATAATTGTCAGCATATTCATATAGTTCAATTTTTGTATGTTTAAAAATATTCATAATTTTAAGTTTTAAGTGTATAGTATGAAAAATACTTTTTTTTCAAAATAAGTCATGAGTAAAAAATATACATATGTGAATAGTTATAGATATTAAGTAAATGTTTGTATTCATCATTTTAAAATTTAAATATTTATGCGTGTATATTCTTTTGTATTCATTAAACATCTATCTATCTATCTATCTAATCTATACCTATACTAATTTGTCACTTCCTAGAAATTCCCACGTTAATTAGATTTTACGAGCCGTTAATCAGGTGGGACCGAGAATTATTACGGTGTAGATCGTCTCATATAGAAAAAAAACTCATGTATCCTTCTCCACGTCTCATTTATCTCTCCAATGAAAAAAAAACTAACTTATCTCTCTCCCATGACCTAATGTCCCACGTGTCTCTAAAACAACTCTCTCATGTAAATAACTCTCTCACGATCTGTTAAATAGGAAAAATAATTTAAATAGCTTCTACCACAATCTATCTACAACTCCCCGTCTCTTTCTTGGTTATAAAAATAGGAGAACTCCAACGGACTCACAACTCTCACGTATTCTTTCTTTTTGGCTGGCTTACGCTCTCACATGTCTTTTCTTTCTTTCTCACGCATCTCTCTCTCTCTCTCTCTCTCTCTCTATATATATATATATATATATATATATATATATCAAAACTATAGAATCATTAGAAAAAAAGTCAAGGCCCATAAAGCACCTCTCTCTCTCTCTCAAAACCATAAATCTATTCAGTAAAAAAATCAAAGCCCGTAATATTTTTTCAGTTGAAAAATAGAAGTAAAAAATTCCCATAGAAAACGCCCAAGGCCCATAATGTTGATCAGTCAAAATAATAGGAATGAAAAAACCTTCTATCCCGATTTATCTACAACTCTACGTATGTTTTCACGTCTCGATCAATAGAAGAAGAAAAACTCACATCTCAATCTCCAACTACCTAGAGCTCCATGGCATCAATCTCCATGATTTTTATCTAACTATTCTCTAAGATCTATTCCCTCTCATCAACACTCGCTTCTCCCATGAAAAAAACCTAACGAGTCTCTCTTCTTCCATGGGAAAATATCCATCATCTGTCTCAACCTGAAGAAGGTAGGTTGAGGTGGCATGCTTATGCAGCTATATTACTTCCTTGCCAATCGGTGTTGGTAGGAGATGAAAAGCTGCAGCGGGGTGCCTTCTGGCAGGTTAGCTCGATTATTTACTAGCTGATCGATGTTGACAGCAACTGAAAATATATGGTAGAAACATGCATGTAAATAAGGTAGCAGGCTGCATCGATTCCGCTCTGAGACGAGGTATATTATGCTAATTCCCTCGGTCTGTTTGGGAAAACACACGCAGATGGTGTCACAATTTTTTTGACATAGACTTGTGATGTGCTTGGTTGAATCAAGCTAGCCTGTATGTGCATGTCCATGAGTCCATGAACGGCCAGAAATAACATGGCCGATTTGATGTGAGCATGCTCTCAACAGAAAGTAATCGTCTACAAGAGATGATCGGGCCTCCACCATTGACAGAAAATTTTGCTCAAGCTCTTTACATGCTTCAGCATTTTGCTTCCTATTTACACGGAAGTAGTCATATTTTCAACCTGGAAAGTATATTCGAATCAGCGTCACAATAATGGCTAGCCTCAGCCGTGTGAGCGCTTGCCCAACCAGATATTTGCTTTATTGCACCACTCTTTTGATATTTTGAGCAAAAAACAATGTTTTTGCATTACTTCTTCTGTTTGTTTCATTTTTGTATTTAGACCAGTGTGCATGCACATATATCATGTTAAATATTTTGAATTATTTCCTTCTGGCTTCTATGGATGTAAGATGCACAACTTGCTGGGACTATTTCACAAGGATGTTCATCAACTGATTATCACTTCCTAAATTCGGAGAAGTTAATACACTTAATCATCTGTTGGTATGTTTTTTTGTACCACTATTTGATGAGTCAGGACATGAGGTGAACTTCCTTATGTTTTCATGGCAGTAGGCCACACCTACTTCTCTAACCACTTGGTTCCCTCCTGCCTTTCGATCTTACATCACATGAGTCATGTTAAACTCTTATGCCGTTCTTAATTTCATGGGGAATAACATAATTGATATTATTTTAAGGCAGTAGGCCACACCTATTTTACTTTCATCCTTCAATCATTTATTATGATTCTAGAGGATACCCATCGATTTATTATGTATAGAGTTCGTCAATCAATTAAGTAGTTTTTTTGCCTACCTTAGGCTCTCCAAACGCCACCGCTGTGTGTTTTAACAAAGCTTTCGAAACTCTACACTTTTTATCACGACCCATATCTTCTGCTCTTCAGCATACAATTTATTGGTCAAATTTTCACAGTCATAAGTCAATATGGATTTCTAGAAGCGCCTATTTATCTACACATTCGTAGTAGGAGTTGGACGAAAGGCTAATTAGTTACTACG
The DNA here is from genome assembly GCF_056163025.1 of Triticum urartu. Taxonomy (NCBI): domain Eukaryota; kingdom Viridiplantae; phylum Streptophyta; class Magnoliopsida; order Poales; family Poaceae; genus Triticum; species Triticum urartu. Next base: position 43,309,894 of record NC_141877.1, on the reverse strand, counting down.
GGATGAAAAATATCATACTTGAAGTAAAATATTTAGGGACGATTTTTCATACATGGTCATAATAAACAATACTATTTACTGTCATGTTTGATATTCGTAACATAAATGTTCACAAACTATTAGAAGTTACTATTATGAAACGGTTTGTCAAGACAATTTTAAGTTACTACATATAATTACTCGACCTTTTTCGAAACTTCTATATATATTAGTAATGGAATTTAGAGAAGTTTATGTGTGTCACATAGAAATTCTAATGTTCTATAGTTTGAGTCTTAGAATTGCCTCACGATATCATTCTAGATATCTTAGCATACACGAGAAATAATTTGGGAAATGGAAATAAAATTGCAAGAATATCTAGAATTTTTATTGTTCAATTTTCTTTGAGAAGTTACAAGTATAAAAAGTCATACCCTATACATCAGAAAAACAAGCAATATATTTGGCGTCTCTATGTCCTTCCCAAATGAGACCAATAAACAATGATTATGGAAACTATTCACACATGATTGTATCTTCATATTAGAGAACTTTTAGCAATATAGCGTGATTCTATGTCATTAGCATTTTAGTTTGGTGATGTTACATGATGATTTCATATAACTTATATGCATACATCTTTATGAAAATCACTGTGACTCCACAAGCATATTCTTAGAGTATCTATCAAGTATAGCGGTCCATATATAAAAAAGGCATATTTTTTCAAAATACAGATTGATAGAAAATTTTAGATCACCAGCCCGTGCGAATGCACGGGTTGACGACTAGTTGTATCTAATATACAACTAAATGTCTGTATTAACTAAATATTTTTTATATAATATATGGGTAGATATTTCAATGGTTTTATTTATATAATATTGAAACGCACAAATATTAGTACATAATTATGTTTCTAAAATCTGCTATAAAAATAGCTTGTGCAAAATGGGCTGCAATATCGGCAGCCCATTTAAGCTCCACACGTGTCTTTAGCTAAATATTTAGGAGGTTATTATCAGTATAGAAAATATCAATGTCTAGGGTGGATTGGTTGATAGGTTTGTTTTGGTAGCCCGTAGTCGCGGGTTTGAAACCTGCCTGAAATCTTTTTTTGTAAATATTGACAGGCAGGACCCGTCCATAGGGTCTTTTTTTGTTAAAAATATGTATTTTGAGGGGGGTTTTCAAGAAAAAGAAAATTCTTCCTGCTTCACTCGCTGACAGTGAACCGACACACATAGTCAGCACGGATTCTGTATACTCCCCCCGTTCCTAAATATAAGTCTTTTTAGATATTCTAACAAAGGACTACATACGGAGCAAAATAAGTGAATCTACATTTTAAAATATGTCTACATACATCAGTATGTTGTAGTTCATTTGAAACCTCTAAAAAGACTTATATTTAGAAACGGAGGAAATACAAAAAGGGACAAACACTGTATTGGCACGCTCGAGCCACATTTTTGCACCATTTCGATGTACACTACAACTTCTAGCATCAAAGTGATCATTTAGACCAAATTCTAGCACCATCAATGTAATTGACTCTTGCTAATTATTCTTATAGGTAGCTTTTTTTGCGGGAAAACTTTCAATCTATGCTTATAGGTAGTTGACACACATGTTATGAACAATTACTTACAGTTAAAAGAGATATGGGGATTGTGAAACAATACTCAGTATATGTAATACCACATGGTAGAGAGATGAAGAAAATAATTGAAGGAAAACAGTTTTTTGCCCAGATCTTAAAATGGTAAATATGCAACTTTATCTGCTTGGAAGACACTGATCTCTTATTCATTAGATAAAAATAGATTCACAATTGTGGGGCAGTCACAATCCAAGACAGATCTTGCTCGTACAGATTTGGTACTTTTCTTACCTCAACTTTACGTAGTACATAGTTGAATTACAACATTGCAGTTCCCTAAAATCGTGGGGCAATCACAAACTCACAATCCAAACAAAACTTGCACGTAGTACATATTTGGTAAGCCTCTTACGTAGGAATAAGAGTTTCCTTCCGTTTTCTGTTCGATTGAATAAAAGGAAGCAACAGCGTGGGATGGCGCGTGATAATTGGATCAAAATGTTTAGTCGGGAAACGACAGCGTGGAGTTATTCATGGGACGGGATCTAATTCCGTTTCTCTCGTTCTTTCTCTTTTCTGTTCGACTGAATAGTAGGAAAAGAAAAAACGGCAGCAGTCTTCTTCTACCTATTGCCCCTGTCTCTGTGTCAATTGACTGAATTACACTTGATTCCGGTGAACAACGTCGGGGCAGGGCATGGCCGGGGCGTCGCTGGTGGCTGCGACGCTGAGGAACGATCTGCAGCTTCGATCCGCTCGGTCGGAAAAATCCCAAACTGGTGGGGAGGAAAAGGATAGTGGTGTGGCCAGCAACAGAGGATCTCGCGGCGGCGGCACCAGAAGGACAGTGGCTCTTGCCCACGCCCTCCTCGACACCATGGTGAAGTAATTGTCGCTAGCGGGAGGTTGTGGAGGAGAAGCACGCGGTGTCTATGAAGTGTGATCTAGAGACTCCCATCGCATGTGCCACTCGTGAGATAGGAACCCGGCGCATGGAGGGCCGAAGCCTAGGAGCTGTGGTAGCGGAGGAGGTAGAGTAGGGATGGAAAGGGGCGGGCTGCTGGAGCCTGGAGGTGCGCGCGAGAAGGGGAGACATGCGAACGAACAGCCAACGACCTACATACTGCTCCTTTAGTAATAGAGATTAAAGATAAAGAAAATGTTAGGGCGGATGCTCTTCCCGGCAACTGCATGATAGTTACTCAATTTGAATTGAATGTTACTGGTTTTGAGCACATGAAATATTTCTATGCACATGATCCTTCGTTTGCGATTACTTATGCCAAATATCAACCTAACACCTGTTGGGAGCAATATTTATCAAGGACGATTATCTTATGCGGGCTAACAAACTTTGTGTACCGGAGTTTTCACTTCATTTTTTGCTTTTGCCAGAGGCTCGCGGTTGGGAAATTATGAGACATTTCGGCCGCGACAAGACCTTGCGACCCTCTCCATCAAATACTATTGGCCAAAGATGTTTTGTGATGTCGCGCGCTACACCAACCGGTGCTCTACATGTCATAAAGCTAAGGGCATCTCCAGCCGTTGGCCCCCCAGGGGGTGTCTAAAAGCGCCGCCTGGGGGTGAGCCGGCGCAAAAATGGCCCTGGGGGCGAGTCGGTCCCCAGGGCCGCCCCAGGCACGTATTAAAAAACAAAAAAAAAGAACGTTCGGCGAAGTTATGATAAAAACTAGTTAAATTTCGGCCAAACATGGCAAAATTTCGGCGAAATTCGTCCAAACATTACATTAACCTAATCTAAAAAAAAGAAAGAGGCTGAAGTCGTCGCCGCCGTCGCCGCCATCGTCCTCGTCGGCCTTCTCCTCCTTGATGCGGGCGCCCCTGCTGGACCCCTGCCCGGCGTCGCCATGGCGAACAGGCGGCGGCGCGTCGTCGTCGTCGTCGCTGTCGCATAAGACGACGACCCCGCCTTCCTCGCGGCCGCGTCGGCGCTCCTCGAAGCGGCGTAGGGCGGCGCGCTGGCGCTCCTTCTCCTTCTCGCGGCGCGCCTTCTCCATCGCAATGGAGTCCTGCCGCGCCCATTCGAGGGCGGCGTCGCCGTCGTTGGCGAACTCGGCCTTCACCGGCGCCAGCCCCGGCTCCGTCTTTGGCTTGACGAAGCGCGGAGGAGCCGACGAGGGGGCGCGCCGGCCGCCCTCGTTGATGACGATGTCGGCGCTGCGAGTGCGCCGGCCGAGCGGCGTCTCCGCCGCGGGCTCAGCCTTGACGCCGAGCAGCGCCGGAGAGCCGGAGGAGTGTGAAGAAGAACGGGATGATGAGGAGAAAGAAGAGGAGGCGCCGAACCTCCTTGGAGCCCATGGCCCGGCGCATCGGTGCTGCGCCAGGGCGGCCACCCTCGCCGGGGGGTACGCCAACGGCGGGTCGTTGCCGCCCTCGAGGTACGTGAGCACGCCCTCGAGTATGCGGCCGGGGACGCCCCACCAGAGGTAGCGTCCCTCGCTGTTTTGCCGGTTGCCGACCACCAGCGCGCCGTTGGTGGACGCCAAGCGCTGCTATTGGCGGCGCTCGAAATACGCCGCCCAGGCCGCGTGGTTGTCGGCGGCGTACTGGGGGAGGGAGAGCTCGGCATCGGTGAGGGACGCGCGCACGATCTCGACCTCCTCGGCGAAGTACCTCAGGTCCGCCACGGCGTCGGGCAACGGGGGAATGGGCACTCCCCCGGCGCTGAGTCTCCACCCCGTCGGCCCGGCGCGCATGTCCGGCGGCGCCGGGATGTTCGCCTGGAACAGGAGCCAGGACTCCTGTTTGCGCAGCGAACGGCGGCCGAAGCCGTTGGCCGCCGCCGTATCTCCGGGAAAGCGTTCTGCCATGGCGAAGGCGGGGCTGGGCGGGCTCAGAAAAGGTAGAGGGAGGGGCTGGGCGGCGGCGCTCGGGGAGAGGTAGGGAGAGGAAGGGCTGGACGGCGGCGAGGGACGGGGCTGGTGTGGGCGCATGTGAGTGGAGGCCGCCGGCTTTTATAGCCGGGCCGCGCCCGTGTGTACGCGTGCGAGGGAGTGGAGGCGTCGGCGCGCCGTCCCGTGAACGCGCCGCCCGTGAGGAATCAATGGCAAGGCTGACCGGCGGCAGCCTTGCCATTGATTCCCCGCGGGAACCGAGGCCGTTGGGGGAAGACGAGGCGCCGAGTCGCTGATGCGGCTGGCCCGCGTCTTTTTCGCACCAAAACAGCTCGCCCCGGCGCCCCCGGGCGCCCCCCAGCACGCCGGGTTCTGCCTGGGTTCGCCGGCGCTGTTTTCGGCCCAAGCCGGCGAAAATCGGGCTCCTGGGGGCGCGACTGGGCCGTTTTTTCGGCGCCGGCGCGAAAAAATCGCCTGGGGAGGCCTTCCTGGGGGCGCGGCTGGAGATGCCCTAAGTCAGAATCTCAATCCCATGGTCTATATGCCGCTTCCCATTCCGTATCAAACATGGGAAGCCATTAGTATGGATTTTGTGCTTGGATTGCTTGGAACAAAAAAGGGCAAAGATTATGTATTTGTTCTTGTAGACCGTTTTTCTAAAATGATGCATTTTATCCCACGCAACAAGATAGACGATGCTTCACATAGTGCAAATATCTTTTGTAGGGAAATCTTGAGGTTGCATGGAGTACCCAAGACGATCGTGTCGGACCGCGACGTCAAGTTCCTAAAGTACTTTTGAAAGACATTATGTGCCAAGCTCGGAATCAAGCTACTCTTCTCTTTGGCATATCATCCATAGACCAACGGTCAAAGGGATGTCATCAACCGACGCTCTCTACGCTATTGATCAAGAAGAACATTAAGGAGTGGTAAGAATTCTTACCCATCATCAAGTACGCCTACAATCGAGCACGGCACTCTACCACCCGTAAGTCCCCCTTCGAGGTGGTCTATGGCTTAAACCCATTGTCTCCACTGGACATTCTTCCGCTATGTCTACAAGAATGAGTGCACATGGACGGCAACACAAGGACAAGTTACGTCAAGAAGATGTATGAAGATACAAACAACACAATTGAGCGCCAAGCACATCGCCTCGCCACCAAGCTAAACATCAACAAACACCCCATGATGTTCAACCCCAGCGATCTCATATGCCTACACCTTCGCAAAGACCTTTGCCTTGCCGAGCACAAGTCCAACCTTCTACCTCGCACCGATGGACCGTTCAAGGTGCTAGCACGCTACAATGACAATGCTACAAGATTGACATTCCACGCAATAAGTTAAATGTGAGCGGCATGTTCAACGTCAAAGACCTATCTCCCTACCATAGTGATGGAGTTAACAATCCAAGGACGGATCTTTCCCGCGGGGGGGGGGGGGGGGGGAGGGGTGGGGTGTGGGGGAAGATCAGGCGGAGCATCCTTCGGTCATCCCCATGGATGCCACACCGACTCATCAAGCACCAAGTAGACCCATGACAAGAGCTCGCGCATGTGCCATCGAGAACGAGATGAACTCACACCTCTTCAAGTTTGACATGGATATGGAAGGAACTTGGATGCTACCCCGTCAGGGAATGTTGTGTGTCATTAGGTACGAGGACAACCCCCACCAGGAGCTAAGGAACATCGCCAAGGCCTAGAGGAGGGACGCGAAGATCGCTAGGAAGACGGAGGTCGACGACACGAAGAAGGCAGATGCACCCAAGCGACCCCGTGCACACGGGCCACCCAAACCATGTGCCCACGGGATCCAAAAGGCCACTAGAGTCAATCGCACATACCCCATCTGCATGGGCCCCCAGACCCTATGCCCACGGGCCTCCACTACTAGGGAAAACCCTAGCAGTAGCGCGGGTTTAATGCCTATCAGTAGTGCGGGGAACCGCGCTACTAGTAAGGTGCTACAACTAAAGGTTAGTAGTACCGTGTGTTAACCCACGCTACTGCTATGTCGACTTAGTAGTAGCGCTTTCATCAAAGAGCGCTACTAGTAATTACTAGTAGTGCTTGTCGCAGCCTGCGCTTCTACTATTATTCCGTATTTTACTTTTATTTCATGTTGTATTCATACACCTTTATACAAGTTTTCATACAGCAACAATTTAGAGATTGTTTTTACATCATAATGAGTTATTACATCACTGGGTGAAAGAACCGTGGACTAGTTTCAAGTGGATGGACATCCACTTGAAACTAATCTACGGTTCTTTCACCCAATGATATAATAAATATCATCATATCATTAACAACTTATCATCATTATACATCATTGTTATATAACACCTCATCATGATCATCATTTTTCATCAATGAGACATCACATAGCAAGTTGATCACTAGTCATAATCACAACTACTCCTCATCATCAACTCTAACACATTGTATCACATAATAAACATATTGTACCTCATAGGACCTACTATATTCTCTTAGGTAAAATAGCATAAAACAAGATAGCCCCTGACTCTCCATTATGCAGACCGAAGATTATCCTTTCTCCAATTCTTGCCTTTTGCTTAATGTTGCTTCCAAGAACCTCCTTACGATTGTCCATACATTTTTCCATTCTTTGATTAGCATGTGTTCACCGGTTTTAGAAATCCGATATGGATAGGTGAGATTCGTAGGATGACCTGGCTGTATGTTCAAAATATTAAGGTGTCCATTATGATACATCAGATGAGGCACACAATCCATCAGGATTCTCTGTTAAAAAATATAGTAATAACTTTGTAGTTAACAATGTAGTTCAGTTTTAGAAGTATGCAAAAGATGTCGTAATAGTAAAAAAATCTTACCATGGTATCTCCATAGAAGTTACCGTGGTTCAACACGTGCACTAGTGGCACATATTCACCCTAATTTGGAGGAGTTTGATAATAGGTATTGTAATTCTCAAGATCAGTACAAAATGCGATCAGATGATTTTTCTCGTGATAAGTTAATTTAGAGCCATCGATGTAGTAGGTTCTGTCTACCATCTTCCGCACATTGTTTGAAGAATGAAAATAAGCTGTGAATGGAAATAAGCTGTCAACTATTTTGAAATAAACAATATAAATTAGTTAATAACTATGTTTGAGAAACTCACATAGCGGTAGAATTGGAAGCGTATCAACAAGGACCCAAATGTCCGTATTGTCTTGCTCGATGTCAGGATCACCAAGATCCATGGTGACAAGCATATCCTCATAAAAACCATACATCCTGCAAAGTGCTTCCCAATTTGGGCAACTAAAATGGGTTACGCTATGAGAATTGTACATATTTACTTCAAAATCCATACCATGATGGGTCCTCGGGTGAATTTTCTTTGTTCCGAAACTTTCATGGTCTTCATAACCCATCATCTTCAAGACATAGCGTCTTGCATGGCATGGGATAAGCTAGTCGAATTGTAAAAGATGAAAATTACACGTTGAAATAGTTGAAGTCATGCTTAATTACGAAAAAACACTTATCATTGTTGTGTACCGTTTTAACATCGAAGGTCTCCTGAAGCTTAATGCTGAAGCGCCGATCTTCGTCCAGGTGAGGCCTGTCGCACTGACCTCGGTCGTCATTGCACCAGTCGCACTCCCCCGGGAGACTTTCGCCGTCCGAGTATGACATTTCCTATGTTCATAAATCAAATTAAACTTGTACAATTAAATATATGCACTACAAAAACTAAATTAGATCATTATTATTCATCACGGGTTGACTATCGGTCTGTCGAGTCTTTTCTTAATAACTCTCAGCTCACGTGGTGTATACATTCAACCGTTGGTGATGGACGCTTCTCCTTTCCTTCCCAAGTGCATTACACCAAAATGTCTAGCACACGGAAACGAAGGAGAAGAGACCCCCACGACAACAGCCGGGATTCTTCGTCCTCTCATATATAGTGGAGAGTCTCCCTCACTGATTCCTCTCTGACATTTGCGACCGTCGGTGATGGTCGTTACTCCTCCTTCCCCTAGTGCATAAAAAAGGTCTAGCACAAGGAGAAGAAGGATAAACGACCCCCACGACAACAGTCGGGATTCTTCGGCCTCGACAGACTTAAAGTCAACCCGAAATATTGTTTAATTATCTTTCTAGAAAATCCAGGCCACTCAATATTTCCTACATATTCTAGCACAAGTCATGCCAAAATTCACGGAAAATTCCTGCATGACCTTTGCTAAAAAAAGGACATATCGAACGCCTGAAATTTGCCGGAACGAAAATTAATCAACACTCCGGCAAAACATAGGCCACTCGGAGGTGTAACCTGCAAACATGACCGGCCACTTGGGCAACCACATATCCTATTTGAGCAACACAAGATATTCATGTTTTTATCTACATCGTATCTTATAGGACTCATATTGACATGAAGATTTGACTGGTCTCACCTCGAGGTCGGTGGGGGTCGGTGACGGGGACGACGGCGGGGATGATGGAGGGGCTCCTAGATTTCTGCAAAAACAAAAACCCTATAGGTTATCACTAATACATCCCGAATAGTATCATACATATAACATCACTAATACAACTAAAACCCTAGCAAACGACGGGTATCGACGACGAGGATGTGGGATAGGCATCATCGACGTCGATGCGGGAATAATTGCTTAAACTAAAGAAAATAACAACAAATGTGACATGTTCAACTAGTTCTATTAATTCAACTAGCAGTTCTTACTAAAAATAAAAATAAACTAGTTCTTTCTAAAAAATAAACTAGTTCAACTAGTTATATTAATTTTCTTACTAAAAATACATTAGTTCTATTAATTCAACTAGTTCTTACTAAAAATAAACTAGTTCAACTAGTTCTATTAATTTACTTACTAATTATATTAAGCACTTACTAAAAACAATAAAAAACTACATTACACAATAGTAAAAAAACTACAGTAAAAAACAGAAAAAAAGAGATGGAGGGAGGAGGGGAAGGGAGGAGGAAGGAGAGAGGAGGAGGGGGAGGAGGCCGGTGGGATTGGAGGAGGGAGGAGGAGGAAGGGGACTGTTGGGGAACATAGTAATTTCAAAAATTTCCTACGCACACGCAAGATCATGGTGATGCAGAGCAATGAGAGGGGAGAGTGTGATCTACGTACCCTTGTAGATCGACAGCGGAAGCGTTATGACAACGCGGTTGATGTAGTCGTACCTCTTCACGGCCCGACCGATCAAGCACCGAAACTACGACACCTCCGAGTTTTAGCACACGTTCAGCTCGATGACGATCCCCGGACTCGGATCCAGCAAAGTGTCGGGGAAGAGTTCTGTCAGCACGACGGCATGGTGACGATCTTGATGTACTACTGTCGCAAGGCTTCGCCTAAGCACCGCTGCGAAATTATCGAGGACTATGGTGGCAGGGGGACCTGGATGCCCATATTGGCATGACCGAGACATGTCTCCCGTCAATAACCAATAGCGGGACCTGGATGCCCATATTGGCACCTACATATTCTATGAAGATCTTTATCGGTCAGACCGCATAACAACATACGTTGTTCCCTTTGTCATCGGTATGTTACTTTCCCGAGATTCGATCGTCGGTATCCAATACCTGGTTCAATCTCGTTACCGGCAAGTCTATTTACTCGTTCTGTAATACATCATCTCGCAACTAACTCATTGGTTGCATTGCTTGCAAGGCTTAAGTGATGTGCATTACCGAGAGGGCCCAGAGATACCTCTCCGACGATCGGAGTGACAAATCCTAATCTCGAAATACGTCAACCCAACATGTACCTTTGGAGACACCTGTAGAGTAGATTTATAATCACCCAGTTACGTTGTGACGTTTGGTAGCACACAAAGTGTTCCTCCGGCACACGGGAGTTACATAATCTCATAGTCATAGGAACATGTATAAGTCATGAAGAAAGCAATAGCAACATACTAAACGATCGGATGCTAAGCTAATGGAATGGGTCATGTCAATCAGATCATTCAACTAACGATGTGATACCGTTAATCAAATGACAACTCTTTGTCAATGGTTAGGAAACATAACCATCTTTGATTAACGAGCTAGTCAAGTAGAGGCATACTAGTGACACTCTGTTTGTCTATGTATTCACACATGTATTATGTTTCCGGTTAATACAATTCTAGCATGAATAATAAACTTTTATCATGATATAAGGAAATAAATAATAACTTTATTATTGCCTCTAGGGCATATTTCCTTCAGTCTCCCACTTGCACTAGAGTCAATAATCTAGATTACAGAGTAATGATTCTAACACCCATGGAGCTTTGGTGCTGATCATGTTTTGCTCGTGGAAGAGGCTTAGTCAACGGGTCTGCTACATTCAGCTCCGTATGTATCTTGCAAATCTCTATGTCTCCCACCTGGACTAGATCCCGGATGGAATTGAAGCGTCTCTTGATGTGCTTGGTTCTCTTGTGAAATCTGGATTCCTTTGCCAAGGCAATTGCACCAGTATTGTCACAAAAGATTTTCATTGGTCCCGATGCACTAGGTATGACACCTAGATCGGATATGAACTCCTTCATCCAGACTCCTTTGTTTGCTGCTTCCGAAGCAGCTATGTACTCTGCTTCACATGTAGATCCCGCCACGACACTTTGTTTTGAACTGCACCAACTGACAGCTCCACCGTTTAATGTAAACACGTATCCGGTTTGCGATTTAGAATCGTCCGGATCAGTGTCAAAGCTTGCATCAACGTAACCGTTTACAATGAGCTCTTTGTCACCTCCATATACGAGAAACATATCCTTAGTCCTTTTCAGGTATTTCAGGATGTTCTTGACCGCTGTCCAGTGATCCACTCCTGGATTACTTTGGTACCTCCCTGCTAAACTTATAGCAAGGCACACATCAGGTCTGGTACACAACATTGCATACATGATAGAGCCTATGGCTGAAGCATAGGGAACATCTTTCATTTTCTCTCTATCTTCTGCAGTGGTCGGGCATTGAGTCTGACTCAACTTCACACCTTGTAACACAGGCAAGAACCCTTTCTTTGCTTGATCCATTTTGAACTTCTTCATAATCTTGTCAAGGTATGTGCTTTGTGAAAGTCCAATTAAGCATCTTGATCTATCTCTATAGATCTTTATGCCTAATATGTAAGCAGCTTCACCGAGGTCTTTCATTGAAAAACTCTTATTCAAGTATCCCTTTATGCTATCCAGAAATTCTGTATCATTTCCAATCAGTAATATGTCATCTACATATAATATCAGAAATGCTACAGATCTCCCACTCACTTTCTTGTAAATACAAGCTTCTCCGAAAGTCTGTATAAAACCAAATGCTTTGATCACACTATCAAAGCGTTTATTCCAACTCTCAGAGGCTTGCACCAGTCCATAAATGGATCGCTGGAGCTTGCACACTTTGTTAGCTCCCTTTGGATCGACAAAACCTTCCGGTTGCATCATATACAACTCTTCTTCCAGAAATCCATTCAGGAATGCAGTTTTGACATCCATCTGCCAAATTTCATAATCATAAAATGCGGCAATTGCTAACATGATTCGGACAGACTTAAGCATCGCTACGGGTGAGAAGGTCTCATTGTAGTCAACCCCTTGAACTTGTCGAAAACCTTTTGCGACAAGTCGAGCTTTGTAGACAGTAATATTACCGTCAGCGTCAGTCTTCTTCTTGAAAATCCATTTATTCTCAATTGCTTGCCGATCATCGGGCAAGTCAACCAAAGTCCATACTTTGTTCTCATACATGGATCCCATCTCAGATTTCATGGCTTCAAGCCATTTTGCGGAATCTGAGCTCACCATCGCTTCTTCATAGTTTGTAGGTTCATCATGATCTAGCAGCATGATTTCCAGAACAGGATTACCGTACCACTCTGGCGCGGATCTCACTCTGGTTGATCTACGAGGTTCAGTAGTATCTTTTCCTGAAGTTTCATGATCATTATCATTAGCTTCCTCACTAATTGGTGTAGGTGTCGCAGAAACAGTTTTCTGTGATGTACTACTTTCCAATAAGGGAGCAGGTACAGTTACCTCATCAAGTTCTACTTTCCTCCCACTCACATCTTTCGAGAGAAACTCCTTCTCCAGAAAGTTTCCGAATTTAGCAACAAAAGTCTTGCCTTCGGATCTGTGATAGAAGGTGTATCCAATAGTTTCCTTTGGATATCCTATGAAGACACATTTCTCCGATTTGGGTTCGAGCTTATGAGGTTGAAGCTTTTTCACATAAGCATCGCAGCCCCAAACTTTCAGAAACGACAACTTTGGTTTCTTGCCAAACCATAGTTCATAAGGTGTCATCTCAACGGATTTCGATGGTGCCCTATTTAACGTGAATGCGGCCGTCTCTAAAGCATAACCCCAAAACGATAGCGGTAAATCAGTAAGAGACATCATAGATCGCACCATATCTAGTAAAGTACGATTACAACGTTCGGACACACCATTACGCTGTGGTGTTCCGGGTGGCGTGAGTTGCGAAACTATTCTGCATTGCTTCAAATGTACACCAAACTCGTAACTCAAATATTCTCCTCCACGATCAGATCGTAGAAACTTTATTTTCTTGTTACGATGATTTTCAACTTCACTCTGAAATTCTTTGAACTTTTCAAATGTTTCAGACTTATGTTTCATTAAGTAGATATACCCATATCTGCTTAAGTCATCTGTGAAGGTGAGAAAATAATGATATCCGCCACGAGCCTCAATATTCATTGGACCACATACATCTGTATGTATCATTTCCAACAAATCTGTTGCTCTCTCCATTGTACCGGAGAATGGTGTTTTAGTCATCTTGCCCATGAGGCACGGTTCGCAAGTACCAAGTGATTCATAATCAAGTGGCTCCAAAAGTCCATCAATATGGAGTTTCTTCATGCGCTTTACACCGATATGACCTAAACGGCAGTGCCACAAATAAGTTGCACCATCATTATCAACTCTGCATCTTTTGGCTTCAACATTATGAATATGTGTATCACTACTATCGAGATTCAATAAGAATAGACCACTCTTCAAGGGTGCATGACCATAAAATATATTACTCATATAAATAGAACAACCATTATTCTCTGATTTAAATGAATAACCGTCTCGCATTAAACAAGATCCAGATATAATGTTCATGCTCAACGCTGGCACCAAATAACAATTATTTAGGTCTAATACTAATCCCGAAGGTAGATGTAGAGGTAGCGTGCCGACCGCGATCACATCGACTTTGGAACCGTTTCCCACGCGCATCGTCACCTCGTCCTTAGCCAATCTTCGCTTAATCCATAGTCCCTGTTTCGAGTTGCAAATATTAACAACAGAACTAGTATCAAATACCCAGGTGCTACTGCGAGCATTAGTAAGGTACACATCAATAACATGTATATCACATATACCTTTGTTCACCTTGCCATCCTTCTTATCCGCCAAATACTTGGGACAGTTCCGCTTCCAGTGACCAGTCTGTTTGCAGTAGAAGCACTCAGTTTCAGGCTTAGGTCCAGACTTGGGTTTCTTCTCTTGAGCAGCAACTTGCTTGCCGTTTTTCTTGAAGTTCCCCTTCTTCTTCCCTTTGCCCTTTTTCTTGAAACTAGTGGTCTTGTTGACCATCAACACTTGATGCTCCTTTTTGATTTCTACCTCCGTAGCTTTCAGCATTGCGAAGAGCTCGGGAATAGTCTTGTTCATCCCTTGCATATTATAGTTCATCACGAAGCTCTTGTAGCTTGCTGGCAGTGATTGGAGAATTCTGTCAATGACGCAATCATCTGGAAGATTAACTCCCATCTGAATCAAGTGATTATTTTACCCAGACATTTTGAGTATATGCTCACTGACAGAACTGTTCTCCTCCATCTTGCAGCTATATAACTTATTGGAGACTTCATATCTTTCAATTCGGGCATTTGCTTGAAATATTAACTTCAACTCCTAGAACATCTCATATGCTCCATGACGTTCAAAACGTCGTTGAAGTCCCGATTCTAAGCCGTAAAGCATGGCACACTGAACTACCGAGTAGTCATCAGCTTTGCTCTGCCAGACGTTCATAACATCAGGTGTTGCTCCAGCAGCAGGCCTGGCACCCAGCGGTGCTTCCAGGACGTAATTCTTCTGTGCAGCAATGAGGATAATCCTCAAGTTACGGACCCAGTCCGTGTAATTGCTACCATCATCTTTCAACTTTGCTTTCTCAAGGAACGCATTAAAATTCAACGGAACAACAACACGGGCCATCTATCTACAATCAAACATACATAAGCAAGATACTATCAGGTACTAAGTTCATGATAAATTTAAGTTCAATTAATCAAATTACTTAAGAACTCCCACTTAGAGAGACATCCCTCTTATCCTCTAAGTGATCACGTGATCCAAATCAACTAAACCATGTCCGATCATCACGTGAGATGGAGTAGTTTCATTGGTGAACATCACTATGTTGATCATATCTACTATATGATTCACGCTCGACCTTTCGGTCTCCGTGTTCCGAGGCCATATCTGTATATGCTTGGCTCGTCAAGTATAACCTGAGTATTCCGCGTGTGCAACTGTTTTGCACCCGTTGCATTTGAACGTAGAGCCTATCACACCCGATCATCATGTGGTGTCTCAGCACGAAGAACTTTCGCAACGGTGCATACTCAGGGAGAACACTTCTTGATAATTTTAGTGAGAGATCATCTTATAATGCTACCGTCAATCAAAGCAAGATAAGATGCATAAAAGATAAACATCACATGCAATCAATATAAGTGATATGATATGGCCATCATGATCTTGTGCCTGTGATCTCCATCTCCGAAGCACCGTCATGATCACCATCGTCACCGGCGCGACACCTTGATCTCCATCGTAGCATCGTTGTCGTCTCGCCAATATTATGCTTCCACGACTATCGCTACCGTTTAGTGATAAAGTAAAGCATTACTGCGCGATTGCATTGCATACAATAAAGCGACAACCATATGGCTCCTGCCAGTTGCCGATAACTCGGTTAGAAAACATGATCATCTCATACAATAAAATCAGCATCATGTCTTGACCATATCACATCACAACATGCCCTGCAAAAACAAGTTAGACGTCCTCTACTTTGTTGTTGCAAGTTTTACGTGGCTGCTACGGGCTTAAGCAAGAACCAATCTTACCTATGCATCAAAACCACAACGATAGTTTGTCAAGTTGGTGCTGTTTTAACCTTCGCAAGGACCGGGCGTAGCCACACTCGGTTCAACTAAAGTTGGAAAAACTGTCACCCGGAAGCCACCTATGTGCAAAGCACGTCGGGAGAACCGGTCTCGCGTAAGCGTACGCGTAATGTCGGTCCGGGCCACTTCGTCCAACAATACCGCCGAACCAAAGTATGACATGCTGGTAAGCAGTATGACTTATGTCGCCCACAACTCACTTGTGTTCTACTCGTGCATATAACATCAACACATAAAACCTAGGCTCGGATGCCACTGTTGGGGAACGTAGTAATTTCAAAAATTTCCTACGCACACGCAAGATCATGGTGATGCATAGCAACGAGAGGGGAGAGTGTGATCTACGTACCCTTGTAGATCGACAGCGAAAGAGTTATGACAATGCGGTTGATGTAGTCGTACGTCTTCACGGCCCGACCGATCAAGCACCGAAACTACGGCACCTCCGAACTTTAGCACACGTTCAGCTCGATGACGATCCCCGGACTCCGATCCAGCAAAGTGTCGGGGAAGAATTCCGTCAGCACGACGGCGTGGTGACGATCTTGATGTACTACTGTCGTAGGGCTTCGCCTAAGCACCGCTACAATATTATCGAGGACTATGGTGGCAGGGGGCGCCGCACACGGCTAAGAATATGATCACGTGGATCAACTTGTGTGTTTCTAGGGTGCCCCTGCCTCCGTATATAAAGGTTCAAGAGAGGAGGAGGCCGGCCGGCCCCTATGGCACGCCAAGGAGGAGTCCTCCTCCTAGTAGGAGTAGGACTCCTACTAGGAGGGGGAAAGAAGTGGGGAGGGAGAAGGAAAGGGGGGCGCCGCCCCCCTCTCCTAGTCCAATTCAGATCAGGGGGAGGAGGCGCGCGGCCCACCTTTGGCTGCCCCTCTCTCTCCACTAAGGCCCATATGGCCCATTACTTCTCCCGGGGGGGTTCCGGTAACCCCCCGGCTTTCCGGTTTTCTCCGAAATCACCCGGAACACTTCCGGTGTCTGAATATAGCCGTCCAATATATCAATCTTTATGTCTCGACCATTTCGAGACTCCTCGTCATGTCCGTGATCACATCCGGGACTCCGAACAACCTTCGGTACATCAAAAACGTATAAACTCATAATATAACTGTCATCGAAACCTTAAGCGTGCGGACCCTATGGGTTTGAGAACAATGTAGACATGACCGAGACATGTCTCCGGTCAATAACCAATAGCGGGACCTGGCTGCCCATATTGGCTCCTACATATTCTACGAAGATCTTTATCGGTCAGACCGCATAACAACATACGTTGTTCCCTTTGTCATCGGTATGTTACTTACCCGAGATTCGATCGTCGGTATCCAATACCTAGTTCAATCTCATTACCGGCAAGTCTCTTTACTCGTTCTTTAATACATCATCTCGCAACTAACTCATTGGTTGCATTGCTTGCAAGGCTTAAGTGATGTGCATTACCGAGAGGGCCCAGAGATACCTCTCCGACGATCGGAGTGACAAATCCTAATCTCGAAATACGTCAACCCAACATGTACCTTTGGAGACACCTGTAGAGTACCTTTATAATCACCCAGTTACGTTGTGACGTTTGGTAGCACACAAAGTGTTCCTCCGGCACACGGGAGTTACATAATCTCATAGTCATACGAACATGTATAAGTCATGAAGAAAGCAATAACAACATACTAAACGATCGGATGCTAAGCTAATGGAATGGGTCATGTCAATCAGATCATTCAACTAATGATGTGATCCCGTTAATCAAATGACAACTCTTTGTCAATGGTTAGGAAACATAACCATCTTTGGTTAACGAGCTAGTCAAGTAGAGGCATACTAGTGACACTCTGTTTGTCTATGTATTCACACATGTATTATATTTCCGGTTAATAAAATTCTAGCATGAATAATAAACTTTTATCATGATATAAGGAAATAAATAATAACTTTATTATTGCCTCTAGGGCATATTTCCTTCAGGAACGGGGGGGGGGAGGGGGAGGGGCGGGCGGAGGACGACGAGGGAGGAGCGATGGGAGGAGGGTTGCTCGCGGAGGAAGGAGAAGGGACGAGGGGGCGGACGGAGGAGGAGGGAGGGGAGGAGGGACGGAGGGAGTACCTCAGTGGAGGACCAGCGCGGCCGCGGCGGCGGACGATGGCGGCGGCGGACGACGGGTTAGGTGCGGGCAAGAGTGAGTGAGAGGGTCGGGCGCGTGGTGGGGATAAGGTATGGTAGTAGTAGCGCGGGTCCGCGAAAAGCGCTACTGCTACGGAACGTAACAGTAGCGCTGGGTTCAGATACACGCTACTGCTAAGTGGGACTA
This sequence comes from Triticum urartu, assembly GCF_056163025.1. NCBI lineage: Eukaryota > Viridiplantae > Streptophyta > Magnoliopsida > Poales > Poaceae > Triticum > Triticum urartu. The sequence continues at coordinate 43,291,891 of NC_141877.1, read as the reverse complement.
GCCATCTGCTTCCAATACAAACATAGCAGCAACTTGTTTTCCTAGCATGCGCTACTGCTAAAATAGTAGCAGTAGCGTGGTTTATTTACACACGCTACTCCTAAGTAGCAGTAGCGCACTATTTTGTCTAGCGCTACTGCTAAGATGCTGTGTATAATGTTTTCCCTAGTAGTGCTCGCCGATGTAGCTATCCTGTGCGCACGGGCGTGTACCGTACGCACGGGTTCAACTTAGCCCGTGCGGACGACCCTCCCAGCGAGTTGGTTGTGACTTTCCTATTTCGCCCCTCCACTGCATCCCTCACCTCCAGCGTCCTATATATCTCATGCCTAGGACATTTGTTAGCGTTAGCAAAGTGTATGACATGATCTAGAGAGAGCTTTGCCCATCTACCACTCCTATTGGAGATCAAGACCTCCTAGGAGAAGATCCCGAATGGTTATCAAGACCTCCTCTTGGAGAAGACTATCATCAAGACCCCATCTCCTTTGGATTTGAAAAGAACCCTACCTTTGTGCTATTTTCCTTTGGTTGTTCTTGTATTCTTGTGGATCTCATGTATACTATTCTAGTGGATGTGTGATTTGGGTTTATTTAAGTGAATTTCCCTCTTGTGTTCTTATTGTTCTTCCCTTTCCCCCCTTCAAATGTGAAAAGATCTCCAATTAGGGTTCCATCCTAGAACACTGTCCCAGAGAGCTTTGGCGAGGGAGGAATTCATGGTGGAAGTGGTGTGGACATGGATCGGAGGCGGATGACTGCCGCTATGGCCGGGGCTGTGGTTTATATAATAATGATGGGTAGAAGAAGGACACACGGGTGGCGCCGGAGTAGACGCCTCAGTAACCGCATGTAATTAATGTGGGCGGCAGACGGATGGACGGGCGGCGGTCATGTTGTTTGAATGTAGAGCAGTCGCCTGCACAGGAAGTGGCGCGGGCGGCGTTCTCTCCGCCGACACGCTACTTCAAAGTCGGCGCCAGTGAGTAGTCAGAAGCGGGCTTGGGAGCAGTCCGAACTCCCGGAAAGCCCCCGCATTTGTCTACGGTTTGCAGGGAAAACGAGTCCATACCGTCTAGCGGACCAATATAGACCCGGGTTAGATGGTTTCAACTGGCCGATACAGACCCGTGTTAGATGGTTTCGACGGTCCAAACAACGTGGTATCGACATATATTAGTGTGACCCGACCTAATGTGCAACCACTCTGTGAATGCAGATGCAGGAGACGAGGCAGGCGTCCTACCATCACGGTTGTAGTTCTCGCTCAACTCAAGATACACTACAACAGTTTGGGTCGTTAGTTGTATGTATAATAGCATCGACATATACAAAAAAAAATCTCCCGCAAATACCAACATATTTTATTGCATGCATGCAGTCAGGCTAATCATATATAATTATTATCCCTAAAAAAAATCATACAATTATTAATGACAAAAGAAAATGTAACTAGGGAATAGAGTAGTACAGTAAGAGGGTGTTTGTTTCCAGGGACTTATTGGTTTAGGGATTTAAAAAAATCCCTATAACTCCTATCTAAACCAAACAGAAGGACCTTATAGAGACTTAAATGGGCATTTGGGACTTATGAAATAAGACTCAAGGAGGGACTTATAAGGACTTATAGTTGTAATATGGTCTTATAGAGATTTATAAGTCCCAGGAACCAAACAGGTAGGGCCTTTTTAGGGATTTGAGACTTATAAGTTGGGACTAAAAAAAGTCCTAAGACTTATGAACCAAACAGGGCCTAATAACTAAGCTACTGGAGTAGTTCCGGAGGAAAGACCCAGGTTAGCTCCTCCGGCTTCACTAAGCTTAGGTATATGTTGTACCAATTGAAATCATTCCTCTCGGCACTTACACTTTGGGGTCTCAGATCAAATAC